>NC_138522.1:8617500-11017500 GCF_000230855.2 Cajanus cajan
TCTGCTGTCAAATGATGGAGGGAGAATCTTCACGGATTTTAATAGTTTGTTACAAGAGATGGAATGTCCTGAGGAAGGTTTCTATAAGGAGAACGATGAAACGTTTATGGATGAGACAGAGTTGGATCCATGCCCAAAGATCCATGTGACCCAAGAAGAGTTCGAGGAATGGTGTGCACCATGGAGGAACTCTTTAGTAATTCATGTGTTAGGCAAACGTGTTGCCTTTAGAATGATCGACAATAAAGTGCAACGAGAATGGGCAAAAACAGGTGCTGTACGGTTGGTGGATATCTCTCAAGATTATTATCTGGTGCAGTTTACATCTGAAGAAGACTATAAGCATGCTTTGTTTGAAGGACCATGGTTTTTAGCTGATCATTACATAGTAGTACAACGCTGGCGACCGTTCTTCACGTTCACTGCATCAAAAACCCGAAAGATAGCGGCTTGGATTCGTATTCCAGGGCTTCCAATTGAGTTATTCAATGACAAATTCCTTTGGAGGATTGGAAGCAAACTGGGAACAATGCTAAAAATTGACAAACTCACTTCTATCCAAACGCGTGGCAGGTTTGCTCGCATTTGTGTAGAGATTGATCTTCAGAAGAAATTAGTGTCACAAATAGATGTCCTAGGCCATATCCTCAAGCTAGAATATGAAGGCTTACATTCAATTTGTTTCAATTGTGGTAAATATGGCCACAAAAAGGATCAATGTGCACAACAAGCAGGCGCTTCGGATCTGGCAACAGAGGATGAACAAAACAAACCTCCCATGGAGGTTGATGGAGACAAAGATAATTCTCCAAGACTAGCGATCAACCCTAAACCGGTAGATAATGCCTGTAGACCCCTAAAATTGTCCGGGTCAGAAATAAGACTCAAAGACTCTCGAAGACCGAAGGAAAGTCAGCCGGAAGGACTCCTGGAAGACCCTAGGATGATTCTTTGTAAGTCTAGGAGTCTTAGAGTAGCTTAGAATAAGGGTGTGCGAGGATTGGAGCTCAATACGCCCTCCCAGAGGTTCAGTACGGCCGTACTGAGCCATTTGAACTGCAATACGGCCGTAGTGAACTCAATACGGCCGTACTGAAGTTTTTGAACTTCAGTACGACCGTACCAAATTCAATACGGCCGTACTGTAGTTCAAAAACTCAGTACGGGCCGTATTGACCTCCCAGGCCGTATTGCGCCTCAATCCTATAAATAGGACGTCATTTGCACGTCCTTCCAGACTTTTTACTAATTCCTCAACCCTCCTGCTGAGTATTCTTGGGTTTTTGAGCTCTTCTCTGCCCTAGATATCTCTCCGGGAGTCGATCCGACGAAGTTCTTGAGTCACGAGCCATTAGCTTGAGATTCGAACAAGTCGAAGGGAAATCTCTTTGATTTCCATAGTAAAAATTTTGTCTTTAAGGGAAAGGAGCGAGCGGACGTGTAGTGGGAAGGAGCGCCAAAAAGCCTCCTAACGTTGTTCATATATATATAAAAGCCCGCTTCGGAGGTTTCTTTCTAAATCCTTTCTTTTACTGCTTTTATTAATTTTTGATTGTTGCATTACATGTTTAGAACTTTCATCATGTAAATATTTTATCTATAATCGTTTCTAATAAAAAGGGGTAATTTAGTAACTTTATACTATTATTTATGAAATAATTCGTCATAGGGAACCCAAAAGGGGCGTTGTGGGGTGCTAACACCTTCCTCACACGTAACCGACTCCCTTACCTAACTCTGGTTGTAATGGCCGAAGTTGATTTACGAAAATCAATTGCCTTATATCTTTTTCCAATGTTTTGAGTAAAACATTGGTGGCGACTCCAAGAACCCTTCTTTTTGCGAAAACCACTAATCCATGGAGGGTCCCACTTGGGATTAACATGGATTGGTGAATCATTTAATAAAATTGTTAGTTCGATGAGGTTTCAGTTTGAGAATAAGTCGTTCTAACAATCCATCATTTTTCCAAAATCTAAAAAGAGTCCGACCATCGTCGCGAATGCCAACGTCCGTTTCGGCGGGTGGCGACAGATGGCGACTTCACTGGGGAAGCCTCGAGAGTCAGTCCCATTTAGTGATGGATTATTTCTAAAATAATAGTTTAAAATTACTTCGTTACCCCTCGCTTGTATGATAACATGTTTTACCTAGTTGGCTTTAATAACTGTTGGATGTTTAAATTTCCGCAATCGTTTGAAATATAAACTGCACACGAACCTTTGCACACGAACCTTTGCACACAACAGTTCCCACTATACCCGGGGGCATGAGTGGAAAGCCATAGGGAGTGGATGTTAGTACGGCCGGTTGTCGAATGGGTCCATAGGTGCCCGTAGACCGTTGTCGGAAAACATCACTCAAGGTGATAACCATGAACTCAAGTCCGACAGTGCGTTGGAACTTTCCATCGACTTACGACGAGAGGAATTGGGTCCCTATAATGGGGGCACCTTGGGGGCCTCAGACCAGTGAGAACAGTTAGAACCTCCTTGAATATGCACTTTTCTGCAGGATACCCCTACCTCGTGATTCGCTCGTGACTGTTCGTGGATGAGTGAATTGTTTGTGCATCGTTTATGTGACATTGTTTGAGCATACATTGCATTCTTTAAACATACAACATTCCCTTTTTTTAAAAAAAAATAAGAATAAATAGGAATAAGAATCTTCCCTTACATGGTGTTAACATCTACCTTCATCCATTCATATAGGTAGTTTCCATTTTCACCCAAAAAATAAATAAATACAAAAACAAAATACCCAAGAAAGAGAAAAAAATCATTTATCCAAACCTAGCAATATCATGCATCATCTTAGGAGCATCCCGAAAACATGATAATGCTTAGTTGAATAAACACAATGCATGCATATTCAACGCCATCATCTCATATCATGCATTCTTATCAAAGATCATGGAGGAATCTAGGTTTACATTTCATACATCTCTCCTAGTAATTCATTAATAACATTAATAAAAAGAAAGGATTAATCGATGCGTATGTTCAAAGAATGGATCGCACGCCGTTTGTTATCAAGTGTAAGCCAACAACCGCGCCAAGCGAACGCACATCAACTTCGTTGTTGGTAATCAAGACGAATAAAGGGGAAGGTCCGATACCGTTGAAGATCACCGCTCCAAGACCTTTTCCCTACGAATCGAATAAGGCTGTGCCATGGATATACGACATCCATTCTTCTGCCGACAGCGATATCTCTAACATCGCTGGACTTGGGGGCATGACTAGGAGTGGCAGGATCTACACTCCCGAAGATCTTCATGATAAGGCTCCCAAGAACAAAAAAAAAAAAAAAAAAAAAAAAAAAAAAAAAAAAAACCGAGGAAAATAAAGAATCCGAGGATAAAGATCAAAGGACGAAGAGGAACCAAGATCCTTCTCGACGTTCTTTAAGCCAGATCTTTAGGAAGGCCGGTTCACAAGCGTCAAGGCCGGTCGTCGTCATCAAGTGCTCTTCTCCTTCCGATAGGGATGTATAGACCTGATGACTGTTAGAGATCACTCCTCGGGGAAAGCCCGACCCCCGAACCTCGATAGGGCACATGTTTCCGTTAGAATTATAATAAAATCATTCTTTATTAATTCTTACTGCTTCTCTTCTTACTTACTATAAATTTCTAGACCACGTTATTTTTAACCCTGTTTGAATAAGCATGAATGAAGTTGAAATTGTCTTAATAACAATAAACCCGCATCATTTTTATGCGAAAGTGGGTGTGATAACTTGGAGCACCATTCCTTGGCCTCGACAAGTGCCATCATGGATAAAAAAGGAATCCTTTAAAGAACAAAAATCATAAAAACAAAAAAAGCTCGGCAGGAAACCCAAAAATGGGGCTGCGCAAAAATAAGAGCAAAAGACCCGCTAGGAATCCCACGAAAGGGTGACCTAGGCAAAAGTTAGGGTTGCAAAAATAAACAAAAACAAAGGTCCGCTAAGACGCCACAAAAGGGCGTTTTAGGCAAAAATAAGGACAATCAAAAAGCGAAAATAAATCCATGATGGTACCATGAGCTGAATTCAAAAAGAAAGGTTCAAGGAAACTATCTAAGTTGTCGAATCACAACGTCAATAACAAGACTTCCTTAACTTCATAAGTGTTTAATCAAACAAGCCTAAACACATAAGCCTACGTTGGCCAACCATTCTTACAAAAACCATTTTCGAAAAAATAATCCCCTCTAAAACACAAACTTCTGAACAAAAAATATCTTTCCCTTCTTTTCTCTTGTCCCAAACGATTTTAGAGTAATCTAGCGGAAACATGGAGATATAGTGGTCAATAGGAAGGTTAATACATCTTCTAAAGGAAGGGAATGATCACTGGGATGATGACACCAATCTCGATATAACACGCATCATTCCTCGGTTACAGAAATCGGCAGCGCACAGCCCGTCTAAGAGGAATGGCAAAATCCAAGCAAAGAAACGCATCGGTTAATTCTTTTGAAAAATCAATCAAATAGAATTAGGTGCATCATACCGCATACATGCATACAGATGATAGGTGTACTGGAAGATCACTTATTCTCTGTTTATTGAAAAAACAAACAAAAAACAAAAAAACAAAAAAACAAAAAAACAAAAAAAAACAAAAAATAAACTTCAGAAAAAACAATGCGCCCGCACCATGTTCAGTACGCCCGTACTAAAATTAGGGTTATGAACAAATTTTTTTTAACTCAATACGGGCGTACTGAAATGAATACGACAGCATTGGCCATAACGTCCACATCAATACGGGCGTATTGAATTCAATACGGGCCGTATTGATCCAATTTTTTGTACACTAATGGTAAGGTCAGTACGGCCGTACTGAATTCAATACGGGCCGTACTGACCTACCTTTTTTCTATAAATACGTCCCTTCCCCCTCTCATTCTGCACAGCATTCTCATCCCTCTGCATACTTTGTCTGTGAGTGAGTCTGAGCTCCCCCCCCAATTCCGAGAAATGGCCGAGTCATCAAGAAAGAGGCACAGGGTCCCCACGCAACTCGAAATGACCGCGCTGCATCAAGAGAGGCTGGAGCTCCTTGAGTCATTCATATTCCAGCCGTCAAGGGTGCTCGACTTCACCATTCTCCGGGCGATGGAATGGGAGGATGGGGTCCGAGGCTACATCAACGCCATAGGATGGGGATTCCTCTTTGATCCCCACCCTCAGATCTTCCCGACTGCGACGAAGGAGTTTCTGGCTACCGTCGGCGTCACTGAGTCGACAAACAACTTTGGCGCGACAGTCTACTCAGTGGATTTTTGGATGAGGGGAGGATACCGCTCCCTGACACTGGACGAATTCAACGTCCAGGCTGGCTTCTTTCAGCGAGCTGATCAGCTGGAGTATCGGGACGCCATCTGCGAATGCCCCGATAATCTGACCACGAACGAGATGTGGAGAGAGCTCACGGGTCAGATGGACTACCACGCCGGAGTGAAGGGTACTCGGCTCCCGACGGCGCTACGGATCTGCCATAAGCTGATCACCGGCTCCATCCATGCCAGACCGAAGAGCCCCGAGTCAGTGACGCGACAGGATCTGCTGGCTCTTTATTGCATGGCCACCGGACAGAGGGCCAACCCCGGATTCTTTTTCCTCGAGCACATAAAGAATCTGGGGACAAGAGAGGGTAGCGACGCTCGGCGAGGATACATCATGGTCTCCACGCTCCTTTCACAACTCGCCGAGACTTGGGGGTGCCCCGATGGCATAGATGCAAGGGAGTTGGCGCCCAAGCCCATCAATGCTGCCACCCTGATCAACATGAAGATCATTGCCAGGGCAGGGAGGCAATTTGTACGAGCGACCACACACGACACTTTCAGTGAGCTCTTCGAGAACATCGAGCTCCCAGGTGATGTGGACCTGCAGCCAGAGGCCGACACCTCACAGCAGGACAAGGCCTACTTCGATGCTCGTTTCGATGCGTTGCAACAGAGCATCGACACTCGATTCGACATGGCGCAGCACAGTATCGACGCCCTCAGACAGGATTTTGACAGCCTGTCAGTCTGGCTGCATCGTCGCTTCCCAGACCCTCCACAGGATCCGCCGGCAGAGGAGTGAAGACCGGCCTCTTTTTCTTACTTTTTGTTTATTTGATGGATCGGGATGTGCCCCACTTTTCATAGTACAAATCCATTTTCATTTAATGAAATTCTCCACTTTGAATTCAAAGCTCTTTAGCATTTCAATTTCTGTACAGAAAAAGCCGAAAATCGACAAAAAAGGCAAAATTCAGAAAATCAAACAATCATACAGAATAACTGAGCCTGGAGAGGCTTGCCGAAATAATACTCCCCAGAGACATCTTAGCTTGCACTCTTGGGCTGAATTCCCAGTGAAAGCTATCAGAGCAAGATCAGCAAGATTCCTCAACGGAAGCATGATCGTCCAAAACAAAGCATTCGAGTCGAAGGACTCAAACTTCCTCAGTGGAAGATGGCTTTCCAACTCAAGCGACGAGTGAAGCTAAGCCTGCAGAGGCTTTCTAAATAATACTCTAGGATACACAAGATCCTCAATTCCCATTCGCCTACTCAGAGGCACTCCTTCAAAAAGAGAAAATCCAAAAAGATTAATACCCATTCCCCAAGCGGAATTCGGTATTCAGATACACACCGAGCGTCAAGATAATCCGCCTAACAGAAGAGGCCAATCAAGATCAATACGACAGAATCCCCCAGCGGATAACAGCCTACACAGAGGCAACAAAACCAGAAAATCAAAAAGAGTCACCCGAACAAGGATAACCGGGATACTCCACCAACGTCGAAAGGACGTCAGCCAATCATAAGGCACCGCTCACCCCAGAAAGAGCATCTTCGTGTCTACATCCCCAAGGAATCAGAATTTCCCCAGTGGGCACCAACTACGCAATGGAAAGTTGGGACACAAGAACCTATGAGTAACTGCACATCCCCTAGACGGATCCCTGCGTTATCCAGCCCTCAGCGGCATCAAAATCAACAACAATTGTCGAAGCAGCATCGTGGACTGTGGAGACAAAATCATCTCAAATCCCTGGAGAGGGCAAACTCACGCTACCAAAGTGACCAGAAGCACGAAGGTATGCAACCCTGGGGAGGGCAAACCGCAGACCCTGGAGAGGGCAAACTCACGCTACTGAGGTTGTTAGAAACACCGAAGTATGCAACGAGCCTGGAGAGGCGACGACTAATACTCAGCTACTGACGTCGTCAGAAACACAGAGGTATGCAGCTACCGAGGTTGTCAGAAACACCAAGGTATGCAACGACCCTGGAGAGGGCAAACTCACGCTACTGAGGTTGTCAGAAACACCGAAGTATGCACGAGCCTGGAGAGGTGACGACTAATACTTAGCCCGTCGTCAGAAACACGGAGGTATGCAGCTGCCGAGGTTGTCAGAAACACCAAGGTATGCAACGAGCCTGGAGAGGCGACGACTAATACTCAGCTACCCCGTCGTCAGAAACACGGAGGAATGCAGCTGCCGAGGTTGTCAGAAACACCAAGGTATGCAACGAGCCTGGAGAGGCGACGGCTAATACTCAGCTACCCCGTCGTCAGAAACACGGAGGTATGCAGCTGCCGAGGTTGTCAGAAACACCAAGGTATGCACGAGCCTGGAGAGGCGACGACTAATATTCAGCTACCCCGTCGTCAGAAACACGGAGGTACGCAGCTGCCAAACATCGTCAGAAACATGGAGGCATGCACACCCTGGAAAGGGCAAACTCACGCTACTGAGGTTGTCAGAAACACCAAGGTATGCAACGAGCCTGGAGAGGCGACGACTAATACTCAGCTACCGACGTCGTCAGAAACACAGAGGTATGCAGCTGCCGAGGTTGTCAGAAATACCAAGGTATGCACGAGCCTGGAGAGGCGACGACTAATACTCAGCTACCCCGTCGTCAGAAACACGGAGGTACGCTGCTGCCAACATCGTCAGAAACATGGAGGCATGCACACCCTGGAGAGGGCAAACTCACGCTACTGAGGTTGTCAGAAACACCAAGGTATGCAACGAGCCTGGAGAGGCGACGACTAATACTCAGCTACCCCGTCGTCAGAAACACGGAGGTATGCAGCTGCCAACATCGTCAGAAACATGGAGGCATGCAGACCCTGGAGAGGGCAAACTCACGCTACCGAGGTTGTCAGAAACACCGAAGTATGCAACGAGCCTGGAGAGGCGACGACTAATACTCAACCTGGAAAGGCTACTCAACAGTTTTCCCACCTGAAGACACTACAAGTCGGAAGGGTGGCCTGTTCCCCGGACAATTGGGTCAACTCCTTTACTTATCAACCGGTACACCAAAAAGCCGTTTGACTAAGTAAAGGGGGGGCAGTTGTAGACCCCTAAAATTGTCCGGGTCGGAAATAAGACTCAAAGACTCTCGAAGACCGAAGGAAAGTCAGCCGGAAGGACTCCTGGAAGACCCTAGGATGATTCTTTGTAAGTCTAGGAGTCTTAGAGTAGCTTAGAATAAGGGTGTGCGAGGATTGGAGCTCAATACGCCCTCCCAGAGGTTCAGTACGGCCGTACTGAGCCATTTGAACTGCAATACGGCCGTAGTGAACTCAATACAGCCGTACTGAAGTTTTTGAACTTCAGTACAGCCGTACCAAATTCAATACGGCCGTACTGTAGTTCAAAAACTCAGTACGGGCCGTATTGACCTCCCAGGCCGTATTGCGCCTCAATCCTATAAATAGGACGTCATTTGAACGTCCTTCCAGACTTTTTACTAATTACTCAACCCTCCTGCTGAGTATTCTTGGGTTTTTGAGCTCTTCTCTGCCCTAGATATCTCTCCGAGAGTCGATCCGACGAAGTTCTTGAGTCACGAGCCATTAGCTTGAGATTCGAACAAGTCGAAGGGAAATCTCTTTGATTTCCATAGTAAAAATTTTGTCTTTAAGGGAAAGGAGCGAGCGGACGTGTAGTGGGAAGGAACGCCAAAAAGCCTCCTAACGTTGTTCATATATATATAAAAGCCCGCTTCGGAGGTTTCTTTCTAAATCCTTTCTTTTACTGCTTTTATTAATTTTTGATTGTTGCATTACATGTTTAGAGCTTTCATCATGTAAATATTTTATCTATAATCGTTTCTAATAAAAAGGGGTAATTTAGTAACTTTATACTATTATTTATGAAATAATTCGTCATAGGGAACCCAAAAGGGGCGTTGTGGGGTGCTAACACCTTCCTCACACGTAACCGACTCCCTTACCTAACTCTGGTTGTAATGGCCGAAGTTGATTTACGAAAATCAATTGCCTTATATCTTTTTCCTATGTTTTGAGTAAAACATTGGTGGCGACTCCAAGAACCCTTCTTTTTGCGAAAACCACTAATCCATGGAGGGTCCCGCTTGGGATTAACATGGATTGGTGAATCATTTAATAAAATTGTTTGTTCGATGAGGTTTCAGTTTGAGAATAAGTCGTTCTAACAATCCATCATTTTTCCAAAATCTAAAAAGAGTCCGACCATCGTCGCGAATGCCAACGTCCGTTTCGGCGGGTGGCGACAATGCCAAACCGGAGAATAATCAAGAATATCAAATCCCATATTCTGAGGAGAAATATGGGCCGTGGATGATTGTGAATCGTAAGAAGAAATCCCAAAAAAATCGGAATGGAGATTTTAAGAACAAGATGCTGTTAAATTCAGATAACGGGAATCTCGATCCTAATCTAAATACAAAGGTTCCACCACCAAAAGATAGGAGAGAGAAAATTGGATATCCAAATCATATTGATAAAATGAATAAAAAATCAGTTATGATACTACGGAATGGGACAGGTGGCAAAAATCCTCAAGATATAAAGAAAAGTGAATCAATCACATCTCGGCCTGCCCATGAGAATAATACAAAGACTAATGTGACCAAGGGTGGATCCCACACGAGTTCCTACATGGGAAACAAATCCGAAGCATGTACGTCATCTTTACATGCAGTACGTGAGGAAGACAACACAGCAAGAGTACTCGCAGGCCTAAAAAAGTTTTCGACGAATACATATTACGATCAAGGGAGAGATTCGCTCCCGAGCACTCACACGGTCTATCCAGATGCTCAGACTTTGGAGTTTGCAACTCTTATGCAACGTCATCTCGAACCAAGTGCAGGTTCCAAACATCAAGACAAAGACATGGTTGATACGGACCAAGGAAAGACACGGGTGTCAACACCCAACACCTCAAAACCGTTATAATGAATGTTATAAGTTGGAACTGTAGAGGTGCAGGGTCTAAGGGATTTGCAACACTTGTTAATGATCTTGTTAAAGAATATAATGTGGGTATCATATGCCTACTAGAAACACATATCAGTGGAAGTCAAGCACAGAGAGTTATCAAAAGAATAAAGTTAGATAAATGTTTTATGGTGGAAGCAAGGGGTCAAGCAGGAGGTTTATGGGTTCTTTGGGATTCTACAAATTGGACAATGGATGTTCTGAGGCACTCAAACCAGATGATACATTTCGCAATTAAAAACACTTTAAACTCTTGGAATCTTACCGTGGTGTATGGCAGTCCACTTCCACAATTCCGCATAGAACTATGGAGAGATTTAAGGAAGATTGCATCTGAAATCCGAGGAGCTTGGAGCTTAATTGGTGACTTCAATGCAGTTTTGGCAGATAACGAAAGACAGGGTGGTTCTCTAACATCTTGTCATAGGGGAGATAACGCATTTAGGGAGTTGGTACGGGAATGTAACCTCATTGACATGGGCTACCAAAGGAATCCTTTCACCTGGCGACGTGGCATGTTGTATGAACGACTGGATAGAGTCTTGATGAACCTGGAGTGGCAACTCACATTTCCACAGGCTGATGTTTTCCATTTAAACCCAATGAAGTCAGACCATTGCCCTCTACTCTTAAAATTTGATACGTCTTGGCAAGCGAGCAGATGTCGTAGGCCCTTCCGATTTGAAGCTGCTTGGCTCACACACCCAGACTTCTCAAACCAAATTCGTTCTAATTGGGACATGATGCAAAATTGGTCGAGTCAATTGAAACAAATTCAAAACCACTTGGTGGGATGGAACCGTACGTCATTTGGAAATATATTCTTCGAGAAACGTAGAATCCTCAGACGTTTAAATGGTATTACACTAAATCTCCAACAACGAAACAACCCCTACCTAGAAAATCTATCTAGAGAATTATGGTCTCAATATGAACATCTGCTTGCCCGAGAGGAAATACTTTGGTTCCAAAAATCGCGTTGTAAATGGCTTGTTTTTGGTGACCGTAACACTAGCTATTTCCATGGGATAACTGTAATTAGAAGGCGAAAGAATAGAGTGCTCAAGCTACAAAACGAGAATGGAGATTGGATAGATGGTAAGTCTGACTTAGAAAATATGGCTACAACTTTCTATAAGAACCTATTTGCTGCCGATGGGAAGGTTGAGAAGTTCTGTTTATCAAAATCATATCCTCAACTTTCCAATCACGACCAACAATTCTTTGAGGTTCCTTTTTCCGATCAAGAAATTTTTGAAGCTATGAAGCGGATAGGTAGCCTCAAGGCACCTGGGCCTGATGGCTTCCAGGCAATTTTCTATCAATCACAATGGGAAATTGTTGGACCTTCATTATGCAAATTAATCCATGATATTCAAGAAGACCCTAGTAAGGTAGCTGAGATAAACCATACCTTTCTTACTCTAATTCCCAAAGTAGAGATGGTAACCTCAATGAAACAGATGAGACCGATTAGCTTATGCAATGTGTCCTACAAAGTGTTGACCAAGATGTTGGCTACTAGACTAAGAAGAGTGATGGAGAGTTTAGTAGGACCATCTCAATGTAGCTTCGTCCCTAACAGACAGACGACTGATCATGCAAAATCAAGGCTAAAAACCAACCAGCATATTGGTTGGATTCGTCCTCCAAACAATACTCTTAAACTGAATTGTGATGGAGCCGTTGATGGTAATGCACATGCAGCGTGCGGAGGAGTTCTACGTGATTGTCTTGGCAAGTTTATTTTCGGTTTTGCTGGAAAAATTGGCACTTGTTCAGTCCTTCAAGCGGAGCTTTGGGCCATTTTCCACGGTCTAAGAATCATTAAGGAGATGAACTTGAAAGGGAACTTTTTGATAGAGTCAGATTCTGAAATTGCAGTTAAGCTTTTGAACGAAGGTTGTTCTAGGGAGCATCCTTGTTATTCCTTAGTGAATCATATTGTTAGAGTAGCAGGTGAAATTCAGAATTTAGAATGTAGTCATATTCTTCGTGAGGCAAACCAAGTAGCTGATAGGTTTGCAAAACATGGGTTTTCTCTGTCTGAGGGAGTATCTGTTTTCACTCAACCTCCGGGATGGGTTAATCTCCCCCTATTTGCTGACAAGTCAGCTGTAACTTTTCCTCGTGGCTTTTAGTATGTTATTTTTGGGCTTATAGCCCCTTATTTCATCAAAAAAAAAAAAAAAAGCTTACTCATCAGAATTTCACAGTTAAGCGTGCTTGACTTGGAGTAGTACAGGGATGGGTGACCTTCTGGGAAGTTTCTCAGAAATTGTACAAATAAGGATAAAACACGCTAAACAGTAAAATATCGTAAAATAGAACCCTTGAGAGGCCAAATATGAGGGTTGTTACATTAATAAATTTATTAAAATTAAAAAAAAATTCTGATTGAAATTTCTAACGGAAAATTGCGTCAGAAATTTTTGACGGATTTGGAAATTTTTTACGCAATTTTGCGACGGATATTTCTATCAGAAATTTTTTACGGATTTAATTATTTCTGGCGGATTTTTTTCCAACCCCACTTTTTCCGACGGATTGAAATCCGTCAGAAAAAAAAATCTGTCAGAAATTGAGCTATTTCTGTCAGAAATCAGCATTTTTCTTGTAGTGGTTTGATCCTTTCATTTAATGCACTTGATCTTGCATTAAATGTTGCTTCCTGTTTATGAATAATGCGTATACTATTTTGAATTTGCAGATTCTAACTTTCACAGAATCTTAGGGATTAGCTGCAGAGACGTTATCTTTATCAGAAAAATAGGTGTCCTTTTTTCTGACACACTCGGGATTTGACGTTTTGTGCTTACTTTCCTTCTTTCTTCTTTTCTTCTCACAATTTCGATGACTTCGTGTTTTCTCCTGTGAGTGTGGACGATATTCAAATTTTCCTTTGAAACTTGATTCCTCATGTGATTGCGTGACAATTTTCGTCTGCGTCTGGTAGTCTATATTGTAGCTTAAGCCTTGACCTTTGTTTGAGCATTTGCTATTAACGCATTGACTTTTCCTTTCGTCTGGTCAACTTGTATATGGTCAGACTTTCAAATTATCTTTGACCAACCTTCATCTGAGTCTTTATGTTTTGCTTTAGGTTGTGCTTGACGCGCTTTTGTCTTGTTCTTGATTTGGCTTATTGGATGCTTGTGTTGGCCTTTCATCTATCGTCTTGTATCGTCTGATGCATATACTTGTTCTTCACTTTACCTGTACTTAAGTTCCTCTGAAACACTAACACACTTGTTAGAGATAACCACGTGCATTATATTTGTTACACTCAAAACCTTTGTATCTCAAAATTCTTGAAGAAATCACTTTTTATGAATTTTGTGTATTTTTTTTGTAGGTCATAAGTACGATGATGATATCATAAGTGAAAACAACATCAAAGTTGATCAAGAAAAGAAGGTATCGCATTTTTACATATTTGTTATAAATACGCTATTTATTCGTTGTAATAAGATAAAATTTTAATAAAATTATTTATTTTATAGATTATAAATTTATATTTTAAAATGTTATATATATATATATATGTATATATATATATATATATATATGTGTGTGTGTGTGTATATATACATATATATATATATGTATATATATATATATATATATATATATATATATATATATTGTAACGACCCGCCATGATCCCTATACTTAGTGGAATCGCACTACTACAACTAGACTAAAAGGAATATTAAATGTAACAACTGATACATACAGGGTATATAAAATATAATAATAACTAAGTTTTTGAAAAATAAATTATAACACTATATATATGTATAGTCATCCAAAATAATATTCCCTATTGTTGGTCAATTACAACAACAGTTACTCCAACAGGTAACTCTAACACTAGGACAAAACTCCTCGTCTGGCAGCAGACATTAACTCCAAGCTAGCCCTAATCTGCTCCCATACAAAGTATGATCATCGCTGTCCATCCACATGGAAAATAGAAGGGTAAGCTAGAGTTCAATAATCAACCATATAAGTATTGAACAATAATCTATACTACACATTCATTCAATCATATTCATAGAGCCACATCATACACTCTATCCAAATCTACTCATGCATAACATGCAACACACCAATCATGAAGTCAAACACCATACACTCCATCATCTTAACAATCATGCAATACATGCAACTCATGACAAATATCAATGCATATCAATCATCTAATGCGTCGTCAAGCATACACCTAGGAGATCTCCTAGCAGTAGAGCAGTGTAAGTGACATCTCAATCCTACCGAAACCACCCCAACGGTTTTCACGCCCAATGCGCCCGCTCGGTCACAGCTAAACAGGATAAAAATCCTCACTCGGGTTTACACAGATGATACCACTTACACAATTGAAAGTCTGAATCCACCGTCAAGTATAGCATAGCTAGGTACAGGCTTACCACGACCTTGGCATGCATTACCAAGTCACTTGTGGAGTTCGCCCACTGACTATCCGCAAGGATCCACGCACCTTTCCCAGTACTTGGTTAAGGGAATAACCCTCGACCTCATACTCCGCTCCAACACTAGCTAAAGACTTAGAGGAGACTCACCCAACCCAGTGGCCTACCTGAGCACCACTCTCACCCAAATCCAGTGGCCTACCTAAGCACCACTTTCATATATTAGTGACCTATCCAAGCACCACTCTCAAGAGAGTCTATGTGAGCTGTTCTAGCTCAAAAATATTTTCCCTCTCCTCAAGTCTTAGGCTAGACTCATGCCATAAGGCATCACATGCAATTATGCATTATACATCATACTTGGTCTACCCACCATCATGATCAACAATCATACACATGCCATAAGGCATCACATGAAATAATGCATCAAACATCATACATCATACATCATACATGGTCTGCCCACCATCATGATCAATAATCATACTCATATGAACATATACTCATGCAATATCATATTTAAACATTCATATATATCATTACCAAGCATACATATGAATCACACCTCACCATACATCATTTATCATACATACATGATCTAAAACATCAACTTTAAACATGCATGAGCATCAATTTCAATCAAAAAACATCAAACCCACTCACGCCCGGCACAACCAAATCACGCCCGGCCTAACATCTAACTCGAGAGCCCTAAGCTCTTCCACGCCCGGCGCGTTCAACCTGTGCCCGACCTAATCCCAATCAGAGAGTTCAAAAACTCATCCAAACCAGCAAATCCAGCCACATGCAAACACAAAAACACAATGCACAGGCTCCATACAACACAAAAACAAACTCAAAATCAACATGCACCCATCTGATGCATCAAAATCACCAAAAACCCCATTTTTCCCAAAACCCCAAAAAATGAGTGAATTCTCTAATCCAGCCATGGATCCTCGACTTCCATGCATCAATTGAGTCACTAAAATCACATGCAACTAAACGACAAATATTCTAGCTTCCCTCACTTGAAAATTGGCTCAAAATGCCCGAGAACTGAGAAGAAGTAGAATTCCCTTTCGAAGCTCAACCCGGAAACTTCAATCCACCCAAAGCAAGCTTCCTAGCCTAAATTTCAAGAGAAGACAGAAGAGATTAGTGATCTAGAGGAGAAGAAGAATCATACAGAGAAATTTAGGAGAGAAAGGAGCTCACAAACCTAGAGTCCTTCTCTCTAAAACCTCTCTCTGAGTTCCCTTATTTCTCTTCTCCTCACCTATAGGCTTATGGCCTATTTATAGAAGATAGGAGTGGCCAGAACGGCCCGTTTCGAATCCAGAACAGCCCGTTTTAGACTTATACTTCATGTGTAAAATTCACATCCAAAATGACCTATTCTCAAACCAGAACGGCCCGTTCTGGGGTTGCTTGGAACGGCCCTTGCCATTGGGAACGGCCCATTCTAGGCTCAAATTTTACTCATAACAGCTTCTGTTGGAACGGCTCGTTCCAATCTAGAGTTTATAGGCCATTTTAGTAGTTTGGAATGGCCCGTTTCAGTTTGGGAACACCCTGTTCCAATCTACTAATTACATTACATATATATATATATATATATATATATATATATATATATATATATATATATATATATATATATATATATTAAGAGGCCCTTACGTATTGTTTCGCCCCAGGTCCCTAAAATGCTTGGCCTTGATTCTATTAATATGTGTTGGTATAATAATGAGATAGACAAGTTATATTAGTTGAATTCAATTTTTTTAAATTGTTAAATTTTAAATCAACATAAAAAAAAAGTATATTTATTCAATGTAAAAGAGTGAAGAAGCATAAAACTGTTTGACTTGCACTCGATGAAATAAGTTACAAAGATAGTCGTAATAAAGATTGAATATAGGTTCTGTAACGTAGTAAGTTATTTCAGAAGTACCAAAAGCTTAGTATGGGTGATTTAGTAGCCTAGAACGGGTCGTTCTAAACTACTAAATTGACCTATAAATCGTAGTTGAGAACAGGCCGTTCTAGATGAGTCCCAAAACGGGCCGTTCTGGTTTCAGAACGGGCCGTTCTGCATATGAATTTTGTACTTGATGAAGGGATGCAGAACGGGCCGTTCCGGATTCAAAACGGGCCGTTCTGGCCACTCCTGAACTTCTATGAATAAGGGTTGTGTGGTTGAGGAGAAAGTGAAGTTTTTAGAGAGAAGTTTTAGAGAGAAGGACTTTGGGTTTGTGAGCTCATTTATCTCCCAAATTTCTCTGTATGGTTCTTTTTCTCCTCTAGATCACTAATGTATTTTGTCTTATCTTGAAATTTAGACTAGGAAGCTTGCTTTGGAAGGATTGAAGTTCCGGGTCGAGCTTTGGAAGGGAATTCTACTTCTTCTCAGTTATTGGCTATTTTGAGCCAATCTTCAGGTGAAGGAAGCTAGAATGTTTTTTGTTTAGGTTGCATATGAGTTTAGAAACTCAATTGATGCATGAAAGTTGAGGATCCATGGCTGGATCGAAGAATTTGCTCATTTTTTCGGGATTTTGGAAAAAATGGGATTTTTGGTGATTTTGATGCATAAGATGGGTGCATGTTGATGTTGAATTTATTTTTGAGTTGTATGGAGCCTATGCATTGTGTTGTGTTTGCATGTGGCTGGAGTTGTTGGTTTGGATGAGAGTTTTTGAACTCTCTAACTAGGATTAGGTCGAGCGCTCAGGCTGCGCAGGGCATGAATATGTTTATTTGTGATAGTTGAAATGATGTTTTAGCATGTGTTGAAAGTTGAAGTTTTAGATCATGTATGTATGATATATGATGTATGGTGATGTGTGATTCATATGTATGCTTGGTAATCATATATATGAATGTTTAAATATGATATGACATGTGTATATGTTCATATGAGTATGATTATTAATCATGATGGTGGGTAGACCATGTATGATGCATTGTTGCATGTGATGTCTTATGACATGTGTATGATTGTTGATCATGATGGTGGGCAGACCATGTATGATGTGTGATGCATAATTGCATGTGATGTCTTAGGACATGTGTCTAGCCTAGGACTTGAGGAAAGGAAAATATTATCGAACTGGAAGAGCTCACATAGAGTCTCTTGAGAGTGGTGTTTGGATAGGCCACTGATATATGAGAGTGGTGCTCAGGTAGTCTACTAGATTTGGGAGAGTGGTGCTCAGGTAGGCCACTGGGTTGGGTGAGTCTCCTCTAAGTCCTTAGCTAGTGTTGGAGCGGGGTATGAGGTCGAGGGTTATTCCCTTAACCAAGTACTCGGGAAGGTGCGTGGATCCTTGCGGATAGTCGGTGGGCGAACCCCACAATTGACTTGGTAAATGCATGCCAAGGTCGTGGTAAGCATGTACCCAGCTATGATATACCTGATGGTGGATCTGGACTTCTAATTGTGTAAGTGACATCATCCGAGTAAACCCGAGTGAGGATTATATCCTGTTTAGCTGTGATCAGCGGGCACATTGGGCGTGAAAACTGTAACAACCCGAATTTTTCTACTAATACTATGAATAATTATTATTTATTTTTTGTATTTATGAAGATTATTTCCTTATAATTATTTTGATTAATTAAATGGGTTTGATTGAATTTTTAAAGGTTTTTAATAATAATCATTTATGAAAATTATTTTTTATAATATTATTAATTATGATATTTTGTTATAATTATTATTTGAAGAAAATCATGTTTTAAATTGTATTGATATTTTATTTTAATTTGATATATATATATATATATATATATATATATATATATATATATATATGTTATTTATTTATTTATTAATTCGTAATTCTGGATTTTCATAACCCCGGAAGGGGCCGTTCCACTTTGGGAACGGGCCGTTCCAACTCGAGCTGCATGGGTAAAATTTAACCCAGAATGGGCTGTTCCACTTTAGGAACGGACCGTTCCGGATGTGGTTTTAAAGAACAAACTATTAACTCAGAACGGGCTATTTTGGATTTGGAACGGGTCGTTCTGGGAGAGGCTTTTCTACATTTCTATGTGCCCAGAATGCGCCGTTCTGGATTCGGAACAGGCCTTTCTAGCCAAATCCTGATGCCTATAAATGCGTTCCGCCACTCCAGAAAAATGCATTTTTTTCACTTTTGATGCTTTTTCTTCTACACTTTCTGGAGACCAAGGGGAACCTGAAGGAGGAGATCCTGCTTCAATTTCAACCCCTGTTTATCGAGGTAAAGGGGGAGTGAGAAACCTCGCTCTGGGTGTGGGATTGTATGCTAGGTAGTGGGATTGGCCCCCAATCCTGTGTTTGTTGTATGTCATATTTTTCTTGTATGTTCCAATTACTTAATTAATATGTGTGTATGAATAGAAACTTTGTTTAGGCTATGATTGTGGAATTTGGTGCTCCTATGGGTTCCTACGGGAAACCCTAAGGGAGTGCATTGGTGCTTGTATGAGTAAATTAATTGTGATAATAATTATATACATCTTATTTTAAATGTTTATTGCATAAATTGGAACGCTCTATGGGTTCTTGAGAGAACCCTATGAGCAGCAGGCAAAATAGGAATATTTTTGTTTTGCCTTCTGTCTATTCCGTTATATTCCTTATTAAAAGAGATGTGTGAATGTGTGTTTAATTTTGAAAATAAACAAGTTTTGATATGAATTAGAGTGCTCTGTGGGTTCCTGTGGGAACCTATGAGAAACAGTCATATTTCTAATATTTTCTGTTGTACCTTCTGATTGTTCTGTTGTATTCCTTGTTGTACGAGATGTATGAATATATGTTTACTTTCGCAAATAGATGAGTTCTGATATGAATAAAAATGCTCTATGAAAATTGTGAATATGATGTCATAATGTGAATGTGATGATGAAATGTAATGAGGAGATGTGATGATGAAATGTGTTGAGACATGATAATGTGATATGGGAATGAGACATGATAATGTGATATGAGAATGCATAGAGTCTTGATTGACATGCATCATTTGCATAAATGTTTTAAGGGTACGATATGGAATACACCGCCAGAGAAGGCCCCCTAGTGTAAAAGCTTTGGGGATTAGTCCTTGGGGATAGCTCGGTTTGGAAGTCCCAGTCTCGCCCATTGTGTGCATGGGATGTATCTTGCGCTGCTTAGCTATCCCGACGAGACTCTGGTAGTATATCCTTCTAGTGAGAGTGCGCAGAGGGTGTGACCCGACATGTACTCCTAGACTACTCTTCGTGTATTGCTAGCGGCAATATGCCATGTGATGTTTTACTGGCGCCACATGCATGATAATATGTAGTCCGTGTCCATGCATGTGCATTCTTATTATTAAATGATGATAAATTACTATTTGTATGACTTGGATGATTGGATAAGCTATTGTTGTTGATTGATCTATGAGGTAACTATATTGTTTGTGTTTGGCTATCCGGTGTGCGTTCCTATACCGTGAGCTAGAGTGAGATGTTTCTCACTCCCTTCTTTTGTGTTGTTTCTCTTGTTTGATATACAGGAGACCATTAGCAACATGAGGCTGAGGATGTGGATGATGGAGCAGAGGCTTCTATGTGGGATTTTGCTCTGATAGGACATGTGACATCGGGACATTGATAGAATTAGAATATGACATCGTTTATGATTTATTAAAGTATATATTTTGGAAAATTCAATTTTTATTCTTTGTAATTTTATTTGTCATTTGGATTAAGGACATGAATGTGAATTCTCTACTCACATGATTATTGGAATTGTCGTTTCAATTTTAAATATTTTTTTTATCCAATAAGATATTTCTTTTTATTATTATATATATATATATGTTGGGGTAGAGGGTGTCACAAAAACGGTTGGGGTGGTTTCGGTAGGATGGGATGTCACTTATACAGCTCTGTTGTTAGGGAGATCTCTTAGGTGTATGCGTGACGACGCATTAGATGATTGATATGCATTGATATCTGTCATGAGATGCATTTATTGCATGATTGTTAATATGATGAAGTGTGTGGTGTTTGGCTTCATGATTGGTGGATTGTATTTTATGCATGAGTAGTATTGGATAGAGTGTATGGTGTGACTCTATGAATATGATTGATAGTTGGATGATTGTGTAGTATAGATTATTGTTCTATACTTGTATGATTGAGTTTTTGAACTCTAGCTTACCCTTCTGTTTCTATGTGGATGGACTTGTGATGATCATACCTTATATAGGAGCAGGTCAGGGCTAGCTTGGAGTTGAGGTGACCGCTGCGAGGCGGGGAGTTTGATCCTCATTAGAGTTACCATTTTGGGTAACGGTTTTGTCTATGTTTGACCGGCACTAGGGTCATATTATTTTTAGGATGACTGTACATATATGGTGTTTTATTTTATATACAGAAACTTAGTTATTTTTATTATTGTCTATACTTGTATGTATGAGTTATTCAGCTTAATATTTCTCTTAATTCACTAGTAGTAGTGTAATTCCACTAAGTGTAGAGACCATGGCGGGTCGTTACAGGTTCTCATACTTCTAACTACCACAACTATTTTTCACCCAACTATTAAGCTAATCCTAGTGATTTGAAATAAGTTAGAACTACTCCATGCGATTACAACAAATATTAAAGGTTATAAATAAATAATATATCAAATAAATATATTTTTCCAACTTAAATAATTATAATAAAATGTATAAACATTAAACAATCATAATAAAAAAAACACATATTTTTCTCTAAATGCCTATTATAACAAAATATCATAAAAATGCACATTTTTCTAATAAATATTATACAAAACAATTTTCATAAATATTTATTATTTAATTAAAATATTTATAATTATTAAAAATCTCTAAAATATTTTATAAAAACCCTTTAATTAATCAAAATATTTTTTTAATAATTTTAAAAAACTTAGAATGTAAAAAAAAAAAAAAAAAAAAAAAGGTTAATAAACCGGTCAAACAAAATTTTCATCCAATACGAATTTGAAACCACCTATCATCAAGCAGAAACCAAAATGTCAACGATACAACCCACCGTGTATTAAACCAAAGTTGTTGCCATCAAAAGCTCTAGTCACCTAAAACCTTTCCCAAAAACCATAGAGAAAAAAAAATATATGAATGAAAAGCAATAAAATAGAAAAATAGAAAGAGAAGAAATAGATGCCGTCAGAGTAGAATAGGAAATGTAATAAAGAAATAAAAATGAAAAATTTGCTTTCAACAATAGTATCATCACTAAACCCTTCCGTTCTTAATTACTTTCGTTACCTAATCGGTCCAAGGACGAGATTAACATCAGGTTTTAGGTATTCTTCAAAAATAAATATTTTATATTTATATTTATATAATTTTTTCAAGATTTTATAATTTAAAAGTCACTTTTATATTCTTAAAATTCATTTTAAAAAGTCTATTTTAAAAAAATATATAAATATAATTATTTTTAAAAACATTTATTCTTTTATTAAAGATGTATCGAAAGGATCTTATCGGCCACGTGGGTCGGCCACGTGCACCGGCACGTCATGTCCTATCAAACATTGACGCAGCTTGGACACCACTTCGACTCGGTAAGGGGCCAAGGACTGTGGAGAACACCCTTTCTCCTATTGGCTCGGTCGCTCCCTATCGGCTCGGCCAAGGATCAACAGGGAATAATTAGGACAATAATCACAGTTAACAAAGGACAACACGCAATTAAGGCATAACCAGCCGATTAACATCGTATTACCTAATTTGGTAAATGTCAGAGAAGGCCCACCATGCTCAGACCCATGACAGGTAGTATAAATAAGTCACACGAAACGAGGTATGCCACTGTTCAATTATTACTCTTGAGAATTATGCTTGTCCTGACTTGAGCGTCGGAGTGCCTTTTGCAGGTACCTCCCCCCTCTGAAGCATCCAATTGAAGCTCTCATTCGACTCTTTACCTACCAGAAGATTACGAGTGTGCCCTCAGACAAGTACATTTTGGCGCCCACTGTGGGGACGAACTGAGAGACTTAAGAAGACACTGAGTGAGCATCATGGCGAAGACAAGAAGAACAAACAATGAAGACCACCAATCCGAGGATGAGCACCGATCCGAAGCAGACAATGCCGAGACGGTTGACGAGACCAACATGGCCGAGATGGTACGGCAAATGAGGGAGGAAATGGCTGCCATGAAGCAACAACGAGAGAAAGACACTCGTGAGATGGCCGCCTTGAAGGAAGAGAACGCCGCCCTAAAAAACCAAAACCAGGATCCCACGTGGAAACCCTCCGAGCTGACTCACACTCAGGGGTCGTTCCACTCGCTCAAACATCATACTTCTCTCCCTCACACTTCTGTTGTCGCCCCGGGAAACCACGCCTCGGCTGCCCAAGTAACCGGCCGACCCGCATATGCTCCGCCGACCGAAGCACACCGACACCCTTTCACCCCAAACATCATGCAATCCTCCCTCCTCGACCACTAGAAGTCCCTCCCGTTAGACAAGTATGACGGAACCACCGACCCCGACGAGCATGTCGACATCTTTTTGACCCAAGTCACCCTCAACACTACCGACGACGCCGCCTTATGCCGAATTTTTCCAACATCGTTGAAAGGTCGAGCATTGAGCTGGTTCACACGACTCCCGGCCAACTCAGTCGACTCCTTCAACACTTTGGCATCTCAATTCACTATCCAATTTGCAAGGAGCTGACCACACCAACTGACTTCTTTGGCCTTATAAGCATTCGGCAAGAGAAGAAAGAGTCCCTTCGAACATTCATGAGTCGATTCAACAAGGCGGCACTCGAAATCCGAGACTTGAATCCTGTTGTGGCTCTCCATCACCTCACTACCGCCCTGAAACCGAGACCTTTTGCCAACAGCATTTGCAAGAAACCACCAACCGACATGGATGACTTGCGTTGGTGCGCCGATAAGTACATGCAGATGGAGGAACTTGCGGAGTTTCGCAATCAGGTCAGGGCCGAGGTAGCGGCTAAGGTAGCGAAGCTGGCCGAAAGCTCTTTCCGTAGCCGCCCCAAGGATCTCGTTCCCTTTTTCTGCTCACGGGCCGAGATACTCTCATTACACTCCATTAAACACTAGTCGATCATCTGTCTTGGATCAGGCACTTGCGTCGGAGGTCCTAACAGTGCCGAAGCGAGCCTCGACACCTCGTTCCAACACAACCAAATCCTGCAAGTATCATCGAAACCGCGGCCACTCGACCGAGGAGTGCGCGGCTTTGAGAGATAAAATTGAAGACCTAATCAAACAGGGGCAGCTCCAACGCTTTGTCAACCGACCTCGTTCTCCTGGATATCATGATCGCCGACATCGTCGAGATCAGCCTGACCAAGACAGGTCCGACAGGTGTTCCTATAGGGAACGGAGCCGGTCGCGAGGCCGAAAGGAAGATGAGCCGACAACCCAGCCCCAAAGAGTCATCAACACTATTGCTGGTGGATTTGCAGGCGGCGGTTCCACCTCTTCAGCCCAAAAAAGACACTTGTCAGCCGTCCGAGCTGTACATGTGATTGAACGCACTCAGAAAAGGTTGTCGGCCATCACATTCACTGAAGCTGACTTTAAAGGCATTGTTCCAGATCAAGACGATCCAATGGTCATTAGTGTTGAAATCCATAACTGCATCGTTTGGAAAACATTGGTCGATCAGGGAAGCTCGGCCGACATACTCTATTGGAATACGTTCAAACAACTCGGCATACTAGAAGCCGAACTGGTCCCATACAACGAACCCTTGGTCGGATTCTCCGGTGAGCGCGTCCAAACAAAAGGGTACATCAAGCTATCTACACGCTTCTGTTTCGATGGAGCCGAAACTAGAAGCATCTCGGTGAAATACGTGGTGGTACATGCCAACACGTCGTATAATATTCTCCTTGGAAGGCCATCCTTGAACAAGCTAGGTGCAATTGTGTCGACTCCGCACCTGGCGATGAAGTTCCCATCTGAATCGGGATGAATAATCATAGTTCACGCCCAGAAGGCGGCGAGAGAATGCTATTTTGCTAGCCTTCGCTTACCCCGCCTTGAAGAAACAGAACCACAAAAGCTCAAGCGTGTACATATGGTAGCCTGAGAACTCGATTCCCTAGTTGTGGACTTCGACCCTCGTATGGAACAGGTTGAAAGAGTTGAGCTGACCGAAGATAAGCAACCATTCGTCATTGGGCCAACAGACTCCCATGTAACATACCTGGGATCTAACTTATCTGATCAAGCTAAATGCCAAATACAACAAGTAGTCAGAAAGAAAAAAAGACCTCTTCGCATGGCGACCGGCCGACATGCCAAGAATTGATCCAAACTTCTTATGCCACAAGCTCTCGGTTTGCCGAGAGGCAAAACCGATCGCCCAACGAAAGAGGAAAACGGGGGAAGAGAGAAAACAAGCAATAGAGGATGAGGTCTCTAAGCTCCTAAATTCGGGGTTTATCCGGGAAGTCCATTACACTACATGGCTGGCCAATGTGGTGATGGTCAATAAGTCAAACGGCAAGTGGCGGATGTGCACGGACTACACTGACTTGAACAAGGCATGTCCGAAAGACGCGTATCCTCTGCCGGACATCGACCGGCTCGTCGATGGTGCGGCCGGTCACAATTTTTTGTCATTCCTCGACGCTTATTCCGAATATAACCATATTCAAATGCACACCCGAGACGAGGACAAGACGGCATTCGTCACCGAATCAGCCAACTACTGTTACCATGTGATGCCGTTCGGACTAAAAAATGTTGGAGCCACCTATCAGAGACTCATGGATAAGATCTTCCATAAACAAATAGGCAAAAACATGGAGGTATATGTAGACGACATGGTCGTGAAATAGGCCGATCTTCCTTCTCACAAAGCCGACCTGGCTGATGTCTTTCATGCACTGCGGAAACATCAAATGCGCCTAAATTTGGACAAGTGTGTATTCGGTGTCATAGGCGGTAAATTCCTTGGTTTCATGTTATCAAGCCGAGGTATCGAAGCAAACCCGGACAAATGCCAGGCCATCATAGATATGAGAAGTCCAACAAACTTAAAAGAGGTCCAAAAACTGGCGGGTCGATTGACATCCTTGTCGAGCATCCTACCATGTATGGCTGAAACCTCCAAACCGATAGTAGCCCTCCTGAAAAAAGCAAATCGATTTCACTAGACAGATGAATGTGAAGTCTTCTTTCAACTGTTCAAAAAACGACTCGGCACCCTGCCCGTAGTGGCCAAGCCGATACCTGGCCGAGAAGTAGTCGTGTACTTGGCGGTATCTGGCGAATCCATCAGTGCCGTCATGATACAAAAAGAGAGCGGCCAACAACAACCCATATATTTTATCAGCCGAGTGCTGCAAGATGATGAACGTCGATACTAGCTCTTGGAAAAAGTGGCATTGGGGCTCATATACACGGCTCGGCGACTTCGGCAATACTTCCAAAGCCACACGGTGGTAGTTCGAACCGATTGCCCAGTTGCCAAAGTTCTTAGAAAGCCAGAATTAGCCGGTCGAATGATGGCATGGTCAATCGAACTGTCCGAGTTTGATATTCGCTTCAAGCCGTGGGGCACCCTCAAATCACAATGCTTGGTCGATTTTCTAAATGAACTGTCCCCACCCGGCCACTTCGAGGACGATACCTGGACCATGCGCATTGATGGCTCTTCCAACAGACAAGGTAGCGGCGCCGGCATCATCTTAGAGAGCCCGTCCGGCATCACCTTGGAACAATCTCTACGCTTTGGCCTCCAGGCATCCAACAACCAGGCCAAATATGAAGCTTTGTTAGCCAAAATGAGGTTGGCAACCGAAATGGGTGTCAAGAAGATCATATACTGGACCGATTCAAAGGTCGTCACAGAACAAGTGAACGACAACTTCCAAGTCAAAGACCCTCATTTCCTCAACTATTATCATCTTTTTCGGGGAATGAGCAATCAGTTCACAAAGATCCAAGTCAAGCATACGCCAAGGGGAAACAACGATCGAGCTGACCAGTTGGCATGACTAGCAAGTAGTCGAAAGCCGGGACAACTCCGGACGAAGATACACCTGGAATTGTCTACGCTAAGTGTCACACAAGAATGTATACCCGTAGACGAAGCTCCGAAATCGTGGATGAATGACATTTTGCAAATCATTGTGAACGGCTTGGAGCCGGACGATTCGATCGAATCCAAGAAGCTGAGGACGCAAGCCGCTCGATACTCCGTCGTGAACGGAGAACTATACAGAAGGGGATTTTCTGCCCCCTTATTAAAATGTCTCGACTCACAACAAGCCGATTACGTCGTCCGAGAGATCCATGAAGGTATCTGTGGATCCCACTCGGGAGGAAGGACACTAGCCACCAAAGTACTTAGAGCCGGTTACTACTAGCTGACTCTGAAATCTGACTGTGCCAAATTTGTTAAAAAGTGTGTTCAGTGCCAAAAACATGGGAATCTCATCCACTCCTCAGCCCCCAAATTGCACAATATCAGCTCCCCTTGGTCGTTCACTTTATGGGGCATAGACATACTTGGGCCGTTTGCTGTGGAAAAAGGGCAGGTCAAGTTCTTAATAGTAGCAGTAGATTATTTCACTAAGTGGATAGAGGCCGAGCCACTTGCTACTATCAATGCCACTAAAGTTCAGAAGTTCGTATGGAAAAACATCATCACCCGGTTCAGCCTTCCACACACAATTATCTCGGACAACGGACTTCAATTTACAGATAAAAAGTTTAACACTTTCCTCGAGAACCTCAGCATTCGGCACTGATTCACGTTGGTGGAACACCCGCAGTCCAACGGACAGGCCGAAGCAGCCAACAAAGTCATCCTTACCGAACTGAAGAAACGGATCGGCACAGCCAAAGGAGCCTGGGCCGAAGAGCTCCCTGGAGTCCTCTGGGCGTATAGATGCACGCCCTAATCAAGCACAAAAGAGACCCCATTCCGATTGGCATACGACAAGGATTCCATGATACAGGTCGAAGTGGGCGAACCTTCATTCCGACGGATGCACTTTCACAAAGAGTCCAACGACGGCACAATCCGAGCCGAACTGGACATCTTAGATGAAGTCCAAGAGAAAGCACAAATCGTAGCCGAAGCGTGTAAACAGAGAATGACTCGGTGATTTAACTCCAAGTTGAAGCCGAGAAACTTCCAAGAAGGTGATCTTGTTTGGAAGGCAACCGGTTCGGCACGGCGCAACTCAAATGAAGGGAAGTTGGCGGCAAACTAGGACGGCCCATTCCGAGTCCGACACGCTCTCAATAACGACGCGTACAAATTAGAAGAATTGTCAGGCAAGGTCATCCCTCGGACATGGAATTCTACCCATCTGAAGACTTATTATAGTTAGAATGATTCATGTACATGTGTAAATGTCTTACGATGCACTCTTTTCCTTGAACCGGTCTTTTTTCCTCTTAAAAAATTATGAAAAGAGATTTTTGGCTGGCAAGGTTTTTAACGAGGCATCCACTTATTAATGACAATACAATTCAGTTATTTATGACTCATTTTACATTTTTGCAAAAAATTTTAAGTCTTCCCTCCCGAGATTCCTCTCGGTCAAGGATGTGGCTTTAATTATTCTACAAGTCTTCCCTCCCGAGATTCCTCTCGGCCAAGGATGTGGCTTTCATTATTTTACAAGTCTTCCCTCCCGAAAACCCTCTCGGCCAAGGATGCGGCTTAACTACAACTCTTCCCTCCCGAGATTCTTCTCGGCCAAGGATGCGGCTTTCATTATTTTACAAGTTTTCCCTCCCGAGAACCCTCTCGGCCAAGGATGCGGCTTACGATGCTTACAAGTCTTCCCTCCCGAGAACCCTCTCGGCCAAGGATGCGGCTTATTAACTACAAGTCTTCCCTCTCGAGATTCCTCTCGGCCAAGGATGTGGCTTTAATTATTTTACAAGTCTTCCCTCCCGAGATTCCTCTCGGCCAAGGATGTGGCTTTCCTTATTTTACAAGTCTTTCCTCCCGAGATTCTTCTCGACCCAGACGTGACACGTTCTTATAACTTAAAACTACACTCGGCACAACTTGATTCGTTACATTAATGTTAAATTGGAGTACGCAGTATTTGACAAAAACAAAAGCAGAATTGCATTGAAAAAGGGCTCTATCGGCCCGAAATTACAAGAAGTTAGAAGGCTCTATCGGCCCCTGCATACAAATTCAAAAAATAAAAATAAAAAAGGGTTCTACGCCTCGGGCTCCCCTTGCACCGGCGCCTCTTCCTCGGCAGCTTCTTCCTCGACCACTGTTTCCACGCCATCGGTCGGCCCGGCCGGGAGATGAATTGGTGCTTCGGCATCAGGCTGTTCAATCAGGGGAATTTGCATCAAGTTGACATATTTCCCCGATAGAAGTCCATCGACATATTAAATTGAAAGTCCAAAGGGAGGCTTCCAAAATGTTGGGCCTGACGTGCCGCTTGTGCGAAGCCGGCCTCATGCTGAGAGAGTACCTTGCTCCTAGCCCTCTTTCTATATGCGTCAAAAGCCTTCTTCTCGGCCTCCAAATCCCCAGCCAGCTTGGCCGACTTCTCAGCCTCGGCCTTCAAAGAATTTCCAGCCGTTGCACCTTTAAAGTCAGGTCATCGTTCAGACGGCCCCGACGGTCTAGCTCAGCCTCATATTTTTTGCTGTGTCCCTAGGCCTCGGACAGAGTAGTCAGAGCCTCTTGTACGGACTGCTCCGACTCGATGAGTTTTCAGCGCAGCTCCTCAGCCTCGGCGCTCGGCTGCATCATAAGATTCTCAGCTAAGGCCAAGGAGCGAGCTTATAACTCGTAGAAGAAGGTCCATTTATGGGCCGAGCTCATTTTCCCCAACATTGCCTGACCCACCTCCGAGGTTAGGTCTTGACTTAGATAATCTTGAGCACTCACGCCCGAGGCCAAGAAGTTTGGGCTTACCAATCCCTGTGGAGCCACGAGCGCTGGCAACCTTTGTTGCTTCTGCCTCCGTGACTCGGCCTCGGCCCTCGCCTCGTCGGCCTTCCTCTTAGCCACCCTCGCCTTGTGGGCATCCTGAGTGTGCTTCTCTTTCGACTGTGGTTGGGGTTGGGTCGTGTCCCGGGTCGGAGCCCGACTATCCCCATGCCTGGTCGACACCAGCATAGCAACTCGGCCCTTGATCAGGTTGGGAATGTCTAAGTCGTCACTCCCACAGCTCGTCATGATATCTGCACAAACATTAGTCAAAATCAATGACAACGTATGAATTTAAACATAAGACAGATGCTATACCAATTAAATCGTCCAGCAGTTGTGAGGATTTCATCAGTCGAATGAGTTCTCGGCACGGTAAGGGCCGAGGCAATTTCTCCAAGATATTCAGGTCAGCACGCTCCTCCGAGGACATCTTAGACTTGGACACCACGTCATACTTCCTCGGAGTCCGAGTTCAATACAAAGGAAACAATGTTCTCCCTTCGTCATCAAAAAATACTTGTTGTCGGTGCTCGGCCGGATCATGACTTTGAAAATTCCTACTTTAAATCTCTTGTAGGATGTAGTGAATGGTTGGAGTAAGCAGTTGTCTCCCCAAAACAGGGACAGCCACTTTGCTTTCCTCGTTGGCTGAGAGGCGTAATGGTACAAGAAAAGGTTGGGCGTCGGCTCATTGCCAAGTGCTATACACAGTTGCCGAAATCCTTGCATCGCGGCCCAACTATTCGAATGGAGTTGCGCCGGCACCATGTTCAGTAGCCGAAGTACCCCCATAAAAAACTTGTCAAAGGGGAGAGTAAACCCCAAATCCCTAAATAGATAGTCATATACAAAAAAGAAGTTGTATTTACACTTCTCTCGGCCAAGAAAGACAAAATTTGAATCCCATGATCCATCATTTCGGCATGGCTCAAAAAAGAAACCAGACGGCACCTCATCCTCCAGAAGGGTAACAAAATTCTCGGCGTCAAACAGCAATGCAATCGAACTCTTATCGGTGTAACGCGAAAATACGCTGCCTACCTCTCCATGCACCCATCTATAGCCGGGGACTTCTATAGGGCCGAAACGGTGAGAGGTTGAGACGACTTTACGAGTACTCGGTCGGCCTTCACTCATTTTGAGAGAAGAAGCCTCTTCCACACTCCACGAATGCTCAAACCCCTCAACAATTTCCACACTGGCTGACCTGTTTGATGCCGAAGCCGAAACACCCTGTTGATCCGAAGGCCCACGCGAGCCCGTATCAGCAGAACCAGCCCCGATATCCCCAGCGGAGCCGATTTGGGAAACCCTATCATCTACATCCCTGTCAAAATCAGCCATTGAAACGTACCTTTAAGTGAAGTCATTCTCGGTTGATAACTAGCGCTCAAGCTTGGTCTCTACGTCGGCTCGGAGCAAATGCAAGCTATAATAAGTAAACACATCAGGATTGGTCCCCACCATGCCTATTTATAATATTTCCAGGAGACACGAATCAACCGTCACGCCCCTAGGAATCGTTGGATCAACTTGATCCAACGATCCACAAGCCACAACTTTTCAAATTCCCATCATTATTGTCCAACGGTTACCAACCCAACGGTTATAACCCTTCACGTTCCCACAATTAATACCCAACAGTTACAATTCCACACTCCAACCCAACCGTCACAACTGAAAAGTCGTTTCTACCCTTTGTGTCGTTTCACTCCTTAAGGCTAGGGGGCTTGTGTACCAGTAGGATCCTATCGGCCACGTAGGTCGGCCATGTGGAACGGCACGTCATGTCCTATCAGACATTGACGCAGCTCGGACACCACTTCGGCTCGGTAAGGGGCCGAGGACTATGGAGAACAACACCCTTTCTCCTATCGGCTTGGCCAAAGGCCGAGAGGTAGTCTCGGTCGTTCCCTATCGGCTCGGCCAAGGATCAACAGGAAATAATTAGGACAATAATCATGGTTAACAAAGGACAACACGCAATTAAGGCATAACCAGCCGATTAACATCATATTACCTAATTTGGTAAATGTCAGAGAAGGCCCACCATGCTCAGGCCCATGACAGGTAGTATAAATAAGTCACACGAAACGAGGTATGTCACTGTTCAATTATTACTCTTGAGAATTATGTTTGTCCCGACTTAAGCGTTGGAGTGTCTTTTACAGGTACCTCCCCCCTCTGAAGCATCCACCTGAAGCTCTCATTCGACCCTTTACCTACCAGAAGATTACAAGTGTGCCCTCGGACAGGTACAAAAAATATTATTATTAATTTTTAAAATCTCATTGTAAAATTTATTTTAACTAATAATATATTTTAAGAGCGGTGAAAGAGATTGAGAAGATGAATGTGAGAAGTTTAACAACACAGTCATAGTATGTGTTTGGTATTTTTTTTATTTTTCATTTTCACGGAGTTCCTCTCCATTCAACAGAGATTAATTTATTTTAAAAAAATTAACAAATACTAAATAACTGAGCATTTTATCGATGTGTTAGTATAACAATGAGATAAACAAGTTATGTTAGTTGAATTTAATTTTTTTAAATTGTTAAATTTTGAGTCAGCATAAAAAGCTATATTTATTTAAGAGAAATTCTACGGTACTCACTATAATTGTAGGGATACTGGAACAGTTATTTTGTTTTTTTTTTTTGTTTTTTTTATAATTACTTGCTTTATTTTTATTTTTATTTAATATTTTAATAATTTATCTGTATCTTTATATTATTTTTATATTTTTTAATTTATGTCTTAATATAGCATCTATTATAATTAAAAAGTTTAATATTAATATTTTGTTAATATGTTTTAGTTTTTCTTTGGTAATAACTTTTTAAAATTTATAGTATAAATTATTTTTTCAGTTATATTATTTATATTTTATATTTTATATTTTAATGTTTTTATAATTTCATTATAATTTTTTGTTTTTAATTTTTTAATTTGGTCAGATATAAATAAAATTTGTTACGAAAATTGACCTTTTGATTATTTTGTTTTGAATTAACCTTTTTGATTGATTTATTTTATACAAATTTTTAATCTAAAATTTATGTTGTTTTGAATTTATTTTTTAAAATTTATTTGTTCACATAATGTGATGTACCAAAATCTTTCAGTTTTCATGGATACCGTAGTAGTTCCCTTTATTTAATGTAAAAGAATATTAAAATAACAATATAACTAAGGAAGATTATTTTATATGAAGTTTTAAATAAATTTTTTACGAATTTGAATTTGAGTTTTTATTACTTAAAATTGATATTAATTATTTATTTATTTTTTACTTGATATCCCTGAACTCTTTGAGTATGAAATTAATTTTATTTAAAATATTAAGATTCGGTATTACCACAAAAATTGACTTTATTTGCATGGAACCGTTGTTAATGGACATGAAACCTTTTTCAAAAAGACAAGCGGAAAATTGCATGGGGAGTCGAACTGTAGTGTTGAAAACATTTTCAAACATGGAAAATTATTGAAAGGCAATAAAAGAATGAGGAGGGTTTTCAGAGTTAGGAAGATAAGATACATCATCTTTTACGGATCCGATTATGCAAAGAACTATTTTAGTGAAAACATTGTTTTTTCAAATAATGCTCCTTACAGAGTATCTCTTTTTGGATTAATTCACAGTTAATAAAGATTAGGGACAAGAAGATAATACTAAAGATTTTACATTAGTTCACCTTTAAAATTTGAAAGCTACATCTAATCTATATCCTTAAATAACCCATTTGGTGATGTGTTAAATATAAGAGTAGGATAAAAAACATGAAATTTTAACCTTTTCTGCATGGTGAATATAAAATAAATTTATTGTATTATTTTATTTTGTATTTGAAATGGTGGTGGTGGAGGCCGATATGGTGACAATAGTGACGATAATGATTGAAGCACTAATTATAACAATAATGATTATAGACTTATATGATGATAGTCACATGGGTTAAAATGTATGGTGATAATAATGATGGTAGTTGTGCATGTAATGGTGATAATAGTGATGGTAATAATAGATATATAATAATTGTTGCAACGACAACAATAGTGAAAACAATAATGCTGATAGCTAATAATAACAATAGTGTTAATATATTCTACTCCTTCTAGATCATAACTTTTTTTTATTAATTTTTAGACTTTCTCTTTTTAATTTTTTTATGTTTTACACATTCTAAGTGATATTAATTACTTTTTTAATGTATATTCTTATTTGACAAATAATATTTCTATTCCATGATCATAATTAGTCTTATTCTACAAGTTCTAATATATTAAATGGAGTATTTTAGACTTAACATACTGGTATTAAATATTTTTTTAAGGGATGTGCAAATGTAACATCTGAGTTTTCTAAAATTACTAAAAAGGTGTTTTAATTAATTAAAGGAAATTTATAAAATAATTAGAAGCTTTTTAAATGATAATTATGAGTGTTTTATTTTAATTATTAAAGTTTTGTGAAATTAATTTGTTATATAATTTAATTAGAGGAAATGTGTATTTTTATTATAACTGTTTTTTTGTATTTTTATTTTATTTATAATTATTTTATTTTAAATTAAAAAAAAGGGCTTTTGTTTTTAAAAAAAAAAGGAGTTTAAGAAATCCATCGTCATTTTTAAGCTTCCTTTTTTCTTTATGCTTTTTTCTCTAAAACCCAAGAGTTTCAAGAGGAAAATGCAAAGGCTGCAGGAGTACATCCCAGTGACTCTCATTCATTGTCAAGCATTTATTCAGGTAAGAGAGAGTGAGAATTTTCTCTCTAGAGTGTGGGGTATCAGTTGGATACTGGGATTGGTCCCAATCTTATTGTTTGTCTTTTGTATTTTGTGGGGGAAACCCAAAACTTGTGCTTGAAGTTGAGTAATGCATGTTGTATGATATGTATGTGTTCTACGGTTAATCTTTGAATTATATATGTTATGAATTACAAATTATTTGGGTTAATTGTGAATCTATGAAATTTTGTAAGAAACCCTAAGATGAAGAATGATGAAATTGAAAGATTTTTGTGAAATTGATATATGTGTTTGATTAATTGATGATATAGAAGTATAGTTTAGGCGTGAATTATGTTTTTAATTGATTGGATTGGGAGAAGTGAGTTTGAGTGTGAGTTGTATTTTGTTCTGAAAATTTTTATATGAACCTATCTCAATATTTACGTGATTTCTTTCTATGTGATTAACTAAATAGAGTTTCATTTATTGAATTGGAAAGTAGACATTTGGTATTATATTTAAGACTCAAGAATCACATAAATATGTTAAGAAATGACCAAGTTGTGTGAGTTAGAAGATGAGTCTTACGTTTTGTACATGAAATGCAACCTTCATACCTTGTAAGCCTTGCGATGAGACTTAAATGACCGAATTAACTTTTGATATCTTCATAATAATTCTAGTCTTAGATGTTAGCTTTCTAATGGTGTTAGAATCACCCAAAAAAAAAGTCTAGAACTCAAGTATTGATCAAATTAGTGAGTGAAAATCAAGTTTTAGATTTAGGCTTAAATGTTAGGATTTTGTAATTTGTAAAAATAGTAAATGAAAAAATCAACTCTTGAGGTCAACATAGAAGTTGTAGATAATAGTCTTCTCTATCCAATAAAATTAAGATCAAATTGATATCATAATTATAATTTCAAATATCTCATTTTAACCCTACAATGTCGTATAAGTTTAAAATAAGAAGAGATAATTTGTGAATTGTAGTAGTGAGTTGTTCTATCCTTTAAGTTCTTAATATTGGAACGATTTGAGATACTTATATCAATAGTTAATAAAGAGAAAGTATGAGAAGGAATATTTATGAATTATTTATGAGTGAGTTATGACAAAGGTTTGAAATTATATTTGTAAGACCTTGTGTTTGAGTCTTTATGCTTGTACGGGATGAGTTCTACATGATATGCATGATATGAAATGTTTATGCATGACATGAGAACTTTATATGTGATATGAGATAATTATGCATGATGTGATATGGAATGTTGATATTTGACTTGAGAATGTTGTGTGCAACATTTAAGACATTGGTGAATGATGAGATGTAAGGTGATGATAATGTGTGATATGAGAATAAATTGATGATGATATGGTATGTGAATGACTTGAACTTGTGATAAAGCTATGTGGCATGAACTTGTGATGATGATATGATGGAAATTGTGCATAGAGTCTTGTATGTGAGACATCCATCATGTGCATGAAATATTTTACAACCGTACATGAGATTTTGCCTTCAAGCCATGAGTAATTTGCCTTTAGCCATGACATTTTGCCTTTGAACTATGAATATTCAGTTTCGACTCATGAGAATTCTCCTTTAGGCCATGAGTAATTGCCTTCAAGCCATGAGAATTCTCCTTCGGATCACATGTTATGAGATCCTTTGGCACCACATGCATATAAAGTGAAATTTGTGTCCATTGCATTTGTGTGATCATGAGTATTGTAGATATTTTGGTGTTTATTGTATTACTTCTTTAAGTAATAATTGTGATGAATATTGTATTGAACTATTTATATGTATATTAATACTATGTTGTTGCTTGTGTGTTGTTATCTAGCTTTATCCCACATTGGTAACCAAAGTGAGACGTTTCTCACTTCCTTATTTGTTGTGTTCTATATGTGTTTTACAAGTGTGGATCATTTTGATGATGATGTCGATGATAAAGCTTAAGCTTTGTGATATGCTTGTCATTCGAACTCTGATAGGATGTGACATGGAGATTTAAAGTTATGTTTTGTAATTTTTTTAATGTATTGCCTATTTATTTATAAAAAAAAACTTGTTAATCTATTGGAGCTTTGGTATGGCTTTTGGTTAGCCATTTTACTTTATTTTGTTTTGGTTTTCGTGTTAGTTAACTCTTCTAGAACTTGTTTAAGTTTATGAAACAAATGTGATTTCTCTACCATTGGAGGTGCTTTTGAAAACCTTTTATAATTCTTAGAACAAAGTTTTATTCAAAAAGTTTGCTATTTTACAATTAATTATATGTGTTGATTAGCAGGGTAGAGGGTGTCATAGCAAAAACCTTAATAATAAAAAATTATGGTCCGAATGAAGAATTAATATACAGATGGATATAACATAACTCAATTTATGGTTATTGCATGTAGAAATTTGACAACATAACTCATTTTATGGTTATTTTAGATAAGGGAAAGAAATTAAGTTGTTATGCTTACACCAGTAAATGGAAATAGACTTAACCATTTAGTCTATGAAAATTAGGTTAGACCTTAAGAAAATAGGTCATGCTTTCATTTAAAGTTATTTAATTAAACAAAGGTTAGATCTTAGGCCATTTAAAAAAATATTTTAGGTCTAATAGGTCAATCTATTTAAATAAATTAAATAAATATGTATTATTATTATTATTATTATTATTATTATTATGTTATCATCATAAATGGCCTATTAAACCTTAAAATTTGCTTATATTATGAAAAAATATTAGACTTAACCAAAGTCATTAATACAATCTTAATCAAGGATTAAGGTTCAATTCCTAACTTGAGAATGAAATTACAACTATAAGTAATACTTTATCTTTATAGAGTTGTGTTTATCTTAAGTAATTGATAAATAAGAAAATTGATACTTAGATGTTTTAGTTTTTTAGGATTTTTTTTAATGTTTTTCTTGTAAAGTTACAATAATTGACATAGTAAGAAAAGTGTTGGTAAAAAGTTGGAGTAGTTGAGTCCAAAAAGTTGAAGTTCTCACTTCTCAAAGGAGAAAGACTCGCTAAAACGAATCACTTTACTTGCTTAAACAATGATATATAGAAAGAACATACTTTTAGGAGTTGAAGGTTCGCTTAAGTGCAAATCATATTAGTGATTAATTATAATATTAGTTTAATCAACAACTAAGGTCTTAAAATTTTCTTATATTAAGAAAAAAATATTAGACTTAACCAAAGTCATTAACATAATCTTAATCAAGGATTAAGGTTCAATTCCTAACTTGAGAATGAAGTTACAACTATAAGTAATACTTTATCTTTATAGAGTTGTGTTTATCTTAAGTAATTGATAAATAAGAAAATTGATACTTAGATGTTTTAGTTTTTTAGGATTTTTTTTAATGTTTTTCTTGTAAAGTTACAATAATTGACATAGTAAGAAAAGTGTTGGTAAAAAGTTGGAGTAGTTGAGTCCAAAAAGTTGAAGTTCTCACTTCTCAAAGGAGAAAGACTCGCTAAAACGAATCACTTTACTTGCTTAAACAATGATATATAGAAAGAACATACTTTTAGGAGTTGAAGGTTCGCTTAAGTGCAAATCATATTAGTCACTTAAGAAAGAGATGTCATAGGACACGCTTATTTTAAATTTGAAGACTCGTTTAAGTGAACCAAGACATGATAGAGAGAATTTTCACTATTATTCAAAGGCTCACTTAAGCAAACTATCTTAATTGCTTAAGCGAGTAAACTATTCAAACTCAAAATTAGAGACATATAAAAGGTCTAAAAACATTAAAAAAAAATTATTAACTATTCACATATAATAAGTTATGTTTTCTAAAAAAAAAAAGAGAGGAGGCAAAAGTTCTCATCATGAACACACCTTGGAACTCACTCCTTTCTTTTATTTGTTTCTTAGATTGATCATGAATATCTAATTCACTTGTGTTGAGGATTGATATAACCTAACTTCATGTACTTTTTTAGATTGTTTATTAAGGTTTTTAATTCAATTAATTATTTTTACTTCTTTCTCTTAATGCTTAATTTGGCTTAATCACCCTTATATGAACTAGAGGAATTGAATGTTATAGGGAAAAACTCTTTTAAAACAAAAAAAAAATGAAAAGAAAGAAAAAACTAATAAAGCTTATTACTATAATAGGGTAAGGTTTATTAGTAAATGTTTAAACCTCTAATCTTAAAGCAAATTGTTTAATTAACTTCTATGAAATTAAAATGTTAATTAAGTGGTTTAGAATTTATATATATATATATATATATATATATATATATATATAATCAAGCATGCTAAGCATCACTATAGGACAAAGACATTATAACAATGTTGAAATCTCAAAATCTACCATTTATTTGCAACACACGTCCAAATATAATAAAAGGAGAAAAGAAAAACAAAGAACTTGGGGGACTAGATCAAAACAAAAGAAAAATGGACAGAAATAAAAAGAAGATAGACCACAATGGTAAAGTGTCTTACCAAACAAAATCAATCCTATGTGTTAAATCATGTGTTACAAGTTTACCAGCACACTAATTACACTTTAAAAATATGAAAAGTCAAAAATTACATCTTAAAACACAATATAAATTAACAAAAATTAGAAACTTAATTTATAATTGATTAGTACCTACGAGAAAAGTTAATAATATCATATCCTAATATCTTTGATTTTCGAAATCACAACCCAAATTAATTTCAATTTTTAGTATCCGCAACTCTAAAAATAAAATTTTATCATTCTTTTCAAATCAAATCATTTTAATTTTATAAAATCAAATTTTTAAACACAAACTTTTCTTAACTAGCATTATATTGAAATTGAGTTAGTATTAAGTTTGTTTTGATACTTAAATTTAATTTTTTTTTTCTATTTTACTACTAATTTTGGTATTCTTTTCAAAAACATTAACACACTCCCATTCAATGTCAATCACATGCAGCGTATCATATTGATACATAGGATAACATTTTTTTGACCAAATGAAAGCTATATATGAAGGCCATGTGCCCCCAGGTAACATTTAGAACCTCATTTCATTATATTCACTCTACATTGATCCTTCGAGTTCCACCCGACGATAATTCGCCATTGACTCGTATAGTCAGATTATGGATTTTCCTTCAATAATAATTAAATTTCTCATTAGAATATTAAAAATAATATCTTTTTTAGAAATATTAATTTGTGAATAAGTCAAAATAGTAACTTCCATTTTATTTTATTTTTTACTTTAATAGATATAAATAAAACTTTCCTATAATAATTAATTACAAATTTTATTTTTAAACAGAAATCTTATTTCTACGAATAAGATTCTTAGGAAATTAATTTAGTTTAAAATGAAAGTTGATACTCTTTACCAAATATCAGTATCATTAACCACTAGGGTTAGTTTAGTGGTTGGGTAAAGAGGAGTTAGGGTAGTTAAAAACATGAGGACCTAGGTTCAATCTTTATTGCGACCATTGTAATCTTTCCCATTTTTACAAAAAAATATCAATATCACCTTAAGTTATTTTCCAACTAATCTTCAAAATTATTAGAGTAAAATTGATCTCTTTCAATAAAATATTTTTCATAACTAGGAAAAAGATCAAACCATAATAAGTAATGCACATAAATTTTTTAGCCTTGCCCTTAGTGGATGTCCAACGATGCTAATTTAGATAGAGCAAGACGAAAAAGCCTTCCTAGTTAATTAAATAAAAACAGACTAAATAATTGTAAAGTAGCAATGTTAGAATCCTTGTATGATGTACATAAAAGATAAAAGAGCAAAGAACGTGTGGGGTGAAATGAGAGGGCATGCGTGGGGAATGAAGGAAAGATTAAGTTTATGGTTTAGGGTTTAGGGTTATGCATGGTGGTGGGTGGTGATGCTGATTGCAACTTTTATTATTAATTGAAAAAGCGAATGATGTGTGATCACCGCCGACACATGATGAGTGGGTGTCGCATTGTTGGGCTTTTCATTACAACATGCAATTGTGGTCCAATGCCCCATTTCCCCTTTCAGGCCCACATTCCTTCACCATATTCTCCCCTTGTCTCCTGTTACCCACCTCCTAAGTTTATCCTCTACACAATTCATTCACACTCTTATTCATGCTTCCACGATTTCAAGTACCCCAATTCAAAACTATATTTATTCTTAACTCAATCTAGTATAAAACTATACATTCTTAACCAATTGTGGATTGGTTAAATATTTTTTTTTAGTGGTTTTGTTTTTGGATCACCTTATATATGATTTACATTTTATAAGACATTAAGATCAATATCAATCTATTTGAGAATGTCATGGATTATCTATTCTATCATCAACAAGTTCGTATAAAAAGATATAAAATATAAGAGATTGTCAAAATTCATTCCAAATTTTAACTAATAAAAGTAAAGAGACTTGATCAATTATATCATCCTCATAGAATATTATATGGTTTACATCTCATAACAACTCCTTAATAAAAAGTTGGTTTTGTTTATGCATTTTTAAAATACAATTTATAAAATTATAAACACTTTCAAAATCTTTCTAATGAGACAAGACTCATGAAACATTATATTAAGTATAGGGTTTAGGATTTAGAATTTAGGGTTTAACTTATAACACTTTACGTAATTTGTGTTATCTAAGTTATGCTCGTCTTAAAGAATAAGTTTTAATATTTGACTACAAGTTTATGTCTCAAGTCTCGGACACAAGTCTCGTTCATGATTATTATGTCAATACTTATAAATTCACTTTACTTATTCTAGTACCTTTTTGGTACAAGAACTATTATTTTACTCTAAGTCCATAAAATATTAGAACTAGCCCTCAAGATTACATCTAATTCTTAACTTTGCACTAAAATTTAGTTAATAACCCAAAAGTTAGATAAAATAATTTTCTAACAAGTATTATTTTTATTAGTTTCTCCAATTATTTTCACTAATATTCTTTAAATTTCTTCATGGCCTTAGACTTCACATATTTCTTAAAGAAAAACTAATAATCATCAACCTCTCCAAAAATGATAAATATATTTCATATAAAACATTATGTTCGTAATGAAACCATAAGATCAACTTCTGTGATAATACTTCCACTAAGGGAATTAATCATATGCCAAATGAGATTTTCCTTCTAAAATCTAAAGTGCGAACTTATTTTGTAATAAACCATGACTGACTTAGCAACGACAGAAAAGGGATTTCAAAAAAGGGTATATTGGAATCACAATTTGGGTTGAGGCATGGCTCTTGTTTAGGAGTTAAGTAGTGTGGTCCCATTTAAGACTTAACACTCTTAGCTTCAACAAAGACTCGTAGGAGGAAAAAAATATAAAATAAAAATAAAATAAGTTTCTTTATGAGTTTTGAGTTTATTTAATAAATTTTTCTAGAAATGTTTTTAAGAGTCTCTTTGGAAAAGCTGTAAAAATTTATATTATTTTGATAATTAATTATATGAATAATCTTTGATTGCTATAATCTATTATAGTCAAAATGAAGTTTTCTTGAGAAACAATTTTAAGATGTTTAACTTCGCTTGATAAGTAAAAAAAATCAATTTCTTTTTTGTAGTAAATTAGTTTAAAGGAGAAAAGCTGTTGAGAAACAATTATAAGTTTTAAATTTTTAGTTTCATAAAAATAACTTATTTTTAAGAAAAAAAAGTTGTTTACAAATTTAAATTGTTGTCCCAAACAGAGTTTTTTTTGCAAACAGCTTTTTTTTCCCAAAAAAAAAAAGCTGAAATGAGAGATTGTAATCTCTTCCAAACACTCTCTAAGAGAAAAAAAAATGAAATAATTTTTTTCATAAACTAAAATTAATTCATGCACAAGATAATTTAAAGAAAGTCTATCCTATTAACTTCTCTAAAATCTTGTTTTTTAACTTATACATAAATTAGTTTTAGTCTATGAAAAACTTATTCTATTTTTTCTTCTTCTTTTTTCTCTCCTAAAAGTGATATGGAGAAGCTTATTCAAACAAATAAAAAATTAGCTTATAGTTTCTCATTTAGCTAAGCTAATTTTACCTTTAAAAAATTGAACTTTTTTTCCTAAAAATGGTTATGAAAAAATTTATTAATGGTCAATTTAGATAAAAAATTTTATAAGCTAATTTCTGTAAGTTATATCATACTAACTTGTCCAAAAAAAATATCCATAAAAAAATAAATTTTATTTTTCTTTCTTATTTTCTTCTATTGTAAAACAGATCCCAATTTAGTTGAGCTAGAAACAGAAATATTGGGAGGACAATTAAGTTTGAACATGGGCCAAATGGCTACAACCATGACTTGATTCTTAATCTGACAAAAATAATTTTTTTTCCTCCATTTGCAGGTAGAAGCATACATGTTGCAACTATTTGGAGAATTCCCAGTCGAGCCCAACTTCATTGCATTTCTTTTAGTGGGTTCAAACTTCAAAATAGAGACCCAATAGTGAATTACAAATACTATTAGTTTGATAGTTCTACCCAACCCATTAAGATAACTAAGGCCAAAAAAGTGGTAGTATATATTTTTTTTTATCACAGAAATTGAAAAAACAACAACTAAGGTCTTACAAATGAAACCCCTACAATATTCAGCTAACAACATAGATGTAAGATCTAGTGGACAAGTTTCCAAGTACACCACAAAATTCTCCCGAAGTCAATCGGCACATTGATTTCTTTCTATGTAAAAGTTGTAGCATATGAATAAAAAATAATAGAACAAGAGAAAGGGAAGTTGCATGAATCAAAGGGTCTGTTTGTCTATTTGGTTAAATTTTTTCAAAACAATCTATAGGAGAAAAATATTTTTAAAAAATTGAAATAAATTTCTGCATAAGTTAAAATTAAAGTTTTTGAGAAGCTTATAGAAGAGGATTTTTATAAATTAACTTGTGTATAAGTTAATTGTATCTTATGAAGTAATTTATTTCATTTTTCTCTTCTATTTTTTTTCTCTCCTAAAAGCACTTGAACTAAGAAAAGTAAAGGCTGGATGAGATCTAGAAAAGGAGAAGCACAACAATTTACAAAGGGGCCCAATCACAATTATTCAACTTGAAGCATAGCTTGGTGCTCAATATGCTTTAAACAATGGGACCCCAGAGGAAGTTCTTTGAACTGCTACATGGCAATTATCTTAATTCTCAACCTCCACCTTGAGGACGATGTGAATCTTTTAGAGGGAAGTGTTGGACAATCATTCGCTAGACCATGTGGGAAATATGAGTCAGGGGCAGAGGGATTTTAGCTGTAAACAACCTTGCTTATATTGGAAGGAGGGTAAAATGGAAGATAAGGGAGAAATAGACAACAATTTAGTTATTTTGGGGTGGATCATTTTTTAAAACAAAAATCACATGTACCTTTTACACAGAATTCACTTCACAAGACAATTCAGTTCAAGATGCACAAAATCACATTATAAGTAACAAACATCTAAATAATCAAAAGTTGTTAGTATAAGTAATTTAACACTTATCTTTCTCATTCAAAGATTGAAATTCAATTCTCACCTTAGACCTAGAATGATAACTTGAAATATCACTTTTTACTTTTAAAATTAATCAAATAGGTGGGACAATTGTATCTCCTAACTAAATAAAAAGAACCTAAATATTTAAGACAGCTGTGTAGATTCAAATCAAGTGGTTATCTTTTCTATGATATTTTCTTCTACATTTATTTTTCTTTGTATTTTTATATTGTAATTAGAGCTGAATTTTCTAACTTTCACCATAATCCCATTAGTAAATTCCATTTCCTATCAATATCTTATCGTATATAAATGTGGTAAGAATTGTTTTCAAATAATATAACAACTATTATACTGAATAGACGGTGTACGTCTTAGGGAACCGGTTCACGACAAAATTAATCAGTGTTAGTATTATAGATTATAGATTTTGAGCGATATGGATAAGATTTTCTTCCTAATCCACCATTAGCACTGAGTGGCTGTGAGCCTGTGACAATGTTATCAACATACTGTATTATTTTTCTTCTCTCTTAAAAACACACATCAATTTTTATTCCTAGATAAAATCATTGTTTCTTGGAACTGCTATGGAACCCATAATAATTGAAAAGTTTTGATACTTCAAATTATATGAACAAATAAATTTAAAAGAAATAAATTTAAAATAACATAAATTTTAGATTAAAAATTTGTAGAAGATGAATCTATTAAAAAGACTAATTCAAAAAAAATAATTAAATGGTCAATTTTTATATATGATATAATTAAAAAAGTTAAAAATAAAAAGTATAATAATATTATAAAAAAATATTAAAATAAGAAAGAAAAATAATAAATAATACAACTGAAAAATTAATTTATACTGTAAATTCAAAACATTAACACTAAAGAAAAACTAAAACATTTTAACAAAATATTAATATTAAACTATTTAATTGTAATAAATGTTATATTAAGAAAATTTTAAAAATATAAAAATAATATAAAGATATAAAAAATTTATAAAAATAAATTATTAAAAATATTAAATAAAAATAAAAATAAAACAAGTAATTACAATAAAATAAAAAAAATTAAACAATTGTATCGGTACCCCACTATTAGAGTAACTTCAATGGAAGTTGTTTGTCCCATGAAGCAACTCAAATCCCGCTTTCTTGCCATTGGAGGATTTTGACATGGCAACATGAGTTGCTTGAAGAAGAGAGAGAGTTGTTTCTTCAAACAACCGTTCCTTACCAGATTTCAAGCAGATCTTATTGAACATATTTAGGAATGTTTCGAAAATAATAATGATGAAAATTAATTTTGTATAATGTTTATGTATTTATTGTTGTTTTATTTTATTTTTAATATCTACTTATTGTGTATTTTTTCTCGTAATTTATTTTCTTTCATCGTAGTGCAATTGTCCTTTTTAATAAAAATTTAAATTTGGTTCACAAATGATTAGAAAAAAATTCTAAAAGTTGAATTTTTTAAAATTTCTTACCGTTAGAGTAAATTTGTGTTTGAGTTACTTAATGCTGATATGACACACTAGAGACCACTTTTTTCATTTTTTAATGCTGAAACAATTTAAATGAGTTGCTTACATCGGATATATTCTTATAGCGGGTACTATAGAATTTTTCAATTAAAATATCCAGCTCGTGCAACACGCCATGTCACTGTTCCTCTGGAGCTCTATATATCTTGGGTTTGTCTGTGTCTCCATATCATATCACCTTCTCACAGATCTCTAACAACTTTGCTTCAACTATGGAATTTCGTTGGCTTCCTTTGCTTTTTTCTCTCAACGTGAGCTTTATCTTTTATATTTCATCTCATTTTTATTTTGGAAACTGTAGAGCTACATTTTTTTGGTCATCTTTATTTTAACATGTTCCCGAGAGTGATGAATGTTGAATATGCAGCTGATACTGATGGCAGCTCAAGCTGCCATACCTCCACAAGTTTACTGGGAAAGGAAGCTTCCAAATACCCCTATGCCCAAAACAATCATAGACCTTCTAAACCTTGGTTAGTAAGAAATTCCTTCCTTGTAATAATGAAACAATATATTTTAATATGAGTAAAATATATTGTTAATCACTTATATATTATAAAAAAAAATTTAATATTGACAACTAATTATGTCTTTTAATTGTGTTATATTACTATAAAAACAAATATATTTATAATAACATGATACAATTAAAAAATATAATTAGTTATTCATGTAAAAAAAATTATACTAACAATGTATAAGTGATTAACTATTTTCATATATATATATATATATATATATATATATATATATATATATATAATTTCATGACTAAGATATTTTTTGCACTCTCATGAATTATTTCTGTACCTTGGTTATTTTTATTTTATTTTTTATCTATGGTAGTTAGACTTGATTACTTTATTTAACCTTACATATGTATTAAGCAGTCGTTTGGCACCCTAGGCTGCCTACGGGCCTAAGGGTGTAAGGTAACTGAGGACGCCAAAAGCAACCAACAACACCAATTTTTATTTCTGTACCTTGGCGCAGAGAGAGGGGAAAAAAATCATGCAAATTCTCAATAATTTTAACGAAATTATTAGATAAATAAATTATATATAAATTATATTAAAAAGTCTTATAAAATATATCTATCAAAATAACTTATTGAAATTTTTGTTTTTAATATCAAGAAACTTTTTCAACTAGAATTTATATATTCTTAAAAAATACTTAACTTATCCACATACACAATTTTATTACTTTTTGAATATCATATTGTTAATTTATCCATACACAGAATTTGGTCTAATAAATAAATTATTTTATTTTAATTTTTAATTTCTCTCTCCATATTTATGATAAACTTATCCAAATTTACTTTTAATACCAAATACACACACATATAAATAAACAATTTTATTTTAATTTTTAATTTCTCTCTCCTAAAAATATTTATGATAAACTTATCCAAATATACTTTTAATACCGAATACATTTAATCAAATTGTAGCATAAAACTTTTGACATGAAGCCAAGAATTTCATTCGGTGGGTTCAATTGAGGATTACTGAAAGTATCATAAAAATAAAAGTTGACACAAGGAAAATCTATTATTCGAGTTGGAACATAATTTAGGTAGAGAGTTTAATCATTTCAGAAGTTTGAAAAATATCTTTTTTAGTTTTGAAGTTTGAAAATTGTTTTATTTTAGTTACATCCATTAAATAACTTATATTATCATGTTCATATTCATCTAATTATTTGTTGAAAATTTTTCTCTCATCAATTATGAGTTTTCCTTTGAATTCCTACCATTAGTGATCTGAATGTTCCTTCTGACTTTATAAAACAAAGACTTTATAGTGTGTTTGAATAAAGAATTTTATAAATTCAAGGAATTTTAAATTCTTGGTATTTGAATTACTTTGATTTCAATTTCTATCATTTTTAAAATATTTTGTTTGGATAAGTCAATTTAAATTTCTTAAATTTTAAATTGTTAGGTTAAATATCATAATTTGATTCTATCATAGTAAAATTGATTTTAAAAATATATTTATATGTTGAGATTTTTAAATTAAATTTTATAAAAATAAATATTAATCCATTTTTAAATATTTAGAAATTTTTAAAATTAATATTAGATAATATTTAATAATTTTAAAAATTAATATAAGATAATATTTAATAATTTTAAAAATATTTTTGAATATCCAATAATTAAAAGAATGAAGAGATAAGATAAAATATATAGGTGAAATAAGAAAAATAAATATAAGAAATTTTAAATTCTCCTATTTTTGGGAGAATTTGAAATTCTACTATTTTAAGAAATTTCAGTATTTCACAAATGCTTGGATTTCAAATTCTTTGTAAATTCCTCTTCCAAACAAAACATTTCACTTCAAGAAATTTGAAATTCTTCAAATAAATGAATTACCCTATATAAATTCCTCATCCAAACACACCATTAGGAAATGACAAAGTATAATGATTAAAATTATATTTTAATTAATTCAAATTTAGCTTTTTTAATTTTAGAGAAGTATGCTTTTATAGATAAATTAATTATAATAATTCTACTGCCTCTATTCTTATTTAATAGTTATTTAAACTTTTTATATAAAAATAAAAATAAATTTTGAATTTTATACAATAATTTTGATTTTATATTTTATATTTTTTTAATTTTACTCCACAATAATATATATATATATATATATATATATATTAATGCGCAAATTCAATAAAAGTTAGATATTTAGTTAAATATGGGTATAATTAACAAAAAAAAATATCGTATTAAACTTTGTCAATGACAAATTAAAAATAAAACTCTTTTAAAAACTGAAAAATGAAAAAAAAAATAGAGAAAATAATAATTACACTAATACATATGAGGTCTTTTAAATTAGTTAAATACCTTATATGTAAATGTCACTAATATAAAATGTAAGTGATTTCATGTCCTTCTTTCTAGCAATGTCACTTCCTTCCTGGCCCCTTTCCCAACCATACACAACCCCCTTCACACTACATCACTTTACCCTCTCCCTGGCTACATTTCCCCTATCCCTTTGTTGGAGTATATACAATGGTAAAATTATGAGGAATTAGATTTAAAGTGGGAAATATCATATTAATATAGAGATATATGTATGTGAACCTTGATGTTCAACAATGATATTAAAATCAATGGTCGACCAAGTGATTGACTTAGAGTCCCAGTTGATTATTTGGCAATGGGATAAGGCGGTGGATCCAAGTGTGGGATCCTTTATGATGAAAGCCTTCATATCATATGAAGGTCAAGCGGTATGTCTCGTTGATGTGAGTTAACGATGGTGTAAGTATTTATGTTGGCAAGTGTGACTAAGCTCTAAGAGCCAGCATTGAATACTCATGGATTGAAAAAGATGGCTTCCACCTAAAGGAGAGGTAAAAACCATAATCTTTTGTTTGAGGGGAGGAGTACAAACAAAGTCACACATCATTGGACCATGAAGAGAAACAAGGATTTATAAAGCACACATAATCTCTATTGGTATAAGGTCTTTTGGGATATTACAAAAAAGAAAAACTACGAGAGTTTATGCCTAAAGTAGACTATATCATACTAATAGGGAGAAGAAAGATGTGTGTGTGAACTCTCGGTGCCCATCAACCCTATTCCCCCGAATGCCTTATCTCCCTTTCCGCACCCCCAATTACACTTCATCTCATCCCCCAACCACATTGTAACCCCCTTCACACTACATCTTCTTCCCCTAAACCTTCTCCTCCAAATTTATGCCTCTACAAACCTTCACTCCTAAACTCACTTCCCTTTTTCTATGAACCTTTTTTTCCATGCTTTCTGATGCCATACAAATCTACGACCACAACCACAACTTCATCCATATTCACAACCTTGTTTGTGCCTTCCCCTTCACAAATTTAAGAAATTTAAACAACAAAAATACAAACAACATAGACAAATATGAAATGAAAGTGAAGGCAAAATAGATTTACACCCACAACACCCACTTCTAACACCTACTAACATTGAAAATATTATTTATTTTTTATTTTTTTTAAATATATTATATCAGTTGAAACTCGAACTCAAGTAATATGTTCCTTTCTACATTAGTTGATCATTGAACGGATGTAAAAAGTAGTACACTACATCAATTAAACTATAGTCAATGTAGTGTAATTGATATTATTTATATAAAAAAAATGTCATTATGTTGCATATTACATCAGTTGTTAGACAACTGATATAATATCTTGTTATTAAATCTCATTTTTCATAAGTTTTGACTAAAAATTAATAGTTATAATTATAATTAATTTTAAAATTATATATATATATATATATATATATATATATAATTTTATCAATAATTTTTAATCATGGATTTTATAACTAGTAAGTATAATTACGTTTAACTTTTAAAAGCCCATCTTTTTTATTTTAGAAATTCTAAATCTGTTTTATTTATATTATGATTAAAGCTTTCTTAAGCCTTTTCAAATGAATCCTTTAAATGTTAGAATATTTTTTTAAGTGAATAATTAATTAATTTTTCTTTTTTGTCAAAAACAAGATTTTTTCCCCATAGTATAGCCGATGTTAAAGTTCTTTTTCTTCATAATATGCCTTCAACCATAATTAAATGAGCAATATTAAGTCTTCGTTTGGAAGTGCATCCGAAACATGAAAATTCACATCAAATTAATGTAGAATGCAAAAGCTACAACTTGTACGTAACGTCAAATTGGATGTGAAAAATCACGTTAAAAATGGACGCTAATGGATGTCCAAATACACAATAATGGTACGAGAGGTTTTGGTGCAAAATATTTTACGAAACACATGTTTAAATATAATTGGCTCAAGTGTAAATTAAAAGATAAAAGAAATTAGATTGTTAACTAAAATCACAGGTAACTAACAATATTTTAATATTTGTACGACATGAATTCTTACTAACAAGCAATTTCCTAGTTAAATACATCATATCTTTCATGTCACATTAAAATCTTGATTATTTATTTGTTTTAAATTTTCATGGTGTTAGGTTTTAAAGATCTAACTCTCTTTAAAAAAAAACCTTGTATATAATACCGATTTTCTTTTTATGCTCAAATGTTCATGGGTGTTAAAGGAGGCTCTATATGAGATTCCACTTTTCTATGTTTATTATGTTTAATAGCTCAATACAATATTAGTTTCTTTTTATGTTCATGTTTATTAAGAAGGCTTAATCAAAAAATAAATTTCCTTTATAGGTTCTAAAAAGGTTCAATCACAAGATTAATTTTTATTATGCAGAAAAAATTCAATCACAAGATGAAATCCCTTTGTATGGAGTTAAAAAGATTCGATCTCAAGATGAATTCCCTTTATATGGTGCTAAAAAGATTCGATCGCAAGATGAATTCCCTTTTTATGGTGCTGAAAAGATTCAATCACAAGATCAATTCTTTTTCTATGGTGCTAAAAGGATTCGATCACAAGATGAATTACCTTTCTATGGTGCTAAAAAGATTCAATCACAAGATGAATTTCCATTGTATGGTGCTAAAAAGATTCGATCACAAGATGAATTCCCTTTGTATGGTGCTGAAAAGATTCAATCACAAGATGAATTCCCTTTGTATGGAGTTGAAAAGATTCGATCACAAGATGAATTCCCTTTGTATAGTGCTGAAAAGATTCAATCACAAGATCAATTCCCTTTGTATGGTGCTGAAAAGATTCGATCACAAGATGAATTCCCTTTGTATAGTGCTGAAAAGATTCGATCACAAGATGAATTCTCTTTGTATGGTGCTGAAAAGATTCGATCACAAGATGAATTTCCTTTGTATGGTGCTAAAAAGATTCGATCACAAGATGAATTCCCTTTGTATAGTGCTGAAAAGATTCGTTCACAAGATGAATTCCCGTTGTATGGTGCTGAAAAGATTCAATCACAAGATGAATTCCCTTTATATGCTCTTCTTCCAAAGGTAAACCTTGTTGCTAATCATCATCACCATGACAACCTAAAACCTGATCTAGTTTTCTTTGAGGAAGGATTGAAGCCTGGCATGAAATTAGATGGACACTTCTATAAAAGAACTTATACAACTCCATTGTTGGCTCGCCAAATTGCAGAACGTATACCATTCTCTCCAGAAAAGACAAAAGAAATATCGAAGATTCTTTTTGTGAAGCCAAAGCCTAAGAATGTTGAGATTGTGAAGAAAGCAACTAGTCGGTGTCAAGCACCTGCAATGATTGGAGAAGAAAAACATTGTGCAACTTCATTAGAATCCATGGTGGATTTCGTCACTTCTAAGCTTGGGAAGAACATCCATGTTGTTTCTACAGAGGTGGAAAAGGAAACAATGTCCACAAAATTCTTAGTGAAAAATGGAGTGAAGAAGTTAGCAGAAGATAAGATCATTGTTTGTCATCCTATGAATTACCCTTATGTTGTCTTTTTTTGTCACGAGGTACTAAATACTACTGCACATTTTATGCCTTTGGAAGGAGAAGATGGTACTAGAGTTAAAGCTGTAGCTGTGTGCCACAAAGACACGTCAGAATGGAATCCAAAGCATATTTTTTTCCAGATGCTTAAAATCAAGCCTGGAACTACTCCAGTGTGTCACATGTTCCCTGAGGGCCACCTTCTTTGGTTTGCCAAATAGATTACTTAAATCAATCATGCTAGTATCCTTAAATAAGTAGGCATATCCATAGATGTACTATATTAGCCTACAATGTATTTCTCTTTGCTTGAAACTATGATATGCCATAATGGCATTGTCAAGTGTGGAAATCATGATGATAATTTGATGTATTGTGTGTTAGTGTTAAGTCAAAAAATGATATTGTGTTAAGTTAAAAGACAATCTTGGATCCCTTAAGTTTTAATGATAATAAACAAAATATTTTTTTTAAAACCAAGTCAAATATCTACAATGCAATAAACGTTATATAAGACGAAATGTGAAAAATATGTATCATCTATAAGATGAAAGAAACTAGACAAAGCATACAGTCTGTCTCTATACATTAAATGAATACTTCCAAATGAGACTAACATTTAATTTCATTAAATGTATTATTTCTTAATAGGTCAAACAAGAAAGAAACGTTGAAACTCTCAAAATTTGTTAAAGATGAAAATGAAAAAATATTTGTGTGAAGCAAAAAGGAAAATTCTGGGTAGGCTCTACGAAAGACTGCTATACACTAACTTCAACTACTATGTGCTAACATTACTTTTGTCATTCTCAAATGATGATAAGTAGTCTACAAGTTCAAATAAATGATATACGCTTTGCTAAAAGGCATTTAATGCTTGTATTAAATGCATCAACGATAATCTCTAGGATTAGCAAAGAAGGCAATTGAAGCAACTCGTGAAGAAAATTGAAAGTTCAACTCAAAGTTGTTGTAACGGTCATCTTCTATGGAGATACTATAAAATGATCAAGCCTTCAAATAACAAAGCAGAGAAAAGAGAAGTTTTGTACATAAAAAGAGCAGCAGATACTAAATAAAAGTGATAAACATTGAGAAGTTTGAATTGAGAAGCATATCGAAACATACAAAGCTGAAACTATACAAAGAAGCTTTTCATTTATAAATATTGTATATATTTCTTTGTAGATTATTTATGCTTTCATTTTTGATTACATCACATTTAGAAGAGACAAATCAATCTATAATCATTCATTACCTTTGTTGAAAGGGGTGAGCCTAGAGAAGCTTGTGCAAAAGAATACTTAGTGGTTGAGCCTAGAGAGACTTATGCAAAAGAATACTTAGTGGTTGAGCCAAGAGAGGCTTGTGCAAAAGAATACTTAGTGTTTGAGCCTAAAGAAACTTGGTTGAAAGAATACTTGGTGTTGAGCCTGGAGTGATTTGTTGAAAGAATATTTGGATAGTTGTTTGAAGAGGAAAGTCAAAGACTACTTAGATTTGAGCTAGAAGTGGCTTAGTAAAATAATACTTGTAACTTTGTAAAAGTTAGTGAAATTCAATCTAGTTGGATTGAAAATTGAACATAGTCTCGGTGGTTGAGACAAACCAATATAAAAATATCTAGTGCTTCATCTGACTCTTCTCTAGTGCTTCATTTGTAAAGTTATTTTCTCTTCATTGCACAAAAGTGCGAGTTTTTGATATACATTATTCAACCGCCTTTCTAATATGTGTCTTTTCTCCACAGTTAGTATACTAATGTTATTAGGCTTTTCTTTTCAAAAACTACCTATTTTCTAAAACTAGATATCATGAATAGATGTGTTATAGTTGCAACGAGAAAACCCCTAATAAACATATGACTACACCAAAAAAAATAATGAAACAAGCTTAAATATAGTTTAATCTATCAAATTTGGGATAAGTTTACTTTTGACCTCTCAAATTTAAAATTGATATTTTTAATCCTTGTAATTTAAGAAGAAGAAAAAAAACTCGTTTCAGTCCCTTAGAACCACCTGTAACATTATTGGTAGGGACAAGTTGAGTCAATTGTGCAACATTTGAGTTTAATGTAATGTTTTCACTAACAGACACACTAGTAGATAAGTTATGTGTGACAAATTCATAAATATGAGAGTTTATTTAACAAATTCACCAATGATATTTGAGCAGAGAAATTGAAATAAGTATTTCTTAAAATTAAAAGGACTAAAAAATTAATTTTAAATTTAAAAGATTAAAAATAAATGGCTAATTTATATTTTTGGTCTCTTATTTTATTTTTTTAGTCCTTTATCTTTTAAAATGTTTATTGGTCCTTTATCTCTTAAATTGAAGTTAATTTAGTCCCTTTACATCCTTTTTTGACTAATTTAAGACTTAAAACTTGTCTTGTAAGATTCATTTATATGAAAAGTATTGAATGTAATTGAAGTTCAAACTAAATGTGTTATAAACATGATAAAAATAAAAATAAAAATTAAAAATCTAATTTTATATTATTTTCTAGTTGTTCATAAGATATATTTTTCACACGATTTTCACTATGTTTATAATCTTTTTGGATTCAAACGTCAAGTGCATGTCATAATTTCCATATAAGTGAATTTAATACTACAAGTTTCACAATTTTTTTTAAAAGGACCAAATTAATTCAAATATAAAAGATAAAAAGCCAAAATGAACATTTTAATAAATAAAGAATCAAAATAAATCTTTAAAAAAATAAGATAAAAGAATAAAAGTATAATTTAGCCAAAATAAATTTATCTAATATTTGATTAACTAAAATTCTAAAAACATATTAGAAAGAAGATATTAATACTATAATAAAGGATAAGATAATAAGTCAAGAGTAAATGACTAAACCGATATAAAAATATATATATAATGATAAAATCATGATTATCAAATTGAATCGATCCAATCCTTCAACCCAAAAATCGGTCCTTAACTAGTTTGTTTGGTCAGAAATTTGTTTTACAATAAATTGGTAAAAAAAAAATCGGTGGAACTAATCTAGAACGGGCCAAAATTGGTAAAAGAAAAAAAAATCGATCACAACAGTTTGACAGGTCCAATTAAAAAATATTTTTTGAAAACAATTAATTTAAAAAAATTAATAATAAAAATAAATATTTAATAATAAAATTATAAATTAGAGTAACTTTTTTTATACTTGTTTCATAAATATAATTTAATCATATATATTAATTTCCAACTTTTAGTATCTTTATTTTTATAATTTAAATTATATTAATTAAATATTTTTAATTCTAAATATAAATTTATTACTATTATTAGACATTGTTATATTTTATTAAAATTTAAACTTAAATATATATTATATTTTTAAAAAATTTACATAATAAATGTTAAAAATATATTAAAAAATTGTTTTATTTTAATTTTACTTTTATAAAATTATGATATTATATTTATTTATTTATTATTATTGTATTAAAAAAACTTTTTATTATTATATTAATATCAGTTTAATCATGATTTAATTATTAAATTTTAAATTAGTATCTAAACTGATTTAATAATCTTCCAATTTTAAAAACAGGATAAAATAACTAATGTTGAAAATGCTTCACATGCCTCGATATCGATCAGTTAAATTGGTGACTTTTCATACTTGTACCAATAACATTTAAACTAGATTGGTTTACTGCATATGAATCGGATCGTGTTTTTGTAATGGGAAATAATTTAATATTATTATATAAAATATGTACTTTTGGCAAGGTGTCTCATGTCATATATTATCATCTTAATCATTTTTTTCAAAAAAAAAAATAAAATATTATATGTACCTGTTTGAAGGTACACTCGTAATTTTCTGGTAACTGGAGGGCCGAATGAGAACTTCGGGTTGATGCTTCAGATGAGGAAGGTACCTACAAAAGGCATTCTGACGCTCAAGTCAGGACAAGAACGATTCTCGAGAGTAATAAATAAATAGTGACATACTTCGTTTTACGTGACCTATTTATACTACCTGTGATGGACCCTGAACATAGTGGGTCATTTCTGACGCTTACCAAATTAGGTAATACGGTGTTAATAGGTTGATTATGCCTTAATCGCGCGTTTGCCCTTGTTAATCATGATCATCGTCTTAATTGCTGCCTAGCTCTATCGGCCTCTGGCCGAGCCGATATATAAAGAGTTGGGGTTGTCCTTCGTTCTCGACCTTTGGTCAAGCCAATAGATAAAGCATTAGGTTGCCCTTCATTTTCGGCCCTTTACTGAGTCGAGAAGATGTTGAGGGGGTAGAGCCCATTATGCTCTTGATGTTTGGTCTTACCGGTCGCCGACCATGCCAAGGGGTATGTGATTGGGGTTCTATCTCGGTTTCCGCCATTTGTCGGGCCAAGAGGTTGGTAAAAAGGTTAACTAATATCACTGCCTTAGCTGAGCTATTAATGGCCTTGTAGGTTTGTTGTTACGACTATAGCTATGTCTGAGATCCATGTCGGTGGCTGATAAGACATCACTGTCGATTCACATGGCTCATACTAACCCCTCCGGTACATTATATTTTAAGATTTATTTATTTTATTTAAAAAGTATTACGTAACTAACCGATTCAGTAAATGTTACAAAATTATGTTATCACGGGATAATTTATTAGAATGAAATTAATCAAGGTTCGAATGTACTGCCGTATGTACTTTTAAGTAATTAAGGGAAAAAATTATTTAATCTAATTTTCTAACTAAAATGAAATTTTCTATCCAATTTAATTCAAGACTTGATAAATGAAAGTACACTACAATAGTTGTATAATGGAAGAACGATCATTTCAAAATATATTAATTCATATTGATTAGTATTAAAATCTTTTCTTAAACTCGAAATAAAAAGACTTACACTATTTTAGAACAAACGTCCTGATTCTTATAATTTAGAATCAAGAAACAAGTCTTGAGACTCGTTTTCACTTGCTTGTAAACAAACTTTAAAGCTAAACTGACCATTTATTTTAACATAAATTTTATGTTGTTTAATAACAAGCTAGTTCATTTAACAAGTACTACAGAGTTAATGAAAATTAAAGTATGGAATTGGCTCAAAGCCAAAAAAAAAAAAACTTAAGTAGGCTCTTGAACGATAAGTCCCTTAACTTGTTTGGATGAGATTGGTTGCAAAGAGATAGAAGGAAAGTATTTTTTAATGCAAATAAATAAATAAACAAATAATAATAATAATAATAATAAATAAAATCATGGGCATGTTGGGAGAGGTCACTCTTAGAATGCATTGAATACACAATGCATGATGGAAGAAAAAATATTATTCATGTTTTTTTTAGGCAAATCAACTACTTCAAGAAATGTAGTATCTGTGGTCAATATAAGTGTTCTAGAATTGGTGAAATTAATTATGTGATTTTGCACTAGTGACTTCCAATGTTCATTCTTGTTTTTGAATGTACTTTCTTTGTAGTTTTATTTTTAATGTATATATATATATGAAATTGTACAAGTGTTTTTTGTCAAGGCACATCATGTGCTACTTTACTTTATTAATAAAAGTTCGTTTTCTATTAAAAAATAAATAAATACATTGCTTTTGTAAAGTGTGCTTGACTGTATTAATTAAATTTTCTTTTCTATTAAAAAAGAAAACAAACATTGCTTATGTGAAGTGTGCTGGACTACATTAATAAAAGTTTATTTGCTATTATAAAGTAATTAATTTAATAAATAAATAAAAGAAATAAAAAGCAGCAGCAGCAGCATCCATTGCTTATGTAAAGTTTAATACGAATACTTGAAAACCACTAAATCAGGAATCATTTGCACATAGGGGGAGAAGTGAATGTTTGGTTTGAATTCTGTAATGCGAACATTCACATCAAATCAGAAGCTAACTCTTTGTAACTTTTCACATTTATAGCGAAATTAACGTGAAAAGTTTATATTTTTAGTCTTTTAAATGTATAATTTAAGTAAGGGAAAAGCAGTTTCTGCACAACTATTATAAGACCATGCTGATAGCATAATATTTGCTGAAGTAACATGCAGCTTGGCTCGGTTTGTGCGGCGTGGAATTATTACAGGAACACAAATTTCATTGCAGGGATGCAGAACAGTGATGAGATAACGTGTAGAAAATGTAAAACCTGCTTTTACTCTCACTTTTGCTAATTGAAATTACCACTAATTTTGAATCATTTACCATATTAAATAAGTTCCCATATTAATGCGTTCTGAATCTGATCATGATATGCTTGAAACTAACAAAAATTAGAGTTGTTTGAATTAACATATACTTCTGGAGAGATTTTTTTTTTCTTTTTAATCTGATGTGAAGAAGTGTATGACTAAACTCTCGGTCATGTGTCAAATGATATGGATTTTTCTTCCTCCTCTTTCAAAGAATTTGTCATCACTGCAACTTGGCTCATACTTGGCCTATCATTGGGAGAAGGATTTACGCATTTTAATGCTACCTGCAACAACTTCATCATCCTTTCTTCAGAAGCACCTTGTGAGATTAGGGTCTTGTCGAAAACTTCAACAGTCCATTCCTCTCTGACCACTGAATTCACCCATTTTACTAAATCAAATCCATCATTTTTAATTACTTTCCCTGTCAGAAGCTCCAGAAGTATCATACCAAAGGCATATATATCAGCTTTGAAGGTGGCTGCAATCAGATCTTTGTTTTTGAGGTTTCTGTTGTGGGAAAGGACAATTTGATCTTGATTTTCTGCCATCATTAGACCATATTCGCTTATGCATGGATCCATGTTCTTGTCAAACAAAATGTTACTTGATTTGAAGTTACCATGTGCTATTCCATTCTCAAGAAACTCCTCATGCATATATGCCAAAGCCTCAGCTATCTTTGCAGCAGCACTCAGTCTGCTTCCCCAGTCAAAAGAATGACCACTTTCAGATCCTAAAATCATTAAGGGTGAAGACAAATATTTGGTTAGATTTATTCCTAGAGGCAAAATTTTAATGCAGCCCCAGTTCCACTGAAAAAAGTTCATTGTTCTTGAAACACATTACACTGTGTACTCTTGTAAGGAATTCTTGTAAACATTAAAAAAAAAAATGAGATGAGATCATATGCAATTTCAAGAAACCTCATGGTGTCAATATAATTTACTCTTATCAGTTTTCCAATATAAGTTCAAGATGTCAAATGCAGTCCTTAAAATTTCAAAAAAACGTGAGATGAGATCATACAGCAATTCCTTGTAAGAGTACACAATGTAATGTGTTTCTTAGGTAACATTTAAGTGTGATGTTTAATATATAGCAATGCAATATGTTTTAGATAACTAAAAGGTCTTAGTCTGAGTGTAAAGAAGAGAGAGGAATTGGGGAGAATTCACCAAAACTTCAGAAGGTGTTAATATAATTTACTCGACTAATTATATGCAATGTATTAGACACCATTATTTAGAAAGTAAGCAAGTTTTAGTTTTCTTCATCTTAGGTAGCAAGACACTTTTTTCCTGGTCAAAATTGCTTCGATTCAGTAGAGACTAATGTAATATGCATTACTATGTCAAAATAGGCACCACAGCTTGCTACTTTCTATGTCAAATGAATGTAATGAAACCTTACTTTGCATGCAACTTACCATAGAGCAACATGAAGAGACTACCATTCTGCAGATATTCATAGGCTAGGAGCTTCTCTTGCTGAGAGCAATAGTAAGCAACAGGTGGCAGTACACGTGGATGCTTCACTTGGGCAATCAAACTCATCCTTCTCTCAAAATCCTGTTTTGAAATTCCCCAATCCTTGATCCTCTTCACTGCCAACAGCACCCCATTATCGAGCATAACCTTGTAGAGGCTTCCATGCTTTCCCCTCCTAATCAACTCAGCAGGGGCACCAAGCAAGTCCTCAAATTGCAACCCTCTAAGCGTTCGGCTTGAAAGAAGAACAAGACCTGATGTTGTTGTCATGCCACTTTCCAAAGATGTCAAAGAATACTCAGATCTAACCCCAGTGCCAATCTTTGATCCATTGGAATTGGATACCTCACTAGTCTTGCCACCAACACCAACACTTTCTTGTACCATTTCCTTCTTTTCAACATCCAATGCTCTTTCTTTGGTCTTGAACTTGCTCAAAAGCTTAAAGGCCAAGAAAAGAAGGACAATTAAACCAAGGACTAAGTAACCTGAATAAATGGACAAATCATTAGGGAAAGATTTTTGGTCCTTCTTTTCAGGTGGTGGAGGTGGACATGCATTTGAAAGTGGTTTTCCACATAAGTTAGGATTACCAAAAAAGCTATTTGCTTGGAATTTTCCTCCAACGTCAGGAACTGGGCCTTGTAAATTGTTGTTAGAGACATTAAACGCATCAAGGTTGGAGAAGTCAAAACTAGGAATCTCCCCAGTGAAGTTGTTGTTTTCAGCCAAAAAGGATATCAAACCTGAAACATGAACCATGTTCGGAAGCTCACCACTGAAGTGGTTGTCCGAAATATGAAGCCTTTTCATATTACTTAGTTTGCCAATAGAAATAGGAACGTCCCCAGAGAATTGGTTCTCACTTAAATACAAGTGAGTCAAAAACTTGCAATTTCCAATATCCTCTGATACCGAATCCTGTAAAGTGTTGCCCTTCAGGCTAAGGATTTGAAGATACTTTGCAATGCAAAGAGAAGTTGCGTCCACAACTCCACCAAAGTTGAACTTCTCAAGAATTATACTCTTGATGCGTTTGTTGTCTGAATAGCACCCGACACCATGCCACTTATCAATGCATGGATCTGAGGTACGATTCCAACCCCACGTAGGGTCTCTTGGAACATACCCTGGTGCCAATTTATCCATGAACGTAACCAGGGCCTTGATCACCTCTTCTTGTTCTGAATTAGCCATTTGAAGAAACAAAAAGATGACAATGAAGAACACCCAGATGGGTTTTAGACTCATTTTTGCAGTGTTTGGTGGCTCTATGAGTTGGTTTCAATGGTGAAAATAGTTCAACTCTAATGTAGTCAATAAGGGCCAACTTTACATTACATTGAAATTGAAAAGTTAAAGGTATCACACTACATTGCCATATGGCTGATACCATAAGAATGATCTTGTGTAATATTATGGATGAAATTGACATTGAGAGCCCTTGGAAATGAGCCAAAGGGCAGAAAGTAACTATAGCGGCTTTTGTTGCCGGCATTTTGAAATGGTCTCAGTGTCACTACCACGTCTTTCTCAATCGCTTTCTCTCTCCTTTTGCTAACACTTTGTGATGGGTTTAGCCAACTTTTTTAATGAATGGCATTGCTTGGCTTGCGTGCTAGAATTAGCACATAATCCCTGCAGCATTAACTAGGATTCTCCTCAACAGCAAGATTTGGACTACTTGTACCTATTGTTAACTAATATTATTCAAAAAGGTGCTGTAATTGTGATAAGAATTTCAATAACAAAAATTATCTCGTCTTCTTAATGGTTTATTGTCCATGTTGATCAATTAGCGTTATTGAACTTTATGAAAACCTAAAATAATGAAAAGAATATGTATGGGGTTGAGTGACATCATATTTAAGTGGTGGAATCTACTGTATTTTTTGCAAGGGTTTATTTGATAACGTAGAGGTGGAGAAACAAATATTTCAGAATAAATGGAATTATATAAGAATAAGAAAAAGAAAAAGAAAAGTCCAACGCCAGAATGTAGGTGCCTGCAAATTTTGCACCGATGTCAAACACATAAATCAAAACAATAATTTTGAATTTAATTCAAGTCTCAAAATTCTTTTTAAAATTTTAAAATAGGACTCTAAACCCTAAACCCTTACAAGCGACTAACGTTTCTTCAAAAGTCCCTAAAAGCCTAAATCCAAAAAGTGGAAAAATAATTAATAGCTTAATAGTAGTAAATCACTGAAACTTTATTTTTCACCTTTTAGATAATTAGAGAATCCAAAGTCTAGGTCGCTTGATATGTTTTTTTTTTCTAACACTATTATCATATCTAAACAACTTATAAGCAATTCTACATTTTTACTCCAATAACAAAACTTTAAGCATTTTTTAGTAAATATTTTTTATATGATTTACTGGTTTTTTTCTTCTATTTTCCAATTTGATAGTATAAAATTAATTTTTATGGTTAAACTATCATCTGTGTTATATAAGTCGATTCCATTGTAAAAAAATATATAAGATATAATTACTTAAACATAAGATACTTGTAAAATATTAGTGTTGTTAAACCTCTTAGAAATGACAACATAACATAATGAGTTTGATTATCATGTTTTTGTTATGTTAAAAGTTGAATGGTTTAGGGATGAGTTTAACCAAAAAGATGCAGGTAAGGAAAATTAAAACACAATATTCTTTTTAGGTAGGAAAAATTCATGTACTATTGATCACGTAGATCAATCAATACGAAGTTGTTTTTGTAATATCTTGTTTTTCAAAAACTAAATAAAAATAAGTTGTTTGAATAATATTTATAATATAGGACTGATTTATTTACTTAGTTGAACCTATAATATAAATAAAGGGTGTTTATTAATTAAAATAAAATAAAAGATAAGATGGGTAAATGGGTTAGCCTTTTGTCTAACCTAGAGTCTTTTAATAGAAAGGAGGAAGGATTAGGCTTCATAAGCCAATTCGAAAGCCTTACACTCAAAAAGAATCTGTAGAGGAAACCCTATAAGAGAACCTTGAGGAGTGCATGGAATAACTTGAACTATGAAGATCGTGCTCATTATCCTAAAGATTATCATTTGAAATAAGAGGGGAAGTGGGAGTGTCTTATCTTATGGACACGTATGAGGGGTATAGGTAATGAGGCAATCCCTAAGCCTCCTTAGGATTATTAATCGAATGTGCTTGATGAAATTAATCGATGATTACCTTCTAGATATTGTGTCTTTTATTGTACATTGCTTGATTAGTCACTTCTAAATCAGTATGGCTCGACCTTACCTCCATACGATATCAACTAAGGACCTAGAGGAAACTCAATACCTTGTTTCAAGAGACAACTGTACTCAAGAATAATTTTTCAACAATTGGATTTTTAGGACACCACAACACATCCTCACAATGAAATATTCATCTTTTAAAATAACACATTTTTTCTAGTCCTAAGTTAACATCACATTATAACTATATACATTGAGCATTCACAACACAACTTCTTTTAACCATATGCATCTCATCTTATCAATATAAAACTTTACTTCATACAACTTCAACTACTAATCAACTTAGAACATCATGATATATCATCATAGATATTCTTTAAATCAACTATGTTATAATTTACATTTAGTAAAACCACGCTTGACACCATTTAACCTACCCCTAATGTTGGTGAGGTAGAGAGTCTCTTACTCGCTTGACCAACGTGCATGAGATAAGGAGTCTCTATGTACACCATGCTCGACACCACAAAACTCGTGCTCAATGTTGTCCAAGCAGAAAGTCACTAACTCAATCACACTTGGCACCACTCCTCTTCGATCCAACATCACCAAGTCAAAGATCTCTTAAGGTAATCACACTCAATTCCCTTCACCCACATCTGGTATGACCAATTTAAAGAGCTCTCGTCTAACTCATGTTTGACACTATCAATCTTGTGTCCAGTGTTAATGAGGCAAAAAACCTCTAGCTTGCAACACATCCGATACCATGAAGTTGCACTTGGGGCGATGATGATTTTTGCACTTAACAGAACCACAATTTTGGCTTAAACTTGCAAAATTCCAACCAAACTCAACATGCAATTCATGAAAACACATCTATATACCATAAGCAATAAAAAAATAACATGCAACCACAATTTAGTACAATGATTATAAATTTTTTTTTGTGAAGGGTAAAGCACTCAAAAACTTAAAGAAGAAGAAGAAGAAAATCACAACAGTTAACTCTGCACCGAAATCACAACAACTCATGCTCAAGGAAGTCAATAGAAGAAAACAAAAAGAGAAGGAGCTAACTCTGCACTAAAATCACAACAACTCATGCTCAAGAAAGTCAATAGAAGAAAACAAATCTCACTAGCTCCAAAGCTCCTCTCTCTAACTTTCTTAAAAAAAATGAACTTATGAAATTTAAATTTTTAGAAAAGCCTTATATATCTTCCCTTAAACTTTGTCAACTTTGACCTAAAAAATAACTCCTAATCAATTAAAGTCATAAAAATTCCTAGATCCTTAGAATTTTACAACAATTAAACAACTAATTACATAATAAAATCAACAAACACTTACAAAATTCACAATGTTATAATAAGTCCTATGAAGTGAAAGTGTTCGAATTGAGATTGAGACATTGAGTAAATTGTGTTGATGTAAGATATGAACGTGCGTGTTTAGATGTTATTTGTATTCCTATATGTGCCTATGTAAAATATATTTTTCATTCCTTTTGCTTTGTTGTTTTTTTCTTATTTGGGTTGAACGCCATTTCAGGAGTTGATCAAGTAAATAAGTTTTAGTCTACGGGAAACGAAATTTAGGCGTTAGTTTATTTTGATAGAATTACTCTAATTAGTACCAGATTATTCATTTTTTATAGTTTATGTTCCTTCATTTATGTTTCTTTTTGAGAACCTTATTTTAGATTTAGAGTTTCTTTATTCTATCAATTTTATTTTCATTTCTTTTGAGAACTTATAAAGACAGTTTGTACTATATTATTCATTTTTTAGAGTACTTTTTATTATTAAAGTAAATGAAATTTTATCCCGTGAAAAAATATGTGAGTCCTTTTACCTCACATGTGACTAATGAATGTTATTTTACTAGTATATTATATAAAAACGTTTTTAGGATAAAAGAGTATCACAGTTTTAACTTAATTAGTGGTATTGAATTTGAATCAAAATAAATTATTGAAAATCTGGGAGAACATTTTCATCTTATTTTAAAAAAATGTAATTTATTTATTTGTGTATAACTTTAAGGAAGCTATACAATAAGTTATTAACTATACTTTAATTTAAATAATACATAAAATTAATAAATTATATAATTTTAGTTTTATTATTTAAATATTAGTATAATTTAAATGATTTAATTATTATAATGATTAATTTTTTAACTTATACTTTTAGCAAGTATAAAATATATGTATATATAAATTGTGCAATACAAGTTCAAGGCGAGAGCTAAACGTGGATTTACGAACTTGACCCTTCATCTATACAAAATATATGGAGAAAATCCAAAGATGACTCCAACTCCAATCAAAATACAATTTTCCTTTTAAAATTAAATTAAGATTATACGAATATATTCGTGTGTTCAAATTAAATTATCATACTTGTAATTGATCAGACACGACTCTATTAAAGACAATGGAAGTATGCAAGGAGGAATTTGTTTTGTTGGCAGCTTTGAAGAAGAATCCGTTTCTCAATATTCGAAAGATACCTTAATCATATTTTATAAATAATTGCCATATGTATTTTCAAGGTACAAAAACAATGGCAATACTTCTATGTACTGAGAAACATTGATATTTCGGCCTCGTTTTCTAATCATATTAGTATATTCTTTTTTCTCTTAATATTGACAAATATGTTGTGTATTAGATTGCTATTCTTTTTAGTATATATATATATATATATATATATATATATATATATATATATATATATATATATATATATATATATATAATTAATTTAGACTTGAAAGAAAAGATGTATATTTACAAAATTTTAAAATATAAATAATTTGCATTTGATCCTAAACAAAAATGGAAATAATCTAACGTATCTCTCAAAGTAAGCGTACAACTGTCAAAACGGGTCAGGCCAGCCCACCTTGACCCACTTTAAAAATGGGTCAACCCAACCCGACCCACTTTTGATTTTCTCAAAATTTTTCTGACCCGGCCCGGCCCACCACGGGTTGGTGGGTCATACGGGCCAACCCACCAACCCATCAAAAAATTAAAAAATAATTATTATGCATGATAACTTTATTTTTTTTATAATAATTATCTTAAAAATTTTATTTATTATAATTTATAATTTATTGAGTAATGAGTCAAGGAAAAATGATTCAGTAAAATAATTTACGTTCACAATAGGTAGAAACTATATGATTTTAATAATTATCTCAAGGTTTATTAGTTGATTTAAGCAGACAATCATGTTGAAAAATTTATGGTTGAGTTGATCTATAAACAGACAATTAATTTGTTGTATAACAAGCCAAGGCCCAAGCTGGGATAAGTGGGTTGCGCCTACTAATATGGTGGTATATGATTCATATGTATGCTTAGCGATGATATGTATGAATGTTTAAATATGATATATGGAAGGTGTATATGTTCATATGAGAATGATATTGATCATGATGGTGGATTGACCATGTATGAAGAATGATGCATTATTGCATGTGATGCCTTATGGCATGTGTCTAGCCTAGGAATTGAGGAGAGGGAAACATTTTCGAAGTGGAAAAGCTCACATAAAGTCTCTTGAGAGTGGTTCTTGGATAGCCCACTGATATAAATGAGAGTGGTGCTTAGATAGGCCATTGGTTTTGGGTGAGAGTGGTGCTCAGGTAGGTCACTGGTTTGGGTGAGTCTCCTCTAAGTCCTTAGCTAGTGTTGGAGCGGAGTATGAGGTCGAGGGTTATTCCCTTAACCAAGTAATGGGGAAAGTGTGTGGTTCCTTGCGGATAGTCGGTGCGCGAAAACGGTTGGGTGGTTTCGGTAGGATTGGGATGTCACTTATATTGCTCTATTGTTAGGGAGATCTCTTAGGTGTATGCGTGACGACGCATTAGATGATGGATATGCATTGATATCTGTCATGAGTTGCATGTATTGCATGATTGCTATGATTATGAAGTGTATGGTGTTTTACTTCATGTTTGATGAATTGATGAATGATTGAGATGGAAGTTCCTGTGGGACTTGACTGGGTGAATTGGTAGTATAGATTGTTATTTTGTACTTGTATGGTTATTTTTTGAACTCTAGCTTACCCTTATGTTTCCATGTTGATAGACTACGATGATTATACTGTGTATGCAAGCAGGTCAGGGTTAGGCTGGAGCTGGTTGATGTGACCGTTGCAGGACGGAGAGTTTGGTCCTCGTGTTAGAGTTACCATTTTGAGTAACGGTATTGTCTGTGTTTGACAGGCACTAGGACGATATTATTTTGGGATGACTGTACATATATGATGTTATATTTTGTACATAGAAACTTAGTTATTTTTCTTCTTATTTATACTTGTATGTATGAGTTATCCAATTTTAATATTTCTCCTAGTTAACTATTAGTAGTGCGATTCCACTAAGTGTAAGGATCATAGCGGGTTGTTACACTTTTATGGTATTAGAGCCAGTCGAGTCTTTTGGGTACTCTGTGGGGAGTGATCCTTCTAGGTTTTTGTTGTGTCATATCTCTGATATGTGTTAGTTTTGGTGATTTGTGGTGGTACATTGTTACTAAAAGAATGTTTGGATTCTTTCAGTATGGTGAGGCCTTAGTATGACCAGATCGCTAGGGCCATGGAGATGATGGCCATGGCGATGCAGCAGCAGAGTGCTCACTTTGCTAAGATGGAGGCGAGTAGAGCTACGGCTAAGGAAGCTAGACCAGTGGTCTCTTAGGATGAGAGAGATTTGGCAAAGTTCAGGAGATGTTAGCCTCCTCAGTTCAAGGAGGATGCAGATCCTGATGTGGTAGATCATTGGTTGCGTAAGATGGAGAAGATCGTTAGCATTTTGGGATCTTTTGAGGAGAGGAAGTTGGCCTATGTAGTGTATATGTTGGCAGGCGAGGCTGAGTACTAATGAAGAGGCACCAGGCAGATGTTAGAGAGTAAGGGTGTAGTTATTGATCGGGATTGCTTCATGAGAGTCTTTTTAGAGAAGTATTTTTCAGATAGCGTTAGATACGCTAAAGAGGTTGAGTTCATGAGACTGCAGCATGGGAGCATGTCTGTGTCAAAGTATGCGATGAGATTTGAGCATCTGGCTCGTTTCTACTCTCAAACCATATCTGACGCTTGGAGATGTAGGAAGTTTGCAGAGGAGTTAGACATGAGCTGAAAAGGGTCATTATCCCTATGTCCATTGTGGAGTTTCTTACCTTGGTTGAGAAGGCAAAGACGGTTGAGAGACTAGAGGGTGGTGGCGGAGGTAGCAAGGCTGCTAGAGTTTAGAAGGGATCATCAGGATCCAAGAGGGGAGGTCAGCAGAGGGGACCCTATGATAGGCCTATTCAGTCCTAGAGAGGTGTTGATAGTAGGGGACCTCGTCCTACTACTCCTCAGGGTGGAGCACAGTCAGTGCGTGTTATAGATGTGGAGGAGCCTACATGGTCAGGGATTGTTCCCATCTGGAGAATGTTTGTTTCAGGTGTGGCAGGTCAGGCCACCTTTCCAGAGATTGACAAATGTTATCGATTCCATCTGAGAGTTCCCCGAGGCCACCCAAGCCTACAATTGTGGGGAGAGTGTTTGCCTTGTCAAGTGTAGATAGGGATGGAAATGGGGCCCCATGGGGGCGGGTAATAGTAAACCCGCCCCCGCCCCGCTAAATGAAAATTGGCCCCATACCCACCCCATATCCACGTGGGTATCCATTAAGCGGGTATCCATGAATTTCTTGAATACTCGCAGATATCCATGGATATTTATAAATTTTTTAAGAAATTAAAAAAAATTATATTACAAATAATTTTAAGTTTATATTTAATGTAATTAAAATATTAAAAATAAAAATTCAATATTAATTTTGAACTTGTATTTAACGTTAATTTTGTTGAAATAATAATAAAAATGCAAGATAATCAATAACTTAAAATACATCAATCTCACAAGTAAGTTAAAGTCTCATCATAAAGCTACAATAATTCAATCTCATAATTCCAAACAAAAGTAAACAACTTAAAATACATAAATTTTATTGGTCCAATCAAAGATAGAAAATTAATCAAATTACATCCAACATAATTCTATAACATGCTTAACACATGTTGGTAACTTCATCAACCTCACTTTTGTAAGAAAAAAAGATGAGAGAGTGTAGTTTTAGGGTTATGTGGTACAGGGATAATTAGGATATTTAAGAAATATTATTAAACGGGTGCCTGCGGGTATGGATATCATCATACCCACCCCCGCCCCGTTTATAAACGGGTAAAAAATTATCTGTCCCCATTATTCGCAGGTACCCAATTAGCCAATCCATTTATTATCTATAGCAGATTTTACCCGCGGGTACGGGTATTTTTGCCATCCCTAGGTATAGAGGCTTCCACTTCATCAGATTTGGTGAAGGGGAAGGGGAAGGCAGTAGGTGAGGATGTTTTATTCTTGTTTGATTCTAGTGCCACACATTCTTTTATTTCTATTGATTGTGTGAGGAGATTTGGTTTATCGGTATCTACATTGCATGTTAATTTGTTTGTGTCTACTCTGCCTTCAGTTTTTGTGGTGACGTCGGAGATGTGTGTGAGATGCCCGATAGAGGTGTTTGGTAGGAGGTTCCGAGTGAACTTGATTGTGTTACTCATGATGGATATCGACATAATCTTAGGGATGGATTGGTTATCTGCCCATCATAGCCTTATAGATTATACTCGGAGAGAGTTGGTATTTCCTCAGTTGGAGGATGAGGTGTTGTTGTCAGCGGGTCAGGCTAAGCAGTTGATGAGAGATGGAGTTGAGTGCTTCATGTTGTTTGTCGCTTTAAGTGTTGAGACGGAGAGGGCCATCACTAGGATTGAGATTGTTAATGAGTTTCCTGAGGTGTTCCCAGATGATATGACGGGATTGCCACCTATGCATGATATAGAGTTCAGTATTGATATGGTATCAGGTGCAAGACAGGTATCAGTGGCTCCTTATAGGATGGCTCCAGCTAAGTTGGTAGAGCTAAAGAAATAAATTGAGGATTTGTTGGAGAAACAAATGGTGAGGCCTAGTTTTTCTCCTTGGGGTGTCCCGGTATTGTTAGTGAAGAAGAAGGATGGAGGGGCTCGTTTGTGTGTAGATTATTGGCAACTGAATAAGTTGACGATAAAGAATAAGTATTCACTTCCAAGGATTGATGATTTTATGGATCAACTAAGGGGAGTTTCAGTGTTATCGAAGATTGATTTGAGATCCGTATATCATCAGATCAAGGTGAAGGAGAGTGATATACCAAAGACTGCTTTCAGGACTAGGTATGGTCACTATGAGTATGTAGTGATGCCTTTCGGTGTCACTAATGCTCCGGTGATGTTCATGGATTATATGAACACGATTTTTAGGTCATTCTTGGATAGATTTGTGGTGGTCTTCATTGATGATATATTGGTATATTCTAGATCTTTGGAAGATCATCGTGAGCATTTGAGGTTGGTTTTAGTGGTGATGAGAGAGAGGCAGTTGTATGCCAAACTGTCCAAGTGTGAGTTTTGGTTGTCTGAGGTGAAATTTTTGGGGCGTGTGATATTGGCAGAAGGGATTGCAGTGGATTTGGCCAAGGTAGAGGCTATGATTCAGTGGGAGCGTCTAAGGACTGTTACGAACATTAGGAGTTTTGTTGGGTTAGGGGGCTACTATCGGAGATTCATAGAGGGTTTTTCTCGAATAGTAATGCCTTTGACTCAAATGACCCGAATGGATTAGCCTTACATTTGGACGGAGGCTTGTGAGCGGAGTTTTCAGAAATTGAAGAGACGGTTGACTACTTCTCCGATTTTGGTGTTACCTGACACTAGTGAACATTTTGATGTGTTCTGTAATGTTTCTCACTAGGGGTTGGGTTGTGTGTTGATGCAGGGAGGGAGAGTAGTGACATATGCTTCGAGGAAACTTAAGACCCATGAGAGGAACTATCCCACTCATGATTTGGAGCTTGAGTTGTGGTGTTTGCCTTGAAGTCGTGGAGGCACTATCTGTATGGTGCGCAGTTTAGTGTGTTCAGTGATCACAAGAGTTTGAAATACCTGTTTGATCATAAGGAGTTGAATATGAGGCAGAGGAGGTGGATGAAATTCCTAAAGGACTTTGACTTCTAGTTGATGTATCATCCTGGAAAGACGAATGTGGTAGTAGATGCATTGAGTAGGAAATTCATTCACATATCGGCTATGATGATTAGGGAGTTGGAATTGATTGAGGAATTCAGAGATTTGAGACTAGAGGTGGAGGTTGTTCAAGATCACATTAGTTGTGGTATGATTACCATAACTAATGAGTTCTTGAGGCAGGTGGGAACTAAGCAATTATAGGATCTAGAGTTGTTGAGGATTTTAGGATTGCTTGGTACCGAGAGGGCAGCTAGTTTTGAGCTTGGTGCTGATGGGATTCTCAGATTTAGAGGTCAGATTTGTGTACCTCAGGATTCAAAATTGAGGAGAGTTGTTCTGGAGGAGGGGCATAGTAGTCGCCTTAGCATACATCCCGTATGACTAAGATGTATCACGACATCAAGAAAAGTTTCTGGTGGCCTAGTATGAAGAGGGAGATAGCAGAGTTTGTGATAGCATGTCTGACTCGTCAAAAAGCGAGGATTGAGCATCAGAGGCCTGGAGGGGTTTTACAGTTGATGGAGATTCCAGAGTGGAAGTGAGATAGTGTCACTATGGACTTTGTAGTTGGGTTACCTAGGACAGCTAAGAACAGTGACGTTATCTGGGTGATTATTGATAAGTTGACAAAGTGTGTGCACTTTCTTCCTGTCAACAAGAGGTGGTCCTTGGAGAGGATTGCACAGTTGTATATCAGAGAGATAGTACAGTTGCATGGTGTGCCTTCCAGTATTATCTCTGATCGAGATCCAAGGTTTACTTCTAGGTGTTGCCAGACTCTGCATCAAGAGTTGGGGACAAAGGTTGAGGTTGAGCTCCACTTATCATCCATAAACAGATAGTCAGTCGGAGATAAAAATTCATTCACTTGAGGATCTCCTGAGAGTTTGTGTGTTGGATCATCTAGGTAGCTGGGAGGAAGTGTTACCACTAGTGGAGTTTACCTACAACAATAGTTGTCATTCTAGTATTGGTATGACGCCTTTTGAGGCTTTGTATGGCAGAAGATGTAGGACTCCATTGTGTTAGTTTCAAGAGGGTGAGTCAGTAGTGATTGGTCCGGAGTTAGTTCTTTAGATTAGTAAGATGGTGAGACAGATTCAGGAGAGGTTGAGAGCTACCCAGAGTCGACAGAAGTCATATGCTGATAAGAGGAGGAGACCTCTAGAGTTTGAGGAGGGAGAACACGTGTTTCTCAAGGTGACACCCACTACTGGAGTAAGAAGGGTTGTAAGGGCCAAGAAGCTCACACCGAGATTCGTTGGTCCTTACCAAATCCTTCATCGTGTAGGTTCGGTGGCTTATCAGTTGGCGTTGCCTCCAGTTCTGTCCAACCTACATGATGTATTTCACGTTTAAGTTGAGGAAGTACATCAAAGACCCGAGTCACGAGGTGGAATTGGATGAGGTGCAAGTTAGAGAGAACTTGACCTATGAGAAGAGACCGGTAGTTGTGGTTGATCACAAGTTGAAGGAGCTTCGGGACAAGTCCACCATCTTGGTGAAGGTTTTTTGGGATACAACTATTGGTGAGGCGAGCTAGGAGGTGGAGAGTCAGTTCAAGGAACGATATCCAATCCTCTTTGCAGGTAAGCCTATTTTCGGGGACGAAAATTCCTATTTGTTGGGGGGTATTGTAACGTAGTAAGTAGATTTTAGAGTTTAGTTGACTCTAGAGAGAGGAGTATATAAGGATTTCTATGGTTCAATTGATGCATGAATTTGGAGAATCCATGGTTGGATTGGAGAAACTTCTCATTTTCGGGGTTTTGGGAAAAATGGGATTTTTAGTGATTTTGATGCATCAGATGGGTGCATGTTGAATCTGAGTTTTTTTTTAGTTGTATGGAGTCTATGCATTGAGTTTTCTTTGTTTGCATGTGGCTGGATTTGTTGATTTTCAGGTATTGGAAGAATTTTTTGAAGTTTTGGAGGCGGCTGTTTGAATTTGCGTCGGGCGCAGTTCTTGGCGTCGGGCGTGCCTTCATTAGAGGCAACCATTTCAAAATCACGTCAGGCGCGAGGCTAGTCGCGCTGAGCGTGAATTGAAATGGAAGTCTCTGGATGAGTTCGTACTAGGCGTGAGAGGAACCACGTCGGGCGCGATATCAGATAATGGTTAGGTGAGGAATTTTATGAGATGGCGTCAGGCGCAGGATTGATGCGCCAGGCGTGGAGAGACTCTGAATGGTCTCTGTTTGGAGCACGTCAGGCGCAGGTGGGTGCATCGGGCATGAAGACTCTTATGAGTCTCTGTTTCAAGGACGTCGGGAGCAAGCTGAGAGCACCATGCGTGGATGAGTTTTAGGACTCTCGGGTTGGGATTAGGTCGGTCGCGCTCAGGCTGCGCCGAGTGTGAATATGTTTATGAATGATTGATTTGAAATGATGTTTATGCATGTTTAAAGTGGAAGAATTGATCATGTATGTCTAATATATGATGTATGGTGGTGTATGATTCATATGTATGCTTAGTGATGATATGTATGAATGTTTAAATATGATATGGCATGTGTATATGTTCATATGACAATGATATTGATCATGATGGTGGATTTGCCATGTATGATGAATGATGCATTATTGCATGTGATGCCTTATGGCATGTGTCTAGCCTAGGACTTGAGGAGAGGAAAATATTTTTGAATTAGAAAATCTCACATAGAGTCTCTTGAGAGTAGTGCTTGGATAGGCCACTGATATAAATGAGAGTGGTGCTTAGATAGGCCACTGATTTTGGGTGAGAGTGATGCTCAGGTAGGCCACTGGTTTGGGTGAGTCTCCTCTAAGTCCTTAGCTAGTATTGGAGCGGAGTATGAGGTCGAGGGTTATTCCTTTAACCAAGTATTGGGGAAGGTGCGTGGTTCCTTGCAGATAGTCGATGGAAGAACTCCACAAGTGACTTGGTAATGCATGTTAAGGTCGTGGTAAGCCTGTATCCAGTTGTGCTATACTTGACGGTGGAACCGAACTTCCAAGTGTGTAAGTGACATCATCCGAGTAAACCTGAGTAAGGATTTATATCCTATTTAGCTGTGACCGAGCGGGCGCACTGGGCATGAAAACGGTTGGGGTGGTTTCGGTAGGATTGGGATGTCACTTATATTGCTCTGTTGTTAGGGACATCTCCTAGGTGTATGCGTGACGACGCATTAGATGATGGATATGCATTAATATCTATCATGAGTTGCATGTATTGCATGATTGCTATGATGATGAAGTGTATGGTGTTTTACTTCATGTTTGATGAATTGATGAATGATTGAGATGGAAGTTCCTGTGGGACTTGACTGGGTGAATTGGTACTATAGATTGTTATTCTGTACTTGTATGGTTGCTTTTTGAACTCTAGCTTACCCTTCTGTTTCCATGTTGATGGACTGCAATGATCATCTTGTGTATGGAAGCATGTCAGGGTTAGGTTAGAGCTGGTTGATGTGACCGCTGCGAGATGAGGAGTTTGGTCCTCGTGTTAGAGTTACCATTTTGGGTAACGGTTTTGTCTGTGCTTGACCAGCACTAGGACGATATTATTTTGGAATGACTGTACATATATGATGTTATATTTTATACATAGAAACTTAGTTATTTTTCTTCTTATTTATACTTATATGTATGAGTTATCCAGTTTTAATATTTCTCCTAGTTAACTATTAGTAGTGCAATTTCACTAAGTGTAGGGATCATGGCAGGTCGTTACATTTTCAAACTACATTTTTTGATTGTTACTGACTTGTGAGACCTAGGAAAAATTTTTAGAAGAAAAAACAAAATAAATTTTAATAGAATTTTCTTTCTAATCATATTTTTTCTTTGTTAATAACTAATTTTTTGAGAATTTAATCTATCATCGTTAATGGAATTTATCTTTTCAACTATTTTTTTCTTTGTTAAAAACGATATTGTCCATTAAAAATGAGATTATCCCTCACAATTATTTTTTTAATTTTACGAGACTTGTAATAATACACACAAAGACATTTAAGCACCATCTCAAAATAATTAAAATGTATAACAGAATACGGTAAGATTATGAATTTTTGTAATAATAACTATTTTAACAATTATATTTAAAGTAAATTCTAATTTGTTCATGAGTAAAAATATTTATACTGACAGTAAAAAAAATCAAATAATAAAAATAATAAATGGTTTCAAAAAATAATAACAATAAATGCAAGGACGAATGTTACCTCCAAACCAACGGTACGAAGGGCTTGCAGCGGGTTGAACCACCAAACACTCTTTATCATGGGCCCATGCTGCGTATGAATAATAAATGCACCAACTTCACACCCAATACTAAACCTAAAAGAAAATTCTTACCAAAAAAATTAAAGAAAATAAAATAAATAGTATAATAAAATATTTAGGTTAAATTGTATTTTTATCCCTTTATCATTTGATCTTTCTATTTTAAAAAAAGAGACATTTAGTCTTCCTATATTTAAAATAAGAAATTTTGTTCCTATTGTTAATTTAATTTTTGTAAATTATTAAATTTTGACATTATTTAATGACATGCTATCACTTAATTGATGTGATATTCGTAATTAAGGATGTCAAAAAAATTCATACCGGATATCCACAAATAAATTCCACCACAAGTAAAAAATAAATGTTGTAAATGAATATTCGCGGATAACAAGTACAACTCAAATATTAACGGATAGATATAAGTATTATAATATCTTTACTTGTGAAAACCTGCTAATGTTTAATTACATAATCACATATTAAATTTGTTTAAACTTATGAGAATGAAGTATTTTAACAATTAAATTTAGTTTTTAAATTGATGAATACAAAATTGTGTATAAAATTTGAATAATTTAAGTTTAAACTTTTAAACTATTATTTTTAAAGAAATTATTAGAATAAATATAAAATATTATTAAAATAACTTTAAAATTTATTTATTTTTCAAAATAAATACCCACAAATACTCGTAAATACTCGTGAGTATTGAAAAAATACGCAAATGTCTACTTAACAGATACTCGCACAAATATAAAGATAGTACAAAATAATATTTATCTTGGTGAAATATAAATAAATAATTGAGTCAATAAATAATTATCATATATGTTCACTTGAGAGAGAGAGAGAGAGAGAGAGAGCGAGAGAGAGAGAGAGAGCGAGAGAGAGAGAGAGAGAGAGCGAGAGAGAGAGCGAGCGAGAGAGAGAGAGAGAGAGAGAGAGATAGAGCGAGAGAGAGAGAGAGAGAGAGAGAGAGAGAGAGCGAGAGAGAGAGAGAGAGAGAGAGCGAGAGAGAGAGAGAGAGAGCGAGAGAGAGAGCGAGAGAGAGAGCGAGAGAGAGAGAGAGCGAGAGAGAGAGAGAGAGAGAGAGAGAGAGAGAGCGAGAGAGAGAGAGAGAGAGAGAGAGAGAGAGCGAGAGAGAGACAGAGAGAGAGAGAGAGAGAGCGAGAGAGAGAGAGAGAGAGAGAGAGAGAAATCAACAACTAAGTTGACGCCATTAAGGTCGTGAGGAGAAGAAGAGAATAATGTTTAATTTGCATCTTTATTGTATCAACCCTAAAAATGTAAGGATGTAATGTAAGTGTTTTAAAAATTTGAAGTAGGGACAAAGATGAGGATGAGTAAAGGTTTGAGGTAAATAAGTATATACCAATTTCGTCTCAATCCATGATTTAATAAATCGAATATTACTCGTATTTATATTTGTGTCCAGTCAAACTAGAAATTATGCGTTGAAATGAAGATGAGTTCAAATATTACCATGAGTATATATTTATTTGTTATCCCTAAATAGACCATCTCTCCTAACTATGTTTTTATTCATCAATAAGACTCAAAGATGACTTGTAAATGTTTATTAATGCTTATTACAATTCTTTAATATTTGTTGATATTTTTTCTTTATTAGAAAATATGATTACCCACCTTTAGATAGTAGAGCTAAATGACAACGAGACAAAATAGGTGCGAGTTTTAATATTTATGTCCTTGCGTTTGTATCATATATCCATTCTCATCTTTATTCTTGATATCCGACGGGTATAAAATTTGTATCTTATTCGCGTCCCACCGAGTATCAGGTATACTTATCTTTGCCTTGTTTCCACCCAGAAATTAATTAAATATGTTTTGTAACAAAATATATAAATAAATAAATAACACAAATTTATCCCAACCACCCCTCAAGCCCTCATTCCCACACTCACCCCACCAAGTCGTGTACCATGTGGGTTGTGACCAACCAAGAGGTCATGCTTGCGCGACTCACCCCTCAGGCAAAACATCATCATATCAAAGAGAGAGAGAGAAATCAACAACCAAGTTGATGCCATTAAGGCTGTGTGGAGAGGAAGAGAATAATGTTTACTTTGTGTCTTTGTTGGATCAACCTTAAAAATGTAAGGGTGTAGTGTAAGTGTTTTAAAAATTTAAAGTGGAGACAAAGATAGAGATGAGTAAAGGTTTGGGGTAAGTAAGTATATACTACAAATTATGTGTTAAAATCAGGATGGGTTTGAACATTACCATGAGTACATATTTATTTGTTATCCCTAAGTAGACCATATCTCCCAACTATGTTTTTCTTCATCAATAAGACTCAAAGATGACTTGTAAATGTTTTTTAATGCTTACTACAATCCTTTAAATTTAATCTTGATTTGGAAGTAATATAAATGCGTCAATTATAAAGTAATATTCAAAAAAATAACTTATATTTTATTCTCTCCCTCTCATAATAATTATCGTCTTAGATTATGTTATACATATCAAAAAGGCTAATAAATAAATAAATATTAATAATAATTTTACAAAATTAATCTTATAATTATTTTCCTTTATCGGTAACAATACAATATAATAATCATTTTTTAAAAAAATTATAAGGGATAAAAATTAAAAATAATAATTAATATTATATTAAAAAATTAACATAATACTTATTTTAAAACTTTTTTTTCTTTATAGAGAGGAAGTAATTTGTTTACATTTATAAATAAATAAATAAATAAAAAGTGTGTAACGAATGGCACTTATATGTGTTGTACGATTTTGCTATAACTGATCAATAAAAGAGTCGGTTTCTAAACTTCCGAGAAAACTTCTTTTTCTAATTTGGAATTTTGTAAATACTACTTCAAAAAGGCAGTAAAATTGAGGTATTGTCAATATTTTAGTGCCTGTTTATTTTAAAACTTCATAAATTAAAAACTATTTTTAAATCTTTAAACATATTAACATAATATATATATATATATATATATATATATATATATTTAAATTTATTTTAATTAAAGTGGATTTGACTGTAAAATTATTTACATGTCCAATTGAACACCTAGCACCACTTTTATTGGTATGAAATCATGCAAAATAAGAGTTTGATATAAATACATTACTAATATATAAAAAAATTTGAGTTTAATGAAATGTATCACGAATATAAATAAATTTTATACAATCAATTAATTAAAAATTGTCCTAATATAATTTTCAAATAATTATTATTAAAATTAACAAATTTACTATATATAATAATATGTGATTGAATGGTAATATAAAAGAATTTTACATTGTTGATGTATATTTTTTTTCTCGAAATTTTGCGTCGGCAATGATAAGTCGTCTTTAATATAATTCTTACCATAATTATTATAAAAATTAAAAAATTATAATGTACATCTGTTGGATTTTAGGTTTTTATTCAATCTAAGAAGATTTAGGGGAAATAAATTGTAGCCAGGATTGACCAAAAAAAGAGGAAAAGATAAAAAAAATTGTATTTGCAAAGACTAAGATTAAAAAGAAAAGTAATTGGCAGGTACAAAAAAAAGAGGGAATGAGTGAGAATCATGTGAAGTGCCGCCACTCTCTCTCTCTCTCTCTATATATCAGTCACTGGGTCAATCAATCAAAAGCTTCAATCTTAACAATCCAACAAAACACCCACTTCTGTCTTGTTTTGTTTCAATTATCCTCAGAGCCTCTTCTTCTTCCTTTTCTTGTGTTTGTTTGGTTCCAATGGCTGCAACAACTGCCCCGAGATTCATCAAGTGTGTCACCGTTGGTGACGGAGCTGTAGGCAAGACCTGCATGCTCATTTGCTACACCAGCAACAAATTCCCCACAGTATGGATGCTTTTCCAAAGATCGATTTTTTTTTGTCTTTGCCTTTTTGTACAATTTATTTTTATCACTAGTTATTTTGTAATTGTAATTGTTCACTGTGTTTGTACGTATGTATGTGCATCCTGAATTGTGCTCGGTTATGTTGAAATCATCTTAATTTGGCAAAAGCAAATTATTTTATATGTGGGTGTTGAGTGCAGAAAGTTACTTTGTAAAATTGCACAATTGGGTTTCTCTGATTTTGCTTTCCCCCTATGTTGATCATCAGGACTATATTCCCACTGTGTTTGATAATTTCAGTGCCAATGTGGTTGTTGAAGGCACAACTGTCAATTTAGGCCTTTGGGATACAGCTGGTATACTTACTCAGACTTGTTACAGTTCTTTTTTCTTTTTTTTTTTGAGGAGAGAAAGGGGTTTCAGTTATACACAGACATGTAAAAATGAAAATTGGCATATAGTTTCTTGAGATTGAATACAATATCCTTCCTTTTTAACTGTTTGAAATACATTATACTAACATCCCCTGTTACAGCCATTATATTGTGCACCTGTGTTAGAGGCGTTATTGTAAAATGTAAACTTTAAAAAGATAGGGGTATGTAGTGTGCAATTTCAAGAAACTACAGGAGGTATCAGTTTAATTTGCTTGAATAATATATAGGGGATGATGATGAGGATTGTTTTCTGTTGTGGCTGATAGAATGATGTATGTCAAAAGGTAAAGGTTATGTTGTATTTGTTTGCAATATCTTCCTTAGGGCAAGAGGATTACAACAGGCTGAGGCCTTTGAGCTACAGGGGGGCAGATGTCTTTGTCTTGGCTTTTTCTTTAGTTAGTCGCGCAAGCTATGAGAATGTGTGGAAGAAGGTATGCTTCAGTGCTTGTGTCTCTGAATTAGTACTTTAATATCTTGCAGATTTCTCTTTTGTTCTCTAATTTGTATGCACTGTCCAGTGGATCCCTGAACTCCAGCATTTTGCCCCTGGCATTCCATTGGTATTAGTTGGAACCAAATTGGGTAAGTCATCAATCACTTGTGTCAATGCTTGTCTCAGCCTAATGCTAATTTGTCTTCCAATTAGCATCACCCCAATATGAGGAAATCAGTGACTACAGGACTAGAACTCATCTATTCCCTTTTGATGCCAGAACCATGGCAACTAACCCATATTCTTAGATTAGAAGCTTAAGATTTTATTTTGTCATGTTGAAACACATAATCATTTTGCATAGACTTATTGATCTCTTCAACAACACAATTCATCAAAAATATTCTCAAGTTTTGTGCCAAACTATACATTTTTGAACATAACAAACTCCTTTTTCACAAAACTTACAAAGGCTGGCATTCGTGTTGAATTTGCATGTATGCATACCTCCAAACTTGTCTGTGCATGTCTATTATAGTGTAGGCACATTTTAATTTAAATTTAGTTCATCACATGTTGGTTATCCAGTAAGGAAGTTATATTCAAATATAAATGATTGCTTGACCAAAAAAATTATACTACAACAATGCCATGTCATACCATTGATACCATCTACTTCCATTAGAGTAAAGAAGAACTCTTGTGCTTTAAGCTTTAAAGGCATTCACTTAGTGTAGCTTGAATATTCTTATCCCTTTTATTAATTGATCAATATTAGATAACTTGTTACTTTGGAGAATTTAGTTTTTGAAGACAGTCCACTGATAATTGAAGGGTTCTGGTATTTTTTATTCCAGAACATCCTAAAATAAATCTTATGTAGCAGCATAGCTTCTATATTTCAGATAATATTTCTCTTGCATCTATGAAATACCAAATTAGTATGGTGGTAAAATAATGATCATCAACCTATTAGATTTAAAAATGAAAAAGAAAACACTTTGGACATCTACATGTATGGTGGTAGTCTGGCATTGTTACTGATCTCTGCATTAACTACCGTGTTTATAATGAGAGTGCAGATCTGCGAGAAGACAAGCACTATATGGCTGATCATCCTGGCTTGGTGCCTGTGACTACTGAGCAAGTACAGATTTTCCTTCATTAAATGATTATAGAGTTGAATGTGTAGTGAGTTTTAAAACTTTTGGCCTTTTATTCATAACTAGGGTGAGGAACTCCGTAAACAGATTGGAGCTACCTATTATATTGAGTGCAGCTCAAAAACTCAGCAGGTATGATCATACTACCATTGTATTCTTGCAATTCTTGAATGTCACAAGCTGTATATGAAAAAAAAAAACGCACATTGTCATGTAAAGAAAGCTAACTTTACTCCTCACTTATTATCGTACTGAGGAATGCAATTCAAAACGAAATAAAATATGGTAGGTGTGTGGAAGATGTCCAATAACTTGAATCAATGATGCAAAAGCTCTGACCAAAATTGGTCATTTCCCTATGTTGCTTAGGGAATTTTAGTTATAGAGATATTATCCAAAAGATCCTACTTCATCAAACGGATGCATATGTAGAATGTGTAAAATTATCCAAAAAAATTGTTTATATAGGATGTGAAAAATTGTAAAATAAAGTTATGTTGTAGTTGGTTTGCTCGTATGATGTACGTGTTGTCAAAGAATCTATTGGTATGTCTCTCCATTTCGGTATGCAGGATATTTTTCATGATTTTTGCATATAAATACTTTAATTTTTCTTAAATATTCTGCCTGAAATGGATTATTTCCCAATGCCATTGCAGAATGTGAAGGCAGTTTTTGATGCTGCTATCAGAATGGTCATCAAGCCTCCACAAAAGCAAAATGAGAAGAGGAAGAAAAAACCACGTGGCTGTTTCCTGTTAGTACACTTTTTACATATTATGTCTATTATATATTTTGTGTGGGGGGAGCCTAACACTTTATACTTTGACACCACACTACTTCCATGTCAAGAATTTTATATTTTTATTGACATCCCATTGACGGTTCCTTCTGGCTACTCTCCTTAATTTAGTTGTCAAATAGTTTATTAGTTGGTTGTACTTACCCAAAAATTTATTGTGAGAATCAACAACTAATAAAATATTTATGAACTAGTTAGGGTAGGCTACCTATACTTAAGGAAAACAATAATGAATAACGTTGCAACTCCCATTAAACCACCTTAGTTTATGAAAAGCGATGTACTCATGTTTAGTGCAGTTATAGTGTCTGTTGTCTGGCTGTCATAAAATTATGCCCACATGTTAGAACTGTATGCAATATGGCGCTTTGTTTTCACTTTTCAGTGTTTTGTTATAGTATATCCTGTCTGGCTGCGATAAATAAATGTTCCCATGAAAAAATTGTATACAAGATGGCTTTAACTACAGATCGTGATTAGTTTACAATTTAATTTTTGTTCTTGGATTTAATTGATCTCGGTGAAAATGCAGAAACATCCTCTGTGGAAGGAATATTGTTCGTCATAAATGAAACACTAGGTGTCTACATCAGTATTTCATCCAAAAGTTTCACGCGCTATGTGGGGGAGTTTGTTTACCGTTTCGTAGAAATTTTAAACTTGACGTAAAATCACTTGGCTGGAGTTTGCAGTATAGCTACTTACAATTGGATGTTTTCAGTTAAATTTCTGTCTTAGAAACTTTACACTCGATAGCCTGTAAAGAAAAGACAGCGTGAGTTTGTTTGCTACTACCATTTATTTTGTTTGGAAATGAAAGAGTTTCAATGTACATACAGCATACATGAGGTGGAGTCGTTATCTGATATTCATGGCTCTCGTGCAAAATTAGCCAATGTTTGATTCAGATGTAGTATTAATGGCTTTTCAACTGGCATTTATTTTTTTCACTTGAGATAAATCTTTATACAAAATATTTGTTACATCGATAAAGAGCATCGTATTTCGGATAGTTTGCCAATATCAATTGCTTATTTTGCATTCGCCGATTTGAGGTTTTATAGTAGTCGATTCTCAAATGATATTGCAGCCGAGTCATTACTCATAAGCACCTTGACCCAAGTTCTCTCCCGCCTTCATATTTTAAGAGAAAAATCGAGCCTCCAACACAACTGGGCGATGTTCATGCGTCATAATCGGTGAACAAAGATTACATGACCTAACATTAAGAAATTTCTTTCATAAGCTGCAGAATTTAAATCGAAATCATTTACTCGCACAACAAAAATATAAGTCGATTAAAAGTATTGTATTAACTCGATTACACTGCATCTCAAATTAGAACTATTTCGATAGCACTAGGCTGATCTTTATTTATTCTTCATCGAGCAAAATGCGCGGAAATCACAACTTGTCAATCTCATTCTGTTTCCCCTATTTCCACTTGAACATCCTCAACGAAAATGGCACCGTATATATTACACATTACAGGAAAAACTTATATACAGACTAGAGTGAGGCTTGAAAATTTTTGTAAGACAAAAACTAGACAGTTTCAGAATAATGACAATGTATCACAACATTATCTTTTTAAATTTCGTTTCCTAATTACTCATTGTCTCTCAAGATTCGTCGCTATATTTTATGTTTCTATAAATAAAAATTGGTTTTCTAATATTAATATATTAAACACAATTCAATGTTCTATTGTCTTATATCCGTCCCTCAATACTAACCCCAATAATCATCGGCTGGCAAACCAATCAGAATTTCTACAAAATAGCTATAGAAACAATTTGCAGGCACTGAAATCAAGGACCGGAAATTTTTTTCTGGTTTCTACAGCTTATTAACATCTAGAAGAAAAATAAAGTCACAAGCTTCGAAAAGTATAGCCTATCGTCTGGAGAGGCTCCTATTCCAGCCCGTAATTTATCACCAAAGTCATCGTACCAAACAAGAAGTGACTACAAAAACAAAATTCCAGTAACTATGAATACACTAATCAAGGTTAACAATACCACCCCGTTGCAAATATCAAGTATCAAAAAGTCCAGGAGACATGATCCGAAGAGTTAAATGATTGAATGTGAAAGAAACTGGGATACAGCATTATATCAACCACAACAAAGGAAGAAATTCAAATGTCAAATTTCGTTGGTCACCCAGCTAGCATATATATTTGTATGTGTGTATGTGCAATTAAAAAAAAGATTTTAATTTAGAATCTCAACAAAAAAGGGGATTTCTACTTGAGCAGTTCCACAACCCAACTTGCATTACTAGAAGGACTAAGGGAGAGTTTTGATCCACTAGATATAGATGCAACAAGTATGGGTTCTTATCTACAAAGGAAAAATTGATGATCCGGAACCAACCTAGAAAGATTCCTTTAAAATACATTTGATAAACTACAGGATTGGGGGTCGTAGTCTACTAACATAATCAAACGCTAACTTACCACCCAATGCTCCCAAAAGCATAAATTAGATGAAGATCTCTGCAAGTTGACCATTGTCCATCCTCAAATCACTGAAGACAAGACATTTAGTACACAAACAATTACTTTAAGCAGCATAACATTTAATTGGGAATTACCAAAAAAGGAAACAAAAAAAGAAAATTTGTGGAAAAAAAAAAACTATCAAGAAAAATGAAATTTAGAAGATGCACAATAGGCTACAAAAGAGCAGAACTTAATGAAAATGGGACAAAGACTGCCCACAGAAATTGCAATAGCAATAGCATTTATTCCTTTATCATTTAAATATATTTCTTAACGAAAAAAGTAACCCCTCCACTGAATAACATCAGCATGATGCAGGATAAATTTTCAGATATCCTCTCCCACAAGTGACCAAGTGTTACAAACATTTGAATATACAAAACTACACACTTACAAGCATTTGTGGTCATCAGATTGTATGATTACAGATTGCTATTGCCATGAGGATTGGTTGTAGCCATCCCAGGCTCCTTTCTCTTGCGAACACTACCAGACAGCTGGATCCTTGCATGCTCCTCAGCTAGGGCCTGGGAACTAGCAACAGAAAGTTGCCTGGATTGAAGAGATGAAGTCTCATCTCTGCCCTCTATGTCTGAACCTCCGGGTCCAGCATTAAGATCTAAACCCTGCCTTGCCCATTTTCTACTGGTCTCAGCACTACCACTATTGCTACCTTCTGAAAGCCCAACAACAAAATGCCTGGGGTAATGAGGTGAAACTGTGCCAGCAGGACCCATTAACTGAGAATTTACTGCAGGGAAGCAAAGCCGGTTGCCTGATGTAGGATATACATAAGTAGTTGATCCAGCAGAAAAAGATGCTGATGGAAGAGGAAAGCTGGAATTAAAAGGGAAGACGGGATATTCAAATGGAGCAGATGCATATGACACCGCAGGAGATGATGACAATACTGGGCCCCTATAAATATCAGGTCCAAATGGGTTGCCACCAGCAGCAGGAGTCAACAACCTGTGTGGCCCATTTGGGGCAACAATTGAAAAGGGCTGGTCCCCTCTATCAGGCATAATTGAAGATATTGTGACAGCAGAATAAGTGTTTCCACTGGAAGGAAGCCAGGAAGAGAAGTTGCTTGGCTCAGTAGTACTCGCCCGAAGTCCAGAAACAGGTGGTTGAGATGGCACACTGCTCCTGGCATGCTGAGAGAATAATGGGGATTCGGTGGTGATTTCATCGACTGAAGGTCCATTGTTCAAATCAAAGTCCCTGTGGACATTCCCCTCTCTATTTGGTGGACCACCTAATGATGACTTCACCTGCATAATTGGCACATCAATTTTGTGATTACTGCTTGTGGAGCAGTGACCAATGTCAGAAGCTTCGTCCACTTGGTTCAAGTCGAGATCGAGCCCTCCAGAGCAGCGAACAGGTGAAGCCATTTTACTGCATACAGGATCATGACCATTGGCTGCAAGAGACACAGAATCTGTGTGACGAGCACAAGCTTGAGAAGAAATATCATCCAGAATTCTTTCATCAGCAACATTCAAGTCAATATCCAATGGTGCTCGGCTCTGCTTTCCAGCTGCAGCATCAGGTACACAGGTAGTTAGTGTACCAAGAGGCATTTCCATAACTTTCCTGGGCTCAGCTGGCCGGAATGCACTAGTGGCAGCTGATCCCTTCCAACCAATTTCCCCTTTACTTCTCAATAAATCTTCAGGAGGCACAAAGGGCCCCTTTGCAGCAGCAGCCACAGCAACTGGAGCGGGAATACCACAAGACATAGATAAAGCAGGAAATGGCACTGGACTGATCAATCGGCCAGCAGGCCCAGATCCAGATGTGGGAATGCTGTTGAACTCACCACATTTTACATCATCTGCATTGAGTCTTTCATTTAGATCAAATCCAACCTTTGCATCTGCATCTGACACAGGTCCAGCAGACACGGAAGAAGCATCTGCAGTGGTAGAGGTGCACTCCTCAGCCTCTTGATCTTCCATGGCAGTCAATTTTGAACCTTTAGGATCAATATGCTTATCCATTTCTTGTGATGGGCCACTAGGGGAGTCTTTGGGGAGTACCTCTCTGTCATGTTGGTCATGAACCTCTTTAGCTTCTAAATTCTCCTCCACGTGTTCAGCAGCAACAGCAGTCACGGTAGAACATAAGCCTCTATTCTCAGGCATTGTCAAGGCATCACTTTCACACTCATTTCTTTGCTTTTTAGACTGACTAGCACGATTCTCAGCATCAACATCATCAGCTTTATCAGATTTCTGTTCAGTGAAGTCTTCAGGAACCTTATCAACACTAGGACCAGAAGAATGGAGTACATTCTCATCTATTCCTCTTGCCGAATCAGACTTCATAAGAACACTAGGAAGCTTTTTAGCTGTGGGTCCACCACCACGAGATCCTTCAGCAGTACAGTTATCACTCTGTACTTCCACTTCAATGGAGATATGTGACAATTTTTCCGTTACTTCTGCCTCAACTCCCACACCACAGCCGACCTTAACATCAATAACTTCACCAGCCTTCACAACCTGATCAACATCCTCCCGAAGCTGCTTGCTTCTGTCACCATCTCTAGCTTCTTGAACATTATTTCCAGGAAGGTCACCCAATGAACTAGGAACATGTTTTTCATTTAATTTTCCATTGCTTTCTAAAACAGTTTCAGTGACCTGTTGCAAATCCATAGCACATGCATCAACACATTTATTTAGCTCTCTTGAAGCTTTCCCTTCGGATGCTCGAAAATCAGAATCGTTTTCATCATTTGCCCCTAAATCACCTGTTACAGAACCCTGTTTTTTATTTTCACCTTCAAGACCATTATTTGAGTGGCATTCATCCCGGACAAGATTTTCTTCAGAGGACTTAACAACACCATTGCCTGTGCATGACTGTTCAACAGCAGTAACATTTCTTTCTGGAGATCCAGCTGGAGTTAACAATTCAGATTTCAGTATCTCTCCAGTAGCCACACTAGCAAGAAGATTCATTCCCACATCATCCGCTTCAGAGTACTTAACACCTTCAATTAAAGCATTTATTGAGCTATAAGAAGCATCCTGCAAATTTCCAGCTTTATTTTCATTTCCAGATGATGAGGAAGCAGCTTTTGATACCTCCAATGTTTTTTTACAATCATCACCAGTCCGGCAGCGCTCTTTATCAGTAACTGCAGCAGGTGATCCATCCCCCTCATCAGAGCCAGTCAATACATCTTTGAAATCATTACTCTGCCAAGATTCAGTATTAATTTCTGAGCCAATATTGGCTCGATAAAAGTCATTTTTTTCCTTTGAACCGTGATCAAACTGATCATGCTTCTCTGGAAGGACAGGAGATGAGGCTCGACTATTCATGATTGTAGGATCATCAAAAGAACCAGCACTGGCACTTCGTGCAGGACTCTTGCCTTGGTTTGGAATTTTAACAATCAGCTTGGCAGTATTCCCCTCAAGAGAAGTTCCATCAAGTGCTTTTTCCATTAATCCAGGTTGAGATATTTTGTCTGAAGTTAAATTTTTGTGCAAGGTGGAATTCCTACTTGATCCACTTTCCCTTGCACGTCCAGATGGAGTTGAACCTGAAAATCCATTAATAGATTTTCGATGCCGTGAAGAACCTCCAGATATCTTATTTGCACTCATTGCAGTAGAGCTTCTGGCATCCTCCTTCCCTGAAAGACCTCCAGTTTTAGCATGGTCACTAGAACAAGATTGACTATTGTTGTGTGATTGACTAGAACTAGTGCTTTTTTCTTCCCTTGCATTTGCCATGGGAAGTTCAGAACCTCCACTGACAGCAGCAATACGGGGCTGTCCATCTTTTAAGTTTGCAGTCGCAGATGCAGGGGATGGCACTGATTTAGCAGGCCCTGGAAAGGCAGATGTCAATGCAGATCTAGTAGTATTCTCTCCTTGGACAATCTTCACAGAGGCAGTTTTGGATGCGGAAAGCTGTGTAACTGAACTCTTCATGGCAACATCAGATGAAGCACCTGAGTGTCTATTCCCACCTTGACCAACATCAGAAGGACGTGATTTGGAAGGCCAGTGGACAGTGGCACCAGAACCAGACTTTGCATCCTTTATATTCATTTCAGCTTCAACACGTTTCTTCCATGTGTCAACTAAACCTCTTGCTTTCTTCTGAATTTCAGTGTTTTTATGAGTTCGCAAATGATTTACAGATTTTCCGATGTTGCATGTCTGCAAAGCCTGAAGATTTACTGGGAGCTTATCAAGTGCCCGAAGCAATACCAAGAGAAACTCCTCTACAGATTTGTCACCATCCCGGGACCCAATACCATCACCAATCTTCCCTTTATGGACCTCTTGGAGCCACTCATCAAATACAGGCAAACCCCTCAGCTGCACAAACTGACTAAGACAATCTAATTTATCCGTAGCTGCAATGACAGCTGCAAGCAATGACCGGCTCGCTAAATCTATCTTCTTCTCATTTCTATCAGGAACCATCAGCTGCACTAATTTTTCAACTCCTTCACCATCAACAAGCCCTCCCTTTTCTGTAATTTTGGCAATCTCAGTCTTCAAATTGTTATCATGCCTACCATTAGCAGAATCACCATCCTCAGTTTTTATTGATCGCTCCCGCTTGACAGGCTCAGAGCCTTGATCTGCCCTTTCCCTTTTCCTCCCCTTAATATGAGATGCAAAGGAAGAAGCACTGTTCTGAACACTATCTGAAGCAGATTTGAACTGTGATGTTGATGTTGGACTACTCATTGGTTTAGGAGATCTACCACCTGACTGCACTGTTGCATGCATTTCTACACAAGTCCTGTATAATAGTTGATCTACTTCTTCTTGACAATCCTGGGATGACGGAGACAAAATAAGTTGGGAAAAAACCGAGCACTATAAAAAAAATCATTACAGACAGCAAAGTATGACAGAGGAAACTTACATTAATATAATCCTTATCATTTAACCACCATAAACACTTGTTCGCAATGTCATAAACCCTCCTGCACACAAACGATGAAACACCTGATGGAAGTTCAGCACCCTTAGGAAGAAATGCAACTTTACAAGGATGGAGAAGCGATTCAGCATAAATCTCATCCTTATGGAAGGTGTAGAAAATTTCGTTAGGAGCTGCCTCCAACGGCACGCCCTTGCTGAGTTTCACTTCAATGGATCGATAAAGCCAAGTAACACCCAATTTCAGTTTGTTCTCTTTGCCAATTGTCAGACAACGAATTATACCAATAAACGGAGGACGATCTTCAGATGGTTTGAAGAGAGCACAATCACCAACAATAATTTTCCGACCGTCCTATGATTTGAAAACAAAAACAAAATCCTTAGTGAACCATTAAAGTTCAATCAACAGAAATACCTCAGTGCCCTAGAGTAATTCATGTCAACGGCACTGGGAAAGAAGCATATCCTCCGACAAATAACACAAATCCTAATAATTAAATTAAATGCATTGTCGTTCCCAATTCAGCAGTTTCCATAATAATCCCCGCTCAAGACACACGCTTCCACTGTTACACACAACACACTATTCAAAACCTACAATTCATTCTCAAATAAGGTGTCAGACATAGAAAGCCCTCTTTCTTACAAGGAACCCTAAATTAAGAAGAAAAAAAATGAAAAGCTTAAAATAGAATCGTAACGCAACCCGAACAATACCTTACAGAAGGACTTCAGTGTGGACGAGGAGGAAGAAGAAGAAGAAGAAACATCGGCGTTCAGAGACGAGTCGCCACGAGAGGGGGCTTTCCACATGCGCCGAGTCCCCTTCCTCTTCTCACCTCCACCCCCATGCATAGCCTTGCATTTTCCCGAACGAGTACCATCAAATCCCCTTCCTAATTCGACCCGCGAAGCCCTCAGAATCGGCGAAACCCTAGATCCGCGCGAAACCCTAGCCCCATCGGAAGCACGCTTGGGCGACAGCACAGGGAGGCGATTCGATGTCGTAATTGGAACTGGGAGAATCGGATCGGCGCGAAGAGGAATGCGAAGGAAGGAACGAAGGAATTGGGAGGCGGCGTCGGGAGAGGGAAAGTGCGAGAATGTAGAGAGAGAAGGGAAACGGAGGAGAGAGAAAGCGTGTGGGTGAAAAGAGGGAGTAGTGGGTACTTACTAGGGGTCGGGCAGGACGGGCAGTGCGGGCAGGGAGAATGATAATGTCACAGGAAGGTGAGGGGACGTGTGGAGAATGTGACTGGAGATTGGTGCCTTGGGAAGTGAGTCACCAGCATTGACCGGTCCATCTTCTTCTTGGGTGCTTCTTATTTGACTTTCACTTTCTCTCTCTCTCTCTCTCTCATCCCTCACGCTGACAAATGCCAGTTTCTTTGTTTCTTTCTTTCTTTCCTTTCTTTTTCCCAGTTTTAGCTCTCTTTTTTTATTTATTTGTTTAAGCTTCAGAAATCGATGAGTTGGTTACGTGTATTTTTAATCATTTGCTTATATCAATCGCTGCCAACTTCTTCCAATTTTATTTTACATTTTATACACCACCAAGTATAATTCTATTCCATTAAGTCACCTCCTATAATTCTATAATTCTATTTTATTAAGTGCTAATATTGTTTTTATTTGAGCAAATTTCTTGGTGAGAGAATATTTTTGCTCTATAACAAAAGGAAAAAAGATTATATGTTTTTTTAGATGTATCTTATACATTATTAATAATATATATATATATATAATAAAGGAGTAAATTTTGAAATTAAAAATCTCTAAAGAAATGAGTATAAGAAAAGAAAAAAGTTATTACTACGAAGTTTATGATCTTCTATTTTTCTCGAGTTTCTTAATTTTTAAAGCAGATGATGTAATGAAAATTTGTTGATTTTCTTTTTTAGTTGGTTGTTTGATCTTTGTGTTGTCTTAACCAATTAGTATTAATTATGTTGAATTTGTTGGTGGTGGTGAAGGAGGGGTTTAAGGTTTTTGAACCAATCCAATAGATTGGTGATCTCTTATTAGAATTTTGATGCATGTCGAAATTAATGGCAGTTTTGAGTTGCATGTAATGGAAGGAAAGACTTTAATGGTTCGCATGTATTAAAGATTGATAGATGATGGTTGAATGTGAAGAGAGAATGAGATTTTTATGGAGGAATTTTGCATTTTTTCTCAACGAGATAGAATTCTCACTTAGCATTCACGTATATAAGATGAACATCAACCCAAATCATATTCTCACCCAACAACGAAATCGTCGCTCAATAAGAAAGCAATTTTGTGGGTGGTTCTTTTAGGTATGCCTGCTTAGCAAGAAGACTTACAAAGAGTCTAGCTCACTCAACAAGTCATAGTCATCTAGTAAGAGGACTCATAAAGAGTCTAACTTGCTTAGCGAGTTATGGTCGTCTGACAGGAGGAGTCACTGAGGATTAAGGTCAATCAACAAGTTTGAGTCACTCAGCGAAGAGCCACAAAGGCCTTAGGGGCTCAAGACTATTCTCACTTAGCAAGGGACTCCATAAAAGTTTGAGCGTCCAATGAGACCTTTATTTTTAGAAGTTTGAGTTATGTTATTTCTTATCACTTGATTGGTGTATTTTGAAATGAAATAAATGTATGATGTTGAGTTAATGATTCTTTATGAAATGTGTTGACTTATAAGAAAGTTTTATTTTTATGGTTCTCTTATATTCAAGATGATGATGATGATGTGTATATGTATATGTATGACCTTTAGTTGAGATATGATGTGTTGCATAAGATAAGTGTTGTTTTAGTGGAATATGCATGATGCATGTTTTCTGTGTTGTGAATTTGAACTTAGAATCATAAAAGAGAAAGTTGTTTCCTATGAGGAAAGATCTCATTATGAGAATTTGTGTTTTAGTGCTCTAATAGCCCAAAGATGAAAATCCTTTAAAAAGGAAGTTGACTCTTGAAGTAGGGAGTTGTTATTGTGAAGTAGATATAGATTGTTGTTGCTTATATTATATATACCATTTTTTGTTACACAAGATTACCTTATTTTTCCATGTATTAGATTATGGTGATCATATTTGATATGGAAACATATTAGGATTAAGTGGAGGGCAAGCTTGCAGAGGATGTTGTTTTGGAGTGAAGTTGTTAGGATACAATTTGTTTTTAGAGTGCTTGACTAACATCTAAACTTTTATGTTTCCAATACATAAGGAAGGAACCAGGAAAAATTGGTAGGGAGCAAATTTTTTTTAAATAATGTGTAAAATTAATGATGGTTATTATTTACATTTAATGCTTATTTAAATTTTAATCTAAGGAAAATGAAAATATTATATATCACATAAAAGTAAATGTATCTACTTTTGATAAAAGAAAAGTACTAATAAAATAACATTTCATATCGAACAACAAGATCATTTGAAATTCTATCATAATTTTTTCTTGTGGTGAATTATTTGAAGCTTATAGCATATGAGTAGGCTAAGATAAAACAATAATGACTTCTTTCTTCTTAAAAAACGAAGAAAGAGTTTTTTGAGTTGTTCTACTTTGACAAGTTAATTGTAAATTTTTTAAAACATACAAACAAAAAAATATCTAGTAAATGAAAACTCAGAACTTTTTTATTGAGACTAAGGATTAAAATAAATTATTTTTAACCAAATCAAAAAATAAATGAGAGATTAAAAAAAAGGTCAAACTAAAATATTTTATGCTTGTAAAAGGATTTTCTTATTTAAAGATCTTTTTTTTAACGACAAAATAAGAATGTCATAAAAGAAAGGGATAGAAGGTACAATGAGTACCTAATCTTTACAAAAGGTCACAAACCCACCCATACATCCAAACATGATATATCTATTGATGGTGTGAGAGGAAGTTGATCTAAGTGTGTTTGACATTCAAATTGTAATTTAGAATAACTTTGTACAATATTGTTTTATCTTTTGTTTGTGTGTAAAATTCAATTAATATTTTTTTAATTCAATTAATGATTTTGAAGTTAAATATATATAAATCCACAAATTGAGAGGTATTAAAATATAATATAGTATAACTCATAATATATTTAGATCTTCTTGAAAAAATTGATGGGAGTAACAAGTTTGTTGGAAAATTAAAAATAACACTATATCAAGTAATGTAATGGGTAGGTACAACAAGAAAGGATCTAGTGATAGACTTGATTATGTGGAGGGAAATAATTGTTAAACATTTTTCTTGTGCATATATGGGTTGGAATAAAAAGTAAAATAAAGAAAATTTTAAATAAAAAATTAAAATTAGATGTAATAATCGGTGGATAATAGGTTGTTTCATTTAGTAAAAATCAACAATGGAGTGGGCAAAATATTAGGGAGCAGATTAGGTTTTTTACTACATATCTACGTGTTATAAATTAAAAAAAATTACATATGTTAATTATTATTTGGGGAGAAGGGGGTGACTGCTCTTATTAAGATATATGTAGTTTTGTCACTGTCAGTACATATATTTTTGTTGATGTATATATTTATATGTACAAGGATGAATGTTAGGGGGATTTATGTTTTCAATTGATATTAGCATAAATGCTTTGTGTTTTCAACATCGTATACATTTTTTTTATTGCATGAATATTTAAGAACTATTTGCATGGTAATCCTAGGTTAATTGATGTGTATGTTTTTTGTTACTTAGTAACTAAGTTGTATCAAGTGTTGTAACCTATCAGACCATTACAGTTGGTGGGTAATTTGTATATATACGAGTCTTGAGGTTTGCCCTACCATAATGAGCCCTTAAGACCCAACTCGCCTAAACCTCATATAGCAAAAAACACAACAGAAGTATATTGTTTTAATGACATTTTTTTAGTACCATGTTTTCATGTATAATGTATTTTATTTTGTGTACATTTTTTTTACATTTAATTTGAGTTGCATTAATTATCAACAAGTTGTTGGTCTAAGTGGTATTAGATTTAGTTTCCTTAATCAAAGTCTCACAATTCAAGTCTTGTGTATGGAAAAAATGTAGTTGGGAGGAAAGAATCTAGAAATGAAATTTCATAAGTTCAGTTTCCAAAAGAATCTAGAGAGAAGTTAAAAAGAGAAACTTTAGGACTAGGGAGACTGTTTTTTCTTTTTGATCCTTATAGGAGTTTTCATATCCTTCCCTAAAGTGAAAATCAAGCATAGAAGTTGATCAAGAGTCCATAGAGCACATATTTGAGGAGATAAGTTAACCCTATATAGTTTTGAGTTTCATCCCTTTTCTTTTGATTTTAGCTTCTAAAAATTAATTAGGGTAATAGAAGCTTGTTTGATATTAATAGCCAATTTGATGACTTAATGTTGAGTTTTTAAAGATTTGTTTGAGTTGAGATTTTTTTGTTTTAGGTCCTACCTAGGGGGGAGTCATTTGTGTTGATTTGGTGGTTGCATGGATGGTCAGAGATAAAATTCAACTGCTTAATGTGATTGTTAATGATTTAGATTTGAGTTTAAAACTTGTAGATGAGTTTGGGATGATTAGGGGAGGTTTAGAGCCTAAAAAATCTAGAAACACAACTAGGTTTTGTTGTAAATTTGCTCAATCAAATAGAAATTTGCTTAAGCGATTTTAAGGCAATAAATCTAGTGAAAATTGACTCAAGTAAATTTAGTGGAGAGATTCTCTAGTAAAAATTCGCTTAAGAAAATTGAAGATGATTGAATTAGACTTTTTTATCGACATACAGGTTGTAGCCCTAGATGATAACTAACCAATGACTTTGGAATCATTGAAAAAAGATGTTAAGAGCTAAAGATACAATCAAATTAATGAGTTATGGTCAAGTTGTCAAAGTTAGAAAATTATAATACATTTTTTTTTGTAATTTTTTGCACAGTAGATGATTAAATACGGTTTTGAGGTAAACACAAAACTTGTAAAAAAAATCTTCTTAACTTTCATATGAGATAAAAAATTAGCTTGATAGGTTAGTATATCTATATAATTCATGTGTAGATTCACTAAGTGACCAATAGGTGTGTTAAGCAACAATGTCTCACTCAATAAAATGTGATACATTAGTTGCTTTCTTTCTTTGTCATAAATGAAATAGTTTTGAATATGTATATAATGGTCATTTTGTTGAAAATAAAACCTGGAATGTTGGTTGTTTACATGAATGATAATGATGTTGAATGATGGGAAGAAAAACCTTCATAATTGATTGTGGTGTTAATGTTGATTGTTGCAATAGTTGGTTGCATATTTTTAAAGATGGTTTAAAGGAGAATAGTCAACTTCGATCAAAGCATTTTGTTAAAAATCATTTAAATTATGAGATACCTTGTTGTGGATCCTTATTGTAGAGCTTAGATCTCTTTGATAAAACTTCCTTTAGTTGAGAGTTGCCTTCTAAAGTGGGATCTCACTGTTTCTCAAATAAACCTGTCCTTAAACTTGATTTGAGAAAATGATATGAAGTGAGTCACTTTGTACTTGTATTAAAGGGTTAGGATGGGTTGACAAATTGTCAAGAGAATCCCAACCTAATTGAGTGGACACATAAGTTATAGATCATCGAGGGAATACCAACCAAGTGCTTTAATTTGAGAAAATAATATGAAATGAGCTACTTCACACTTGTATTTAAAGGGATATGATGAGTTAATGGCTTGCTAGGAAGAATCCCAACCTAGTTGAGCAAACACGTAAGCCGTGAATTGCCAATGGAGATAAGAATAGGTCATATTTTAAATAAGGGCCTATAGTTTGACTTGCTTAAAGTGTGACATGGCCTATTTAATTAAAAGGTTAGGTTTAAGCTTTTAAAAATGTCTTTTATTTAAAAATATCAGACTTAGACTCATAAAAATAAACATGATAGGCATTCTAGATTAACCTATTTACCTAATAATATAATAAAAGTTTACCAGATATTACATTATTAATAATGTAATTAACATTGTAATACAAGTCTATGGTTTGATTTGCTTAAAGTTCAGCATAGCCTATTTAATAAAAGGTTAAGTTTAAACTTTTAGAAAAAAATTATTTTAAAAAAATTATAGGCTTAAATATATTTTTAGACCCTTAAATTTAAGATAAATTTATTTTTGGTCCCTCAAATTTAAAATTGTTATTTTTAGTCCCTGTAATTTTTAAAAATTTTATTTTAGTCTCTCAGATTACCAATAACATATCTGAAAGTGACAAATTAAGATAGTTATGCAATATCATATGCATTTAATGTGATTTTTTACTATTAGAAACACTAATAGGTAGATTTTATGTAATAATATTTGATAATTTTCTTAACAAAATTTGAATATAAGGACTAAAATAATATTTTTTTAAAATTATAGGGATTAAAAACAACAATTTTAAATTTGAAGGTTAAAAATAAATTTATCCTAAATTTGATGAACTAAACACATATTTAAGCCAAAATTATACATAGACTTATAAAAACATGTTAGGCCTTATATACAGACTAACTTATTTATATATACTAATAGAAAAAGACACACTTCATGTCTTTTTATAGTTTATTTCTATATATTAAAATAGTTGTAGTAAAAAAAATTAAAATTTGAAAATAAATAATCATATAGAGTAGTTTTAAAAATTAAGGGTAAAATTGTTAAATGAAAAGTGAAAATAAAAAGATGATTATCGAAACATATCTCCTTTATAATATGTATAGATAATACAATAAAATTTAATGCATATTACACTATTAAGATACAATCAATTAAATAAATTTATAGTAAAAATTAAATTATTAATATTATTAGAATCTACATGAATTTTTCTTTTTGCTAACACTATAGGCATGATTAGGATTAGATCTCACTAGTTTTTTTTGCCAATACTTTTGGCTAGTTTTGCTTTTAACTTTCTAATTAATAAAAAAAGTATGCAACATTCTTTTAATAATTTTTTTCCTAAAAAATAAGTTTTTTTTTTTTTAATTTAGAAATTTGAAACTTGTCATTATTTTTTAACAATTTTTTCCTCCTATAATTGATTTACATAAAATTTAAATTTTTGTTGCATCTAAATAAAATTAAACATTTGAAAATCACTTTTCAATAAATTTACCTAAACAATAATCCATTCCGATTATAATTGATTATAATAATAGATTATACACAATCAATTATTTAAAAACAAATCTAATTTTCACAACTTTTTCAAACACACTTGTTATATCTTACTTGTTTTTTTTAAAAAAAAACTAAAATTTAATACTAAATTACTTTTTTTACCACGCAAATTAAAAAAGCACACATTGACCTATTAAAAATCAAGTTTGTTGTCTTATTTAACCTCATTAATATAACATAAGTTTTTAATAAGACTAATATGTCGAACTAGACTTTTAAAAATATAAAATCAAACTTATATAAAAAGTCTATGATAGATAATACACTAAGCAAGTTCAAGCGTTAATTTATAGAATAGGTCAAACCTATATATTCAAAGTTTGATCTAACCTAGTCTCATAATCAAGCTCTGCTATTCTTGATAGTAGTTCAAAGCCTTCCTAGTTTAAATAAACAATGTCTAAGAGGCCATGTAATGATGGTTCGGTAGGGCAAAGTTGAATAAATTACTTATTATTATGAGATTTCCATAAAGTTGTAGCGTGATAACACATAATGTTGATGTGGTTGTGTTGAGAATAATGCATTTACATAATAAATTGTTGATGTAACTTGATGTTGACTTGTGTTTTGTTGATGTAAATAGTAATTTTCTTTTATGCATGATTAATTGATGATGCTTTTATATCCTTAATGTTCTTGATATGGTGAATCATTTTGTCTCGAGCTTACCCTTATTTTTGTATGATTGCGTGTCTTTAATATGAGAGCAAACCGTAGGTGTTAAGAACAACATGTGATTGGGGGATGACTTTTAATGATTGCAATGATTATATCTTTAATACAGGAGCAAACCAAGAGTAAGTATTAAGAACAAGTGGTCGAGGAAGAGCTTTTAATGGCTTTTACTAAAGAGGTGTTCTTTTAAAATGTATAGTCGTCGATTAACACAAAATTATTTATTTTTCTTTATGTTTTGCACATGTTGTTCTAAGTTGTAATCCAATGAGAGAACCTTTATGTTGTTCTAGACACTTTTACGTTTTGTACATATGATGAGTCAACATAGTATTTGTGAACCAAATTAACTCACTTTAATACTTCTATTTGAAATAACACCTATAATCCAAGTATAATTATTAAAACTGAAAGAAATGAAGAATAAAATATCAAATTAAAATAAGTATCAAAAAAGTATTTAAATAAAAAATATAATATAAAGTACAATACTACTTTAATATATAAGTACAATATATTAGTAAAAGTAATTTTAAATAAAGTTAAAAAAATAAACCACTAAAAACTTGAAATTAATTTTAAATAAAACAAAAACAAATATTTTTTATTTCAACTCATATTAACCACTAAAAACTTGAAATTAATTTGGTTAATATTTTTTTTTTTTGATGTACCAAAAAAAAATATTAACCAAACAAGTTATATAGTAGTTAGATATCTTGTATTTATATATTGTAAAAATAATCTTCTCAATAGAAAAAAATCATTTCATAAACAAAATTTGTCTATAAACAAAGGGATGAGAATAGGAGGGAAATAATCCTAGCCTTAACCTTAACTTTCTTGTGAATTAAAAATCATTTAATTTGTGTAGCCAAACAACCCAAATTAAAGTCAAATAGTAACATCAAACTTAAATAAGAATAATTTTGCCACCGATCCCTATCACACAACCCTACTTAGCCAGCTTAGTTATTTTTTTTTTTCTTTTTGCAATTGAAGAAGCTGGGAAGGATAGAAGAGTAATTTGGCATGTTACAGTCCACATGGAAGCATATGATGGCAAGTTAAGGTTGTCTTGAGATGTTCCAACACATGTTACCGCAACAATAATATTTTTTATTGCTTCTGTCCCACCAAAGTTTATCCCTTCCACGGTTCCACCTGCTCCTGCCACGAGCAATACATACATTTCATCCTACACATAAGAAATAAATTTCGCAAAACTCTTTCTAATTTATTTCTTTTTCATTTTTTATCACTCTAGCCGATAAGGAAATCTAATAGTTATTTTGTTATCCAAAATAAATATAAATTAAAGATATATTATTTTAAAGTTAAAGAACAAATTATCAAAATCAAAGCATGATATTTTAATCATATAGTATACCAAAATTTTAAAACTAAATTCAAATTAAAATTGATCCAGAGTATGATAATTTTACTAAAGTAAAAATACCTCTAATGTAATATATTGTATATAATTTCAAATTTAAATCAAATTTAAATTAAAAAATCACTCTTATATATTAAATATAAATAGTTATTTTACACGAGATAAATTATATTTAATTGAGTCCTCAAACGACATCATTCATTCACATTTTATTATTATAATTTACGAGTTCCTAATGTAAGTAACACTAACTATTTCTTACAACACTTACATAGTTACATTACTTAAAAAGAAAAAGTCTCCGTATTAAATTTTTTACCAAGCTGTAATGTAAAATTTCTGTGTTCAAAATAGTTAGAAATTCTCATCTATATAAACTTTCCCAGTGAAAAATATTAATTCTTGTTGAAATTTATGGTTCGTTTATTATTTATTAGAAAGTGGAAAATATTTGATCTTTACAAAAATAAGAGGATAACACAAATTAAGAGTAGATAGATAGAGAAGACAAAAATTGAAAATTTTGTTATTATATAAATTATGGGATAATTTTTTTATCTTTTAAGTATGAAATATTTAAAAGATAAAATATTTATATATTTTTATTCAATAAATTTTATTTTATTATCATTTTCATTATTATCACCATATTTCTTAATATTAAAATACCATTGACTATTATTATTATTATGGTGGATTTAATGTTAGTGGGACAATTTATTTTTTAAAACATAATAACAATTGCAATCAAGAAAAAAGAACGAAATATAATTTTAAAAAAGAAGAAAAGGAATGAAATATGAAGTGAAATGAAAAATCTAATTAAATAACTTATTAATTATTAGAAAAACTGAAATGAAATGAAAAATAAAGTAAAGTTAATCAATGAAAAATAAAAGTTGACAACTCCAGATAAATAATTATAATTTGACTTAAATATAATTTTAGTTTATATAAAATAAATGAATTTTGATTTTGACCTCTATAATTTTTTATTTATTTTTCATCTTCTAAAATCTGAAAACTTTATTTTTATTCTTGTAAAATGAGTAAATTTTGATTTTAATTTCTATAAAATATATTTTTTTATTTTCATCCTTCTAAAATTTAAAATTACTATTATTTTCCTTCCTAACTATGAATTTAATGTTAATAAATAATACTTATTTAAAAGACCTATAAAAAATTTAAAATTATCACATACTTCTTATTTAAATCATATAATTTTTTGAGGGTGGGAGAGTGGAATGCACAATCTCATTACAACATAAGTTTGGCATGAAATTATTGTAATCACCCTTGACCAACAATGTCGCCAATCTCGTCATCATGGACTATTGCTTTGATTATTATCATTGTAATTGTCATCATTATTATTAATACTAGTAAGGTCGAGGCACTTCGTACCTTTATTAAAGATAAAATAAATAAAAATTAAGTAATTAATATATGTTGATCTAATGTTATAATTAGTTAATTAATTTTAGAGTCTTGATTTTGATAAAAATATTATTTTTTCTAATATTTTTAAAATGAAAGAATATAATGGTCAACAAAATATGGAGACTAATGTGGTTACTAAAAGGAGTATCTCCTTTATATATTAGTATAGGTTAATTTTAGGGTCTTGATTTTAATAAAAAAATATTATTATTTTTAGAATAAAAGGGTAAAATGACGAACAAAATGTGGAGACCAAGGTGGTTACTAAAAGGAACATCCCCTTTATATATTAGTATAGATTACTAATATTGTCGTCACCAACATTATTATCAATATTATCACTAATACCACTACTATTAAATCGTCATTGATGTCATTCTTGCTACCTTACACCATCAACATTATCATTATCACCATTAATATTGTCATTGTAGTAATATTAACATAATTAATATGAATTTTATTAAAAAAGATAATATTAAAAAGAGTAATATAATAAATTTCACATTTGATTTTCTTATGTTATATATATATATATATATACTAAACTATCACATTACAAAAAGTTGTCTCTTAACTCGATCAATGGCTTGGAATGTTTTCCTTAAGTCGTATTTTTTTGAAAAGTCCTTGTGTTAGCACCATGAAATCTATTTGTTCATGTTTTCTTTCAACATCGTGTCATGTACATTCAACTAGTACAAAGTATGAACAGCGACAAAGGGGTAGTAACTTGATGACCAAGCTAATTGTGCGTGGCATGTTCCATCGAGGGACAAGAACACACGTTACAATTACAAGAAGACTCAGTCGCATTGCATAGTAGAGTAGTAGATAAACTTTATTGTATGTACCCCTAAGGAAGGGAAGCCCAAGATTGGGTGGCTCCACGTTGGTCCAACTCTGACTAGGCTTTGGCACAAATTCAATCGGTTAAAGCCCAATTTAAGCAAAAAGGTACAGTGATAGCGGCTGAGGCCCTAAACTGGTTGGGTTGCCTATGCCACCCTTTTCTACATGTTAGTGTTTAGTCTCATAAACACAATAAAGAAGCATTTGCCACGCTGTCTTCAATAATTACTCCATCAACATGTGCTTGCCTACACCTACGCATGTGACCATGTCATTGTTATCATTTTTGGCTATCTTGTACCTTTCTCTATCTCCAACTTCTTCAACACTTTTCAATAAACTTCTATTTATCTTCATTTCTTCTAATGCCAGGTTTACTGCACCATCATCACACCTTTTTTTTTTTTTTATTTATGTGAATTATGGTATTGGCTAAATTAGAATTTATATATAGTTAATACAAATGATAAGATAAAAAAAAAATGGTATATGTACCAACCTGGCTTAAGGTCGAGCTCAACCGAGTTCATTAGACAATTTTGACCGAGATGACCATTTAGTCAAACTAAAGTAAATATATGAAATGTTAAGGTGTGACATCGGAGAAGGAAGATTGGTAATACACCTCAGCATATCAATGACATTGAATATGACTCAACCGCCGATAACCCTTAGAAAATAACCAAACAACAGTTACACGGTTACTCAAGAACGGCCACAGGTAATAATATATGCAATACATGAGATAGGAGAGATAACTAACTTGATCTTCGGAATCCTTTTTGCAGGTACATCTGAGACGCTTGGGCAAGAAGACCGGAGAGAAGGAATTCACCCCAGTGACCGATCTCATCTGACCTTGACTGAATCGAACGAGGTAGATCCCAGTTTTATTTGCCACAAATTAGCCATTTACAGCGAAGCAAAGCCAATATCTCAAAAGCAAAGAAAGATTGGTGGCGAGAGAAGAGAAGCTGTTAAAATTGAGACTCAAAAATTGTTGAATGCGGGATTCATCAAAGAGATTAAGTACACCACTTGGCTAGCCAATGTCGTGATGGTCAAGAAATCTAACGGCAAGTGGCGTATGTGTGTTGACTATACAGACCTGAACAAAGCCTGTCCAAAAGATGCACACCCTCTACCCAACATTGACAGATTAGTGGATGACACCTCGGGTTATGCTATGTTGAGCTTCCTAGATGCCTACTCGGGCTATAATCAGATCCTCATGTATCCCCCAGATGAAGAATACATTGTTTTTATCACAGAGCAAGCCAATTACCGTTATCATGTCATGCCGTTTGGACTTAAGAATGCTGGAGCAACATATCAGAGACTAATGGACAAGGTCTTCTCTGACCAGATTGGCTGTAACCTTGAGGTTTACGTTGATGACATGGTCATCAAAACGAAATCAGCCATGGATCACGTCCGAGACCTCGAAGAGATCCTCCAACAAGTCAGAAAGTACAACATGAGATTAAATCCTGAAAAATGTGTTTTTGGAGTTTAAGGTGGGAAATTTTTAGGATTTATGATTACTTGCCGAGGGATAGAAGCAAATCCAGACAAGTGTCAGACATTGATCAACATGAGGAGCCCCCAAAATCATAAAGAGGTACAAAGATTGACGGGCAGACTTGCTAGTTTATCTCGGTTTATCCCCAAGTTGGCAGAAAAAGCCAAACCTATTTTTAACTTGCTCAAAAAACCCAAGGATTTTCATTGGGATGACCGATGTGAACAAGCATTTTCTGATTTTAAAAACTTTTTATCTTCACCTCCTATTTTGACCAAGCCTCAGGCCCAAACCGATCTCTTGTTATATCTCGCCGTGATGGACAATGCAATCAGTGCAACACTCATGCAAGCTGACGGTAAAAAACAAATTCCTGTTTATTTTATCAGTCGTGTTTTGCAGGTGACCGAGCAGAGGTATCAAACTATTGAGAAGTTGGTCCTCGCCTTGATAACATCAGCTCGCCGTCTTCGGCCTTATTTTCAAAGTCATCAGATTGTAGTCAAGACTGACTATCCTATCAAACAGATTCTTCGGAAACCCGATCTAGCAGGTCGGATGACAGCTTGGTCAGTTGAGCTGTCTGAGTACGAAATTAAGTATGAAAGTCGGGGAGCGTTGAAAGCCCAATGTCTTGCTGATTTCATAGCCGAGCTCACACCCAGCGTTTCGTTGGAAGACCCATCTTGGACTTTACATGTTGATGGCTCATCCAATACCAAGGGTAGTGGTGCTGGAATTATACTCGAAGGTCCTAATGACATGATGCTCGAGCTTGCAATCAAATTTGATTTCCGAGCTACTAATAACCAGGCAGAATACGAAGCTTTGCTTGCAGGTTTGAGATTGGCCAAGGACGTTGGAGTCAAGAAGCTCAGGTGTTGTAGCGATTCAAAGTTAATGACAGAGCAAGTAGGGGGACGTTATCAAACAAAAGAACCACAGCTCCAAAGGTATAACCTCATGGTATCTCATTTAACCTCCTCCTTTGATCATTTTCAGATCGAGCATATTCCACGAGCACAGAATCTTAGAGTCGATTTGCTATCCAAGCTAGCCAGTACTAAACGTCCAGGACAACATAAAACAATTATTCAAGAGACAATCAGTACTCCCAGCTATGATTCTGCAGCAATATTGGCCAACACCCCTGGTCAGTCAAGTTGGATGACTAACATTTGGCAATACTTTACCGATGGAACTTTACCAAGTAACAAAGTGGAAGCTACAAAAATCAAAGCCAAAGCTTGTCATTTCACAATCGAAGCAGGTGAATTGTTCAAGAGGGGATTCTTAGTACCCCTTTTAAAATGTCTTGACTTAGATCAGGCCGAGTACGTGATGAGCGAGATCCATCGAGGCATCTGTGGCATGCACTCTGGAGCTCGGTCCATGGCAGCAAGAGTAGTCCGAGCTGGCTACTATTGGCCGACTATGAGATCAGATTGTAAGACATTTGTACAAAAATGTGAAGCTTGTCAAAAATTCGGCAACCTACATCAGCTACCTGCAACAACACTTCACTCCATGCAGTCAGCATGGCCTTTTGCATGGTGGGGCATGGACATACTTGGTCCCTTCCCAATTGCCAAAGGCCAATTGAAATTCTTAATTGTAGGGATTGATTACTTCATAAAGTGGATCGAAGCTGAACCTTTAGTGAGAATTACAGCAACTAATGTGCAACGGTTCACGTGGAAGAAAATCATCTGCAGGTATGGCCTACCTCAAGCAATCACCACAAACAATGGCAAGCAATTTGTAGATAAAAATTTTGAGCAATTCTTGAAGCAACTCAGGATCAAGCATAAAGTCACCTCAGTAGAACACCCACAAACAAATGGCCAAGTTGAGGCAGCAAATAAAGTGATTCTCCGTGAACTTAAGAAGAGGCTAGGATCTTCCAAAGGAGAGTGGGTTGAAGAGTTACCTAGTGTTCTGTGGGCATACCATTGCACACCACAGACCACCAGTCAAGAAACTCCCTATAAGTTGACCTATGGTTCTGATGCAATGATACCCGTTGAAGTTGGCGAGCCAAGTCACAGAAGGTTAACATTTACCGAGTCCCAAAATGGAGAACAGCTGAGCTTGGACAGAGATTTACTTGATGAAACAAGAGAACATGCCCGGGTACAAGAAGAAGCATGCAAGCTTCGAGCATCACGGAGGTACAATTCGAAGCTCAAACCGAGATCCTTCCACGAAGGAGATCTCGTCTGGGGAGCCACAGGCAATGCTCGGAAGGATACATCGGCAGGAAAATTTGCAGCCAATTGGGAAGGTCCTTTTCGCATCCTAGAATGCCTACAAAATGGAGCATATAGACTGACCGAACTCAGTGGCAAAGTTCTTCCTAGAACTTGGAACGCCACCCATTTGAAATTTTATTTTAGTTGAAATGTGTAAACCCAGGTAATGTACTCTTTTTCCTACTTCAGTCTTTTTTCCCAATAAAAAAGAAGGGTTTTGGCTGAAGAAGTTTTAACGAGGCATACCTGAGGTCAACAATAGAGATGTAATGCACATATAACTCAATATTACAAGTTCTCTCTTCTTCCAATTTTATTTCTTCTCTTTTATTGTCTTCCAATTTTACACTATGATTCTTTCCTTTCGCACTTTAACTTTTTGCTCATTTTTAATTCATTACACCTAAAAATTGGCCAAATCTGAGCCGATGTTAATGAATTCTTCCAAATCTGGGTCGACGTTATCTCTGATTCGAAACTTGGCCAAGTTTGAGCCAACGTTATTCAATTCGGCCAAGTCTGAGCCAATGATGAACATCTGGGTCGATGTTATCTTTAACTCGAAACTCGGCCAAGTTTGAGCCAATGTTATTCAATTCGGCCAAGTCTGAGCCGATGATGAATAAATTCATCCAAATCTGGGTCAATGTTATCTTTAATTCAAAACTTGGCCAAATTTGAGCCAATGTTATTCAACTCGTCCAAGTATGAGTCGAGGTTAGTTTCAATTTGAAACTTGGTCAAGTTTGAGTCAATATTAATCAAGTATTATTAACCTTGGCTAATTTCTAGATGACATTAATCAAGATTTCGAAATTGGCCAAATTTGAGCCATTAGCCAAATTTGAGCAATAATTCAGCCAAGTTTGAGCAATAGTTTAGCCAAGTTTAAGCAATAGTTTAGCCAAGTTTGAGCAAAATTTATTCTTTGTTCATAACACGGCCAAATTTATGTTAATCCTATTTTATCCATATATTAGATAAATCGGCCACGTAAGAGCCAATTTCACTACTTTCAACACAAGTTATTTACCTCAGTCTCAATTCACAACATGACTAAGTTTGAGTCAAATTTAAGCATAACAATGTAAATAACTTAATATTCAAAACTTCACAAGATTGTCAGCAATTACATAAAACGCCTATGAATACGTTAGCAAGCAATAGTAAAGTAAACATAAATCCTAAATGCAAAATACCCTAATGTTCATTAAATTAGCAAAGCTATTCAGTATTCTCTTCGTCGCTTATATCATCAGGGATGTCGTCTTCATTAACAAGTTTTCCTTTGAAAACATCATTGGTGATATGAACCTCTCTTAAGTCGACATTTGGGGCAATGCACTTCACTTGTCGTAAAGCTTTAGAAAACCCCTTCTTATGTTCTACGACTACTTCATACTCGGTAGCCTCCATCTCTTTCTTTAGCCTTTTGTTCTCATTCTCCATTTCTTGAATCTTCCTCACATTAGCAGCAATAACTTCTTGACAGGCTTTATTCTTCTTGTAAAGCTCCACCATCTCGCCTTTCAAGTTCTGCGTATTCTCCTCATGCTCCTTTGCTTTCCTTTCCAACGTCTTCACAGCTTCTGCTTGGACTTCTTTTTCTTTTTCTAACATACTCACCTTCTTCAAAAGGTCCTCCACCTTAGCTGCATATGTCTTATTCGACCTCACAGAAATCTCAAATGCCTTTGAGTTTTCCTCCAACTTTTTCTTTAAACTACCAACCTCAGCATTTAACGACCCAACCTGGGCATTCTCGGTCCTCAGCTTGGACATCAGTGCATCATTTTTATCCCACTTCTTCTTCCAATGATCTACCACAGCGATAGATCTTTGCAAAAACACTTGCACGGAATCTAAACCTTGGACAGGACCATCCTTTTCAATTAAAGCCTTATCATCGATATAGGCTGGATCTTCCTTATAAAATGACTCTGCAGTCAACTCGGCATTCCAAAAGGACTTCACGTCGGGTGACATGCTCACATGATCCAACCTCGATAACGGATTCTCAGTATCATATCTCTGATGTATTGATATCGGTCGATTTTTGGTTGACCCCCCATGCGGAGTCGGCGAACTCACACCGAGTTGAGCAATTGAGGCCTCCAAATTAGACACCAACTGTTCCGATGACTTAGGAACTTGTGCGTTTGAAGGCTACAAAAGACCAATTTGAAATTAGAGCAATTCACATAATCATATCATAGTTTCTAATAACAACGAGAGACATACCTTTTCTTTCTCCAAATCAATAACAGGAATGGTCATGTCTTTGGCCACATCCTCCTTCGGAGCACTTGAACTTACAACGTGAGCAGCACTCTCATGCCCCTCACTAATAGCATTGTCAGCAAGCTTATGCTCCTCAGTTTTTGACTCGTCACCTCCTATCTTTTGTTTCTTCACCTTCGGCTTAGGAGGCGCTGCATCCGAAATCTCTTCTATGTTGAATTTCCCCTTCAATTCACGCCATTTACTCTTCCCCATGATACCTACATCACCCAGCATCATATTATGTTAGAATCAATTCAAGATGTATTTAATCGTCATCAACATTATAATTATAACTTACTCTCTAGATCATCTTGAGGATTCTTTGATCCAGCAAGCACTAAAACTGACTTGCTTTCTAAAGGCCGAGGTAGCTTTTGCAATTTTTCTATATCTTCCACCTCGGAGGGTGTTAGTTCCAAACCTTCCGAACCAGAAAATTTAATAGGCTGAGATTGCCAGTAGAAGGGAAATCTCGGCTTTCCATTCAAGAAAAACACACAATCTAAACTCGGATCACTACATGTAGACCGAATTTTGACGAATTCTTGTTTGAAGTTCTTGTAGGATTGTGTGAATATTTGAAACAATCCTCCTCTTTTTGAACTCCCACTCAACGAAACCCAGCCAAAAGGTGGCTCTCCTAACTTTATTTGATAAAAATGCATAAATTTCAACACACTCACTTCCATCCCTAATACTGCACACAATATTTGAAATGCACGCAAAAAACCCTAACTATTAGGGTGTAGCTGACTTGGCGCTACGTTAACCTTTTCCAAGAACTCACATTCAAACGGTGTGAACGGCATTAGAACCCCTAAATCCTTAAACACGCACTTATACATATATACACTAGGGGACACATTTGATCCTTCGAAGTACACACGCTCTTCAAACAAACAGGGTTCTATCACGATTTGCTCTAACATAGGAGGCACCCAAAACTTCAGGTGATGCTGCAACACACTCACCCCCATTAAATCCCCAAACCTGCTGCTATATTGACCAACATCACCTCTTACCCATTCATACCCAGATGTTACAATTCTGGGATGAGAATCTCTTCGATTGTTTCCTCCCCTTTTTCGCACTTTCGTCTCCTCCGCCTCAACCATTTACTCTTTCCTTTACCACCTTTCATTCCACCCTATTCCCTCAATCTACGCCTTCGGGATTCGTATAGAACGTAGCTACAACTTAAACGCAAAGTAGCAGGGCTAAGGGAATACTTGGAAATGCAAATGCTTTACACACGATTGACGCTACTTTCACGCTTCGCCTTCCAGCACCTCTCTAACAAAGCGTATGAATGATAAGTGAATCCTCACGAGTGTATGCACAGACCCCTTTTTAATGGCTATTCTTACATCCCTCCAAAACCCAAATGTTTTCTTTAAAAATCACACATCCCCACGCGCCTGTCGTTTCGTATGTGATGCCCATTTATTACATCCCATCACTCTTCAACATGTGCGCTGAAACGACACGACCCCTTGGGTACCAACTGTCATTATCCTATCACTGTGGCTCCTCACGTCACCTCCAGTGTGCAACAATTCTTTGCGATATGACCCCTCATTTTTCAATCTCGGTCATCTCTGCATTTAGGCTACTCCGGCCTTATCAACCTCTTTCGCTCCTACCTCGCTTAGAGCTTAGGGGGCTTATGTACCAACCTAGCTTAAGGTCGAGCTTAACCGAGTTTATTAGACAACTTTGACCGAGATGACTATTTAGTCAAACTAAAGTAAATATATGAAATGCTGAGGTGTGACATCGGAGAAGGAAGATTGGTAATACACCTCAGCATATCAATGACATTGAATATGACTCAACCGCCGATAACCCTCAGAAAATAACCAAACAACAGTTACACGGTTACTCAAGAACGGCCACAGGTAATAATATATGCAATACATGAGATAGGAGAGATAACTAACTTGATCTTCGGAGTCCTTTTTGCAGGTACATTCGAGACGCTTGGGCAAGAAGACCGGAGAGAAGGAATTCACCCCAGTGACCGATCTCATCTGACCTTGACTGAATCGAACAAGGAAGACGACTTATCCGAGTTAGGGATCCGACCTGATTCGTGTAAGTACAGTATAAAATAATGTATGAGTATACAATGACTTCATAAAATTAATTTAGATAACGCATGTTAAATCGACAATTTTATTAGTCTAAATTTTAAATTAAATAATAATATTAATATATGTTTAAAGATTACAATGATAATAAATAATTAAAATTAAAAACTTATTTTATATTTCAACCATTTATCTAATATATATTTTTTAATTTTAAGGTGTAACGTGTGATTTTTCCAATATCATAAACTAAAGTAACTATTTGTTCAAGAAAATATAATGAACCAATGAATCTTGATACAATTTTACAATAAGTTTTAACAACAAATATATGTGCATAAAATGATATAAACAACATTTTACTGGAAAATTTATTATGTAGAGAACGATGAATCATATGAATAAAATTAAAATTAAAATATAAAACATACTATTTTAAGCTTATATAGGAAGCCTGTATTAGAAGAATGTGATTTTTATGCAAAAATTGGAACATTCAATCTCAACTCTTAAATTATAATTAAAGTTTTAGATTAAAACATTATAAATAAAGTTATCATATACCTCTATTATTATTAGAATCGTGATTATTATGTTATTTTCATTAAGAAAAAGACACTTAACCACTTAATTAATAATTTTTTAATATATTAATAAAAGTTATGATATATACTTTCAATGCGAATAAAAACTGCACATATATTTATTATTATTATTATGTAATATATTTATATATTAATTGACAATTTAATACTAAAAAATATATTAGGATAAAGTTTATTAGAAATATATGATATAAATATTAAACATCTAATTTGTAATCCAAGTGTGTGGTTCAGCGGTAGGGGTTGATCCACGCTTAAGTTAGGTCAGGAGTTCAAATCCTACCTTTTGTATGCAGCCGCGTTAAACCTTGGGAATGAAAAAAAAAACATGTTATGATATAAAATTTATATATACATTTTGCATATATTTATAATTATCCTTCTTCTAACATGTTTATATTTTGTAAAAGTATATTGATATATATTTATTAAATTATTAATTTATTTATAAATATACAAATAATATTTTTAATCTTAATTTATTAATAACATTATTAACATTGATGATATATATATATATATATATATATATATATATATATATATATATATTATTTAGTAGTAATAAATATACAGTCTTTAATACATAAATGAAAATTATGATATAGGTATATAATTTATATAATTTTAAATTATTATAAAAATATAATAATATTAATATATCAATTATTTTATTAGTATTAATTTATTAATATTATTATTTTAATAACATATTTACAAATTTATTTATTAGTAAATATATGTATAATTTTAGTTTTCATTGAATATATATATATATATATATATATATATATATATATATATATATATATATATATTCATATATTAAAACCAATCTTGTTAAGTGATACTGTTGGAAATAAAATTGAAAAGTTCAAATATCATGTTTAATATTTTAATAATTTATATTTTAATTTTACACGGTCATTATTCAGTATTGTTAAATATCAATATATTAACGTTTATATTATGTGACATCAATATGACACCATTTATCATATCATTTACTAATATCACGTCAAAAAATTTACCACAAAATAATTTAATGTCGAAAATAAAATATATTAATTACAACAATAGAAGTTTTTCAATAACTTAATCAACAATTAAAAAATAGATTAAAACAAATGCATTAAATAATTGTTAAAGATAGCATACATTATTTATAATAATAGGCAGTACACTTTTCAATGACTCAATTGGTAAAACATTCTGATAAATCTTCTCAATTTAAAAACAAATTAAATAATTAAATGTTGGAGATAAAATACATAAAACTACAATGCCAAAGATCTTTCAAAATTCAATTATCCATTAAATAATAACATGTAGATTACGAAAATGTTCATCATTTAAGAATATGTAACAAAAGCAAAGTCAAACCTCCTATTTTTATAATATAAACTTATTTAATTATTTTCAAAAATTTAAAAGTAGTTGAAAACATTTTTTTCATATTATATTTTATTTCAAATTTAAAAATTAGAATCCATTAATATAATGAATGAATGCTTTCAAGTCAATTAAATAAATTTTTTTATCGATAAATATTAATTATTAGCTATTAAATAAATATAAAAAATTAATATATTAAACTTACCAATGACACAATTAATATTTATTAATTATCCTATCCTCATTTCCTAATAATGAAATATATTTTTTTATAAAATATGTATTAAAAATCCACTCCTTTTCAATTGTCTTAACTAACAAATTGTTGGTGTGAGTGAAGTTAGACTTAAATTCTTTAAATAAGATATTATGAATGAAAAAAAAAATGTAATTAAAAAAAGACTTAATTAAAGGTGGTGAGTACAACAAGATTACATGACAAAGATTAATCATTTGAAATATCAGTGATACTTCACTTATTATCCAAAATTATCATAATAATTATTTCAATTTATTAAAAATATAAAATAAAATGATTAAGAAGAAACGTGTCCAAAGTGCTTCCTATTTGGGGAGACTTTTTTATTTTTCCATTTATTTTTTTCTTTAGTGATAAAATAGTTTTTTTACTTTACTTATTTTCGAAATAAATAAAAAACAGTGAGAAAACAATATTATTTTATTTTTGTATTTGATTTTATTTAAAAATAAATTTATAATTCTAATAAATGAATGCATTAATAAAAACATTTTTAATTATAAAAAAGTTATTTTATTTTGTATTTAATTATTTTCTAAATAAAAATAAAAAACATTATTATTAATTTATTTTTTGAATATGATTATTTATGTTAAAAAATAAAATTAATAAATATAATAAATAAAAATATAATAATCAATAAATAAATGCAGGAATTCAAACACTCAATAGTAACACTATTAAAATTCACTATTTTTCTCCCAAAATGACCTGGTAAACTATAAAATGTAGATTGGGATAGAGCTTCCCATTTAAAAAGCGCATAACTAATGGTGGAAAATATAATGCATTGATTATAATAATGAACACTTTTCTCATTAACTTACAAAAAAAAAAAATGTATTAAAAAAAATATTTTTTACACCAATTTAAAAAAATTTAAATAATTAAATGTTGAAAACAAAAATGTATAAATTACAATGTTGAAGAGCTTTCAATAATCCATTAAACAATAAAATGTAAGTTACGAATATGTTCCTTATTTAAGAATAATGCTCCAAAAGCGAACTTATATTTCTTTTCTTTATAATATTAAATATGATAAAATGAAGAGTGAAAAAAACCTCTAATATTTTTTTCATGTAATATTTTTTATCCAAAAAGTATAACTTTTTTTGACAACAATGAAAAAGTAAAACTTATAAATATAACTAAATGAATGTTTAATAATCAATTTAATGTCTTTTAATCTACATTTTTATTTCTAAATTAAAATTTAATATATTTTTTTAAAAGAAATGATCGATAGTTAAAAATAACCTTATATTATAATACAAATTATTTATCATATATTTAAAATGTAATTTTTTTGTTAATTTTTCTTTATTATAATTTTAATTATAATATTACTTATATAATCAACAATACTTATTTATCATAAATTTTATTTATATAAAATAAAATATTTATTTTGTACATTCCACGTGATAAAATACTAGTTTGAGTTTATATATATATATATATATATATATATATATATATATATATATATATATATCCAATCTTAATTTAAGGTTGTCAACTAATTCGGTAAAATTAACACATTCGGGCCAACTTACTCTGGGCTTTTATTTTATCAAGTCGATTGGGCCCGTTACGTTTAATGATTACAGTGTATTAGGCTAAGTTCGAAGTTCATGGTTGCAACCTAACATAGCTTTTAACTTTTAAGAAGAGCACTAGAAAAGCATTTTCTATAGTATTTATTTTTATAAAATTACACGAATACTATTATTTTTTTTAAAAAAAATTAAATTAAAAAATTGTCATTTGTCTTAAAGAAGATAAAAGCTCAAACAAACAGATATTATCAAACTTTTTTTTTTGTTTTTTTATTGTGCATTAAATATATTATACTATCGAGATCAACAATGTCTTTATATTTCTTTCCGTAAGGTGAAAAAGAAACTAACATCAACATTATTAAACTTGATATTTCCTTTTATTTTAAAATTTTCACATTTTTTTTTATATTTCTCTAGCTTTTTGTGACAAAATACAAAAAACCAATAGTCCGATTCAATTAGTAGATAGTTGGGTTCCTTAAACATGTTGACAAAAATTTGATTTTTTAACCGTATGAATTGAGAAAACTTTGTTGAGAAAGGTAAAATTCACTTTGTGATTTATATGTCTTGAATGAAATTAGTTTCAGATTATCAATTGGAGATATATTTAGTTTACAAAAGAGAAAAAAAAAACATGCAGAGCTAATGGACCAGACCCTTTTGTTATGGTCTGAATTACAAGACCTGGTTTCATTTTTTTGTTGGGCAAGAAGACCTAGTTCAGTGATGATACATATTAATCATTTTTCTATTGGGCTAGGCAATTAGTTTAGACCCAAAACAATGTTCAACACCCAACCCTACACATACACAACATATTCTGCATGGGAACAAGAAAAATCAAAATGGAACTAATGTGCATACATCACAATGTAGTATTTGCCTATTGTTTATTTTATTTTCATAATCAATTCTCTCACCATGTATATGTTCTAATGCAAAACCTCCAATTGAGATTAACTTTGATACACATTTTAATTATGTTCAATAGTTCAAAATTAATCTTGCTCAATTTTAAAGCAAACAAACACTTTACTAGCCAATGAGCAAGTTACACAAGTACCAATAAAGATGAACAAACATTTTCCGATGATAATCATACAATTTTGTGAACTTAGTAACAAGAGTTTTACTGAGTTTAGTGGTCTTGTCTTGTCTGTTTTAATGAAAATAAAAAAAAAAGTAAAATACAATCTTGTGACTCAGACAATGCTCCTTTTAGCAAAGAGGCAAGGGGAAAACAACAGGAATCCTCAAATTATTTCTCAATCGATTAACATACTGGTTTCAACATAAACCAATAGACGATGACACGTCAAAGAAGCATTGCCTGAGAAAAATTTCTATTAAAGGATTTTAAATGAGAATGCGTGACGAAAGTTGGAATGTTCTCCTATACATATATGTATGTCTAATGTGGTCCTGTTGATATTTAGCTAGATTAATATTTATCGGTGGTGACACTGTGACACAATTAATTTATAACAGTAGATTGATGGTATTGATAATGTAGTGTTTGAATATTCATTCCGTCCCAGAAGTCATAATGGATTCTGTTTGATACAATTCTAATAGTATTGTATTTTTTTTATTTTATTTCTTTCTATAATCGATTATATATCCGGTTGAATCGGAATAATGGTCGGGGTCACATTATGGTAGCTTACACTTTAGACACTTCCAATGCATCGATTGTGTGCATGTTCTCCCTTAGCACATGGAGGGCATTAGAGATGAGAGAGAGAGAAAGAAAAAGTGGAAAACTTAGAAAAGGAGGCACCAACAACCATATATAATCTCCTGTTTTCAAGACTTGTGAGGTCATAGTGGATTTTCATGATGGATGATTGTGGGTTTATACGAGTTAAAGTGATAGCAACCCCTATTACCTTGTGTTATGCCATATGCCATTTCGTGTGTGTTTAGTATCCATTTTTTAATTAATATAATTTTTTTTTTATAATGTCTGATTTATTTGAAAGTTGATATATATTTATCATTTCATATTAAACATAAAAGTTCTCATCAAGAGGTGAATATAAACACACACTTCTCGCTTCTCTTGTTTCTTTTTGCTTCATCACCAACCTTTCATTTCATTTCCCACCATATTATGAACATTTCTCTTGGATACCATGCTCACTTCTACACCATCATTTTTTTTAAAATTCAATTTTTGGTGCTCTTTTCCAATTTCACGAATTTCGTTCTGCTGTTTCTCTCTCTCTCTCTCTCTTTGTTTCCATGAATTTGGTAATATTATTTTAACTGTGTAATTTTGGTTAATTTATCAACAAATCATTATATATGTTTAACCAAAACATTGATGTGATGTGACAGAACAATAGAGCATCATATTAGCATGAATGTGTTAAAGTGACATTGGCACATTACATTAGAGCGGTCAAATGAATCCAGCCGAATACAAGTTGACATGTGTATATGTGGGTTGATCCAATTTAAATTGATTTTTTTTATGGATTACTTATTTGTAATTCATTCTTGTTCATGGAGTCAAATTGGTCTTTTTTTTAATTCAAATTAAAAAGATAAAAAATACTGATGTTAGAAATTAGTATGATTTAATTAATTGGATTAATTCAAATTTACCAAATTCTTTTTCAAGTCATTTTTGACACTTCTACATTATAATATAATTTTATAGGATTAAATATGGTATAAATTCTCATTTTAAAATGATACTAAAATTTATTCAAATTCTTGTTGAACATATTAAACCACTAGTTATTGGATCGTTATTACATCATTCACAAATGTTTAATCTTACAATTTATATTTGATACTTTTAATCTTAAATGTAGTAAAAATTTCACATCAATAGTAACTAAAATTAGTATATAAGATAAGAGAATTTGTAAATGTGGGTTAAATTGATATTTCATTATAAGAATGATAACATTTTTATTAAATATTAGATTTTAAGTTAACTAAAAAACTAAAATTACACAAAATAGTTGAAGATCATATTAGGAAAAAAAAAGGAGACAAAATTCAAAAAATTAGAAAAGTAGAGATAATTTTAATGTGAACTTTTAGTAGAAGATTTGGTAAATCCAACCACTTTATCTTATTAATTCCCATCTTTGTGGTTACCACAAAAATGTAATAATCCACAGCCATATGATTTGGACATGTCTTAAAGTGGAAGAGAAAGGTGATATGGACAGATATAAATATGGTTACGAAAAGGACAATGTTAGGCAGCTCAATTTCTAATATCCTACAATTCTTATGCCTTTATTTCTTTCATCTAATAGAGACAAGCTGTCAGGGGACCAATCAATATGTCCAACTAATCTTTCTATACGACATAATTGAAACAATCATGTGGGATAAGAATTTTGAGTGCCAACGACAACAAAGTGGTTTTTATAGATCAATTTTTCTTATCACATTACTCCACTTTTATAAATAACATGTCCAATTCAAATCTCAAACGGCTAATTTCTTCCTAAGCGCTCCTCACCCGATTCCTTTGACTAACATAACATAGAATTTAATTGTCCTTTATTCAAGATATAACAACTATGGTCAGAGTGGGACTGAATTGATTTCGTTAGAAAAGATTTCAGATTCCTGTAAATTAAAAAACGTAGTTAAAAGATCAAACTTTATTAAAAATAATGAGTCAAATTTTTTTAATAACATAATTAAAAAAATTCAAAAACTTTGAAACTTACCCAGGAGAGCTTTTTAGTCGATTAATATGGTATGGAACTTTATTCTTATGAATATTCACGATACCATTATATTAATATGCATTCTTGGTTTATATGGGGACGAGGAATGGATGCATGCACCGTATCTATATTTAAGAGGAATTATCCGGGTCCTTCGCCGACACGATAATACTAATACATTCCTCAATCATTCAGAATTTTTAAACTTGCCATATTGTCATGTTAAAATTACGTGAATAGGATATATATGAAGGCATTCGATATAACGTAGAGCTGTAGGCATCAAAATATATGATAAAATTTAGAAATTATAGTATATATGCGATATGATTATAATATGTTTGGAATATTCTATAGTTCAAGAAAGGCCAATAACTAATCATTATTAGAAAGAACAAAAAGTTACAATAATCGTAAGCTTAGTCACAAAAAGATATGCATTACTTCATCTATAATTTTTTGACTTCAACTTGTTATGATTTATGCACCAAAGTCCTTTCAGATACGTCTCCCATGTGGAGCACATAAAACAACCATCAAAGATCAAGCTCAATCCTTTTGAAACCATCCAACGAACTCCACTAAAATTGTGATACATATGATTTATTTCCTCCTTGAAATTGTGTTGAACATATGATACACCGGACATGCTTAATTTGAAAGCATCAATATTAAATATAAAAGATAGTGGTTAAGAATACAAGATATATACCATAGCTATAATATTTACGTAAAATATAGAAATAAGAAAAGCTTTAAATGATTGTAATGTAAAAATAAATAAAATTACATTAACAATGAATAAAAAATTATGGCTGATATAACTTTTTAGGTGGTTATTACAAAAATTGACAAATTTATTATATATAAATAATATGATGTTTTGTGATTAGATGATAATATAAATTTATTTTATATTGTTAATGCATAATCTATTTCCTTGTAAAAAGAAATTGAAAGATACAAATAAGAGTAGACATTAATTTCTAAAGTCGTTGCTCATAGGAGTTGCATAACTCTAAGCAATATTGTTTAACATTTTTCCCAAAGGACCAAATGACATGACATTCTTTATAAGTGAGAAAAGCTTTACTACATATCTCGATGCTAACCGAGAGATAATTGATACTAAGAGTGTACGTGTGTCAGATAGCAACCTTTGTTCTATAACTTAACATTAAGTGTGGATACCTTGGTGCTATGAGTGAGTTTCCTATGACAATATCTATGTTTTAATGTTTGTATGTTTGAACCCTTTGTATTTTAAAGAATGTAGATGTGATGTATGGGTAATATGATGTGATGTATGAGTATAATATGAAGTATGAAATGACCTGAGGTGCTGTGATGAATATTCTAAGATGTGATGTATGGGGATCTCACCAATATGAGGTAGTATACCATAAGAAATAAATGTGTTGTGTATGTTAAGTCATTTGCATTTGTACGAGCCTAATTGAGAAGGCCATTAGGAGTTTTTGGATCTTGAACTCGAAGATTTAGTTGGTGTGAGATCTTTATGTGGCCTATATGTATTGATTCCATAGGTTAAACTTGCAAAGTTAGTAACCATGACTAGTCATCAAGGGTATCATCTTAGTTAAGGGTGTTATTGTTGAATGTTCTTGATGTGGTGATTTGTAGACTATGTTTACTTCTTGATACTTTTATAAGAAATGAAATTTACATGATATCACATACATGAGATTAGAATAGAAAGGAACACTTCATTCCATGAATATCTTCCTTTAATTTGTATGGTATAAAATTGTTATGGTGGTTATATTACTACATATTTTACAATCTTATGTATATAATAATTTTTTTATGGGAAGATATCCAATTATATCGATCTAACTTTTATAATTATTGTATCATTTAATAACTTTAATTTAGTAGTTGAATTACAAATTTATATATTATTGAATATGTATGTTAAAATTTAAAATTCAACAATAATAAGAAAATAATCAAATTGTTTGTATTTTAGTATGTATATATGTGTATGTATATATCTATGTATATATATATATGAAGAAGGATCCATTTATTTTAAGATTAATTCTATCCAGATTTATTCCGTTCAATAACTTATATTCTAATCAAATTTTAATGATTCAATCGTTGAATTTAAAATTCTTAATATATTGATCAAATTTGTAAATTCTTAAAAAGTTTGAAAAATTATTTGATATTTCATTTCATTAATTCATATTGAGAGATAATCATAAAATTATTTTATACATTGATTTCAATTAATAAAACAAAATATCAAATGATTTTAAATTTTTTAAAATTTTGCAAACTTATGCATTAAAAACTTTAAATTAAATGGTTGGATCATTAAAAATTGATGTAAAACATGAATTATTGAACGAAGTAAGTATAAGCTTACTCTTGGAATAAAATACACACATACTCGATTTTGATCTATATAAATGCAACATCAAACAATTTTGATTAATATAAAATTTTATATATATGGTCTAAGAGAAATAACTTTTCAATCTAACAATATTTTAAAAAATATTAAGCGATGTAAAAATTGATAAAAGTTATATCAATGTAAGTTGGTCATTCAATCTTCTAATATATTACTTTTAATTATTTTATCAATAATTATTTTTCTATTATCATTTTGTTATTATTATACATAATCATAATTTTATAATAATCAACTATTTTATAGGGGTAGGAAAATATAATTTGCTAAAAATTCGCTTAACATTAATTTAATTTTCTAAAATAATATAATGTTAACTAATTTCTTAAATATTAAACACACAAAATTTAATGTTTTAAATTTTTAAAAGGCTTATTTGGCATAGCAAATAATTAAAAGAAAATTCAGGTCAAGTAACTGTTAAATGATTAAATAAGTAATTAGTATTTTCTAAAATTTATTCTGATATTTTATTTTTGAATGTGCAATATTTTAAACAAAACTACTTATTTAATCTCAAATAATAAATTTAAATAATGAATATCATAAAAATAGAAGAAAGATATATGCCCATAAATTGTAAGTACAAAATTCTAGTATCATATAAAATAAAATTCGTTTATTATAATTATTGCCTTAAAATTTAAATTTGTAATTAATATAATAATATATAATTAAATTATATATATATATATAGGAGGAGGGTTCAAACGACACCGGTGTAACTTTTACTAAGTGTTACACCATTCAATAACTTTATATTAAATGTGAATTTTGTAAATCCAACCGTTAGATGAAAAGTTGATATATCTTAGATCATATATGTCAAATTTTGTTAAAATTGAACAACAACTTGAAGGTAATCAAAGTGTTCATATTTTAGTATATTTTGAAATGTATATATTACGTCAATTTTGTTTTATGAAAATAAAGTATCAAATCATCTTAGATTAATATAAAAATTGATATATATGATCTAAGAGATATGAACTTTCAATCTAACGGTTGGATTTACAAAATTCACATTTAATATAAAGTTATTGAGCGGTGTAACACTTAGTTAAAGTTACACCGGTGTCGTTTGAACCCTCCTCTATATATATTTTATAAAAAATAATATATTTAAGTTAAGTTAGACCATTATAAAAAGCAAAATCATCCCTATAATAATATAATTATTTGACACAATTGCATTTTGCTTATTCATGCTCAAATTTAATACACTATTTAAATGATCAGAATAATCATACTGCAATACATCTCTATTATTAATGGTGAATAATTAAATGATGTCATTTTAATTCGAAAACCCAATTAAATGATATGCTAGTAACATCTAAATTAATCTCTCTAAACTCATTCGCATAAACATACTGGTGTTAGATAACAAAAAGAAAATACTGTTCTATCGTACGTGCTTCTTTTGTTTGTATTATTTCCGTAACGGCGTTTCAGCCACCGCGATAAATTTTCACTTTGCAAAAAGTTTCATCGTAACACGTAATTTCACTTTCAAACTCCATTACATAGCTAAGTGTTTTACGAAAAGTGTTAATGTGCCAGAACCAGTACACTTCTTATAATATATGTTTTTTATTGATTAATTTTTATTAAAATTTTCAAAATTATGAATAAAATTTTTAAATAAAAAACTTGTACAATGTTATAGTTTTTAATAAATTTTAATTAATAATAAAATATGCTAAAAGATATTTACTAACAATTTCACTTAAAATTTATCTAAGAATAAATGCTAAAAGTTAAGGTTTAGGTTTATAAAAAAAATATTTTTTTTTACTAATTTTAATAAAATAATATGTTGACAAAAAAAATTAACATATACATATCTCACTTAAAGATTTTTTTTTTCTTTTTCAAAGTTTACTTTATGACTCATTAGGTCACCTTCATTTCACTAGTTTTTTTTTTAGTAGAGAAGAAACACGGGAAAGAAAAGAAATAAATGACAAATAAAAAATAAATATGTTTAGATAAAGAGAAGTAACAGAGTTGAGAAATAAAAAAAGAGTGAGATTATATTTATTCTATTTTTCATTTATTTATAGTTACCTATTTATTATTTTTTCTATCTTCTCTCTTAAATCAAGCACCTTTATTTTTTTTATTACCTATTTCCCTTCACATTTTTTTAAAAAAAAATTTCATCTAGTTTTACCAAAGTTACCCTAAGCATATTAAAATCAAGAGCAACAAAACGGACTACTTCTATCCATTTTGATCCTACCTGCCAAAAATGAGATAAAGTTGACTATCCCACTTGTCGAAACTGAGCTATAAATCTTGACTTGTTCAACCAATTTTTTTTTTTAATCATTAATTTAAATTAATAAATTTAATTTTTTAATAATAATTGACAAATTTAATCAAAGGACTTATGAAATAAATTTGTTCCTCAACTTTAAAACTATAATACAAAAACAATAAATTATAAATTATTAAAAAAATTTATTTTTCAATCAAAATTATTATTAATAATCTTTTAACAACACAAAATTATAATAATTCTTAAGATAGTAATAATCTTTTGGAAAGGAATAGAATTACAACCACATGAATCTATGATCTTGGTGAGACAGAGATCGTATGAAGGGAAACAAGCAAGAGGCAGGGAGACCTGAAAATGGTTACATTCATGAAATTCATTGGTGCAATTCTACACCTCTCTGGGTATGAATCCCTATTAGTCACCCATATACTAGTTTAGATGTCATGATCTTTTGTTAGTCACCATTTTTTCAATTTCACTCCAACATGTATTACTTCTTTCATTATGAATGTAATATCATAAATCTATTCTCTTATAAAAAAATACTAATAATTCTTTAATAATAAGATTATACCATAACACAAAGTGACACATATAAATTATAAAATAAATGCAATTAATATTTTATTAAATAGGCTGAAGGGACCAACTCACCTCAACCTATCATTTGATCCAACAAATTCACATCTCAAGGAAAATTGGTTAACTGATAGATTAAAATGTTTAACTTATCTCATCATGAATTTTTAGTATGTTTGACACTCCTAATTAAAATGATTTGAAATTGAAGAACTAGTTTGAATGCTTCAAAAAAAAAAAAAAGCTAAAGATAAGAGTTAAAAAACAAATTAAAACGACATAATTTAAACTAATCTAAAACTTGAGCTAATTTGTAGTGGACCGACTTTATAAGTTGTAATAAATCGAGCGAATATATGAGTAAGAAATTATCATAATTATTTATTAAATCTTTCAAAATTTTCTTTTTATTATTATAAAATAAATCTGTCATATATATATATATATATAATAATAATAATTTAAATATTTTAATGTAAATTCATTAAAAATCCAATATAGCCTAATTAATTAAATAAATAAATCAAACTCAAATTTTAAACATAAATAAGTAAAAGAAAATACGCTAATTTATGTTTAGAAAGATGAATGTGAGAAGAAAGAAAATAGAGATAAAGGAGAACATATTTCATTTGTTTGATTGGAGAGGAAGTGAAAAAGAAAGGGGAGGAAAGTTAACTTTTAAAGATATATTTTTTTTCCTCCTTCAATTCTCCTTCAATTTGATTTTGATTTTCTTTTTTGTCTCACTTTCCTTCCTCTCAATCAAAATCAAATATAGAACTGATGAAATAACATATATATATATATATAAAGTTTTTTTTTGTTAAATAAAATTAAATTAAATAAGAGGAATACAATGGGTACTCCAATTCATATACACAACATAACCAAAGTAAGTAGTGCACCTCTAACATCAGAAGGTATTTAATGAAAACAACACAATAACTACATACCTCCTAAAATCAATTTACAAACATCATACAATAAAAGACCTTGCACTAATAAGTGGAACAACTAAACTAACAATTTAAAAAAAGACTATCAACTACACACACACACACACACACATATATATATATATATATATATATATATATATATATATATATATATATATATATATATATATATATAAGTTGAATTGTAATTTATCAATTCAAATTACATTTAACCTTTTCATTTATTACAATGAGTTCAATTCGATCAATCAAAATTAATTCTCGATATAGGATTTAGTTATGTGAAATATTAACAACATATTTTTTTAACACACTTCAATAAATATATATAAACTAAAATTTATTAAAAAATATAAAATTTGCTAAATCTTATGAATCTCTAGTATGTTTCGATAGTTTTGTGTTACAACACTTTGCTAACACTTTTTTTAGTTGTACTTAAAACTCATCACACATCTGTGATGATATTATGTGGGAATCAAACTCAAAGATTGATCATAGCCAAGCAATCTAATAACAATAAACACCCCCACAATTTGACAAATGAATTTTTTTTGGGATGGTCCATTTGATTCTCTTTTTTACAGATATGTTAATGAAGATAATGATAGTGAAGAACAAACAATGAATTTTAAAGCAAAGTACGAAAGTCTCTACGATTGCACTTTCCCTGTTGATCAAATACGAAAAAGCATCTTCACGTACGTCTTTCCCATATTCACACACTAAATCTGCTCTCCAACAACTCAAAAGAAAGAAAGAAAAAAAGAAAGTGAAAAAGTCTAAAAGACCGTCCAGTAACTGTAACTGTAAGTGCACTTTTTTCTTTCTTTCTTTTTTTAATAAAATAATATCTTTGGGCCGAAAAGGCAAATGATTTAAGCCTCCTTTATTGAAAAGTTAGCTATAATTAATTTTAACTTATTCATTGATTATAATAAAAAAAATGTATTTTGCATTAAAATATAATTAATTAGTTATATCGTTAGCCAAAATGTATGTCATGAACCAAAAAAGAAAGGGAAGAACAAAGCTAGAAAAAACTCTAAGGAGGGTATGGTAAGGTAAGGGTTTGAACCAGTTAATAAAAGTGAATGAGACAAACTCAGATGCCAAACATTGATCATAGGTTCAGCCTAAAGCTTATTTAGATCATTCCGTAAGCTTTCAAATAAGTTTTTCTTTTTTATTAAATATAAATTAATAAAACAAATTATTAAAATTTTATGATTTTACTTAATACTTTTTAATTTTTAAGATGCAAAGTTACTTATTAAATAATCATAATCAATTTTTGTAACATTTCTCTTAATCCTATAATGAATTGATGATAATTCGTTTGAATTACATAGGATAATATCTTCAATAAATTGAGGGTCAAATCTTCAAAAAAAAATTGTGAATTTCTAGACATATCAAACATAAGACGAGAATTACAGCGGATAAAGCCATTAGAATTTTGTTTAAATTAAAGTACGCGAATCCATCAATAATTTATGGAGAGCTTAATCGATTGTAATTTAAATCTTAGGAATTTTAGATATTAAATTTATAAATTTAGACAAATTTTCCTTGATTATTGATCTAATATTTCCTTTCCCTTTATATAAGTCATTTAATTGTTTTATTTGAATGATATCTCAACTTTTTTTTACTAATTCCAACTTTTAATTATTTATTATTATTATTACTAGTAATGGAACGTATTTGTTATAATGACTCAATATATCATTAATTATATTTAATATAGTACAATAATTACATAACAAAAAATTTAAAGAGTCTATTAATCTAGGATTATCATATAATAATACATAGACATATTCATGCAACAAATATATGTATAATTAAAGTACAGAAAACACAAAATAATCCCTACCAATTTTAATTTTAAAACATAAAGTCTCTTATGAGATTATAACAAAACCCTATACATATATACAAATATTCATCAACTATATAAAGAAATACTCGTACAAAATAATCCTAGCACCAGTGAAGCATCTCTACACAATTGTTGTATCAGAATAACACAACAAAACCAGGTCATCTTAAGTATGATCACCCATCAAGCATAACCTTCCAACCTAATCTTGTTCTACTCTCATGTAAAACATGATCATTCTAGTCCAACTATCAGAAAGGATTAGTATTTCTGCCAGGGTAGGACAACTTGGATGTGGGCTTACTACAACTTTATCATGCATAACTAAGCCTCTTATGAGATTAACATGCCAATTACCCTCTAAATACTATGACCCTTATAGTTCTTAGTTAGGAATTTTGGCTATTAACCTAGTACCTTACTCGATTTGGTCACTTTGTACATGTATGGCTCGACCTTGCCCCCTTACGAATCAACATTGGTCACTTTATAACCAATATAACTCGACCTTGCTCCTATACTGTGATCACTTTGTACACATATTACTTAACCTGACCCTTATACAAATAAACATTGGTCGCTTTATAATTAGTATAACTCGACCTAACTCCTATGCTGTGGTCACTTTATAGACGTCATGACTCGACCTTGCCCCATACCGCATCAACTAAGGTCTTAGAGGAGACTCAATTATCCACTTCAAGAGTCAACTTCTTAAAAAGGATTTTCAACAATTAGGGCTTGTAAAACACTGAAATAATATCCTCACAATGGGATATCCATTTTTTTTTAAAACCTTTCATCTAATCCTAAGTCAATTAATACAACACAATTCAACACCTTAAACATTCTCAACACCATCGACTTAATGTTAAATCATCAATATACATTATCCTAGATCAATGTATAAATAACTAACATCATATACCAACATTCAACTCTCAACAATTAAATCATCAACATACATTATCTCAAATCAATGTTGTAACACCCCATTTTTCTTATTTCGATTTTATTTTATTTTAAGGGTATTTTGGTAATTTTATAAAGGTGATAGGGGTGATTTAGTAGCTTGGAACGGGCTGTTCCGGAATTGGAACGGGCCGTTCCAAACTACCAAAAAGCATGTGATTTAGTATCTTGGAACGGGCCGTTCCAGAATTGGAACGGGCCGTTCCAAACTACCAAGTTGTGTGTGAGTTAATAGCCTAGAACGGGCCGTTCTCAAGATGGAACGGGCCGTTCTGGACTATTAAATATGCCATTAACCCTAATTGGGAACGGGCTTGGAACGGGGCGTGACCGTTGTGGGTAATTAATGCACACCAGAACAGGCCGTTCTGGTTTTGGAACGGGCCATTCTGGATGTGATTTTTGGCCACGTTTTAATGGTCCGGAACGGGCCGTTCCGGATTTGGAACGGGCCGTTCCGGCGTAAAAAGCCTATAAATAGAGCTGTTTGCCACTCCCAAAAAGCACACCTCTCATTTCTGATTTCTTTTCTTCTGCTTTCTCTCTTCTTTCCTCTACTTTCTGCTTCAGACCGAGGGGAACCCAACGAGGGAGATCAACCAGATCTAGTCTAGAATCAGCTTCTACATATCCAGGTACGGGGGAAAAGGGGATTATTTATATGTGGAGTTGCATGAGGGAATTGGGTAGAAGAAGAGCCCTTAGGATTATGAGTAATTTTACAATTATTTCTGTTTGAAGAATTATTGGCATTATTTGATTCTGTATATATTTAGGACAATAAATATATAATTTGTTTGTAAAAATGATGCTCTAGGAGAGAGAACGAAATTATAGAAAAGTGCCTGTAGGGTAGGTTTTGGAAAAATTGGATTATTCCTGTTTGAGGAATTAATTATATCATTAGATTCGGTATGTGTTGAGGATTATAAATATGCTAATAATTTGTAAAAATGATGTTCTAGGAGAGAGAACGAAATTATAGAAAAGTGCCTGTAGGTTAGGTTTTGGAAAAATTGGATTATTTCTGTTTGAGGAATTAATTATACCATTAGATTCGGTACGTGTTGAGGATTATAAATATGCGAATAGTTTGTAAGAATGATGATCTGTGAGAGAGAACGAAATTGTAGAAAAGTGCCTGTGAACTAGGTTTTGGAACAATTAGGGGTTTTACTGTGCTGAAATTATATTAAATTACTAATTCTATTAATTATTTTATTAATGTTCTTGTTATATTATTTTATAAGAATTGATGATCGAGTTATGAATTGCTTGAGGGATTTGTAAACCCTTATTTTGTTAGACTTATCTGTTGAGTATGTGATATGAAATTGTGTATGTTATATGGAATTGTGTATGTTATATGGAATTGTGATATGAGATGAGATGTTGTATGGAAATGATTAAGAATATGATTGCGATGTGTTTCCTCACACTAATGACTAGGGATGGCACGGCCCCTGGGTAAGTGGTGCTACAGGGAGGGCGTGACCCTAGCATGGTGTGGGAAGAGTAAGACAGTTAACACACACCACTTATGTTGATTATGGCAGCCCTGACATAGGGTTAATTGCAAGAGATTGTGTGGATTGTGATGTGATTGTGGTTCCTCACATCAATGACTAGGGATGGCATGACCCCTGGGTAAGTGATGCTACAGGGAGGGCGTGACCCTGGCATGGTGTGGGATGAGTGAAGCAATTAACCTGTATCACTTATGTCAGTTGTGGCGTGGTCTTGACATAGTGTTAATTGTAAGATTTATGTGGGTTGTGATGGATTGATGTAATTGTGAATTGAGATATGAAGATGAGAAATGATTGATTAATTATGATATATATATATATATATATATATATATGAATGCTGATAAATATTTTATTAAGCAAACGAGTTTTGATAAGATTACATTTGTGGTGTGTTTGTATGTACTTTACATATGATTGTTTTCTTTTCTCACCGTACGATTTGTGAATGTTTTAGGTGAGAAAGATCCAGCTTCGAGTGGCATCTAGAATGCCAACAGTGGAATTGCGGAATGCTCTGATAGTGTGACATCAGGGAAAGGATTTTTAGAATATAGGTTTTATATGGATTTGGAATTGTAAATGTTATTTTTGAAAATAATTTGAAAACTATTGCATTTCATTTTTATTATTATTGAAGGATAATTTTTAAGATTCTCATGTGAACCCTTTTACCGAAATTGAAAAATTTATTTATAAATTTTTATTATTACAATATATATATGTTGGGGTCGTAAGGGTGTCACAAATGTATAAAGAACTAGCAACATATACCAACATACAACTCTCAATAGCTAAATCATCAATATACATTATCCCAAATCAATATATAAAGAAGTAGCAACATATACCAACGTACAACTCTCAACAGTTAAATCATATGATAAGCAACTAATTTCATAATACCACTATATATATAAACCACACACATCTCATGTGCATTACAATATTTCAATAGAAACCACACAAAAAATCAACTTCCGAAACAAGGGTCTCACCGAGAGAGCCCTACCTCAAGAAATTCGATTATTTTACAATGATGACTTTCACAAAAGTCAATATATAAGGAGTTGTACTATTCTCATCAAGCTCAATTTTATCTCATATGAAAGATAATAAGATTATGTACAACTCTTATGGATACCTCAAGTTCTAACTCCATCATTTACTATACTAAAAATTATAAAATCCGTAACATTTTTTTACTAATGTTGACAGCTTGACATTTACTCACTAAAAAGGTCATAACTTGAGTTTTAGACCTCTTTTTTTAGGTGATTTCAAAGTCATTGAAAATCTAACAACCTTAATGAAGAGCATAAAAGCTAATTTAATTAATATAGGGTCTCTTAAGGTGATCACGACTGTGACAATTTTGTTACACTCGTGACAGACTTTATTTTGCTACACTTGTTTTTGACTTCTAGTAGCTCGTGACAAACTCTATTCTAACACTTACAACATTTTTCAACCTTAAGCAGTGCAAATCAGGATTGGGACCATCGAGTCACACTCGTGACGATTCCCAAACACGAGGTTACAAGCATATACCCCTAAACAACATTACCAATGAGTTCCAAACCATCCCATACTCATTTATAAGCCCCAAAATCAAATCAAAAACCATCAAAACCATAGGCATCCCATCAAAATGATTCTAAACAACACATACAACATAAAAATCAGTTCAAATGCAACATGCATGCATTCAACAACAAGAAGTCAACAACTTTAGGTTTTGGGTTCACCTTCCTCAAAAACCCCAACTTCACAACTTCTATAGCCACATCAAAACAACAAATCAAGCCACCAATGGATAAATCATTAACAAATTCAACATGCAACAACTTCAAAGAATCAAACATCAAGCTTCTCTTACCTTGGATTGCTCAAACACAAGAAAGAGAAGGAAGAACGATGAAGAACAAGACTTCCCAAGCCCTCATCTTACAACAACTTTAACCTCTAATCTTGAGTTGCTCAACTTGAATCTCAACTTCTATCACACCAAGTAATGATCAGGGGAAGAAAAAAACCTTCTATTGAAATCGAGTCAAAGATCGGACTCTATTGATTCCTAACACCTCTCTTTAACTTTTCTCTAAAATTCTAGAGTTATGATCTTATGAAGTTCATTTCTTAGAATTCACATTATATACTTTAACCCTTCCCGAAACAACTATTGCACACTTAAGTTATATCCTCTATAACTTAAGTTTAGAGTTATCTCAGCCATAGTTTTAAAAACCGGACCGGTCATCGAACCGGTTAAGGTACTGGGTCAGTGGGTCAAAGGTTGAACCAATGGGTCACTAGTTGAACCGCATGACTCGGTTTTTATTTATTTATATTAAAAAAATATTCATATTAAATATATTTTATACTTATAAATTTTAATAAATTCATATCTTATTTTAAATTTCAATTTTTCTATCTTATTTAAAATTATTTTTATTTTTATTTTGTAAAAAATATATAAAAAATTACATGTTAAACTGTATATTAATACAAATTAAAAATATAAATAATATGTACATATATAATATGCTTGCAATTGATATCACAAAATAATATATGTAATATCTACATATATATTATATTATTAAATATATAATATAAAATTAATAATATACTATAAAAGTTATTTAAGTTGTATATTATATAAACAAATACATTAGAACAAGTAGTCATTGTTATATTTAATAAGAATCTTTGTTCTTCCATTAAAAGATTCAATTTTCATTATTATTTTTGTGGTTTATGGTCCCTTAAGAAAAAAAAAAAAAAAAAGTGATTGAACCGGTTTGACCCACCGGTTCACCGGTTGAACCGGAAAATTGACCGGTTCAATCCGGTTTGAAACGGGTCGACTGCATAACCGATCCAACTTAAGGTTCGGACCGGCTGGACCACCGGTTCCCGGTCCAACCGGTCCGACCGGCCGGTTCGGTCCGGTTTTTTAAACACTGATCTCAGCTCTAATTTCTATTCCACAAAGGCTAAAACAACCAAACAAAATAAAAATATAATTCTTAATTACATATATCATAAACATACATAATTAAGAAATAACATGGTGTTACATTTCTCTTATTTGATTTTAGTTTACCAAAATTTGTTTTATTTTCATTTTGTAATACATGCTATTATTAGAGGAGTTAGTTAAAATTAAATATAACTTTAGTTATTATAAAATGAGTATTTTTTTAAGTTTTGTTTTTTTAAAATTTAAATTAAATACTTTTGATCTCTATCATCATTTGATATTATTTAATTATTTGCGTCTAACAAAAAAATATAGACAACTCATGTGACATTTAACAATGTTTATTTTGTGTCATAAAATAAGGATATTAAATAATGACTTTAAATTTTAAAAAATAAAAAAATAAAAAAAATACTTTAGGATCCAAAATGCAAAGCTTACTAATTTTATAATAATAAAAACAAATTTAACTCAATTAATTATATATATCTTCTAATTAATATATTTTTGATTTTCAAACCTCCTTAACCAATAACTAAGGGGGTGTATTGAATTAGGATTTTAAAGAAATTTTTTAGTTAAAAAAAATCATGTGAATTTTAAAAGACTTTGCAGGATTTTCATGACTTTTAAGATTTTGCAGGATTCTATAAGACTTAAAATCAGGATTTTAATGGATTCTGCAAGACTTTTAAATCAGGATTTTAATAGATTTTGTGGGATTTTATAGAACTTTTGTGAAGTTTTGACATTTGATAAGATTTATAAAAAAAAATCATACATTCAAATTTAAAAAGAGTTAAAGACAAAAATAATAAAAGAATAATAATGTCTAGATAAATAATAACAATAATAATAATTCTCCATAATATCCTATCATCTTTTTATAGCATTCACTATCAATTGTAACAATTCATCGGAATCTTCCTTGGTCCAAGCTTCATATTTTTTTTTCTTTTCCTTTTTCTTTATTATTTTCTTGTGAATCTCCCATTTGAATTACTAAAACAATATATGTTGAAAACTAGTTATATAAATAATTATGGATAAGAGACAAAATTAATAAAATTATATTATTATTTTTAGAAGCACACCAATCATACAAGATCGAATATATCTTGGCTATCCAAATGGATCAAATACCTCAGTCATTATAAAAAAAACATGCTAAAACAGAAATATAGAAACATAAGATAATTTTTTATATAAAAAAATAGTATATTTGATACTGGGAAAATATTTAGATATATAATTTTTTTTATATAAACGGAAGTATTTAGATATAGAGAATATATATATATATATATATATATATATATATATATTATTTTATTTATATATTATATGATAATTTTTAACGATATTTATAAATGTAAATTATTCTAACAAATATTTTAACAATATTTTCTTTTTTAAAAAAAAATAAGCTAATGAAGACATAAATCCTAAACCCTAAAAAATTAGATACTGCAATGTCTTATGTTAATTTTATTTTTTTAAAATATAAAAATATCCTAATTTCACAATATAAAAATAAAAAAAAAATTTCATAATAAAAAAATAAAATAATTGTTGAGTCATAAAAGGAGGAGGGATAAGAGTAACAAATTCAAGGGAAGGAGAGAGATCGCAATTTTTATGCTGAGAGGGTTCTTCCCCCAACTAAGATCCATTTTCATCTCATTCTACTCACAGAAACCCATCTTTTATATAGATATATATATATATATAATATATATATATATATATATATATATATATATATATATATATATTGTAGAGATTATGATATCAATTTCATTTTTCACCTTTTTCTTTTCTTGACGTGTGTTATAAAAAAAATTACCACTTGAAAGTTAGAATTTCAAGCATTTTTTTTTGTGTTATATAAAGGAACAAATTCAACTACATAGAAAATAAAGCAAGTCAATTAAAGAGAACGAACAGAAAAATAGAGCAAGTCAATGACACTATCATTTACATATCGGAGTTTTACAAAATAGGGGAATGAGATGAGAACAGTACTATAATATTATATATGAGCGATGAACAATAATGCAATATTATTAGTAGAAAAAAAAATATGAAAAACTCATTTGAAAATTCTTGAAACACTTGAAAAGTCACTTCAAACAATCCTTCAAAATCCGATGGGTTTGGATGAGATTGTTTTATGAACCTATTATTTATAGATAATACTATAAAGTCCTTCAAAATCCCTCTCATACAACAATCCTTTAAAATCCTTATATTTTTGAATACCAATGGATTGTTTTTAAGTTGTAAAAAATCGCAAATGAATACCCGTGAATTTTAATGGACTCTTTAAAAAATCTTGAAAATCCAGATTGAATACCACTGGATTGTTTTTAAGTGACATAAAATCTTGATTGAATACCAATAGAATTTTTTACTCAAAAAAAGTCTTTTAAAATTTTACGAAATCCTAAACCAATACACCCTCCTAAGAGCCTCGGGACACCCAAAGTCATTAGTTATCGTTGTTGTTTGGTACATTCATTATTTTATTATTTTTTATTTTTTTTTTCAATTTTTGTAAACAATTTAGGTTATTCATATAAGGTTTCTTAAATTTTTTGTTGAAAGGAACATTCAATTTTAGAAAATAATTTTGACAGTTTGTTGCGGATTAGATCGAACCCTTTTTAACATGGAGTGAATCAAGATAAATACTATGTGTTTTTCTTTTATTTTTAAGTTGTTTTACTTCACTCAACTAAAAAGGGTTAAGTTGCAAAAATTATAAAGTATTTTAAAAAAATGTTTTTCTCACTAAAAATTATCATAAATACAAAACTATATTGTTTGAAAAATTTTAATTAAATTTTTTTTCCTATCAGACCAACTTGTTTAAAATTAACAAAAAAATATTATTTTTAGAAAACGTGATTTTAAAAAAAATTATATAAGAAACATACTATAACAACTTGACAAATCACTACACGTACTACTAAACAATTATTGTGTAGTAGAAGACTTAGCAACATGCGTTAAAATAAGAGTTTATAAATATAGTCAATGATTAATATACATAATATAGTACTAAGAGTATAATTAACTTAAATGTCGGTCAACGTCTATACAAAACATAACTATATCGAAATAGTCAACAACAACCAAAACTAGCCACCTCTAGTGTGACTATCTTTCAACTATGCAAATCATCCTACTAATCATGTCGTGTTCCCATACCAAGTATAATCACTTAAGCGAGCAAGTTCTTGCTTTGAGGGAGCACACCCAAACAAAAAACACAACTAAAAAACAAGGTTCATCAACTTACACAACTCAACCTATGTCAACATATTTCAATTCTTCTATCCATACCAAAACAATATGTAATAATCAAAAGCAACACATATACATCATAACAACTTAGGTTCATTAAGGAAATCAACATGCAACCACTCTAGAAATCAAAGAACAAAATTTCCTTTTACCCACTATGAACAACCAAGAAACCTTGAATGTTAATCTTTAATCTAAATTGTTTATTTTAATCTAGGTGATTGTTATTATTTATTCTCATGTTCTCATACTAGTAAGTGTTCTCATTTTAGTCACTTCTATATATAATAATATAGTGTAAAAGTGGCAAAAAGTGCCTCCCTATATTTTAAAAAATAAAAATAAAAATAATAAAATAGGTGACTATTTAAGAAGTGATGATGATTTGGAGAAGAAAATGTAAGTTAGAGATGATTATAACTTATAAGGATAAAACAAATCATAATTATGTGTTAAAAACATGAAACCTCTTACCTCTACACACACACATTAGCAAAACATGAAACAAATCATTTATATTTTTGTGGGTTAAAAGGTGAGTGATATTATCATATATTAAGAGCGTAATCTTTATGTGATCCGGCTCTAATCATTGTAGGAGTGACAAAGTAGAAAAAGAGCATGCCCACTAACTTTTTTCCTAAATTCCACATCCCTTGTCATCATGTTAACAACCAAGAAGAAGCACCAAAAAGTAAACTGTATATTCCTTTAACCTCTTGCTCCTATTCAATACAGATACCGTAACATCTGAGGCTGATACTCTCATCAATTAATTTGTAATTAAGAATATTTCTAATCATGTTATATTTATACACCAGAGGTGGTTATTACTCATGTGATTCCGGTTAATCAGATGGGGTTTTCTATAATATTAAATAGGCAAATACCGCTTTATATACAAACCTATGAATAATTTGTTATGATTTGAGGACGAGTTTGACTTTATTGTATAAGTGCAAATGAAAATTTTGAATTATGACCAAAATTCCCTCATTTGGGGAGAAACAAATTGAACACTTGTTTTAGCCGCTAATTTGGGTAGGAATGAGAATGTGGAGTTAAATTTGAAGGATCAATCCACTAATTTGTCTATTTTTTTTATTAGGTTGTATAAATAAATTCGCCATTTTATCTAATCTATCCTGTTAAATCTGTCAATCTAATGAGTTCAATTTTTTAATTTGATGGATCAACTGGTTAATCTATTTTATTTTATTTTATATTCTTAAATGATAAATTTGTATTGAATTTATGTTAGATTAATGTTTTAATTTTATTATTTAACTTCTCTTTCTAAGTAATTATTTTCAATTTATATGAAATAGAAGTATATTATCTGAGGAGGGATCTGTTTACTCTAGGAGTAAGTCTACATAGATTTACTCCATTCAATAACTCATGTTCTACATCATATTTTAATGATCCAACTGTTGAATTTAAAGTTCTTAATGCATAGATCAAATCTGCAAATTTTTTAAAAAATTAAAAATCATTTGATACTTCATTTTATTAATTCAAATCAATGTATAAAATGATTTTATGAATATCCATCAATTTGAATTAATGAAATGATGTATCAAATGATTTTCAAATTTTCTAAAAATTTATAGACTTGATTTATGCATTAAAAACTTTAAATTCAACGGTTGGATCATTAAAATTTGATGTAGAACATGAGTTATTGAATCTAAGTAGACTTACTCCTAGAATAAACAGATCCATCCTCATATTATTTTAATCATATATTTTTTACTAGTAAATTTTCATATATAGTATTTTTTTTTCTCTAATAAAAATATATATTACTTTGACCCTTTACATGAGAAAATATAACTACTTTAATCAATTTTACAAATAATAATAAAATTATAAGTTGAAGTAATAATTGATATTAAAATATTTTAATTAATATTTTTTTAAAAAAAAATTGAGTGAGTTGAAAGTGAGTCAACTTGTCAACTCATATTTCAATTAAGATTTTTTTTTTATAAATTGAGTGAGTTGAAAATAAATCAACTTATCAACTCACATTTTTAACCCATTAACTCGTTAAAATAATCTAATCCCTATTTCTGTCAATCCCATGTTAAATGGAATAAGTTACATTTTTTAACTTTTTCTTTTTCTTTCTGATGGACCAATTCACTCCATTTATTTATTTATTTTTATAAATCAACCTAGCTTGCTCCCACTTTAAATGAGTTAACTAACTTTACCATCCCTAACTACCAATACTAGAAATTAAGAATGCCGCGCCAATTGTTTTTTTTTTTTTGGCAAGGACTTTCATTATATACGCAAAGAAAATTGTATTTTATGTCACAAATAATAAAAGCTGCTATTGAAGAGTATTAACAATTGGTGAAAAAAAAAAGAGCATCAACAATTACTATACTGTCAAAACTTTTACCCAAGGGAAAAACACCAATGGACAAGTTAAAACAAGAAAGGAAAATGATAAAAACATAGCTTTAATTTTAACATTTCCTAATATATCTTCTCGTGAGACTTATTTACATGTTTTATTTTCATGTCAATCTAGTTAAGAAAGGATATGAAAAAAGTATATACAAAGATAATCATTAAAGTTCTCAACAAAAAATTAAATAATATAATTTATATAATTAAATCAATAGTATTATATGTATGTATTTTTTTTTAAATTGTACTCAATATTTCTCTATTATTTTAACTTATAATAAAATCCCTTAAAAATTGAAAATATTTTGCTTATATCCCTTGTATTTTTTTGAAATTGTATTTAATACTTCTTTGTTATTTGGATCTATAGTGAAACCCTTAATAAATAAATAGTTAAAAATGTGACTAAAAATAATAATTCTAAATTTTAGAGAGATGAAAAAGAAAGAATTAAAATCAAAACTTATTTGCTTTATATAGACTATATATATATATTTATATATTTGCCATTTCATAAATATAATAAATGAATTTATAATAATTAATAAATGAAGGTAAGAAATCAAATTCAATAGTTACACTTTTGTTTTTACTCTAACACTTAATAATAAATGTGTTTTGCTTAAAATAATAAAAAATAGATAAATAGTGGGATCAAGATAACTCATACTTCTTAGTAGTTTGTTTAAAAACAATTCAAAAATAAAAATAATAAAAATTATAGAATATAAATCAAATGAAATAATACATAATTAAATAAAATAAAAATAAATTTTAATAAAATTAAAGATTAAAAGTGGTTATAAAATATGAGGATAATTATTATTGATAAAGTAAATAACTAAATTTTTGAGTAAATTATATTTATTGAAGGATATTGGGTGTAATCTCAAAAAAAATATATAAGAAGTACAAATATAACATCTTTTTAACTTTTAAGAATCAAGTTCAACGGGTATTTAGTACAATCTAAAAAAATACATAGGAGTACAAGTGTAATATCTTTTTAAAATTTTAAGGATAAGTTCTATTGAATACAATCTCGAAAAAAATATAAAAGATAAGAGTGTAATTTATCTTATATTATATCTTATTAAAGAATATAATTATTTATTTAATTTTTTATTTTTATATTTCTCTAATATCAAATAAATAATATTTTTTTTGTTTGTTCATATATATATATATATATATATATATATATATATTTTTTTTTAATTTAAATGTTTTTCATTTTCTGTTTCTTTTCTGAAACCAAAGGGATGAGATTACGACAAGCCGAGAGAAGAGGACAGACAGAGTGATATACTTCCGTTGTGTCGGTGTTTTATTGAGACGGGATACAAGTTTTGAAGGATTTTGTTCTCAGAATAACAATGTATGCAAAAATCAAAACGTGTGCTCTTAGCTTTTTTCCTTTTCTTTTTTAATCTATGAACTCGAGTTATGATATATATAATATTTTCAATAAATACTTGACCATCGAATAATGTTCCCACTTTAATAGTGAAAATATATTTTGACTACTATATCACGTACAAGGTACAAGACCCTTTTTGTTTTATAAAAAATAAATAAAAATATTTTCTGAAACAAAATACCCCATAAAATTTAGTTACCTTTGTATTGAACTTGAACTTGAGAAGGTTAATGGAATTAGGAGATGGCAATGCAATGCCAGTTGTAAGTGAATAAGGGACACACAACACCGTTCATTCAGTGGTTTTAGGGATAAGACTTGTGAGCATTTGTCGGGTCTCACTCTTAAGTGATTGCACCATCAGGATTTTAAAATTTTCAAGAATTTAAAATATATCAAAATTTAATTATTTCAATTGTTTTTATTTAGTCAAATGTAAATTTTTAAAATGCTTGTTCCAAAGTTGAGATTTTAATATAAAATAATAATGATTATAGAAATATGTTTAATTATATACATTTTTAGAATTTGGAATATATGAAATTTTAATTACTTCAGTTGATTTTTATTATTAAAACTGTTTATTTAAGTAAATATATTTAAAAATAATTCCAATTTTTTTTATAAAACTTTAAATGATTTTATATATTTATCAAAGTAAATAATAAATATAATTACAATTAGATATTAAATGTTTTATATTCTGATTTAAACATAACTATTTGTGATTACAAAAATGTCATTTAACAAGGAAAACTAAATTTAAACAATATATTATTATACCTGTAAATAATAATGATAAAATAAAATTAAATGTCAAAATAATTTATTCTACATATTTAAAAATTACCAACCATTGTTTTGTTTTAAACTCCTCATAATCGAAAATAAAATAAACGGTGAGATTTCCAAATCATTACCTTTAAAAAAAGAAAATAAAAAAGCTATTTTCCATGGCTTTTCCCTTTAAAATTGTCTTCCCTTTCACACAAGGATATACATTGTTATGCTTCAATCATTATTTCTCTTGCACCTTTCACTATTGCTTTCTTTATATTAGAACTCAAACAGAGACAAAAGAAATAGGAACGAAGAGAATAAAAAAGATTGAAAAGGAGAAAATATAATAGAAAAATGTATTATTTAAATATATAAAAATAAAAAAGAAAGTGTATTTTTTAATCTATTTATTATATAAATATTATAATTATTTATGCTAATAAAAATATAATATTTTCATGCCAATTAAAAAATACAAAACTTTCCCCTTCCATTTCATGACTCATGTAAGGGAATTTAATTTTATGGTGAAACCCACAAAGTTAATTTTATATCTCCTTAATTTTCACTTATCTAAAATATGAAAATCTATTCTATCCACTCCAATTTTATTTTTTCTACCCTATTTTCTTCTTTCCTAAATACATGAAACCAAAGAAAGATAAAATTCTGAAAATAGTGCACGTAATTACTAATTAGGTGCTACCCCTCCCCAAAATCTAATCAATGCCCTTTAAATTTCTTTGCCTTTTATACCCTTAAAAGAATATTCTAATCATTTTGTCACTTTTTTTTAACCAACGCGGATATTGAACTCCTAAGTAAAGTGATCTTTAAAGGATACTCAATGGCTTACTTTTAATAAACAAAAATAAAAATCCCTATTTAAGATTAGATTATTAAATCAAAACTAGGTTAAATTAATTGATTAGTGATTATTACCACTTTTTGTTATCCAAATACGTAGATTCGGTATCCAATTTAGCAGGCACATGCTCTCGTGCCACTCCCTTAAAAATCGCAAACCATGTTGCCGCTTGAGTTCAAACTTGAAAGCAAAAACAGTGGCAACGATAAAAAAAAATGAAATCAAATAAATTTATCATAATAATATTAAGGTATTATATGATCAAATTAAATAATAATAAAATTTATAAATACTAAATCAATTTAATTTTTCTGGGTTTATTAATTCTTATCCATACAACCCAGATGCACTTCAGTGAAAAATTATTAGTTTCTTTTTGATATTTTTTGTCGTGATAATTTGTTGAGACACATGAACCACGAACAGAGATTTACATCAAACTTAATTATTTAGCAACAATGTAAATTTATTTTATAGAATTAATTAATTATAAATTTTAAATATTTTTTTTTATCAAAATTAATAAATTTATTATCTGTTTATGATTAGATTATAATATAAAATGCACAAATTATTTGTCTCAATTAATAAATAATGACAATGAAATGGACATTTCAATAAAGTCTATACATTTCCGTAAATTCAACATAGGTTAAAGGGTGTGACATTTGTACGGTGGATTTGACTAGTAAGGAAAAGTATGTTTAATTTTATTTTAATAGATATACTTTAATATGATATTTTTAAAATAAATAAAAAATTAGTATAAATTAACATTTCAATCTTTTTATATATTTTTATAAAAGGTGCATAACTATTTTAATTTTAAAATATTAAATTACTCTTTTCCCCCCTCAAATCCTCATACTATCGATAACAATTTTTTAATTGATGTATTTCTTGATAAAATTGAAGTTTTAATTCGATAACATATATTTATATTTAATATGAATTTTATTAATATATATTTATGTATATTATAAAAAAAATCCATTTTAATTAAAGAATAAAATCATATGTAAGTAAAAAGTTGTATCTAAAATTTGTCATATTTTTTCTATATCATAAATATCTTATACTACAACAATCATATTTCAACCGGATAAGGTTATAAAATTGAACTGAATTACATGCTCCAACTCAAAACTTCCGACAAAACTGAAACAATGCTAGATTAGTTGACATGCTCAGCGATTTACTAATAACATCAATCATCGACTTAGCTTTATTTACATTTGGCACATTGTTTTCAATAAAATAAGCAAAAGAATTATTCTTCACATTACATTGTACACATGAAGTTCATTTTTTTTTTCCAAGCAAGATAATGGAGCGTTGTATATGACATTAAACAGGCGCAAGATTGTTAGTGTTCTATACTAGAATGTGTGCATAGCTCAGCTGGCATGTGTGCATGACATGAGAGTGGCCACCTAAACATTCTTCATAAAAATTTCACCACACGAAACAAAACAATAAATGTGAGCAATATTTGTTGGAAAGTAGTAAATTAGGGTGTGTGAGAGCAACATTATAACTTAACAAGGCTACTAGTTAGTGAGAGAGAGACAGGGACATTACTTTTCGGTAGTAGCTACTAGCAAGAGAGGAAAGAGAATCTTCATTCATTCATTACTAATATATATTTTTTTTTTATAATTTTTGTTGCTGCTCATTTCTGTTTACACCTTTATCGTTTCTCTCCCAGCATTGGAGTCTGCTTTACTCCACACTCCACAACAAAGATCGTCTGCATTCCCTTTCTCTTCTCTTTTCACCACCCCTTTTGGGTGGGGGCACCTCATTTTGTTTTTGACTTCATAACACTTTCAAAAGGTGCTTTCTTTTTCTTCTCTTCTCTAACTCCCTTCTTAAATTATGCAATTATTGTTACCATTGCTTTCACTTCATTGCCCCTGCTCAGCTCAACTCTTCACTAGTTCTTGCATTTTCATTTCCTAGTCATATTGTAAGAAAGCTACTTTTTTTGCTTTGTGGTCTTTTTCTTTGTGCCATTGGGGGATCTGGGTTGGTGTTAGATTTGGGTTTGGTGTAGGTTCATTAATTGTTAAAGTTTGTTCATTGTTCAGAGTTAGGAAGAGAAGGAAAAAAAAAAGGTTATGGCAGGAGGAGGAGGTCCACCCAAAGCAGATGAGCCACAGCCACACCCACCAAAGGATCAGCTTCCCAATATTTCTTACTGCATTACTAGTCCTCCTCCATGGCGTGAGTGCTTCTCCTTATTTAGATTCAAAAGTGGCTCTCTATAAGAAAATTGACAATAATGATGATGGAAATAAAAGTTGTTACTTTTCAGTTCCCAGTTTGTGGATTTTTATATAATGGAAGAAAATTCCTTGTTCTTAAGGTGGTTGAAAAAACAAAGGAAAAAGAACTGCCTTTTCTACTTTGGGGGGTTTGAGTCCAGTTTTGTACCTCTCTGCCAATGGCAATCCATCCAGGCATCTTTTTACTCTTAATATCAATGGAGCCAATTTTGAAGTGCTGTTTTCAGTTTAGTTGAAATGATTTTCATTATATATATAAACCAAAGGCCTTTCCTGTTATTTCCAGATCCAGATTTGGTACTTCGGAAACAATTTGATTGCTACTTCCAAATTTGCCCCACTGATGTAATTCTTTTTAAGTATTATATATATATATATATATATATATATATATATATATATATCATATTGTTGGATTTTGGGGCCTTTTATAACATCACTGATGCCACACAATCATGAACTTATAGTTGAACAATGTCGTTAATGAATTCTAATTAAGTGGAATATTTGGCCACTTTAATGACATATTCTTTAATCTACCCTCCTCTTTTACTTTTGATTTACTTTACTTTTATGTTTGTTCCTTAATTTGATGAGGAATTTGGGGACATTTCGATGCAGCTGAGGCCATACTTCTCGGTTTTCAACATTTTCTTGTGATGCTCGGCACAACTGTGCTCATTCCCACCGCTCTTGTTCCCCAGATGGGAGGTGGCAATGTAAGCAGCTATGGATTAAATATTTAAAGCAGCAAATTGTACAAAATTTGAAAGGGAATATTATGATAATCTAACAAATGGATTGAAGATGCTTTTTCCTCCAAGCCAAAATTATATATATAAAAAATGACGTTTCAATTTTTGCAGGAGGAGAAGGCAAGAGTTATCGAAACACTGCTTTTTGTTGCTGGTATTAACACATTATTGCAAACACTGTTTGGAACTCGACTGCCTGCAGTAATTGGGGGGTCCTACACCTTTGTTCCAACCACAATCTCAATTATCCTTGCTGGCCGATTCAGTGGTGAACCAGATCCTATAGAGGTCTTGTGATCAAAACAAATCTAATCCTAAATGATGCACGGTTGATGTGCTTGCTATATTATTTATGTTGCTACCATATATGTAATCATATTGTATATCCATTTTTTTATGAGCTAATTCTGTTGGAAATAGAATAGTATAAATTTGTTTTTTGAACCACCTGAAAGCTTTAGATTTTATGCTTATTATTTGATTGGAACTTTTTAATAACCTTTTTCCTTATTTTTTATCTAATCAGAAATTTAAAAGGATAATGAGGGCAATCCAGGGTGCTCTTATTGTTGCTTCAACTCTTCAAATAGTACTGGGCTTCAGTGGTCTCTGGCGTAATGTTGCAAGGTTGGCCAAAGTTCTTACCTCGTGGATGATCATGCTTTTTCTTTCTTTACTCTTTGCATGTCTTGACAATGTGTAAACTAAAGTGTAAGCCATATTTAAGAATGTCTTTGCTATGTAGGCTCTTTTGCCATTGTTCCATCAAGTTAAATTGATCTTTAAAGTGGATGTTATAGCTTAAATGATTTATTCAATTGGATTTGGATTAATTTAGTACAAAAGCCAAAAAGAATTGAAAAATCTTGTGATTGGGTATAATTTTCCCATCTTATGTAAGTTCAATTGGTGTTTCAGGTTCTTAAGTCCACTTTCGTCAGTTCCTTTGGTATCTCTTGTTGGTTTTGGGCTGTATGAGTTAGGGTTCCCTGGGGTAAGCCTTCTGCTGCAAATTTACAATATCAATGTTTAACATTAATTGATGGAAGTTTCAATATTGATTCCTGACTTTGGTGTAGGTTGCTAAATGTGTAGAGATCGGACTTCCTGAGCTTATATTGCTTGTATTTGTTTCACAGGTAGAGACAGAGTTGCATATACAATGTCTTCTAAATTTCTAAATCTCAGCAATAGGATCTTAGTTGATATTTTTCTCTTGGTTTCTATACTCTTCTAGTTTTCTAGCATGATGGTTTCTATAAGTTTGAGTTTTGTTAATTGGTTAGTGGTTGTCACTTGCAGTATGTGCCCCATGTGCTACATTCGGGGAAACATATCTTTGACCGTTTTGCTGTAATATTTACAATTGTAATTGTGTGGATATATGCTCATCTACTTACTGTTGGAGGGGCTTATAATGATGCTGCACCTAAAACTCAGTTATCATGCCGTACTGATCGTGCTGGACTTATAGATGCTGCTCCTTGGTTAGTTGTGCGATTTCATTGAGTTTTAACTCTTAAATATTGGCAATTTTTGCTGTGGCAACTGTTTTGATCCTTATTATTTTACCACGTTTTTAAATTAATCCAATAATTGAATTGGTTCCCTATCATGATTGTCAACTGTGGCATTTGCCCAGGTGGCAGCTGGTGTGCCAATGTGACAACCAATTTTACATTTGTGAACAAGAGGGTGGCCAACTTAGTCCATTTCTTGTTTAAGAATCCCAGTCATGTCAGTGTTTCAAGGGGATTGTCATAGCAGGTGTTAGGGATGGATTGATTTGGCCACCATCTAATCCACGGTAGCAAAATGGGCATTAAATAATTGACAATTGGTCATAGGGTCCCAATTGAAAACTTTATTTTTAGGGATTAGTTTCAAATCTCGGTAAAATTATATTCTGCGTGTTCATTAGCAAATGAAACTGGATTATATTCATTATTCAACATTTTTCTCCAAATTCAGCAGATATATTTTTGTTATTTCAGTATAAGTAGTATTTTGACTAGAATGATTTTTTGTGGCTAACTGAGAAGATACACTGAAATGGGTATATGCTACATGCATCACTCTTAATTCATTTCTAATACTTGTCAGTTGTTGCTTACAAATGTTTATTATTGATATTTCTCAAGTCAGATTCAACTGGATCCTTGAGATATTGTTTTTTTAGTCGGTGGGAATCTACTACCTAGGCTTAGCTTTATTGAGAAGAATTTTTCATTTTGAGTTTGCAGGATAAGAATTCCGTATCCCTTTCAATGGGGAGCACCTTCATTTGATGCAGGTGAAGCCTTTGCCATGATGATGGCAGCTTTTGTTGCTCTTGTAGAGGTAATTTCTTTCATTAGATCTTCTCTATTAAGAATTCCTTTTTGTTTATTAATTGGTATTCTTTCTTATGCAACAATTATTCATTTATTCTGTTATATCTATATACGTCATTTTCTTTGGGTCTTCTGCGAATTTTATCAGTTCATTGCTGCTAGACACACACAGGACAGCATATCATTCTTACATCTTACATCCTTTTGAGCCTTTTGCATGTTGACATTCTTAGGAATTATCTTGTATGTATGTGCACTGGCTTAGTATTAGTGTTATGCAGTTTCTATTCTGCATACTTCATTTACACTATTTACTAATACTCACTTTTTTCATTTGTTACAAACAGTCCAGTGGAGCTTTCATTGCTGTATATAGGTATGCAAGTGCAACACCATTACCGCCATCTATTCTTAGTCGGGGTATCGGTTGGCAGGTACGAAAATGGCTAGTGCTAAAATATTTAAATATCTGTGAAAATAATTATGCATTTATAAGTGATATATTATAATGATCTTTTTACCAAGAAATTAAGTAGAACAGTCGAGTATAACTCCTTGTGCTTCTTATTTATGTTTTCAGGGAGTTGGCATTTTGTTATCAGGATTGTTTGGAACAGTCAATGGGTCCTCTGTGTCAGTGTAAGATTGAAACTGTTCTTTTTGTATTCGCGATTACTTTACATTACTTAAAAGACAACTTTCTTGTTGATGAAAAGAATTTTGTTGGTTTCCTTACAGAGAAAATGCAGGTCTTCTGGCTTTGACACGTGTTGGAAGCAGAAGAGTAGTGCAAATATCTGCTGGATTTATGATTTTCTTTTCAATTCTTGGTGAGTTGATGAAACATGCTGTTTGTAATTTGAATACCTAATTTTTCCTTATCCTACTACACTTTGTTCCCTTGTAACATCGGCTAATTTTTCTTTTATTATGTAGGAAAATTTGGAGCAGTTTTTGCCTCCATCCCGCCTCCCATTATTGCTGCCCTGTATTGCTTGTTCTTTGCTTATGTTGGTATGTTTGATTCTTTAAAATATACTCATCCATGTATTTACACTTTGATTTATTTTGATTCCTACAAGAAACATCACATAATGTTACACTTATGATCGTCTTTGTAGGTGCTGGTGGTCTTAGTTTTCTTCAGTTCTGCAACCTCAACAGTTTTAGAACAAAATTCATTTTAGGCTTCTCAATCTTCTTGGGCTTGTCTGTGCCTCAGTACTTCAATGAGTACACAGCAATCAATGGTTTTGGTCCAGTCCACACAAGTGCAAGATGGGTATGGATAATAAGATGCAAGATTAAATATGTTTTTAATCTCTTAACTTTTGCTAATTTTCACTTTCAGTTCCTGAACAAATTTTATTCAGCTTTAATCCCTAAAATTTTCTTCCATTGAACAAAATATATTGACCCCAAGAACCAAAAATATTAATAGGAGGAAAAGTTTAGAGACTAAAAGTAAAAATCGACAAAAGATTAATGACTTAAAAATATATTTCGATTCTATTTGGATTCAAACTTATGAGTATTTTTGAGAGTTTTTCTACCGAAAATAACTCTTTATTTTCGGTAGAAAAATTCTCGAAAGCACTTCTGACTTATATTCAAACTGACTCCTAATCCTAAGATGTATATAATATATGAAAACCATGATTTTTTATTACCTTTTGTTGAGTATACTTACAATCACATTTTTATGTACATGCCAGTTCAATGACATAATCAATGTCCCATTCCAATCAAAACCATTTGTTGCGGGTGTTGTGGCATATTTTCTAGACAACACTTTAGACAAGAGAGCTGCTATTAGGAAGGACAGAGGAAAACATTGGTGGGACAAGTACAAGTCCTTCAAGGGTGACAGCAGAAGTGAGGAGTTTTATTCACTGCCTTTCAATCTAAACAAGTACTTCCCCTCTGTTTAATTGTGCACAAGTGCTGGAATATAAGGTGGTTTCATCTTCACCACGATCTGGTTCTAATATTTAATTGAATCTTGTTACACGCCATAGCTCTATGAATAGTCCACCCTATTATAGCATTTTGTAATACATTTATTGTTGCTCTTGTTTCTGTAAATCTGATCAAGAAAGTGGATTGACTTAGCAAATGCGCATGGTTAATTTATCTTTGATTTTTGTCATGTTCACTTTAGAATCTCTTTTGCCCCCTCCATGCAATGCTTTTTGTACTCTATTATCTATTGAATTATGTTATACTATTTATTAATCTAGACATCGTAGATAAACAAAATTGATTTAGCTTTTATTTACTTAAAAAAAAGTAGGTATTTTTTGTGTGTTTATTTCAATGTGTAGAATAATCAATTAGATCATATATTAAAATTTAAACAGGTACATGATGTATAACTGCCGATTGTTATGGTTATTTTTTTAAGTAAAATATAGTGAAGTTTAGGGTCCACTTCACTGATAGACGTGTGTACAGTTGATGTTTTCCAAAGTATATTTTGGTGTTAAATATCACTATTAAAAGAAACAATGATTTTATCTAGGAATAAAAATTGATGTGTGTTTTTAAGAGAGAAGAAAAATAATATGTTGATAACATTGTCACAGGCTCACAGCCACTCAGTGCTAACGGTGGATTAGGAAGATAATCTTATCAATAGTTATACACGTGTCAAGGTTTCAGAGTTTCATTTATCGCTCAAAATCTATAATCTATAATACTGACACTGCGTAATTTTGTCGTGAACCGGTTCCCTAAGAACTTACACCGTTCTATTTAGTATAATAGTTGTTATATTATTTGAAAACAATTCTTACCACATTTATATACGATAAGATATTGATAGGAAATGGAATTTACTAATGGGATTATGGTGAGAGTTAGAAAATTGAGCTCTAATTACAATATAAAAATACAAAAAGAAAAATAAATGTAGAAGAAAATATCATAGAAAAGATAACCACTTGATTTGAATCTACACAGCTGTCTTAAATATTTAGGTTCTTTTTATTTAGTTAGGAGATACAATTGTCCCACCTATTTGATTAATTTTAAAAGTAAAAGTGATATTTCAAGTTATCATTCTAGGTCTAAGGTGAGAATTGAATTTCAATCTTTGAATGAGAAAGATAAGTGTTAAATTACTTATACTAACAACTTTTGATTATTTAGATGTTTGTTACTTATAATGTGATTTTGTGCATCTTGAACTGAATTGTCTTGTGAAGTGAATTCTGTGTAAAAGGTACATGTGATTTTTGTTTTAAAAAATGATCCACCCCAAAATAACTAAATTGTTGTCTATTTCTCCCTTATCTTCCATTTTACCCTCCTTCCAATATAAGCAAGGTTGTTTACAGCTAAAATCCCTCTGCCCCTGACTCATATTTCCCACATGGTCTAGCGAATGATTGTCCAACACTTCCCTCTAAAAGATTCACATCGTCCTCAAGGTGGAGGTTGAGAATTAAGATAATTGCCATGTAGCAGTTCAAAGAACTTCCTCTGGGGTCCCATTGTTTAAAGCATATTGAGCACCAAGCTATGCTTCAAGTTGAATAATTGTGATTGGGCCCCTTTGTAAATTGTTGTGCTTCTCCTTTTCTAGATCTCATCCAGCCTTTACTTTTCTTAGTTCAAGTGCTTTTAGGAGAGAAAAAAAATAGAAGAGAAAAATGAAATAAATTACTTCATAAGATACAATTAACTTATACACAAGTTAATTTATAAAAATCCTCTTCTATAAGCTTCTCAAAAACTTTAATTTTAACTTATGCAGAAATTTATTTCAATTTTTTAAAAATATTTTTCTCCTATAGATTGTTTTGAAAAAATTTAACCAAATAGACAAACAGACCCTTTGATTCATGCAATACTTCCCTTTCTCTTGTTCTATTATTTTTTATTCATATGCTACAACTTTTACATAGAAAGAAATCAATGTGCCGATTGACTTCGGGAGAATTTTGTGGTGTACTTGGAAACTTGTCCACTAGATCTTACATCTATGTTGTTAGCTGAATATTATAGGGGTTTCATTTGTAAGACCTTAGTTGTTGTTTTTTCAATTTCTGTGATAAAAAAATATATATACTACAACGTTTTTGGCCTTAGTTATCTTAATGGGTTGGGTAGAACTATCAAACTAATAGTATTTGTAATTCACTATTGGGTCTCTATTTTGAAGTTTGAACCCACTAAAAGAAATGGCATGAAGTTGGGCTCGACTGGGAATTCTCCAAATAGTTGCAACATGTATGCTTCTACCTGCAAATGGAGGAAAAAAAATTATTTTTGTCAGATTAAGAATCAAGTCATGGTTGTAGCCATTTGGCCCATGTTCAAACTTAATTGTCCTCCCAATATTTCTGTTTCTAGCTCAACTAAATTGGGATCTGTTTTACAATAGAAGAAAATAAGAAAGAAAAATAAAATTTATTTTTTTATGGATATTTTTTTTGGACAAGTTAGTATGATATAACTTACAGAAATTAGCTTATAAAATTTTTTATCTAAATTGACCATTAATAAATTTTTTCATAACCATTTTTAGGAAAAAAAGTTCAATTTTTTAAAGGTAAAATTAGCTTAGCTAAATGAGAAACTATAAGCTAATTTTTTATTAGTTTGAATAAGCTTCTCCATATCACTTTTAGGAGAGAAAAAAGAAGAAGAAAAAATAGAATAAGTTTTTCATAAACTAAAACTAATTTATGTATAAGTTAAAAAACAAGATTTTAGAGAAGTTAATAGGATAGACTTTCTTTAAATTATCTTGTGCATGAATTAATTTTAGTTTATGAAAAAAATTATTTCATTTTTTTTTTCTCTTAGAGAGTGTTTGGAAGAGATTACAATCTCTCATTTCAGCTTTTTTTTTTGGGAAAAAAAAGCTGTTTGCAAAAAAAACTCTGTTTGGGACAACAATTTAAATTTGTAAACAACTTTTTTTTCTTAAAAATAAGTTATTTTTATGAAACTAAAAATTTAAAACTTATAATTGTTTCTCAACAGCTTTTCTCCTTTAAACTAATTTACTACAAAAAAGAAATTGATTTTTTTTACTTATCAAGCGAAGTTAAACATCTTAAAATTGTTTCTCAAGAAAACTTCATTTTGACTATAATAGATTATAGCAATCAAAGATTATTCATATAATTAATTATCAAAATAATATAAATTTTTACAGCTTTTCCAAAGAGACTCTTAAAAACATTTCTAGAAAAATTTATTAAATAAACTCAAAACTCATAAAGAAACTTATTTTATTTTTATTTTATATTTTTTTCCTCCTACGAGTCTTTGTTGAAGCTAAGAGTGTTAAGTCTTAAATGGGACCACACTACTTAACTCCTAAACAAGAGCCATGCCTCAACCCAAATTGTGATTCCAATATACCCTTTTTTGAAATCCCTTTTCTGTCGTTGCTAAGTCAGTCATGGTTTATTACAAAATAAGTTCGCACTTTAGATTTTAGAAGGAAAATCTCATTTGGCATATGATTAATTCCCTTAGTGGAAGTATTATCACAGAAGTTGATCTTATGGTTTCATTACGAACATAATGTTTTATATGAAATATATTTATCATTTTTGGAGAGGTTGATGATTATTAGTTTTTCTTTAAGAAATATGTGAAGTCTAAGGCCATGAAGAAATTTAAAGAATATTAGTGAAAATAATTGGAGAAACTAATAAAAATAATACTTGTTAGAAAATTATTTTATCTAACTTTTGGGTTATTAACAAAATTTTAGTGCAAAGTTAAGAATTAGATGTAATCTTGAGGGCTAGTTCTAATATTTTATGGACTTAGAGTAAAATAATAGTTCTTGTACCAAAAAGGTACTAGAATAAGTAAAGTGAATTTATAAGTATTGACATAATAATCATGAACGAGACTTGTGTCCGAGACTTGAGACATAAACTTGTAGTCAAATATTAAAACTTATTCTTTAAGACGAGCATAACTTAGATAACACAAATTACGTAAAGTGTTATAAGTTAAACCCTAAATTCTAAATCCTAAACCCTATACTTAATATAATGTTTCATGAGTCTTGTCTCATTAGAAAGATTTTGAAAGTGTTTATAATTTTATAAATTGTATTTTAAAAATGCATAAACAAAACCAACTTTTTATTAAGGAGTTGTTATGAGATGTAAACCATATAATATTCTATGAGGATGATATAATTGATCAAGTCTCTTTACTTTTATTAGTTAAAATTTGGAATGAAATTTGACAATCTCTTATATTTTATATCTTTTTATACGAACTTGTTGATGATAGAATAGATAATCCATGACATTCTCAAATAGATTGATATTGATCTTAATGTCTTATAAAATGTAAATCATATATAAGGTGATCCAAAAACAAAACCACTAAAAAAAAATATTTAACCAATCCACAATTGGTTAAGAATGTATAGTTTTATACTAGATTGAGTTAAGAATAAATATAGTTTTGAATTGGGGTACTTGAAATCGTGGAAGCATGAATAAGAGTGTGAATGAATTGTGTAGAGGATAAACTTAGGAGGTGGGTAACAGGAGACAAGGGGAGAATATGGTGAAGGAATGTGGGCCTGAAAGGGGAAATGGGGCATTGGACCACAATTGCATGTTGTAATGAAAAGCCCAACAATGCGACACCCACTCATCATGTGTCGGCGGTGATCACACATCATTCGCTTTTTCAATTAATAATAAAAGTTGCAGCATCACCACCCACCACCATGCATAACCCTAAACCCTAAACCATAAACTTAATCTTTCCTTCATTCCCCACGCATGCCCTCTCATTTCACCCCACACGTTCTTTGCTCTTTTATCTTTTATGTACATCATACAAGGATTCTAACATTGCTACTTTACAATTATTTAGTCTGTTTTTATTTAATTAACTAGGAAGGCTTTTTCGTCTTGCTCTATCTAAATTAGCATCGTTGGACATCCAGTAAGGGCAAGGCTAAAAAATTTATGTGTATTACTTATTATGGTTTGATCTTTTTCCTAGTTATGAAAAATATTTTATTGAAAGAGATCAATTTTACTCTAATAATTTTGAAGATTAGTTGGAAAATAACTTAAGGTGATATTGATATTTTTTTGTAAAAATGGGAAAGATTACAATGGTGGCAATAAAGATTGAACCTAGGTCCTCATGTTTTTAACTATCCTAACTCCTCTCTACCCAACCACTAAGCTAACCCTAGTGGTCAATGATATTGATATTTGGTAAAGAGTATCAACTTTCATTTTAAACTAAATTAATTTCCTAAGAATCTTATTCGTAGAAATAAGATTTCTGTTTAAAAATAAAATTTGTAATTAATTATTATAGGAAAGTTTTATTTATATCTATTAAAGTAAAAAATAAAATAAAATGGAAGTTACTATTTTGACTTATTCACAAATTAATATTTCTAAAAAAGATATTATTTTTAATATTCTAATGAGAAATTTAATTATTATTGAAGGAAAATCCATAATCTGACTACAGGAGTCAATGGCGAATTATCGTCGGGTGGAACTCGAAGGATCAATGTAGAGTGAATATAATGAAATGAGGTTCTAAATGTTACCTGGGGGCACATGGCCTTCATATATAGCTTTCATTTGGTCAAAAAAATGTTACCCTATGTATCAATATGATACGCTGCATGTGATTGACATTGAATGGGAGTGTGTTAATGTTTTTGAAAAGAATACCAAAATTAGTAGTAAAATAGAAAAAAAAAATTAAATTTAAGTATCAAAACAAACTTAATACTAACTCAATTTCAATATAATGCTAGTTAAGAAAAGTTTGTGTTTAAAAATTTGATTTTATAAAATTAAAATGATTTGATTTGAAAAGAATTATAAAATTTTATTTTTAGAGTTGCGGATACTAAAAATTGAAATTAATTTGGGTTGTGATTTCGAAAATCAAAGATATTAGGATATGATATTATTAACTTTTCTCGTAGGTACTAATCAATTATAAATTAAGTTTCTAATTTTTGTTAATTTATATTGTGTTTTAAGATGTAATTTTTGACTTTTCATATTTTTAAAGTGTAATTAGTGTGCTGGTAAACTTGTAACACATGATTTAACACATAGGATTGATTTTGTTTGGTAAGACACTTTACCATTGTGGTCTATCTTCTTTTTATTTCTGTCCATTTTTCTTTTGTTTTGATCTAGTCCCCCAAGTTCTTTGTTTTTCTTTTCTCCTTTTATTATATTTGGACGTGTGTTGCAAATAAATGGTAGATTTTGAGATTTCAACATTGTTATAATGTCTTTGTCCTATAGTGATGCTTAGCATGCTTGATTTTATATATATATATATATATATATATATATATATATATATATATATATATATATATATATATATATATTCTAAACCACTTAATTAACATTTTAATTTCATAGAAGTTAATTAAACAATTTGCTTTAAGATTAGAGGTTTAAACATTTACTAATAAACCTTACCCTATTATAGTAATAAGCTTTATTAGTTTTTTCTTTCTTTTCATTTTTTTTTGTTTTAAAAGAGTTTTTCCCTATAACATTCAATTCCTCTAGTTCATATAAGGGTGATTAAGCCAAATTAAGCATTAAGAGAAAGAAGTAAAAATAATTAATTGAATTAAAAACCTTAATAAACAATCTAAAAAAGTACATGAAGTTAGGTTATATCAATCCTCAACACAAGTGAATTAGATATTCATGATCAATCTAAGAAACAAATAAAAGAAAGGAGTGAGTTCCAAGGTGTGTTCATGATGAGAACTTTTGCCTCCTCTCTTTTTTTTTTAGAAAACATAACTTATTATATGTGAATAGTTAATAATTTTTTTTAATGTTTTTAGACCTTTTATATGTCTCTAATTTTGAGTTTGAATAGTTTACTCGCTTAAGCAATTAAGATAGTTTGCTTAAGTGAGCCTTTGAATAATAGTGAAAATTCTCTCTATCATGTCTTGGTTCACTTAAACGAGTCTTCAAATCTAAAATAAGCGTGTCCTATGACATCTCTTTCTTAAGTGACTAATATGATTTGCACTTAAGCGAACCTTCAACTCCTAAAAGTATGTTCTTTCTATATATCTTTGTTTAAGCAAGTAAAGTGATTCGTTTTAGCGAGTCTTTCTCCTTTGAGAAGTGAGAACTTCAACTTTTTGGACTCAACTACTCCAACTTTTTACCAACACTTTTCTTACTATGTCAATTATCGTAACTTTACAAGAAAAATATTAAAAAAAATCCTAAAAAACTAAAACATCTAAGTATCAATTTTCTTATTTATCAATTACTTAAGATAAACACAACTCTATAAAGATAAAGTATTACTTATAGTTGTAACTTCATTCTCAAGTTAGGAATTGAACCTTAATCCTTGATTAAGATTATGTTAATGACTTTGGTTAAGTCTAATATTTTTTTCATAATATAAGCAAATTTTAAGGTTTAACAGGCCATTTATGATGATAACATAATAATAATAATAATAATAATAATAATAATAATAATAATAATAATAATAATACATATTTATTTATTTTATTTAAATAGATTGACCTATTAGACCTAAAATATTTTTTTAAATGGCCTAAGATCTAACCTTTGTTTAATTAAATAACTTTAAATGAAAGCATGACCTATTTTCTTAAGGTCTAACCTAATTTTCATAGACTAAATGGTTAAGTCTATTTCCATCCCTATTTATGAGGAAATAAATAGTTGTTGGTGTAAGCATAACAACTTAATTTCTTTCTCTTATCTAAAATAACCATAAAATGAGTTATGTTGTCAAATTTCTACATGCAATAACCATAAATTGAGTTATGTTATATACATCTGTATATTAATTCTTCATTCGGACCATAATTTTTTATTATTAAGGTTTTTGCTATGACACCCTCTACCCTGCTAATCAACACATAATTAATTGTAAAATAGTAAACTTTTTGAATAAAACTTTGTTCTAAGAATTATAAAAGGTTTTCAAAAGCACCTCCAATGGTAGAGAAATCACATTTGTTTCATAAACTTAAACAAGTTCTAGAAGAGTTAACTAACACGAAAACCAAAACAAAATAAAATCAAATGGCTAACCAAAGGCCATACCAAAGCTCCAATAGATTAACAAGTTTTTTTTATAAAAAATAAATAGGCAATACATTAAAAAAATTACAAAACATAACTTTAAATCTCCATGTCACATCCTATCAGAGTTCGAATCACAAGCATATCACAAGGCTTAAGCCTTATCATCGACATCGTCATCAAAATGATCCACACTTGTAAAACACATATAGAACACAACAAATAAGGAAGTGAGAAACGTCTCACTTTGGTTACCAATGTGGGAAAGAGCTAGATAACAACACACAAGCAACAACATAGTATTAATATACATATAAATAGTTCAATACAATATTCATCACAATTATAACTTAAAGAAGTAATATAATAAACATCAAAATATCTACAATACTCATGATCACACAAAAGCAATGGACACAAATTTCACTTTATATGCATGTGGTGCCAAAGGATCTCATAACATGTGATCCGAAGGCGAATTCTCATGGCTCGAAGGCAATTACTCATGGCCTAAAGGAGAATTCTCATGAGTCGAAATTGAATATTCATAGTTCAAAGGCAAAATGTCATGGCTAAAGGAAAATTACTCATGGCTTGAAGGCAAAATCTCATGTACGGTTGTAAAATATTTCATGCACATGATGGATGTCTTGTAACGACCCACCCTAGGCCGTCACATCCAGAACCAACCAAAATAAAATAATATATCAGAAAGAAAATAGAACAAGGGCCAGCTACGCTAGAGTGTAAATATACAATAACATATAAAATTGTTTCCAAAATATATAACATATTTTTATAATAAAGTCATTATCCTCAGTAAGGTTATACATTAATACAAAAAGGTAATATAATTACAACGTCATGAAGACATCAAAATAAGACACCCTAGGTGCTGGTCAAGCTCTAAACCTAGCCACTTCTCAAAGCAGCTATCCAAAAGACTCCTTGCTATCCCAAGGCCTCATACCTGATCTGCTCCCCCACATAGTGAGATCATCACATTCCATCATGAAAATATAAGGGTTAGCACATATAAAACCAATCATAGTACATCATAATAAAATATCATTAAACAGATATTTATCCAGACCAATCAAGTCATTTCCAAGCTAAACATAGACCAATCCAAAATATAATGTATACACATCCATGCCAATGCATACATATTTTATGATAATAAAGAATCCATAACCAATGTATACAATCCATACCATATGTATACATATTCCACATCCCAAAACAAAGTCACACCACTGTATAATCCATGATGTAACCAACACATCCAAACCAAATGTTGGTCTCAACACATCCAAACCAAGTGTTGATACGGTAAAACATGTCATCAACCCATGTCTCACACCTAACCTCTCATGGAAAATATACAGTTGGATTACGTCGTCACGTAACCCTGGTGATCGTGACCACCTCATCCATCGGTATGACTCGGCCTGAACCCATACCGGTAGTAAATAGAATACTTAGAGGAGTACTTCAGAATCCACCTAACATCTGAAGTGGTTTATTATATAACCTTTGGAAAAGTTCCACATTGGAATCATCACCATGGGATTCCCAAATTCCATATTTTTCCAAAGATTATATCCTGATCTCACCAAAAGATCTAACCCATACCATAACCTTACTCCTCTAAGTTCTATTAGCTTTCCAAACCACACACATATAGCATATTCCATAATTACATACCAAAAATTTCCATAACCAAGCCAAATTATTCAATATAATAACATAAATAACTAAACACTTAAAACAACCATCAACTTAAACAAATGATAATCTTCATATAAACAAAATAGCATATTAAAAGTTATACTACCCTTATCATGCTCATACATACTAGATTAAGTCTTATAAGTACTACCCTTACTTGGATAAACCTGAACCAAAACTTGGGCAGAACCTCCTCCTCTTCCTTAAACAAGAACCGAAACTCGAGCTGAATCTCCTCCTCTCCCTCCTCTTTTCTCTCCCCTGGCAGAACCTCCTCTACTGGATTCCTCTTCCTTTTTTTCCTCTTTTCTTTCCCCTCCTCTCCCTTTTTCTCTCTCTCTCTCCTCTTTCTCTCTCTAGGACCTTCTCTCTCAATCCTACTTTTCCAACACCCCCAACCCCCTATTTATAGAGTTCTGCCTGCCTAACCCGGAACGGCCCGTTCCAAAAGCGAAATGCCCGTTCTGGGCCTAAAAAATCCACGTAAAATTTTGAATTGGAACGGCCCGTTCCGAAACCAGAACGGCCCGTTCCGAGACTCATCCAGAACGGCCCGTTCTTCTTCCGGAACGACCCGTTCCAAAATCAGAACGGCCCGTTCTCCTTGTTGGAACGACCCGTTCTGGACCCATTCCCAACTTAAAACTTAGTGTCTTTTTATTGCTTGGAACGGCCTGTTCCAATTTTGGAACAGCCCGTTCCAAGTTACCAATTTACCCCTCAAACTTTAATAAAATTGTGAAAATGCCATTAATAAAAGTTACAAAAATACCCCTTTTAAAAAATGAATATTACAATTCTCCCCAACAACAAAAATTTTTGTCCTCGAAAATTCACTTACTCTAAAAGAGATATGGGTATTGATCCTTCATCCTATCCTCCAACTCCCAAGTGGCTTCATTAGTAACCTCATCCCAAATAACCTTCACCAGATTGATAGATTTACCCCGCAACTGTTTAACTTTTTTATCTGCCACTGAAACTGGATGTTTCTCAAAAGTTAAATTCTCCTTAACTTGCACTGCCTCTGATTCCAGGACATGGCTCGAATCGTGAATATACTTCCTCAGTTGTGAAACATGGAACACATCATGCAGATTAGACAGGAATGGAGGTAATGCAATCTGATATGCCATTGGTCCAATCCTCTTGAGAATCTGATACGGCCCAATAAATTTAGGATTCAACTTCTTAGCTTTGATAGCTCTTCCCACACCTGTGGTAGGAGTTACTTTCAAAAACACATGTTCTCCCTCTAAAAACTCCAAAGGTTTCCTCCTCTTGTCTGCATAAGACTTTTGCCGACTCTGAGCAGCTCTCATTCTTTCCTGAATTTGTTTCACCTTTTCAGTAGTCTGTAAGATGATCTCTGGCCCCACCATCATTGATTCTCCCTCTTTAAACCAACACAAAGGTGTTCGACACTTCCTCCCATACAGAGCCTCAAATGGTGCCATTCCTATACTTGCATGAAAACTGTTATTATAAGTGAACTTGACCAAAGGCAACAACTCTTCCCAACTCCCTAGATGATCCAAAATACAAGCCCTCAACAAGTCCTCCAAAGATTGGATAGTCCTCTCAGACTGCCCATCAGTCTGTGGGTGGTAAGCAGAACTAAGTCTCAACTTAGTCCCTAACGCCTTATGCAAACTCTGCCAAAATCGAGAAGTAAAACGAGGATCCCTATCAGAAATGATACTGGAGGGCACACCATGTAATCTAACAATCTCCTTAATATACAACTGAGTTAACTTTTCCAAGGACCATTTTATATTCACTGGAAGAAAATGAGGACACTTAGTTAATCTATCCACGATCACCCAAATAGAATCATAATTCTTAGCAGACCTTGGTAATCCAACAACAAAATCCATGGTTATACTATCCCATTTCCATTCTGACACTTCCATTATTTGTAACAAACCTCCTGGTTTTTGATGTTCTACTTTAGCTTTCTGACACACAATGCAAGATGCAACATACTCGGCTACCTCCCTCTTCATACCATTCCACCAAAACATTTTCTTCAAATCTTGATACATTTTTGTCATACCTGGATGTACACTCAACTTGCTCTTATGACCTTCCTCAAGTACCAACTTCTTCAACTCTTTATCTTGTGGAATACAAATTCTACCCTTGTATTTCAAAACTCCATCCATATCTTGTTCAAATCCTTCAGCTTTCTCAGAACCCAACAACTCTCTAACCTTATTCAATCCCGTATCCTGAACTTGTCTTTGTTTCACCATCTCCAAGAAATCACTAGTAATGGTAGTCGTACCACAACTAATAAAATCTGGAGCAATCACAATATTAAGATTCATATCCCTGAATTTCTCTACCAACTCCATCTCTTTAACCATCATGTAAGACATATGAAGAGATTTTCTACTCAAAGCATCCGCTACTATATTCTCTTTACCTGGATGGTACATTAACTGAAAGTCATAATCTTTCAAAAACTCAATCCACCTCCTTTGCCTCATATTTAACTCTTTCTGATCAAACAAGTTTTTTAAACTCTTATGATCATTGAACACCTCAAACTTTGCTCCATAGAGATAATGTCTCCAAATCTTCAAAGCAAAAACCACCGCAGCCAACTCTAGATCATGCGTAGGATAATTCCGTTCATGAGTCTTTAACTGCCTAGATGCATAGGCCACAACCAGTCTATCTTGCATAAGAACACATCCTAAACCTTGATGAGATGCATCACAATAAACTTCAAAAGATTTATTAGGATCTGGCAGAATCAACACTGGAGACGACGTCAGTTTTTCCTTTAACTCTTGAAAACTCCTTTCACACTCCTCCGTCCATATAAAAGGATGATCCTTCCTGGTCAGCTGTGCCAAAGGCATAACTATTTTAGAAAATCCTTCTATGAATCTTCTATAATAGCCAGCCAATCCCACAAAACCTCTAACTTCAGTAACTGATTTTGGATGCTGCCACCTCAAAATCGCCTCCACCTTAGTAGGATCAACTGCAATTCCTTGTGCAGAAATCACATGACCCAAGAACTTAACTTCAGACATCCAAAACTCACATTTTGACAACTTTGCAAATAACTGTTTCTCCTTTAATACCTGCAAAACTATCCTCAGATGTTCTCTATGTTCTTCCATAGATTTAGAATAAACTAGAATATCATCAATGAACACCACCACAAACTTATCTAGAAAGGGTCTGAAAATCCTGTTCATATAATCCATGAAAATAGCTGGAGCATTCGTCACTCCAAAAGGCATGACAACATACTCATAATGGCCATACCGAGTCCTAAAAGCAGTCTTTGGTATGTCCTCCTCCTTTACCCGAATCTGGTGATACCCAGACCTCAAATCAATCTTGGAAAAAACAGAAGCTCCCCTCAACTGATCCATCAAATAATCTATTCTTGGCAATGGATATTTATTCTTGATTGTCAATTTATTTAACTGCCTGTAATTCACACATAACCTCACACCATCATCCTTCTTCTTTACCAATAACACTGGTGCTCCCCACGGAGATACACTAGGTCTGATCATTTGCTTCTCCAAGAGTTCTTCAACCTGCTTCTTCAATTCATATAACTCCGCTGGTGCCATTCTATAAGGAGAAATAGACACTGGTCCTGCCCCTGGTATAAGATCAATACTAAATTCCAACTCTCGCTTTGGTGGTAATCCCGGAACATCATCCGGAAAAACCTCTGGAAATTCTCTAACAACATCAATACTATTCAACAACTTTTCATTCTCTACACTAATAAAAGATAGGATCATAAACCCAAGAACTCCACCCTTCAACAACCCATCCACCTGTCCACTAGAAATAAATTTCTCATGTTCAACAGTAGGAAAGATTAATCTCTTCTCTGAACAATCTATCAAAATCCTATTGGCAGAAAGCCAATCCATCCCTAAAATCACATCTAAATCGGATAAAGGTAAACAAAATAAATTCACTTTATAACAATGCCCTTCCACCTCCACTGGACATCTTAAACAAACCTCAGAAGTCAAAATAGAACCTGAAGCTGGAGTAGAAACAACTAAATCCACACACAAGGAACTCACAACTAAATTTAACCTTGCCACACATTCATAAGAAATAAAAGAATGTGATGCACCAGAATAAAATAGAATAGAAATATCATTACCATCAGCTTTTCCCTTTCCCTTTACCAGCTCAGATGACGTTTCAACTTTAGCACCTGTTAAAGCAAAAACACGACCTGCTGCAGTAGGCCGATCCACTTTTTGGTTCTCTCTAGCTAGAGTATTTTTGACATTGCAATCTTTAGCCATGTGACCCACCTTGCCACATTTAAAACACACATAGTTCTTTGTAGGATAGTCCTTCATCATATGTGGGCCTCCACATGTATAACATCTAATACTCTGAACAGCTCCTGTAGTAGTAGTCCCCATTGATTTTTTATTAGCATTTCCAATTTGAAACTGAGATGGTCTCTTTTGAGAATGTTTCCCCCTCCCAAATCCAGATGATCCCTCTGTACCCTTTGCCACTCTATTTCCTCCTTCAAATCTCTCAACTGTTTTTGCCTTTTCAACTAGAACTGGGAACTCCACAATCCCCATAGGAACAATAGTCTTTTTTAGCTCATACCTTAAACCTTCACTGAACTTCCTGCATCTCCATGCTTCAGAGATAGCTTGAGAATAGTACCTAGCCAAGTGTTCAAACTTGACCACATACTCTTGTACGGACATATTCCCTTGTTGCAGTCTCAAAAACTCAGCTTCCTTAGCATACCTGACACTATCTGGAAAATATTTCTCTAGGAATACCTTTTTGAAATTTTCCCAATTTATCGCCTCCCCCTAACCTCCATCATAGCTTGAGCACTTTTCCACCAGAAACTAGGCTCACCCACCAACATATAAACAACATAAACTAGCTTCCTTTCCTCAGGACAATGCATCACCATGAAGATTTTCTCCATCTCCTCAATCCACTGATCAGCAACTTCAGGTCCATCAACACCTGTAAATTGGGGAGGATTCCCTTTTCTGAACTCTGACAAGCCCCTATACTCATCAGGTATCTCAGCTCTAGCTGCTTCAGCTGCAGCCCGGTTGGTCTCCATCTAAGCCAACAAAGTATTCTATTGTCCAATAGCAGCAACAATTAGCTCCATAGCCTGAGAAATCTGTCGCTCATCTACACCTGAAGAAGGATTAGAATGGTTTCCCCTACCAACCATCCTAATCAAGATAAAAGATCAAGGAACCCATGAATTTACACCAAAACACATAAGTAATTCCTTTCCAAAATCCATTTCCACACAACAAAAACATAACAAGACCATTTCCAACAAACCCTAAAGAGACTCAACCAGCTTTGATACCAAAAATGTAACGACCCACCCTAGGCCGTCACATCCAGAACCAACCAAAATAAAATAATATATAATAAAGAAAATAGAACAAGGGCCAGCTACGCTAGAGTGTAAATATACAATAACATATAAAATTGTTTCCAAAATATATAACATATTTTTATAATAAAGTCATTATCCTCAGTAAGGTTATACATTAATACAAAAAGGTAATATAATTACAACGTCATGAAGACATCAAAATAAAACACCCTAGGTGCTGGTCAAGCTTTAAACCTAGCCACTTCTCAAAGAAACTATCCAAAAGACTCCTTGCTATCCCAAGGCCTCATACCTGATCTGCTCCCCCACATAGTGAGATCATCACAATCCATCATGGAAATATAAGGGTTAGCACATATAAAACCAATCATAGTACATTATAATAAAATATCATTAAACAAATATTTATCCAGACCAATCAAGTCATTTCCAAGCTAAACATAGACCAATCCAAAATATAATGCATACATATTTTATGATAATAAAGAATCCATAACCAATGTATACAATCCATACCATATGTATACATATTCCACATCCTAAAACAAAGTCACACCACTGTATAATCCATGATGTAACCAACACATCCAAACCAAATGTTGGCCTCAACACATCCAAACCAAGTGTTGATACGGTGAAACATGTCATCAACCCATGTCTCACACCTAACCTCTCATGGAAAATATACAGTTGGATTACGTCGTCACGTAACCCTGGTGATCATGGCCACCTCATCCATCGGTATGACTCGGCTTGAACCCATACCGGTAGCAAATAGAATACTTAGAGGAGTACTTCAGAATCCACCTAACATCTGAAGTGGTTTATTATATAACCTTTGGAAAAGTTCCACATTGGAATCCTCACCATGGGATTCCCAAATTCTATATTTTTCCAAAGATTATATCCTGATCTCACCAAGAGATCTAATCCATACCATAACCTTACTCATCTAAGTTCTATTAGCTTTCCAAACCACACACATATAGCTTATTCCATAATTACATACCAAAAATTTCCACAACCAAGCCAAATTATTCAATATAATAACATAAATAACTAAACACTTAAAACAACCATCAACTTAAACAAATGATAATCTTCATATAAACAAAATAGCATATTAAAAGTTATACTACCCTTATCATGCTCATACATACTAGATTAAGTCTTATAAGTACTACCCTTACTTGGATAAACCTGAACCAAAACTTGGGCAGACCTCCTCCTCTTCCTTAAACAAGAACCGAAACTCGGGCTGAATCTCCTCCTCTCCCTCCTCTTTTCTCTCCCCTAGCAGAACCTCCTCTACTGGATTCCTCTTCCTTTCTTTCCTCTTTTCTTTCCCCTCCTCTCCCTTTTCTTTCTCTCTCTAGGACCTTCTCTCTCAATCCTGCTTTTCCAACACCCCCAACCCCCTATTTATAGAGTTCTGCCTGCCTAACCCGGAACGGCCCGTTCCAAAAGCGGAACGCCCGTTCTGGGCCTGAAAAATCCACGTAAAATTTTGAATTGGAACGGCCTGTTCCGAAACCAGAACAGCCCGTTCCGAGACTCATCCAGAACGTCCCGTTCTTCTTCCGGAAAGGCCCGTTCTCCTTCCAGAACAGCCCGTTCCAAAATCAGAACGGCCCGTTCTCCTTGTTGGAACGGCCTGTTTTGGGCCCGTTCCCAACTTAAAATTTAGTGCCTTTTTATTGCTTGGAACGACCCGTTCCAATTTTGGAACAGCCCGTTCCAAGTTACCCATTTACCCCTCAAACTTTAATAAAATTGCGAAAATGCCATTAATAAAAATTACAAAAATACCCCTTTAAAAAATGAATATTACATGTCTCACTACAAGACTCTATGCACAATTTCCATCATATCATCATCACAAGTTCATGTCACATAGCTTTATCACAAGTTCAAGTCATTCACATACCATATCATCATCATTTCATTCTCATATCACACATTATCATCACCTTACATCTCATCATTCACCAATGTCGTAAATGTTGCACACAACATTCTCAAGTCAAATATTAACATTCCATATCACATCATGCATAATCATCTCATATCACATATAAAGTTCTCATGTCATGCATAAACATTTCATATCATGCATATCATGTAAAACTCATCCCATACAAGCATAAAGACTCAAACACAAGGTCTTACAAATATAATTTCAAACCTTTGTCATAACTTACTCATAAATCATTCATAAATATTCCTTCTCATACTTTCTCTTTATTAACTATTGATATAAGTATCTCAAATTATTCCAATATTAAGAACTTAAAGGATAGAACAACTCACTACTACAATTCACAAATTATCTCTTCTTATTTTAAACTTATACGACATTGTAGGGTTTATATGAGATATTTGAAATTATAATTATGATATCAATTTGATCTTAATTTTATTGGAAGGAGAAGACTATTATCTACAACTTCTATGTTGACCTCAAGAGTTGATTTTATCATTTACTATTTTTACAAATTACAAAATCGTAACATTTAAGCCTAAATCTAAAACTTGATTTTCACTCACTAATTTGATCAATACTTGAGTTCTAGACTTTTTTTTGGGTGATTCTAACACCATTAGAAAGCTAACATCTAAGACTACAATTATTATGAAGATATCAAAAGTTAATTCGGTCATTTAAGTCTCATCGCAAGGCTTACAAGGTATGAAGGTTGCATTTCACGTACAAAATGTAAGACTCATCTTCTAACTCACACAACTCGGTCATTTCTTAACATATTTATGTGATTCTTGAGTCTAAACTATAATACCAAATGTCTACTTTCTAATTCAACAAACGAAACTCTATTTAGTTAATCACATAGAAAGAAATCACGTAAATATTAAGATAGGTTCATATAAAAATTTTCAGAATAAAATACAACTCACACTCAAACTCACTTCTCCCAATCCAATCGATTAAAAACATAATTAACACCTAAACTATACTTCTATACCATCAATTAATCAAACACATATATCAATTTCACAAAAATCTTTCAATTTCATCAATCTTCATCTTAGGGTTTCTTACAAAATTTCATAGATTCACAATTAACCCAAATAATTTGTAATTCATTACATATATAATTCAAAGATTAACCGTAGAACACATACATATCGTACGACATGCATTACTCAACTACAAGCACAAGTTTTGGGTTTTCCCCACAAAACACAAAAGACAAACAATAAGATTGGGGACCAATCCCAGTATCCAACTGATACCCCACACTCTAGAGAGAAAATTCTCACTCTCTCTTACCTCAATAGATGCTTGATGATGAATGAGAATCACTGGGATGTACTCCTGGAACCTTTGCATTTTCCTCTTGAAACTCTTGGGTTTTAGAGAAAAAAGCGTAAAGAAAAAAGGAAGCTTAAAAATAATGATGGATTTCTTAAACTCCTGTTTTTAAAAACAAAACCCTTTTTCTTTATTTAAAATAAAATAATTATAAATAAAATAAAAATACAAAAAAATAGTTATAATAAAAATACACATTTTCTCTAATTAAATTATATAACAAATTAATTTCTCAATTTTAATAATTAAAATAAAACACTCATAATTATCATTTAAAAAGCTTCTAATTATTTTATAAATTTCCTTTAATTAATTAAAACACCTTTTTAGTAATTTTAGAAAACTCAAATGTTACATTTGCACATCTCTTAAAAAATATTTAATACCAGTATGTTAATTAAGTCTAAAATACTCCATTTAATACATTAGAACTTGTAGAATAAGACTAATTATGATCATGAAATAGAAATATTAATTGTCAAATAAGAATATACATTAAAAAGTAATTAAATATCACTTAGAATGTGTAAAACATAAAAAAAAAATTAAAAAGAGAAAGTCTAAAAATTAAAAAAAAAAAGTTATGATCTAGAAGGAGTAGAATATATCAACACTATTGTTATTATTGGCTATCACCATTATTATTTTCACTATTGTTGTCGTTGCAACAACTATTATATATCTACTATTACCATCACTATTATCACCATTACATGCACAACTACCATCATTATTATCACCATACATTTTAACCCATGTGACTATCATCATAAGTCTATAATCATTATCGTTATAGTTAGTGCTTCAATCATTATCGTTACTATTGTCACCATATCAGCCTCTACTACCACCATTTCAAATACAAAATAAAAAAAAAGTAAAAAAAGTAAAAAGTAATTAAATATCACTTAGAATGTGTAAAACATAAAAAAAAATTAAAAAGAGAAAGTCTAAAAATTAAAAAAAAAAGTTATGATCTAGAAGGAGTAGAATATATCAACACTATTGTTATTATTGGCTATCACCATTATTATTTTCACTATTGTTGTCGTTGCAACAACTATTATATATCTACTATTACCATCACTATTATCACCATTACATGCACAACTACCATCATTATTATCACCATACATTTTAACCCATGTGACTATCATCATAAGTCTATAATCATTATCGTTATAGTTAGTGCTTCAATCATTATCGTTACTATTGTCACCATATCAGCCTCTACTACCACCATTTCAAATACAAAATAAAATAATACAATAAATTTATTTTATATTCACCATGCAGAAAAAGTTAAAATTTCATGTTTTTTATCCTACTCTTATATCTATTTAACACATCACCAAATGGGTTATTTAAGGGTATAGATTAGATGTAGCTTTCAAATTTTAAAGGTGAACTAATGTAAAATCTTTAGTACTGTATTATCTTCTTGTCCCTAATCTTTATTAACTGTGAATTAATCCAAAAAGAGATACTCTGTAAGGCGCATTATTTGAAAAAAACAATGTTTTCACTAAAATAGTTCTTTGCATAATCGGATCCGTAAAAGATGATATATCTTATCTTCCTAACTCTGAAAACCCTCCTCATTCTTTTATTGGCTTTCAATAATTTTCCATGTTTGAAAATGTTTTCAACACTACAGTTCGATTCCCCATGCAATTTTGCGCTTGTCTTTTTGAAAAAGGTTTCATGTCCATTAACAACGGTTCCATGCAAATAAAGTCAATTTTTGTGGTAATACCGAATCTTAATATTTTAAATAAAATTAATTTCATATTCAAAGAGTTCAGGGATATCAAGTAAAAAATAAATAAATAAATAATATCAATTTTAAGTAATAAAAACTCAAATTCAAATTCGTAAAAAATTTATTTAAAACTTCATATAAAATATTCTTCCTTAGATATATTGTCATTTTAATACTCGATTTAACAACACATCTTTATATTATTTCAAGGTATATGTTGTGGATTCCGATTCAGGCATGATGATGAAAGAACATGGACAGTAGTCTCTAAAGTCTAAACAGGAGTGATGAAATTCTCATGCAACCCAAGATTTGGTGATAATCATTGGCATTGGTGGTTGTGGTTGTCAAACATGGGATGCAACTCACGGTTGATTATGGCTATTTGACCACTAATGCACCATCCTTGTTCCCGAGTAAACCAGACCAAAAGCACTAACCAATCGATAATGTCCATATTTTATGTATCCCTGTTGGAATCCGTTGAAAGACTAAAATATGTATAAAAAAATAACTTTGTCTATGAAAAAACCGACTCAAATCAAAACCACCCTCATGTGTATTCCTCCATCATCTTTCAAATTACGTGCAACAACACTTTGTTTGATCATCTAGCAAAAATTATAACATGCTGACGACATAATCATATAGAATATTGTATTGAACAAGATTATTACTCCAATTAAAAGGGCTATGCTAAAGGGTGCAGTGGCATGCACCGAGCCATATCATGATGACACGGTGATGGTAAAGTTTTAATTAGTTATTTATTATTTTTTAATAACTATAATATTAACTAGTACAAAGTTTCTATTGTTATTTCATTAAAACTAGTAACTAACTTTTCTTAGGACTGTGAAGACACATAAAAGAAATATTTTTTTTATAAATATAATTTATTTTATATTTAAAATTAGAATTTAAATTATAATAACTTAGTTAAGGTCAAAAATCATTATCACTTATCCACACAGTGTTGTAGTTAGAGAAGATAAAATGAGCCATGACCTATGAGTCAATTGATGGTTTGTAAAAAATTCACAGGTTGAATTAGGTATCCTAACTCGCCAACACATCTGACCGGTCTCGCTTAACCTACTAGATCACTAGGCCAAATGTGGGTTAGGACAGATTTATCACCTAAATTTCATTTACTTTTTTTTAGTGTGAAGTTTAACTAAAACATGTTAGATTTATTACATGTGTAATATGTAATTTATTATACAATAAATTTGTTAAAAGAACAAGTAATGTTATAATTATATCTATTTTATTATGCAGCAAATTTGATATTTGTTGTAAAATAAATCAAATAAAATACGTTATAATTTGAAGTTTATTTTATTATTCAGATACATTAATTTATGTAAATTTTGTAAATATTAAAAAAATGATCAAAGAAATACTAAAAATAAATAGTTTTTTTTGTTGTAATTTTTAAGAAATTGATCCACCAACTTGTTAATTTACCTTTGAATTTCATTTTCAAATCAATTAACATAAAGTGAAATTGTCTAAATAGATACGTATCGAATCAGACGGTATTTACCAGAATAGATAAAAATAAAATAAAATCTAAAATATGATATGATGTTAGATTTAATCGTAAAATTAATAAACATTAAATAAAATAGTGAATCTAAGATAATGTGCACCCAAAACAAAATAGAGATAGAGATAGAGGAGTGGGAAGAGGGTATAAAGAGAGTAAAGTGAGGCATTGAGTGAAGTATGTGGTGATGGAGTAATGGTAATGTAACCGACAAGGGACAAAGCTTAGGTAATTTAATTGGGTGGTCACATGCATCATGCATGGCAATTACTTTGTGAATGGGAAAATGTCATTTACCCAAACATGGACCCAAGGGAATGTAACGTTTGAGAGATGCACATCACATCAACTCGCCTGCTTCGGTCCCACTGTGTTTCCTCACAACCTCATGCATCCAATCCCTGCTTGCCACGTGGCCTCTGCTTTCATACATTACCAATTTTCATCTTTTATTCTTTCCTGCTGCGTGCCCTCTTTTCAGTTACATTCCCTTTTATTTGTACAATTCCTATTCCTAAGTAAAACATGTCACTAGTTTTATTTAGATGCCTAAAATTTACAAACATTTAAATAACATTCTTTCTTTTTCTTAATCTATTCTTATTATATATTAATTATATTTTTGTCTCTCAACTTTTTTCTATTAAGATTCTTAGTTTCTAAGAAAGTTTGACCGATCAAGATTTTCATTTTTCTTTCATGAATTTAACTTTTACTCCTTCAAATATTATTAAATAGATAAAGATAATAAAGTCTAAACTTTTGTTTTGAAATTAAAAATTAAATTTTTAAAGATTTGACCAGTCAAATCTTTGTTTCATGACTGAAAATTTAAATGAAAAATAATTTAAAAAAACTTTGACCAGTCAAATTCTTATTCAAGGACCAAAAACTAATATTCTAAAGAATTTTAGGGACTAAAAATTTATCTAATCTATTCTCTTTATCATATAATATCACTAAAAGTTAAGTTGTTAATACAAATTGTTCAACATTTGCAAGTTCAAAACTTTGATCCTTATCTTGAGAATGAAGTCACGACTTGATATGTTACTTTATTCTTAAAAAGAGTCAATTATACTAGAAATGACACAAGAGCAGAATGAAGGCAGGTATTTAGTTTGGATATCCATACTTTATTACATATTCAAATATATCATGAATACTTGTTAAAATGTAAAATTTTAATAAAAATGTAAGAAATAAAAAAAATAAAAATAATTAATTTTAAAACAAATATCTAAATATTAAAAATTAATTTTATATCATATATTTACACTAAAAAATATTATTATGACATATTTATTATAAAAAAAGGTAAACCAAATTATTTTATATATAACTAAAATTATTTTTAATATTATTAAAGTATAGGTATTAACGTATATGAATACTTCACTATTTGTCTCCATCCCATTATTAAATGGATATTCATTTAAAATTCATAATGAATTTTATCCAGAAATATCTACATATACGAGTCTTTTCGTTATCTCTAAATTATATCTCTTAATTATATATAAGAAAAGATATTGAGTAAACAGTAAATTTTGATTAAAGGTATAATACTTAATGTTATATTTTAAACTATAAATTAGTTTTTTAACTTTGTAACAGATTTTTTTCTGCACTGAACAAGAGGATCCATATATTTAGTATTTAAGCATCCATATTCCACAGTCCATATGATAGAGAATTAAAAAATATGAGCATAGGGGTTTGTTTGGTCGTTGAAAATTGGTGGGAGTGAGTGGGTGCTATAAAGACTAGTAAGTGTTGAACATTCCCATCCACCTTGCTCTCATATAGGAATTAAGAAGAAGGAGATGGGAAATTGCCAAGCCATAGATGCAGCAACACTAGTGATTCAACATCCAAATGGTAAAGTAGACAAATTCTATGCACCCTTGAGTGTCACCCATGTCATGAAAACCAACCCTGGTCACTACGTTGCTCTTCTCATCTCCACCACATTGTGTCCAACCAAGACTCACACCAACACCAACCCTGTTCGCATAACTCGCATCAAGCTTCTCAAGCCCTCTGACACCCTTGTCCTTGGCCAAGTTTATAGACTCATCACAACTCAAGGTTATTAATTACTTTGTTGCAACAGCTTGAAAAAGGTTTTGTGTATGTTTTTTCTCTTCTTGTTCCAAATTTGAGCCTTAAAGTGCTTCTTTTGGATTCAGAGGTCATGAGGGGTCTCAGGGAAAAGCAAAAGGCAAAGGTGAAGTCAGAATCAGCTCACAAGCCAGATTTGGTGAATGAGAAAGTGGGTTTGGAGAAGGAGAAAGTAGCAAAGAGGCCTGACATAGAGGACAGCAAGGTAAAAATTCCAACCAATTTTTTTTTTTTTTTCATTTTAATTTTACTATTTCCATTATAATTTCAGCCAGAGATCTTGTTAAATCTTACAGCAGCTAATTGAGTGGTACTTGATGTTTAGTAGTCCATCTGGTTATGCCCATCAAGAAACATCAATTTTTATGAACAGTGGATTTTATTATTGGGGTATTTTACAGGAGTTTGCAATTCTATTCAAAATTGTTTTTGCTAATCAAGCCTTGCCTAGTTTGTTTAGGAACTAGCGACCCATTTTTTCTGCAGAATGATGAATCTGATCTCATGTAAATGTGAATAAGATTCTCACATTAAAAAGAGTTGAATATGATGGATAACATTTAAGTGAGAAAAACTTATAAATATGATATTTTAATGTTTTTTATTAAGATATGTCAAATTTATTTGTGAGATTTACTTATAATCTATTCATAGGGTTTTTCTTTATTCTTTATGTTTAATCCTCTCAAGTTTGGAACAGAGAAAACATGTACATCAAAAAATTTAAATGTACAAAACAAGTATTGGATTTCAAAATAATGCAAGGAATTACTCACTAAAACTGGCCTAAAAGTTTGCATAAGGTCTTATACCTACCACAACACTGCAAGGAATTAAATTACTTGATTTTCATAGAGATCTATTGTATGCTGATTCATAATTGGTGATGATGCCACTCTTATAATTGTTACTTGTGATTGTTATTTCAGGTAATTACGAAAACTGAAAGAGCAAGACCAAGGGTAACAACAGGAACTAATAATGGTGGCGGTGGCACAGCTAAGACAAGATTTTGGCAACCCTCTTTGCAAAGTATCTCAGAGGCTGCCAGCTGATCTGTGTTTTCAATGTTACTCACATGTGCTGTGAGGGACAGAGGAGCAACTGAGAAAGAAAAAAGAGCAAAAAAAAAAAAAAACTCCATGATTGCTTTGTCATGTGGAAATTAAATATATAGATATATATATAGTGCTACACTGAGCTTCAAGGGTGATCAGAAATAACTGGGATCATAAAATTCTCCACTGGGTTGGCTCAGCCATAATTGTGTATAGTTTAGTTGACATATCCTGTATCTGTTACTCTTAGTGTAATTAGCTATTACTTCCCAATCAAATCAACCTTCATCGTCACAATTTCTCTAGTCACTCAAACACACTGTGTTTGTGTTTGGATTACTTTTCAATTTTACCAAAATCAATTATAAAATCACAGTGAAAGAAAAAAGTAATAAATAATTGTTTCAACATGCATTTTCAAAGTTTTTACCATGATTTTGGAATTCAGAATTGATTGTAAGTTTTGTAACACACTGTTATTGTGATTTCCCCCGATATGGCTTCGAATTTTGACACGCATTGATGTCACGAATATAAACTAAACAGATCAATACCAAAGATTATGATCAATTAATGTTATTGATACCTACTAATATATAAATATGCATATATTATTATTGATAGTTTTAGATTAAAAAAGTTATATAAATTTATAATATTATTTACATTATATTACTCCTTAAAATATATTAGCATTTGCATAGAGAATAATCCAACAATGGTCATTTGTTTTTCAACTTCTATAATTATTGTATATTTATAATAAAAAGAAATAATTCTTAAGGATTGAGATCTTGTGCAGATGCGAAAAATATATATGACGACGATGATCGCCTAATCTTAATCATTAACTTTACGATCAATAATATGATTTTACATTATTTTTTCTTTAAAATGTGTCCACAAGAATCATATCGCAAAAAATATTTAAATACATTAATTTAATCACCAAAAAAGCCTCTCTTTTTTTCTCTATATATAAACACCCAGCTAGCACATGAAATTCTTTTCTATTCACGGTTTAATCTTTAATTTTATTTTATTGATATGTACGAGTTAATATTAAAATAATTATAAATTACGTCATGCACATATAAGGTAAAATACAAAAGCAGAACAGAACAATTCAACCACAAAGTAGCTATCGTCTTTTTCCATTTATTAAAACTAAAATTAAGTTGGCCACAAAAGTTTAAGAAATATGTAGCTATAAATAATAGGTATTCTGTGCATTATACATTTTTTTTTAAATTAGGTAAATGTACAATATATTAAACAAAAATAAAAGAAAAATATTTTGTAAAATGTTAAAATTATAAAAGATATATATGAATATAAGGATATACACCTACACGTGAATCATGTGATTTCGATTATACTAACTTAATTGGTTGTCTTGAACTCAAATTTTGATACGTTCCATTAAATACATGGAAGCAAAGTTTCGTCACTACAATAATTTTACTCAATTTAAACATGATTGTGTAGTAAAAAAATTCTTGTGACCTACATAACAATAAATAAATAAAAAAGGTATAAACAATATAAGACTATTAAGTACGAACTCTTGTTATTGTGAAAAGCATAATTATAAATTTAGATCATACAATTATATATAAACGATAAAGTTAAAAGATAAATACACAAGTTTTAAAAGTGGTTATGGGATTACTATTCATTGTATAGCTTAGATTTATGATTTTCAATTCTCACAACCAAAAGTTTTTACTTAACATGTGACCATAAATAAAAATTAAAGAATATTTGAAATTATAAATATATATAATTACTTGAAAATAATTTAAATTTAATTTGAAAAGGAGAAGTTAAAGAATAAAACATTTTATTCTTTAAATAAGTACTAAAAATTTAATAAATTTTAAGAAATTAAACTCTAAGCATAAACTTTATTTGATCTTTTAAATGTACACTACCTTCTAAACTTACCCGTGTTTAAAAAACTTTTAATTTAAATACTTTTCAAGGATATACTATTATGTCTGATATTGATTGAAGAGATTTAAATATTAACTAAAGAAACTAAGAAATTTTAAAAAGATATTTAATTGAATACTTAATTAAAAAAATATTGATTTGATAGACATACTTGATAAGATAAAGAAAATATGGGAGTGTATAAGAAGATATATATATATCTATATATATATATATATATATATATATATATATATATATATATATAAACGAATTATGTTATTTTTTAAGAATGGTGACTCAAATTTATAATATAAAAAGTTATATGTAATGAAATATTGTCACTTTTTGTTGCATATTGCATCGTAAAAAAAGTTAAAATTAAAATATATGAAAGAATATCCTAACGTCACAAGGTCTACTTTTTTTTTAAAACACTTGCTGATCAAAGTGGCTTCTGTACTACTATGATAATAGTGTGATGTGCCATATGATATATAATTATATCGCTTAAGTAGGTGACTAAAGATTTGATCCTTAAATATATATAAATAGAAGAACAGTAATTTGTTAAGAAGATTAAATCTCTTAAATATATCTAAATATTTCGAAAAAAAAGTCTTTAACTATTTCAGCTGAAAATATATGTTAGTCCAAAATAGTGGGCTTGTGTGTCCATTTTTTTCATATGAAGAATCTTATTAGGCATAATTTTTTTAAGACGTAAAAGCCATTAATATATTTTATGCAATTTTTAATAAAATGTTTCATACATATACAGTCAAAGATTGAACTTGCATTAATATATTTAAATACTAAGTGAACCAAACTTTCCTTTGAAAAGAAGTGCATGAATCCTATGTGGACTATATAATATGTATCACTTTAAACATCCAACAGCACAGGGATATCTTTTAATTTGTTGCACTATAACTTGAACATTTCTTTATGTACCCAAAAATAAAAGTTAAAAGACTTCTTCTCACATTGCATCATTTATTCCTCAACCCTTTTTTTTCCCACAACTAAAACTAGGAAAGCAAAGAATCCCCTTTATTATGGCTTTTATGTTTTTTATTCTATCTTGATGATAGATATTGTTCCAAGTCGTATAAACAAATAAAGTTATTTTTTTAAAAGTAAACATTTAGGGAAGGGAAGAGGAAGATGAGGGCTACTACTTTCCTAATTCACTACATTGCCACAAACTGTAAGAAGGATCCTCATGTACAGATTACTTATCTCATATGATTATTGAGAATGAATCAAGATTAATATCCTTTCAAGAGAAATCAAATATTTTTTTAATCACATAAATGAAACAATCAATCAAATTTTATTTTTGTAAAGTTTACTTTTTAAAATAGTCTCGTTATTTTGCGTTTCACTTAACTTTTTTCTTAAACTTTGAATTAAATTGAAAACACATCAACGTTTTTAATCAATCTCAGCTTTAGTTATGATTTATTATCAGAAGAATTTAAAACCACTTTAAGTCACAACAATGTTGTGCAAGTTGATTCATGCCTTGGTGATAAGCAGGTTATATATCAATTACTCTTTGTAGCTTATTATGTTATTAACTTCTTTTTTGGGGTGGATCTTAACCTAACCCTGATATTATTCTCAACTTACTTCCAAGGGATAATTTGATATGCATATAGTTTTTCTTTTCATGAAAGTCATGTTATCACTACAAAAAATGTTCCATATAATAACATACAAAAAATGTCATTATAGATATAATATATGTAGGTATATACTTATTTGATATATAGTTACATACAATCTTAATGTTAATTTTGTATGAGATTTAACAACATATTTTGTGTGTTACTATAGTGTATACTTATACTTTTTTAACAATATATCAATATATATTATATTTATTGTGTGGGTAAAAGTAGTTTTTAGTGACACGTATGATGTCACTATAGGATGTGTGTCACTATGATAATTTTCTTATAATGAATTTAAGAATTATCTTTTATATGGTTAAAAAGAATCTAAAAAAATAATTCTTCTTACGTGTAATTAAAAATTTTCCACTTCTACGAGAATTCCGAATCCTCATCTTCTCCTGTAAGTATGTTTCATCGGGAAATATGATATTTTGAAAACATTAACTTAAAATGATCATTGTACAATTTATTGAGAATAAGCTTCATAATTTGTATAACATTTTTTTTTATCAATCTCTCTCCATTATTTTATTTATTATAAAGAAAGATATTATTAGTAATCGAGAAAGATAAATATAAAAATGATATTATATAATTTTTATTTTCTAGTATAACATTATTTCTAATTTATTGAGGATAAGTTTCATACTTTTTTATGTTGTTCCTGCTTTTTTAGTCTTGTCATTTTGACTGATGGAACTGCTATCTCTTTTGTCATTTTGGCTGATGTTATTTCTACTATTTTTCTTCGTGATTTTTAGTGTTCCTAAGAGCTTTTCATGTTTTCTTTTTCAAAAAAAAAAATTATTGTATAATTTTCTTGATACATATTACAAGTATTCTCTATCAAAGACAATATGTTTTGGGTTATTGTACAATTTTATTCTACATGCATGACCTATCTTATCTAAAATCTACAAGTCACTTATATAATTGAATTGAATTTTAAACTTGACATATTGATTTGACTAAATAATAAACAAAATATTTGTGGATAAGTCGCGAATAAACCCTAACTAGGATAAGACAATTGCAATTTGCAAGCAAGTCACTCCACTCGTGCGTATGAAACTTTGTTTGACTGCACGAGGAGACCCCAAAGAATGCATAGAATTCCCTTCATTTGCCCCCACCAACCTTTTGCTTTTTGCTTTTTATTTTTCCTCCCTCAGTGCTTTGTCCTTGTTTAAAAATTCATCAACATCACGCAATTCGTCTTTTCCTTCCATCTCTTTTGTTTGTCTATATCCTTTCTTTTTCCTTCTATATGATGAACAATCATGCAATATGCGAATGGATAATTCACCCAAATATGCTTTTTCTCTTTTCGTATTATGCATATGAAGAATGAATGCAAGGACTGTCTCAATTTAACATTTGATGTGTGTGGAGATTTCTTTTGATAAAACACAAAGAAATACTTTTTTTAACACGATTTATCTAATAAAATAACCTTTTATTTATATGCTTGTCATAATATGCCGTACGTGCCATATATTTTCTTATAACTTTTAATTCATGATATAGTCAATGAGCAAGTCGATCTAAAATGTGTCAGACATATTTTGATAAAGAACTTTATACTTTAAATTAGAGAGTTTTATATTATAAGTTATTGGTTCAAGTGAATCTAGTTGTTGTTTTAAATAAGATATTAAATTTAAGTTTTATAAGTAAAAAAAGTGATTAAAATAAAAAATAATATTAAAGATGATCAATCAAATTTTTTAATAAAAATTAATCATTAATAAAAATTAATTATCAACAAAATTAATAAATATTTAATTCGAGTTATGCATGATATTTGTCTCTAATATTTTGTTTCATCTTTATTTTATACTTTATCTTTAGTGTATATTTTAAGAATAAGAGTAAGATAAATGAAAAAAGAATTTTTTTGGCCTTTCTTGTAATGACTCGATAGGTATTACACTTATTATAATTCAGTTACTACACAATAGAAATAAATAATAAGCATCAATTAAATTAGAATTATTATGCAATAGGTAACGCATCTCATGCACATAGACATATGTAAGGAATAGAAAACTGAAAATAATTATGTACATATATACCATCTACAGAAGATATCACTGTATACAAGAAAAATCTCACTTGTTGGTCAAACGTCTATACAAGACTAAAATTGCTTCAAAGCAGTACTACCAAAAAAGGAAAATTGGCCATCTCCAACATGATCTTCTACTATTAGACAAGCCAACCTATTAATCTTGCTTTACTTTCATACTAACTATGATCATTTCAGTTTCAACTTTAATCACTTCATCGTGCAACATTAAATTTTCATCAAGCACAACACAAACGACTTACAACATAATACAACTCATCAAATTTAGCTTGGAAACATATTCAACATAAGCAACAATATAAAAAACTAATTCATTGTGATACATATTAACTAAGGAGATCTCTTATGGTAGAGATAAGCAATTTAAGTGGCTAGAGTTTATCGAATCACAACGTTTGACTTATCGCAACCAGGTTAGATATAGACCACTTTAGGTCTCTTAGAGAACCTATTTAACTACTTATTTTGATTTATCAGGTTTTGTCACTTAAACTAAGAAGTCTAGTATTATGTTACAGTAGAACAATTTGGGTATGAACCTATCATGACATTAGCTTACAACATTAAATCAACTATGTGATTAACCCACCGACTGCCCTCTAAATACTACACCCTTCCAATACTCGATCAGGGACCAAGTCTTCAACCTTGTCGTTTACTCAATTGGTCACTTTATACACATATGTTTCAACCTTATCCACATATAGATATCACATAAAATCTAGAGGAGACAACTTTAAAAGTAACTACCTATTCAAAAGTCATCTTACTTACTAAATGGTTTCAACTAGGCTCTCGAAGCATCACAACTTATATTCACACAATGAGATATTTTAATTTCTAAAACATCTTTTACTTTCCTATAGTTTTTATTTATTTTAACTAAAATATATATCTATACCATATGCTTGACAACTTAACAACTTAATCAAATATAACATCAATACAACTTTACAACTTTATCATTCATCAACATGCAGCTTAAAACACCAAACATCTTACAACTTAATTAACTTCATCAATTCTTATCATAGACAACTTTTAACATCATCATATATCATCATTCAAACCATGTAAACAATTCATCATACTTCAACATGTAAACAACTTTAAACCATCTTACTTCATTTTAACATATCACGCCTAACACCATTCTAAGTGCACCCAATGTTATTGAGATAGAGATTTTTGTCTTATCCACGCCCAACATTAATCCTAGTGTGCCCAACATGGGTGAGGTGGAGAAATTTTGAGTCTCCTACATTTGGCTTGACAAAACCCAAGAAAAATGTCAATCAGCCAGAGAATTTCTACCTCACTCATACTTAATGCGACTCATTCCACACCCTACGTGACTAAATTAGAAGACTCCTCACTGATCCACGTGTGACACTACTAATCTTGCACCCAACATGATTACGATAAAGAACCCCCTAACTTGAGTCATGCCCGACGCAATGAAGGTGCATTTGATGCAATATTAGTCTTGCATTTATGCATAAACTAATTTCCACCCACTCCATTTGAAATCCATAAATCCAACAACATGAATTGCAAAATGCAACATATAAACAACATGCACAACACAATTCCACCATCAAAAGTAACATGCATCCATCAAAAATAAAAAATCAACATATTCAACTCACGAGAAACTTCAAAAGAGAAACCACAACTAATCAATCATTATCTTATGCATTCAATCTGTTTTTCAACTAAAATTAGAGTGACTACAACATCAACAAACAACATGCATCAATAATGATTCATAACAAAGCTTCCCTTACCTCTTATCGATGTGAACCAAGAAGAGGAGAGGAGAAGAAATAAACTCCATGATGGAGTAGTTCCTTCCATGGATGATGATAGTGGTTGAAAGGAGACTCCTTGCCCTTGATCTAGGTTCACCAAGGGGTAGACAAAGGAAGGTTTTTGTGGGACAAAAGGGAAATGGGCGTGAAAGGAGGTGTTGGGCGGAAGTGTTTGGTGAAATGGTGTTTGGTGCTCACAAGGTTGGCTCACTCCAAGTGTAGGTGGAGGCCACTCTAGGGTTTCACTCTCCAAGGGTGGAGAATGAAGGGGGCTAGCCGAAACTAACCTAGGGACTAAGGATAGATTTTGAGGCACAAAAGGCTCACTCAATATCATATAATCCAAAGTATTTACAAGTGGTGGGGTGTTGGGTATTTATAGGAGGGGAGGCATCTAGGGTTTCATTTGAGATGTGCATGGCCGAAATTCATATGGCTAATGCACTCCAAATGAAATGTAAATAAACCCTAGATGCAACTTGGTGGCCAAGGATGGAATCTATGGGTTTAGATTGACTATATCTAGGTGCATGATAAGACCATGCAACCTTTGCCCTCCACTTGGGCCTAAGCCTTTCTATCACCAAAAATACATTCAATGCTTCACCAAAAATAGGCGTCACCTCCTAATGTGATACCCTAGCCCAAATTAAAAACCTAATCACCTAAAGCACCTCATAATACAAGGGTAAAATGAGTAATACAAAGAAATAAATCCTATGACTAAAATACCCCAAAATACAAGGGTTAAAATGGAAAATAAATCCTAAATTAATGAGGCTTAGGAGAGCACTAATACTCTATGATCATGAGGAGAGTGTCCCTTGGTGTGTGAACTCCCTCCTCCTCTTCAACTCTCCTAGCCATGGACCTAGTGATGGGGCCCACATGTGTCTTCAAGGATGGTCCTCCATCACTCCACATGGCCTCCGACTTGGAGTTTCTATGCTCTACAAGCTTTGAATCACCCACTCAACAAATCTTGATAGCTACAAGGAGAATAGGAGAAGGGTTTTAGTATAGAAAAGTTGATGTCGCAACCGAGATCGCGACGGGACAGCGAAAAATAAATTAAAAATAAGGAGTTGCCACCAATGTTGCTTTTTACGGAAAAACATTGGAAAAATCATAAAATAGAAAATAATCTACGAAAACCAGATTTTTGAGTTCGGGATTCGATTACGTGTGAGGAAGGTATTAGCACCTCACAACGTTCGTCCTAAGACGATTACCTTTAATTAATTAAACAAATTATTTATAATTTCTAAAATATTTATCTCACTAAAATGATCAAATATATTTAATTTAACTAATGCATTAAAAAATATTAAAATTATTATTGTTATATAAAAAGGAAGATAATATGTTTTTATTTTTTATTTTTTTGGTTCGACAAGATTTATTTCTTGCTCCTACGTATCTCCATGTGTAATAAAGAATTAGAGTCACGTAGTTCTTTGTAAAAAATATTTGTGTGTTGATATTTTTTTAATTAAATTTTAATTTTGTTAAATATAGGATTCTTGAACTGTCTCAGCTCATTCACCCTAAAAATATAAAATTGACTAAGGTGTATACCAAAGTCAATTCAATAAAATTTTAATTATAATTATTGCTATAGATATTATTATCTTAAAATATTTTTGGGTTGGTCATTTTTGTTTTTGGAGGAAAAATTTAAAGATAAGTTGTCACAACTTGTACCTTAAATTCAAAGGTTAAAAAGATGTCACATCTAATTAACTATTCCTCCAATAAAATTTTGATACAATAACTTCAAATATTTATATTGAATATTGTAACTCTATATTTTGACATTTAATCATATTTTGAATTTAAATAAGGACTTTAAGATGACAAATCGTCACGACTTACAACTTTAAGCTCTAGAATCAAGAGAATGTTACATTAAAATAATTCTTTTTTAACATGATAGATATTATTAATATTATTATTATTACTATTATTATTATTACTGTAGGATCTTTGAACTGTCACAATTCACGTGTCTTGCAGGATGGAACCAACTAAGGTGTACTCCTTAGCTAATTCTTTTTATAAAATGGTTTGATATGTGTTAAAGTTCTAGAAAGAAGTTTTAGAACTATCAAATTATCACAGTTTGTGCTTCCAAGCTTCTAGGATTAAATAAACGTTTCATCTAATTAATTCACTCCCTTTAAAACAAAATGTTAGAAAAGTCCTCTCCTTTTTATTGTGAATAAAAATAGTTTTCATGACTTAATCTAGATTAACGATTGTGAAATATTTCATTTTTAGGGGAAAACTTAGAACTACAAAGTTGTCACAACTTGTATCCTGAGATTTCGAGATTAAGAAGGCATCACGTCTAATTAATTTCTTAATAAAATAAATTTAAGCGATGATTAAGCGTATTATAAGAAGGTAATTTAAAATATGATCAAATAAACATCTAATAGGAAAATATGGATTACCTAGAACTTAATCTATAATATTACTTATCTTTCTTTCTTTATTTTTAATATTGCCTCGTAAGTTCAGTGTATATTTTTTATTAATTCCTTATTTATGATATTAAGTACGTGTAGGCTTTACAACATAAACTAACCTAAGCCTGCACAACAGTAAAAGTAATATATCTGACGAGTAGCTTAAGTCACAAATTACATAGCTGAGAGTTATCGAAGGCATATTACTAAATTTATTATTGACTGAAAAAGTAAAACATGTTTAAAATAAATGGATGAACATAAGTGAGAGTTGCGTGCAACAGTGACAATGGGAAAACCATCCGGGCATTATTTTTTTTTGCTTTCATTGTGTATATATACTTTCAAAAAGTGGCCCGACGTGAATGTATGAATGACATGAAGTGACCAATGCTTTGACGTGGTGACTTCCTATGGAGCAGTGTTTTAAAACCCGGACCGACCCGGCCGGTTGGACCGGTTGGACCGGGAACCGGTGGTCTAGCCGGTCCGAATCTTAAGTTGGATCGGTTATGCAGTCGACCCGTTTTAAATTGGATTGAACCGGTCAATTTTCCGGTTCAACCGGTGAACCGGTGGGTCAAACCGGTCCAACTACTTTTTTTTTTATATAAATTTTTTTAAGGGACCATAAACCACAAAAATAATAATAAAAATTGAATCTCTTAATGGAAAAGCAATGAGTCTTATTAAATATAACAATAACTACTTGTTCTAATATATTTGTTTGCAATATATACAGCTTAAATAACTTTTATAGTATATTATTAATTTTAAATTATACATTTAATAATATAATATCTATGTAAATATTACATATATTATTTTGTAATATTAATTGCAAGCATATTATATATGTACATATTATTTATATTTTTAATTTGTATTAATATACCGTTTAACATATAATTTTTTATGTATTTTTTTATAAAATAAAAATAAAAATAATTTTAAATAAGATAGAAAAATTAAAATTTAAAATAAGATATGAATTTATTAAAATTTATAAGTATAAAATATATTTAATATGAATATTTTTTTAATAAAAATAAATAAAAACCGAGTTATGCGGTTCAACTAGTGACCTACCGGTTCAATCTTTGACCCACTGACCCAGTATCTTAACCGGTTCTATGACCGGTCCGATTTTTAAAACTATGCTATGGAGGTTCCATATGCAAGCTAATAATAACCAAGCTAAGAAAGAAAATAAAAATAAATAAAAGGGCACTGTGAATAAGTTAAAAAAAACGATTTACCTTACCGCTTCTTCCTTCCTTCACGGATTCTTTCTTCCTTCTTCCGCTTCCAAACCTCTCCTCCTTTCGCTACCGTTTCCTTCTTCTTTTCTCCGCCTTTTTCAAAAGGAAAAGAACCTTCTTTTTTTTTTCCACTGAACCTCGACCCCTATATATCGTTCCCTTTCCTCATTCATGAATTCCTTCTTTTCTCTTCCCCTTATGCTGAGGATTTATTTTTCCAATCAAAAAGGAAAAACTGCAGGGATAGCATAAACAACCTTTGAGGAGAACAGGCTTACACTATCTGTTGGGATTCATTCCAAGTCCCACATCTGTAAAATGAAGGAATATTGGCTAGTTTATAAGGGTGTCCATCATTCTATATAGTATGAGGCCTTTTGGGAAGGAGCCCAAAAACAAAACCGTGCGAGCCTAGCCCACAGGGGACAATATCATACTATGGTGGAGCAACAGGTGGACTATCGAGTAGTAGTGCAAGAGAAAGTCTATGTTATTTTAAACTCAAAATGGTGTCTCCCCGTTCTTTTACTCAGTTTTGTTTTCTGACTCCTTTATACACTATTTGATATTTTTTTTATTTCTTTCTATTTTTGTTATTTTATTTTATATTATATTTTAGAAGGAAAAGCTATGATTAATCACTCTATTTTTTTATTTTAAATATACAAGTCACAAAAAAAAAAAATACATATATACATACATATATATGTTAATGAAAAAAGGGCATAAATTTGGGAGCAAAACAAACTCTCTATATTCTCATTCATGTTGCAAATGAAATTACACTTATTTGTAGCTGACAAAAAACAACGTTTACATATTTTAAATGCCTCTCATAATTCACACCATTAATATTATTAAAACAAAAATAAAACTCCTAATTTAAGTTTCATAACAAATCTCCCCCTTAAACTTAAATGCTTTTCCCATCTCTCATTCCAAACAGCTTTTTGCAATTTTCCAGCAGTGTAGTCGGTAGTGGCTTGGTAAATATATCTGCTGCTTGAACTCGGCTTCCGACATGCTCCAACTCGGCTTTTCCTTGTCTGATCTGCTCTCGGATGAAATGAAATCGGACGTCAATGTGCTTGCTCCTTCCATGATTGACCGGGTTCTTTGCCAACTCGATTGCCGACTTGTTATCAACTCGGATCACAATCGCTTCATCTCGGATCACTCCCATATGCCTCAGTAAATTTGAAAGCCAAACTGCATGACATACGCTCCAAGATGCCGCCACGTACTCGGCCTCACAAGTTGACAGAGTTACAATAGGCTGCTTCTTTGACAGCCAAGTAAAAGCCGTATTCCCGAGTAGAAATACATAACCCGAGGTACTCTTCCGATCATCAACATCTCCACACCAATCACTGTCCGAGTAACCCAGTAATCGGTAGTCGTCCGATTTTGAATAGAAAAGACCAAGTGATAGGCTTCCTCGAACATATCTCAGAATTCTCTTCAAGGCCTTCCAATGTGTGTAGCTCGGATCCTCCATAAATCTGCTCGTTATCCTCCATAAATCTGCTCGTTATCCCAACACTCAACATTAAGTCGGGTCTCGTGCTTGTAAGGTACCTCAGACTTCCGACTAAGCTCCGATATCTTCCAGAATCAGCTCGATCTCCTCCATCAAACTTTGAAAGTTTTGTGCCTGGTTCCATTGGAGTAGAAACCGGATTGCAATCCTCCATTTTAAACTTCTTTAGGATTTCAAGTGCATACCTTTCTTGGGATATAAAAATCCCTTCATCCGATTGCTTCACTTCTAGGCCAAGAAAATATTTCATCAAGCCTAAGTCAGTCATCTCGAACTCCTTTTCCATTATCTCCTTGAACTCCTTAATCAGTTTAGCATTACTTCCAGTGAATATGAGGTCGTCGACATAGAGAGCAACTACCATCATATCTTTTCCTGAGTTCTTTATGTATAAGGCATGCTCGTACGGACATTGCTCATACCCGTTCTTCTTGAAATACCCATCAATCCTTTCATTCCAAGCACGAGGAGCTTGCTTCAACCCGTAGAGGGCTTTTCTCAATCTCAGCACCTTCTTTTCTTCTCCTCTCTTCATGTACCCGAGTGGTTGCTCAACATACACCTCCTCCTTCAGCACTTCATTTAGAAAGGCTGACTTCACATCCATCTGTAGAATTTTCCATTGTCTCTGAGCAGCTAACGAGATCAGAAGTCGGATTGACTCCATTCTCGTGACAGGAGCAAAAACCTCATCATAGTCAATTCCTTCCTTTTGTTTATAGCCCTTCACAACAAGCCGAACTTTATAACGCTCAACCTCTCCCTCAGCATTCAACTTCTTTTTGTACACCCATTTTACTCCAATGGGTCGAGCTCCTTCAGGAAGGTTGGTCAATTGCCAAGTTTTATTACGCTCAATCGCTTCAAACTCCTCATCCACAGCTGTTCTCCACTTCTCATCTTGGACAGCTTTCTCAAAACTCAAGTCTTCAGAGTCGGCAAGAAGACATACAGCATGGACTTCACTTGTAGTGTCGTAAATTTCCCTCAGGCTTCTCATCCTTGGCTGTTGTAGCTCGGATTCTTCATCTGAGAGCTCGGTCGTAGTTATTGTTGAAGGTACAACAATGTCCGAGCTATCCGAGCTAGTTTCTACTTCGGCCGAGTTACTCCAACACCATTGCTTTGTTTCCTCCACGTGAACATCTCGGCTCACCACCACCTTTTTGTTATCAGGATCAAATAACTTGTATGCTTTGGATTTTTCATCATATCCAATAAATATATACTTCTTGCTTCGATCTTCTAACTTTGTCCTCTACTGTCTTGGTACTTGCCCATAGGCCAAGCTACCGAACACCCTAAGATGAGAAACACTTGGCTTCATGCCACTCCAGATCTCCTGAGGCGTCTTCTCTCCTAGCTTTGCATGTGGGCATCTATTTTGCACATAGACTGCACACTGCACTGCCTCTGCCCAAAACTTCTTCGGCATATTCTTCCCTTTCAACATAGATCAAACCATATCAAGAATAGTTCGGTTCTTCCGTTCCGCTACACCATTTTGCTGCGGAGAATATGTGGCAGTCAAGAAACGCTTAATCCTATGTTCCTCGCAGTATTTGTTGAACTCAAAGGAAGTGAACTCGCCACCTCGGTTAGATCGAACTGTTTTGACAAATTTACTTGTCTCTTTTTCCACCATCACTTTGAATTTCTTGAAGGTTTCAAACACTTCTAGCTTCTCCTTCAAAAAATAAACCCACGTCTTTCTTGAGAAATCATCAATGAAAGAGAGGAAATACTTCTTACCACTGAATGATTCTGGAGTTATTGGGCCACACAGGTCGGTATGGATCAGTCCGAGTTGCTCCTTTGCTCGGTACTCAGAACTCCTTGGGAAAGAAGTCCTCGCGTGCTTCCCGATCACACATTCTTCACAGAACTTCTTTTCAAACTCCATTTTAGGCAGTCCAATCACCATCTCCTTTTTCACCAGCTCGGTCAAACCCCTAAAGTGAAGATGACCGAACCTCCGATGCCACTTCATGGCCTCATCCTCCAAATCAAGTTGCATGCATTCATCTCGAACTATTTTCAGCTCAAGTTTGTACATGCGATTTTTCTTCATTTCTACTTGGGCAACTAGTCTCCCGAGTTTATCCTTCAGTTGTAGTTCTCGGTCTTTCATCAGAACCGAGTACCCTTTCTCCATTAACTGTCCCATGCTTAATATGTTGCTTTTGAGATCGGGTACGTAGTATACATCTCTGATCTCTCCGATTTTCCCATTTCTCTGTTGATATCGGATCGTTCCTCGGCCTTTAACAGTTAGTTTTGAAGCATCTCCGAAAGAAACAGATCCGACCTCCTCCTTTGAAAGCATTTTGAACAAGTGCTCGTCACCACACATGTGATTGCTTGCGCCGGTGTCCAAGTACCAAACAGAGTTATCAGTACAACTCGGTTTGATCTCGGAAGAACAACTCAGTTTTATCTCGGTTTCTGGAATAGTTGTCACCAGCAACAATCCTTCATCTTCTTCCTCGGCAAGGAAGTTGGTTGGTTCCTCCTTTTTCTTCTCGGACCTACAATCTTTGGAAATATGACCCAGATTTCCACAATTGTAGCATTTTATCGAGTAACACTCCTTGGCCACATGTCCATACTTCCCACAGTTATAACATTCAATAATGTTATTTGTGTTTGATCGGCCACCCCAGGTCTGACCTCGGCCACCCTGAGTTTGACCTCGGCCACGCCAGTTCTGTTGGCCGACATACTCATTACCTCGTCCTCCTCTTCCTCGACCACCTAGGCCTCTACCTCTTCCTCGTCCTCTATTATTCTGAGCATAGAACACCTTCTCCTCCTTTATTGTCGCCTTTGCCTGGAGAGCTTGTTCAAGGGACTCCCCCTTCTCCTTCTTATTCTTTTTCCTCTGCTCATACGCCTCCAGGGACCTAGTAAGCTCTTCGACAGTGAGCGTTGACAGATCCTTAGACTCTTCAATTGCACACACTATATTCTCAAAGTCATCTGTCAATGACCTTAAGATCTTCTCCACAACTCGGCTTGAGGGAAGATTCTCTCCATTCCTGTTTAGTTTGTTCGCCACAGTCTCCACCCGAGTAATGAACTCGGATACACCTTCTGACTCCTTCATCCTGATGTTTTCCAGTTCGCCCCTAAGGGTTTGAAGCCGAACTTGCTTCACGCGTTCATCTCCCTTTTTTGCTTTCTCGAGTATGTCCCATGCCTCTTTTGAAGATTTAGCATTAGCAATCTTCTCAAAACCCGACTCGTCAACAGCTCGGTACAGCAAATACAGTGCTGCCTTGTCCTTTGCCCGAGCAACCTTCAATGCATTCATCTGGGCATTTGTATACCCCTCAGTGGTCACCGGTTCCTCGTACCCATTCTCAACCACATCCCAGTTGTCTTGGGAGCCGAGAAGGGCCTTCATCTGCAGCTTCCAGTTATCGTAATTGACATCTTTAGTCAATTTGGGTAATGGAATGCCATTAGTTAAACCTGCCATCTCTCTTGAGTGTATACGCTCCACTCACACACCTCACAAGAATTTTTTTCTTCTCTCAGGCTGGGTACACCAGGTCGGCTCAGGTCAGCTCAGGTCGGCTCACTCTCACCTCACGCACACAAGCTCTGATGCCAATTTGTTAATGAGAAAAGGGCATAAATTTGGGAGCAAAACAAACTCTCTATATTCTCATTCATGTTGCAAATGAAATTACACTTATTTGTAGCTGACAAAAAACAACGTTTACATATTTTAAATGCCTCTCATAATTCACACCATTAATATTATTAAAACAAAAATAAAACTCCTAATTTAAGTTTCATAACAATATATATACCCACATATATATATTATTCTTTAATTCTTGAATAATTTATTTGGAGATTTAAGAAAGAAATTATTAGAAAAATTAATGTAACAAAATTGGTGTTTACAGTGGAAAAGATTTACGTAAGTTTCAGAGAACTTCTCACTAACTTCTTTATAAGATTTTCTTAAAATATCAACTTATGAAGTTCACATTTTAAGAAAAATCTTATATACCTCTCTTAAGCTGAACCGATTGAATTACTTCAAAGATAATTTAATTCTCAAAGATCATTAACTCCATAATTCTAAAACTATAGTATTAACAACAACCAACATTTAATTATATAACTAAATTAACACCTTAAAATTAACGGTGTGACGTTTCTCGTTTTTGTTCCAAAGAGACTAGGTGGAAAGGAAATTCCGCAAACATAGCTCAGGCCGAAAAAGTATGGTAGTGAATGAGACCAATCATTGCAAGAGGTCATATTTCACATTACACAAAAATGTAAAAACCAATAGCCTTAAAAGTTGACCGAGAATCTTTAATGTTGTGCCAAGTATCGCCATGCAAAACATTTAGATAACAAAGTCAACTTGCAGCCATTCATTGTGAAATTCTTTTTCCCGGTTGCATCAACTAATCAAGTAAATTTGAAAGGCACCTATAATCTATCGGGAAACAAAATACTTCTCATCTATTCTTTAAGCCTAACGATGAGGAAACACATAAAAATACTACAAGAGAAATAAAATTATATAATTTATTTAACGTAATTTATCTTCTCATGTCTAAATGTACAAAATATTTATTATCTCAAAATATATTACGTATATATTCCTGAAAATCGTACATTTGCCTTCTAAAATTTCACTAGTTGCATGTAATGAACATAGGTCCAAAATACACTTCGATTACATTTTCAAACATAGAGTTACTAATTAGTTAGACTGTTAATGCTTTTTTTTAACCAAAGATATCATTTAATTGATAGTCGGAGTCTAATTCCTTTTAACGCATAAAGATCACCAAACATAAAGTTAAGTGAGGCTCTATATTTTCTTTAGCATAGCTAATACTTCAAGAAGTCTTTCATAATTTCATGAACAAAGTTGCTCCTAATGTTTTCCTAGTTGTCAATTAAACTCAATTGTGAAGAAATTCATTCTACTAATACAAAGTGCAGAAAGTTTTTTTTTTTAATGTGAGTAATCAAAATCAACAGGAAATTTACAGAGAAGACCATAATTTATTACAGTAATGAAAAACACAAACTTCATAAAGCTTGAAAGCAAAATGCAGATTGGTCAGCCGTATGATTAAGCCAAACTGCCCACTAATTCTTCTCAATTATCAACCCCAAAATTTGTCTCACAAAATTTTTCAAGTACATAATAAACAGAGAAATGTTGATTGAAACAATGGCATTTGATTCCTGAAAGAGTCACCATCTGAACATGTATTGCCACTGTAACTTGAAAGTTGCATGCATGCTATTACTCAGTTGTTGTGTTCTCAGTCACCCCTTCATTGTTTTCTTGTTTGTCAAGTTGACTGAAGTTACCTTTCTGCTTGAACAATTGTGTGTGATGGTGCCTACAATAAAGGCGATGTTCATGTGCCACATAGTTTGATGGGCTAATTACACATCCTCCATGAGTGCACCTGAAACAAGCCTTATGGTAAGATGTTCCATCAACAGCTACCTGAAAAAGAACAATGGATAGTGCCATTATTAATATCAGACATAATATAATACAAAACACTAAAATTTTCTAAAGTTAACAAGAACTCATGGTTTAAAAATAGCTCTCTCACTCTCTTCTCTTCCTCTGCAACCCCATAATGATAACAAAGACCTAAATTGAGACTAAGTTGTCGTTGTGCCTCCTTCTCCACCAACAGAAAAATAAGGTGTTGACATTTCCATTTGCCGATTAGTATACAGAAATTAAATGGACTTACTCCTTGCTGATTTTTCCCAAATTAAAAATGGTGACTTAGAGAAACAAATGTTGTTCAACTATTCATTTATGGTCTTGAATGATCAGATCACAAAATGATAAAACGAGTATCTCGCCCTCTAATTTTTTTAATGAAGTGAAAGAGGTTACTATAGCCGGTCTTATGAACTTTACTCCAAGATAGATTTTCTTTTTTATAGTGGCTTAATTCCATTTTGTTAGAGTTTAATTTTGATATATTGTCGGTATAAAGATTTTTACATTGTCAAACAATTAGAAATGACCCGAGATATGAGTTGTTTTCACTGCTTTGCTAATGTCTACTATTTTGTTTGAATGCAATATTTGACTTCAGAAAATAATGGATACATTATGTAGCCAATAGCTAAGCTGAATCATTGTTAGCTCAAGATTTCCTGTGTTTCTAAGCTATTATTTACTTGATGGGCTCTCTATACTGTGTATCAGAGGATTAGCTTTTATTTTCATTTTTACTTTAACAGAATTTAAGTTCTAAGATTCTAGATCTAAATTTGAATAAGGAACAGTAGAACACAAATCAAATGATGTTTGAGAGGGAAGCTAAAATGTTCACGTTAAAAATGTTGGGCAAAGAATTTTGATGTTTTATAAATTCACATCTGTTAAGGTCAAAATTTGATGAAAGTAAGAACTTGAATTAAGAGATTCTAGGACTTCTTAGTTTACTCTATATAATAATTTAGAAGAAGACTTCGACAATAAAGATCACTTTCCCTCAATATGAAGAAAATTTTGATAAAATTAGTTGATTACCTTCTCAATTGGGTACACGGTTTTCTTGCAAGCAACACATTTTTCCTGAGTTCCAGCAAACAAATTTGAAACCTTGCTATTGGTTTGGACCTGAAGAAGTCAAGAGAGAATTTACTATGTAAGAAATCAAACACAAAAGTTATAAAAAAAAACCTCCATTGAAGAACACTAAATAAGAATTCTAAGGGTGAAAATAAATATTTTGTAGTTAATCAGATTTGGAAAACCTGATCAGTAGATCTTTCAAGTCTGACAGTTCTTGGAATCCCTACAAGCAATAAATATGAAAGTTAATGAGAAATCAAGAAGAAATAAGCTTAGAAACAGGATGATTTGGATAATGTATTAGAAATTGTAAGTGTTTATGTATCAGAAACAAGTAAATAACAATAATTCACCTTCAAAACTTTTGTCCAAGCTGCCTGTCTTCTTAAAGAGTTGATCAAAATGAGGCTTACAGTATAGAACACCCTCAAAAGAACAATAATTACTCAACTGCAAGGATGCATAAGGAAAAGAGGATAAAATATGTATTCATCATTAGATCTTTGACAATTTCAAGCTTTAGGCTTCTAACAAAAACAATCATTAGGACTGGCATTAGTTCCTATTTCATGTGACCAGCTTAGAGATTCAATATTTTACATCTAACATTATCGAGTCAAATGGATACTAATGGGAACCGATAATTTATATTTAATGAGTCGCAAACTCGAATATCTCATTGAATAAGAGAGCAATTAGATAAAGGCATGGTGTGCCCTGCAAGTTCAACCAAGAAGTTTCTACACAATGACAAACTTTCATCCATACAAACATCGATTTCTATTTCATATGATTCGCTTATAGAATCTAATCTAAAAAAATAAAAAAAAAATCGACAAGTTAAATGGACATCATGGAAATGAATAGCTGTTTTAAAATATCAGTGAGTAAGACAACATTCAGATTAATGGCACGCTTTGCAGGATCAAAGGAAAATTCATAAATTTCCATTGTGTAAGGACAACAGAATACCAGAGTGTGCTCGTTGGATCACGCCAAAAGGTGTATAAATGCATGATCATACAAGAACAAGTAATTATGGGGATAAAAGAAAAAATTGGAATGGCAAATTACATTTGCAGAAGAATGTGAAGCACTGTTTGAAGAAAAAGAAGAAAAGGGTAAATAGCAGCTATATAACCAGAACTTTAATTAATAAAAATCTCAAGCCTTTATTCCATTCCATACCTTTAGATAGATCAATCACTAGCTTTTAACTACTCAGGGCCACAATATTATACACAATCTTTCTCAAAACCAAGTATTCACTATTTATTTATTCATCCTATGTCAATCTTGATCTTCCTCTCTAACCTATAATACCCATCTTCATATACTCTTATTTCCATCCTCAATTCCATGACTAAACTGATTGTTTTCTTTAACAATTCGATTCAATTTATGCACCAAACACTGTTATAATTACTAGAAACAGAACAAATTAACTATTAGGTAATCCAAATCAAACTTCCTTACGAAACACTCACCATGCAGTTGCACTGAAGCAATAGCATACAATTTAATCATCATCAATCCAAGTAAAGAATCAAGTGAATCAGCTAAGTTAGCTGCACAACAAACTAACAAACAAAGATGCACGTTTTCTGAATAAAACATGTCGGTACGAAAGTCAAATGCCTCATCACACAAAGATACAGAGAAAACTCAAGTTTATAGCATGGACTTGAGTTTGCTCTTGGTATGCTCTAAAGGGGAAAAAAGTGTTATCTAACCTTAAGGGTACCCTTGCAGTGGTAGCATCTGAAACAGGATTTGTGATAGATCTTGTTGTCAGCAGTGAGCTGATCCACCAAGTATACAGTCTTCTCACATGCTTTGCATTTTTGGGTAGTCCCTGCAAATGATGCCATCTCAAGTTGAACAATTCAAAACCTCACTGAATGAGTACTTTTCCTCTTGCTTTCCTAAAACTACTACTCCCAGATTCTTCTTTTACCTTTTTCTTTTTCAAACCCAGAAAAAATTGTGTGGGGAAAGTTAACAGCTCAGACTCAGACAAATTCAGAGGGGCAGTTAAAAATGCTGGACATGCATATGGTGTACCAAAATTTCAAACTTACTAGAGACAAAAATATATATAAAAAAATAAAAAGTTGTACTAATAAATCATAATCATAATATGACTTAGTTTGGTGGTGACGGCTTTTGGGTTTGGCTAAGTAAATGACCTTAGTACCATTGATGACAGTGACCACAGGTATCTCACAATCAGTGGGCATGTTGTGACGAAGTGACACATTTTTTTTTCTTTTTATTTTCTACGCAGATTCGAACATATCGCGATGTTTACGAAAGTTGTCGTTTTTTCACTGTCCTTTTCAGGAGTGGGGTGTCACAGCACATACTGATCATTTGATTCTCTCAAAATTATGAGGTAATATAATTTGTAATAATAATGATGATGAGTATTGTTATGTTCTCGGACATGTTCCATTCTTTAAGTTTTTTGTCTTATCACTTAAAATGTTGATCATGAGTTTTTTTCAGCCTTTCAATCAGGTATATCCAGTAGTATGTATCTAGTCTTCTGAAAGCAGATAATACAAAATAAAACTCTTTTCAAATCTTTTAAACAAGAAAAAGAAACGAACTAAAAAACAAATTTAACAACTTGAATAAACAGATTAATGAAGGGAAAAGAAAACGGTTTTGAAAACCAAATAATCATTAACATTAAAACAATGCGGTGGTTATCGTTGACAACACTGAAAAGCATGCAACAGAAGTGCACAAGTTAGAAACCTGCAACACATTTTGCCTGTTTTATTTATTATCCTTTATTACCTAGATAGGCAATACTTTTAGTAAGCAATTACGTTTGTTAATTAGCTTTACTTTTATTCATTTAATTTAAAAAGCAATTGTTTTATTAACATGGATTGAGCAGTGAGTGTTGCTTTTGTTTTGGCTTATATATACAGAGAGGGACAGCGTAGCATTATCTTATTATAAAAAGTGTATGAGCTAAATAATAGTATTTAGATTAAAATTAGCAAGTTCGATTGAATTTTAAATTAAATAATGCAGTCACCTCTCACCTACGTATGAAATAACATAATTAGAGTGCGACGATGCAGAAAAGAATGTGAGACCAATGTGTAGTGTTATACTATGTACACATACAAGATTTAGTAGATAAAGACGTCATTCCTCCTTCACTAATCACTGCCCTTCTCAAGAACGAAAGCAAAGCCTAATCAGTCTCACGTAATTTCCATCCACCCAATAATGATGGGCTCAAGAAACTACCAAAATATCTTGACCAGCACCGGGTTACAATTCCCATTAATATGATTATCATATTCATTTAACATTTCAGGCAAAGCATTATTATAGAATTGCAGTAAACATCTCATAGATCATCACAACTACTCCCCCAAACAACTGCTCGCCCTCAAACTTGATTACCAATTTTGTTTCTCACGCCTGAAGCAGCAAATTTGTATCAGCCAATGAACATTATCATCAGACAGTCACAGTATACATCTCTGGAATGGTGAAAATACTACTAACGCACAAGCAATTTTGGTTCAAATGCTTTTCTGCTTATTCTAACATGGCTAATCATAACGTCCACATTGTTGCCATAAAAATACAACAAAACAGAAAACTAACTCCCAATATTTGCTTCATCCAGATCTTTCAGAACCTTACTGTTTCCTAGCTTCCTCTCTTGTAACAGCTCTGACATATATTTCGTAACAGCACCCTGAAACATCATAAAAGACCAAAGAAGATTGAAAAAGATGGAACAGGAAGAGAAACTAGTATAGATTTCCAAGAGAAGTGACATTACAAACTAGCATATATTCAAATACACTTAGATAGGTAAAGCAGAATATTCGGTGTGTGAAGAATCGTCGATTAATGAGGGCTGTCCAGTCCAGATATTATTCACATCTGTTCCTGGTTGTGTGAACATTGCCAAACACAGCAAAAGGGGTTCATTAAAAGAAAGAACTTAGAAATCAAGATTCCAACAAGATAAAAAATTTTAACAAAAATTTGAAACATCATTACGGCTAGCAAATGCTGGAATTTTTTCACTGCCTAAAGTGTTTATATAAATAGACCTTCAAAGCTAACCAGACACTAAAATTTCCAACAATTATGCAAGCAACCATGTTGCTCAATGCTAGAGTTGCTAACATTTGAACATTTGAGGGCATGATCAATGTAGAAAAGAAACAAATACACAGAATATACTCAGGAAGAAAAATGACCTACTAACTCTACCACAAACAGGCCCGGTAACAATGACTATATCCAAAAACCAAAATGCTTCACCCCAAAAGAATTAAAGAGGACCACGTCTGCCCTCTTTTCAATGGTCTTAGTTCAGAAAATTTCTTCATGATGTGCTTTTCATAATCTATGATCTTCAGCCAATTTATTTGTGAAGTAATCATGTTTCAGTAATCAAACTGCAGAAGCATACTGGATGTCTAAATCACCAAGGGCTTTGCCCAAGACAAACATCAAATCTGGTTCAGATCATTTCGAATTAAGTTGTTCATAAGTTCAACCTCAGAGAAACCAGTTAGAAACACTGATTGGAATTTGGAACAATTCGTTTTTCCCTTCGAAGCTTAGTAGCTTACCAAAAACAGGCTCCCTGTATGTGCATTTAGCCAGTATTTTTAGTTTGGCAAACACCACCACTCCACCCTATTCCACAACCACCCTCCTCAAACAACTAGGTAAGATTAAATCAAAAAAAAATTTACAAATACTTATAAGCTATGAAGCACGGATACTTCAATTTGCTTCACGTATCCATATCTGATACGTATCTAACACGATACTCTTGGATATTTCACCGATACGTGTCAATGAAATATCCTAGCCTTTAAAAATATTATAAAAATTTTATTCAATTTTGATACTTTCAGATACTTCACCGATACTTATTAGTGATACGTATCAATAAAGTGTTCAAATTTTTGAAAAATTATGAAATATTCATTACAGCTATAAACATGTTTAATATAGAAACATAGAACTATTGGTCCTTGATGAACTGTAAATGAAAATTGTCTTCTATAATTTTAAGAAAGGAATGAAATTGGTAATATTATTTCTATTTGTAAAAAATAAAAAGTAATTTATGATGAAATGATTTATAATTTATTTACTTTTAGTAGTGTACAATAAGTATGTTTTTAATTTGGATTTGCAAAATAACAATTATATATTTAATGTTTATGAATTTTGATCAAAATTTTGTACACATTTATTATATTGTATGAACATTAATACATATGATAACACGTATCTTACAAGTATCGTATCCTATATATTTTTAAATAATCGTATCGCCGTATCGGATACGTGTCGCATCCGATACGCGTATCGTATCGGTGCATCATAGCTTATAAGATAAAACTTGGACCAAATTCTCATGGATGTTTGAGGAGAGCTATTGATGTTTTTCTTAGCAAAATACATGGATGTTTTTCTTAAATTCTGAAACTTAGCATCAACGAAGGCTACTGATGTTGGGAAAAAAACACTCACATGTCATTACATGCTTTGAGAACTTGATTGCAAGAATCTAAAATCCTTTATCTAAGTTTTTTTCAAAATTAATATGGTTACCAAAGTTAGTTTATTAGGACTACAAGAATAAATTTTACATTTAGAATGATATGAGAATGAGAATAAAGCCAAAAGAAATTGAAATGAAACAAAAACATGTAAAAAGAAAAATCATGAGGCCCATTCTAATGTTTTAGCAATTAGAAGACTTCAGATTTCAGACTGCTTCATCAGCACATAAATTGTAACAACAAAGTCCAGTTCAAACAAACATAAAATCTCTCAGCTCATTAACAAGCGATTTCAATCATTGAGAGATAATAAAGCACTCCTCACAGGTTTTTTTTTCCACATCAAAGTCATTCAACTTCCATTCACGAATCACAACATCTCAAACAAACTCTCACTCCAATAATCAAAATCAGAGTTAAAAGACAGCATACCTGCAACAACAACAATTGTCAGAACATCCCCAATTTTTCTGAGCTTTTTTACACTCTTCTTATAGGATTTGAATGGCTTCAGAGATGAATCTTCTGCCAGGAGCTGCAATAAAATCCAAACAGTAAAATTGAATGCACAAGCAAATGAAAAAACATCTCAAAACTGATGCCCGCTGAACAATACAGTATGCATGTTAAATGAAGTACCGCAAAGAATTCACATACATTCAAAGAAGTTGGAAACCAACATTATTTTTATTTTTCAACAATATAATGAGTAGAAAGTTCTCTACTTATTCATTGCAATAGCCAATACTGAAACCGAATGACAAATTCGTAGAAACAGGATCAAAATCTCATTTCAGCAATTTTCCTAACCCTGAATCCCAATATTTGTCTACAAAATAAATCTATTAAAAAAAAAACAACGGTTTTTATTGACCAACTTAATGGACGAGATTTTCTCAATCCCTTTTTTTTTTTTTTTTTTTTTACAAATATAAGGTTAAACCAAAGTAATTACAAGTCGAAATAAGTGATCTAGATGCACCAAAATGATTGAATCGTGAAAAAAAAATCAAATCTAAAAAAAAAATGTTAAGGCTTACAGCTTTTTCACGAGGCCCGGGTTCGACGTGGAATCGACGGCGCGGAAAAGAAGCGAAATCTTCAGTCTTCTGTTTTCTCAAAATGGGATTTTGGGTATAAGAAAAACGAAATCACAGAGAGAAAGCGAAAAGGAAAACGTTATATGAAATTGATAATGATTATAACTCAGATTTGTTTTAAGAAAATTAGGACTACCTGGGAATGAGATCGAAAATGGGATGCAATGTTTGTTTTGTTGAAGAAGAAAGCCATTTTTTTATGCGAAAGCAGCGTCGGTCAAGTTCAGAGCTCGGAAGCAAAAAACACACAAGTTTGGTGATGGGAAAGCTCACAAAACGAATAAAACAAACTTCGAGATGGGAATTTTTATTTTTATTTGTTTGGTTAAAACTTAAAAAATATGTTTTTTTTTTATATATAATTTGTGAAATGTTAAAAGACGATTTAGAAAATATATACTACCATAAAGAAGGATATACCACATTTATACATTATTAACAATTCAACCAAATTTATTAAAATAACAAAGTCTTGTAACTTCCTATTTATTTTAATAAATTTGTGACTAAATTATATTTTTGTGAGATTTATTTTAATTATTTATCTTTTAAAATAGTTATTTTGATCTTTTATCTCTTAAATTTTGATTGATTTAATCTTTTTAAATAATAATTATTTTAAATTTTGAGACACAATTTAAATTTTTTTTAATCAAGTTAATACTTGAAATATGTTTCATTATAATTATTTATATAAAAATTATTAAATGAAACTAAAATTTAAACCAAAAAATGTTATAAACACGAAGAAAATTGTATGAAAATAAATCCAAATAGCAACCAAAAATTGAAAAAATCTAATTTCACATTATTTTTTAGTTGTTCCTAGGATGTATTTTTCATTTGATTTTATTATATATTTTGAGAAATTTTAAAAGGTTAATTTCATGAATAGAATACAATACATTAAGCTTGGTGTAGCAAGCTATTGAACCAAACACATATTAATAAAAACTTAACATACATTATAATGAGTGTAGCAAACTATTGAACTCAAAATACTTGACATGTATCAAAGGTTAATCGATTACAATACACCCCTACAATCATTATCGTTATCACTGTGTTGCGCCTTCAGGCCATATAGTATTTATGAGTGTTCTAGAGATCTCATCAAGATCTCATACAAGCGATCACACTTAACACTCATATATGTGATTTCATCAAGTTTATATTGCAATTCATACATTACTCGTAAGGATATTAAAATCATTAAAATCTTTATAAAAAGTTGAGCTTTATCAAAATTACATAAAGCTTAGTTATAAAATTTATCCTTTTAATAATGGAGCCTTAACACTTTTTCACATCATAGGAAGGGGTTAAAAAATTAAAATTGATCAAAATCAATTTGATGTTAACAGAACTAACAGGTGACTTCCATTGAACATTCTTTATGGGATCTCTAATCACAAAGATTAGATTACCGTCGTTGTTTGTTTCAAGTAACTTAAATAAAATCTTATTCCTCTCTATTTTATAAGTAACTCTAAATGTTTCATAAACAATATCTTCCCTATGGGTTTGAAGTTAGAGGATCGACCAAATCCATCATTAACTACACATTAAAATTCCCAAACTTTTTAAGCAATTGTTATATCACATTATTTCTTAATTCTATATTTCAATGGAATATTTGCTAAGAGATTCTCAACACTAAACCTCATAATCAACCATCTCTAGAGTAACAAACTCTAATTCAATAGTTATTATTGGTTGATCTCAAAATAATTTCACTATAATGAAGTGTAATGACATAACATTAGTAAATTTTGTCTTATATGGGTCCAAGACTCAATTAATCATCATTGTATTTTTTAATACAATGGAAAATCCATGGTGTTAAATATCATAATTTATGGCATCTCTATAACATCTTATGTTATGTAAAATATTATAATAGAATGGAGAAAATCACATTGACATTATAGTCAGATAAAAATACCAAAATTATTTCACACATTCCCTAGCATCTCATGTCAAAAATGATAAATATTTTCAAAAGTTAAACTTAGAGAACTCACATCTCAAAGACGTGATAAATGTATTGTCTCATATATAAGTAAATATCAAACAATTTCTAATCACCCAAATTGAGCATATGGTCACAAAATTGTAATGAGAGCTTGAAAAATTGTTGATTTTGTGTTGATATTGCTAAATTCTATTTGAAATACTTCTAAATTGGTTGAGAGTTGGTTAATTGGAATTAGGTTTTTAGTTTTGTTGTTGTGAAGTGTAGATTAGTTGTCTTGAGAATGTTTAAGGCATGGTGTTGAGTTGTGTTGATTTACTTAGGATTAGAAGAAAAGTTGTTTTAAAAGTTGAATATCTCACTGTAAGGATATTGTGTCGTGGTACTCTATAAGTCCAGTTGTTGAAAATTCTTCTCTTGAAAAGTTGACTCTTGAAGTAGAGTGTTAAGTCTCTCCTAAAACCTTGGTTGATGCAGTATGGGGCCAAGTCAACCAAAATTGAGTAAGGTACAATGATGGAAGCACTTGGTGAAGATTGATGTCCATCCAAGCTTCCATGCAAGGACCGAAAATGCTCCATGAGGTTATCACGTTTTGACCATGGAATTCTCCTTTGAAGAAGCTTCAATGGAGGAGAAGCACCTTTGAAGAGGTTCGGTTACCTCTTAGAGAGGTGAAGAAGCTTGAGAAACCAAGCTTCTAGGAGAAGGAACTTTGAGAGAGAACCTAGGAGAAGGTTCCTCACGAATTTGACTCTTGAAAATGAGAGAGAAATCTGATTTCTAATTCTCATAAATGTCCAAAAGTGATTACAAGAGAGGGTTTTACAAATATATAGGGGAGGTAGCTTCTAGGAGAAGCTAACCTTAACCATGGTGCACTAGGAACCATGGTAAGGTGTAGCTAACCATCCATGGTTTCTAAAACTTGTAGGAGAAGCTATCCTTGACCATGGTTCACTTAAGAACCATGGTAAGGTCAGCCTAACTTATAATGGTTTAGAAACTTGGAGGAGAAGCTTCAAAAACTAGAAGGAAAACTAGTAATTTTCGGCCATGAATAAGAGAGAATGCTAGGCGGCCTTGGCTCCAAATTGCTCCAAGATTTATTTCAAAAATATTTGATTTGGTTTAGTTAGGTTCATCATATGATGATGAGACCTAGCTAAATCAAATCTATGAAAAATTAGGAGCAAAATGAGTCCAATATGCAAAATTTTGCCTAGGCCCAGTTCTGGCCCAATTACTAGTCACACCCTCAAGTATTGCTAAATGTCACCCCCTTTTCTCTACTGAAAAAATAAAAAATGAATGTATCAACTAGGGAGGTTAAATGGAGTTAAACTCTCCAAGTAGCCTACCTTAAAATCAATATACAAACACTAGAAAAAGCAAGTAAAGTGCCTCACAAATACAAAGGCAAAAATAACCTATACAAAAGAGCTACTATATGTACAAACATAAGAAAAAGGTCTTTAAGATCATCCCATTCCTCTTGGTTATTTTAGTATATCACCTTTTGGATTCCTTGGCCTTGGCCATAGTCTATCATCCCCTCTCTCTTGAAAAGGATTTGACCTCAAATCTCGAGGGTCCTCATGATTATTGGCCATACCTACAATTATATAATAAAATTCATCATAGGTGATATTTTCATCAAATAAGTGTGAAAGGTATATCCTAGAAGGAATCCTTTCATGGAACCTAAAGAAATCTATGATGATAGACCTACTAATATAATGAATGGGATCCTCTCCTAAACATAGACTAGGTATTTTACTAAATCCTAAAAGTGTGCTAATACTAAAACTATAGCACACTAAAGACTTAATCCTAAAAACTAAAACATCTTGCCTAAAGTACCCTATGTGGTAACCTAGGCATTTCCTAGAAAATAAGGAAAATACTACTAAGAAATTTCCTTAACAATTTTGGATTATATTATTTGTTGGATAGTTATGAAAAGAATTTGTCACAAGGAACCTTGAAGGTTTATATGTTATATCCAACAAATAATATATTCCATAAATTGGGTGCATTATTGACACAACTAAGGTTGGAAGACTATCTACCTTGGGCACCACCAAGGAAGTACCATGAGAAGTGGAACTAAGTGAAGTCCACTTCTCCTTCACCAAATCTTGAATTTGAGACTCTTTTTCTTTAAGAATAGGATTTATGAATCTCCTCTTCAAGACTAGTGGCAGAATGAGGGCAAGAGTTAAGATCTTTATGAATAAAGAGAATTTTTTTCATAGGAGTTTTAGTACTAAAACAATTCTCTTTAGTCACAAATCCTTTAGAGGATATTTCTTCCTCTTTACTCTTCCCTGCACAAAGTTCTTTATTTTTTTCTATTTCTTCTTTTCTTTTGATTTTCATTTTTCTTCTTCTTTTGTGTTTTCTCATGTCTTCTTTCAATTTTTCTTCTTCTTGTTTAAGAATTCTCAACTTCTCATCTAGGATAGCAAGTTTGGCCTCTCTTTCAATCTTCTCCTTCTCTTTTTGAAAGACCTCTTGCTTCTTCCATAGTTTAAGTGATTTTAGCTCTTTTGTTAAGTAAGAAATGTTTTTAGGAGAGCTATCACTTCCACTATAGTTGGATTGTTGAGACATTTTAAACAACAAGATTTTTCTCTTCACACAAAAATAGATTTTAAGAAAATAATATTTTTGGAAGTGCTAGACTTGGCACTTGGAGGTCTAAGAGTACAAATTGAACTTTGGAGGGAGGTGAGCTATTATCGAGCCACTTAATAACCAAGCCTCTTCAAGTAAAAATCTCTAAACCCCCTTGTACGTTTGCCTTGCACAAAACAATTTTCACAAAGATATTTTTCAAAGAAAAATAACAAGCAAGTGCCTAAAGTGTACAATTAATCAATACTTGAAAACATAAATGACAAGAAAACATAGATTGCTTGAAAACTTAAATTGCTGAAAACATAAATTGCTTAAAACATAAATTGCATGAAATCTTAAAGACAAGAAAACATAAACTAGGCGTTGAAAGCAATTAAACCTATGTGAGAACTTAAAAGGCACCAAAGACCTTCAAGGACCCTCTCATAAGTACTAAACGAAATTACTATGAGAACACTTAAGGAGAGATGGAGATACACCAAAGGCACTCCAAGACACTCCTTAATAAAGGCCTTGTACAAAAATTTGGAAATTAAAAGATTACAAAGATGAAATGTAAATTTTACACCAAATGAAATGCAAATTCACATTCAAATGAAATGCAAATTTACACCAAATGAAATGTAAATTCACTTAAAGAAAATTTAGTGGTTGCACCAAGAATTTTAGAAACAAAAATCAGCCACTAATTTAGTGACAACTTTAGTGACGGATTTGGTATTGAAATTTTTGAAGAAAAAATTTCCGTCACTAAATTTGTTACTAAATTCTTCACAAAATTTTTACAAAAATTTTGCTCCTTCTTTCTCCAATTCAGCCACCTAGCTTGCAACCTCTCAATGTGTTTCACTCCTCTTTAGAAGCAACCTTGATGATGGTTACTCCTAGGTGTTTGAATTTCCAAGAATCTAATCCAATGAGAAACAAGCTCCTGGGTCACCACCAAAGTCCTTCAATATTGGCTAACCTTGAGCTTGGCCTTCAACACCTTCCAAGAGGCACTCAACACACCTTAAGATGCTGGAATATTAGTTCAAAAACTGAAAAGGAACAATTAGGAAAAGCTACACCAATTGGTGGAAGAAAATGAGACAAGACTAGAAAGAATTTCACAAAAATGACAAGCAACAATTAAGGCTAATTTGGAAAGCTAGCACACAAAAGATATCCTATCAAAGGCACTAGAATGGATTACAAAACAAAAGCTAAGATTAGAAACAATATTAAGACTCAAAAGATTGTATATGTGGCTGGACATAAAATTGAAGATAAGGCACACAAAATGTTACCAAACCGAGAGCACTATTTTGCTAAAATTTTCACTCCTTGGCTTTTTCTTGTGTTCTTTTCTTTTGTTTTCTTTTGTGATTTCTTTTGTTTTTTTTTTCTTTGTTAACACAGGAGTTTAATGCCTTTTAATCAAGAATTAATCTCGGATTTAAGCATAAAAATATGCTGCAGAAATTTTCACACAAAACAAGAGGTGTTCACATGCAATGTTCAACTAGTGCTTCACAATTTTGTACTATTTTTTTTGTCAAATTTTTAAGCACTTTTTCTCTTGTTTTTCTAATGTTTTTAGAACACAAACACCTCTGTTTTGTCTCTTTTTTAAGTTCCTAAAAAGTGTTAAAAGTTTCAGCCACAACACAAGACTCAAAGAAACCTAATAGGAATTAGTGTTTAACAATTTTTCTTGACAAACTTTTAACAAGACATAAAGGAAACCTAACTCTAAGAAATTTGCTAGAACTAATAGCAAATCATGAACTCAAATATGTAAATCAAAAGCACATATAGGTAAGGTTCAGATTTAATAAGAAAATACACAAAAAATTTCGGACACAAACAACACACAAAAAAATAGGTCAACAAGCTAGTCTAGGAATTTTCAATTTGAAAAGGACTACATGTGACTTCTATGACAAAACAAGTGATTCAAAAATAAAACTAATGCAATATGAATGTTGTCCAATCACGGACACATGTTAAGGAATGGAGAGACTCAAACAAACATAAAAAAAATGCACAAGAACAAGAGTCCTAAAAGCACAAACCGAATTGATTCACAAGAATTGGAAACAAGCAAAATATGAATCAATTACTTCTCATGAGACATATAGGATCCATCAAAATATGAAATAAAACTAGATCCATACAACAACACAAATTTAGACAAAGATAAGGAAGGAACAACACAGATTCAATGAAGAAAAAATTAGAAACACATAACCTCAAGAGCACTAGGCTCTAGATACCAAAACTGATGGAAGCACTTGGTGAAGATTGATGTCCATCCAAGCTTCCATGCAAGGACCGAAAATGCTCCATGAGGTTATCACGTTTTGACCTTGGAATTCTCCTTTGAAGAAGCTTCAATGGAGGAGAAACACCTTTGAGGAGGTTCGGTTACCTCTTAGAGAGGTGAAGAAGCTTGAGAAACCAAGCTTCTAGGAGAAGGAACTTTGAGAGAGAACCTAGGAGAAGGTTCCTCACGAATTTGACTCTTGAAAATGAGAGAGAAATCTGATTTCTAATTCTCATAAATGTCCAAAAGTGATTACAAGAGAGGGTTTTACAAATATATAGGGGAGGTAGCTTCTAGGAGAAGCTAACCTTAACCATGGTTCACTAGGAACCATGGTAAGGTGTAGCTAACCATCCATGATTTCTAAAACTTGTAGGAGAAGCTATCCTTGACCATGGTTCACTTAAGAACCATGGTAAGGTCAGCCTAACTTACAATGGTTTAGAAACTTGGAGGAGAAGCTTCAAAAACTAGAAGGAAAACTAGTAATTTTCGGCCATGAACAAGAGAGAATGCTAGGCGGCCTTGGCTCCAAATTGCTCCAAGATTTATTTCAAAAATATTTGATTTGGTTTAGTTAGGTTCATCATATGATGATGAGACTTAGCTAAATCAAATCTATGAAAAATTAGGAGCAAAATGAGTCCAATATGCAAAATTTTGCCTAGGCCCAGTTCTGGCCCAATTACTAGTCACACCCTCAAGTATTGCTAAATGTCACCCCCTTTTTTCTACTGAAAAAATAAAAAATGAATGTATCAACTAGGGAGGTTAAATGGAGTTAAACTCTCCAAGTAGCCTACCTTAAAATCAATATACAAATACTAGAAAAAGCAAGTAAAGTGCCTCACAAATACAAAGGCAAAAATAACCTATACAAAAGAGCTATTATATGTACAAACATAAGAAAAAGGTCTTTAAGATCATCTCATTCCTCTTGGTTCTTTTAGTATATCACCTCTTGGATTCCTTGGCCTTGGCCATAGTCTATCATACAAGGTCAAGAACCAAAATTCCTATCTAAGAACTAAAAGGGACGTAGTATTTGAAAGGTAATTAGTGGACTAATTTCATTAGAGACTTAATTATGCATGCTAAGGTCATAGTAGACTCATACTTAAATTTTTACACATTTATAACCTTTTTAGAGAATTTGAAAGACAATTGAATTTTATAGTTTTGATATAAGACTAATGTTACAAGTTTCATATATTGAATTAGTTAAAGCATGTCACAAAATTAATAATAATTATTTTAAAAAGATCATATTGATCTAAATATAAAAATAAAAGATCAAAATAAGTATTTTAATATATAAAAAACTAAAATAAAATTTAGAATTAAAATAAGATTTATTGGACAGAGCCTAAATTTGTTATCATTTTTTCAATCTAAAACTATTCGTATTTAATGTTAGACACTATACACATATTAAGTGGAATTTAATATTGTACAACATACTCTTAAAATTATATATTTATTGATTGTTCTAAGTACAGTACACTTTTTTTTTTAATAGTTTTAGTATTTAAAAAATGTATTGAAATAATTTATGTTCTTATTTTATAATGTTAATTATTTTTTAATTTGTATTAGAAATAATATATGTATTTTTTTAAAATTTGTCTATAAATATTGGCGTGCATTTAAAGAAACAAGTTATAAATATAATATTTTCCTAAAGACTAATATTAGTTGTTTTAAATAGAATTATGTGATGATAGTTTTAAACAAGGGTATATGTAAAATTAAATAATTATCAAAGTTTGAAATTTGAAATAGAAAAAAATGCAAAGTTTGAGAATAAAGGACAAAGAGGAAATGTTACCACGTCAATAATTTTTGACGGATAGTATTAATAATATATATATATATATATATATATATATATATATATATATATATATATATATATATATAAAACAAGTGTATTTCTAGTCTTCTTATTGAATCATAAGAGTCAAATATTCAAATTAATTAGTAAGCTTGAGGATAAATACATAATACCTTATTTAAGTGATAAAAGAATTTTATTTGTTTAGTAAATCATTTAATTTGTTCTCTAAATTTTTCACATTCAACTAAACTTTTACGTATATCATTACTTATAATATTGAGCCACTAGGTGAAAATTTTATTTACATTTTCAACCAAATTTATACTTTAATCTTTTAGAAGAATAAAAACATAATTTTGAAAATTACTTATTAGAAGTATTTTTCTACATGCAATAGATTCATCTAATCTATCCATGTTCCCCATATCATCAATCATACAACAAGAATTTTCAAAGTAAATTGCGCCTAGTACCACACACCTTGTGCTTAGTGCCATTAAGGCAAAGAGCTCTTTGTCCTGCCTGACATTTGATGCCATTCAACCTACGCTCAATGTGGTTGAGGTAGGGAACCCTTAGACCCTCATATTTGGCGTGACAAAGTCCCATACCCGACCTCAAACTAGGTAGAGACAATTTTCTCGTCTCACATTCGACGCCACTTCTTTGGCCTCCAGTGCCAATCCAGACAAAGTCAATTCTTTCACCTCACATTCGAGGCCATTAAAATCACATCCGACACCATTTTAACTTGAGGTTAATCTCTCTCCTCATGTTTGATGTCACCAATTCTACATCTTGATAGACTATGGCCAAGGCCAAGGAATCCAAGAGGTGATATACTAAAAGAACCAAGAGGAATGGGATGATCTTAAAGACCTTTTTCTTATGTTTGTACATATAGTAGCTCTTTTGTATAGGTTATTTTTGCCTTTGTATTTGTGAGGCACTTTACTTGCTTTTTCTAGTGTTTGTATATTGATTTTAAGGTAGGCTACTTGGAGAGTTTAACTCCATTTAACCTCCCTAGTTGATACATTCATTTTTTATTTTTTCAGTAGAGAAAAGGGGGTGACATTTAGCAATACTTGAGGGTGTGACTAGTAATTGGGCCAGAACTGGGCCTAGGCAAAATTTTGCATATTGGACTCATTTTGCTCCTAATTTTTCATAGATTTGATTTAGCTAGGTCTCATCATCATATGATGAACCTAACTAAACCAAATCAAATATTTTTGAAATAAATCTTGGAGCAATTTGGAGCCAAGGCCGCCTAGCATTCTCTCTTGTTCATGGCCAAAAATTACTAGTTTTTCTTCTAGTTTTTGAAGCTTCTCCTCCAAGTTTCTAAACCATTGTAAGTTAGGCTGACCTTACCATGGTTCTTAAGTGAACCATGGTCAAGGATAGTTTCTCCTACAAGTTTTAGAAACCATGGATGGTTAGCTACACCTTACCATGGTTCCTAGTGAACCATGGTTAAGGTTAGCTTCTCCTAGAAGCTACCTCCCCTATATATTTGTAAAACCCTCTCTTGTAATCACTTTTGGACATTTATGAGAATTAGAAATCAGATTTCTCTCTCATTTTCAAGAGTCAAATTTGTGAGGAACCTTCTCCTAGGTTCTCTCTCAAAGTTCCTTCTCCTAGAAGCTTGGTTTCTCAAGCTTCTTCACCTCTCTAAGAGGTAACCGAACCTCCTCAAAGGTGCTTCTCCTCCATTGAAGCTTCTTCAAAGGAGAATTCCAAGGTCAAAACGTGATAACCTCATAGAGCATTTTCGGTCCTTCCATGGAAGCTTGGATGGACATCAATCTTCACCAAGTGCTTCCATCACATCTAGAGTGAACGAGACAAAGTACCCCTAGTTGAAGGCACACCTAACACCTTAAAAGTACGCTTGACGTGATGATGAGTTCTACACCCAACAAACTTGTGAATTGGTACTCCCATCACCTGAAAACCCGCAAATCAACATGTAAGGTAACCATTCATATATACATCATCCCCAACTCATTTCTCACAAGAATTTCAACATACAACAACCATTTTGGATTGATCACCCAAAATCACCTCAAAGATGCTTCATAACACCAACAACCCACCATTCAGTCTTTCCACTTTCCAACAATCAAAATAATCATCAAGATTTACAATTCAACAATTTAAGTGGAAAACAACATGTACACCACAAAATCAACCAAGATTGGTCTAACTTCCCTTACCTTAACTCCAAGCGAAAAGATAAAGAAGAAAGAAACAATTCCTAGCTCCTAGTTTCGGGAAACTCCTCACCAATACAACTTGATTCTCAGCTCCAACAACTTTGAACCACAACTCTCTGATTCATAAGGATCTCCTACACCTTCGGAGATCATAGAAGAAAAAAGGGAAAACTTTAGGATTCTAGAATATTTTTCTCTAATTTATCTCTCTAGATTTTCTGATAAATGAATTTATGAGACTTAAATCCAAAAAAACATTCTAAAACACTTATAAACTCTTAAGAAGTTGTTTAACTTGTAGAAACCTTCAACACCACAATACATAATTATTGTTAAAAGGATAATAATTAATAAAAATTTATAGTATTATAGGAAATATTAAAACTTTATCAACTTATATTTTTAGAATTTTATTTTACATTTTTTATTTATTTAAAAAACTAGCATAGTTGGTTTTTTTTTTGTTCGTCCCTGGAGTATCCACCGCCGACAGCAGTGACTAATCTCCTCGCTACGTTGGAGACACCTCAAAGGGTGGGATAGCTGGCCCCAAGATTTAACGTGGCTGCATACACAAGGCAGGATTCGAACCCCTGACCTTGCTTAAGCGTGGATCAACCCCTACCGCTGAACCACACGCTAGGGGTTACTAGCATAATTGGTTTAATGGAGCAAGACAACTATTTACACTTTAATTATGCATAAACCCGAGTTTTTTGAGCAATTAATTGGTCCAACTTTGAAATAACTCGGTTGAAGCAAAATGTGAATCTGAAAACAGGTGAATGTGATCAACATGAGTGACTCCGAAGCTGCCACGTAGTAACTCGGAGGTTTGCGGTTAAGAATGAAGTACGAGAATATGGACTCTGGTTTCTTTCAAGTTTCAACACAACAAACCCACCACAGCATCAACCCAAAACAAAGGAAGAATGTCTCTGAGAGTTGCAGCAGCTGCTTCACGCATACCAAGGCCCCATAGCCATAACCCACCATTCCTTTCACTTTCCACTCTCAAATTCCATTTCCCACCTTCTCATCTTCCACTTCCCACGCGCTCTCAGCGCTACAATATTCGAGCAATAAGTGAGGCAACTCACGTGGAGCCTCAACTTTCTAAGAACCAACAGAAAGAGTCGCACAAAGATTGGAAGATTAAAATGCTCTACGACGGTGACTGCCCCCTCTGCATGCGCGAGGTGTTGTGTTTGTCGCTCATAATTGTTGAGTTTTGGCGTGTCATTCGTAATGATAAGAGTCTTTTGCATGTTGTTGTGATCAGGTGAATATGCTAAGAGAGAGGAACAAGAGTTACGGCACAATCAAGTTTGTTGATATTAGCTCTGATGGCTATTCCCCCCAGGACAATCAAGGCCTTGACTATGAAACTGTCGGTCACTTCTCATGTTTTCTTCTGCTTTTATTAACTTTATTTAAAATTGAATTAGTGAAAACAAGCTTGTTTTTTGGTGGTTTGATCTGATACAGCTTAAAGGAGTTTTTTTATTTTATTATTATTTTCCATATTTAAAGAGGATTAAACATTATGTTATTTACACCAATAGCTACCTTTCTATTTTGCTGATTGATTCAATGACAATTTTCTTTTAGACTAAATTACACTCACACTCCAGTTTCGTTAAATTGCACGAATACGTACCTCTCAGTTATTTAAAAATATTACCCTAACAGCTATGGACATCATACAAACTTTCCTTAATCGTTTGAAAAATATTATATTATATCTCCCTACAGAAGAGATTGTCGTAAACATTTAAAAAACAAGGAATTATGTGCAATTTTACGAAATCTCGTAAGTGTTAATGTAATTTACTCTTTCTTTTATAGTTGCTCCATGTCACCTAATCAAACTGTCTCTTTCTTTCTTTTAGGTTATGGGAAGAATTCATGCCATTCTCTCAGATGGAACAGTGGTTACAGATGTTGAAGTATGGCTTCGATAGTAATATAATGATCTGGATACAAATGCTTTTGAATATTCTCATGAGTTCTAAGTTCAGAATTTTAGATTTACAGAGAATTCAGAAATTAGAACATTACTGCCAGTTATATGACTCTCACAGTTCATTCTTGATATACATTGTGTAGTCCCAGTAAGACTTAATATCAATATCCAGTTACAGCATAAATAATATCCTGCTGCTGAATTATGAAATCTTTGTACCGCCAATGATTGATTACTTTCGTTCAATAAGAATCTGTTTTTGTTGAGTGAAATTTGATACTTGTTCTAACATGCTTTCGTGTGCAATCAAGTTTTATATATTTATATGTGCATGAGTTTAATGGTGATGGGACATTTTGCAGGCATTTAGGAGATTGTATGAACATGTTGATCTTGGTTGGGTTTATGCCATTACAAAATATGAACCAGTAAGTCTTCCTATCATAATTTTTGCAGGACTTGTTATCCTGTTCATCCAACATGGAGAAATCCTTACTTCCGAAAATGTAGCTTTTTTCTTTATATATTATCATTTACTAATGGAGAAAAACAACTTTTGCAGATTGCAAAATTTGCTGATTCCATATATGGTGTTTGGGCTAAATACCGTCTTCAAATTACAGGTAAAAGCAATGCACATTAATAATTTTCACAGGGCCTCTATTCCTCACACTAAGAGCTACACCTCTGACACGATTTTCACAACAAACTTCATGTTTCCCTTCATGATCTCCATGCTCTCTTATAACAGTCATTCCCCCATCCTATGTAGCAAGTTAGAAACAACCTCCTAAGTAGCATAAATCACGGTTGGGTTTTCTTCCTCACTATTGGCTCATCACAATGTTATATGGCTGCATGTAACACCTTATATAATTTTTGACTAGTAGAGCTGATGTACTCATGTAGAATTTATTTAGTTGGAACAATGTAAGCCTGAGAAGCTTAAGATTATTGTGATTGGCTACCCTCTAATCTTACACTTGATGGCAAAATCAATCCATCAATGAGTAAAGAATATATAACTTAGTTGCCCTTTTGTTCCTAACTATTTGTAGCAATAACTTCCACTGCCTGAGAGCAAGACACGCCTCTATGGTTTTGCTAACCGGTATGTTTATGCTAATATTCTTTCAACTTACATGTAAATTGTCCTTATTGATGTTCAGGAAGGCCTCCTATAGAAGAAATATTAGAAGCTCGAAAGAAGAAGGTATACAACTAGACATACTCAAGTGCATAAATTATCATTTAAATTCAGCATGGAATGTGTCTACAGAACAAAACATGTAAAAGGAAGATGGCAAGAAAATTTGAACAAGTAGGAAATTTCAAAGTCAGAGAATAGTCTGAATTTTGGAAGAATAGAATTCTTTGACATCATATACATTTTACAGTCAAGATTGAAGACTCATTATTTTACCTTTGCCTATTATTATGAACGGAATAGCACCTAATGCATAACTTAGTTGAAAGCAGTTTATATGTTGCCAGATGCTTCATACACCACAACAAAATGATAACATATGGTATACGTTAATGAGAATGTTAAAGAATTCTTGAATAATTTTACTTTCTAGTATTACGCGTTATTTTTCTGGCCTATAGTTTTACTTTAATTAATATGCCTAACAATATAAAGTTTGTACTGCATGGTGCTGATCTGTTATCTGGTTTTCTGTCCTTGCAGGGTGAAGTATGCAAAGATAGCAATGCTTGCAAGATGTGAACTTCCTTAATATCTGATTCCAGAAGGCTCTTTATGCATGTCTTACATTGTTACCAAATTTGTTCCTCATCAACTGAAGGCTGAAGCAGATCTTTATTGGTCTAATTATCATAAAAGAAGCCAGCATACGTTAATGTCACAACATTTTCCGTCTTTGTCGGCATATTTGATAACCGTCTTCAAAATTTGCTGCAATGCATCTGGCATAGAAATGAGTGTAAATAAAATATACTAGTCTTCAAGATTGTATTGCATGTCACCAGCGTCTGTTGAATTACCAATATCTACACTTTGGTACTTTTGACATCTGAGATAGCAGTGACATATTAAGAAGTTTATTTACGTGTATATAATAAACACAAAAAGATGATACCTTGATATTGTCAAAGGAAATAAGTGGACTTGCTTCAGTGATGATGTTCTCAAGTTATCATTAGTTGATATGGATGTCAAATTCAATTGCCAGATCATGGGCTTGTCGTATTTTACTCCATTTACTTTTTAACTTCGATTTCTTGCACTTCCACGATGTATAGACACGTGCAGAATGGGTGAAAATTTTAAGGTTTTTCAACTTTTTCTTGTTTTAGTTAGGGGCTCATGACAGCATAACCATCTTAATTTCTTACTAGTAGATAAACTCTAGTAGTTCGAATGATTATATTTTAACCAAATGGCAGTGCTAGCTAGGATTACGTTTAACAAATCATTAATTAAGCAACTTAAAGTATCATGTGAGCACATCTATGTTAAGTGTAATAAAGCACAATTAGTCACTTAGAACAACTTATTAGGCACCATGTGATATCATATACTTTTTAAATTGAAAGAATAGTAACACTATTTAATATAATTTTTTTATTATTAGTTGAAATTTGTTAAAAAAATTATAAAATTGTGTAGCTCTACTCTTTATTTATTTAATTTCATTCATGATTTTATAGTAACAATAACTAATATAAAAGAGTGTGCTAAAAGAAGTATTTTGTTGGTGCCGTTCTATTTTTACATTAATGTTTCTCAATATTTTACTTTTTAAGTAATTTGAATTTAACAACTATAACTTTGTTTGAAATTCGATCTTACATTCTCATCGTTGAGATTCCACATCATTTGCCTCAATTTTCAAGTACAATTCATATATTTATTAGACAATTTCACATAAATTTAATTGATTTTAAATTAAAATTTAATACTCGCAAATCAAAAGTACTCGATAAACAATATTTTTATTGTTTTTTTCATATTAATTTTTGTCATGAAAAAAGAAATAAGGACACAAAATAATTATAATAAATATATATTAAACTCTTCTCTCACTATAAGCCAATGTTATGTTAATACATCTCAATCCTAAGTCAAGTGTGTCTACTGCTTATTTGTTGGAATTTAATGCATGTTTGATAATACATTTTAAATGTGATTTTTGCTTCTATTTTAATTATAATTGATAACTTCTATTTTGACGTGATTTATCACCTTCAAAATTTTAACCAAATACATACTTATATTAATGGTGTTGAGCTTGGCTTATGGATTTTGCCATGGCCTAATTCTAAAATTCCTCCTTTTGTTCATGTTTTAAAAAAGATAGAGAAATCATGGTAATCATTTACACCGTATTTGTTAATGTTAGAGTGAAAATAGGTTAGAGAAAACACTTAGATCGATTGTGCCATTTCTTAATCGATTAAAACAACGATTACGATCGTCTGCAATTTTTTTTTTCAATTGCATGGATCTCAGCCGTTGAAATAAATATTACTTATATAAAATATTAATAAAAAATTATGATCATATATTAATCAACGGTGAAAAATTAAACTGCACGTGCTGCAGTTATTTTTTAAACTGCAGGCGAACCGTATCCTTAAAATAATTTTGCAAACCACCTTGATGTAGTACAATCAATCAAAATAACATCTAATATTAGTTTTTAGTTGTGGACTTTACAATATAAACCATATTCATAAATAAAAAATAACATTTGATAATAAAAATTTATTTTGAGGATTCGTGACTCGTAGATTAAGTGGAGACATAATAGTAAATTAACTTTTATTTATAATAATTATTTCTCTTTTATTTTTCTCTTTTTTTATTAATCCAAACACTAAATTCTATTTTACTTTTATCTATTTTCATTCACTTTTTTTTCCCGTAATTCTCTCAATTTTATTTCTTACTCATTTATTTTCTCGCAACTAACCAACTTCAAAGATTTTTTTGCTCAAGTTTCTCGTTGCCTGTTCCACTACTCAATGCATGTGTGTATTTATATACTACTAATCAGTGATGATGAAGCATAATAAATTATACATAAAGTACCAATAAGTTGTCCGGTTCAAATTTTGTATAAAAAATATATTTTATTAAAGATATCAGTTAAATTTTTTTTATACAGATAATTATTAATAAAATTGATAGATAATTCAAAAGTTAAAATATATTTTTAATCTTTTAAATTTAAAATTATTTCTTTTTATCTCCCAAATTTAAAATTATAATTTTTAGTCTATATAATTTTTAAAAATCTTATTTTAGGTCATCAGTTTACCGATAACATATTTATAAATGACAAATTGATATAGCTATATAATATCAATTTAATTTAATATGATATTTTTACTAACAAAATATCAATAAGTAAATTTTATACTTGATAAATTTTTTAACAAAATTTAAATATAAGAACTAAAATAAAATTTTTAAAATTATAAAAATTAATGATAATAATTTTAAATTTAAAAAATAAAAATAAATTTATCATAAATTTAATAGATTAAAAATATATTTAATTTAATTCAAATGAATGATATAGTTAAAAAAGATATGATTAAAAAAAGTTATTTATGATAGTAAATTATCATCTGTTTCCCGTGAGAGAGCAGCAATAGTACAAAAAATAAACGTCACTTTCGGAGTTGGGCTGGTGCCAAGGAGTGGAGGACCACGGCACAAATTAGGCTTCTGAAAATGAACAAAATTGGAGTCTATGGTCATCGTTTGAGTTTCTTCATACAAACATTCGACACTGTCTCTATACTTTCTTGCATTTTGCACCACTAAAATCTACTATCGGGTATAATAATAAAATAATGAGTATTCAAGATTTTTAACCAATAAAGTAAGACCAGATTTGGAAGACTAAGGAAACTAGAAATGGGAAATAAAAAGGTACTGTAATGTACTTTATATATTCAAGCAAACAAAGACACAAAGTTTACATGACTAATCATACGAGCACAAATTAAGTAGAAGGCACCCTAAATAAAACACTAACTAATAGTCTAATATAGCACACACATGGCCATAGAAAACACAAGTGCACTCTTATAGTACACTTAAAGTTTGGTGCATGATGATAATGTAATGAAAACTAAGGGCACTTGGTCTTGTTGCCATGGGTGGTCATATCAGTGTAGCATGTTCCACAGAGTTCTCTATTTCCAGAAGTACCAGGTGGGACACACTTGCACCTCACACAGCACGTCCCACATGCCCTATTGCACAGGTTGGGCCTCGAATGAGAACTGCACCGAGACTTGCACAACCCACCACAATCTGAAAAAAAAAAATAAAAAAAAAAACGCCCAGAAATCAAACTCCATTTCTTTCCACAAATTTCATTATTGCAATGTCACTAATTATGAACTATAGAAAATAGAAAGTGTAAGTGCCCAACTCTGGGAAAAATTATTTCAAAGATTAATTACCTAAGTCTTGCATCAGCCTTCTGTTCCCGTCTCTCACGATAAGCTGGAGAAAAATCCAACAAGATCAGTTACAATTTATAGTCACTGCATCAACAACTTTACTAAATAATAACAAGTAATGTTATATATTTTTAATCCATGAAAAAAATATAAACAATAAATGTTTTTAATCCTTACAAGTGGACTAAAATATTTTTAAAAAAAATCATAATAAGGAAACCAACATGTTTAAGCTAATTAAAATGACACTAAAAATTAATTTTAAAGCATACTGGCTCATTAGGAAAGTGCAGTTCTTCTTCTTCTTCTATCTTTAGATCAGATGAAACCTGCATGGAAAACAACCAAAAGAAATGAGAAAATTAATGGAAATAAAATCTTCCTCAGATTCTAGTGACACAAGCTGATAAACTAATCCATGCATAAGAAAATTTAATTCTTGGAACTATGCTTTCATTAATAGATAATAGTGTACCTTAACAAGGGACACTAGCAGCAACATCCCGAACACAAGAAGTACGCGTGGCGCCATAGCAGCAGAGACTCAGAATCTAAAGACCAAAGGGTTTGAAGTTTGAACTTCAAATCTCAACCAAGAAAGCTAGGTGACCAATACACACACTCCACAGTTCAAACATTGCTAGCATTATATAGACGAAAGCAAAAGCAGCACTGGGATATTTCTGTGAAATGTCCAAAATATCTACCATTAATACATCACATTTTTTTAACTCATAAATTATATGGCAGGGGTATGATTGCAAATATGGGAATTCGTTTTGGAAGAATAATGATAAAATAAAAAAAATAATTGTAATATTCTAAAACGTGATTCTTCCATTTTATAATTTTACGAAATGGCAGACATCTGTGTTTGTCGGGAATAGTGAAGTAGTGTCGGATACTAAAATTGTACTAAATAGGAATAACATTATAATACTATAATAAATATCTCACTGAAACAATTCTTTACAAATTCACAAAGTAAAAAAATATAAAATTAATTGGCAAACCTGTTGGTATATATATTCGAAGAAGTAATTAATCATTCTAAATATTATGAAAATCTAATCACATAAACTTTAGTTTTGAAATATGATAGTTTATTCTTATAAAAAAAATTGTATTATTTTTTTCTAGCTTAGTGTGGGAATGGTAAGATGTTGACGTTGATATCAAGTTGTGGGCATTGATTGCATACAGCTGGAAGAAAGCTGGAACTTGGAGGAGTACTCTTCACTCAGCCAATACATATCGCATTACACAGACAGACACCCCAATTCTGACACACTATTCAAACGAAGAAACCTAATCCTAACCTATGTCATTTAATTAAATTATTTAAAATTTAAATTATGAAATATATTATATTAGAAAAGAAATATTTATTATTATTTATAATTTATTTAGTGATGTTATTGTTTTTATAATATGATAGGAATTAGAAGGGAAATAATAAATTGATGTGGAGGAAGAATGAAAATAATTTGAAAGGGCATGTACCTTCCGTACTGGATGGCACAACAAAACGACAATGCATGAGTGATATGATTGTAGGCATCCCATCCCTTGAATAAAGAAAAGTGGATTCCACTTTCTACCAAAAAGGTTCCAACCTTAGTTGGCCTGCTCAAATTTTGAAAAGATCAGGCTTCCAGCTGGCACTTACGTCACCTATGCACTTTTATCCTTTTTTATTTAAATACAAATATAACTTGTTTTTATATAAATTACACATTTACACTCATATGTTTAGATATGAATTGATAAATATTATTTTAATTCTTTTATATAATCTTTTAAAATTTTTAAATAAAAAATCTTTTATAAACACTTTTAACTATTCCAAAACTTTCAAATTATTTTAGTCTTTTACCGGATCACTACAAAAAAATGTGTGATTTGTGGCGGTTATTTTGGCCGTTTCTAGCGGTTAAAAATTGCTAGAAATTGCATTACCGACGTAGTTAATAACCACCGGATCTACGGTCGCCAAAAATCGTTTGTGGCGTATATTTTGTAAACGCTGGTTTTGAACGCAAGAAAATGTGACACAAAACAAACTAAAAAATGTGACATACATACCCTGCGACAACTCTTGTTCAGCTCTCCTCCTCCTCTCTCCAGTTGTGGGCTTCATTCACAGTATTGAAATTCAGAAAACAAAGGTAGTTAGGGATTTCACAAATCGGAAACGCGAAGAGAAAGAGAGAGAGGGTTACCGATTGAGATTGCGATGATTCTGGCGCGGAGGTGGATGCATGCGACGCTTTGTTCTTCCTACCTGGGAGGAGTTTGCGAAAATGAGGGTTTTGCGAAAATCGAAAGCAAAAAGTTGAAATTGAAACGTACCATGCTTGCGAGAAGCTAGCGTGTGCTTCACTCTCGCCATGGGATTCAGTGGAAGAAGAAAACTAAACGAAACGAAACTTCACTCTTCCGAATTGATTTTCTTCAGTTTCGCCTCTTGCTCTTGCATTCTGTTTTCTCTTCTTTTTGAAATTTTCATTTTCCCCAAATTTTTCCCCAAAGTACCCCTGCCTAGCACAAATTGCCGGACTTCGTTTTAAATTTTTTTTTAAAGTTTAATGTTAATAAAAAAATTATTAAACTTTCTGGCGGTTTAAAATCGCCAGAAATTGCCAACACTTGTAACGGTTACCATTCATGCGGTTTAAAGCCACCAGAAATTGTCAATAATTTGTAACATTACCATCCTTGCAACAAAAGTAACACTTTTTAGCAGTTTATGGAAACCACAAAAAAAAACCGCCAGTAATTACCTATTTTTTTGTAGTGGATGTTAATAGGTAAGTACTAGTTAAACAAAGCACTATTTAATAGAATGAGATTTAGAATTTGTGAAGGAATAATATTTTATATAAAAGAAAGTTAAAACAGTAATAGTTTTTATAAAAAGAAGAAAAATCTTAATAAAAAAATTAGAAGATGACGATTTTAATTAATAATAGAAGAGTGAGTAATCACTTTGCTATTTAAAATTAGAAATATTATTATATAAGTTTTTGAATTAAATAAATATCAAATAAATCTCTTAACTGTAAAGTAATAATTACAATAATCAAATTTTTAAAATAAAAATTCGTAAAATAATAATATTCATATATATTTAGAGAATAAAATAATAATAATTTTAACATAAAATATACAAATAATGCTAATGTAATATAATATGTTAAAATTTTAAAATATATGCATGGAGTTTGATCTGGATAACATCAAAATGTTAGTAACATTCGTTAGCACTATGCTTAACATTTTTATTATTATTTAACTGAAACTTATTAGTAAACATAAATTTTATGAAATTTTCTTTTCATTTAATGGTTGATTCACACAAAATCACTATAAGTAAATTATCATATATAGTGACACATGTAGTGATATAATATGTGACACTAAAAATTATTTTTATTTACATAATAAATATAATATATGTTGGTATATTGTTAAAAAATGTAGATATAAATTATAATGACATATAAAATATATTATTAAATTTCGTTCAAAATTAACATTAAAATTGTGTATAATTATATATCAAATGGATATATATTTATACATATATTATATTTATAGTGATATTTTTTATATATTACTGTATGTAACATTTTTTGTAGTGAATTAATGATATTTTAATAAATTTTAACTAATAATATAAAAAGTATTAAAAAAAAAAGTTTTAACTTAATAACATGCCTGAAGGGCTGGTATTCCCAGTTTCTCACACTCAAACATAGGATGCTGTCATGAAAGTGATGCAACCAATTGTTAACAAATTGGTCTACAAAAGCACGAGATTCTCTTCAAACCTACATGTATAATTGACGTAACTGGGGATACAATCATATGCAGTATTTTTAATTCTAAAACGTATAATTTGAATATAATTTACAGTTAAATATGTTTTTATATTCTCTTAAACTTAAAGTAAGTTTTTAATAAATTTTTTAAAAATAGTCCATTTGCATCCTAACCTTCCCTTCAAAGGAAGAGAAATAATATCACTACAAAAAAAAAAAAAATTTAGCGACCAACAAAATCGGTTGCAAAATTGTTTAAATCAGTTGCTATTTTCATTAGTGACCAATTTGAAGTAGTCGCAAAAATCCTGGTTGCAAAATTATATAACGACAGAAGTATACTCGGTCGCTATTTAGTGACCGAAAATTTCGATCACTAAGTGGTCGCTATGATATTATGGTCACTATTGTATATGAGGACCAAATTGGTGACTGAACCAGATGTCGTTAAATCGGTTGCTAAATATGTTTTTTTATTAAAATAAAAACTATTTTTTTAGCGACCGAAATCGTTTTGTCGCCATTTTAACCAATAATTATTATTTTAGCGACTGATTAAGTGATCGATTATTGGCCACTAAAAAATTTGGTCGCTAAGTCAGTCTCTAAATAAAATTTGTAACCAAATCAAATTTGGTCGCTAATTATGTCGCTATTAGTGACGGAAAAAAATCGATCGCTAATTTTAGTGGCTAAATTGACTTTTTTTTATAGTGATAATAATTTAAAACATATTTCTAATTATTAAATTAAAAGATAAATATCTAACAAAATTTAAAATTCTCAAATTTAACTTTGGCAAATTGAATACTTGAATTCACAACATCTTCCACAACTAAAAATTCATCTAACTCGTTAATATATGAACCAACAAGAGCACATTCATTATTACACCATCACAAATTTTGATAAAAATAAGGTTAAAATCTTAATTTAGTCCCTTATAATATTTTAAAATTTTAATTTAATCTCACTTTAATTTTTATGTTTAATTTAGTCCCACCTATTAAAAATACTAACAATGTTTGTCTTTTATCTAAATTTTTCAAACGCCGTTTAGGAATGTCCATGTGATTGAGAATCACGAGTATGATTCTCACAACTCTTACTTAACAAATTCTTTTATGTGATATACATTGTGGGAATCACGAGCGTGATTAAGAATCACGAACGTGATTCTCACGGCTCTTGAACGGCATTTGAGAAATTTAGAAGAAAGATAAATATTGTAAACATTTTTGATAGATAAGACTAAATTGAACCAAAAAATTAAAGTAGAACTAAATTGAAACTTTTAAAAATATTATAAGGGATCAAATTAAGATTTTAGCCTAAAAATAAACTAATTCATGCGTTTAAATGCTGTCTTTTAGCACCAACTTCAATCAGAATTCCAATGATAAAGACTTAGAAGTTAATGTTCTTACCGTTCTTAATCTAACTCAATCACGTTCATTTTAATTTTCTTACCATCTTTCATATACTCTCTTAGTACCAACTCCGGCAAGAATTCTAATTATTATGCAAATAATAAATCTAATATAAATAAATAAATTTAAAATAACTCTAATATAAACAATTGTCAAGCACACATGTTTGCAATTTTAAATAAAGTAATGCTAACAAACAAAATAATAGTTATTGAGATTAATGTCATCTAAATATGTATTACATAGTCAGCAAGTGACGGATGGGACTTCATCAAGTCATTTGGGCTTTTGACTCATGACTTTCAGGACTTGTGTACCACATGGTCGAGGGGCGATCGTACTCTAACGACAACACTTGTCATCGAACATCATTAAAATGACTAGAAACAGATTCATTTAGGTATTGTGACTGCTTATCGTATGCCTAGATGCCTTCCATGTGCACTCATCATGGTTCGGTCGTTCGATCCTATCACAAACATCGGGCGGGGTTTGAAATACTAAACAATGAAAACCTTAATTCCCATAAGAAGTTCTTGTTGCTTTTAAAGAACGTTAGCATACCCCTACCTCCGTGTTATGTGCAGTGCAATATCAGGAGAGTGGGTGACGAGTAATGAGAAGTTACTGCCGAGGGTAAGTGTCTAAAGGATCTTTAAATTCTAAAATTGTTGTATTTTTGCAGTGGTAGTGTTGTAGTGAACTTTGTTATAGTAGTGCTCTCCTATACCTTTTTTGTATCAATTCTGTTAGCATAGGTGTCTCTTTTTACTTCTTTTGTTCATTTAGTATTTTTGGTATGTGTATATATTGGCCCTATAGTTCTACTTTTAGAGACAAGAAATTAAGAAACATTTCTTCAAATATCATTTTCCTGTCATTTCATGTGTTTTTCTATTATGGTATTAGAGCTCTAAATATCATAGCTATGGTTTGCTACATTCTATCATGGATATTGGTCCATCTCAAGATCCTTCTTCACCGTATTATCTTCACCCATCAGAAAACCCATCACTGATTCTTGAGGTCATGGGTAGGTAATTCCTCTAAGGAATTTTCAATTGCCTAGAATCATAAGCTACTACCTTTCCTTCTTGCATCAACACTTCACCCAAACCTATCTTAGAAACATTAACATATACCACAAAAGACTTACTAAGATCGGTAAATGCTAACACTGGTGCACTAGTCGATCTTTCCTTAAGAGTTTGATAACTACTCTCACACTTACTATCTCACACAAAGACAACACTCTTCTTAGTCAATCTGCTCAAAGGTAATGCTATCTTAGAAATTTACTTAATAAATCTCCAATAACAATGAGCTAATCTAAGAAAACTCCTAACTTCACTAACTGACTTAGGTATCTCCCACTTAAGCACAACTTCTACCTTAAATAGATATATATTATACCTCCGCTAGAAATTACAAGACCTATAAAATTCACTTCATACAATCAAAAATCATACTTAGAATACCTACTTTAAACCTTCATATATACCATCCCTAAGCATGTACGAATCAATCACTGTTTACTCCATATAGCATGTACATGAACCAACTTTACCACATAACATCATACAACCTTAAACAACCTTTCAATCCATATGACAACGCCTCAGAACATCATAACCAAATCAGTTTTTATTCTTGCATTGCCTAACAACTCAAAACATCATGACACCATACATATCCCTTCAACAACTATCAAAGAAAATGATACCTAGAGAGTTATACTCATCCAAATGATCTCAAACCTATCTCAAAAGAAAGCTAAGAGAATAAGCTACAACTCTTATGAAGACATAAGATTCTAAAAAGATCATCTTCTTAACTAAAAATTCAAAAACCACAACAAATATATTCAACGCTTACAGTTATACCTCTAATCACTAAAGCAATTATAACAGAAGTTCTAGACCTCCGTTTTATCTTATTCTAGATTCATTGAAAGATAACATCCAATACTACAACTTTCATGAAGACCACAATATCTAATTCTGTCAATACGATACTCATACTGGCACAACAAAACTGCAGCGAAAATATCCCCTACACCATACAACAATAGTGTACTAACATCCCACAAAATAGCTCAAACATTCCAAACTCACTCCTTTCCACCTCAAACTCATATCCAAGTTTCCTACTACAATTCTAAACCAAAACAACTCACATATTCAGTACAAAGGACTTAGAAAAATAAAACTCATATGCTACCTAAACCATAAAAGGTTAACATGCAAGCATCAAACTCCAGAAATCATCAACACTTCAATCTCTCCTTAAGAATGCCCCGTTCCCAACTAAGATTTGTAGGCACTTTCAGTATTTTGGAACGGCTCGTTCCAATCTAGGAACGGCCCGTTCTGAGATACTAAATCACCCTCGTTTTAGTATTTTGGAACGACCCGTTCCAATTTGGGAATGACCTGTTCTGGGCTACTAAATCACCCCTATTGGGCTTTGGGCCTTCGTACAATCTGTGAAAATCGGGCTGTTACATCTTATCCTAACACCATACAATCCATTACAGAATACAAAGTGTACCTTTGTTCTTCACTCAGTTCATGGAAGTCAAAGAAGAAGAACACAGTCTCCAGAAATTCTTGTGAAGTAAAGTATAGAGCCATGGAAGTTGTGACATGTGAGATTCAATGGCTAACTTTTCTCTTGTGAGACCTTCAAATTCCTTTCAAAACTTTAGCCTTGTTATATTGTGCCAATCAATATGCACTGCATATAGCTGTCAATTCTGTATTTCATGAACATACAAAGCATATTGAATTGGACTGCCACATTGTTAAAGAAAAGACTCAACATGGGCTGATGAGATTGTTGCCTATTTCTTCTTCTTGGCAACTTGCTGACATTTATACCAAAGCCTTGAGCCCCCAACAATGTCATTTTCTAGTTCCCAAGCTGGGTCTCCTCAATCTACTCCCCAACTTGCGGGGGGATATCAAAGGAAACGGATACTCGCCACCTAGAAGGAAGCCTAGCCAATACAAATTCTAAAATTGTTGTATCTTTGCAGTGGTAGTGCTATAGTGGTCCTTGTCATAATAGTGTTTTCCTATACCTTTTTCGTACCAATTTTGTTAGAATAGGTGTCCCTTTTTTTCTTTTTTTGTCTGTTTCTTCATTTAGTATTTTTGGTGTGTGTATATATTGGACCTGTAACTCTACTTTCAGAGACAAGAAATTAAGAAACATTTATTCAAATATCATTTTCCTCTCATTTTCTGTGTTTTTCTATTAAGAGGTTAACAAATAGAAACATAGAGAGACTACTCACCTTGAATGCTCTGATGATAAACACTATAACTTGTTGCCACAACATTTTGGCACCCATCGTGGGATTTGGTAAAACAATCTCGATGCGTCATTGTTTAATCTTGTTATTGTTGAGATATGACACGTCTTATGAGGAAAAACTCTACATCAAAATCACCAACTTTGTAGTAGTTGCGGACAACCAAAAAGGAGTTGCGGTAAGAGAACGATCAAGCAAAAAGAAAGGCAGAGGGAGTAGAAAGAATAGTATGAGAGACCTAAGCACAAATGTGAAAGGAAGAGAAAAAAGGAAGACAGAAGATTGAAGAGGAGCAGCGAGTCTTAAGAGCTTAGTTGATAAATTAATACACCCATTAATGCATGATAAAAAGAATTATTACAATATATAAAATTAAGCACAATAAAAATATTTTAGTACCATAGAAATGCATATAGGGATGGCAATGAGACTCCATGGGGCGGGTAATAGTAAACCCACCTCCGCCTCGCTGGATGAGAATTGGCCCCATATCCACCCCATATCTAGGGATGGCAACGGGGCGGGTCAGGTACGGGTTTCATGATACCCATCCTCGTTCCCGCGAGTTAAACCCATCCCCGTTCCCGTACCCGTACCCATCGGGTATGTGATTTTCATCCCCATCCCCGTCCCCGTCGGGTATCGGGTATACCTGTACCCGTACTCGTACTTGTCAATTTTTTTATTTTTTATTTTTATAAAAAAATGATATTTTTAAATTATTTTTTTATTATTATAATTATAATTAAGTTATTTCTCTATCTCATATTATAATAAATAATCGCACATAAAATATTAAAATTTTTTAATATAATTAAATTGAAAGTAGGTATTAAATTAAAAATGAAAACGGGGACGGGTACGGGGTGGGTAAATACTTACCCGTACCCGATTTAAAGTATTGGGTTTTACCCGTACCCATACTCGTACCCGGTCAAACCGGGTATTCCCCGTCAAAGTTGGAATGGGTTCGGGTATTACCCGCGGGTACAGGTATATTTGCCATCCCTACCTATATCCGTGCGGGTATCCATTAAGTGGGTATCCATGAATTTCTTGAATACCCACGAATATCCATGGATATTTATAAATTTTTTAAGAAATTAAAAAAATTATATTACAAATAATTTTAAGTTTATATTTAATATCATTGAAATATTAAAAATAAAAATTCAATGTTAATTTTGAATTTGTATTTAACGTTAATTTTGTTGAAATAATAATAAAAATGAAAGATAATCAATATCTTAAAATACATCAGTCTCACAAGTAAGTTAATGTTTCATCACAAAGTTACAATAATTCAATCTCATAAGTCGAAACGAAAGTAAACAACTTAAAATACATAAATCTTATTGTTCCAATCAAAGTTAGAAAATTAATCAAATTACATCCAACACAATTCTATAACATGTTTAACACATATTGGTAACTTCATCAACCTCACTTTTGTAAGAAAATAAGATGAGAGAGTGTAATTTTAGGGTTATGTGGTACAAGGATAATTAGGATATTTAGGAAATATTATTAAACGGGTACCCGCGGGTATGGATATTATCATACCCGCCCTCGCCCCATTTATAAACGGGTAAAAAATTATTCGTCCTCATTATCCGCAGGTACCCAATTAGTTTATCCATTTATTATCCGTAGCGGATTTTATCCGCAAATACCCGCGGGTGCGGGTATTTTTGTCATCCCTAAATGCATACACATGCATGAAAGTATGTATAAGGTAAACAACAGTACGAGACTTGATTCGAAACAAAAAAATTGAAAGAAAAAGGTAGATGGGGTGGATTCAAAAGGATTACCAATTTAGGTGAATTAAAAAATGGTTTTAAATGGTTAATTTCAGTCGGGTTTGATTTGAATTTTTGGACTCATTAGTACTTGAACCCAACCGTGCAAACAAAATAAAAGTCAAAGTAATTATTATTCAGGTCAAAAGTTGAGCTTATTTTGGTTCATCTTTAATCTTTATTGTTAATTCACAAAAAATTCTATTTGAAGGTGTAGTTTGTAACTTCCTTTTTGGTATCATGTACTAAAAAAAAGTTATTATAATATTTAAATTATTTGAAACTCGAATAATTTTATTCATTTTATGTCTAAAGGAACTGAAAAATATTTGAATAGTTGAATGTATAAAAAAGGATATAAGAATTGAAAAGAAAGAGATAACAATTGAATAAAAGTTTTACTTGAGCCAATTAAATGATTCAAAGTCTAATAGCTCTACCATAAAAAATCATCGTTAAAATCGAGACCCACTTAAATTGATAAGTTATTTGATTGGATTTAGATGTAAATAATGCGACCTATGTGTTATATTGATTTGGACTATATCAATTAAAAGCAACCATATCCAACAATGGATCATCTCTAACTGTGTCGGTGTTTATCTACAACATATATAACGACCATAATTTGATTTGATATATATATATATATATATATATATATATATATATATATATATATATATTATTTTATCCTTATAACAACTTTCAAACTATGTTGTTTCACTATCTCTTTTTTTTCAATTTTTTTCCTATTTTTTTTTAATTTCTAACTAATCAATAATTACTTTTTTTTAAATAATAGAGATACGTATTACCTGTCACTCACTAGTGTTAATAATAATAATAATAATAATAATAATAATAATAATAATATAAAATAGTAACTAGGTCTTCCTCTTAATTAGATGCCCAAACTACTCTCCAGGAAGAGAGATGTTATTAATATATTAATATCTCTCCTTTTGCTATTCGAATCGCTTCCTTTTTTTCTCTGACAAAAATATTTTTTACGAAAATTAGGTTTCATAACATTTTTTTATATATACATTATGCAAAATTATTTTTCTGTAAAATTCGAGGAAAAATAAGGAATGTAAAGTAGGTGGAGAGGTATTTCTTTTACAGGAGAAAGAGAGGTATTTCGAAGAAATTTAAAACATAGAGAATGTTAAGGGCAAAAACGGAAGTTTAGATAGCATGGGCCTTACAGAGAATTTGGTTTTGGGTCAGCCTTAACAAGAGAAATTCTTTTGACACCCCCCCCCCCTCTTTTCTCCTTCGCACTCTCACTTTTTATTTTAATATTTTAGAAATTAGTTTCTAAAATTATACTATAATTCTATAAACTAATTTTCAGAATGCAAAACTAAAAAATATATACAAAAGATGTGGTCCAAATAGAATTTACCAATGCATGTTACAAACAAAATGTGATACCAAGCTTCGTATGATACTTCCAACCATTTGTAAAGCACCTTGCATCATCTTTATACAAACCCTGTAAAGGAGGAGTCCATTTATGTACTCACAAATCCTTTGTTGAACCTCAAATTGACGATTAGCCTTTCAGAAATCATTCATAAAGACATGCCACCAAACTAAGGGGTAAAGGTTTATGCTGAAAAAACAATTCAACTCTACCCTTCCAAATGTCCATAACTTCATCACTTGTTAGATGTAAAAAACCAAATGGGTAGGCAAACCAAGAAAGATGAGAGTGGGACAAAGGGCATCTAATTAGCAAATGCTCTAGTTTCTGCTTCTGTCCCACATATAAAGGGACACTCATGACAAATTTATCTCCCTTCCTACCCTGATTTACTCTAGTGGGAAAATGTCATGGGATAATAACATCCACAAGAACTTCCTTACTTCCATAGCGACCAAACTCTTCCATAATTTGTTTCACTACCACTTCTATTTATCTCAAATAAAGATTTGGGACTTGGTTTCCTCTTCAAGCATGACAATATTATAAACAGATTTTCTGTCGAGTGCATAAATTAATTAACAAAATTGTTTAAGAGTAATTAGTGGTTTCGAGTTTTTTAATTTTAAGTATGTGTAATTGTGTCAAATATTTAAAATGAAAACTTATTATTATAACAATTTATATAATATTTTCAAGAAGATATTTGTGTGTGTGTGAAGTTTCACACCCTATGTCTAATGTTACATCAAGAAGAAATTATTAGGTGTCTAAAATTATAACCTCGACTAATCTTTACATGACAGGTATTAAAAGTTTTTAATTTACGAGAAAGAATTAACAATAATAAAATTCATATAATGTAATATCAAGTTATTGATTGGTGTGAAAGTCAGTTTGATAGTTATTTCACTCTATTAACATGATAATTATATATAAAGATCAGTGAGAATCATGAGAATTTCAAACTGCCTTATAATTTTTCCTTGTTAAAGAAGAAAATTTGGTGAAATGTTTTAATTTGGTCCGCCCCGTAGTCGGAGGACAAAATTTAAATGAATAACAACATATCTTTTCAATTTAGTTTTTTTAATAAAATTTCTCATCAGATATTGATAAGAATAAAATAAAATATATGCATTGCTGTCATAGCCTGGGAGGAGGGCTCTTGTTCATGATACTGATCTTGGCCCTCCCTGAATTCAGTTGTGGGCACATCATTTGTTGTGGAGTTATTTTCATCAATCTCCACAACGTGTTTGTCATTATTTGTTGTACCAAGTCCAGGCAATGCTTCTTCGACAATGCCAACATCAACAGAGGGCAATTCCACCTCCAAATTTCCACGATGGGCGAGAGAGGCAAACGGGAATTCATGTTCTACAAACTTGACATCTCTCGAAATCCAAAAGACTTCTCTTTCCAAATCAAACAATTTCCATTCCTTCTGTCCAGCCGAATATCCAACAAACACACTCTTGCGACTTCTACTTGCAAATTTGTCACCCTTCCTATCTTGGTTATGTGCATAACACAAGCATCCAAACACCCGCAGATGTTCATAAGTGGGTGGCTTCCCATTCAATATTTCATATGGAGTTTTTCCTTGGAGAACTGTTGAGGGTGTACGATTGATCAAGTAACCCGCGGTCAAAATGCATTCTCCCCAGAATCTAAGCGGAAGTTGTCCCTGAAACCGTAGAGCACGTGCTACATTTAGGATGTGTCGATGTTTTCGTTCGACTCTCCCATTTTGCTGAGGTGTTCCAGTGCATGAGGTTTGATGGAGTATCCCATGTTGCTGAAAATATCGTTGGAGACACATAAACTCAGTTCCATTATCACTTCGTATCGCTTTGACTTGTTTCTCGTATTGTCGTTCTATCAAGGCGATGAAATTCATTAAGGTTTGTGACACATCTTTCTTATTATTCAACAGGTATATCCACACAGCTCGAGAACAATCATCAACCAAAGTTAAAAAATAAGATGCACCGCAAGAAGAAGGAGTTTTATATGGACCCCATAAATCACAATGTATTAAATCGAAAATGTTGGATGCTTGAAAATTACTTAAAGGGAATTTATTCCTACTTTTCTTTGATCTCTCACACACTTCACACGTTTGATTTGTGTTCTTATTTCTATACGCGTTGCTCACATTCGGAATTTTCTCAACAATCTGATAGGCGGGATGTCCCATTCGCTTGTGCCAAATCTCGAGTTGATCTTCTGCGTTGATTTGATAAGCCTTCATGCCACTCACACCACGATACCAATAGAGGCCATCTTTCCGTTCACCCGCTCCAATCAGCGTCCTTGAAGTGTGGTCCTGCATTGCACAAAATCTATCAGTAAAATGCACTGTACATTTTGCTTCATCTGTCAATTGTGACACTAAAATCAAATTGCAATTCAACTTCGGGACATATAGGACATTTTCGAGTTTCAGTCCTCCATCAAGGAAAACTGATCCTTCTTTGTTTGCCAGCACCAATTCACCGTTTGGCAATCCCACGGGGCACCCGTCTAAGGCTCGGCTCTCCCACAAGTTTTCTAGAGTTCCTGGCATATGGTTAGAGGTGCCACTGTCAACAATCCACAATTCACATGTTTTCTTACCAGTCATCTTTTCAGTTTCATTTGCCTTGTGAGAATTCAACATGGCTGCCAAGATCTGCCACTACTCATTACTCAGTCCTGCTACTTCCGGTTTTCTGGTTTCTGACCTTGAGTCATTGCTACTTGCACCAGTATGTGCCACATTGACACGAGTTGCTCCTCCTTTCCCTCGGAAGGACCTTGTCCTTGGTTGATTTCTTCCAATACTTTTGTTTTCATTTCGTGGCCTCTCTCCCCACCAATCTGGATAACCAATGACCTCGAAGCAACTGCCCTTGTCATGTCCTGTCCTTCCACAATGCGCGCACTCAACTGATTTTTCTTTTGCTTCATTACGCAACTTGTTATTAGTCTCCGCTCGCACAGCCAGTCCCACAATCGTTCCTCGCTCTTCTTTAGACCTGGTGATTGTTCTCACCCTTTCTTCTTGCACCATGGTGGCATATACCCGATTCAATGAGGGCAATGGATCTGTTGCCAAAACATTTGATCGTGCTGTTCCATAGTTCTCGTCATCCAGCCCCATCAAGAACTGATGAATTTTTTTCTTCTTCTCCCCGTTTCTCAAGCTTGGTTGCAATATTACACTTGCATCCCCCACATTTACATTGTGGGATTTGCTCGTAATTTGCTAGTTCGTCCCACATCGTTTTCAGCTTCCCATAATAGGCAACCATAGTCATTCCTTGTTGTTTAGATTCTGCCAATTCTGACTTTAGCTGCTGGATTCTTGGTCCGTTCACGATCGAGAATCGTTCCTTGATGTCATCCCACAGGTCTTTTGCGTTTTCCATGTAGGCAACAGTGGAACGCAAACTGGGTTCTATGGTGTTTAGTATCCAAGACACAAGCATCGATTGAATTGTCCACCAATCTTCCATCTCGGATGTGTCTTTTTCAGGTTCCTCGTGAGTTCCATCAATGAAACCCCATTTTTTTCGAGCCCGCAAAGAGATCTTCACCGCCCTGGCCCATTCCTCATAGTTTTCTCCTTTTAATTGTACTTGTGTAATCACGTTTCCGGGATTATCACTAGCACTCAAATCGTAGGGCGATGACATTTTCTTCACTGCCATGGTTTCAATCTTCTCTTCTGCCATTTCAGCAGTCCAATTGCGTTCTCGGGTTGTTGGATATCAAAGCTAGGTTAGGCTCTGATACCATGCCAAAATGTATTCGAAACTGCTACTGTATCACGATATGCTAATATATACATGAAACATGAAGAAATCCGAAGCTAGAATTACGCCAACTAATATGGCTGGTATCCTAATTTTGTCCACTGATAGATATCAAATTGATATGCATTGTTGTCATGTTAAGATAAATATGGAAATTACAATCATGGCATGATACGGTAGTTGCAATCATATATTTTATTTTATTCTTATCAGATATTTAAACATCTTTTAAAAAAATCTACCATTCTTATCAGATATTTAAACATCTTTTAAAAAAATCTACCGACTCTGACCGTAAGCTTGTAAGCAACGACAAACCTTAAAACATGGATTAGCTGGAGCTGGAGCCACCGGTTCTCAGATATTTGTCTTCTTTTTTCTTAGTACGTTTTGTTTTTTTTTTACTATTTCCAATCATCCATCTGGAGCCTCTAAAATTAATATTATTTGCCCCACAATGCTCCTCCGCATAATAGGTTGGGGCCCCACTTTGACCGTAAGAAGATATCTAGGCAAGTATGGGATTCACAATATATATATATATATATATATATATATATATGGGGAATGCTAATGTACTCCCACTTATTTTTTAGTGAGAATATGTTAGCAACCTACACCAATTTTTTAAGACAAAAAAATCACTCACTTCTTTTAATTTGGTTAATTCGTACAAAGGATATTATAGTAATTTAATTTAATTTTAAATAAAAATAAAATATTTTCTCTCTTTTATTAATTTTATTTTCCAAATCATTTCTCTCTCTTATTAAATTTCTTCTCTAACTCATTTCTCTTTCTTATTAAATTCTTTCTCTAACTTATTTATCTCTCTCCTATTAAATTCTTTCTTTAACTCATTTCTCTCTCATCTCTCATGATGTCTCCCCCTCTCTCTGAACAAGTAAAAATTAATTAATAGAAAAAATAAATAATTTGAAGAATGAAATTAATAAGAGAGAGAAAATATTTTATTTTCATTTAAAATTAAATTAAATTACTATAATATCCTTTGTACGAATTAACAAAATTAAAAGAAGTGAGTGGTTTTTTTGTCCTAAAAAATTGGTGTAGGTTGCTAACATACTCCCACTAAAAAATAGGTGGGAGTACATTAGCATTCCCACATATATATATATATATATATATATATATATATATAAATAATAATAATAATAATAATAATAATAAATAATAATAATTAAACTTAATGTATGACTAAAAACCTATTTTGGTCCCTTATAATAATTGTTTGTTTCAATTTAGTCTCACTTTTATTTTTTGTCTCAATTTGGTCCCTAATAAATTAATTGGTTGTAATGTCGGACTTCCGTCCAAATTATTTAAATGGAGTTAGAGCAACTCCAATGGGAGTTGCTTGTCCTATGAAGCAACTCAAACCTCGGTTTCTTATCATTGAAGAACTCTGACGTGGCAACATGAGTTGCTTGAATAAGAGAGAAAGTTGTTTCCTCAAGCAACCGTTCCTTACCAGATTTCAAGTAGATCTTATTGAACCTATTTGGAAACGTTTTGAAAATAATAATGATGAAAATTAATTTTGTATAATATTTATGTATTTACTATTATTTTATTTTAATTTTTAATATCTACTTATTATGTATTTTTTTCTCATAATTTATTTTCTTTCATTGTAGTGCAATTATCCTTTTTAATAAAAATTTAAATTTGATTCATAAATGATTAGAAAAAAAATTATAAAAGTTAAATTTATTAAAGTTTCTTATCATTGGACTAAATTTGTGTTTAAGTTGCTTAATGTTGATATGGCACACTAAGATCATTTTTTTCATTTTTCAATGCATGAAGCAACTCAAATGAGTTGCTTCCATTGGAGATGCCCTTAACTGTTGACCATGTGAATACCACGTAGATGCATAGGTGGATGTCAAATTTCATTAATGCATCTGGAACCAAAATAGCCTGTTCTAAAACCAGAACGACCCATTTTAGTTGCATTCTTGGGGTGTTAATTTTTTACCTGAAACGATCCGTTTTGATTGTACTCTTAGCTTAATACCGGATGATGTTTGAGGTATTAGTAGGGTGTTCAATAAATTCAATAGTTCTAATAAAATTAATTAAATTGATTTAAATTTTGTTCACCGTATCAAATTTTCTTTGCCGTATTAGTAGGGTGTTCAGTAAATTCGATATTTCAGATAATGGATTTGTAAACTAAAAACCAAACCAAACACTAATAAATCATATTTTTAAAACGTTTTATGTTTAAATTATTATTAATTAGTAATTAAAAATTAATTAGTAATTAAAAGTTATAAAAATATAAAACAAAAGTTAAACTACTTTTAAGAACTATCTTAATTTTAAATGTTGGATTAGTTGAATTTTATAGTTTGAACAATTTAGTTTATGTTGGTCTTATTTTGGACGATTTGAAATATTTTGGATAATTTAATTTATGGTAAATAATTTAGTTTTTGTTCAATATTTAGTGTCTCGGACTATTTATTTATGAATATTGGTTTATGTTTCTTTTTTTTTTCAGAAGAATGTTGGTTAATGTTGTTTATAATTTTTCTTACATTATTCTTTTATTTACAGTCAAATATGTTATTTACAATATTTTACTAACGGGAAGGAGTATTTGTCTCTTCTTCACTTAAACAAAAAAGTCAACTGCTTAATGCAGGAAAGGAAGCCTTAGTCGAATGACATTTTCTACATTCATCATTAACGACCTTGAACAGCAAAAGAATTGTTAACCTAGAATGATTTGTGAAAACCTCATAAATAATTCAATTAAGTGAAAGTCAACAAGTCACAGTTGACAACGAAATACTATAATTGAATGGTGGATGATTGTTAAAAGTCTGTTTCTATTTAATTAAGAGCGACCTCGAGCATTATTCTTAATAAAATTAAAATAAAATACAACAAACAGGTAAATAAATTTAACTTCTCTAACAATTGAAAAATTAATTTTATTTTATACACTTCAACTTTTTTTTTTAATCAGTTCTATCATTTAAAATTTTCAGAGTTGATTTTAAATTTAGAAAGAAAAGTAATTCATTTTATCTCTTAAATTTTTTTTCATTTTCTTCTCACTTAAACACATTAAGAAATTTAAGTAAACTAGCCTCAATATAGCATGCACGTGCTTCTTCAAAGGTGAAGTGTTTAGTTTGCAAGTAATGAAAGTGGAAGAAAATTCACACGACCAATTCTAACAAAGGGACTTTGACTACAGCAGTATTTAAATTCCTTTTTATCCTTATAATCTCATGATATTTTCTTTATAATTTCTATAACAATAAACAACATAGACTCAAAGAAAAAAAAATATTTTTTGGAAAAATTAAACGTTTTTAATTATAAAAATAAAATAAAAATAAAAATCATAAAATCATAGAACCAAAGGAATATTTAAATAATCATTTTATTTGTGAGTCCATTAAGGGTATTTATAAACCAAGCATGCATCTAACAACAATTTGATAATTTGAATGATACAGAACTAAATTTTCTTAAATAAGCTCTAAAATTTGAATTTTGTATATGAAAAAATATATAATTAAAAAATATTTTACTAAAAATAATAAGTCAAATTTAGAATTTTTTACTCAAAATATTACTATTTTAATTTTTTTTTTACCAAAATAGCAACTACAAATTTATTTCTCCAACTAACACTATTTACTGTTTACGTTCAGAACGGACCGTTCTGATTTCAGAACAGACTGTTCCAGTTTAAAAAATAACACATGACGAATGGATCAGAACGGGTCGTTCCGGATTCAAAATTAGTACATAAAAAGTGGAACCAGAACGGGCCGTTCTAGCCTATAAATAATTTTTTTTCTTTTCGATTTTCACGTATCAAATACCAAAACTCAGAAACTAACATCAAATAATTAAATTTATTGAATATTAAAATTATAAATATAACTAAATAAAATTATTAAAATTTAATACAATAATAAAGATCAATGGTGGCGAAAACTGATTATGTTGTTCTCTAATGCGAGCAACATAATCAGTTTTCGCCAACATAATCAGTTTTCCAAAGGGTCGGCCAAAGTCCAACTGTTGAGACTACTCGAAAATCAAGGAAATCGAAAGACGTACTTATGAAGCTAATCGAAAGATGGAGGAGGATGAACACCTATCTAGAACGTATTAGGAGTTTTATGTATTCGTGCTAGAAATATAGTCGAAAAGTTTGAAGCATACATAAAACTTCTCGAAAAATATTGAGATCAACTCCTGCCAATAACAGCTGATTCGAGATCGAAGACAATTATTTCGAGTTGAACAATGTTCGAGATTTGGTGAAGTTGTGTAGGTGCTTATGATCATACAAAGACAGTTAGCGTCCAAGTCGAGAAGTTAGTATACGCGAAGAGCGGTTATGGGAAGTTACACTTTAAAAGCCACATAATGAGCATAGTGGGCAACGGTTATCTCATAGTGGCCTACGTGCACGAGCGTCTGAGTGAGTTAACTGTCATTGATTCACTCTATAAATTCAAGAAGCCTGCATTGTCACAAAGGTCAGAAAAACTCATACTGTCAGAACTAAATTCTCAAGCACTCTCTGCCCGCACATATGGCTTTCATGCACATAATCGTTTTTTGGTATGACTAATTCTTGGCCATTTTTACCTTGCTTTTTAGGAGTAGAATTAGTGTAGCTCTTTTAATTTATCTCTTGTAATCCATGAAGTTATATCATTTTGGCATTGTAATTCTGGAACAGTATGCAAGTTGAGCCATGATTTGTATTGCAAATATTTTAATTATCCATTCTATTCATCTTAGCATTTATATGTCTGGAAATTATTGCTTGTTAATTGTTGAAGAATCATTAGAAACAAGTAATTACTAAAATTGTCCACTTCATTTCCTGTTCTTAAATCAAAAGCCTAAATTGAAACCATTTACATGCTAGTTCGAATATAAAGAGTCCACGAACGAATTTCACCGTAAACAAATTGGCACTCCCGGTGGGACCCATTTAAGTCAAACATAATTGGACTAGTTTTAGGTATGCGTGTTTCATGAGACTTAGGAGTGGAAGAACTATGTCTACATCTAATAATCGAAGGGAAACAAATAATGATAACCATGTTGACATAGAACACGAAAATCCTCACCCTGATAATGCAACTAATGGGACAAGGGGGGCAACAGTATCGTCCCATGTCATCGTCGAAAATGTTCCTAGGCTTGAACATGGGGCTAGGCAAACTAATATGACTTAGGAATTAACTAATGTCACTCGAGAGTACCCCTGGGGCATGCCACAGAATTGGCGCAATACCCAACCTGTACATGTCAAAATGCCCATACCTTTTTTAGGAACCAACCCACAAGTACACGTATCCCCACAAGGATACAACCCTGGGCCAAATGGTTTGGGTTTTGTTATGCAAGACCCATATCAACATGTAGGAACAAGTCAGGAGGGATCTCTGATTCGACAAGGCAGTTATGTACCTACGTGTATTAGTAACCAAGCCATGATGGCTCTTCGACAACAAATGGACCATAGTAATCATGACATGGTTAATTTGTTGTCAACTCAAATGCATAATATTATGACTCCTCTGTATGAATTGATAAATAAAATAGGAGATAAATTAGGTGATGGGACACCTTCGAGAGCCATGAGCGCGAATCTGAATGAGATGGAAAACCCTGGGGGGAATGAGAATTTTCATCAGAACGTAGTTCAACCTAATAGGAATCCACAGGACAACTTAGATCAAATGGTAGAAAGAATACTGAATAGACATGGATTCGACGTAGGTCGAAATGAACGTCCTTACTTTGTGTCAGCCTTCCCAGATTATATAACTCAAGTAGAACTACCCCGAGGAATAAAAGTGCCAAAGTTTTCAAAATTTGCGGGAGAGTTAACTGAGTCAACAGTTGAACACATAGCTAGGTATGGGGTCGAATGTGGGGATTTGGAAAATAATGAGTATTTAAAAATGAAATATTTTCCAAGTTCATTGACTAAACACGCTTTTACATGGTTCACAACCTTGCCCCCGAATTCGATACACACTTGGGTTCAGTTAGAAGGTAGTTTCCATGAACATTTCTTCAGAGAAGAAACGAAAGTGAGTATAGTCGATCTAATGAACATTAAGAGGCAAAACCATGAAACTTTAGATGACTATCTAAATAGATTCAGGCAATTGAAATCTCGATGTTATACTAATATACCTGAACATGAATTAGTTAGGATTGCAGCAATGGAGTTAGATTTCTCGATACGCAAAAAATTAGTGAATGAACAGTTGAGAGACATGGCCCAATTAGCCGAGAAGGTAAGAAGAATTGAGCAAATCAAAATAGAAAAAGAAAGATTAAGAAAACTTGATAAGTTTGTTCGAAAGGAAAAGGTGGCTTACTTAGAAAATTCTGAATTCAGTGAAGATTCTAACTGTGAGGTTTCGAGTGAAGATTTTGAGATCAACTTAGCAGAACTGCGTCCTGGCCCCACGTATCAGTGTCAAATGTTAAAACCAGGAGATATTATAGAAGGAAATTCGACTAAGAAATATAGTTTCGACGTAACTAAAGCAGAAAAGATATTTGATATCTTACTAAAAGATAAACAAATTGTACTCCCAGAAAATCATAAGATCCCATCATTCGAGCAGAGAAAAGGAAAGAAATTTTGCAAATATCATAATATGTATGGTCATTGGACTAACAACTGTGTGCGTTTCAGGGATTTGATCGAAAAGACGATTACTGATGGTCTCCTTGCTTTCGGTGAGAAGGACATGAAAGTTGACACAGACCCATTCGCTGCTCATACTGGATACGTCGAACCAGTTTCGATGTGGATCAACATGGTGGATGTTGCTGTCGAGGATGATGAGAACATCGAACCCATTTCTGATGAAAAGCTCGAGGAATTAATGGAAGATTTCGCTAAGGAACAGGAGCCCATCTACCCTAAAGAGGGAGACAGCTTAGTCGAATTCTTGTCTAAAAAGAAAGAGGTTGATAGGGAAGTAATGTTATGTCCTCGATGCAGCGCTATTTTCGATAGAGCTGCTACTAAAGCCTTTGAAGAATCAGATATGATGAGGAACTATAAAGCTGAAAATATTCGACAAAAACCCAAGCCCCATGCTGGACCAAATGCTGGGTTAACTATGAGGCAGGTTCATATGCCTCAATATAATGCTCCAGTAGGAAAAATGGAGATGTATAATTCATCGAGATTCGGCAATACTTTTGTGCCGAATGTGAACGTGCCTGTGGGAAAATGGACTGCTCCACCAAGGCCAATGATGCGAAGCATGGGTCGAGGAAAACAGGTAATGAATTATGCTGCACATCCAATGCAAGGAATTCCTGGGAAAGCTCCAAATTCGACTACAAGGCCCGGTAGAGTCTCGATTGGAGGTTATGGGCGTGGCTTTCGACAGCCTTTCAACAATCTAACCAAAACCCAGTGGAGGAGACAGTAAAGGATGCGTAAGGCTACCTTTGAAGGCGTCAGGGGAAACCGTTTCTCGATTCCTGTACCTCAGAAAGGGGAATCATCTCGAAAGTTCCTTGAGGATGATGAAGACATGATAATCGATTGTTTCGAGAGTGGTTTTGAGGACTCCCTAAAATACATTTGTGGGATGGTTTCCATTCTGCCCTCCGAGTATGCTGGGGCTATGGAGTCAGTGCATGAACAAGAGGATATCCATAGGGAAGACTTCTTCGACGACCCCAACTATGAATCCAAAATCATATGGGTCAATCAAATCTCGAGGGTTATCCCCAAATTCAATTCTGCTGTGTTCGACTCTCCCACAGAGGAAATGAAAGGACACCTTAAGCCCCTATTGTTGACATTGATGATCGAGGGGCAAGAGGTGAATAAGGTCTTGGTCGATGGAGGTGCAGCTGTGAACATCTTACCCAAGACAATACTGGAGAGGTTTGGGAAATCCTTGGCTAATTTGAAGCCTCACAATATAATGATCTCGAACTATGCAGGAAAATCTTCGCATCCTGAAGGCATGATTCTGCTTGATGTGCAGATTGGGAGTGTAAAGAGGACCACTATGTTTATAGTGACGCCATCCAAGGCGAATTTCAATGTCTTGCTAGGTCGAGAGTGGATTCATGGGGTAGGTGTTATTCCTTCCACGGTGCACCAAAAGATCTTCTTTTGGAACGATGACGAGGGGTTAGAGGTCCTCGAGGCTGACCAGAAAACATATGAAGTTGGTATGTATTTTGCTGATCAACATATGACAGCATTTGCAAAGACCAAACCTTTCGATGCTTACAATTCTGGAGTGATGGATGAAGAAGAAGGGATTAAGAAAACTTTCTGCTGGGACGTGAAAAAAGGGTTTGTGATTCGAGCCGAAAAAGATTCGGCTCCACTTGATGAATGAAGAGTGAAGATCCTTACTCGAGCTTTTTAGCTCGAATATCGGCCTATGTGGCCGATCGAACGGCCAACATGGCCGAGGGAAATGAAGGTGAGGAGGCATGTTTAAAGGAAATTGAAAAAAATAGCACGGTCACTTTGGCCGAAGAAAAACAAAAAAAGAAAGGGAAAATAGATTTCGAGGTCGAAAAAGATAAAAAACAAAGAAGAGAAGAAAAAGAGATAGACTTCGGAATCGAAAAGAATGAAGGAAAAGAAAAAACAGAGAAAAACCGAGAAGACCAAGTTGCCTCGAGACAAACAGAAAAAGAAAAAATAGAGAGACTAGGAGGTCGAAAAAACAAAAGAATGCAAAGAACAAGAGCTAGAACTCAAGTTGGATTGTATCTTGGATGATTCACCACTGGGATTTGAAAGAGCAACCAAAGAAGAGCATAAATTAGAATCTCAGGATCCCCTCGAAGAAATCAACTTGGGAACTGTTGAGAACAAAAGAGTGACTTATGTTAGCAAGCTCTTGCAAAAGGACTTTAAGGAGGAATTAATTCGAGTATTGCATAATTATAAGGATTTCTTTGCATGGGACTATGATGAAATGCCAGGATTAGATCGAGAATTGGTGGAGCATAGGTTACCCATGATTCCAGGAAAGAAACCTGTTAAGCAAAACGCTCGAAGGTTCGCTCTTGAAGTAATCGAGAAAATCAAGGAAGAAATTGAAAGATTATTGAAAGCAAAGTTCATTAGAACTTCGAGGTATGCTGAGTGGATCTCGAATATTGTGTCTGTTATAAAAAAGAATGGGAAACTCAGAGTATGCATTGATTTTCGAGACCTCAACACAGCAACCCCAAAGGATGAGTATCCTATGCCCATTGCTGAAACTATGATAGATGCTACTGCAGGTGCTCTAGGTGTCTATGAATGGGTGATGATGCCGTTTGGATTAAAAAATGCAGGTGCTACTTATCAGAGGGCAATGAATTTAATATTCCATGATTTAATTGCAGGAGAACTTCGAGGGTTTGTCATACACCAGAAAGGAATTGAAGTTAATCGAAATAAGACGAAAGCTATCATGGAGACTAAACCTCCATCGAACAAGAAAGAACTTAAATCTCTCCTAGGAGCAGGAATTTCGATGGAATGAGGAGCACCAGAAAGCGTTTGATGAAATCAAAGTTTACTTGGCTCATCCTCCAGTGCTTGCACCACTCTCTAAAGGGAAGCAACTAAAGTTGTACATTTCAGCTAGCGATTCGACTATTGCGGGCATGCTGGTGCAAGATGATGATAATGGTATCAAAAGAGCCATTTATTATTTAAGTCGAATGTTAGTCGGAGCAGAAATTAGATATACTCCTTTGGAGAAACTATGTTTAAGTATTTTTGTTGCTTGTACAAAGTTGAAGTATTATCTTAGGCCTTGTGATGTTGTAATATTTTGTCGAAGTAATGTGATTAAGTATATGTTGTGTAAACCTGTTTTACATTCTCGAGTTGGTAAATGGGCACTCGCACTAACTGAATATTCGTTAACTTTCGAGCCATTAAAAGCAACTAAAGGTCAAATAATTGCAGATTTTCTCGCTGACCACTCGAAAGAAACAAAGGAAGTCATTTACTTAACCACTAAGCCTTGACAATTATATTTCGAAGGCTCGAAACACGAATTGGGCACTGGAATAGGTCTTTTAATCATCTCCCTCGAAGGGCTCCCTACTAAATTATCATTGAAAACGAACAAGAGATACTCGAACAATGAAACCGAGTATCAGGCACTAATAACGGGACTCGAAATTCTCGAAGAGTTAGGTGCTAGAAATGTATTAATTCGAGGTGATTCGCAATTAGTCATCAAACAATTAACACAGGAGTATAAGTGTTTAAATGAAAAGTTCATTGAATTTAAAACTCGAGTTGTGCAGTTACTTAACACTTTTGATGAAGTTGAGTTACAACATATTCCTCGAAACTCGAATGCCATTGCAAATGAGTTGGCTCAGACAGCCTCAGGTTATAAAGTAAGTAAAAAGTGTCTCGAGTATTTAATTCATACAGAAAATGAATTGATGGAGCATTGAGAGATTATGAGTGTTGGTTCCTCAAGTCAACTAGATTGGAGGAGCAAATTGATCGAATATTTGCAAAATCCCAATATAAAGGTCGAAAGAAAGATCAAACTACAAGCTCTTAATTATGTCTTGTTAAACAATGAATTATATAAAAAGGGTTTCGATGGAATTTTGTTCAAGTGCCTTGGAACTCACGAAAGTTATATAGCTATGGCAGAAACACATGAAGGCATTTGTGGAGCACATCAAGAAGGTGAAAAAATGAAATGGGTTTTGTCGAGAAAAGGTTTGTATTGGCCAACTATGTTTAAGGATTGTATCGAGTTCGCACGAAGCTGCGAAGAGTGTCAAAAACATGGACCAATACAAAAGGTACCTACTAGTGAGTTACATTCAATCATTAAGCCTTGGCCATTTCGAGGTTGGGCAATGGACATTATAGGGCAAATATATCCACCATCTTCGAAAAACCACAAATATATATTGGTGGCCATAGATTACTTTACAAAATGGGTTGAAGCTATTCCTTTAAAAGAAATCGAGCAAAAAGACATAATTGATTTTGTCGAAGATCATATTATTACAAGATTTGGGATTCCTCAAACAATTACTACTGATCAACGCACTGTCTTTACGGGTCGAAAAGTCGCTCGATATGCGGAATCGAGAGGGATCAGGCTGATAACTTCAACACCATATTACGCACAAGCAAATGGACAAGTCGAGGCTGCTAATAAAGTGGTAATTGGTTTGATCAAAAAACATATATCAAACAAACCTCGAAGTTGGCACGAAACTCTGGTGCAAATTCTATGGGCTTATAGGAATTCGCCTAGAGATGCCACGAAAACTACTCCCTATAAATTGGTATATGGGCATGATGCTATTCTTCCTTTAGATATTAATTTACAATCAATCCATGAGCAAAAACAGAATGAGTTGCCTATTGAAGACTATTGGAATTTAATGTATGATGAATTAATATCTTTAGACGAAGAAAGATTAATCACAATACAAAACCTTGTTCAACAAAAAGAAAGAGTCGAGAAATCGTACAATAAGAAGGTTAAAACACAACGATTTCGAGTTGGGGACTTAGTGTTAAAGGTGATTCTTCCCATGGATCAGAAATCTCGATATCTGGAGAAATGGTCTTATAATTGGGAAGGCCCCTTTATAATCGAACAAGCATATTCGAAAAACGCATACGTTATTAAAGAGATAAATTCGAATGCGAGCAAAGTGATAAATGGAAAGTACTTGAAATATTTTCATGAGAGGACAGAATATTAATTGTTCGATACAAGCCAAAAATAAATTAGAAAGAAGTACAGAATAGAAAAGAAAATCTAATGATTACAAAATTTGGATTTAAAGTCTTTGAAAGCTTTATAAGCCTGATCCAAGCTTTGCTTTCGAGAGATACACCGAGCCTCTAGATATTTCTTTTGCTCCAAGGCCTTAGCAAGTTTAGAAGAAATCATTTTGCCTTCCTCCTTAAGACCTGTCTGACGTTGCTTGATTTCTTGACTCTGAACTTTAATAACATCCTTCTTCGAGCGAGTCTTCTCTAACTCATGCTGCAGAGACTTGATAGTGGTTTCGATATCTGCCTCTTATTTTTGCAATTGTTGCAAAGAAGAAACTATCTCTGCTGTTGAATTCTTGATTGAAATCAAGTCATTACGGAGGTTCTCAAGCTTAGCCCGGTCTCCTTCGCTTTCAAACTCGACATGAGCAACTTCTTGAAATGCAGTGGACCATTGAGTTCGAAGGTCCCATGCGAGGCTAAAGGGTTTGACAAACTCTTGCAGCTCAAAATGGACCTCAGGAGGAAGGTTCGGGTAAGACAATAGATCGTCCATCATTTGTTCAACCTCTGTCTTGAATTCAGGAATGAGGAAGGCCTGATCAAGATCTTCAACATACGCCTTTGATCGAAAAGAATCAAGTAAAGGTTGATATGATGGAGTCTTAGAAACTTGCTCGACGGTTCTTTCTTTTTCCTTCTCCGACTCAGAAGGACCACTTGTCCAATTATCCAAGACCTCGAAGATACTGTTAATATCTTCGTCTTCATCGTTGAAGAAGCTCATCAAATCCAGGTCCGGAGAAGGAATTGAAGAAAGGCCTTGGACAGAAGAGGTAGCACCGCCTTGGGTCGAAGGGGAAGTAGTGAAAGGCCTGGGAGATTCGGTCGAACCTGTACAAGAAAAAAAAAAGAACAATTATACGTAAATTTCGAAAAGAACCACTACAAACTAATAAGGTTGATAAGGCATATACCCTTGTTCGGACTCAAGGGGGGTTGCAGCTCGAAAGAGGGTTCACCTTGGGCAGAGTCCTGTAATGTCTTCACAGTTGTCGAAGGTTCAGACTCAACAACCTTGTCCCCTTCGACCTGGGGAGGGACTTCTATCGAAGCCACCACAGAGGCAATCTCAGCAATGTTCAACTGAGGCGTGGTCAACTGCGAACAAGTTATGCAGTCAGAAGATTAAATGGAAAATCATAGAGGCGAAAGTTAGAAAAATTAACCTGTTGGGCTGCCTCAATGACAGGAGGTACATCTCTCGACAGGTCTCGAGAGGAATCAAGCTGGATGATTTCAGCATCCTGTGAGAAGTTAAGTGGTGTTAGGAAAGTCGAAAGCACAGGAAGAATGAAATTGAGCTAAAAAATTAAATCACCTTAGGAACGGATTTCATGGTGTCTTGAAGCAGCTTCTCGCCAGCAGGTTTTCGAGGTTTCTTAGAAAGAGGAATCACTAATTTCCCCTTTCCTTTATCTGGCTTCTTGGTAGTCGAAACCTACGAGTGAAAGAGGCAAGTTAATGATGAAGACTCGAAATAGGTAAGAATCACAAAGGATAAGAAATAAACGAAGTAACTTCTTACTGTTTTTGTGCTGCCTGAGTTCACTTTTTGTTTTTTCGAGGTCTCAATACTCTAAAATGCAAGAATCCAAAAGGTAAGCAAGGCTAGAGATTCTAGAAATTCTAGTGAAAAGAAAGATTCGAAAACGAATTATACCTTAGAGCGTATTGAGACCTTATCAGTAACGGTCTTCCGTTTTCGACCCTTCAAGGATGTCCCTTCGACATCCTCATCGTCATTCTCCTAGTCGAGAGTTTGATCAGCATGTTGTGGAACACGCTGAGAAATAGCAGCTGTAAACAACATGGAAAAAGAAAGAAAATTGAGTGGAGTATAATCAAGAATTCGAGAGATTCCCTAGTTTTAGTCATTTACCAGGGGGAGGATTAGTGTTATCGACCCAACATAGAGGCCACCATCTCCTTCGGGGAAAATCATACAGGAAACATCGCGCGTAAATAACTCGATCCTTTATGGGGATTGCTTTATGATCAAGGTAAAATGGGTCGAGTGTTTTTACGCAAGGAGGATAGGATAAATATTTGGCTAAACCAAAGAGGGAATTTGGAAGAGGAGGTATCTTCTTAGGGCCAAATTTTTCGAAATTGGTTTTTCCTTTAGGGTTAATTACCTTTTTCGAGTGAATGTTCCTCTGTATCATTTTCGATAGAGACACGGATGCATCGAAGATAGTACGACCAACGTTGTCAGGTCGATAACATACTTTAAAAAATTGCTTAAACTGATAAATAAGGATTTGATTCTTGAAAGTACCTGATTGCTTGGGCCCCTGTGAACAAGAGAGAGGAGAATTTATCAGCTTCTTCAAAAAGCCATCAAAATCGATGAGTTTATCTACAATATAATAACACCACCATCGAAGATAGCACTTCGAAACTAAGAATGAAGGAGAGAAGGTGGATGGTGTAAGTTTGAGTTCTTTATTAGGGCGAAGGATGAACTCAAGGACCTCTTCGTAATTCCCTTCTTCGACACAAATATCTGCATCGATGCTTTCTTTACGTCGAAGAGGAAGGGGTTTCATTTGGAAAAGCCCAAACTGTCGAGCAAAAAGTTGGGGTTGATAGGGATAAAGCCTAACATCTTTCTGCCTCATGCCTGAGATAATGAAATCCCATGACAAAAACCCAAACCACATGTCAGTCGAAGAGGGACTTATGTTTCCAACCTGATTATTTTGGCGAAGCCAGGTTGGACCTATTAAATTTGGTCGAATAAAAGGGGCTAAGTCTTCAGTGAACTCAGTGAAGCTAAGAATGGCTCTGACATATTTTTCAAAATTATCGACCAGACGCTTCCGAGGGGTAAGGGTCGTCAAACGAGCCCTTTCGAGTTCACAGATGGGAATTGGAATGGAAGGCAAACGAAGTTTCTTCTCGAAGATCGCGTTAAGCCATAGTTGAAGTAGCCATAAAGGGCTGGAGAGATTCCGAGGCCCAGATTCTCGAGAAAGGCTCTCTGAAGCTTCATTAAGACAAGTGTATAGAGAGGCCAAAAGAAGTTTGCTTAAACATATTTTCTTTTTCGAATGAAGAGCTTGGGCTAAAACATAATAATATTTTGGGACTTGGAGTGAAGGAGTGCAGAAGACATATGCTGACAACCAATACATTAAAAAGGCAATGTGCTCTGAAGGTGAAACAGGCGTACCAGGTTGCCCCATATGCGCAGTAATAAAAGCCAAATAGGTCTTTTTGTCCCAAGAGATCGAAATATCCTTGATCGAAATTTCCTCTTCAAATGCGTCAGGGTGAAATCTTTCCCCAATAGGCATTAGTCCGGTTATAGCAGCAATATCGAGCAAGGTAGCCACAAGGAAACTCGAAAGCCCGAGTTTCTCTATTCCAAAAAAAGAGAGCAGAAAGTGGCATCTGGGGGTCGAAAAGGTGAAGGTCGAATTTAGCTAGCTGGATGAACTCAAAGATACCAGTTTCTTTCCATTCAGAGTGCATGGAAGCTTCAACGCGGGTTAGCCAAGATGAATGCCTATCTTTAATAGGAGGGAATGCTCTAAAAATTTTAGTAGTATCTCCAAAAAGGGTTAAGTCTATCTCTGGGGAATAGATGAAAGGTAAGGTGGAAGAGTCTTCAAGCAAAAGAGTATTACCAAATTTTTTCTTATGCTGACCAGCGAAAGGACCAAGAAAAGCGTGAATAGAACCACTTTCTAAAGAGAAAGGGAGAAGTACCTGGGATTGAAATATCTTCAAACTGGCCTCCTCCATGCCTGGGATTGGAACGAAAGTGTCATCGCCCTCCTTAACCTTGCAGACTTGAGCGTTGGCCATTAGCAAAGGAGTGCCCTGAGTAGTGGTTGCAGTGGCCATGGTGGTTACAAGGACAGTCGCCATAGTAGGAGATGTGGTAGTAGCTAGAACTGGAGATGAAGCAGAGACAGTAGTAGGAGAGGCGGTAGAGGCCACGGCAGCGAAAGTGGACGCATCAGAAGAAGCCATAACGAACAAAAGCAAGAACAGAGAGAACGGTCGGAGAAGAAGATCAAGAACCAGAGCAAAAGAAGGAGCGATGAGCAAGAAAACTTGGGCGCGAAGGAAGACAATGGTGAAAATAGTTTAACCCTAAGGTAAAACAAGGTTTTGAACGTTTTGGTGGGCTTGAGTCAAATGGGTTTAGCAAACGATGAAAGTAGTTTAACCCTAAGGTAAAAACAAGGTTTTGAACGTTTTGGTGGGCTTGAGACAAATGGGCTTGGCAAACAAATTCAAATGATTAATTTGAATATCCGTAACAGCCGCCAAAAGATATTTTCCCCAACGACAAATTTATGGAGCAGAGTGAGCACGCACCGTCAGGGTAATCAATTTCCCTCAAACGGTCATTAGCATTAAATGAGACAGGGATAGATTTTAATCGAAGAAATATAACGACACACTATCCAAACGTAAATAACAACCTTCGATAGGAACTCAATCTTTCTGGCTGATGTACACATCAAGATTGAATTTCTAGGGGGAATTTGTTGAGACTACTCGAAAATCAGGGAAATCGAAAGACGTACTTATGAAACTAATCGAAAGATGGAGGAGGATGAACACCTATCTAGAACGTTTTAGGAGTTTTATGTATTCGTGCTAGAAATATAGTCGAAAAGTTTGAAGCATACATAAAACTTCTCGAAAAATATTGAGATCAACTCCTGCCAATAACAGCTGATTCGAGATCGAAGACAATTATTTCGAGTTGAACAATGTTCGAGATTTGGTGAAGTTGTGTAGGTGCTTATGATCATACAAAGACAGTTAGCGTCCAAGTCGAGAAGTTAGTATACGCGAAGAACGGTTATGGGAAGTTACACTTTAGAAGCCACATAATGAGCATAGTGGGTAGCGGTTATCTCATAGTGGCCTACGTGCACGAGCGTCTGAGTGAGTTAACCGTCATTGATTCCCTCTATAAATTCAAGAAGCCTGCATTGTCACAAAGGTCGGAAAAACTCATACTGTCAGAACTAAATTCTCAAGCACTCTCTGCCCGCGCGTATGGCTTTCGTGCACATAATCGTTTTTGGGTATGACTAATTCTTGGCCATTTTTACCTTGCTTTTTAGGAGTAGAATTAGTGTAGCTCTTTTAATTTATCTCTTGTAATCCATGAAGTTATATCATTTTGGCATTGTAATTCTGGAACAGTATGCAAGTTGAGCCATGATTTGTATTGCAAATATTTTAATTATCCATTCTGTTCATCTTAGCATTTATATGTCTGGAAATTATTGCTTGTTAATTGTTGAAGAATCATTAGAAACAAGTAATTACTAAAATTGTTCACTCCATTTCCTGTTCTTAAATCAAAAGCCTAAATTGAAACCATTTACATGCTAGTTCGAATATAAAGAGTCCACGAACGAATTTCAGCGTAAACACCAACAAGATTAAAACAAAGATGAACATTAGAGAACAACATAATCAATTTCTGCCACTATTGATCTTTATTGTTGTATTGAATTTTAATAAATTTATTTAGTTATATTTATAATATTAATATTCAATAAATTTAATTATTTGATGTTAGTTTCTGAGTTTTGGTATTTGATAAGTGAAAATCGAAAAAAAATATATTTATAGGCTAGAATGGCCCGTTTTGGTCCTACTTTTATATACTAATTTTGAATCCGGAACAACTCGATCTAATCCATTCTTCATGTGTTACTTTTTAAACTGGAACGACCCGTTCTAAAATTAGAACGACCCGTTCTGAACGTGAACAGTAAATTATGCTAGTTGAAGAAATAAATTTGTACAATTATTATTTGGGTAAATTTTTTTAAAATAATATTATTTGAGTAAAAAAGTCTCAAATTTAATCATCAACAAACTGATAAATATTTTATACTAATATCATAATTAAAAAATAATTAAATCAAGCATACATCTTAATGTAACCAGATGAAACCCAAAGACCCTTGGCAAATGTGCAGTACAGTTGGAGAACACAGCCCGAGCCAACCAGTCCAGAACACTCTGCAGGTCTAAGCATTGGGTCGAGGGACAACTTGGAATTGATGTTTGATCTCTCCTGGCACAAGTTTAGGTTAGGCATGTGAAGTGAAACAATCTAATTTTTGATTATTCATTTGTCATATAAACAAGACAAGAATCCTAGAATATAGACTTGAAGTCTAATCCAATTTAAGATAAACCAAAATTAGTCAAATTCTTTTTACCAAACATTTCCTGAGAAGCAAATGAAGAGAGGAAGATTGCTGGTAAGTTTTAATTTGCATGTTTATTGACATATGAATTTTGAAATGTAAACTCATACATATGGCATGCAATGTGCTTAACGAGGGAAGGAAACAGAAACTGCTGTTGGCCCTCTTAGTTTATATATAAACAACCAATCCACAAATAAACTAGTGTTAAGTATAATTATGTACACATTACCTCAACTAAACCCTGATAATTAGATACAGACTGTAACACCCAAGAACAAAACAACAAAAAATAAAATTTCAAAGAAAGCAACAGAATAGTAAGCTTGAGAATGAGATCGCCACCTCATTTCATCGTATCAACAAATGTAACCCTTTTCATTTCTCCAACTGAATCTCAACCAACAAATCTGTAAACAGTAGAAAAATTAAACAAGAAAGAGAACCTAAAACGTGGTCGTGTTGACCAGGTTGTGACTCCTGGCAGGACCGACTCGGTACCGATTCCGAGTCAATCCGGCCGATTCGAAAAACTCGTCACCCTCATCACCGTCTCCATCTACCACAGTCCTCAACACGTACAACACCTTCCTCGCCTTCTCCCTGGCCCTCTCCGTGCCCGTTTCTTCCACCTCCTTCAAAACCTCCACCACCCTCGCGTCCTTCGCCAACCCCTTGAACCTCAAGCTCCGGTGACTCAGCGCGTACAGCGCCGCCACGCAATTCTCCCGAGTGGCCACCGAGTCCAACTCGTTCCCCCTCAGAAGCCCCACCAAACACTCCACCGCGTTGGCGTCCAGCATCGCCGTGCGCCCCTCCGTGCACACGGCCAGGTTGCAGAGAATGAGCAGCACCGGCCCCGCCAAGTCCCCCGCGGCCACCATCGAGAGCAGCGTCGGAATGACGCCGAGTTTCACCAACTTAACCCGGTTGCTCTGAACCAGACTCAAATGGTACAGCGCAAGCGCCGAGTCGTGGCGAGTCCGCTCGGACTCGGCACGCAGCGCGTGCATCAAGGGCTGCAACGCGCCGAGAACGCCAATCGCCATTTTGTTGTCATCATTCAACGCTAAACTAAAAAGCGCGCCCGCAGCGTGTTCCTGCGACTCACCCAATCCCTCCTTCAAAACATCCACGAGTAAGGGAACAAACCCCGACCTCACGATTCTCACCTTGTTCTGCTTCTCCAGCGAAAGGTTGACCAGCGACGCCACCGCGTTGACCTGAACGACGCCGTATCGCGACGCAATTAAACCACGAAGCGCCAACAGCACGCGCGGCGTGCAGAGCGAAACCCTAACCTCCTCGTTGCTCCGCGTGACCTTCCTCAGCGCGATGACTCCCTCTTCTTGCTCAAACACCGCGCTGCTCTTTAGATTCTTCAATATTGATTCCTCTTCTTCCGATGCCGGCGCGCTAGGGTTTTCGATTTCGATCTCGCCCGAGGAGGAAGAGGAGAAACACGTGGGACGAATCGTTAACGGCAACGGCGTTCCCGGACTCGGAGGGATTATGACGGATTCCTCGGAGGACGAGGCCGAGTTGAAGTGGTTGACTCGGGGGCCTAACTCGGTGGCGGCGTGGGAGAATACGCGCGGGGGAGTGTCCGCGACGGCGTTGAGGAGTTCCTCATCGGAAACCCTAGTTGTTTGGTCTTTTTCCATGGCTTCTCTAATTCGGCGTTCGACGGAGGCGTGATCCGGTGCGGGCGGGTGCTCGGTGCGGGAGGTGCGGCACCAGTTGAGGATTGTGGTTTTGAGGGCGAGGTTCGGGATGAGGGTTGAGAAATCGGGTCGGGTCCCGTCGTGGAGGTTCGGGGAGAATTTAAGGTCGTGGCAGAGCTGGACGGCGAGGCGCTCGAAGGTTTGGCCCGAAGCTACGACGACAGGGTCGGACATTAAGCAGCCGGTGATGGGGCACGTGAACTCCTTGGGAGGGAGCTTGGGGTCGAGGTTGGAGGAACGGTGAAAGATTTTCCACCTGCGTTTCCCGTTGCCACCCATGTCGTTTTGGCACTTGGCAAAGGTGAATTCTTCTTCCCCACTCCCCAGTGTTTATAGTAGTGGTTGATTTGTTTAATTGGGAATGGGAGTATTATAATGAAGTTATTTGTTGCACATGCCAAACGGACTGGGTCTTCCAAACACGGTCAAATACCATGAGATAAGAATTCCGGCTTTTGTTTTTTCTTCTTTTACGCCTCTTCTTGTTATCGGGAAGGGTATTTACGGAATTTCATCACTTTTCATTTAGATCAACAACATTAGGAGTGCTAGTTTTAACGATACTTGATGGTTCATTCTTTCCAATAGCATAATCAATGTTGAACTAATTCAAAATAAAGAAAAAGTCTCTCCTTCCACACCTATAATTGTCACTCCTTAGTTCAAGATCATCACATTTAATATAAGAGATATTCACAAATTGAGAAACTGAAAAGTTCGAAATTACATGTTCATCATTTGCAAATTGAGACTAGAGTAAACATATGATTTATTCATTAGTTGATGAGCTAATGTGAGAGACTTTAAGTATTGTGATTACATGGGAGATAATACTCCCTTTTAGAGGGCTTAACACCATGATTTGCTTTTTCTTGCGATGCTAGATAATGGGTTAAATGGATTGAGTGAGAGAATGTTGGTTACTTCCTTCTTAATAGGAGTAGGCATGCCCTTTGGTTGAGGAGAATATTTTCAATTTGAAAATATTCCTATTTTCACAAAGTTATTTCTAATATGTTTCATTATCAATGTAGGTTCAACCCATTATCCTTGTAACAACTATATGAATATACCTATCATCTTGTATGCAGAGGTTTTTTGTTGAGTTCTGTGATGACCAAAACTTTATATAAGGAATGTGTTGCTCTTCTTTTGAGTCACTACACCTATTTTTATCTATAGCATATAACACCATTGTGTATTGAGAGTGAGAGTTTAGAATTATTTTGAAGAAATTTTGACACGAGTTAGAATTGAGATCATAGTAGATAGCAATAGTTAGGAGTTAATCCTTTGTGATTCTTCTTTTCTGTTGCTGCTTGATCTAAATATGTTGTTTTTAATGTGTTTAGCATGGTTAGACAATACAAATGTCTAATAATGTATACAAAAAGTTAATGTTATTAATCTCAATTGGACAAAAAAAAATCACATTACATTATTTTGAAACATTAAGAGATCAAGTTAGAAATTTAAATAATTGAAGACTAAATTAAATAAATTGAGAGACTTAAGAAACTAATTAAAAAATATTAAACTAGTTATAAAAGAAAAATCACTTGCTAAACGATGAAGAAATGACAAATAAGACTATTTAATTTTTGGTGAAAGCATAGTTCTATACACAATTAATATCTTGGTGTGTCACGCACTCGATCATTATTTTATATGATTGCTCATGATTCATCATTGAATTTATTTCGTATTTATAATTTTGGTTTAAATATCTTTTTAATTTCTCAAATTTAGAATAAATTTATTTTGTCCCTCAAATTTAAAATTACTATTTTTAATTTTTATAATTTCAAAAATCTTATTTTAGTCTTTATATTTAAATTTTGTTAGAAAATTTGTCAAATATTATCGTATAAAATTCATCTATCGATGTTCCTATTAGTGAAAACATCACACTAAACCTAATTGATGTTACATAATTATTTTAATTTGTCATTTTCATATATGTTATTAGTAACTTAAGGGGACTAAAATAATATTTTTAAAAATTATAAGGATTAAAAATAATAGTTTCAAATTTAAGAGAAATTTTTTTTTCTAAATTAGTAAGAAAAAACATATTTAAACTTTATAAATTTTATTCTCTGTCTTTTTATCATGACTTTAATAACTAAATTTCAATCACTCTTTCGTTTTTTTTAAGATGTCAAACAATTATAATGTATAATACGTTTGACTTTTAATTTTTTTTATTTATAAAAATAAATGAATTTATTATGCACAATCAATTTTATAAAATAATATTAGAAAAATCTCTATATTAATGTTATATGAGCTATTTTTTTTATCATGTTATTTCATTTATTATATTTATAATTTTTCTTTTTTTAAAACCACAAATTATCTCCATTAAAATTTAACATTTTATTTTATTTATTTATGATTTTTTTAGAAGGTCCGTTCACGGTTTTTAAATATCAATGTATAATAGTTAATAAAATAAATTAAATGGTTTTAATGATTAAGACCTCATATCATGAACTTGCCATCGAAAAATATCAAAATGTTTTCTTGATGCTTGACTGTTTTATATTTTAGGTCTTCAAATTAAACTCAACCATTTTCTCCATTATTACTTAACCGTTGATAAATATTCATGTCATTTTATAATTTTATCATAATAAGAAGAAGAAAAAAAAAGTTTTTGCTCATGCGCGTGATAATATATGTCTCACATGAATTGTTAACAAAATCATTGGACTGAGACTGGCTGTTTCTAGAATCTTGATTACCACAGTTTCTGGAGATCAAGTGAAGTCAGTCAATATAGAATAAAGGAACATTCAAAGGGAGATTTTTTCTTTCTTTCTTCCAAAGATATTAATTTATAATCAATATCTTCTCATGTTCGCAAAAAAAGTAATTATGTTTATGTGACGAGAGAAAATAAAAATTAATGGGTCTTACATTAGTAAATATGAGTATCATTTTAATAATTTTGTTTTTAGTTTCGAGGTTTAGTCTTTTATTTTCCTTTCGTGATTTTTAGTTTTCATGTTAAATTTTACACACAAAAAATATTAATAATTTTATTTTTTTATAACATTTTTAACATTAACAAAACGGATTGTTTCATGCCTCCTATTTTTATGGCAAAATATTATAGCTCATATTTTTCTTTTGATAGTGAGATAATACTTATTTTAGTATAAATTGAATATCAATACTTTTTAAACAAACTTTTAAAATTTATTTTTAAATATAAATATATTTAAAGTCTTTATAAATATAATTTTGTCGATTTTAATTTCTATCAATGTTTTTATCATGTTTACTTTTTTTTTTATATATATTTTAAATTGTACTTTTCTTTAGTGGTTTTAGATATGGCCTCATGTGCTATATGATTTTTCATTGAGTTGCAACTTATCTAATCAGGAAGAAACTTATAATGTATTTAGATGAAAATTTTAAATAGAACAATTCATTTTTTTTTAAAGAATTTTAAATGTTTTTAGGTAAAATATTTTGTTTTGATAGAGAATTTTATAAAGAACTTGATATTTAAATATTTGTGAAATTTTTTAAAATAATAAAATTTCAAATTCTTTTAAAAAATTAAAATTTAAAATTTTTCATAATTTTTTTTATCTCTTATCTTTTATGTTCCTTTTTGTCTCTTTCTCTTTCATTTCTCATACTCTCTTATCTCTTTATCTATCCCTTTTTCTATTTTGTCTTCTCTCCTCTTTCTTTTTTCCTCATACCTATGTTATCTTTCTTTCAAAGTCGACATAAAAAATATTAATAATTTTTAGTTATTAAGTAGTCAAATATGTTTTTTAAATTATTAAATATTATCTAATATTCATTTTTAAAGCTGTTAAATATTAAAAATTTTACTAATATTTTTTTCTATAAAATTTAATCTTAAAATCTCAAAATATATATAAAATTAATTTTATCTATGGTATAAATCAAATTACCAAATCCTAATTAAGAATTTAAAATTTTAAAATTTTGAATTGACTTATTAAAATAAAACATTTAAAAAATGATTAAAAAAATTAAAATTAAAGTAATTCAAAATTCTTAAATTTTTAAATTTTCTCTTCCAAACACACCTTTAGAGGATTGGTCTCAGGTTATTCTTAAATCCTTATAAAGGAAAGAAGATAATAGATCACTTCGTAATATAACAAATTTCTGTCCCAAAAAAATTGAAGGCAATGAGTGAACATGAGCATATAATCCCTAGGTTTGGTGGAGGAGAAAATAATAACTCAATAGTGTTTTGGATTAAAGTTTTAAAAGAATTATTATTATTATTATTATTATTATTATTATTATTATTATTATTATTATTTCGCATAAAATAATTTTTTTTTGGTAATAAACGTGGCTAGAAGCCCAATGCCATTAAACTAAAAATCACGGGGAAATTGTACAACCGACATATCGGCAAGTAAAGGGAATTTAGCCCAACTAGGGATACCCATAAAGATAGAAAAACCTTGGGCTATTGAGAATCCATATTTTGCAAAACTATCCGCTACTTGATTTGCTTCACGGAAAATGTGGACACAACTTAAGTCACGAAAACCTCCTGCCATTTTGACAATAAGATTTACTAAAGAGTAACAATTATGCTCCCTTGGGCATCTTTCATTTAGAAATTTAACCACAACTTCAGAGTCCGATTCAATGAGAAGATCCAACCCTATACCTTTCTCCTTTATCAAACGCAACCCATGGTAAATAGCCCACAGTTCAGCTTGTAGTACTGAGCAAATCTCGATTTTTCCGGAATAGCCAAACACAAAAACTCCATTTTCATCACGAATCACACCACCACAGGCTGCAATTCTTGACTCTGCCACAACCCCATCACTATTGAGCTTAAGGAATCCATGAGGGGGACATGACCAACTTATAGTATGACACATCTCTCTCTGTATATGTGAGTTAAAACTGCTAGAAATCAGATTTTTGCTTAATTCTCTAACACGACCAGTCACTTCGCAAACTGCCTGATTAGGAGTTGTACTGGATTGACTAAACACAAGACTATTTCTAGCCTTCCATATTGCATCCAGGCCAATAGCAAAGGTGCACACCCATGCTTTATTTGTGCACGATAAATTAAACTTCAACCATTCTTGCAATGTGAGATCGTAAAATTCCTCAATGTGGCTAGTTGCATGTAGACGTTGCCAGATGACGTGGGTGAAGTCACAATCCCGAAGCAGGTGAATGCATGTCTCACAAGCTTTATAGCATATAGGGCAGCCATCATTGTTAGTTAACCCTCTCGCTAACCTCCAAGAGTTTGTACTGAGACTTTCATGAGATACCCTCCAAAGAAAGTATCGCACTCTTTCCGGCCCATTCCAATTCCAAATCAATTTATATAAATTATAATGAGGTGACGCAGTCCTGGCACGAATAGAGGCATACGCAGACTTAATAGTAAACATACCATCTTTGGAACCACCCCACACCTTGCAATCTGCATCATTATCTGAATCTGGTGGAGCACTTGCTAACACTTCCAAGAAATACTTCGTTGGTAAGAATTGTCGAATGCCCTCAATACTCCAGTTTCCATCCTCCCCAACATAGTCCTCTAGCACTTTCTCCCGTTCTTGGTGTGGTAAGGATATATCAACCACCTCTATTAGGGTTGTGCGCGACTCCAACCAGCAGTCCAACCAGAACTTAATGGTCTTACCATCTCCAATGCTCCATGCAATAAAGGGTTTAACATTCTCCCAAGCGTTGCAAATTCCTCTCCATGTATTTGATGCAATCTTCCTATTATGGAAATCAGGCACCATATTCTCACCTCCAACATATTTGGAACGAAGAACTCGAACCCATAACTTGTCTGGTTGCGTCAGAACTTGCCAGCAGTTCTTCATCATAAAGCTGGTATTATTTAAGCGAGCTTCCCTCACTCCTAAGCCTCCTTCTAGCTTGGGTTTGCAAAGAGTCGACCATGCTAGTGCATGAACACCCCGATTATCTCTTGTTTGGCCCCAAATGAAAGATCTTACCTTCTTGTCAATTTCATCGCACAACTTCCTAGGGAGGTATACGGTTTGAATCGTATAGGAAGGAATAGCTGCTAAGACGGACTTCGAAAGTGTAACTCTACCAGCAAAGGAGAGGTGTTTAGTCTTCCATTGATCTAGTCTACTATTCACCTTCTCCATTACTGATTCAAGTGTTCTTCTGCTAACACGTGAATGATGTAGCTGCACTCCTAGATACTTTCCTAGGTTATCCGTTCTTTTATATCCTAGGCTTGAGCTAATCTCGTTCTTTACAGTATGCCCTATATTTTTTGAGAAGTAGACCCTTGTCTTTTCTTGACTCACCTTCATTCCTGAGCTTTCACAAAACATATCCACGCAAGACTTCAAAATCTCCACTTGGTCCATTGATGCTTCGGCAAAAAGTATAAGGTCATCTGCAAATGCCAAACAAGATAACTCTGGTCCTTTTTTTGATAGTTTGATTGGACGCCATAATTTTTGTTTCACTACAACATTTATCAAATGAAAAAGTTCTATACATAAACAAATATATATGGAGATAAAGGGTCCCCTTGACGGATCCCTCTTGAAGGTTTAAAGGATTCCAGTGCTTCACCATTCCATAGCACCTGCATAGATGTTGTAGAATAGCAATATTGGACCAGTTCTGTAAACCTTTGAGGGAAGCCAATGTCGTCGAACGTTTCCTTAATGAATTTCCAACTCAATCTGTCATACTCTTTTTCAAGGTCTATCTTTATCGCCATCCACCCTTTCTTCCCTTTCTTGTGTCTCATCGAATGTATGACCTCTTGTGCTATGATTATGTTATCTGTAGTTTGCCTGTGAGGGACAAAACTACATTGGTTTGGATCAACAAGACCTTCCATCATTTTTCTCAAACGAGTAGCAAGGGATTTGGTTGTCACATTGCATAAGCTAATTGGTCTCATTTGTTTTATAGATTCTACATTATCAACTTTAGGAATCAATGTGATAAAAGTGTGATTGATTTCAGCGATCTTACTTGGCTCTTCCTGAATAGAACGAATAAGATTGCAAAGAGACTTTCCTACTGTTTGCCATTGTGTTTGGTAGAATATTGCTTGGAAACCGTCAGGCCCAGGTGCCTTGAGACCTCCCATGCGTTGTATAGCCTCCATGATTTCTATATCAGAAAATGTATCAACTAGGCTTTTTTTATCCTCACTAGATAATTCTGGGAATGTTCCTGATAAACAAAACGGAGTGAAAACTCCAGGGTCCTCAAATAAATTTTTGTAAAAGTTTGTTACCAACTCTTCCAAATCTTTCTTGTTCTCTATCCAAATTCCCCCGTCGTTCTTTAGTTTAAGGATTCTATTTTTCCGTTTTCTTATAATAGTGGTGCTGTGGAAATATTTTGTGTTACGATCTCCCATCTCTAGCCATTTGCACCGCGAATTTTGGTACCAAAGGATTTCTTCCTGCACCAGAATTTCCTCATATTGAGCCCACAATTCTTTAGAGAGATTTTCAAGATAAGGGTTGTTCTTTTGTTCCAGCTTTAGAGCAATTCCATTCAATCTCCTCAAAATCCTGCGCTTGGTGAGGAATATATTTCCAAAAGTCTCTTGATTCCATTTAGTGAGATTGTTTTGAGTGCATTGCAAGTTGTTGTTCCAGTTTACTCCCATCTTCCAACTAGCTTTGATCAGATTAGGAAGCTCAGGATGCGTGAGCCATGCGGCTTCGAAACGAAAAGGCCGATGGACTTTTGATGCTCTCAAGGATGGGTCAAGTTTTAGAAGCAGAGGGCAGTGATCCGATTTCAGTCTATGAAGATGGAATACATTCGCATGAGGGAATTTCAATTGCCATTCCATGTTGGCTAAAACTCGGTCAAGTCGTTCCAACAAATTACCTCTCTTCCATGTGAAAGGATTTCCTTGAAAACCCATATCCACCAAATTACAATCATATACCATCTCCCTGAAAGAGAGGTCCCCCCTGTACGAGGCCAACTGAGAGCCCCCTTGTCTTTCATGGTCATGGAGCACAGCATTAAAGTCTCCCATGATGCTCCATGAACCAACCATGTTAGCTGCTAGCTTCCGTAACTCCCTCCAAAGGTCAATTCTGAATTGGGAATGGGGACTTCCATACACTGATGTGAGCATCCAGGCCTGTGAATTTTTTTTAACAACAAGATGAACCAGTTGTCTTGATGATGCCAAAACTTCAATCTCCCAGAGAGATGAATCCCATAAGATCCATAAACCTCCTGAATGCCCAATAGCATCCACAATGTAGGATTTATCCAAACTAATCTGATTGATTATCTTTCGGGCCTTAGTTCCACTAACGTGGGTTTCTTGGAGACAAAGCAAACCCACCTTGTGTTCAATAATTAAATCATTAATTAGATTTACAAATCCTTTTCCTCCTGCCCCCCTACAGTTCCAACTCAAAATATTCATAAGGAAAGGTTTGAGGTTTGGGATCTTGATATCCCGGAAGTGTCTTTGTCTTCACCGACCTGCAAATCTTGTCCTTGGCAATTCCCAGAGGCATTTCCTGGGTCAAAATGATGTCTTAACTTTGCTGCAAATTCCATTGTTTGTGTATCTGACTTTACCACGTGTGTAGATAAGTCTTCCCCTATTCGCCACACATCATGATTCATTTCAGATGCATATCTAAAACCAGCCATCACCTTTTCCGTGTTATGGGCTTCGCGTTTTGCATGGGAAGCCCATGCAGAATTGGCTTCGTGCACTTCATGTGGCCTAGAAGAGCCCTCCTTGTTTATCAGATTTTTGCCTCCTTGATCTTTGTTGCTAATGGCCTGACCATTCTTGAGATTTGAAGCCTCTCGTTTTTTTGGTTGTTGTGGATTCTTTCCACCCTTCATATTCCTTATTGTAGTGATTGTTTTATTGGGAACAGATTGGTCCTTCTCAACATTGATATTTTGAATGTCAAACTCCTTGTTTTGTGGCAATCCAGATCCAGATAACATCAAATTATTTCTAGACGAAATATTTGATATTGGCAGATTTTCCTCATTTTTTTCAGCTCCCGTCAATTGCGCAATTCTCGGTCGTTGCTGTTTTTTGTTTCTCCTCACAATCATCCAGGGGCCATATTGATCAGTCGAATCTTGGATTTCTGGAGATGGAATATCCTCTGCACCATTTTGTTGCGCCGAATCAGAGGTCTGCGATGATTTGTCAGTTTTCGTAGGATCCTTGGCTACCATGTTGATATGAGCGTCGTCGACCTCCATGTAGTTCTTCCCTTGTTTCTCCCCCATGGCTTGGCTTATGTGGACCTGGTTTGACACACAGTGAGATTTCTTATGTCCATACCTTCCACACTTGAAACAGATTGAGTGAAGTCCCTCGTATTCTAGTTTGAGGATATACCCTAAAACATCGATTTGTGATACAAGTTTCTTCTGTAGGTCAATCTCTACACAAATTCTTGCAAACTTCCCACGTGATTGTATCGACGTCAATTTGTCAATCTTCAGCATTGTACCAAGTTTATTACCCACCCGCCAGAGGAACCTGTCTTTGAATAACTCAATGGGTAGTCCAGGAATTCGAATCCATGCAGCTATCTTACGTGTTTGTTTAGCTGTAACCATGAAGAAAGGCTTCCATCTCTGCACCACGATGTAGTGATCCGCTATTAGCCACGGGCCTTCAAATAAGGCATGTTTGTAGTCCTCTTCAGAAGTGAATTGCACCAAATAATGATCCTTGGACATATCAATCAACCTGACCACTCCAGTTCTAGCCCATTCGCGTTGCACTTTATTATCTAGCATTCAGAAAGCAACCCTCTTCCCTAAAACATGAATGACAAGAGAATTTTTCCAAGGTGCACACCATTCTTCAAATTCTTCTTGGGAACATGGATCTTGGGGCAAGGATCCAACTCCGATTCATCTCTAACAGCCTCCTTCTCGTGGTAGACCGCATCTTCAGGGTTCTCCATCTCTTTAATCAGGCTATTGAAATCGGTAAATATCTTCCCTCCATCAGAGGATAGAAGGCTCTCCTTGTAGGATTTGGACTGATTACAGAGAACAGCGTTTGTATCATCATCCTTCATGCCTCCCTCCGAAACCACGCCCTCCATACACACCCACTCTTTTGTTTTCACCTTTTTCGTACTTCGTAGGGAAGGGTCGTCATCAGGAGAATCTTCCTCCTCCAAAACCCTAACAGAGCCCATCTCGCACTCTTTTTCCGCATAAAATAGTTTGGTGGATTTTAAAATACTATATAGAAATGTTATGATTCATATGATTTTTTATTTAAAGAATTTTTTAATCAAATTTGTGTAGTTTATATATGGATTAAATGTATTTTTAACCCTACAAAATGAATAAATTTTGATTTTAGTCTCGTAATTTTATTTCATCTCTTTAAAATTTAGAGTTATTGTTTTTAGTTCTTGTTATTATGTAATTATTTTTAACTAATTTATTTATTAAAATATTAAGTAATCTTCTTAAGTGTTACATGTAACCATTGATAATACTGTTAGTGTGTGACACTTTTAAAAAAAATTATAAATTTTTAAAATAAATATTATTTATATATCTTAAAATCATTGTTGGAGACAAAAAATAGTGATTTTAGATTTTAGAAAAATAAAAGTTAAAGAAAATATTTTATGAGGATTAAAACCAAAATTTATTCATTTTACAAAAACAAATAAAATACTTTATAATAACTAAAAGCACTTAAAAAATTTAGATTGATAAAAATAAAGAAGAATATCACGGGAATCAAAATCAAAAGTCAAAACTTACTAATTTTGCAAAGATTGAAAACATTTAAATTCTTATATTTTAATGAATTTATATCACAAAAAATTATAAAACTTGAAATTAATAATTTGATTTTTAAGATTTGAAAAGACTTCACATATTTATAATGAACGTTCAAAATTACAAGAGTCGATGAAAAAGATAATAAAAAAATATGATAAAATTTTAATAAAGAAAAACAAAACTAATAAAACATACGTGTCTAATTAAATGACTAAAAATATAAACATATTAGCATTTTTTGTTTAATATTAGTTGACATATTAATGAGTAAATCAAATTTATAATAAAAATTTTAAAAATCAAAATTACACATTTGTGAAATTATAAAAATTAAAAGTGAATTTAAGTTAAAAATTAGAATTTTTCATTATCTTTTAATTTATTTGGTTTGAAACATGATGAGTACAAAATAATGGTGAATTCACTGTAAAAGCAATTGTTTATTACTTTTAAAAATTATGGTAAACTTACCACTAATCCAAATGTTTTGATGTTTTGGTGCTCACTCTCTTTTCTTCGTTAACAAGCTGAATGGTGATATTAAATATCTTATTTATAAAAGGATATTTATACGTATTTTAAATAATTATATTATAAATTAAAATAAAATAATATCATAAATTGTTAAATAATTTTATAATCATGTAAAATTTAATATATAAGATTTTGAATATAATATCACATAATTAAATAATTTGATCGATTAAATTTGCATTATGAAAATGATTATTGAAGATATAAAAATTGTTGTATGTTTTTAGACTTACACTTAGTGTTAATGGATCATGATACACACACATATATAAAAAAGAATTCATTTACTTTAAGTAAGTTTTGGTAGACTTATTTTATTCAATAACTTATATTTTATATTAAATTTTAACGATCAAATCACTGAATTAAAAGTTTTTAAAATATAGATCAAGTCTACAAATTTTTAAGAAATTTAAAAACTATATGATACTTCGTTATATAAGTTCAAATCAACGTATAAAATTATTTCATGATTATCAATCAATTTGAATTAATGACATGAAGTATCAAATAATTTTTAATTTTTTCTAAATTATAAACTTGATTTATGTATTAAATTTTTTTTAATTTAATAATTAAATTGTTAATATTTGATATAAATAATGAATTATGAAGTAAAATAAATGTTTTAAAACTTATTCTTAAAGGAAGTTGATTTCATCGGCATAAAGAGAAACGAAAGTGATTATTTCATGTTAATAAAACCTATGATTCCTTGGTATAACCCATCTCCGCATGCTTAGATTCATAATTTGAGTTGATTAAAAAACTAATCCTCGCGTACATGAGTTTTAATTACATTTAAAACCTTCACTTTTTTACCAAAAATCCAGCTGATGAGTCACACTCTTTAGTTGAAATCGAAAACATCTTCAACTACTGAGATATAATTACTCGCAAGAGGAATACATACGTTACATTAATTATCCAACACTTTTTATTATTATCGATCCAAATGTATTAAAAATCATAAATTTTTATGCGTCTTCGTGTAAAAAAAATCCATATATCTCATTCAATATGTAACAACCTGTCAGGTCTCACATTGTCTATAGCATCAAAAAAAAAGTATAAAAAAAAACATCTCACCACTAAACCATTATATATATAATGAGAATACACAACTAAAAAGTCTCAATATATATATATATACAACTGAAAGTAGGGAAATAATACCCTATACAATAACTAGGTAGTCAAAAGCTACCAATCAACTAGCTACAACGTTAGCTCTCCTCCTGAGTCTCGAAGCTCACCCAGTCCAGCAGAACACCTATCCCAATCTGCTCGCATACCAAGGTATGGTCATCGCAGTCCCAACCATATAGGGAAAACACGCTAGGGTAAGCTCATAATAATAAACATAAAAAAATAGCATCAACATATAATAAACAATAATAACACCTACAACAATAGATACACAATATCATCTAATAGAAACAACATTTTCAACACATCACACTTTATTCAAATTGGCCGCTTGTAATCGGTATAGCTCGGCCTGACCCCTATACCGTGGTCGCTTCATACACGTGTGCCTCGACCTTGCCCACACACGGGACCAACCAAGTCCTAGAGGAGAACAACATATCATCCACTCTAAGGAACAACTTTTCAAGGAGGGTTTTTAAACAAATTGGGCTCTCAGAGCACCACAACTATCTCAATCCGCACAATGGGATGAGCAACTTCGAAAACTTCTCCTCTAGTCCTAGTGATCAACAACTCATCACAACACAATCACATAGTATTTATCACAATAGCTCAACTATCAACTCATTCATACAACATTATATACAACTTGAATACAACAACCCATGCAACATCAACTAATGCGTCATCACGCATATACAACTAGGAGATCTCCAACAACTGAGGTTGAGCAGTCTAGGTGGCATAAACCCTACCGAATCCAGCGTTTGACCTATCTCAACCAGGTCAGGTATAGAACAGCGTTAGGAACTCCGAAGAGAACCAGGTATAGACAACAATAGTTGATTACTCAGGTGTGCCACTTAGACTCAGAGGTCCAGTACTACTGTCAGGACAGAAGGGTTTGGGTATGAGCCTATCACGGCCTTGGCTAGCATCACCAATCCATATATGGAGTTAGCCCACCCACTATCCTCCAAGTACCACGCACCCTCCAGTACCTAGTCAAAGACTACATCTCTAACTAGATACCTTACTCAAATTGGTCATTCAATCATGACATGGATCGACTACTTCCATGTCGCCCACACAATACTAAGGGATTCAACTTTAAAACAACGTTTAACTTATCACCTTAGCACTATGTATCTCAACATGGGACATATATCTTCACCATATGTCCCCGACTTTTCAACTTTACAACAATAGGCAGCTTTACAACTTTACGTAAATAAACAACTTGACAACTTGACAACTTTAGGTATCATAACAACTTTACAATAATAGACATCTTAACAACTTTACAGTAATAGACATCTTAACAACTATAAGCAACTTACAACAATACAACTATAGACATCTTACAACAATAAGCAACTTACACAACTTTAAACAACTTTTACAACAATAAACTACTTCAACTTATACATCTCAACTTATTAAGAATTCAACAATAAACAACATAAAAACAACTTAGTTTCACAACTTATAGCAACTTTAACAACATATCACATATTATCAACACACAACATATGAACAACTTAAGCCAACAACTACTCAATCCACAAACAACAACTTAACCATTTTCAAAGAAAACAATGCATGAAGCTTCCCTAACCTGAAGATTGGCTCAGCATTGCCAAGAGCTGAGAAGAAGTGGAATTTCCTTCCGAAGCTCAACCCAGAAACCTCCATCTTCCAAAAGCAAGCTTCCTGGCTCAGAGTCCTTCTCTTTAAAACTTCTCTCTAAGTTCTCCTTTTCTCCCCCTCTCAACGCCTATTTATAGAGTTCAGGAGTGGTCAGAACGGCCTGTTTCGAATCTGGAACGGCCTGTTCTGCACTCTTTCATCATGTGCAAAAGTCACATGCAGAATGGCCCGTTCTGAAATCAGAACAGCCCATTCTGGGACTCATCCAGAACGACCCGTTCTCCATCCAGAACGGTTCGTTCTCCAACCAGAATGGCCCGTTCTAGGGTTTGGAATGCCCTGTTTTCAACTACATTTTATAGGTCAATTCAGTAGTTTGGAACGGTCCGTTCTGGGCTACTGAATCACCCATACTGGACTTTTAGGCCTTCTGAAACAACTTACTACGTTACACAATAATTATCTTTTAAGTTAGTAATAAAATTTATTTAAATTTATGATTAAGATTTCTAATAAGTTTAATTGATAATATAAAAAGTGTTAAAAAAAAAAGTTAAATCACATTTTTGACCCCTTATAATATTTGTATGTAATTTTGATCTTCTAATTTCTTAGTTATACAATTTATTTTTCTAATTTTATAAAATTCATAATTTTAGTCTTTTTGTTAAATGTTTATTTATTAACCAACTTATAACATTTAACATGACGCATTTTGTAGATGGTATGATAATTAATAATATTTAGATTGAATCATACATTTATTCTCGTTTTATCACATAAAAATGGTAAAATGAGATGAAAATAGAATAAAAATGAAAACTAAATGTGTATTTGACCTAAATATTATTAAATAATAACTATCATGTCATTTGTTTAATGATTCACCAAGGTGACATATTTACTTAAGCCTCTTTGTTTCTACTAGTTAGAACTTAAGATTGAATCTAACTTCTCTCTTATTTTATATTTTTTAATGTGAACTTCCATTGAGAATGTTGTAGGTGATCCATGATCTCAATAGAAATCCTTAAAGAGGTTGGTAGTCAATTTTGACCTTGCATAAGTTTGTGTCTTGTCTTAATATAAACATTTATTTACCCAAAAAATATCATTTATTTAATGTCATGTCATGACTAACATTATAAGTAGGGATGGAAACAAGTAGTAGCCCCTCATCTGTCACTATGATCAATTCGGGTATCTACGCATTTTTTTATATATTTATGGGTATTTGTGAATGTAACATTGTGAATTTTATTAATAATTGGTGTTTTTAGTAATTGTTTATGGCATGCTTAACTGATTAGTTATTCTTAATTGATTAGTTGTTGTAGAACTATAAAGTTTTAAGAATCCTAATCAGTTATGTTGCTAAAGAGCTACTTTGAACAAAGGTCATGTTGATTGATTTGGGGACGATATATAAGATTTTCTTTAAGACTTGAGTTTTATAAGTACATTCTTAAGAAAACTTAGAGAGGTAGTCTAGGAGAAGAATTATGAAGCTAGGATTTCTTTCTTCTTCTTTGAGTCTACTAGAGATTATCCTAGGAACTTCCTAGAGTAGTTGAGTTGTTGTGTAGATATTCAAGCTTGGAGAGCTTCAAATGATAGTTCCATTATGTTGTGTGGATTTCCACAGAGGACCTCACTTTCTTTCTTATTCTACCCCTAATTTTAGGTGATTCAAAGGTAAGATATGCTATAACTTGATTCTTGATGAATTGTAAGTTACATCCTATTGTTTTTTCAATAATTGTGGTTGTGATGATAATTGAGAAGTGAAATCCTTGATTTTTAGTTTTCAGAGTTCTTAAATATGTTGAATATGAGATGATCTTGGAGTCAATTCTTAGTTGCATGTAGTTATTTTGGTTAAGAATGAATTGCTTATAATCTATGGTTGTGACGTCTGTCTTGCATGTTGGAAATGTTATGGTTTTCAAGTGAATGAAGCCCAATTTGTGAATTTGTCAAGTATAGAATTCACCACTGCGCTAAGTGCAACTTCAAGGCACCAGGCGTGATGCAGGTTAGAGGCTTTCTGTCTCACTGAAATTGAACACAACATTGGTAATGTTGGGCGTGAGCTATAGGAGAGCTCTCTCACTTGCTCATGTCGAGCCCTAGTTGAGTGGCACAAGGTGTGATTAAGACAAAAGCCTTCTACCTAGATGACGCTGAACGCTAGTGTTGTGACACCGAACGTGAGTCAAATAGAGACTCTCTACTTGAAATGGGGTTATACGTAGGTTTTGCTATGCTAAGCATGATTGATAAGAAATTTTTTCCACATTCATGTTGGGTGTGGGTAATTTGGTGCCAGGCATGGGCAAGTTAAAGGCTCTTTACCTTAATGATGTCAGATATGATAAGGATGGCCTTTGGCATGAATTGCAAATTGAAAATGTGTTGTTTAATTGACTAGGTGTTGAGTATGTTTGTGATAGTTGGATGCCTCACATGTTACATGTTGTATGTTGCTATATGAATCTAATGTCTTGTATATGGAGTTTGAATGATATATGTGGATATTTAAGTCGCTGAAAGTTGTAAGTTGTAAAAAGTTGAAATGTAGCAGGAGTTGTATGTTATGTAGTGTTGAGTAGTTGTGTTGAAAATGCTTAAGAAATTGTGTTGAGTTATGTTGATTGACATAGACAAAAGGAGAGGTGTTGGTTTTAAAATTGAATATTCCATTATGAGGATGTGGTGTTGTAATGCATTATGATCCCAATTTTTGAAAACTCTTCTTGAGAAATTAACTTTTTAAGTGTAATGTTGAGTCACCTCTAGAACCTTAGTTGATACAATATGAGGGTCAGGTCAAGCCATATGTGTATAAAGCGACCAATATAATTTGTGTGGTGTCAAGGTCGAACTATATGTTTACAAAGAACTAAAATTGAGTAAGGTAAAAGGTTTGTGGCCAAGATTCTTAACTAAGTACTGGAAGGGGTATAGTATTTGGAGAATAGTCAGCATGCTAATCTCATAGGAGGTTTAATTATGCATGCTAAGATCTTGGTAAACTCACACCCAAATTACTTTATCCTAACAAGAATATTAGACTTTTTTAGTTTAAGTGGCAAAATTTGAAAAATCATGTTATGTTGTGGAATTTTATCCAAATTAGCTGTCAATCTAGCTAGTCCAAAAAAGATCGCGTTGTTAGTTGGTTTAGTAGGGTCAAGCATCTTAGACTGCCCATCTGTGTTGTAAAAAACATTTTAGTTGAATGTGTGAAGATACATATAGTTGTTATGTTGTGCATATGATGTTTTGATTGTGTTGAATGTTAAGTTGGGATGTTGTTGTAATGAACAATCGTATATTTTTAAAGTTGAAACCATGATGAGTTGTGTTGTATGGTTTACACGTTGATGTGGGTAGTTGCTATGTTGATTTCTATAGGTTTACCTTTGCATGTTTCCTTGTGATTGAACTGTGATGATCAAACTTTATATGGGACAAGGGAAAGGATATGCTTAAGGAGGAGAACTATTGGGGCCATGTTATAGGATGGTGAAGTTCTTTTGGTCAATTTTTTTGTAGTTATTGCTTGACCGACAACTAATATTTTATGTTTTCAATTGGATTCTTGTAGATGTGTGTGTACATGATGTGTGGTATTTTCCCATTGGGAAAGTGTTTTATATTTTCAATACATATTCATATACATATATTATTACATGTATATCCAGGAACTGCTTGTATAGTAATTCTAGTTAGTCAAATTTATGTTTTTTTGTTACTAATTATTGAGCTGTAAAGTGTAGAGACTCGTCAAATCATTATAGTAAATATTTGTTAAAGTATAAAATTTTAAATAAAAAGGCAGGAAATAAAACAAAACTATTTTAAAAAAAACATATATGTATATTAAAAAATAATTTTGTAACATATATTTACTAAACTAAATTACTTTATATATAATTAAAATTATTTAAAATATTTTTGAAGTGCAAGCATCCACATATACAAATACCTTATTATTCGTCTACATCTTATAATTAAGCATATATTTATTTAATTATTCATTAAAATCCATAATAATTTTTATCTTGTGGATATTCACAAATATTTTTTTTAACCAATCATTCTAATTATAATTTTAACAATTAATACATAAATATTTAGTTATAAAATTAAAAATGCAAATTTTATAACTAAAATTTCAGAATTAAAGATTGAGTGATTAAAATGCAGATAGAATATTACATGAAACTAAACGGGCAATTTAACAAAAAAAAAAAAAAATATTAGAGAGAATGTTTCCTCTGACTTGTAATACCATAAAGTTTCTCTTTTTATAAGTGTGTTTTTTTTTTCCCTTAGCACAAGTTTGTCAGTTACTGTCATTGCATGCTTTACATGAAAATATGTTTTAAAGGCTTTTTATAAAGCTGGGAAGCACCACAATACTTTGATTCTGTGGCAGAAAGAGCAACTTCTTGCTTCTACAATTTGAAAACCTTAGGATATGTGCAACCTCAAGATAAAAGTAGGGTCCCCTTTTACTCAATCACTTGATGGACTCATTTTTTATTTTATTATTATTATTATTATATGATCTATTACTTTAATTAATGCATAAGCTTCTCATATGCTCTAACCTAATTAGATTTATTTACTGTATAAAGATTGTGTGATTGATCTTCTATAATTAATCAAATTTTAGCTTACCCTTAACTATAAAGTACTTTCAGTAAAATTTAAAATTATAGAATTGAGTCTGTCCTAATAAAATTTATTCTGCCATGTGCTAGTTCTTTAGTTGCTAATTAAGTTATTGTTGATTTTTGGAATTTTGTGTAGGTTTGGTAGATGTTGAATTGAATTGTATCGTTTTGTCTTGATGTTATCTAATTGATTTGTGTATTATGATTTAGGAACGAGGGATAGAATGATAATATATATATATATATGAACTTGAGACAAAGATCTTCCAGTTGTTAATTAGGTATAAAAAGGTTATCTCAAGTGATTTGACAATTATCTTTTTTAATTAATGATTTGAGTTAAAATTTTGATTTCAACATGAAACTATAATTGAAAATAACATTTTAATTCTTTTAAGAATTAATTTAATGAAAAAGAGTTACATCTTTTTATAATTTTTCTAATTAAGTTATTAATTGTTCCGTAAAGTAAAAGTTATGGGTTCGAATCCTGCTTTGTGTATGCAGTCGCGTTAAATCTTGGGACTAACTATCCCATCTTTTGAGGTGTCTTCAACGTAACGAGGAGATCAGTGACTACTATTAGCTGTAGATACTCAGGACAAAAAAAAAGTTATTATTTATCTTAATTTGCAATCTCATGTTATTTTGATAGATGATAGATTGAATTGCATCGATTTGTTTTAATGTTACCCTATTGATTTATGGATATGTTTTTTCTTATTTGTTTTTATCCCTTGTTTTGTGGATATGTAGGAAGACAGAATGACAATATATCTTTCTTTTTAATCAAATCTTTTCCTTTTTAAACTTTTTTCTGTTGAAAACAGACCAACTGAATCTGATAGTTCTTCATCAGATTTGAAGCATGTGGATCTTTTTAAAATGTGTAGGGCACTTAGAAATACACAGGTTCAAAATTACTAAATCTCTCTTGTAAGTAAATACTTAGCAGAAAAAATAAAATAAAAAAGTAAAATAAATTATTTTTTATATATTAAAATTGATTTATGTATTTTAATTTTTATATAATTTTAAAAGGTAAATAAAAGAGTTATAATAAAAATTGAAGTGCATGAAATAATGAGAAAAAATGATTTATTTTCTTTTATTAACTTTTTTCTATAAGTGCTTTTGATAGTTTTATTAAAAACTTAATGCATTTGACATTCTTATTTTTTTGTTCTATAAGAAAATGAGAGAGTTCCAATAAAAGTTGAAGTAAATAAATGGATTTTAACATGTGTGAGGAATTTAATATATTTTATCTTATTAACTTTTCTCCTATTCTAATAGTGCATAAAATACACTAACATGGATAAAAAAAAGACACTTTATCTATTTCAAAAATCCAAGCTAAACTAATATTATTACATTCTATATTTTGATAATTTTTTTTTAGTTAAAGATAAATTGTCAAAGTTCGTAATTTAAATTAATATTCAGAACACGATAATATTTTTATATTAATAATTTTTTTCAATTTCTCATTTTCTCTTGTTAAAATATCTTTTAGTATAAATTTTTAATTCTAAATTTGTCTTTATTGTTAAAAAGAATGTTTAAAATGTATATATTTTATCTCAATTTTGGCTCCGTCTCATGACAACTTTTTATTAGTCAAAATATTATTGAATTTAAGAAATTAGTCAAATTAAAATACCAACCAATGTATCATAATTGCAATAAACCAAAGTCAAAAGAGTGTTAGAATGTAACACATTTTTGACAAACTTCTTTTAACACATTCTTTATTTATTTTGTGAAAAATTTAGTATTACAAAATAATGTGCGAAACTCATTAAATATGAAAGGTGACCTACAAAATTACACGATTTTTAATAAATTCTAGACAATAATTTTAAATATATATTACAAAATTATGAGTTGTGTGAAATTCATATACTGTGTATGGAATAGGTGTTGTGGAGATCATATAATGCGTCCGGATTAATCACTTTGGGTGTTCTTTTGTTCTAAAATAAAATAAAATCCAGATTAAGCAAGGGTATTTTGGGAAATTTAAAGTTTGGACAGGTGTATGGAGAATCATGAAGGGTGTAGGGAGCAAATTTCTGGAAATTGACTTGATGGGTAACATTTGAATGGGCCACTAGCCGACCCAAATAGGTTGGGCTTTAGACAACCCATTTTTCCGACACCAATTCCATCTCCACTCTTTCGATTCTTATCAGTTACTCATCTTCGTTCTTTACCTCCCTTAGTGACAGCGAGACGGTTAGGGCAGAGTTGCACACACTCAAGGTATGATGATCAATGTCCAATTTGTAAAATTTTGTGTTTATTTAAAAATCTATGTTATCTGTTTCAAAATTATTGCATGCTATCGTATTTTTCCCCCTTAAATTCGTACAAATACGCCTTCTGATTTTCGGATTGACAGTCTAAGATGTTGACATCGATTACGCTTTGTATATTATCACCCTTTGATTTGAGTTTGTTACTCATAGGGGATCATTTAGCTGAGAATAATGCTGATTATGGAAATAGTTTTGTGAGGTTGGATTGGTGCTATTTGCTTATGTTAATTTGTTGGGGGACATTATGTGTTGGTGGAATTGATTTATAGTTATGCGCATTGTGCAATTTTCTTATGAATTGTGATGCTTTCCAAAGAGTACAGGGTACCAAGTCTACCTTGTTGGCCGCTCCTTAACTTATTTTTTTGGTATTCTCTTAAATCGAATTTGATGGAAGTTTTTATGGTGTGTTTGGATATGAGATTTTAAATGTGCAATTTTTTGGTATTCTCAGGATTTTAAAATGTAATTTTAATTAACTAAAGTTTTAGAATTGTAAATTCCTTCCAAAAACAAAGAATTTTAGAATTCTCGCCCTCGCTTGCTGATTGTTGTTGTCCTCATGCGCTGAGTTTTGCTCGAGGTATGCTTGTTTTCGCTCCTTGAGCTCACTCTTTTTCCTGTCTCTCTCTCCCTCTCTCATCTCTACATTTATTGCTAGGGTTTGTTGATTTAGATTTGGTCCTAGGATAATTTTTTTTATTTGTATATTACTATATTTTAGATTTTGATTTTGTGTTCTTCTACCGTGACTACTTTAGGATTTTTGAACTCAAAGCACATGAATTGATAAGCCTCCTTATCATCCTTGCTTGCAATTATAATTTAATGTTGTTATGTATTTGAACTGTGACATTGAATCATAGCTTGTAAAGCTTTGTGCCACTTATGGTGTTCTTGGGCTCCATCTTGATGAACTGATTGCAGGTGTGTAAGTCATCATGACTCATGAGCTTATTATTAACTTTTCTTCACAGAATAAATCAGTTTCTTCTTAAATATGGCTAATTCAGTACCATATATTCTTCAGCTTAGATAAATAGCCATTCTTCACCCAATTAAGTACATCTAATACTGGTGGCAAATCATATTTATTCCTACCTCTCACACTGTTTAACTTGTTGTGGCCTCTAAGCTGGTTGCAACTAAGAACCAGGGGGTGCTCTTGCTGATCTAATGATATTTCTTTTTCCACTGTCAATAAAATTAATATTGTAATTTTGGATTTCCGGAGGAAGATCATGCCCTTTGGACCTGGGCATACTGAGTTTTCTTCCATGTTCATGTGTGTCTTATGTTTCTAGTATTTCCTCTTTTAGTCAAGACTTGTGACTGGTTGGTCAAAATTGTTGGTGCGTAATAACCACCAAGTCATAAGAGCAATATTAGGATATAACTGGTGGTTTTTGCTACATTTTATTACTTCTAATGAAACTGTTGGTTCCAATGTAATTAAATTAATATAATGTCGTCCAACAATGACTAGACTCTACTGGATCCAAAGGAGGGGTTTCTTTGAGTACTTGTTTCTCTGTTGCAGCAAATCCCATTAGTACAAGGTCATAGGGTGATGGAATTTGGTGAAGTATGAAAGTTGCTGAAATTCTATTCTTTTCTATATTTTGACAGATATTGTCATTTCATTAGTGATCCTTCTGGATAAATGTTCTTCAATTGATGGGTATGAATGGGCTAGGTGTTTTGGACTTCAAGAACAAAAACGATACACAGCACAATTCACATCAGTTTCCCTCTGTAGTGTATCGAATCACAAGAATTGTTTCGCAATTCATGCGATACCAACTACATTCTAGGATTTATCCAAATCTGTGTTCTTAGTTTCCAATTCAAAATTAGTCAGCTATAATTTGAGCAAGCTTGGTTTTGTATCTTAATTCTTGTTAAAAGTCCCCTCTGCCCCCTTTATTTTTTGGGAAAAGGATTTGGTTCCTCTAAAGTGAACAAGGGGATTATTTGCTCCCTTGGAAAAATGATTTCTGCTGTAAGTATTCTATTTTTACAGCTAAGGTAATTTACCTACCACAATGATTTGATTCGTTTTTAAGGATATTCATATCAATTATGTATAGAGTAGTAATCTGCTTGAAAGGTGCAGTTTTTTTTTCTTTCTTGTTTTTTAAATTTTTTCACAAGTTGCCGAAGTTGGAGGTTTTGAAATTTCTGCTAGGTCCTCATGCTGATTGCTAGTTATTGGAACAAGACTGAATATGGATTGCGCTTTCATGAAAATAATTTTGAAGGCGCAGTGAACATATTTTCAGACACCATCTGCAGGAGTTTCTGGACAGTTTAGAATGCTATTGCTAATGGAGCTTCATGTTTTAAGATAGTCCGGATAATCTTGGGATGTAAGCATTTACATATATGTGCAATGGAAAAAAGTGCAAAATTGTCTCCTATAATAACAAAATATCTTTCTGGGTCTTTTTATCCATTGTCAATGTGTAGTTTTGACATGCAATACTTTTGTATTCAGTGTGCTTTTGATATTTGGGAACTTTGTATAAAGTTATTGTGGAATAGGTTTTGAATTTGAATGTGCTTTTCCAGTTAGACTGCTCACAACACTAGCATTGTTAGGCTGCACCTCGTTTTTTTTTTCTCTTTACCTTGTGATGAGGTAAAATCTCACAAATATTATAATTTTGAGCCAGCGAAGCAATGGCATGGAGAGGACATCTTTCAAAAAACATAAAAGAGCTTCGGTTTTTGATGTGCCAGTCATCACCTGCAAGCTCATCTGCAAGGTTATAAATAAATATTTAGCTTTTGTTGTGCAGATTTTTCTCAGTGTTGTTTTCAATTTATATATTTATATGTATTGTTTGGTTGCTTCGGGTGTGTTTGGGAAAAAGTTACGTTCAACGTAACTTACTTTTAATCAAATGGGACAAAAGAGTTACTTCTCCGTTTGGTGCATTGGAATGTGTAAAAGTCTGTTGAATGAATTTCAAACGATAAACCAAACACACACTTAGTTATACTTACATCTCATGTATTTGAATATAAAATAAATGAGCTCTTATTCTTTTTTGATATCTCAGGGCATTTGTGGAAAGAAATTATAAGGAGCTAAAGACATTGAACCCAAAATTGCCAATATTAATTCGTGAGTGCAGTGGAGTTGAACCTCAATTATGGGCAAGATATGGTATCAACCATCTTAAACCTCATTCTTATCTTTTTTATTTGAATTTTTCACCTTGTTATTTGCAGTCAAATTCTATATTATCATTACCAAGCCTTTCCCTTCGTAGTTTTATCATAAGAACTTAAAGGATTTTATAAATTGACATTAGTGCACTAAGACTGAAAATATGTTAATCTGCATTGTCCCCTTAATTTCATATTTGGGCCACAAAGCTAACAAAAATAATAGTATTAGTAGTTGGAAAGTAAATTTTAATATTATCCCTATTTTGACTTTTATCCACAAGCAAAATAGTGCATACTTTCTTGCATACATGCTGAATTTATATAATGTGGCTGAAAGTTCAGCTGTACATGTGTTGAATCTGCATGGCTGAAATCTCAGCCAACTGAATCTATCCATACAGTATTACACATCTTTCATTAATATGTCTGACTTGTGGGAGAATAATTTTATTGGGACGAGGTTGATGCCTTCTGCAATCTGTAGGGTGCTTCAATTTTTGGGCAAAATTGATACTCAAATACATCACACGTTTTTATTTAGTTGTAAGAAATACTCTCCTGTTGCTCACTGCTAAATTATCACTGAAAGAAATTATGTTATCGTTTTTTTAAAATATTTTCTCAACAATCTGTCTTACGTATTGTAAACAAAATAGGTATGCTTGACAAATTTCTTAGGAGGCGAGAATCTTAAACAAGGAACCTGAATATTGCACTTGCCTTAAGAAAGGCACGAAAGTTACAGATAACGGCCAAGTTTTGATTAGCTTCTAGCTTATGAGAGATTTTCAATTCTAAAACTCAACTGTTAAATCATTTATAGGGCGAGAATTCTAGTTTATACATAGGTGCTTATGGAAAAATCAGACAAGGGAGCTTCTGATAAGGTTGAGATACATAAGTTGATCTTAACTTAGGCGAACAGTTTGATTCTATATTTTACTTTTATTCATTTTATTTTCTTCACCTAAAAGTATTTGTTGAGAAATTCATCCAAATTAGGTCCATGTCAATATTATCCATCTTTGATGAACCTTTTTTATTTGCAGTAAACCTGTTTGTGTTGAACCCTAATTATTGTTTCTTAATACTAGATTTGGGTGTTGAGAAAGGCATCAAATTGGAAGGCTTGTCAGAGGCACAGATCTTTAAGGCACTTGAAGATCTGGTAAAAGCAGGATAGTCGTTGAAAGTTTGACATTGCTGCTTATGCACTGTCTGAAATGGAATAAATGCTCTGTTGCTGCACTTGTTATTGCAAGTTTTTTGTTTTGTTTTTTTTTATATTTAAAATAAGCCAGATTTTTTTCTTCAATGTCCCATGGCCTCTGGTTTCAGCTTGTCTCTTTCTGCATCTTACGTCATTTCAAGTATGACACTGTCGTGTTCAAGTTTAAAATCCTGATTTTGTTTGTTGAGCACACCATGGGAGATTTTTTCAGACAAAAAAAATTAAACTACTAATTTTGGTTTATATGACTATTGATCTATGTCAAAGGTTGATTTGCCAGAAAACTTAATTCTGTATAGGCTCAGGCATATATAATTGGGTGTAACAATAACCAAGCATAAACCGATCTATGATATTTTCTCCTTCGATAGTTTTCAAGTTGCTCAAAAGGTTTATTTACTTGTTCATGTATGTTCCGTCTAAAATATAGAAAATGAAAAGATTGGGGGCAATGTATTTATTTACTAACGATTTTAACATGAGTTGTAATTCCTATAAATTATGTTATGAACTGATAATGTTTACTGAAAAGTAACTGTTAACATCTAAAACCTTTAAAATTTTCAAAAAACTTAATTTTGAAGTTTTTATCCTCGATATGGACTATAAAAGTAGTTTTCACATTCTCAGGTCATTTACTACATGACAGGTTTACTAACCTGGGACCATGAGTTAAATCTTTTATTTTCATTGATTGAAGAGGACTCAAAAAGAGATGACAAAGCCATAACGAGTGTAGTTCACATAGATTTGATATAATATGGTACACTGACATCAGTAATTGCTTAAACAATTAGTGAAGTCATTTCTCGAAGGGCTATTAATATAGAATAATTGCCTTAATGTTCTTGTCACCGATCTCTCTCACTAGAAATAATGAATTTTTAAAGTAATTATTATATTATGTTATAAAAGGGAAAAGTTGTTAATAATAAAATTTTTTTCTTCAAATATTTGACAAAAATATTACTAAAGGAGTTTAATTGGGTAAAATCTCCGATGTTATAAAGAGAGGGTTTAAGTTTCTTAAATCAATCAAGTTGAGTACTAAATGAATGAGAAGTTGTGTCTACTGTCAACAGTTTTTACGTGAAAAGACTCTTATCAAGTGTGTCAGCATTTTTTGCATGAAAAAACTCTTATCAAATGCAATTGAATCAAGATATGCAAAATTTACTCATTTCTTATTGTCTTGTCATTTAGTAAGATTCAAACAGATCGACCACGTTGACAACCCATATGTCCAAATATTGACAAAATAATGTTATATTTTGTATTATTGTTTTAACACTATCTTTGATTATCTCGTCTAGAGTTAAATCTCTATAATATGATATATACATTACAAATACCAATTGTAAAAACTTTAATTTCTCAATAAATTATTTCCATTGTAGTAATTCTATTTAGAAATAAGGTTGTTATAGCATATACATATAACTCAATGTGGCACTTAAAAATAAAGAATGAATTTTTTTTTTAACTTATATAATATTATCACATAACATTTATTTTAATTATTGTTATAGCAGTGAACAAAAATGACAATACAAAAGTTAGATTTAAATATTCAAAAATTCAAGAAACATAAGTTTAGAAAAAATTGGCTTAAATATATTTTTACTTTCTATAAAAATGATAATTTTGATTTTAGTTCCTCTAAAAATTTTTCTTTATTTTTCATCCTTCTAAAATTTATAAATATTATTTTTAGCCCTTGTAAAATAAGTATATTTTGATTTTGATCTCGGTAAAATATTTTTCTTTGATTTTCATCCCTTTAAAATCTAAACTATTTTTAGTCCCTAATATCATTTTAAGATGCATACATAACATTTATTTTAAGGATTTGATTTCAACATTGAATGGTTAGATATCTTTTGAATCTCTGTAAATATGTTATGTTACATATTTAGTCTATGTAATATATTTTTTATTTATACAATTATTGATGTTTATATCAATGATATACATGTGACAACCTTGATGACATGATATCATCTACAACGAATGTTATTAGTCACGTTATATGAAAACCTTATCAACCGAATACATATTAAAATCATAATCATCCAATAATTAATCACGTCTTGTTCATTGAGGAATACAAAATCCTTGTTCTATCATGATTTTGCTTGTGTCATCCTTGGTTACAAAAACATGCATAAAACTCATGGACAAATCCTAGTTTTATTAATTTTCCCTAATACTTCAAACAAGTCATTGTAATACTAAATAGTGAATATTTTAGCTTTTTATAAGATATATTGAATAAAATGATGATCTTTAATAATTATTAGAAAAGAAATTCTCAAAAGCTTTTCATCTTCATACACTATTATTGGGAAAGGCCTTACTCTAACTAATTGTTATAGTACAATTGCATTGAATTTGGAAAGGTTTCTAAAATAAAAATTATAAAAATATATTACCAGTTTCTAAATTTAATGCGAATAATGCAAGACCGATCCCTAATTTTGAGTAGCGAAAATAGGTTTTAATGAAATTACGCTTTATGATCACATTCCACGCAGTAATTTCTTGAGGATGCCATATACATCATTAATTAGGATTTTTCCCAACATTTGAAATTTATAAGAGTGAAATAATAAAATCCCAGTAGGCGTATATACATGCAACCACTCCACATCCACTTAATTAATTATTCAATCAAAATCATTAAAAGTAAATTAAGTAGACATCATTTCAAGGTGTGCTAAGAACATGCAATAATATATATGTTTGTCCCATGAATGCATCCATAACATAAAACATTGCACAAACATTGTATAAACATAAATTGAAACTTTTGCACGCTTGGTATTAAAATTATTCCTTTTCTTTTGTCTTAATGTCTCGATAGCCTTTTTGATTTGTCCATTATAGTACTCGATGAAAGCATTGTAAGCTGCCAAACACCCAAATTGATCATAGTCTTCTTTCTTATCACTGCCCACCCTTGCCAAAACAGCAGAATTGCACCCAATTGGGAAGTTACCCGGTACCACTAGCTCTACTGCTCCTTCCTCTATTAATTTCTGGCGAATAGAAACAAAAATAAGATTCAATTTCTAATAAACCATATTTCAAACCCAAGCTTAATTAAACTATTAAAATTGGAGTTGGCATAAGTTTGCTATAACATACGGTGATGGCATTAGTAATTGCTTCAACAATAAGTGGAACCATTTCTCGAAGTGCTGACATATTTTTATACGGGATGATTGCGTTAATGTCGTTGCCACCAATCTCTCCCACCAGAAACAATGTGTTTTTGAAGTAACTATCACACTCTGTCATAAAAAGGGGTACACGTTGTTAATCACATTGAGAAAATTTTCAAATATTCAAAACAAAAACATTAACGAAGGAGTTTAATTGGGTAAGACCTTCGCTTTTACAAAGGGAGGGTTTGAGCTTCTTAAACCATTCAAGTTGAGTACTTAAAGAATAAGAAGCTGCGTCTAGTTCCAACATTTGTTGCATGAAAAAATCCTTATCTAGTGCAGTTGAACCGGCATATGCAAAATTTACTCCTTTGGTAATGTCTTGTCCTTCGGTAAGATTCAAGTAGGGTGGCAACATTGGCAACCCATATACCTCGGCTAAAATTAAAATGACCACAAGTTAATGTAATCATCAATATGTGATTGTTAAGATCTAATGTTTCATATACTCCCTTTGTGCAAGCACATTTTATTTAAGTTGTCTAAGAAAAAGGGAGTACAAAATACCTATGAAATCAATGATGAGTCGTCCATTTGACATACGCCCAGATGGATGATTAAAGTATGTCGAACCATAAGGACTATTGCTAGGCATAGCTGGGTTGTAAGTAGCAGCATTCACGGTGTCACTTATAGAGTCGCCAAAATTGAAAATGGCGTCATATGGGAGAGGATTGGCATTTGAAAAACCATTTCCAAGGAAACCATAAGCGAATGTTAGGCTAAAGAGAATGAAGATCTTCATGATGTTGCTATAATCCAAGACAGACCAATAAAGTTATTTGTGATGATGTGTGCTTAGATGTTGTAATTGAGTGCTTTATATAATGTAACACCAGGCAACCTGTTGTTTTGTCATATAACTGTGGTTTTTGATTTTGACATGGTTATAACTATTATGGTTCTTAAAAAGGTGAGTCATGAGTTGTAATATAAGATAATTATTTAACCAAAACTTGTCCTTGCATATGAGCTTGTCACTCCCCGTCAATGCTATATTTTGTATTTTTTGTTTTGGCGTTATCTTTGAATATCTTTCATACAGTTAAATCCCTATAATAAGATCTTCACGATGCAAACATCGATCTTAAAAATTTCTATTCCTCAATGAACTTTTTTCGTTGTTGTGTTGTAATTCTATTTTAAAACAAGGTTTTTACAACACACACACATAACTCAATTTGTGTCACTTTAAAATAAAGGGTGAAGTCTTTCCAACTTACGTAATATCACCACATAACATTTATTTTAACTGTTGATTTAACCGTGAACAAAAGTGACACTAAAAAGTTAGATCTAAATATGAAAGAATTATTCAAGGAACATAAGTTTAGAAGACAAAACTAGTATGTTGACTAGTGCATTTGCAGTAGTCACAATTTCTTAAACACGTATTAAGAAGGTATCTAAATGTAGCAATTACCAACATTTACTCGTTTATTTATATATTAAAATAATATTCTCGTGAAATTGATTTAAGTATCTTATTTTTCCATTATTTATTTTGTAGTCAATTTAAGAATGATTCTCTTAAAAGAAATATTAAAAAGTAACCTGTCCTCTAGAAAAAAAAAATACGAAACTAAGAAAATATAATATAATTGTAAATAAAGTAATTCATGAAATAAAATAGAATGTCTTCCGGAAGAATGAGAGCTAATGAATTTATTAAATAATGTGTATATAAAAAAGTAAGATGTGTAAATGGAAAATGTTAGGTTATTTCTAATTTGAGTATATAGATGCCTTATCTTTTCTGCGGTTTTGAAAAAAATTGTAATTACATTGAAAAAAAGTAGTAATAATTTATTTATTCCATTTGCAAATGTCACGACTATATTATTAAACATTGGAAAACTTAAGTGAACACAATACTCTGTCACACAATGTCTGGTTTAAAATTTATTGAAAAGTAAAAAAATCATGAGTTGTGAGTCCCACAAAAAAAAGTGTAGTTCCAATAAATTTTAGTCAAAATTAAAATGTATGTTCGAAAGAGCATATCGATAATATGTCCGAATACCTTTATCCTTTAATAGCTTTGGCAGTTTTCTAAGCCAGAATGTGTTGCGATTAAAAAATAGGCAAGAGAAAAGTTGAAAGATGGTGACGTGAGTTTCAAACAAGTCATTGTAATATTAAATAGGGAAGATTTTAGCTTTTTATAAGATGTATTGTATAAATTGATGATCTTTAATAATTATTAGAAAAGAAATTCTCAAAAGCTTTTCATCTTCATACACTATTATTGGGAAAGGCCTTACTCTAACTAATTGTTATAGTACAATTGCATTGAATTTGGAAAGGTTTCTAAAATAAAAGATTATAAAAATATATTACCAGTTTCTAAATTTAATGCGAATAATGCAAGACCGATCCCTAATTTTGAGTAGCGAAAATAGGTTTTAATGAAATTACGCTTTATGATCACATTCCACGCAGTAATTTCTTGAGGATGCCATATACATCATTAATTAGGATTTTTCCCAACATTTGAAATTTATAAGAGTGAAATAATAAAATCTCAGTAGGCGTATATACATGCAACCACTCCGCATCCACTTAATTAATTATTCAATCAAAATCATTAAAAGTAAATTAAGTAGACATCATTTCAAGGTGTGCTAAGAACATGCAATAATATATATGTTTGTCCCATGAATGCATCCATAACATAAAACATTGCACAAACATTGTATAAACATAAATTGAAACTTTTGCACGCTTGGTATTAAAATTATTCCTTTTCTTTGTCATTCGACACAACATTGAGGTAAAACTTTCACGAACCATCCCCTTCTACTTATGACATGAACTCGTACTTATATCTCTCTTCAATGTGAGAGCCTTTATCACAACTTTAGAGGTAGGAAGTGACAATACTCAACCTATCATTAAAGAGGGTACCTCAAGTAATTTCCATGCATTTCTTTCTCTAATAAAAAATATTGGTCATCCATTGACGTTCGAAAAGGTTACTTATCCATTAATCAATTGCGCCAAAATTATCGTGTTGTTTTAAACAAACACAACTTTGCCAATATAACGTCTTGAGAGAAAAATTAGAATTTAGGTATATATAATTAAAGCAAAAACATACTTGTGGCCTTTTACATTATTATTCAAATTATTTTTGGTTCTTTGTTTTTCTTTTTTCTTTTTAAAAAAATTTTCGCTATGCTCATTTAACTTTGAAATTTGAGTTAAGGTTTTTCTTCCGCAACAAATGCCACTTTGAATTTTTGGATGCAATGTTCAACACCTCTTTAGACTGATTCAAGGCGTGAAATTTGTCCAATGAGATTCAACATCAAAATTAAATAATATTGTGACGTAACTAATGTTCGAACAAAAGAGAGACATAAGCATGGTGAAAGTTGCACCAAGCATGAGGCTTGGAAGCAAATAGAAAACTAAAAGGTCTTTTATGAGTTTCTTCCCCAATAGCCTACGAGCTAGCTTTTTACGTGATTTTCACAATATTTATATCCTTTTATTGATCTGGACTTCAATTGGGTCCCTTAGTTTTCATTCTGGTGAAACTAATGGAACATGATTTATGTCTTTAATCAGTCAAAAGACGAGTTTCATATTTAAGTTCTCATTTTATTTCAACATTGAATGGTTAGATATCTTTTGAATCCCTGTAAATATGTGATGTTATACATTTAGTCTATGAAATGTATTTTTCGTTGATACAATTATTGATGTTGTGACAACTTTGATATGACAATGATATACATGTGACAACCTTGATGACATGACATCATCAACAATAAATGTTGCTAGTCACGTTATACGAAAACCTTATCAATCGAAAATATATAAAAATCATAATCATCCAATAATTAAGTACGTCTTGTTCATTGAGGAATACAAAATCCTTGTTCTATCACGGTTTTGCTTGTGTCATCCTTGGTTACAAAAACATGTATAAAACTCATGGAAAAATCATAGTTTTATTAATTTTCCACAATGCTTCCTTCATTTCTAAGCTATCTTGAATGGAGGGGATTTGAGTGAAGGATTAGCAAAAGGGCCCTCAACTACTCCCTTTGCTATTAGCCTATATGTTGCTTCGGTAAAATGGGGTCCATCCCAATTTATGCGTTTTGAAGGGTCTGAACAAACCATTGAGGCAACACTTCCACAATATATTTGTTCGCTAAGACCGTAAGGCTCCCCCTTTCCACAACATGCTCTAAAAGTCTCGATTTTACCAGAAGAGAAACCTACAGTAAAAAAAAAATAATAGACACGATTAGAATAAACCATAGAAAAACTAACAATCGCATGCAACTATACATTATTGATCTAATAAAAGGAAATAAAAACACAACCCACCATATTGTTGTGGTGCTTGAAATAAACGCTTGGCAGCACCGTAGTAATCAAAATATGTTATGTTAACATGTGGGTTCTTTTGTCTTAATGTCTCGATAGCCTTTTTGATTTGTCCATTATAGTACTCGATGAAAGCATTGTAAGCTGCCAAACACCCAAATTGATCATAGTCTTCTTTCTTATCACTGCCCACCCTTGCCAAAACAGCAGAATTGCACCCAATTGGGAAGTTACCCGGTACCACTAGCTCTACTGCTCCTTCCTCTATTAATTTCTGGCGAATAGAAACAAAAATAAGATTCAATTTCTAATAAACCATATTTCAAACCCAAGCTTAATTAAACTATTAAAATTGGAGTTGGCATAAGTTTGCTATAACATACGGTGATGGCATTAGTAATTGCTTCAACAATAAGTGGAACCATTTCTCGAAGTGCTGACATATTTTTATACGGGATGATTGCGTTAATGTCGTTGCCACCAATCTCTCCCACCAGAAACAATGTGTTTTTGAAGTAACTATCACACTCTGTCATAAAAAGGGGTACACGTTGTTAATCACATTGAGAAAATTTTCAAATATTCGACAAAAACATTAACGAAGGAGTTTAATTGGGTAAGACCTTCGCTTTTACAAAGGGAGGGTTTGAGCTTCTTAAACCATTCAAGTTGAGTACTTAAAGAATAAGAAGCTGCGTATAGTTCCAACATTTGTTGCATGAAAAAATCCTTATCTAGTGCAGTTGAACCGGCATATGCAAAATTTACTCCTTTGGTAATGTCTTGTCCTTCGGTAAGATTCAAGTAGGGTGGCAACATTGGCAACCCATATGCCTCGGCTAAAATTAAAATGACCACAAGTTAGTGTAATCATCAATATGTGATTGTTAAGATCTAATGTTTCATATACTCCCTTTGTGCAAGCACATTTTATTTAAGTTGTCTAAGAAAAAGGGAGTACAAAATACCTATGAAATCAATGATGAGTCGTCCATTTCACGAACCATCCCCTTCTACTTATGACATGAACTCGTACTTATATCTCTCTTCAATGTGAGAGCCTTTATCACAACTTTAGAGGTAGGAAGTGACAATACTCAACCTATCATTAAAGAGGGTACCTCAAGTAATTTCCATGCATTTCTTTCTCTAATAAAAAATATTGGTCATCCATTGACGTTCGAAAAGGTTACTTATCCATTAATCAATTGCGCCAAAATTATCGTGTTGTTTTAAACAAACACAACTTTGCCAATATAACGTCTTGAGAGAAAAATTAGAATTTAGGTATATATAATTAAAGCAAAAACATACTTGTGGCCTTTTACATTATTATTCAAATTATTTTTGGTTCTTTGTTTTTCTTTTTTCTTTTTAAAAAAATTTTCGCTATGCTCATTTAACTTTGAAATTTGAGTTAAGGTTTTTCTTCCGCAACAAATGCCACTTTGAATTTTTGGATGCAATGTTCAACACCTCTTTAGACTGATTCAAGGCGTGAAATTTGTCCAATGAGATTCAACATCAAAATTAAATAATATTGTGACGTAACTAATGTTCGAACAAAAGAGAGACATAAGCATGGTGAAAGTTGCACCAAGCATGAGGCTTGGAAGCAAATAGAAAACTAAAAGGTCTTTTATGAGTTTCTTCCCCAATAGCCTACGAGCTAGCTTTTTACGTGATTTTCACAATATTTATATCCTTTTATTGATCTGGACTTCAATTGGGTCCCTTAGTTTTCATTCTGGTGAAACTAATGGAACATGATTTATGTCTTTAATCAGTCAAAAGACGAGTTTCATATTTAAGTTCTCATTTTATTTCAACATTGAATGGTTAGATATCTTTTGAATCCCTGTAAATATGTGATGTTATACATTTAGTCTATGAAATGTATTTTTCGTTGATACAATTATTGATGTTGTGACAACTTTGATATGACAATGATATACATGTGACAACCTTGATGACATGACATCATCAACAATAAATGTTGCTAGTCACGTTATACGAAAACCTTATCAATCGAAAATATATAAAAATCATAATCATCCAATAATTAAGTACGTCTTGTTCATTGAGGAATACAAAATCCTTGTTCTATCACGGTTTTGCTTGTGTCATCCTTGGTTACAAAAACATGTATAAAACTCATGGAAAAATCATAGTTTTATTAATTTTCCACAATGCTTCCTTCATTTCTAAGCTATCTTGAATGGAGGGGATTTGAGTGAAGGATTAGCAAAAGGGCCCTCAACTACTCCCTTTGCTATTAGCCTATATGTTGCTTCGGTAAAATGGGGTCCATCCCAATTTATGCGTTTTGAAGGGTCTGAACAAACCATTGAGGCAACACTTCCACAATATATTTGTTCGCTAAGACCGTAAGGCTCCCCCTTTCCACAACATGCTCTAAAAGTCTCGATTTTACCAGAAGAGAAACCTACAGTAAAAAAAAAATAATAGACACGATTAGAATAAACCATAGAAAAACTAACAATCGCATGCAACTATACATTATTGATCTAATAAAAGGAAATAAAAACACAACCCACCATATTGTTGTGGTGCTTGAAATAAACGCTTGGCAGCACCGTAGTAATCAAAATATGTTATGTTAACATGTGGGTTCTTTTGTCTTAATGTCTCGATAGCCTTTTTGATTTGTCCATTATAGTACTCGATGAAAGCATTGTAAGCTGCCAAACACCCAAATTGATCATAGTCTTCTTTCTTATCACTGCCCACCCTTGCCAAAACAGCAGAATTGCACCCAATTGGGAAGTTACCCGGTACCACTAGCTCTACTGCTCCTTCCTCTATTAATTTCTGGCGAATAGAAACAAAAATAAGATTCAATTTCTAATAAACCATATTTCAAACCCAAGCTTAATTAAACTATTAAAATTGGAGTTGGCATAAGTTTGCTATAACATACGGTGATGGCATTAGTAATTGCTTCAACAATAAGTGGAACCATTTCTCGAAGTGCTGACATATTTTTATACGGGATGATTGCGTTAATGTCGTTGCCACCAATCTCTCCCACCAGAAACAATGTGTTTTTGAAGTAACTATCACACTCTGTCATAAAAAGGGGTACACGTTGTTAATCACATTGAGAAAATTTTCAAATATTCGACAAAAACATTAACGAAGGAGTTTAATTGGGTAAGACCTTCGCTTTTACAAAGGGAGGGTTTGAGCTTCTTAAACCATTCAAGTTGAGTACTTAAAGAATAAGAAGCTGCGTATAGTTCCAACATTTGTTGCATGAAAAAATCCTTATCTAGTGCAGTTGAACCGGCATATGCAAAATTTACTCCTTTGGTAATGTCTTGTCCTTCGGTAAGATTCAAGTAGGGTGGCAACATTGGCAACCCATATGCCTCGGCTAAAATTAAAATGACCACAAGTTAGTGTAATCATCAATATGTGATTGTTAAGATCTAATGTTTCATATACTCCCTTTGTGCAAGCACATTTTATTTAAGTTGTCTAAGAAAAAGGGAGTACAAAATACCTATGAAATCAATGATGAGTCGTCCATTTCACGAACCATCCCCTTCTACTTATGACATGAACTCGTACTTATATCTCTCTTCAATGTGAGAGCCTTTATCACAACTTTAGAGGTAGGAAGTGACAATACTCAACCTATCATTAAAGAGGGTACCTCAAGTAATTTCCATGCATTTCTTTCTCTAATAAAAAATATTGGTCATCCATTGACGTTCGAAAAGGTTACTTATCCATTAATCAATTGCGCCAAAATTATCGTGTTGTTTTAAACAAACACAACTTTGCCAATATAACGTCTTGAGAGAAAAATTAGAATTTAGGTATATATAATTAAAGCAAAAACATACTTGTGGCCTTTTACATTATTATTCAAATTATTTTTGGTTCTTTGTTTTTCTTTTTTCTTTTTAAAAAAATTTTCGCTATGCTCATTTAACTTTGAAATTTGAGTTAAGGTTTTTCTTCCGCAACAAATGCCACTTTGAATTTTTGGATGCAATGTTCAACACCTCTTTAGACTGATTCAAGGCGTGAAATTTGTCCAATGAGATTCAACATCAAAATTAAATAATATTGTGACGTAACTAATGTTCGAACAAAAGAGAGACATAAGCATGGTGAAAGTTGCACCAAGCATGAGGCTTGGAAGCAAATAGAAAACTAAAAGGTCTTTTATGAGTTTCTTCCCCAATAGCCTACGAGCTAGCTTTTTACGTGATTTTCACAATATTTATATCCTTTTATTGATCTGGACTTCAATTGGGTCCCTTAGTTTTCATTCTGGTGAAACTAATGGAACATGATTTATGTCTTTAATCAGTCAAAAGACGAGTTTCATATTTAAGTTCTCATTTTATTTCAACATTGAATGGTTAGATATCTTTTGAATCCCTGTAAATATGTGATGTTATACATTTAGTCTATGAAATGTATTTTTCGTTGATACAATTATTGATGTTGTGACAACTTTGATATGACAATGATATACATGTGACAACCTTGATGACATGACATCATCAACAATAAATGTTGCTAGTCACGTTATACGAAAACCTTATCAATCGAAAATATATAAAAATCATAATCATCCAATAATTAAGTACGTCTTGTTCATTGAGGAATACAAAATCCTTGTTCTATCACGGTTTTGCTTGTGTCATCCTTGGTTACAAAAACATGTATAAAACTCATGGAAAAATCATAGTTTTATTAATTTTCCACAATGCTTCCTTCATTTCTAAGCTATCTTGAATGGAGGGGATTTGAGTGAAGGATTAGCAAAAGGGCCCTCAACTACTCCCTTTGCTATTAGCCTATATGTTGCTTCGGTAAAATGGGGTCCATCCCAATTTATGCGTTTTGAAGGGTCTGAACAAACCATTGAGGCAACACTTCCACAATATATTTGTTCGCTAAGACCGTAAGGCTCCCCCTTTCCACAACATGCTCTAAAAGTCTCGATTTTACCAGAAGAGAAACCTACAGTAAAAAAAAAATAATAGACACGATTAGAATAAACCATAGAAAAACTAACAATCGCATGCAACTATACATTATTGATCTAATAAAAGGAAATAAAAACACAACCCACCATATTGTTGTGGTGCTTGAAATAAACGCTTGGCAGCACCGTAGTAATCAAAATATGTTATGTTAACATGTGGGTTCTTTTGTCTTAATGTCTCGATAGCCTTTTTGATTTGTCCATTATAGTACTCGATGAAAGCATTGTAAGCTGCCAAACACCCAAATTGATCATAGTCTTCTTTCTTATCACTGCCCACCCTTGCCAAAACAGCAGAATTGCACCCAATTGGGAAGTTACCCGGTACCACTAGCTCTACTGCTCCTTCCTCTATTAATTTCTGGCGAATAGAAACAAAAATAAGATTCAATTTCTAATAAACCATATTTCAAACCCAAGCTTAATTAAACTATTAAAATTGGAGTTGGCATAAGTTTGCTATAACATACGGTGATGGCATTAGTAATTGCTTCAACAATAAGTGGAACCATTTCTCGAAGTGCTGACATATTTTTATACGGGATGATTGCGTTAATGTCGTTGCCACCAATCTCTCCCACCAGAAACAATGTGTTTTTGAAGTAACTATCACACTCTGTCATAAAAAGGGGTACACGTTGTTAATCACATTGAGAAAATTTTCAAATATTCGACAAAAACATTAACGAAGGAGTTTAATTGGGTAAGACCTTCGCTTTTACAAAGGGAGGGTTTGAGCTTCTTAAACCATTCAAGTTGAGTACTTAAAGAATAAGAAGCTGCGTATAGTTCCAACATTTGTTGCATGAAAAAATCCTTATCTAGTGCAGTTGAACCGGCATATGCAAAATTTACTCCTTTGGTAATGTCTTGTCCTTCGGTAAGATTCAAGTAGGGTGGCAACATTGGCAACCCATATGCCTCGGCTAAAATTAAAATGACCACAAGTTAGTGTAATCATCAATATGTGATTGTTAAGATCTAATGTTTCATATACTCCCTTTGTGCAAGCACATTTTATTTAAGTTGTCTAAGAAAAAGGGAGTACAAAATACCTATGAAATCAATGATGAGTCGTCCATTTCACGAACCATCCCCTTCTACTTATGACATGAACTCGTACTTATATCTCTCTTCAATGTGAGAGCCTTTATCACAACTTTAGAGGTAGGAAGTGACAATACTCAACCTATCATTAAAGAGGGTACCTCAAGTAATTTCCATGCATTTCTTTCTCTAATAAAAAATATTGGTCATCCATTGACGTTCGAAAAGGTTACTTATCCATTAATCAATTGCGCCAAAATTATCGTGTTGTTTTAAACAAACACAACTTTGCCAATATAACGTCTTGAGAGAAAAATTAGAATTTAGGTATATATAATTAAAGCAAAAACATACTTGTGGCCTTTTACATTATTATTCAAATTATTTTTGGTTCTTTGTTTTTCTTTTTTCTTTTTAAAAAAATTTTCGCTATGCTCATTTAACTTTGAAATTTGAGTTAAGGTTTTTCTTCCGCAACAAATGCCACTTTGAATTTTTGGATGCAATGTTCAACACCTCTTTAGACTGATTCAAGGCGTGAAATTTGTCCAATGAGATTCAACATCAAAATTAAATAATATTGTGACGTAACTAATGTTCGAACAAAAGAGAGACATAAGCATGGTGAAAGTTGCACCAAGCATGAGGCTTGGAAGCAAATAGAAAACTAAAAGGTCTTTTATGAGTTTCTTCCCCAATAGCCTACGAGCTAGCTTTTTACGTGATTTTCACAATATTTATATCCTTTTATTGATCTGGACTTCAATTGGGTCCCTTAGTTTTCATTCTGGTGAAACTAATGGAACATGATTTATGTCTTTAATCAGTCAAAAGACGAGTTTCATATTTAAGTTCTCATTTTATTTCAACATTGAATGGTTAGATATCTTTTGAATCCCTGTAAATATGTGATGTTATACATTTAATCTATGAAATGTATTTTTCGTTGATACAATTATTGATGTTGTGACAACTTTGATATGACAATGATATACATGTGACAACCTTGATGACATGACATCATCAACAATAAATGTTGCTAGTCACGTTATACGAAAACCTTATCAATCGAAAATATATGAAAATCATAATCATCCAATAATTAAGTACGTCTTGTTCATTGAGGAATACAAAATCCTTGTTCTATCACGGTTTTGCTTGTGTCATCCTTGGTTACAAAAACATGTATAAAACTCATGGAAAAATCATAGTTTTATTAATTTTCCACAATGCTTCCTTCATTTCTAAGCTATCTTGAATGGAGGGGATTTGAGTGAAGGATTAGCAAAAGGGCCCTCAACTACTCCCTTTGCTATTAGCCTATATGCTGCTTCGGTAAAATGGGGTCCATCCCAATTTATGCGTTTTGAAGGGTCTGAACAAACCATTGAGGCAACACTTCCACAATATATTTGTTCGCTAAGACCGTAAGGCTCCCCCTTTCCACAACATGCTCTAAAAGTCTCGATTTTACCAGAAGAGAAACCTACAGTAAAAAAAAAATAATAGACACGATTAGAATAAACCATAGAAAAACTAACAATCGCATGCAACTATACATTATTGATCTAATAAAAGGAAATAAAAACACAACCCACCATATTGTTGTGGTGCTTGAAATAAACGCTTGGCAGCACCGTAGTAATCAAAATATGTTATGTTAACATGTGGGTTCTTTTGTCTTAATGTCTCGATAGCCTTTTTGATTTGTCCATTATAGTACTCGATGAAAGCATTGTAAGCTGCCAAACACCCAAATTGATCATAGTCTTCTTTCTTATCACTGCCCACCCTTGCCAAAACAGCAGAATTGCACCCAATTGGGAAGTTACCCGGTACCACTAGCTCTACTGCTCCTTCCTCTATTAATTTCTGGCGAATAGAAACAAAAATAAGATTCAATTTCTAATAAACCATATTTCAAACCCAAGCTTAATTAAACTATTAAAATTGGAGTTGGCATAAGTTTGCTATAACATACGGTGATGGCATTAGTAATTGCTTCAACAATAAGTGGAACCATTTCTCGAAGTGCTGACATATTTTTATACGGGATGATTGCGTTAATGTCGTTGCCACCAATCTCTCCCACCAGAAACAATGTGTTTTTGAAGTAACTATCACACTCTGTCATAAAAAGGGGTACACGTTGTTAATCACATTGAGAAAATTTTCAAATATTCGACAAAAACATTAACGAAGGAGTTTAATTGGGTAAGACCTTCGCTTTTACAAAGGGAGGGTTTGAGCTTCTTAAACCATTCAAGTTGAGTACTTAAAGAATAAGAAGCTGCGTCTAGTTCCAACATTTGTTGCATGAAAAAATCCTTATCTAGTGCAGTTGAACCGGCATATGCAAAATTTACTCCTTTGGTAATGTCTTGTCCTTCGGTAAGATTCAAGTAGGGTGGCAACATTGGCAACCCATATGCCTCGGCTAAAATTAAAATGACCACAAGTTAGTGTAATCATCAATATGTGATTGTTAAGATCTAATGTTTCATATACTCCCTTTGTGCAAGCACATTTTATTTAAGTTGTCTAAGAAAAAGGGAGTACAAAATACCTATGAAATCAATGATGAGTCGTCCATTTGACATACGCCCAGATGGATGATTAAAGTATGTCGAACCATAAGGACTATTGCTAGGCATAGCTGGGTTGTAAGTAGCAGCATTCCCGGTGTCACTTATAGAGTCGCCAAAATTGAAAATGGCGTCATATGGGAGAGGATTGGCATTTGAAAAACCATTTCCAAGGAAACCATAAGCGAATGTTAGGCTAAAGAGAATGAAGATCTTCATGATGTTGCTATAATCCAAGACAGACCAATAAAGTTATTTGTGATGATGTGTGCCTAGATGTTGTAATTGAGTGCTTTATATAATGTAACACCAGGCAACCTGTTGTTTTGTCATATAACTGTCGTTTTTGATTTTGACATGGTTATAACTATTATGATTCTTAAAAAGGTGAGTCATGAGTTGTAATATAAGATAATTATTTAACCAAAACTTGTCCTTGCATATGAGCTTGTCACTCCCCGTCAATGCTATATTTTGTATTTTTTGTTTTGGCGTTATCTTTGAATATCTTTCATACAGTTAAATCCCTATAATAAGATCTTCACGATGCAAACATCGATCTTAAAAATTTCTATTCCTCAATGAACTTTTTTCGTTGTTGTGTTGTAATTCTATTTTAAAACAATGTTTTTACAACACATACACATAACTCAATTTGTGTCACTTTAAAATAAAGGGTGAAGTCTTTCCAACTTACGTAATATCACCACATAACATTTATTTTAACTGTTGATTTAACCGTGAACAAAAGTGACACTAAAAAGTTAGATCTAAATATGAAAGAATTATTCAAGGAACATAAGTTTAGAAGACAAAACTAGTATGTTGACTAGTGCATTTGCAGTAGTCACAATTTCTTAAACACGTATTAAGAAGGTATCTAAATGTAGCAATTACCAACATTTACTCTTTTATTTATATATTAAAATAATATTCTCGTGAAATTGATTTAAGTATCTTATTTTTCCATTATTTATTTTGTAGTCAATTTAAGAATGATTCTCTTAAAAGAAATATTAAAAAGTAACCTGTCCTCTAGAAAAAAAAAATACGAAACTAAGAAAATATAATATAATTGTAAATAAAGTAATTCATGAAATAAAATAGAATGTCTTCCGGAAGAATGAGAGCTAATGAATTTATTAAATAATGTGTATATAAAAAAGTAAGATGTGTAAATGGAAAATGTTAGGTTATTTCTAATTTGAGTATATAGATGCCTTATCTTTTCTGCGGTTTTGAAAAAAATTGTAATTCCATTGAAAAAAAGTAGTAATAATTTATTGATTCCATTTGCAAATGTCACGACTATATTATTAAACATTGGAAAACTTAAGTGAACACAATACTCTGTCACACAATGTCTGGTTTAAAATTTATTGAAAAGTAAAAAAACCATGAGTTGTGAGTCCCATAAAAAAAAGTGTAGTTCCAATAAATTTTAGTCAAAATTAAAATGTATGTTCGAAAGAGTATATCGATAATATGTCCGAATACCTTTATCCTTTAATAGCTTTGGCAGTTTTCAAAGCCAGAATGTGTTGCGATTAAAAAATAGGCAAGAGAAAAGTTGAAAGATGGTGACGTGAGTTTCAAACAAGTCATTGTAATATTAAATAGGGAAGATTTTAGCTTTTTATAAGATGTATTGTATAAAATGATGATCTTTAATAATTATTAGAAAAGAAATTCTAAAAAGCTTTTCATCTTCATACACTATTATTGGGAAAGGCCTTACTCTAACTAATTGTTATAGTACAATTGCATTGAATTTGGAAAGGTTTCTAAAATAAAAGATTATAAAAATATATTACCAGTTTCTAAATTTAATGCGAATAATGCAAGACCGATCCCTAATTTTGAGTAGCGAAAATAGGTTTTAATGAAATTACGCTTTATGATCACATTCCACGCAGTAATTTCTTGAGGATGCCATATACATCATTATTTAGGATTTTTCCCAACTTTTGAAATTTATAAGAGTGAAAAAATAAAATCCCAGTAGGCGTATATATATGCAACCACTCCGCATCCACTTAATTAATTATTCAATCAAAATCATTAAAAGTAAATTAAGTAGACATCATTTCAAGGTGTGCTAAGAACATGCAATAATATATATGTTTGTCCCATGAATGCATCCATAACATAAAACATTGCACAAACATTGTATAAACATAAATTGAAACTTTTGCACGCTTGGTATTAAAATTATTCCTTTTCTTTGTCATTCGACACAACATTGAGGTAAAACTTTCACGAACCATCCCCTTCTACTTATGACATGAACTCGTACTTATATCTCTCTTCAATGTGAGAGCCTTTATCACAACTTTAGAGGTAGGAAGTGACAATACTCAACCTATCATTAAAGAGGGTACCTCAAGTAATTTCCATGCATTTCTTTCTCTAATAAAAAATATTGGTCATCCATTGACGTTCGAAAAGGTTACTTATCCATTAATCAATTGCGCCAAAATTATCGTGTTGTTTTAAACAAACACAACTTTGCCAATATAACGTCTTGAGAGAAAAATTAGAATTTAGGTATATATAATTAAAGCAAAAACATACTTGTGGCCTTTTACATTATTATTCAAATTATTTTTGGTTCTTTGTTTTTCTTTTTTCTTTTTAAAAAAATTTTCGCTATGCTCATTTAACTTTGAAATTTGAGTTAAGGTTTTTCTTCCGCAACAAATGCCACTTTGAATTTTTGGATGCAATGTTCAACACCTCTTTAGACTGATTCAAGGCGTGAAATTTGTCCAATGAGATTCAACATCAAAATTAAATAATATTGTGACGTAACTAATGTTCGAACAAAAGAGAGACATAAGCATGGTGAAAGTTGCACCAAGCATGAGGCTTGGAAGCAAATAGAAAACTAAAAGGTCTTTTATGAGTTTCTTCCCCAATAGCCTACGAGCTAGCTTTTTACGTGATTTTCACAATATTTATATCCTTTTATTGATCTGGACTTCAATTGGGTCCCTTAGTTTTCATTCTGGTGAAACTAATGGAACATGATTTATGTCTTTAATCAGTCAAAAGACGAGTTTCATATTTAAGTTCTCATTTTATTTCAACATTGAATGGTTAGATATCTTTTGAATCCCTGTAAATATGTGATGTTATACATTTAGTCTATGAAATGTATTTTTCGTTGATACAATTATTGATGTTGTGACAACTTTGATATGACAATGATATACATGTGACAACCTTGATGACATGACATCATCAACAATAAATGTTGCTAGTCACGTTATACGAAAACCTTATCAATCGAAAATATATGAAAATCATAATCATCCAATAATTAAGTACGTCTTGTTCATTGAGGAATACAAAATCCTTGTTCTATCACGGTTTTGCTTGTGTCATCCTTGGTTACAAAAACATGTATAAAACTCATGGAAAAATCATAGTTTTATTAATTTTCCACAATGCTTCCTTCATTTCTAAGCTATCTTGAATGGAGGGGATTTGAGTGAAGGATTAGCAAAAGGGCCCTCAACTACTCCCTTTGCTATTAGCCTATATGCTGCTTCGGTAAAATGGGGTCCATCCCAATTTATGCGTTTTGAAGGGTCTGAACAAACCATTGAGGCAACACTTCCACAATATATTTGTTCGCTAAGACCGTAAGGCTCCCCCTTTCCACAACATGCTCTAAAAGTCTCGATTTTACCAGAAGAGAAACCTACAGTAAAAAAAAATAATAGACACGATTAGAATAAACCATAGAAAAACTAACAATCGCATGCAACTATACATTATTGATCTAATAAAAGGAAATAAAAACACAACCCACCATATTGTTGTGGTGCTTGAAATAAACGCTTGGCAGCACCGTAGTAATCAAAATATGTTATGTTAACATGTGGGTTCTTTTGTCTTAATGTCTCGATAGCCTTTTTGATTTGTCCATTATAGTACTCGATGAAAGCATTGTAAGCTGCCAAACACCCAAATTGATCATAGTCTTCTTTCTTATCACTGCCCACCCTTGCCAAAACAGCAGAATTGCACCCAATTGGGAAGTTACCCGGTACCACTAGCTCTACTGCTCCTTCCTCTATTAATTTCTGGCGAATAGAAACAAAAATAAGATTCAATTTCTAATAAACCATATTTCAAACCCAAGCTTAATTAAACTATTAAAATTGGAGTTGGCATAAGTTTGCTATAACATACGGTGATGGCATTAGTAATTGCTTCAACAATAAGTGGAACCATTTCTCGAAGTGCTGACATATTTTTATACGGGATGATTGCGTTAATGTCGTTGCCACCAATCTCTCCCACCAGAAACAATGTGTTTTTGAAGTAACTATCACACTCTGTCATAAAAAGGGGTACACGTTGTTAATCACATTGAGAAAATTTTCAAATATTCGACAAAAACATTAACGAAGGAGTTTAATTGGGTAAGACCTTCGCTTTTACAAAGGGAGGGTTTGAGCTTCTTAAACCATTCAAGTTGAGTACTTAAAGAATAAGAAGCTGCGTCTAGTTCCAACATTTGTTGCATGAAAAAATCCTTATCTAGTGCAGTTGAACCGGCATATGCAAAATTTACTCCTTTGGTAATGTCTTGTCCTTCGGTAAGATTCAAGTAGGGTGGCAACATTGGCAACCCATATGCCTCGGCTAAAATTAAAATGACCACAAGTTAGTGTAATCATCAATATGTGATTGTTAAGATCTAATGTTTCATATACTCCCTTTGTGCAAGCACATTTTATTTAAGTTGTCTAAGAAAAAGGGAGTACAAAATACCTATGAAATCAATGATGAGTCGTCCATTTGACATACGCCCAGATGGATGGTTAAAGTATGTCGAACCATAAGGACTATTGCTAGGCATAGCTGGGTTGTAAGTAGCAGCATTCCCGGTGTCACTTATAGAGTCGCCAAAATTGAAAATGGCGTCATATGGGAGAGGATTGGCATTTGAAAAACCATTTCCAAGGAAACCATAAGCGAATGTTAGGCTAAAGAGAATGAAGATCTTCATGATGTTGCTATAATCCAAGACAGACCAATAAAGTTATTTGTGATGATGTGTGCTTAGATGTTGTAATTGAGTGCTTTATATAATGTAACACCAGGCAACCTGTTGTTTTGTCATATAACTGTCGTTTTTGATTTTGACATGGTTATAACTATTATGGTTCTTAAAAAGGTGAGTCATGAGTTGTAATATAAGATAATTATTTAACCAAAACTTGTCCTTGCATATGAGCTTGTCACTCCCCGTCAATGCTATATTTTGTATTTTTTGTTTTGGCGTTATCTTTGAATATCTTTCATACAGTTAAATCCCTATAATAAGATCTTCACGATGCAAACATCGATCTTAAAAATTTCTATTCTTCAATGAACTTTTTTCGTTGTTGTGTTGTAATTCTATTTTAAAACAAGGTTTTTACAACACACACACATAACTCAATTTGTGTCACTTTAAAATAAAGGGTGAAGTCTTTCCAACTTACGTAATATCACCACATAACATTTATTTTAACTGTTGATTTAACCGTGAACAAAAGTGACACCAAAAAGTTAGATCTAAATATGAAAGAATTATTCAAGGAACATAAGTTTAGAAGACAAAACTAGTATGTTGACTAGTGCATTTGCAGTAGTCACAATTTCTTAAACACGTATTAAGAAGGTATCTAAATGTAGCAATTACCAACATTTACTCGTTTATTTATATATTAAAATAATATTCTCGTGAAATTGATTTAAGTATCTTATTTTTCCATTATTTATTTTCTAGTCAATTTAAGAATGATTCTCTTAAAAGAAATATTAAAAAGTAACCTCTCCTCTAGAAAAAAAAAATACGAAACTAAGAAAACATAATATAATTGTAAATAAAGTAATTCATGAAATAAAATAGAATGTCTTCCGGAAGAATGAGAGCTAATGAATTTATTAAATAATGTGTATATAAAAAAGTAAGATGTGTAAATGGAAAATGTTAGGTTATTTCTAATTTGAGTATATAGATGCCTTATCTTTTCTGCGGTTTTGAAAAAAATTGTAATTCCATTGAAAAAAAGTAGTAATAATTTATTTATTCCATTTGCAAATGTCACGACTATATTATTAAACATTGGAAAACTTAAGTGAACACAATACTCTGTCACACAATGTCTGGTTTAAAATTTATTGAAAAGTAAAAAAACCATGAGTTGTGAGTGCCACAAAAAAAAGTGTAGTTCCAATAAATTTTAGTCAAAATTAAAATGTATGTTCGAAAGAGTATATCGATAATATGTCCGAATACCTTTATCCTTTAATAGCTTTGGCAGTTTTCAAAGCCAGAATGTGTTGCGATTAAAAAATAGGCAAGAGAAAAGTTGAAAGATGGTGACGTGAGTTTCAAACAAGTCATTGTAATATTAAATAGGGAAGATTTTAGCTTTTTATAAGATGTATTGTATAAAATGATGATCTTTAATAATTATTAGAAAAGAAATTCTAAAAAGTTTTTCATCTTCATACACTATTATTGGGAAAGGCCTTACTCTAACTAATTGTTATAGTACAATTGCATTGAATTTGGAAAGGTTTCTAAAATAAAAGATTATAAAAATATATTACCAGTTTCTAAATTTAACGCGAATAATGCAAGACCGATCCCTAATTTTGAGTAGCGAAAATAGGTTTTAATGAAATTACGCTTTATGATCACATTCCACGCAGTAATTTCTTGAGGATGCCATATACATCATTAATTAGGATTTTTCCCAACATTTGAAATTTATAAGAGTGAAATAATAAAATCTCAGTAGGCGTATATACATGCAACCACTCCGCATCCACTTAATTAATTATTCAATCAAAATCATTAAAAGTAAATTAAGTAGACATCATTTCAAGGTGTGCTAAGAACATGCAATAATATATATGTTTGTCCCATGAATGCATCCATAACATAAAACATTGCACAAACATTGTATAAACATAAATTGAAACTTTTGCACGCTTGGTATTAAAATTATTCCTTTTCTTTGTCATTCGACACAACATTGAGGTCAAACTTTCACGAACCATCCCCTTCTACTTATGACATGAACTCGTACTTATATCTCTCTTCAATGTGAGAGCCTTTATCACAACTTTAGAGGTAGGAAGTGACAATACTCAACCTATCATTAAAGAGGGTACCTCAAGTAATTTCCATGCATTTCTTTCTCTAATAAAAAATATTGGTCATCCATTGACGTTCGAAAAGGTTACTTATCCATTAATCAATTGCGCCAAAATTATCGTGTTGTTTTAAACAAACACAACTTTGCCAATATAACGTCTTGAGAGAAAAATTAGAATTTAGGTATATATAATTAAAGCAAAAACATACTTGTGGCCTTTTACATTATTATTCAAATTATTTTTGGTTCTTTGTTTTTCTTTTTTCTTTTTAAAAAAATTTTCGCTATGCTCATTTAACTTTGAAATTTGAGTTAAGGTTTTTCTTCCGCAACAAATGCCACTTTGAATTTTTGGATGCAATGTTCAACACCTCTTTAGACTGATTCAAGGCGTGAAATTTGTCCAATGAGATTCAACATCAAAATTAAATAATATTGTGACGTAACTAATGTTCGAACAAAAGAGAGACATAAGCATGGTGAAAGTTGCACCAAGCATGAGGCTTGGAAGCAAATAGAAAACTAAAAGGTCTTTTATGAGTTTCTTCCCCAATAGCCTACGAGCTAGCTTTTTACGTGATTTTCACAATATTTATATCCTTTTATTGATCTGGACTTCAATTGGGTCCCTTAGTTTTCATTCTGGTGAAACTAATGGAACATGATTTATGTCTTTAATCAGTCAAAAGACGAGTTTCATATTTAAGTTCTCATTTTATTTCAACATTGAATGGTTAGATATCTTTTGAATCCCTGTAAATATGTGATGTTATACATTTAATCTATGAAATGTATTTTTCGTTGATACAATTATTGATGTTGTGACAACTTTGATATGACAATGATATACATGTGACAACCTTGATGACATGACATCATCAACAATAAATGTTGCTAGTCACGTTATACGAAAACCTTATCAATCGAAAATATATGAAAATCATAATCATCCAATAATTAAGTACGTCTTGTTCATTGAGGAATACAAAATCCTTGTTCTATCACGGTTTTGCTTGTGTCATCCTTGGTTACAAAAACATGTATAAAACTCATGGAAAAATCATAGTTTTATTAATTTTCCACAATGCTTCCTTCATTTCTAAGCTATCTTGAATGGAGGGGATTTGAGTGAAGGATTAGCAAAAGGGCCCTCAACTACTCCCTTTGCTATTAGCCTATATGCTGCTTCGGTAAAATGGGGTCCATCCCAATTTATGCGTTTTGAAGGGTCTGAACAAACCATTGAGGCAACACTTCCACAATATATTTGTTCGCTAAGACCGTAAGGCTCCCCCTTTCCACAACATGCTCTAAAAGTCTCGATTTTACCAGAAGAGAAACCTACAGTAAAAAAAAAATAATAGACACGATTAGAATAAACCATAGAAAAACTAACAATCGCATGCAACTATACATTATTGATCTAATAAAAGGAAATAAAAACACAACCCACCATATTGTTGTGGTGCTTGAAATAAACGCTTGGCAGCACCGTAGTAATCAAAATATGTTATGTTAACATGTGGGTTCTTTTGTCTTAATGTCTCGATAGCCTTTTTGATTTGTCCATTATAGTACTCGATGAAAGCATTGTAAGCTGCCAAACACCCAAATTGATCATAGTCTTCTTTCTTATCACTGCCCACCCTTGCCAAAACAGCAGAATTGCACCCAATTGGGAAGTTACCCGGTACCACTAGCTCTACTGCTCCTTCCTCTATTAATTTCTGGCGAATAGAAACAAAAATAAGATTCAATTTCTAATAAACCATATTTCAAACCCAAGCTTAATTAAACTATTAAAATTGGAGTTGGCATAAGTTTGCTATAACATACGGTGATGGCATTAGTAATTGCTTCAACAATAAGTGGAACCATTTCTCGAAGTGCTGACATATTTTTATACGGGATGATTGCGTTAATGTCGTTGCCACCAATCTCTCCCACCAGAAACAATGTGTTTTTGAAGTAACTATCACACTCTGTCATAAAAAGGGGTACACGTTGTTAATCACATTGAGAAAATTTTCAAATATTCGACAAAAACATTAACGAAGGAGTTTAATTGGGTAAGACCTTCGCTTTTACAAAGGGAGGGTTTGAGCTTCTTAAACCATTCAAGTTGAGTACTTAAAGAATAAGAAGCTGCGTCTAGTTCCAACATTTGTTGCATGAAAAAATCCTTATCTAGTGTAGTTGAACCGACATATGCAAAATTTACTCCTTTGGTAATGTCTTGTCCTTCGGTAAGATTCAAGTAGGGTGGCAACATTGGCAACCCATATGCCTCGGCTAAAATTAAAATGACCACAAGTTAGTGTAATCATCAATATGTGATTGTTAAGATCTAATGTTTCATATACTCCCTTTGTGCAAGCACATTTTATTTAAGTTGTCTAAGAAAAAGGGAGTACAAAATACCTATGAAATCAATGATGAGTCGTCCATTTGACATACGCCCAGATGGATGATTAAAGTATGTCGAACCATAAGGACTATTGCTAGGCATAGCTGGGTTGTAAGTAGCAGCATTCCCGGTGTCACTTATAGAGTCGCCAAAATTGAAAATGGCGTCATATGGGAGAGGATTGGCATTTGAAAAACCATTTCCAAGGAAACCATAAGCGAATGTTAGGCTAAAGAGAATGAAGATCTTCATGATGTTGCTATAATCCAAGACAGACCAATAAAGTTATTTGTGATGATGTGTCACTACTAGAAAAATTCATATTTGTGACGAATTTTGTGACGGAAAAAATAGCATCGCTAATAGTGACGGATTTTGTGAGGGAATTTTAAGTTTTGTGACGGACTAGAATTTATTGACTTTTGTGACGGATTTTGTGACGGAATATATTCCGTCTCTAAAAATCCGTCACAAATTTCGTCACTGAATCAAAAAAAAAAAAATTTGTGACGGATTTTGTGACGGAAAAATTTTCGTCTCTAAAAATCCGTCACAAATTTCATCGCTAAATAAAAAAAAATGTTTGTGACGGATTTTGTGACGGAATGAACTTCGTCTCTAAAAAATCCGTCACAAAGTTCGTCACTAAAATGAAAAAATTTAGTGACGGATTTTTCCCTCTCAAAATTCCGTCACAAATAGGTTAAAATATTTTGTGAAAAATTTGTGACAAATTGTTTCCTCTCAAAATATTAAATTTTATTTATGAAACTTTTATATTTAAGAATTATGCATAATTAAAGAAAATATGTTAAATTTTTTTTAAAAAAATAATAAAATTAAAAATATTTTATTTCATTAAAGGACTGAAAAAATTATGAAATTCATTTAATTAAATAAAAAATTGTCAATTTTGAACATAAGAAACTAAGACATTCATTAAAAATATTTAAAAAAAAACTTGTGAAATTAAAAAAAAAAAGAATATTAATTTAATTTTGGCTTAATTACATTTTTGATCCCTCAAGTATTGTAATTGTGCAATTTTGATCCCTAAGATTTTAATTGGATAATTTTAGTCCCTAAAGGATTGTAATTGTGCAATTTTAGTCGTTTAATTTTTAATTGAACAATTATAGTCCCTCAAAAATCATAATTGTGCAATTTGAATCTCTCCCATTAAAAATTTAATAATTTTAAAATTTTAATATATATATATATAATAATAATAATAATAATTTAAAATTATACAATTATTTGCTTATTTAAGTTAACATATACTATAATTTTTATTAATGTAACAAATGATATATATTTATTATTACTAAATAAATAAAATTTATATATTATTAATAATTTAATATTGCTAATAAATTAATATCAATAATATTTTTAGTATATTTATAGATAAATTGATAATTTGATAAATATAAGTTAGTATATATTAATATACTTTTACAAAAATATAAATATAGTAGATATATAAGATATGTATATTTATATTTTTGTAAAAGTATATTAATATATAATAAGTTATATTTATCAAATTATTAGTTTATGTATAAATATACAACAGAACAATCAAAAAGCAAAATATAAACTTACATAGTTTATTTGTTTCTCTCAGGTTCTCTTAAGAACCCACAGAGTACTCTAATCCATACAATAAACATCTTACTCATATAATTGTCTCTTACAATTGCATTCCTTTATGGTGTGTTTGGATGAGTAATTTTACAAATTCAAGGAATTTGAAATTCTTGATATTTGAATTACTTTGATTTCAATTTCTATCATTGTTAAAATATTTTGTTTGGATAAGTCAATTCAATTTTTTTTAAATTTTAAATTGTTAATTTGGATATGATAATATGATTCTATCATGATAAAATTGCTTTTAAAAGGATATTTATATGTTGAGATTTTTAAATAAAATTTTATAAAAAAAATGTTAACCAATTTTTAAATATTTAATAATTTTAAAAATTAATTTAGTTAATATTTAATAATTTTTAAAGTATTTTTGAATATTCAATAATTAAAAATATGAAGATATAAGATAAAATATATAAGTGAAATAAGGGAAAAAAATATGAGGAATTTCAAATTCTTACATTTTTGGGAGAATTTGAAATTCTACTATTTCAAAGAATTTCACAAATGCTTGGAATTCAAATCAAAAGATTAAATTTTTATTTGGGTTTTCTTTCATGAGGAAGAAGACGAACTGCACGAATATAAGTGCAGATGCGCCGAGTAATCGATTACATTAATATGGTAATCGATTACCCCTTTTCAGATTCTGTGCATTTTGCCCCTGGTAATCGATTACACTACTCTGTAATCGATTACATATATCAGAACAAGCAAACACGCACTGGTAATCGATTACATGACCATGGTAGGCCATTAAACCAAAAGCAGCTGATAGTTAGGGCGCAACTGTTTTTACTTAAGAGCGTAGAAGCCCAAGTTTGAGAACGGCCCGTTTTGGGCTACTTAAAAATCAAAATATTACAAAAATTAATTTTCATAAATATTCATTATTAAAATACTAATAATTATTAAAAACCTTTAAAACATTCTATAAAAGTCATTAAAATAACTATAAGAAGATAATGTCCACAAATATAAAATAAATAATAATTAACTAATTTATTTATTTATTAAAAAATATCTTTCTAATTTCATAATTTTTAATTTTATATATTTCAAAAGTATTAATTTAGTTATTTATTGAAAAATATAAAATAAATAATATATATATATATATTTCAAAAGTTGAAATGAAATAAGAGATCAAACATGTTTAATTCAAATCAAAACTCATCTATTTGTGAAATTAAATAGATATTCATACATCTCATGCAACAAGGAATACAACAGAACAATCAAAAAGCAAAATATAAACTTGTATAGTTTGTTTGTTTCTCTCATGGTTCTCTTAAGAACCCACAGAGCACTTTAATCCATACAATAAACATCTGACTCATATAATTGTCTCTTACAATTACAAATGCATTCCCTTAGGTTTCTCATAGGAACCATAGAGATATTAAAATTATACATTTATATTTAAATATAAGAAAAATAACAAAAGAAGCATGTATATCCAGAACGGCCCGTTCTGGAATCACATTTTAAGGTACAACAGCCATGTCTGGAACAAGTTTAATATTGATTAAAAGATAAATAAAAGTATACAAATTTTTAAACTTATAAATTTTACTTTATTATATAAATCAACAAGTTTAATATTTAAAAGATAAATAAAAGTATATATAATTTCAATATATTATTGTAAATTTAATATCTATACTAATATATAAAGGGAATATAATTTTCAGTAACTACTTTGGTCTCCATTTTTTTTTTGGACCATTATACCCTTTTATGTTAAAAAGTTAGAAAAATTTTTTTAATCAAATTTAAGAATTTGAAACTAATAAATCATTTTTACAATAATTACTTTTACTTTTTATTTTTACATGAATTATTTTATCCTTTATTTATTTTTTAATAACTACTTTTTTATGAGTAATTTTTTATTTTTTTTCTTTTAATTTTTTTTAATACAATGCAGACACGAAGTGCCTTTTTCTTGCTAGTAATTATAATAATAATTATTTTATTATCTTTATATTTAATTTATTGTAAAATAATTAAATTATTTTATTATCTTTATATTTGATTACTTTGTACGTTTATTAATTTTTGTATGTGAGTAGAGTAAATTACATTATTTTTAAAAAAATATTGTGTTTTTTGTTATATATTTATGTTAAGATAATTCTATAAGATATAGTTTAGATATACTAGTTTATCCTCTCCTAATTTCTAGTTTAGTTTCCTTAGTACTTGAATCTGAATGATTTTCATGTTATTGAATTGATGGATACAATAAAATAAATAGACATAAAACATAATCAATCCCTAAAGTTTAGGAATTTAGATAAAACTGACTAAGGAAACTAAACAATAAATTAAGAGAGTATAAACTAGTATATCTAAACTATATCTTATAGAATTATCTTAACAATTTATATTGTTTATAATATAAATATATTTAAACAAAGAATTTAATTGTTTCGGTAATAAAAAATTCATACGTAAAAATTAAATTCAATATATAATTTAAATAAAATTAGGTATATACATACTAAATCAATTATTCATCTTTCGATATAATACTTGATTTCTTTTGGTTATGATATTTTAATATATTTTATTTAAAATATCAATTAACATATTTTATTATTATTATTATTTAATTTATTGTAAAATAATTAAAATATTTAATTTAACATCATTAAAAAAATAACCATTATAAAATTTATTTTTTTAGTTTAATTATTTATTATAATACTTTTTAGTTACTGTATTAACCAAAAAAATATTTTTAATTAAAATATATTTTTGAATTTTAGTTAATTCATTATCATTCACTCACTTTATTAAAAAGTGATAAAATTTAATTAATTTAATAAAATAAAAACTTTAAAATAAATATCTAAAATCTTTAACAATTTCTTAAATACAAATATTTAATTAATTAATTTTAATATATACTAAATTTAATATTAGAAAATTTATAAATATTTTAGTTATAATTTTTATTATCTTTTGAATTAATATTGGATTTCTTTTGATTATGAAAGATAGTAAATAAAATTTAAAATCTGAATGAGTTTGTTTGATAAAAATATTTAATTAATTTTAATATAATAAATTTAATATCAAAATATTTACTTAGATTTGAGTTATGATTTTTATAATCTTTTGATTTAATATTGGATTTTATTTATTATAAAACATAATAAATAAAATCTAAAATCTGTTAAACGAATCCACACTCTCTCTTGCCCTAGCAGACCTCTTTCTCTTCTCTGTTAAACGAATCCACACTCCCTCGCCGGCCACCACAGCTCCTTCTCGGTTTAACCATTCTAACAGTCCCTCACCTGGCCACCACACCTCTTTTTGTGTTAAACCGTTCCAACAGTCTCTCGCCGGCCACCACACCTCCAGCTGTGTTAAATCATTTAGAGAGAATATTAATATGACAGGTATTACTCGATCTTGTGTTTTTGTTAGAAGATTTTATGTAGTTATTTAGAGAGAATATAATTTTTTTATAAATAAGTTTAAATTGATTTTTTTTAAAAATGAGTAAACATGATTTAGATTATAAAAAAATGACTAAATGTAATAATTTATTGTAGATTTTATTTATAATTTTTTTTTTGGAAAAAACTCAAATGAAATCAAATTTCTAAATAAAATATTCAAAATAACATAAATTTAGTTATTTGAATTTTTGTAATTAAAAAACCATAAGAATTATATAAATTTCAAAATTCAAAATTAGGCTAATTTTAAAATTGAATTTATAATAAAATATGATTATATATTTAAATTTTAAAAAATGAATTTAGAAATTATTGAAACGATAATTTATATTTATGTTATTTTATATATAAAAAAATGAATTTGATAAATAGAAATATCTTAAATTTAGATTTTTAATAAGTTGAATATGTAATAATTCAAAATTGCTGGTGGCCGGAACGGGCCGTTTCAAAAGTGAAACGGGCCGTTCCGGAATAAGAAAAATGCCCAAAACTGGAGAAGCAGAACGGCCCGTTCTCATAACCAGCAGAACGGCCCGTTCTGCTTCTCCAATATAGGGCATTTTTGTTATTCCGGAACGGCCCGTTTCACTTTTGAAACGGCCCATTCCGTCTACTGTTACGGAATAAATTTAAATTCAGTATAAAAATAATAATAAAATGTTTATAAAAAGTAAAATTAAATAACTTAGTTAAAAAATGACTATAATTAATAATTTAATGTAAAATTTGTTTAAAAAAATTTGAAAATAAATAATAAAATAAATCCTCCCTTTCGTCTTCTTCACTTTTTAGAAATGTGTTGACAAGATAATGGATAATATATTTATTTTTAGATAAAACTTAAATGCAATATTAAATGCTAGAGGGAACCGGCCAAGTTAACTATATATAGAGTATCATACAAAGAAGGAGAGTGACACTTAAATATTCTTAATTAAGATTTATATTAAAGTTTATATTAATATTTTATTGTTGAATTTATTGTATTACCCTTTATCAAAATTTTCTGGTATTAAGTGCATTTATATATTTAGAGTTTTATAAATGTTACACTCAAAATGTGAGGAAATGTATTAAAAATTTTATATTGAATAATGATATAACTAAAATAAAGTATATATAAATAATAAAAATTCCTACATTACAAATCACTTATATATATATATATGATTAAGAAATAACTTATTTAAGATATATTATATAATAAGTTTTTATATAATAAGATCTTAATTATAATTAACATGAAACATTCAATGAATTCGAATAATGATATGTTTTAAGAAATAACTTCTTTAAGATCTTATATAATAATTTTTAGTTAAAATATAATTAATTTTTAATTAATTTAATAAAATAAAAACTTTAAAATATATATCTAAAATCTGTAACAATTTCTTAAATACAAATATTTAATTAATAATTATATATTATTAATAATTTATATATTATTTATATATTATTAATATAAATAATATATTATACAAATATTTATATATTATTAATAATTTAATATTGCTAATAAATTAATATCAATAATATTTTTAGTATATTTATAGATAAATTGATAATTTGATAAATATAACTTAGTATATATTAATATACTTTTACAAAAATATAAATATAGTAGATAAGATATGTATATTTATATTTTTGTAAAAGTATATTAATATATAATAAGTTATATTTATCAAATTATTAGTTTATGTATAAATATACTAATAATATTATTGATATTAATTTATGAATAATATTATAAAAATATAATATATTTATATATATATATATATTATGTATTTATTAATAATAAATATATATCATTTGTGTGACACCCTCTACCCCACATACCATAACACAAATAACAAAAATTGAATAACATAATCTTTTTCATATTTGAAATACCAAACATGTTTAATTCAAATCAAAACTCATGTATTTGTGGAGATATTCATACATCTCACGCAATAAGGAATACAACAGAACAATCAAAAAACAAAATATAAACTTGCATAGTTTATTTGTTTCTTTCAGGGTTCTCTTAAGAACTCACAGAGTACTCTAATCCATACAATAAACATCTTACTCATATAATTGTCTCTTACAATTGCATTCCCTTATGGTGTGTTTGGATGAGTAATTTTACAAATTCAAGGAATTTGAAATTTTTGGTATTTGAATTACTTTGATTTCAATTTCTATCATTGTTAAAATATTTCGTTTGGCTAAGTCAATTCAATTTTTTTTAAATTTTAAATTTTTAATATGGATATGATAATTTGATTCTATCATGATAAAATTGCTTTTAAAAATATATTTATATGTTGAGATTTTTAAATAAAATTTTATAAAAAAAATGTTAACCAAATTTTAAATATTTAATAATTTTAAAAATTAATTCAGATAATATTTAATAATTTTTAAAGTATTTTTAAATATAATAATTTAATTATAATATAATAAATTTTAAAAAAACTTATAAATTAAAGTAAAGAAATCAGAAGTGTCAATTTATTTTTCTAAGTTATTGATTTGTTATTTTTTAGTTTAGTTGTTTATTGAAAAATGTCTTTCTAATGTCATAATTTTTTTTAATTAAAATATATTTCAAAATTTTAGTTAATTCATTATCATTCACTTATTTTATTAAAAAGTGATCAAATATAATTTATTTTCAATTAATTTAATAAAATAAAAACTTTAAAATATATATTTAAAATCTGTAACAATTTCTTAAATACTAATATTTAATTAATTTTAATATAGACTAAATTTAATATTAGAAAATTTATTGTGATTTTAGTTATAACAAAACCCTTTGGTTCAATTCAGTAATCGATGAATCTGACATGATTTGATCACCTGCATTGTAATTGGATCAATTAAGTATTAAACGCTATTTTACTTGGGTTGGTTTCGTTCGTGATGAATCAGAGTTCAGTCTCAAACTATATATTTAATAATTTTCATTCATATTTATGACACTAAAAGTCATAATGGATTAAAATAATAATTTTCATTCATATTTGGTGATAGGGTTTGAGTGCGCGATTGTGTCACTTTCGTCAAAATAAGTTTTGGTGCCAAAACTCTCCCCACACTAAAAATCCATTTTAGTTTTGGTGCCAAAACTCTCCGCACACTAAAAATCCATTTTAGTTTTTTCCCTCTCATTTCAAACCCTTTCTCTCTCTCTCTCTTTAAACGCTTTTCACCTTCCCTCCGCTTCTTCCTTCTTTCAAAACCCTAACTCCCACACCAATTTATTTTCCCTAATTTAAAACCCCAACGCTTTCTCATTCTCCCAATTCAACGCGCTTTCCTCACCAAAATCGTGCCTAATCGTTGTGTTCTGAGCGAGAGGGAGAGGGAGCCATGAGAGGCCTTGTGTGGAGCACGAAAGCGTTTGCTCGGAAGTTGCTGTTCCATGGAATTGGAAGGAACGCTCGTTCATACAGTCTTGTCCCAATGGTGATCGAACACTCTTCCCGAGGAGAGAGGGCTTACGACATCTTCTCGCGCCTTATGAAGGAGCGCATTATCTGCATCAACGGACCCATCTCCGACGACACCGCTCACATCGTTGTTGCGCAGCTCCTCTTCCTCGAATCCGAAAACCCTTCCAAACCCATCCACATGTACCTCAACTCCCCCGGTGGCGCCGTCACCGCAGGTACCCCATTGCACACCCTTCTTCAAAATTCCATTTTTAGGGGATCCCATTTTGCAAAACCCTAATTGTCTAAAAAAATGAGAAGGGACACTTCTGTGATGTGTAAAAACTGTGCCTTTTCTTTTTCTAATATGTAATTGATGTTAATTGTTCAATGGGTAAAAGCTACATTTTTCTAATATATAATTGTTTTAAATTAATTGCTCACATTCTCTTTATTTTATAAAACAATAAAAAATGCAGACACTCAGGTAAATTGGTCTCTGATTCTGTCTATTTGCTAGTATGAACATGTTTGGGTGAAAGAATCATTTATAGCGTGAAAAACAAGAGAAAAAAAAATGAAATAAGTTAGTCCATAAATTAAGCTTTTTGTGTTAACTTATCTAAAATGTTATTTTTAACTTGTGAATAAGTTAATTTTTAGTTTATGGAGAAACTTATTTTGATTTTCTTTTCTATATATATTTGATTGTTAATTTGTGTGTGAAAAGTAAAATCTTGATATCATTTGAGTATCAATGTATGTGAAAAGTAATTATTACACACACATTTTGTGTCATTGACTTGCTGTGTAATAATTCCAGAGCTTATGATAGGGCTGCTATCAAGTGCAATGGAAGGGAAGTAGTTACAAACTTCGAGCCCAGCTTGTATGAAGGGGATATGATTTCTCAGTCTGATAATGAAGGTACCACTTGTTTATCCTTGATAATCTTCTTTTTTATTAATTTATTTGTTTTAGTTGCCTCCTAATCTGCTTAATGATTGAAATATGAAGTCTTGCACTGACATGTTGATTCTGACACTATTTAGATAGCAAGCAAAATCTTGATCTTAACTTGGGCATAGCTCCCCCTTCTTACACTGACGGCCAAATCAAGAACACACCCAACAATGGGAGTGGTTTGAAGGTTCCGCACGGCTGGGACCAAATACCTGTCGATAAGAGAGTTATGGTAAGGTGGAGAGTGTTATATAGCCATATATGGTTTGATTTAATTCTTGAGTCTCGAATTTCCCTAGCCCCTCTGTTTTTTCACGTGTTTCTGAATTTGTAGTTTGTATTCTCAGCTTTCATTGTATATTTTCACTTTGCTTAATAGCTTGAGCACTCTGGATCAAGATCACTGCCTGTTCAACCACCTCCTGGCTTCTCCATGGCATCCGAGCGTCATTCTTCCGTCTGGAGTGGTAGCAATTTCTTTCCCATCTGTGAGGTGATTTTCACATATTCTGGCAAACATGATTAATTTTGCCTTACTTTGTTCTGCGTTACATACTAATTATGGTTTTATATTCACAGGAAACAGCAATAGAGAAGAGGATGGAAGCTGGTCCCATGCCAAATTGGGCATGGCAAGTCCAAGGTCCTTACGGCGGGGCAACTCTTACTCCACCGTTCTCTACTGCAGCATCATCAGGATTCCCTTCAACAATAATACCATCAGCTGCGGATAGTCAAATTCATTTTCCAAACATGACATTCCTCCACCCACATTTTCCACCATCAATCACTAACTCCAGCACCGTATCCACTTTCTACTGCGGTACCTAAAAGTATTGCCAGGTAGAGCAATGTTACAATTGCAAATCTTCTTCACTTCAGCGTATGGTTGATAAACTAGTAGGACTATAAGTAGCAATAAAATTAGATATTTCTGCAGAGCTTAAGAAATGGAAGATTAGAAATAGGAGCCCCAAGACGTGCAATTAGATATTTTATAATAAAATGAAAAGATAGGCACATTGCACATTCGCACTCTGTACTAGGTCAGTTTCAAAAACATACATGAAAACAAGTGAATAATATGCTAGTATTCAAGGTATTAGCTTTCAGTTGCTTTGATATTAGAGAAAGGAAAATATGGCAACTAATAGGCACTACTGTCTTGGCCTTCGTGTTCTGATTGTACTAATGGTTACCGGTGTTAGACAACCTTTTACTTGTAGAGATGTGAGTTTTCTTTGTTTTCATTTTCAAAATATCACATTTTATAAAATAAAAAATATATGGTACAATAACTTGATTAAACAATAGTTAAATCTTTAGTTGCCTGATTGTTTTCTTAGATTCTGTGGAAGTATAATTTTAGAGTAGCTTGGTTGTGGTGGAGTGTCATTTTTGAAAATCATTGAGGGGATTATTGTCATCAACTCACATTCGGGTCTTTTTAAATAAGATATATTGGCATATGTAAATTTGATAATCAATTGATGCAGGCATGTTCAAGGCATGTTAATTTTTTTGGTGTGTTGATAGTTTTAATGACTATTTTACTGTAAGGCTTAATTGTATGTGCATGTTCGTAACTTTTTTGGTGTCTTGATATGTTCAATGATGATGTCAAGTTCAATTTTTTTAACATCTAGCAATTGAATTGGTACTTTTGTTGTGTTGGAAGCTCACCTATTAACTCTAATTTGAACTCCAAGTTATCCTCTGGTTTGCTTTCAAGTACTATTGTCATTTCAAATGATTATTTATGCAAGAATTTAGAATGTTATAGCACTGCTAGCAGTTATTTAACAAGATGGTGGCAGGATCAAGCAAATTCCTCGTCTCTTGGGACCTGGTCTCAACAAGGCAGGCACGTTTTATTGTTTTGGGTTTACGATTTTGATCCTCTTGGATGTTCTAGAGTGTACTTGGTGATTTGCTTGTTCTGATCAGTTCACATAATACATTGCTGTGTTCTTGTTAATTTCTGGTCACATTGCGCTATATTGTATTTACTTGGATGTTTTTAAACACTAACTACATTGGATTTCTTTTAAGTGGCTTTGGTTATCCTTTTGAATTGGCTCTACTATCCCTTGCTTTTAATTTGATTCCCTGCTTTTTAGAATTGTTATATTTTGGGTTTCTGATTTCAATATTGCTTTAGCTGAACCTTATTTTGATATTTTGCTCTGGTAATCGATTACAAGAAATGGGTAATCGATTACCAGAGAACATTTTAATAAGTAAATTTCGAACATATGATGTCTGGTAATCGATTACATGTATAGGTAATCGATTACCAGACTCTTAAAAACAATGGTTTCCTCAGATTTAGTCATCAACAGTTAGTGAGGGATTCATCCCAGTTTGTGACGGATTTAATCTCTCACAAATTGCGAGGGATTTAATCCCTCGCAAATTGTGACGGATTCTACTTAATTAAAGTCATCACAGTTTGTGACGGATTTAATCCCTCACAAATTGCGAGGGATTTAATCCCTCGCAAATTGTGACGGATTCTACTTAATTAGAGTCATCACAGTTTGTGACGGATTTAATCCCTCACAAATTGCGAGGGATTTAATCCCTCACAAATTGCGAGGGATTTAATCCCTCGCAAATTGTGACGGATTCTACTTAATTAGAGTCATCACAGTTTGTGACGGATTTAATCCCTCACAAATTGCGAGGGATTTAATCCCTCACAAATTGCGACGGATTTTTATTAATTTCTAAACATTTATTGTTACAAATTAGTGACGGAAATTATATTGTTTGTGACGCCTTAATTCCGTCACTAATTGTGACGGAGAAAATAATCCGTCATTAAATATTTTGTGACGCCAAATTTTGTGTCGAAATCATTTCCGTCACAAATTCCGTCACTAACTTATTTGTGACGGATTTTATGAAGTTTAGTGACGGATTTTTTCCCTCTCTAATTTTAATTTTTCTAGTAGTGTGTGCTTAGATGTTGTAACTGAGTGCTTTATATAATGTAACACCAGGCAACCTGTTGTTTTGTCATATAACTGTCATTTTTGATTTTGACATGGTTATAACTATTATGGTTCTTAAAAAGGTGAGTCATGAGTTGTAATATAAGATAATTATTTAACCAAAACTTGTCCTTGCATATGAGCTTGTCACTCCCCGTCAATGCTATATTTTGTATTTTTTGTTTTGGCGTTATCTTTGAATATCTTTCATACAGTTAAATCCCTATAATAAGATCTTCACGATGCAAACATCGATCTTAAAAATTTCTATTCCTCAATGAACTTTTTTCGTTGTTGTGTTGTAATTCTATTTTAAAACAAGGTTTTTACAACACACACACATAACTCAATTTGTGTCACTTTAAAATAAAGGGTGAAGTCTTTCCAACTTACGTAATATCACCACATAACATTTATTTTAACTGTTGATTTAACCGTGAACAAAAGTGACACTAAAAAGTTAGATCTAAATATGAAAGAATTATTCAAGGAACATAAGTTTAGAAGACAAAACTAGTATGTTGACTAGTGCATTTGCAGTAGTCACAATTTCTTAAACACGTATTAAGAAGGTATCTAAATGTAGCAATTACCAACATTTACTCGTTTATTTATATATTAAAATAATATTCTCGTGAAATTGATTTAAGTATCTTATTTTTCCATTATTTATTTTGTAGTCAATTTAAGAATGATTCTCTTAAAAGAAATATTAAAAAGTAACCTGTCCTCTAGAAAAAAAAAATACGAAACTAAGAAAATATAATATAATTGTAAATAAAGTAATTCATGAAATAAAATAGAATGTCTTCCGGAAGAATGAGAGCTAATGAATTTATTAAATAATGTGTATATAAAAAAGTAAGATGTGTAAATGGAAAATGTTAGGTTATTTCTAATTTGAGTATATAGATGCCTTATCTTTTCTGCGGTTTTGAAAAAAATTGTAATTCCATTGAAAAAAAGTAGTAATAATTTATTTATTCCATTTGCAAATGTCACGACTATATTATTAAACATTGGAAAACTTAAGTGAACACAATACTCTGTCACACAATGTCTGGTTTAAAATTTATTGAAAAGTAAAAAAATCATGAGTTGTGAGTCCCACAAAAAAAAGTGTAGTTCCAATAAATTTTAGTCAAAATTAAAATGTATGTTCGAAAGAGTATATCGATAATATGTCCGAATACCTTTATCCTTTAATAGCTTTGGCAGTTTTCAAAGCCAGAATGTGTTGCGATTAAAAAATAAGCAAGAGAAAAGTTGAAAGATGGTGACGTGAGTTTCAAACAAGTCATTGTAATATTAAATAGGGAAGATTTTAGCTTTTTATAAGATGTATTGTATAAAATGATGATCTTTAATAATTATTAGAAAAGAAATTCTCAAAAGCTTTTCATCTTCATACACTATTATTGGGAAAGGCCTTACTCTAACTAATTTATATAGTACAATTGCATTGAATTTGGAAAGGTTTCTAAAATAAAAGATTATAAAAATATATTACCAGTTACTAAATTTAATGCGAATAAAGCAAGACCGATCCCTAATTTTGAGTAGCGAAAATAGGTTTTAATGAAATTACGCTTTATGATCACATTCCACGCAGTAATTTCTTGAGGATGCCATATACATCATTAATTAGGATTTTTCCCAACATTTGAAATTTATAAGAGTGAAATTATAAAATCCCAGTAGGCGTATATACATGCAACCACTCCGCATCCACTTAATTAATTATTCAATCAAAATCATTAAAAGTAAATTAAGTAGACATCATTTCAAGGTGTGCTAAGAACATGCAATAATATATATGTTTGTCCCATGAATGCATCCATAACATAAAACATTGCACAAACATTGTATAAACATAAATTGAAACTTTTGCACGCTTGGTATTAAAATTATTCCTTTTCTTTGTCATTCGACACAACATTGAGGTCAAACTTTCACGAACCATCCCCTTCTACTTATGACATGAACTCGTACTTATATCTCTCTTCAATGTGAGAGCCTTTATCACAACTTTAGAGGTAGGAAGTGACAATACTCAACCTATCATTAAAGAGGGTACCTCAAGTAATTTCCATGCATTTCTTTCTCTAATAAAAAATATTGGTCATCCATTGACGTTCGAAAAGGTTACTTATCCATTAATCAATTGCGCCAAAATTATCGTGTTGTTTTAAACAAACACAACTTTGCCAATATAACGTCTTGAGAGAAAAATTAGAATTTAGGTATATATAATTAAAGCTAAAACATACTTGTGGCCTTTTACATTATTATTCAAATTATTTTTGGTTCTTTGTTTTTCTTTTTTCTTTTTAAAAAAATTTTCGCTATGCTCATTTAACTTTGAAATTTGAGTTAAGGTTTTTCTTCCGCAACAAATGCCACTTTGAATTTTTGGATGCAATGTTCAACACCTCTTTAGACTGATTCAAGGCGTGAAATTTGTCCAATGAGATTCAACATCAAAATTAAATAATATTGTGACGTAACTAATGTTCGAACAAAAGAGAGACATAAGCATGGTGAAAGTTGCACCAAGCATGAGGCTTGGAAGCAAATAGAAAACTAAAAGGTCTTTTATGAGTTTCTTCCCCAATAGCCTACGAGCTAGCTTTTTACGTGATTTTCACAATATTTATATCCTTTTATTGATCTGGACTTCAATTGGGTCCCTTAGTTTTCATTCTGGTGAAACTAATGGAACATGATTTATGTCTTTAATCAGTCAAAAGACGAGTTTCATATTTAAGTTCTCATTTTATTTCAACATTGAATGGTTAGATATCTTTTGAATCCCTGTAAATATGTGATGTTATACATTTAGTCTATGAAATGTATTTTTCGTTGATACAATTATTGATGTTGTGACAACTTTGATATGACAATGATATACATGTGACAACCTTGATGACATGACATCATCAACAATAAATGTTGCTAGTCACATTATACGAAAACCTTATCAATCGAAAATATATGAAAATCATAATCATCCAATAATTAAGTACGTCTTGTTCATTGAGGAATACAAAATCCTTGTTCTATCATGGTTTTGCTTGTGTCATCCTTGGTTACAAAAACATGTATAAAACTCATGGAAAAATCATAGTTTTATTAATTTTCCACAATGCTTCCTTCATTTCTAAGCTATCTTGAATGGAGGGGATTTGAGTGAAGGATTAGCAAAAGGGCCCTCAACTACCCCTTTGCTATTAGCCTATATGCTGCTTCGCTAAAATGGGGTCCATCCCAATTTATGCGTTTTGAAGGGTCTGAACAAACCATTGAGGCAACACTTCCACAATATATTTGTTCGCTAAGACCGTAAGGCTCCCCCTTTCCACAACATGCTCTAAAAGTCTCGATTTTACCAGAAGAGAAACCTACAGTAAAAAAAAAATAATAGACACGATTAGAATAAACCATAGAAAAACTAACAATCGCATGCAACTATACATTATTGATCTAATAAAAGGAAATAAAAACACAACCCACCATATTGTTGTGGTGCTTGAAATAAACGCTTGGCAGCACCGTAGTAATCAAAATATGTTATGTTAACATGTGGGTTCTTTTGTCTTAATGTCTCGATAGCCTTTTTGATTTGTCCATTATAGTACTCGATGAAAGCATTGTAAGCTGCCAAACACCCAAATTGATCATAGTCTTCTTTCTTATCACTGCCCACCCTTGCCAAAACAGCAGAATTGCACCCAATTGGGAAGTTACCCGGTACCACTAGCTCTACTGCTCCTTCCTCTATTAATTTCTGGCGAATAGAAACAAAAATAAGATTCAATTTCTAATAAACCATATTTCAAACCCAAGCTTAATTAAACTATTAAAATTGGAGTTGGCATAAGTTTGCTATAACATACGGTGATGGCATTAGTAATTGCTTCAACAATAAGTGGAACCATTTCTCGAAGTGCTGACATATTTTTATACGGGATGATTGCGTTAATGTCGTTGCCACCAATCTCTCCCACCAGAAACAATGTGTTTTTGAAGTAACTATCACACTCTGTCATAAAAAGGGGTACACGTTGTTAATCACATTGAGAAAATTTTCAAATATTCGACAAAAACATTAACGAAGGAGTTTAATTGGGTAAGACCTTCGCTTTTACAAAGGGAGGGTTTGAGCTTCTTAAACCATTCAAGTTGAGTACTTAAAGAATAAGAAGCTGCGTATAGTTCCAACATTTGTTGCATGAAAAAATCCTTATCTAGTGCAGTTGAACCGGCATATGCAAAATTTACTCCTTTGGTAATGTCTTGTCCTTCGGTAAGATTCAAGTAGGGTGGCAACATTGGCAACCCATATGCCTCGGCTAAAATTAAAATGACCACAAGTTAGTGTAATCATCAATATGTGATTGTTAAGATCTAATGTTTCATATACTCCCTTTGTGCAAGCACATTTTATTTAAGTTGTCTAAGAAAAAGGGAGTACAAAATACCTATGAAATCAATGATGAGTCGTCCATTTCACGAACCATCCCCTTCTACTTATGACATGAACTCGTACTTATATCTCTCTTCAATGTGAGAGCCTTTATCACAACTTTAGAGGTAGGAAGTGACAATACTCAACCTATCATTAAAGAGGGTACCTCAAGTAATTTCCATGCATTTCTTTCTCTAATAAAAAATATTGGTCATCCATTGACGTTCGAAAAGGTTACTTATCCATTAATCAATTGCGCCAAAATTATCGTGTTGTTTTAAACAAACACAACTTTGCCAATATAACGTCTTGAGAGAAAAATTAGAATTTAGGTATATATAATTAAAGCTAAAACATACTTGTGGCCTTTTACATTATTATTCAAATTATTTTTGGTTCTTTGTTTTTCTTTTTTCTTTTTAAAAAAATTTTCGCTATGCTCATTTAACTTTGAAATTTGAGTTAAGGTTTTTCTTCCGCAACAAATGCCACTTTGAATTTTTGGATGCAATGTTCAACACCTCTTTAGACTGATTCAAGGCGTGAAATTTGTCCAATGAGATTCAACATCAAAATTAAATAATATTGTGACGTAACTAATGTTCGAACAAAAGAGAGACATAAGCATGGTGAAAGTTGCACCAAGCATGAGGCTTGGAAGCAAATAGAAAACTAAAAGGTCTTTTATGAGTTTCTTTCCCAATAGCCTACGAGCTAGCTTTTTACGTGATTTTCACAATATTTATATCCTTTTATTGATCTGGACTTCAATTGGGTCCCTTAGTTTTCATTCTGGTGAAACTAATGGAACATGATTTATGTCTTTAATCAGTCAAAAGACGAGTTTCATATTTAAGTTCTCATTTTATTTCAACATTGAATGGTTAGATATCTTTTGAATCCCTGTAAATATGTGATGTTATACATTTAGTCTATGAAATGTATTTTTCGTTGATACAATTATTGATGTTGTGACAACTTTGATATGACAATGATATACATGTGACAACCTTGATGACATGACATCATCAACAATAAATGTTGCTAGTCACGTTATACGAAAACCTTATCAATCGAAAATATATGAAAATCATAATCATCCAATAATTAAGTACGTCTTGTTCATTGAGGAATACAAAATCCTTGTTCTATCACGGTTTTGCTTGTGTCATCCTTGGTTACAAAAACATGTATAAAACTCATGGAAAAATCATAGTTTTATTAATTTTCCACAATGCTTCCTTCATTTCTAAGCTATCTTGAATGGAGGGGATTTGAGTGAAGGATTAGCAAAAGGGCCCTCAACTACTCCCTTTGCTATTAGCCTATATGCTGCTTCGGTAAAATGGGGTCCATCCCAATTTATGCGTTTTGAAGGGTCTGAACAAACCATTGAGGCAACACTTCCACAATATATTTGTTCGCTAAGACCGTAAGGCTCCCCCTTTCCACAACATGCTCTAAAAGTCTCGATTTTACCAGAAGAGAAACCTACAGTAAAAAAAAATAATAGACACGATTAGAATAAACCATAGAAAAACTAACAATCGCATGCAACTATACATTATTGATCTAATAAAAGGAAATAAAAAACAACCCACCATATTGTTGTGGTGCTTGAAATAAACGCTTGGCAGCACCGTAGTAATCAAAATATGTTATGTTAACATGTGGGTTCTTTTGTCTTAATGTCTCGATAGCCTTTTTGATTTGTCCATTATAGTACTCGATGAAAGCATTGTAAGCTGCCAAACACCCAAATTGATCATAGTCTTCTTTCTTATCACTGCCCACCCTTGCCAAAACAGCAGAATTGCACCCAATTGGGAAGTTACCCGGTACCACTAGCTCTACTGCTCCTTCCTCTATTAATTTCTGGCGAATAGAAACAAAAATAAGATTCAATTTCTAATAAACCATATTTCAAACCCAAGCTTAATTAAACTATTAAAATTGGAGTTGGCATAAGTTTGCTATAACATACGGTGATGGCATTAGTAATTGCTTCAACAATAAGTGGAACCATTTCTCGAAGTGCTGACATATTTTTATACGGGATGATTGCGTTAAGTTCGTTGCCACCAATCTCTCCCACCAGAAACAATGTGTTTTTGAAGTAACTATCACACTCTGTCATAAAAAGGGGTACACGTTGTTAATGACATTGAGACAATTTCCAAATATTCGACAAAAACATTAACGAAGGAGTTTAATTGGGTAAGACCTTCGCTTTTACAAAGGGAGGGTTTGAGCTTCTTAAACCATTCAAGTTGAGTACTTAAAGCATAAGAAGCTGCGTCTAGTTCCAACATTTGTTGCATGAAAAAATCCTTATCTAGTGCAGTTGAACCGGCATATGCAAAATTTACTCCTTTGGTAATGTCTTGTCCTTCGGTAAGATTCAAGTAGGGTGGCAACATTGGCAACCCATATGCCTCGGCTAAAATTAAAATGACCACAAGTTAGTGTAATCATCAATATGTGATTGTTAAGATCTAATGTTTCATATACTCCCTTTGTGCAAGCACATTTTATTTAAGTTGTCTAAGAAAAAGGGAGTACAAAATACCTATCATTAAAGAGGGTACCTCAAGTAATTTCCATGCATTTCTTTCCCTAATAAAAAATATTGGTCATCCATTGACGTTCGAAAAGGTTACTTATCCATTAATCAATTGTGTCTAAATTATCGTGTTGTTTTAAACAAACACAACTTTGCCAATATAACGTCTTGAGAGAAAAATTAGAATTTAGGTATATATAATTAAAGCTAAAACATACTTGTGGCCTTTTACATTATTATTCAAATTATTTTTGGTTCTTTGTTTTTCTTTTCTCTTTTTAAAATTTTTTTAGCTATACTCATTTAACTTTGAAATTTGAGTTAAGGTTTTTCTTTCGCAACAAATGCCACTTTGAATTTTTGGATGCAATGTTCAACACCTCTTTAGACTTATTCAAGGCGTGAAATTTTTCCAATGAGATTCAACATCAAAATTAAATAATATTGTGACGTAACTAATGTTCGAACAAAAGAGAGACATAAGCATGGTGAAAGTTGCACCAAGCATGAGGCTTGGAAGAAAATAGAAAACTAAAATAATATTACCAACATTTACTCGTTTATTTATATATTAAAATAATATTCTCGTGAAATTGATTTAAGTATCTTATTTTTTTCATTATTTTTTTTGTAGTCAATTTAAGAATGATTCTCTTAAAAGAAATATTAAAAAGTAACCTGTCCTCTAAAAAAAAAATACGAAACTAAGAAAATATAATATAATTGTAAATAAAGTAATTTATGAAATAAAATAGAATGTCTTCCGGAAGAATGAGAGCTAATGAATGTATTAAATAATATGTATATAAAAAAGTAATATGTGTAAATGAAAAATGTTAGGTTATTTCTAATTTGAGTATATATATGCCTTATCTTTTATGGGGTTTTGAAAAAAATTGTAATTCCATTGAAAATATAATGCAGTAATAATTTATTTATTCCATTTGCAAATGTCACGACTATATTATTAAACATTGGGAAACTTAAGTGAACACAATACTCTGTCACACAATGTCTAGTTTAAAATTTATTGAAAAGTAAAAGAAATCATGAGTTGTGAGTCCCACAAAAAAAAGTATAGTTCCAATAAATTTTAGTCAAAAGTAAAATCTATGTTCGAAAGAGTATATCGATAACAGTAATTGCTTGAGGATGCCATATATAAAATGTCTAGACAAAACCTATTTTTTTATTATTTTTTTCCTAATGCTATCTTCAATTCTAAGCTATCTGGAAAGATGGGGATTCAAGTGAAGGATTGACAAAATGGCCTTCAACTAGTACCTTTGTTATTAGCCTATGCATAGCTTTGGTAAAATGGGATCCATCTCAATTTATGCATTTTGAAGGATTTGAGCAAATTGTCGAGGTAACACTTCCACAATATATTTGTTCACTAAAGTTGTAAGGTTCCCCTTTTCTACAACATGCTTTGAAAAACTCAATTTTATCAGAAGAAAAACTTGCAATACATAAATTAGTGAACAAAATAAGAATTAACCAAACTTAAACTAATAATCACATGTGACTATATTTTTTTTTATCTAATAAAAGAAAATAAAAACATAACCCACCATATTACTGTGTTGCTTAAAATAAATGTTTGATAGCATCATAGTAATCAAAATTTTAGGTTTAGGGTTTACATGTGGATTCTTTTGTCTTAATGTATCTATAGGCTTTTTGAGCTACCCATTATAATACTCAAAGAAAGCATTGTAAGTTGTCAAGTGTCCAAATTGATCATATTCATCTTTCATATCACTATTCATTCTTGCCAAAACAACATAATTACACCCACACTACTCCAGACGACATTATTTACATCGGTTTTGCAAAGTCATCTACATCGGTTCTAAAACCGATGTAGAATAAAGTGACTTAAAAAATGTATACAGTTCTACATCAGTTTTTGAACCAATATAGATTTGTGCACATTCTACATCAGTTTTGTGAAGAACCAGTGTAGATTTATGAACAAATCTACATCGATTTTCCTGAGAACCGATGTAGATTTGTGCATAAATTTACATCAGGTCTTTTAAAAACTAATGTAAATTGGATATTTTTTTATAAAAAAAATCATGCTTGTTTTTAGATGCTTTCTACTTACCTGTAATAAATATATATATATATATATATAAATCTCATACAAATTTTTTCATCTATATATAATGGACAAATATTATGCATCAAAATTAACTTGGCCACCAAATTACAATAATGAAAATCACACAAAACAAATTATTGGTTGCAAGAGAGATGATTGTCGGTTTCAATCCACAATTATTAAAATACTTCAAGTAACTTTACTGTTCCATTATTAACCAACTGCAAAAAACTAAAAACATTTTATCCATTTGTTAATTTTAAAAAAACTATGCTTATAAATAAAGTGATTTTTTGTATGGGTCATCAAAAAGTTATAATCATGAGACAATATCAACTCAAAAGATCATCAAGATTTATTATATAAACACGTGTCAATAAATCAACTAAACATGCATTATATAATATGTAGTAGCATTTTTTATGGGTCATGGATTGGAAATATAAAATTTACTATAGAAAGTAAACATACGTACCTACTTTGCCAATAATCCCCTTTTAATGAAAATATGGAATTAATATCAACGACGACATACAAGAGGGATATATATCTTTGAATAAAATGACAAAGGCATATTTATATGTATTAACTTTAATTTTAAGATTTTAATAATCATATATTAATAACAATTTTTCTTGTATTGATTATTTATTAAAATTAATGTTGGTGTTGCTGCTATAATGTAAATTAATTAAAGAATTAGCATTTTGGTATCCGAATATATTACTCTTTAGTTAATTACATTTTGGGATTTTACATGAGCCGGTGGCGCACTATCATATTCAAATGGACTCTTAAGGTGCAGCTTAAGTTATGTTAAATGAATATTAGCCAGCAGTGAGAAGATAGGAAACTGAAAAAATACCTTGACTACAGTTTGACTGAACCAAGAAATGAGACCATATTTGTTCAAATACCCAGCCATTGCTATGAGGGCGGCAAACCATGTGAGAGTATCCTAGGCAACTCCTTCAACTAAGCACTCCTTCCAAGTTACAACCCCAGTGACAAGAAGTACAACTGATCCAAGAATTACAGCAGATATAGCATCAATATTAAGAAGCCCTCCAAATACCCAAAGTCCCACCTGGCAAGTGAGAGGGAATAAGTTACTAAACAACAAGATTCTTAGAGTTTAAAGTACCACGTATTTATTCACCTTATTAAGACACAAATCATACAACAACACAATCATATTAAATGGTTAGATTCATAGACCAATAAGAAGCTGCAAGTAACCAAGGGACTTGCAACTAAACAAAATTAAAGAGGGCACAACTAGTCATAACCAATGTTTGAGTTTTACAGTTAACTTGGCCAAAAAGCAAAATGAACTTATGTCACAATTAGACTAGCACTGAAATTGAATGTTAAACTCAACCAAGGACAGAAAACCCAATAAGATTTGATTACCGTGAGAAATAGAGTGGCGGTCATGATCTTCTCATGGGCAGTCATGGGCCACATCTTCTCCAAATTCTCCTTCGCAAGCTTAGGAGCATCTGGAACAATCATAATCTCGTATATATACTTCAGAACTTGCAAAATGCTAAGGAACATCTATCAAAATTACAAAATAAAACAAGGTACGAGGTGTGAACAATTAAGTATGAAATAAATCCAAAATAAGAGTTAGAGAAAAATCAAAATACCTTGACGGCGAGAAGTCCTAGTGCGATAGCACTCCCTTTCTCAACCTCGTGCTCGAACGGTAATGGCTTCTGGACGTGGTCACTAAGAGGCGACGCCTGAAGATGCTTCACTAAAGCCAGAATCGCACCTCCTTCAACAATATGCTAACTTAAGTATGGGAATCCTTGTAGGTACCACAACTGAAGCTTGACGTCTCTACTGTAAAAGTGTTTGTCCATGGTCTAGATTGTTGCCAAAAACCTAAGTCCTCGCTCTACTTCATAACAAGAATGTTCCAAGTTTGTTAAGAAAGGGCATGAAATCAGTATGTCATAATGGTATACTAGCATGTTCCCTGTCTGCTAAGAAATGTTTTGCTTGTGAGTATGCTTTCACTAGTGCAAAAATTAGATTTAAAATCAGAGTTTTAAGATCGGTTAAACCCTAAACCCTAAACCCTAAATCCTAAACTCTAAACCGATCTTAAAAGTGATGCGATGACAATTTTGTAAATACTATGAACACTTTTAAGATCGATTCAAATTTAACCGATCTTAAAAGTATTTTTAAGATCGGTTCTTTTGTAACCGATCTTAAAAGTTATGTCTGACACAACTTTTAAGATCGGTTACAAAAGAACCGATCTTAAAAGTTGTTTCAGACATAACTTTTAAGATCGGTTATAAATAACCGATCTTAAAAGTACTTTTAAGATCGGTTATTTTATGATCGATTTTAAAAGTGCTACTTTTAAAATCGGTTATTTCAGAACCGATTTTAAAAGTGCTACTTTTAAAATCGATTATTTCAGAATCGATTTTGTATGTAGTATACAAAATCGATTCTTAAATAACCGATTTTAAAAGTATTGTCAGAAACCTTTCATATTTCCCTCCAATCTCATTCTCTTTAATTTTTCCCTCCATTCGTTTTTTTACTCTCTCGCGCTCTCATTTTCTAAAGAGGTAAATTTCGTTTCCGTTTTCGTTTTCGTTTTCCTCTTCTTGTATCCCTTTTCGTTTTCTCATGCTCTTCTCTTCTCTCTATTTTCGTTGTAGGTTCAATTTGGATAAATTTTGAATCTGGAACGGCCCGTTTTGCAAGGAGTGCGGGCCGTACTGCTTGGAGAACAGCCCGTTCTCCTTTCAGTACGGGTCGTACTGCATGGAGAAGGACCCGTGCTCCTTTCAGTATGGCCCGTACTGAAAGGAGAACGGCTCGTTCTGATTTACGTTCTTCCATTAGTCCTTTTCACAATTTGGAACAGCCCGTTCCAGTTTAATTTTTTTTTAGCCTGCACTTTTAAGATCGGTTATAAAACAACCGATCTTAAAAGTTTACTTTTAAAATTGGTTATTTAACCGATTTTAAAAGTCTAACTTTTAAAATCGGTTCTTTTAAAATTAGTTATGGAACCGATTTTAAAAGTTGAAAATAACCGATTTTAAAAGCCTTTTTTCCACTAGTGTTCTTTTATACGATGCCTAGATTCTAAAACTTTGGAGCTAACCGTGAACATGAAGGAAAATGAGATAAGCTTTGATGCTCCATAATATAGTACTACCTCTAGTCATAATTATAAGTAACAAATTAGATTTTTTTTGTTATAATTATAAACAACAATCATTAGTTTTTAAAGTTACTCATAATTAAATTTTTTATATACCCTTTATTATTGTTGACTCGATTGCCTATACCAATTAGTTGACGTGAATGATAAGGAATTTATGTCACTTATCTAAATGGTTAGAGAGATCGAATTATAACTCTTACAAATGTAGAAAAACTCTATCTAGGAGAAGATATATACCCACCTATCTGGGTTCTATCAAACTTTCAAGGGAGATTGTCCCTATGTGCAACATGAAATACTCCTTCGTAATAAATAAAAAAAAAAGAATTTTATTTTCTATACATTCATTTATAACTAATATTAAATATAATAACTATTTAAAAATATAGGATAAAAGTAACCATATTAATTATTTTTCTTATTCTTGATGATTTTTTTATGTTACTTATAATTAAAAATGAAGGTAATATTGATTAGGAGAAGATATTTAATCGGCTAAATCTACATGTACGTATAGCACACCATTACTGACTCTTTGGTCTAGAAGTGACTTCCTTGTGAATTATGCGGACTCATCCACAAATTGTTCTGATTAATTTACAATGTTTGTGAAACTGAAAAGCATTTTACTCTCGTGGTTCATATGAGAAAAATGTTGGTGGCGAACCAGATCAAGGAATAATTCAAGGTTAGATAAATTAAAAGATATACATACATTAACATGTACATATACAGAATTAATGCTCAAAACGAGGATTAAAACAAGATATAATAAATGGTGTGTATATATATATAAATTAAGATTTTTGTCAAGCTGATAAATTTGAATTCAGGTCTTTTGAGGACTTTTAACTTTCTATTATTTTTTCAGCTATGCAAGTGCACACGCGCGTCTCTATTAGCTAGCTAATCTTGGGTCGAATATTTGACTTTTGAGCATATTCTTTTCATATGTATGTCACAATATTTCCCTTTCAGAGTCCCCCATGCCATCATTATGATTCTTTACTATATACACACAGAATTATGGGAGTACAGACTAGTGTACGTGTTATGGATTGAAAGGAAATCAAATCAGAAGGCGCTGATGGAAAAAAAAAATGGCAAACCCTAGTTAGACCCTGCAAAGCAATTAGTAGGAAATCTATCATTAGTTGTACAGATTGAGAACATGTTCACAAAGTAGTATAGCAACGAGACTCTTAGAACAACGTATGCCTGTGATTGTCTCATCATTACTTTCAATACATAAATAAATCATGAAATATCAATAACAAAATTCTTCTCTCAGTTTCTGCACTGACATCTTCAGTACAAAAAAGAAGGTTGAAATATATAAATACTTCACTTTCACACAAACATTTTTCACAGCAGAGATCTATTAAACACAACGTCACAAACACATACACACATAAAGTGGAAAAATGAGGAGAGGAATGAAGAACAAGATAATTGAAAGAGAAACCGGTGTTTAATTAATTGCCATGCGAATCAAGAGCTGAATATTGCTTGCTACATGATTATACTAGAAGAAAAAGGGCTACTTAGTAACACGGAATATACTCATAGCCAAAACTGAAACGGATCGGACCAAGATGCTTGATTCCCCAGGAAAGAGTGATGAGTTGTTGGATCTTGTAGCAAAACCAAAGACCCTTTTCACTCAAACATTAAAGTAGCTAGGGCTTACTCATAAGTCATGACCATAAGCAAACATTGGTTTTTCACTTTGTCACCTTCCTCTTGTGCTTGTTGGTGACCTTGTTTAGTGTGTGAGAAGGGGTCCTTGTTGTGAATAAGGGTTTGATGGATGATGATGTTGTTTATGATAAAGAGAGAGTTGAGGGGGTAATGATGATGGCGATGAAGGGTGAGAGAGAGTGGAAAGGAAGAAGAGGGCATGATGATTGCTCTAGTGTGATGTCGTTGAAAGGTTGAAGAAAAATCCAAGGTAGTTTGTGTCATCCCTCTTTGATGAGTAAGAGAAAGAGACTAATTGATGTACATGTGTCTCGTGGGAAGAAAGAATTATCGCGAATATCGTGGTGCCAACTTTTTCATGCCCCTCCAACTCTTGTTGGCAAGGAAAAGGAAATATGATCCCATTTCGTTTTCCTTGCACAAATTATTACCTGCCACTGTTCCCTCGTCTACAGTACAATACAATCAATTTTTTCTGATCGGAGGATTTTTCTTCACACATAATTACAAAAAATGCCTGCTCTATTTTCAAACTGAGGTTTCAAAAAGTGTATATCTTTGTTTTTAATTGAACTCATATTTTTGTTTTTCATTCTTATACTCTTTACCGTCTCCAATATGCCTTCAATCCTCTTTTTCATTATTTTAATTAAAACATGTATTTAAAAATATATATATTTTTTCTAAGTAATCTATCTAACACACTTGCACCCTGCTGTTGATTAATATTTTTTTTAAGATGTCATTTCTTGTACTAAATTTTTTAGGATATTGTATCCCGTTCTAAAACAAGAAAAACTGTTAGGACCCTAAAAGCACTTGTAAAAAAATTGCACATATATACCCCACTCTAATGCAACAAAAAAATAAAAATAAACTCACTCTAAAAAGTAAGTGGAGGTTTAAACCTATAATGTGACTATGTGATACTACATCTTGTTATACTCGATTAATTAATCCTTCGAAGTTATATGTCTTCTTTGATAAGTAGAGGGGCAACGAGGAACACACACATGTAAGACTACGAGTAGGTTTTTTTCATTAATTTCCTTATTTAATATGTGATAATTTTTAATTTGTTTGTCATCAATATTATATCAAATTTATATTTTAAATAAAAAATAAAATAATTTTTGATAAATTTAATTTTAGAATACGTTGCTAGCTAATATTTTTATGTTATATTCAACTAAAAAAAATTGTCATGAATGGCTGATTAATTTATTGAATTTTATATATAATAGTTGCTTTAAAAATTATATTTATAACTATCTTTTATTGTTTGCAATATAAAACTTTATATTGATAGTGCATGTAAATTAATTAAACTTTATTTTAATAAAAAAAATTTGTACGAAATGTAAAATATAAAAAAAAAAAATAGTTTAAAATGTCGTTACTCCTATGCATATAATTGTATAAAATTGTAATGTAACTGAGTTATATATAATTTTAATGAGGTTGAAATTATTTTTATAATATTATTTAAGCAGTTTTTTGTGTTCAAGACAGTAAAAGGCTATTTGTGGCTGTATGTGGAAGGGATGAAATGCTCACAAGCTTTGTAGGTTCTAGTTATACGATAAAGATGGAATCTGATAGGGAGATGACAGACAAACACACCATTGAAAATATATAAAGAATGATAATTAATGTCATGGAAAGAACTGAGGATGACAGGGTTACAGGGAATACATTACAGAAAAGAAAAATGTAAGAGGAGGCAGAAAAGCTAAAGAAACCAAAACCTTTTTTTTTTCAAATGTAATCCGGCACTTGTATTCACTAATACTTTGTTTGGGGATGAGAAAAAATGGAAAGGAATGAGAGAGAATAAATGATAATTAATTTGATAATAAAAAAAATATAGTGAAATTTATAATTGTTTGATAGAGTAAAATTTGATAAGAAATAAGAAAATTAGTATTTTAAATTTGTACTTTTATTATATCTAACCATTATTTAGTATAGAAAGAGACAAAATTTTTTTTTTAATAAATAGAAGTTTTTGTCTTTCTCTAAAATTCCATGTAAATCCCCTCTATTTAGGGGTATTATTTTTTTCTTTACAAGACTCACCTCTATTTACCTTCAAATTCTTCCAAATCACTTTTCCAAAACAACTTTTTTTTTTTTTTTTTTTCAATTCTAAGCAAATCATCTTTCTTCTCTTCTAATTTACTCTAAACCATGGTCTCCAAACACACTCTAAAAAAATTGTCATGTAACACATATTTCACAATAATACAATATTTATTATTAAAAATTATTTTTACTTATCATATATACCAATATATGTTAGTAAATATAGTTTTGTAACTATTAAAAAATATGAATATAAATTATAGTAACATACAATATATATTTTAAATTTTATTCAAAATTAATATTAAAATTATTTATAAATATATGTCAAATAAATTTATACTTATATATATTATATTTATAATGATATTTTTTATATTATTGTATATATAATATTTTTTATGATAATTTTTTAGTCAAGGATTTAAGTTCGATGATATCAACCTTGAATATAAAATTACGATAGGAGATACCACTTGATAGAAACCAACACTTTGAGAAGAAGTTAGACCCCTTTTTCAAAGAAGAAAAAAAACACAGTTAAAGAAAGAGATGGAATATGCGGCCTTCTGAAGATAATGGCTGTCCTTCTGCAAAAGCAACAATAATAAATAGAAATGGGGACAAAACTGTTAGTTACTGTTCACACACAATGCAATAATATTCCCAGCATTCTGAATCTTGAAAGCAATAACTCATTGTTTACGGAGACAGAGGAAAAGATTCCGAGATAAGCATATTTTTGAATGTTTGTCCAGTACCAAATACTTGGTCTTGTGATACTTCTTGATTCTCGCACTACTTGCCTGTCTAATATATATTTCTGTACATTTTTTAATACCATTCTTTTTATTTTTTTATTTCTCACTTTATTGCTGGCTTTTCCGCATTTTTACTGCACACCCCACAGCTACTTTGCTGGCTCACTTTGTTTTAAGGATAAAATTAAAGATTAAGGTTTCATTTTTGTTAATTCGGATTATTTTGACAATGTCTCACAGAAGTAAGGATCAAAGTAGTACTTTACTTTACTCTCTAATTAAACATCTCAAAATTCACTGATATGTACTATATATAATTCTTCAATGCCTAACCTGTAATATTTATATCTTGAGTATTTATCTTTCACAAAATAATTGGCATTAATGATAAAATTCAAGTTTACCTATATATCCATTTCGGTTCAACTCTAGAGTCCCATTTCAATTTTACACTCCCTGCTTCCTTGAGTAATTTCAGATAGTTGTCTACTTAACCGTGGCCAGTAACTGGCTAGGCTTTGGAAACAATCTCTCTTTAGCATTTGCTAATATATGACTTTATGTTTGACCCTGAAAAGTCACTCGTGAGCCATCCTTTTTATCTTTCACTTTATGGCAGTATGAGCGGGGAAATATGTGTGAATCCAGAACATATACGTACATATACGTATATATATATATATATATATATATAGGAGGGTTCAAACGATACCGGTATGACTTTTATTAAATGTTACACCGCTCATTAATAACTTTATATTAAATGTGAATTTTGAAAATCTAACTGTTAGATTCAAACGACACCGGTATAACTTTTATTAAATGTTACACCGCTCAATAACTTTATATTAAATGTGAATTTTGAAAATTTAACTGTTAGATTAAAAGTTCATATCTCTTATATCATATATATCAAATTATATATATATATATATATATATATATATATATATATAATTCTTTCTGTGAGTTTCAAATTAATTTCAGCACAAAATTAACCAAAGTTAAAACTCGAAATTAGAATAAAAAAAATAATAGTCTATAAAATATTCACATATTTTATTAGAATGAGTATTTTAGATGATGATTAAAAATAAATTGATCAAAATTTAAAATCTAAAATAGATAATATTACATAAATATAAAGATATGTTTACAACAACATATTATACTTCTGTTGAAAATTTAATGTATTCCATAAAAATAATGATCATAAAGACATCATGACTTAGATAGAGTTTAAGGTGGAACTAGAAAATTAGGGACCACGTACTCAGGTGAAAAACTTTACGTTTATAAGTCATCGATTTTGAAGAAAATTATGTTGTGACTTGTGAACGAATCGGGGAGTTAGCAATCGATTTTCTCATCGGGTGATAGACAAACTGGGACAATGGAAAAGACGAATGAGAGTAAATAAACAGAGATAATGACTATATGTTCTGGATCAGGGCTTTGAATATTTTGGCGTACAGAGGGAAATGAAAAAATAACGTTTGAATATTATATATAATTCCAATATCTAAATTTAAAAATATAAATATATGAATAGTTAAACATATTGTATATAAAATGACTAAATATACGATACATTCGCACGAGATTGTAAGTTATTGTTAAAGACTATTATGTAATAGAAAAATAGTGATACATTACAAAAAAAGTTTAAGACACATGGTGAAATTTCATAATTTGATTTTAAGATTTCATCAATATAGTTCATGATTTAAAAATAGAAATAAAATCAAATAAATTAAAAATAAAAGGAAAAAAGGAAAAAAGGAAAAATTAAAAGCAATTCTTATTTATTATTTTATATTAACACTTATGAAAATTCACTCAAAAAATAAGAAATAAATTAATAACATATCATACTTTCCTCTTTACATATAATACTATCAATTTATTTTCTTAAAATTATTTATATATATTTTTGACAAGTAAAAAATTAATTATTAATTAATTGTCCATAATTATTTTACTCCATAGATTTTTAATAATTTAATTATGTAACTTTTTATATTATATAGACTAAATATTTTTTTTTTTTGCCTTCCAACAATGAGATCCTGAGCGATCGCCCATCAGCCCATCCTCAAGGTTGTCATGTTTTCTCTTTATATATAATAAGAATGGAGTTTACACTTTTCAAATTATTTCAATTATCTCTTCTCTTTTGTCTGACTTTTATTCACAATCACTTAGAGTGAACTTTTCTTTTTAAAGAAAAATTATAAAATTTATAATAAAATCATTATTAAAAAATTTAAAAATTCTTATCATTAAAATATGTAAATTTATGTATTTTTTCTAATGTTATTCATGTCATTTTTATTTAAAATATATTAAAATAATATATAAAAAAAAGTTTCTCAGCATACTTAAAATACTCTTATCCAAGACTATTTGATGTGATTTTTTTATATATTTTGCTTGAAAGGATAATTAGTAAACAAATAATAAATTAAAAAAATGATCTTTTTATCTTGTTACATTTGTCTATGTAAGGACTTCACCCTATACTTTATAACTTAGCTATTACCAGTGAAAAAACATCAATCAAATTATTAAGGATTAAAATGCAAATAGCTCTTGAATACACCGGCAACAATAAATATATGGTTTTTTTGACTTTTGTAGGGTTGTTTTCCAAACATTTTATGCAAATGAGGTTATTTTCAAATTATTTACGCGTTTGGGATTGTTTGTCGCAATATCGTTATGAGACATAGTAATCCAAGTGAAACATGATACTTTTTTTTAAGCCATGAAAGTCATGAAGTAAATGTCACTACACCCAATAATGACCCAATTTAAGTCACTATTGATTGTAGCCACCCAGGACAATTGTAGCGAAGAAACAAAAAGTTGTTATGATCCATAGCAACTTCAAGTTGCTATAAGCCATAGCACAACACATTGTGACCTCTTACTCTGATAGACCATGGGCTAAGGGCCCAGTGACCAGAGCTATGGCTAGGAGGATACAGGAAGAGCTGGATCTTGAGAAGACTAATGGGCTTTTCAAGCCCAAGATAATCTTCACTTGGAATGCTCTATCATGAAGAGAAGGCCTTGGTTCTATTTGTTTATATTGTACAGTTTATGCATAGTCTTTTGTATAGGTTATTTTTGCCTTTGTATTGTGAGGCACTTTAGTTGCTTTTTCCTAGTGATTGTATATTGTTTTTAAGGTAGGTTACTTGGAGAGTCTAGCTCCATTTAACCTCCCTAGTTGATACTTTCATTTTGTATTTTTTCAGTAGGAAAAAGGGGGGTGACATTTAGCAGTGCTTGAGGGTGTGCTTAGAAATTGGGCCTGAGTTGGGCCTAGGCAAAATTTTACATATTGGACTCATTTTGCTCCTAATTTTTCATAGATTTGATTTAGCTAGGTCTCATCATCATATGATGAACCTAACTAAACCAAATCAAGGATTTTCAAAATAAATCATGGAGCCATTTGAGACCAAGGCCGCCTAGCTCCAAGTGTTCTTCTTGGCCGAATTTCTCAAGCTTCTCCTCTTGGTTTTTGAAGCTTGCCTTGCAAGCTTCTAAACCAAGGGACGTTAAGTCTACCTTACCATGGTTCTTAAGTGAACCATGGTCAAGGTTAGCTTCTCCTACAAGCTAGCTAAACCGTGGGAGTTTAAGTTAACCCTACCATGGTTCCTAATGAACCATGGTTAAGGTTAGCTTCTCCTACAAGCTACCTTCCCCTATATATTTGATTTTCCTACTCTTGTACTCACTTTTGACAAATTTGAGAAATATAATCTGAATTTCTCTCCCACTCAAGAGTCACAAAAACCGAAGAGAACCCTCACTCTAAGGATTCTCTCAAAGTGTTTCTACTTTTGGCTTGGTTCCTAAAGCTTCCTTCACAAGCTTAAGGAGTGGCCGAACCTCCTTCATAGACTTCACCTCCATTGAAGCTTCTTCAAAGGAGATTTCAGAGATCTTAGGGAGTAAACCTCAAGGCATTTCGGTCCTTAGCATGGAACTCTTGAAGAAACATCAATCTACTTCAACTAGTTCCATCATTTTTGGTATCTAGAGCCTAGTGCTCTTGAGGTTTTTTTCTAATTTTTTCTTCATTGAATCCGTGTTGTTCCTTCCTTATTTTGTCTTGAAATTGAGTTTGCTGTATGGATCTATGTTTTCTAAAAAAATTTGATGGATCCTTATGTCACATGTGAAGTAATTGATTCATGATTTTTGCTTGTTCCTAATTCCTTGAATCAATTCGGTTTGTGCTTTAGGTTCATGTGCTTGTGCTTTTATTTTTGCTTGAGTCTCTCTATTCCTATAAGCATGAGTCCGTGATTGGACATTGACAATACTTAGTGTATGTTTTTGTTTTTGAATCATATGTTTTGTCTAGAGTCATGTGTAGTCCTTTGAATGTCATTGAATCCTAGACTAGCTTGTTTTAACCTAATTTTTGTTGTGTTGATTGTGTCCGAATTTGTTGTGTCTTTTGCTTATTAAATCTGTACCTTACCATATGTACTTTTGATTTACATGTTTGAGTTCTTAATTTTCTATTAGTTCTAGCAAATTTCCTAGAGTTAGGTTTCTATTATGTCATATTAAAAGTTTTGTCAAGATAAGTTCATAAACACTTTCCTATTAGGTTCCTTTGTGTTTTGTTGTGTGGCTGAACCTTATTGAAATTCTTTGAACTATAAAACAGAGGCAAAACATAGGTGTATGTGTCTTAATTGCATGAGAAAAACAAAGAAAAATAGTGCTTAAAAATTTGACCTAAAAATCCTACAAAATAGTGAAGCACTAGTGAAAACATGCTTGTTGACACCTCTTATTTTGTGTAAAATTTTTGCTGCAGTTTTTCTACCTTGAAATCGAGACTCCTAAGTGTTCAAAAGGCATTAAAACTCCTGAACATCAAAATAAAAATAAGTGAAAAATATTTTGCTAAAAAAGAAAAGAAAGAAAAAGCAAAAGAAAAAGCCAAATAGGAGTGAAAACTTGTTTGTATTGCTCTCGGTTTTGGTATTGTTTTGGCATTAAAATTTTGTGACCAGCCACATTAATTGAGTCTTATTTTTATTTCTAATCTTAGCTTTTAATTTTGTAATCCATTCTAGTGTCTTTCCTAGGATAATCTTTGTGTGCTAGCTTTCAAAATTTCCTTTAATTGTTGCTTGTCATTTTTGTGGAACTCTTTCTAGTTTGTCACATTCTTTTCTACCATTTGGTGTAGCTATTCTAAATTGTTCTTTTTCAATTTTAGCACTAATATTCTAGTCTTGAAGGTGGTTGAGTGCTTCTTAAAAGGTGTAGGAGGCCAAGGAAAAGGACATCCACTTGAAGGCTTTGGTGGTTGCTTAGGGAGTTTGTTCTCTCTTGGTGGCTAGGCTCTTGAAAACACCTAGAAGTGACTAACATCAAAGTTGCTTCTAAAGAGAGTAGTGAAACACCTTGTGAGGCTGCAGTTGGTGGCTGAATTGGAGCAACAAGAAACTAAACCATTTGTGAAAGTTTGTGAAAATTTAGAACAAATTTTAGTGACGGAAATTTTTGATTCTAAAACTAGTTTCCTTACAAAATCCGTGACTAAAATTTGCTTCTAATTAGTGGCAAATTTGTTTTACTTAAATTAGGTGCAGCCACTAAATTCATTTGATTGTGAATTTACATTTCATTTGGAGTGTGAATTTGCATTTCATTTGAAGAAAATTTGAATTTCATTTTCTTGTAATTTTTGATTTCCAAATTTTTGTACAAGGCCTTTATTAAGGAGTGTCTTGGAGTGCCTTTGGTGTATCTCCATCTCTCCTTAAGAGTTCTCATAGTAAATTTCGTTTAGCACTTGTGAGAGGGTCCTTGAAGGTCTTTGGTACCTCTCAAGCTCTCACTTAGGTTTAAATTGCTTACCACGCCTAGTTTATGTTTTCAGTCATTTAAGTTTTCAAGCAATTTATGTTTTAAGCAATTTATGTTTTCAGTCATTTAAGTTTTCAAGCAATTTATGTTTTCTTGCTCTTTATGTTTTCAAGCATCTTATAAACTGTACACATAGGCACTTGTTTGTTATTTTTCTTTAAGAAAAGTTCTTTGTGAAAATTGTTTTGTGCAAGACAAAAGTACAAGGGGGTTTAGAGATTTTTACTTGAAGAGGCTTGGTTATTAAGTGGCTCTTTAGTAGCTCACCTCCCTCCAAAGTTCAATTTGTACTCTTAGACCTCCAAGTGCCAAGTCTAAGCACTTCAAAAAAATCTTATTTTCATAAAAACTATTTTTGTGTGAAAAAATCTCTTGAATTAAAATGTCTCAAAATTCCTCCAATAGTGAAAGTAATGGCTCTCCAAAAAGTCTTTCTTACATCACTAAAGAGCTCAAATCACTTAAACTATGGAAAAAGCAAGAGTCCATTCAAAGAGAGAAGGAAAGAATTGAAAGAGAAGGACAACTTGCTTATTTAGAGGAAGAATTGAGAATTTTAAGGCAAAAGGAAGAAAAATTGAAAGAAGATATGAAAAAACATAGGAAAAAGAGTAGGAGCTCACATTCCCAATATACATCCCCTAATGAAAGCATGAATCAAGGGGATCACTACCAACATACTCCTAGGAGAACTACTAGGCCAAGGGAAGTCAAAGTTGACCTCCCACAATTCTTTGGCAAAGATGATGTGGAGTCTTATCTAGATTGGGAAATGAAGGTTGAGCAACTCTTTGCTTGCCATAGGGTAAGTGAAGAGAGGAAAGTCCCTTTGGCTGCCCTTAGCTTCCAAGGGCATGCCATGTATTGGTGGACAGCCCTAGAGAGAGAGAGACGCCTCCACAATGATCCTCCAATTCAATATTGGAATGATCTTAAAAGTGCAATGAGAAGGAGGCACATTCCCACCTACTATGGGAGGGAGCTTATGAATAAGCTCCAAAGGCTCCAACAAAGAGACATGTCTGTAGAACAGTACAGGCAACAAATGGAGCTTTTAATGATGAGGGCTTGTATTAGGGAAGAGGAAGCAACAACTGTAGCTAGGTTCTTAAGTGGTCTTAATTTAGAAATAAGAGACCAAGTGGAGCTACTACCCTGTAGGGACCTAAATGACTTGGTCCAACTTTGTGTAAGGGTAGAACAACAAAGAATGAGAAAATCTTACAAAAAAGATAGCTCCCACTCTTCATTTCTAAAGAAAGATTCCAAGAAGGAGGGAAAAACTTTTGAAAAGAAGAAAACTTTTGAACCCTCCAAGAATCTAGCCACAGAAAAAGACAAAGGAAAGGGAAAGGACACTACACACACTAGTTCTAGGACTAGTGATATTAAATGCTTTTAATGTTTAGGGAGACGCCACATTGCCTCCCAATGCCCCACAAAGAAAGTCATGATCATGAGGGGGCATGACATTTATAGTAGCCAAGATGAGGTTACTACTTCCTCTAGTAATAGTGAGGAGGAAGAAGCAAGTGAGCAAGAAGAAGGTGTAGAGTCTACTTTTCCTTATGAAGGGGAGCTCTTAATGATTAGGAGACTCCTCAACAATCAACCTAGTGATAATCTATCACAAAGGGAGAACATCTTTCACACTAGATGCAAAGTTTCAAACAATGCATGTTCTCTCATTGTTGATAGTGGTTCATGGTGCAACTGTTGTAGCACTAGGCTGATTGAAAAGTTGGAATTAACTACTAGTCCCCATCCTAAACCTTATCAACTCCATTGGATTAATGAGGATGGTGACCTAGCAGTTAACCAACAAGTAAAGGTCAAGCTTTCTATTGGGAACTATGAAGATGAGGTGCTATGTGATGTAGTAACAATGGAAGCTTGTCACATCTTATTAGGAAGGCCATGACAATTTGATAAGAAAACCATGCATAATGGCCTTACTAACGAGATTACCTTTACACATAAAGAAAAGAAATTTGTGCTTCATCCTCTTACTCCTCAACAGGTGACTGAGGATCAAGCACAAATGAAACTCAAAAGAGATAGAAAAAAAGATTTAAAAAAAAGATTTAAAAAAAAGAGGAAGAAAGAGAAAAAAAAAAGTCTATGAAAACTAAGGATAGAGAGGAATCTAGGGAGAAAGGAGTTCCCTCCCTAGAGGTTGTTACTCAAGAGAATGCAATTTCCAAACAAACCTTCTTGATTCAACAACCCTCTTATATCCTTCTCTGTAAAGGAACTCTTTCTTGCACTGCCACATCTAGTGGACATGAGACTTTACCTAAAGGGGTAAAAACACTTTTAAAAGAATTTGATGATCTATTTCCTCCCGAAGGTCCAATGGGCCTTCCTCCTTCTAGAGGAATAGAGCATCAAATTGATTTGGTGCCTGGGGCTAGCCTACCTAATAGGCCTGCCTATAGGACCAACCCCCAAGAAACAAAAGAAATTGAGTCTCAGGTCCAAGAGTTGTTGGAGAAGGGCTGGGTTCGAAAGAGCTTAAGTCCTTGTGCTGTTCCAGTGTTGTTGATTCCCAAGAAGGATGGAAAGTGGAGAATGTGTTGTGATAGTAGAGCCATCAACAACATCACTGTGAAATATAGGCATCCTATCCCTAGACTTGATGATATGTTAGATGAACTTCATGGAGCCATCATATTTTCCAAAGTTGATCTTAAAAGTGGTTATAATCAAATAAGAATTAAAGAAGGTGATGAATGGAAAACCGCTTTCAAGACCAAGTTTGGATTGTATGAATGGTTGGTGATGCCTTTTGGACTCACCAACGCTCCTAGCACTTTTATGCGTCTAATGAATCATGTTCTAAGGGATTGTATAGGTAGATTTGTAGTAGTTTATTTTGATGATATTCTCATATATAGTAGGAGCCTAAGTGATCACATAGGACACTTAAGGCAAGTATTTGACATTCTTAGGAAAAATCAACTTTTTGGTAACCTAGAAAAATGTACTTTTTGTGTAGATAGTGTTGTTTTCTTAGGTTTTATCATTAGCAAAAAAGGGGTTCATGTGGACTCCGAGAAAATCAAGGCCATCCAAGAATGGCCCACTCCTAAAAGTGTTGGAGATATTAGGAGCTTCCATGGTTTGGCAAGCTTCTATAGGAGGTTTGTTCCTAACTTCTCCACACTAGCCTCCCCATTAAATGACCTAGTCAAGAAAAATGTGGAATTTATATGGGGAGAGAAACAAGAAAATGCTTTCACAACCTTAAAGCATAAGCTTACCCATGCACCACTTCTAGCTCTACCAAATTTTTCAAAAACTTTTGAGTTAGAATGTGATGCTTCTGGAGTTGGCATAGGTGCAGTTTTGTTACAGGGTGGGCACCCTATTGCATATTTCAGTGAAAAACTCAAGGGTGCCTCTCTTAACTATCCCACCTATGACAAGGAGCTCTATGCTTTGGTTAGGGCCCTTCAAACTTGGGAACACTATCTTATTCCCAAAGAGTTTGTCATTCATAGTGACCATGAGCCACTTAAATATTTGAAGGGTCAAGGCAAACTAAATAAAAGGCATGCTAAGTGGGTAGAATTCTTAGAACAATTCCCATATGTGATTAAATACAAGAAAGGGAAAAATAATGTTGTGGCTGATGCCCTTTCTAGGAGACACACTTTGTTAGTCTCCCTTGGATCTCAAATCTTGGGATTTAATCACATTAAGGAGTTGTACACTAATGATCTCGAGTTCCAAGAAAATTATACCCAATGCTTAGCAAAGCCTCAAGGAGGTTTCTATATTTCTGAGGGGTACTTGTATAAAGAAGGAAGAATTTGTATACCCCAAGGATTTATAAGAAAAATGATTGTTAGAGAAAGTCATGAGGGTGGTCTCATGGGGCACTTTGAAGTTGAAAAGACTCTAAGCTTTTTAAAAGAAAAATTCTTTTGGCCCCATATGAGAAGGGATGTTGAGAGGTTTTGCTCTAGATGTATAGCTTGTTTACAAGAAAAGTCTAAAGTAATGCCTCATGGCATCTATACACCCTTGCCTGTTGCTAACTCTCCATGGGTTGATATCAGCATGGACTTTATTTTGGGCTTGCCCAAGACTCAGAGAGGCATGGATTCTATTTTTGTGGTAGTGGACAGATTTAGTAAAATGGCCCACTTTATACCCTGCCACAAAATAGATGATGCAAGCAACATTGCAAGACTCTTTTTCAAGGAAGTGGTTAGACTTCATGGTCTACCCAAAACCATTGTTTCAGATAGGGATACTAAGTTCCTTAGCCATTTCTGGAAAACTCTTTGGAGTAGGCTAGGAACTAAATTGCTTTTCTCTACTACTTGTCACCCACAGACTGATGGGCAAACGGAAGTAGTTAATAGATCCCTATCTACAATGTTAAGGGCAGTCCTTAAGGGTAACCATAAGTCTTGGGATGAGTACTTGCCCCACATTGAATTTGCTTATAACAGGGTAGTCCATAAGACTACCAAAATCTCACCTTTTGAGGTTGTGTATGGTTTTAACCCTCTCACTCCTTTAGACCTAATACCTCTACCAGATTCTTCTCATTACTTTCATAAAGAAGGGGTATCTAGGGCTGACTTTATTAAGAAATTACATGAGAAGGTTAAAACTCATACAACAACAAAATGAGAGAATTGCTTTAGAGAGAAGCAAGGGAAAGAAGACCCTCATCTTTGAGGAAGGGGATTGCGTTTGGCTTCATTTGATAAAGGAAAGGTTTCCTTCTCAAAGGAAGTCTAAACTCAACCCAAGAGGAGATGGTCCCTTCCAAGTCCTCCAAAGAATAAATGATAATGCTTATAGGTTAGATCTTCCCAGTGATTATGGAGTGAGTAACACTTTTAATGTGAGTGATCTTATTCCCTTTACAGGCTATGATGAGGAAGATGAACCTACAGATTTGAGGACAAATCCTTCTCAAGAAGGAAGGGATGATAGACCATGGGACAAGGGCCCAGTGACCAGAGCTATGGCTAGGAGGATACAGGAAGAGCAGGATCTTGAGAAGACTAATGGGCTTGTCAGGCCCAAGATAATCTTCACTTGGAATGCTCTATCATGAAGAGAAGGCCTTAGTTCTATTTGTTTATATTGTACAGTTTATGCATAGTCTTTTGTATAGGTTATTTTTGCCTTTGTATTGTGAGGCACTTTAGTTGCTTTTTCCTAGTGATTGTATATTGTTTTTAAGGTAGGTTACTTGGAGAGTCTAGCTCCATTTAACCTCCCTAGTTGATACTTTCATTTTGTATTTTTTCAGTAGGAAAAAGGGGGGTGACATTTAGCAGTGCTTGAGGGTGTGCTTAGAAATTGGGCCTGAGTTGGGCCTAGGCAAAATTTTACATATTGGACTCATTTTGCTCCTAATTTTTCATAGATTTGATTTAGCTAGGTCTCATCATCATATGATGAACCTAACTAAACCAAATCAAGGATTTTCAAAATAAATCATGGAGCCATTTGAGACCAAGGCCGCCTAGCTCCAAGTGTTCTTCTTGGCCGAATTTCTCAAGCTTCTCCTCTTGGTTTTTGAAGCTTGCCTTACAAGCTTCTAAACCAAGGGAGGTTAAGCCTACCTTACCATGGTTCTTAAGTGAACCATGGTCAAGGTTAGCTTCTCCTACAAGCTAGCTAAACCGTGGGAGTTTAAGTTAACCCTACCATGGTTCCTAATGAACCATGGTTAAGGTTAGTTTCTCCTACAAGCAACCTTCCCCTATATATTTGATTTTCCTACTCTTGTACTCACTTTTGACAAATTTGAGAAATATAATCTGAATTTCTCTCCCACTCAAGAGTCACAAAAACCGAAGAGAACCCTCACTCTAAGGATTCTCTCAAAGTGTTTCTACTTTTGGCTTGGTTCCTAAAGCTTCCTTCACAAGCTTAAGGAGTGGCCGAACCTCCTTCATAGACTTCACCTCCATTGAAGCTTCTTCAAAGGAGATTTCAGAGATCTTAGGGAGTAAACCTCAAGGCATTTCGGTCCTTAGCATGGAACTCTTGAAGAAACATCAATCTACTTCAACTAGTTCCATCATTTTTGGTATCTAGAGCCTAGTGCTCTTGAGGTTTTGTTCTAATTTTTTCTTCATTGAATCCGTGTTGTTCCTTCCTTATTTTGTCTTGAAATTGAGTTTGCTGTATGGATCTATGTTTTCTAAAAAAATTTGATGGATCCTTATGTCACATGTGAAGTAATTGATTCATGATTTTTGCTTGTTCCTAATTCCTTGAATCAATTCGGTTTGTGCTTTAGGTTCATGTGCTTGTGCTTTTATTTTTGCTTGAGTCTCTCTATTCCTATAAGCATGAGTCCGTGATTGGACATTGACAATACTTAGTGTATGTTTTTGTTTTTGAATCATATGTTTTGTCTAGAGTCATGTGTAGTCCTTTGAATGTCATTGAATCCTAGACTAGCTTGTTTTAACCTAATTTTTGTTGTGTTGATTGTGTCCGAATTTGTTGTGTCTTTTGCTTATTAAATCTGTACCTTACCATATGTGCTTTTGATTTACATGTTTGAGTTCTTAATTTTCTATTAGTTCTAGCAAATTTCCTAGAGTTAGGTTTCTATTATGTCATATTAAAAGTTTTGTCAAGATAAGTTCATAAACACTTTCCTATTAGGTTCCTTTGTGTTTTGTTGTGTGGCTGAACCTTATTGAAATTCTTTGAACTATAAAACAGAGGCAAAACAGAGGTGTATGTGTCTTAATTGCATGAGAAAAACAAAGAAAAATAGTGCTTAAAAATTTGACCTAAAAATCCTACAAAATAGTAAAGCACTAGTGAAAACATGCTTGTTGACACCTCTTGTTTTGTGTAAAATTTTTGCTGCAGTTTTTCTACCTTGAAACCGAGACTCCTAAGTGTTCAAAAGGCATTAAAACTCCTGAACATCAAAATGTAACACCCTGAATTTTCTTGTTGATTATTATTTATTAATTAAAGGGGTTTTATAGAGGTTTGTATTAATTTAAAATTATTTATGAAAATTTTTATAAATTATATTTTTTAGGCTGGAACGGGCTGTTCCAAAAGTGGAACGGACCGTTCCAGATAATGAAAATAAGTTGTTTTTGAGGGACCAGAACGGGCCGTTCCAAAAGTAGAACGGGCCGTTCCAAAGAAGAAAATTACTCATTTTTGTATTTTCAGAACGGGCCGTTCCCAAAAGGAAACGGGCCGTTCCAAGGTTATGAAATTGCCTAAAGACCTTAGTTGGAAACGGGCCGTTCCAACTATGGTCAATCAGTGTTAACGAGAACTTCAGAACGGGCCGTTCTGCTTTTTGAAACGGGTCGTTCCGATTTTGGAACGGACCGTTCCAGTTGCTAAATTTGCCTATGTTCGAAGGATCCGGAACGGGCCGTTCTGGAGACCCAGGATGCCTATAAATAGGGGCAAGGGGGTGAAAATTTTATACTGAGTGAAAAGTGAAAATTCTAGAGAGAGAGAGAGAGAGAGAGAGAGAGAAAGAGAAAGAGAGAGAAAGAGAGGGAAAGAAGGAGGGAATCCAGAGGAGGAGGCCCTGCCCAAGTTTCAACTCCGCTTATCCAGGTAAGGGGGGAGTGAGAAACCTCGCTCAGGGGTGTGGGTATAATTGTTGGATAGTTTGTTTGTCGGATTGGCCCCCAATCCCTTGCTGTTGTGCTGTCTTATTTTCTGTTTGCTCTACTTTATTCCTTGTTGGAAATAATAAATGATTATGTAATCACAATTCCTTGCTGTTGTTCTATTGGATTTTCTATTTACTCTACTTTGCTCTTTGTTGAAGGTGCCGTTATTCTGTTTGATTTTCTATTTACTCTACTTTGCTCTTTGTTGAAGGTGCCGTTGTTCTGTTTGATTTTCTATTTACTCTACTTTGTTCTTTGTTGAAAGTAATAAATGAATATGAAACTAATGTTAATAATAAATGAGTTTTAATATGAACAAGAATGCTCTCTGGACCTCTGTGAATTCCTGTGCGGACCTTATAAGGAGTATTTATGACATGATCATGTGAAATATGGACAAATGACATGAGACCTAAGAATGGACTATTGAGACAAACTATGATTATGAGACTATGACAAATAATGACATGATGTACTAAATGAAATTATGTAATAAGTTAAATGTTGAGTCAATGAGATTATAAATGTATGACATGCATCATATGCATATATTACTCCAGGTGTGCCGCTGAGGCCGCATACCCACGACTAACAAGGTGTACCTTATGGTCACCCACGATGTAACATGCTAATAAGGTGTACCTTATGGTCACCCACGACTAACAAGGTGTACCTTAGGGTCACCCACGATGTAACATGCTAACAAGGTGTACCTTAGGGTCACTAACGATGAATTGTGAATCTTCCGTATGGCGCCACATGCATACATTTATGAGTCGAGTCCATGACATCATAAGCATGATAAATGAGTATATATGTGATATTGACTATTTATGTGTATTGTTTACATGTGACTTATATATGTTGTGTGTGTGTGTGCTATCTAGCAGTTATTTCTACATCTGAAACTGAGTGAGATGTTTCTCACTCCCTTGTTGTTTTTGTATATGTTTAAATTATGTTGCAGGTGATCAACATCATGAGGATGTTGGTGATGAGGCTTAAAGGCTTCAATTGGGCATGCTCTGATAGGATGTGACATCAGGGCATAGTTAGCTTAGTTTAATATGTTATTGTTTTAATAACTTTAGTTTCTCTTCTTTTGTAATTTCTAACGAAGAGATAACATAGATAAAGTTTATAATCCAAGGAAAATGTATGTTAAGAATTGTAATTTGAACGTTCTTGATAAAAGACCAGAATGAATATCTTTGTTATATTTTTATTACATGATTTGAAAATTATAAATTAGTTCCTAACTAGGAGGCACTGCCACCTTTGCTGGAATTAATCTATATTTTTCTTTATATGATTTCTTGAATTTTTATACTTACAAGACGACTTTCTATGATTTATGAATTACGAATGTGAATCTTCTACCTTATGAGATTTGAAACAATTGTTTATACATGAAAGATGTTATTAAACTATGAAAGATTTTATTTACTCAAAAAGAAAAAGAAATTATTGTTTACATTTATTATGTATTAACGTTGGGGTAGAGGGTGTCACATTAAATGATTGTTCTGTTAGTTATATAAAGAAAAATAATTTTGAAAAAGTTGAAAATGAAAAAATCATTCGGTATTTATAGAATATGAAATCTCATAGAGAATAATTAAAAATGTATATTTTTATTCCAAAAAATATGAAATTATATATTTATTACTACAAATTTGTATATAAATATTGCTCCCAATATTTAAAATTCCTGGATCCGTTACTGTTTGGAATGTGCCACGTGTTAAAGTTAAAAAAAAAGGTCATTATACGTCATAGTGACTTAAAGTTATTATAAATCATAGCACCACATACTATAATTGTGCATACCTTAAGTTGGAATGCACCACGTGTTAAAATTATATATATAAAAAAGTGTAGTTATGCATCATATTGATCCAAAAGAAAATTAATTTTATTTTAATTTTTAAAGGGAAGATCATCTAAAAAAAATATGATTAAAATTACTCAATCTTAAACAAATTTTAGTTTTATAAAAAAAAAATAAACAATATAAATGAAACATAACAAATTTTAAAAAATATAATTGTACTGTCCGTACCGCGAAGCCGAGCTCCGAGCTCGGCATCACAGCGCAAAATAAGGTCGGGCACGCGCTACGCGATGTCAGCTCGGCATTTAAGCAGATCATAACTGATCTCGAGGTATCTCGCTTCAGGCGAGATCCACTATCTAATCTTATCATATCTTATCTCAGGCCCAAGGCCCAAAACAACCCTAATTCACACTAAGGTACGTGCATTACTTATACGAGACTCACACTCCCACAGACACTAACTTTAGCATCGGAGTCTCTTTTGTAGGTACCACCCCCATATTGGAGCATCAAGCGTACTAGTGAAGGAGGCTCACCGATCTTACCCGGCGGATCAGCTCTACAGCAGATTTCCGGTAAGAACATTTGGCACCCACCGTGGGGCCGATCAGGACAGCTCTTATCGGTCACGCTTATGGTTTTCACCAGAAGCCATAGTAGACGCACAACAGACGACGCAAATCACTCAACTACCATGGATAACGAAACAGCGTTGAGGAGACTAATCGATCAGGTCAAACAGATGCGGCAGCAACACGCCGCCGACCTACAAAACATGCGTGCCAAGCACGACACTGACCTAGCGGCAATGCGTACCGCTAATGAAGCCGACATGGCGGCGCTACGCACCAAGAACGAGCGAATCCGCGCTCAACTCCCTCGGCACCACTTCGATCATCCTCCTCATACGAGCAACCACAATGAGGAAGGGGAACACTCAGTCTCCCAATCCCGGACTGCAACTAGGGTCCCAACTCCTAGACCTACTTCACATCGGTCTCATGCACCGACGCACAAGCTGACCCATGAAGTCAGCAAGGCTCCTACTCATGCTGCGGGGGATCAGGCAACCTTCCGCCGCCACCCTTTTGTGGATGGCATTATGGAGAGACCACTCCCTCAGGGGTGGAAGCCTCTCCACCTCGATCGCTACGATGGCACGACAGACCCAGACGAGCACATCGACCTGTACACAACACAGGTAAATCTCGACACCAACAACGATGCTATCTTATGTAGGGTGTTTCTGACCTCACTTAAGGGGGTCGCGCTCAACTAGTACACCCAACTGCCTGCCGAGTCCATCGACAGCTTCGGCAACCTAGTCCGAAGGTTCACTGCGCAATATGCGACGAGCCGACCTCACCATGTCACTTCAGCCGCCTTGGCCAGTCTCAGGCAAAACGACGACGAACCGCTCCGGGCATTCATGGAACGATTCACTGGCACCTCGATCAAGATCAGGAACCTGAATCCCGAGGTCGCCCTACATGCCATGCTCATGGCACTCAAGCCCGGGCCATTCATCGACAGCTTGTGTCGTGAGTCTCCTCGCGACATGGACGAGCTCCACGCCCGCGCTGCAGGTTACATCCAGATGGAGGAACACTCCGCCTTCCGTGACCAGGTTCGTGGAAAAAGACCAGCGAAGCCAGAGCAGGGGCACAACGATAAGGTCAAAGTCAACAATGATAGCCAATTCAAGAAGTCGGCTAGGGCAAACAGAGGGGGGAGGTATGGCTTCTACACTCCCTTGAACGCACCCAGAGTCCACATCCTGGAAGAAGCCAGCAACAACAACCTACTCGCCCTTCCACCACCAGGACACACTCCCAATAGCGTCGACAAGTCCAAGCACTATCGGTACCAAAGGAACCACGGTCACACCACGGAGGAGTGTCGCACGCTCCGGGACCGTATCGAAGAGCTCGTCCAGGCAGGCCACCTCGGCCAATACATCCAGCGACAACAGGGTCACCGAGGAGGCTATGGTGGTCGGGGGCGTGGCAGAGGCCGAGGTTCGGGAGCTCGCACGGACCAACCCTCTGGCTCCCAACAAAATGTCGGCGACGCAGTGCAGGCTGAGATAAGCCAGGGGACAGAGACAGCCCCCTCACAGGGAGTGATTAACACAATCGCAGGTGGTTTCGCTGGGGGAGGCGCCAGCAGCTCGGCCCGAAAGAGGCACCTACGGAATGTCAACTGCATCCACTCTACCACCTCAGCCTCGCACCAAAGCTCACCGCCGATCTCCTTCTCTAATAAGGACTACGCGGGCGTCAGCCCCAACCAGGATGATCCCATGGTTATCGTGGTGGAAGTCGCCAACTGGGAGGTACAAAAGACACTCATTGACCAAGGGAGTTCGGCCGACGTCCTGTACTGGCCGACGTTCCTCAGGCTAGACGTCCCCCATTCTCTCATCCAACCTCACACGGAGCCCCTAGTCGGCTTCGCAGGAGAGCGAGTTCACACTCGCGGGTACGTAGACCTACTAACAACTTTCGGGGTACCCCCGGATACAAGAAGAATCATGGTTCGATACCTCCTCGTGGAGGCCAACACCTCCTATAACATCATTATCGGGAGGCCAACCTTGAATCAGCTCGGAGCGGTGGTATCCACTCCACACCTCACCATGAAGTTCCCAGGGAATGACGGTAAGATCATCTCCGTCAAAGCAAATCAGAAGACAGCTCGACAGTGTTACGCCGAGAGCCTGAAGATCTCCTCGACCGGCAAGCAAAGCAAGGGGGGTCCCCCACCGTAGCTCCTTAAGTTCCATTTCTCTTTTTTGTATGAACGAAGTTGTGCACTCTTTTCCCGCCTCAGTCCTTGACTGAGAGGGTTTTTAACGAGGCAACAAAAATGATCAATAAAATCACTCATTTTGCTCAATCCACATTGGTTTTATAAAGGACAAAATCGAACCAACCTCTTTCACTCTCACTAAGGTCGAGTACGAACCTTAAGCACTCTTATCCGAGGTCGAGTCCGAACCTCGCTAAAATTATAAGGTCGAGTATGAACCTTAACACTCTTATCCAAGGTCGAGTTCGAACCTCATGAAAATTCATCTAACTCTACTACGCCCATCCGAGGTCAAGTCCGAACCTCGTTAAAATTATGAGGTCGAGTACGAACCTTAACACTCTTATCCGAGGTCGAGTTCGAACCTCATGAAACACGTATTACTCTAAGTCCAAGGACGAGTTCAGACCTTGGTGAAATGCATAAATTCGAAGACGAGGGCGAACCACTTATCCAAGGACGAGTTCGAACCCCGCTAAAATTATAAGGACGAGTTTGAACCTTTACAACGTGTTACTTAACAAACATACAAGGTCGAATCCGAACCTTAGCGCAATTCACTCTACTTCATTTTGAGGTCGACTTTGAACCTCGGCGCTAATAAATTAAGGTCAAACTCGAACCTTCACGGAAACACTCACTTAACGAAAAATCGAGGTCGAGTACGAACCTTGACAAAACTCGTTTTACTCCAAATTGAGGTCGAGTACGAACCTTAATACGCTCACCCGAGGTCGAGTACGAACCTCGGCAAAATTCATTTTACTCCAAATCGAGGTCGAGTACGAACCTTGACAAAACTCGTTTTACTCCAGATTGAGGACGAATACGAACCTCGATGCGTTCATTCGAGGTCGAATCCGAACCTCAATGAAATTCATTTTACACAAAAATTGAGGTCGAGTACGAACCTCGATACAATTCATTTTACGCAAACCCGAGGTCAAGTTCGAACCTTAGGACGTCCATCTGAGGACGAATTCGAACCCTTAATACAGTCTATCCCACTCTAAAAACAAGATTGAGCTCGATAAGATAGTAAAACAATCAAAGTAAGGAAAATCGAATCTTGAAGAACAATATATATACAAAATACTTGCAGAGTTTGACACTCGAGTTCAAAGGAAAATACTAAACAAGGAAATGAAAAAAGGAGAAATAAACTACGCTACTACAAAGGCGGCCTAAGCTGAGGCATTCTCACTAGAACTGTCATTGACATCGTCCTCCTTGACCAGCCTCCCAAAGCGGACAACCTTCTCTACATGCATGGAGGAAAAGTCGAACCCGGGAGCAAGGAGTCGTGCCTGACGAGCAGCCTTTTGGAAGCCCCTCCTGTGCTCCACCACAACGGAGCGTTCGACCTCCGCAAGCCTCCCTTCCACGGTCGCCTTCCCCGCCGCCAGCTCCGCAAGCTCCGCCCTCAAGGTGGCAATCTCGTCCTCCCGGCCACCAAGAATGACCTCGCTACGGAGGCGCTCCTCAGCCACCACCGCCAACTCTCCTTTAAGAGAAGTCACAACATCCTCCAGCGCCCGCACTTGGCCACGAGAAGACGTCACCTCATCCTCCAAAGAGCGGGCGCGACCCCGAGAGAAGGCGACGAGCTCCTGCAGCTCCCCCACCTGGGAGGCATAAGCCTCGTTGGATCGCAAGGCGATCTCAAGAGACTTCTGCACCCTTGCAAGGTCGCCCCTCGCAGATCGAAGCTCGGCCCTCTGCAGCTTCGCCTCACCAAGGGCAGCACTAAGAACCTTGTTCTCCTTCCTCAGGATCTTATTCGCATCCTTCCAGGGTTGAAGTCGGCCCCTCAGCTTGGCCAGGTCCTCTTGCTGCTTGGCCCACCTATGCTTCCAATGGCCCATGATGGCCGTAGCCCTCTGTAAAAGGACCTGAGTCGCGTCAAATCTCTCAACAGGCCCTACTCCTTCGATCATTTCTTGGTCCTCAGCGCTCAACGAGCCTGTGGGGAAGAATTTCTCGGCGGTCACCCCCGCACTCCATAACGAGTCCATGTCAGCCGAGGCGCTAACATGGTCCAACCTCACGTCGAAGCGATCCTTCCCGAAGCGGTGAGCGAGGTATCGGCTTCGGGAAACCCCCTGGGAAAACCAGGTGAAGGAGCAGACATGACAGGCGTCGTCGTCGGGGCCTCAGAGCTCGGCCCCTTGCCACGGGCCTCAGCAGTGGTAGAAGCGAGCACCCCTTGCTTACCAACAGGAGGGACAAAGTCGGGCACCTTCGACCTCGGGGGAACCGGGGCCTCAACAGCACTCCCCGCCTGCAAAAAGCGATCCAGTGTCAAAAAACCATCCAACACACAGGTTAAACAGAAAAAGTAAAAAGTGAAACACTCACTTCGGCCGCCCGAGCATCGTGCTCAGCAACCTGGGCTCCTACCTCGGCGACGGCCACCCCGGCCTACAAAAAGGTCCATACCACCTCAATAAACCGAGCAAAGTCAACACAGAAGAAATGTACAAGGAAATAAGACACTCACCTCGGTAAAAGGAGCAACCGGCTCAACAGTCGAGGTCGCCACATCGGCAGCCTGCGCAGCAGGCTCAGCAACCCGGGCCACCCCCTCCGTAGCCACCGGAGGGGCCTCTTTTGGCGACGGACTCTCGGTGAGATCCACCGCATCAACATCAGTGGCCTTGGAGGTCACCTCCTCGGCATCAGGGGGGCGGAAGTCCCCCCGACCTCTTTTCCCCCCCTCTTCCTCTTCCGGCTGACCTTCAAGGAGGGAACATCCTCCTCTTGAGGCTCGGGAACCTCCAGCTCAGAAACATTGTAGCGATGCTTAAGCTCGCGCCACAAGTTCTTCCCCATAATGCCTGCAAACAGAATACAACCCACATTAGCAAAGAAACCCCGAGCTCAAACCCTAACAAACCACCAAAACACAGGATACTCACTCTCCAGGCCCCTCTCCCTGTGCGCCGAGTTCGCAAGCGACAAAACAAGCTTGCAATCCAACGGACGAGGAAGCGCGGCGAGGTTCTCGATGGCAGCCGCCTCCGAAGCCGTCAGCTTCACTTGGCCCACCCCATGAAACCTAGAAGGTCAGGGGCACCAATAGAGGGGAAATCTCGGCAGCCCCCCCGAAATAAAACGCCCCATCTTCCAAGGGGTCAACGTTCACAAGAGCGAATCGGAAAAACTCTTGTTTGAAATTTTTGTACGACTGGGAATAGAGAGTAAACAAACCCCCATCCCTACTCCCACTCAGAGATAATATGCCGTATGGCGGAACGCCTACCTTCAACTGATAAAAATGAAGGAAGACGGGAAGAGACACCTCTATCCCCAAAACTGTACACAGGACTTGAAAAGCCCTCAAAAAACCCCAACTATTGGGGCGCAACTGGCAAGGAGCCGAGTTGACGAAGTTCAAAAAATCACACTCAAACCGAGTGAAGGGAAGACAGACACCTAAATCTCTAAAAAAACAACGATTCATATAGAAATGAGGAGGGTCGGTAGACTTCCCCATGTACACACCCTCACCGGCCTGACAAGGTTCAAGCCGGATCATCCGGGAAATAGAAGGGTCACAAACCCTGGACGACCGCGGGATCCCGTTAACCTCAAGAAAGGACCGAAAAACGCTCTGGACCCCCGCCATTTCACGCTTGACCTAGTCGTAGCCAGGGATGCCTGGCTCCGAGCCCCGGTGCGGAGGCGGATCCCTCTTCTCCGCGGCGGCTCTCCCGGTAGCCACCGCCTTACCGCGCGCCTTGCCCCTAGCAGGCGTAGAAGAGTCGGCACCACTCCCACCATCCATTAAAGAAAGAGAAGATCTGGGAAAAAGAAAAGAGAGAACTGTAAAAAGGAAGTACCTGGTACTCCTCCTCAGAAAATAACCCTAGTAGTGACGGGGTTACCGGAAATGGAGACGGAAAGCGAGCGGAAACGAGAAGGCAAGGAACAAGAAGGCGAAGAGGACTATCATACCCAAGAAGCCAAATAGTGGAAGGAAGCAGAGTGAATGGGGAGAGACGCGAGAGAGAAAGAGAAAAGGGCTTTTTCCCCAAATTTCAAAATGGCCATGCCACGTGTCAACCTAAGGGCACGCTGACAACACATTAATTGCAAGACCATCATTGCACAACCGTCATTTCCCTTAACACGCCACTTGCACATTTTCGGAAAATGAACAGTTACAAAACATGGCATCTCAATAGGCAGAAGTACGCGAAAGGTCACTTCCCCCCAACGAGCTCGGTCTTAACTCCTCAACCTACTGTCTTCGGAGCTCGGGGGGCTAGTGTACTGTCCGTACCGCGAAGCCGAGCTCCGAGCTCGGCATCACAGCGCAAAATAAGGTCGGGCACGCGCTACGCGACGTCAGCTCGGCATTTAAGCAGATCATAACTGATCTCGAGGGATCTCGCTTCGGACGAGATCCCCTATCTAATCTTATCATATCTTATCTCAGGCCCAAGGCCCAAAACAACCCTAATTCACACTAAGGTACATGCATTACTTATACGAGACTCACACTCCCACAAACACTAACTTTAGCATCGGAGTCTCTTTTGCAGGTACCACCCCCATATTGGAGCATCAAGCGTACTAGTGAAGGAGGCTCACCGATCTTACCTAGCGGATCAGCTCTACAGCAGATTTCCGGTAAGAACAATAATGATACATATTATTTATTTAAAAAATATCAAAAGACTTTTTTATAATTTTTTTTAAAAAAACATTAACAAGTTTCTCTTAAAAAAATTAAAGAACGTAAATAAATAAAGAAATAAAAATTTTAAATATTAATTTGATAAATATTAATTTTTTAAAATAAATCAAAATAATTTTTTATAATTTTTGCAAAATATCAATAAATTATTATTATAAACAAAAAAATTGTAAAACAAATTATAAATATTTTTCAAAAAAACAAGTAAAAAATTTTATTTTTTTAAAATTTAAAAATATAAATAATTAATTAAATAACAATTTTAATAACTAGACGTCATACAATGTGACTGTGTTATTTTTTTTATTTAAAATAGTGTTATTATGGGCTGAAGCGACCCAAAATAAACAAAAATATTTTATCAACACGTGGCACCATTTAGCAGGTGGCTATAACCAATAGCGACACTAGTGAAGTTGCCACCAGTTGTAGTGAATTTAAGATGGTTATAATGGCTCGACCAATTTTTTTTAAAAAAAATTCACATGCCACTTGGGTCATTATGGTTCATAATAACATTATTGCAAATAGTCCCAAAGATATAAATATACCTATAAGTTATACATATATGTATTTATAGTAATTTGAAATTGAAACATAACCTAGGTTGTCGGTCAAGCAAAAACTATCAATTAAACTAGCTACACTAGGGTAGCCCAAAAATCAACACCATCATCTTATAGCATGGCCCATAAGACGTACTCCTCCTCCAGCTTATCTATGTCCTGTTCTCATATCAAATTTGATCATCGTAGTTTAACCACAAAGAAACATGATGTAAGGATAAGCTAGCATCCAAAAATAATCAACAAATATAGAATAATTAAACTAACTATACTACAACTTCACTAATTCAACATTCTGTAACACCCCAAATTTTTCTACTAATACTACGAATAATTATTAATTATTTTTGTATTTATGAAGATTATTTCCTTATAATTATTTTGATTAATTAAATGGGTTTGATTGAATTTTTTAAAGGTTTTTAATAATAATCATTTATGAAAATTATTTTTTATAATATTATTAATTATGATATTTTGTTATAATTGTTATTTGAAGAAAATCATGTTTTAAATTGTATTCATATTTTATTTTAATTTGATATATATATATATATATATGTTATTTATTTATTTATTAATTAGTAATTATGGATTTTCATAGCCCTGGAACAGGCCGTTCCACTTTGGGAACGGGCCGTTCCAACTCGAGTAAGCATGGGTAAAATTTCAACCAGAACAGGCCGTTCTGGGAGAGGCTTTTGTACATGTTCTATGTGCTCAGAACGGGCCGTTCTGGATTCGGAACGGGCCGTTCTGACCAAATCCTGATGCCTATAAATGCGTTCCGGCACTCCAGAAAAATGCATTTTTTCACTTTTGACCCTTTTTCTTCTACACTTTCTAGAGACTAAGGGGAACCCGGAGGAGGAGATCCTACTTCAGTTTCAACCCCTGTTTATCGAGGTAAGGGGGGGAATGAGAAACCTCGCTCTGGGTGTGTGATTGTATGCTGTGTAGTGGGATTGGCCCCCAATCCTGTGTTTGTTGTATGTCATATTTTTCTTGTATGTTCCAATTACTTAATTAATATGCGTGTATGAATAGAAACTTTGTTTAGGCTATGATTGTGGAATTTGGTGCTCCTATGGGTTTCTACGGGAAACCCTAAGGGAGTGCATTGGTGCTTGTATGAGTAAATTAATTGTGATAATAATTATATACGTGAATTATCTTATTTTAAATGTTTATTGCATAAATTGGAACGCTCTATGGGTTCTTGAGAGAACCCTATGAGCAGCAGGCAAAATAGGAATATTTCTGTTTTGCCTTCTGTCTATTCCGTTATATTCCTTGTTGTGCGAGATGTATGAATATATGTTTACTTTCGCAAATAGATGAGTTCTGATATGAATAAAAGTGCTTTGTGAAAATTGTGAATATGATGTGATAATGCGAATGTGATGATGAAATGTAATGAAGAGATGTGATGATGAGATGTGTTGAGACATGATAATGTGATATGGGAATGAGACATGAAAATGTGATATGAGAAAAACATGGAGTCTTGATTGACATTCATCATATGCATAAATGTTTTTTTAAGGGTACGGTATGGAATACACCGCTAGAGAAGGCCCCCTAGTGTAAAAGCTCTAGGGATTAGTCCTTGGGGATAGCTGGGTTTGGAAGTCCCAATCTCGCCCATTGTGTGCATGAGATGTATCTTGCACGGCTTAGCTATCTCGACGAGACTCTAGTAGTATATCCTTCTAGTGAGAGTGCGCAGAGGGTGTGACCCGGCATGTACTCCTAGACTACTCTTCATGTATTGCTAGCGGCAGTATGCCATGTGATGTTTTACTGGCGCCATATGTATGATAATATGTAGTCTGTGTCCATGCATGTACATTCTTATTATTAAATGATGATAAATTACTATTTGTATGACTTGGATGATTAGATAAGCTATTTTCATTCATTGATCTATGAGGTAATTGTATTGTTTGTGTTTGACTATCCGGTGTGCATTCCTACACCGTGAGCCAGAGTGAGATGTTTCTCACTCCCTTCTTTTGTGTTGTTTCTCTTGTTTGATATACAGGAGACCATCAGCAACATGAGGCTGAGGATGTGGACGATGGAGCTTAGGCTTCTATGTGGGATTTTGCTCTGATAGGACATGTGACATCGAGACATAGATAGAATTAGAATATAATGTTGTTTATGTTTTATTAAAGTATATATTTTTGGAAAATTCAATTTTTATTCTTTGTAATTTTATTTGCTATTTGGATTAGGGACATGAATGTGAATTCTCTACTCACATGATTATTGAAATTGTCGTTTCAATTTTAAAAATTGTTTTATCCAATAAGATGTTTCTTTTTATTATTATTATTATTATTATTATATATATATATATATATATATATATATATATATGTTGGGGTAGAGGGTGTCACAACCTAGGTTGTCGGTCAAGCAAAAACTATCAATTAAACTAGCTACACTAGGGTAGCCCAAAAATCAACACCATCATCTTATAGCATGGCCCATAAGATGTACTCCTCCTCCAGCTTATCTCTGTCCTGTTCTCATATCAAATTTGATCATCGTAGTTTAACCACAAAGAAACATGATGTAAGGATAAGCTAGCATCCAAAAATAATCAACAAATATAGAATAATTAAACTAACTATACTACAACTTCATTAATTCAACATTCAACAACAAACTCACAATTCAAGAACATGATAATCAACACAACAGACCATAACTCCACTCATTTAACAACTCAACAACTATATCAACACAACACAAGAACAACACATCGTATAAACCATTAAGTGCACAACACAATAACTATATGTATTATCATACATATAAATAAGATATCTTATAACACACGTGAGCAGTCTAAGTGGATTGAGTCTAATGAATCAACTTAACAACGTGATCTTTTGGGCTAGCTTGCTAGATCAACAGCAAATTTGGATATAAATTCAAAATACAACATGGTTTATTAGATTTCATCACTTAAACGAGGAAAGTCTAATATTCTTGTCAGGGTAGAATACCTTAGGTGTGAACGTATCACAACCTTAGCATGCATAATTTAGTCTCTTATGGGATTAGTCTATCAATTATCTTTCAAATACTATGTCTCTTTCAGTATTTAGTTAAGGATTTTGGCCCCCAAACCTTGTACCTAATTACCTGGTTTGATTACTTTGTACACGTATAACTCAACCTTATTTGGATCTACATTGGTCATTTTATACACTTATGACTCGACCTAGCTCCAATACAACATCAACTAATTAAGATCCTAGGTTATACTTAACATTCTACTTTAAGAGTTAACTTCTAAAGAAAGCTTTTCAACAATTGGACTCATAGAGAACCACAACACTATATCCTCACAATAATATATTCAAATTTTAAAATAAAACCTATCCTTTAATCCTAAATCAATCAACATAACTCAACTGCATGCCTTAGGTATTCTAAACACATCTATAAAACATACAACTCTACTATATTTCAACATTCAACAACAATTAACTCTTAATAGTTTAGAAATCAATATACATCATCCTAGATCAATGTATATAACATTATATTTATACAACTTGTCACATATGAGTAATTTAGTCTACTAACCTATGTTCAACACTTAGTACATAAAATAACAAGATTTTAATCAAAGAACCCATACCCATTTCCATTCTCCTTGTGCCCAACGCCATTGAAACAAAGAGCCTTTGACTCATCCACGCCCAGTGCCAATCTACCTGCACCCGACGTGAATGAGGTAGAACACTTGTGGCAATCACGTTTGGTGTGGCTAAACCCACACTTGACCTTGTTTAGATAGAGAGTCTTTGCCTAACATACACCTAAAATCACAACATTGGCATATGACGCCGTCTAAGTAGAAAACTTTTGTCTTGATCACACTTAACACCACTCAACTAGGATATGGAATCACCATGTCCGAGAGCTCCAAGGGCATCCATGATCAACGTCATGCCTAATGTGACCAAGTTAGAGAGCTTATTTCTTCTAAATCACGTCTGATATTACCAATCCTGCACCCGGTGAGAGTGAGGTACGAAGTCTTTGGCGTGTATTATTCCTAACGCATGCCTGGTGCGATGATAAATTCTACACTTGACAAATTCATGTTTTGGCCCAAACTACTTAAAACTCAAAAAATCCCACACATGCAATGCACCAAATCACGTCTATACATCATTAGTAATTCATTATCACTAACAAAAGCCACATGCAACCATTAAATAGCTTAAAATCAACAATTCTTCCCCCAAGGCACCAAAACCCCAAGAACCAAAAATCTACTCGTCAAATTCACAACAAAACAACTAGCCAAACATGTAATTCAAGCAACATTCTAAGTATAAACCAACATGAACAACCCAAAATCAACACTTTTACCAATTTTTCTTACCTCCAATCACTCCGAATAAAGGAAGAAAGAAAAGTTTGGGAGTCTTTGGAAAACTTCATACTAATCCTCCAAGTCTCTAAATCCCAGCTCTAAATGCTTTGAATCATAGCACGACTACTCAACAATCTCCAGGGAAGGGTTCTATGCTCTCTACGGACTCAAAGGAGGGAAGGAAATCTCTCTGGCTTCAGAGCTCCTCTCTCTAACTTCTTTCTAACTTTCTTAAAAAAATAAACTTACGAAATTCACTTGTTAAAAGAGACCTTACATAACATCTCCAAACTAGTCAACTTAACCTTTACTCAGAGCAACTTTTAAATAATTGAAAACTCTTATGAGTTCCTAGATTTTCTCAACAATTAAACAATAAATCACAACAACAAATAAATTAATAAAATCGATGATTAATTCACAAAAATCACAGTGTTATAGCTTAGTTATATTTATTAAAATATTACTATAAATTAAGTTAATGATTTATTACAACACATTTTTAGAACATGTTACTAGAGATAAAGTTGCAAAAAAAAATTATCTCAATATTATTTTTTGAAATTAAGTCTCACATCAAGTAAAAGAATGATATATAAAAAGCATATTTCTCCTATCTTTAATTGTTTTTCAAAATTGAAGTTTCACATCGAGTAAAAGAATGATTGCATACATTGAGCATATATATATATATATATATATATATATATAAGATTGGTGAGCCTCCTTCGCTAGTACGCTTGATGCTTTAAGATGGGGGTGGTACCTGCAAAAGAGACTTCGATGCTAAAGTTAGGGTTTGTATGAGTATGAGTCTCGTATAAGTAATGCACGTACCTTAGTGTGAATTAGGGTTGCTTTGGACCCTGGGCCTGAGATGAGATATGATAAGATTAGATAATGGGTCTCGTCTGGAGCGAGATTCCCTGAGATCAGTTATGATCTACTTAAATGCCGAGATGACGTCGCGTAGCGCGTGCCCGAGGTCATCTTGCACTATGATGCCGAGCTCGGAGCTCGGTTTCGCAGTACGGATAGTACACTAGCCCCCCGAGCTCCGAAGACCGTAGGTCGAGGAGTTAAGACCGAGCTCGCTGGAGGGAAGTGACCTTTCGCGTACGTTGGCCTGTCAAGGTGCCATGTGTCGTAACTGTCGCTTCTCATTTCGATAACCGAGGCTGGCGCGTTAATGGGCGTGACGGTTATGTAATGATGGCCTCATTTAATGCGTGATCAGGTGTGTCCCCTGGCTGACACGTGTTGTGGCCGTTTGAATTTTGGAAAACCCCTTTTTCTCTTACTCGCGCCCCTTCCCCTTTCACTTTACTCTTTTCATTCTCTTTCTCCTTTAGTTTCTTGCGCAAGCTACTTCCTGCACCTTTGCTTCCCTTCATTCTCCGTCTCCATTTTCGCGAACCTCGTCGTCGTTTTCGATAACCCAGTCATTGTTAGGGTTATTTTCTGAGGAAGAGTACCAGGTACTTTCTTTCTGCAGTTTTCTTTTTCTTTCTTCCCCACTCTTCTTTGGGTCTTTCTTGTCATCTTTATGGCTGGAGGGAGTGGTGTTGGTTCCTCCGCGCCTGCCAAGGGCAAGGCATGGGGTAAGGCGGCGACTGCCAGAGCGGCCGTCGCAGCGAAAAAGAAGGAGGTGGCTTCGCCATCGAACCTCGTTCCAGGCATTCCTGGGTACGACTGGGTTCGGCGCGAGATGGCGGAGCCCCAAAGCGTTTTCCGATCCTTTCGTGAAGTCAATGCGGTTTTGAGATCGCTCAGAATCTGTGACCCTTCTATGTCCCGAATGATCCGTCTTGAACCGTGTCAGGCTGGAGAGGGCATGTATATGGGGAAGTCCACTGACTCTCCCCATTTCTATATGTACCATTGTTTTTTTAGGAATTTAGGTGTCTGCCTTCCCTTCACCCAATTTGAGTGTGATTTTTTGAATTTTGTCAGCTCGGCCCCCTGCCAGTTGCACCCCAATAGTTGGGGTTTTTTGAGGGCTTTTCAAGTCCTCTGTTCAGTGCTAGGGGTAGAGGTGTCCCTTCCCGTTTTTCTTCATTTTTATCAGTTGAAGATAGGCATTCTGCCTTATGGCATACTGTCCCTGAGCGGGAGTAGGGATGGGGGTTTGTTTACCCTCTACGCCCACTCATACAAGAATTTTAAGCAAGAGTTTTTCCAGGTTGCTCTTGTGGGTGTCGACCCATTGGAGGATGGGGCATTTTACTTCGGCGGGCTGTCGAAGTTCCCTTTCTATTGGTGCTCCAAACTGTCTAGGTTTCATGGGGTTGGCCAATTGAAATTGATAGCTTCGGAGGCGCCTGGAGAGTGAGTATTTCACCCTCTTTTTAGATTATTAGGGTTTGTGAAAATCCTTTTTCTGATGTGCTTCGGTATGCTGTGTTTGTAGGCATAATGGGCAGGAATAAGTGGCGCGAGCTGAACCACTGCTACAACGTGACCGAGCTCGAGGTCCCTGAGCCTCTAGAGGAGGAGGTTTCCCCCCTGAAGGTCAACCGAAAAAGAAAGAGGGGCGATAAAGAGGTCGGGGAAACCTCTACCCCTCGCGAAATGGAGGAGGTGACCTCCAAGGCTGCATATGCCGATGCAGTCGATCTCACTGGGAGCCCTCCGCCTGGGGAGGTTCCCCAAGTGGCTGTTGCAGGGACTTCTGAGCAAGTTGTTCCCTCTACCGAGGTAGGTGTTTTGTGCATTAATTTATTTTCTATGTTGATTTGGCTTGGTTTGTTGAGGTGTTGTCTCTCTTAGCAGGCTGGGGTATCTGCCGAGGTGGAGGTCCTGGTTGCTGAGCAGGTCGCCCAGGCTGCCAAGGTGAGTACCTCGCTTTTCGCTTTTCCCTCTATCCTGTATGTTAGATTCTTGTTTCTTGACATGAGGTCGATTTTTGCAGGAAGGGGGAGCTGTCGAGACCCTGGTGCCTCCGAGGTCGGAGGTGCCAGACGTGGACCCCCCTGTTGCCAAGCGGGGGACGCCGGCTTCTGCTTCTGTTACGGCTCGCGGTAAGGGGCCAAGTTCCGAGGTCCCTCCGACTACGCCTGTGGCCTCTGCACCATCGTCAGGGCCGTCACAAGCAGCTTCCCGGAGCCGATATATTGCTCACCAATTCGGGAAGGGTTGCTCTGATGTGCGCTTGGACCATGTGAGCGCCTCGACCGGCATGAACTCGCTGTGGAGCGCTGGGGTGACTGCCGAAAGATTCTTCCCCGAGGGCACGCTGAGCGCGGAGGGTCAGGGGATGATCGAGGAGGCCAGGCCTGTGGAAGGCTTTGACGCTGCTCAAGTCTTCCTTTAGGGGACTATGGCTATTGTGGATCACTGGAAGCACAAGTTGTCCAAGCAGCAGGAGGACCTGGCCAGGCTGAAGAGTCGAGTTAAGCCCTTGAGGGAAGAAGCCAAGGCCCTAAGGGAGGGGAGCAAAGCTTTGAAGGACGAGAACCGGGCCTTGGCAGGTGCTCTCGGGGAGGCTAAGCTGCGTAACGAAGCCGAGCTTCAAGCTACTCGGATGGAGGTGGAGAGGCTTCGGAAGTCTCTAGAGATTTCCCTGTGATCGAACGAGACCTATGCTACTCAGGTTCGCGACTTGCAGGAGCTCTCCAGTTCCTCCCGAGCTCGTATGCGTGCCTTAGAGGATGAGGTCACTGCGTAGAAGGCTGAGCTGGTGGCGGCAGCCGAGAAATGTCTCTGCGATGAGGTGGTTCTTGGCGGCCAAGTGGAGGAGAATGCCGCTTTGAGGGTGGACCTCGCGAAGCTAGAGGAGGCCAAAGCGAGGATGGAGAGGAAACTCGAGGAGACCGAGCGCTCTGTTGTGGTAGAGCATAAGAGGGGTTTCCTCATGGCCGCTCGCCAGGCCAGGCTCCTTGCGCCGGGGTTTGACTTCTCCGCTATGCATGTGGAGAAGGTCGTCCGCTTTGGGAAGCTGGTAAGGGAGGATGATGTCGAGGACAGCTCCAGCGAGAATGCCTCTGTGTAGGCCAATTTTGTAATGGCTTAGCTAAATTTTTTTTGCTTTATCTTTCTGTTTCGAATTCGGGTGTAGAACTCTGGAAACATCACTTGTATATATGTATTTTTGTCTTGTTGTTGCGTTTTCTTTCGCTTTTGCGTTTAAGCCTGATTTTTCTTTTTTGCGCGTTTTGAGAGATATGCCCGGTGTCTATTGTATCTTTGTGAAGGTTCAAACTCGACCTCCGATTTTTTGTTAACTAATTCTTCTGAGGGTTCGAATTTGACCTTAAGTTGATCATGCCGAGGTCCTCGGAAATTGGAGTAAAATGATTTTATTAAGGTTCGAACTCGACTTTGGATAAGAGTATTGAGGTTCGTATTCGACCTCAAACTTTAACGAGGTTTCGGACTCGACCTCGGATAAGAGTATTGAGGTTCGTATTCGACCTCAAACTTTAACGAGGTTCGGGCTCGACCTCGGATAAGCGTGCTTAAGGTTTGTACTCGACCTTAAATTGGAGTAAAATGATTTTATTAAGGTTCGAACTCGACCTTGGATAAGAGTATTGAGGTTCGTATTCGACCTCAAACTTTAACGAGGTTCAGGCTCGACCTCGGATAAGCGTGCTTAAGGTTCGTACTCGACCTTAAATTGGAGTAAAATGATTTTATTAAGGTTCGAACTCGACCTTGGATAAGAGTATTGAGGTTCGTATTCGACCTCAAACTTTAACGAGGTTTGGGCTCGACCTCGGATAAGCGTGCTTAAGGTTCGTACTCGACCTTAAATTGGAGTAAAATGATTTTATTAAGGTTCGAACTCGACCTTGGATAAGAGTATTGAGGTTCGTATTCGACCTCAAACTTTAACGAGGTTCGGGCTCGACCTCGGATAAGCATGCTTAAGGTTCGTACTTGACCTTAAATTGGAGTAAAATGATTTTATTAAGGTTCGAACTCGACCTTGGATAAGAGTATTGAGGTTTGTATTCGACCTCAAACTTTAACGAGGTTCGGGCTCGACCTCGGATAAGCGTGCTTAAGGTTCGTACTCGATCTTAAATTGGAGTAAAATGATTTTATTAAGGTTCGAACTCAACCTTTGGATAAGAAAATTGAATAAGAATATGGATTGAACAGAATGAGTCATTTTATTGATTATGTCCGTGTGCCTCGTTAAAAACCCTCTCAGTCAAAACAAAGACTAAGGTGGGAAAAGAGTGCACAACTCGTTCATACAAAATTAGTTGAAATGGAACTTAAGGTGCATAGCGTTCCGAGTTCGCGGCATTGGCTCTTCGCCGTGTTCTTGTAGTCGGGGGGCCTCCGGTTTCTTGAGCTTTGTCTCCGGGCTTGCTAGCGGGGCTCGATTTTTCACTACAGGGATCGGTCCTCGGGCCAAGGTCAGTGGCCTCCCTGCGGGTGATGTGAGCTACGGTGGGGGGATCTCCCTTGCTTTGCTTGCTGGACGGGGAGATGATTTTACCGTCGCTTCCTGGGAACTTCATGGTGAGGTGCGGAGTGGACACCACTGCCCCAAGTTGGTTCAATGTCGGCCTCCCAATGATGATGTTATAGGAGGTGTTGGCCTCCACAAGGAGGTATTGAACCATGATTCTCCTTGTATCCGGGGAACTTTCGAAGGTGGTCAGTAGGTCCACGTATCCTCGAGTGTGCACTCGCTCTCCTGCGAAACCGACTAGGGGCTCTGTGTGAGGTTGGATGAGAGAATGGGGGACGTCTAACCTGAGGAACGTCGGCCAGTACAAGACGTCGGCCGAACTCCCTTGGTCAATGAGTGTCTTCTGCACCTCCTAGTTGGCTACTTCTACGACGATGACCATGGGATCATCTTGGTTAGGGCTGACGCCTGCGTAGTCCTCGTCAGAGAAAGAGATCGGCGGTGAGCTCTGGTGCGAAGCTGAGGTGGTAGAGTGGACGCAATTGATGTTCCGCAGGTGTCTCCTCCAGGCCAAGCTGCTAGCGCCTCCCCTAGCGAAACCACTTGCAATTGTGTTGATTACTCCCCGTAAGGGAGCTGACCCTATTTCCTGGCTTATCTTGGCTTGTACTGCGCCACTGGCATTTTGTTGGGAGCCCGAGGGTTGGTCCATGCGAGCTCCCGAACCACGACCTTTGCCCCGTCCTCGTCCACCATAGCCCCCTCGGTGACCCTACTGTCGCTGGACGTACTGGCCGAGGTGACCTGCCTGGATGAGCTCTTCGATACGGTCCTGGAGCGTGCGGCACTCCTCCGTGGTGTGACCGTGGTTCCTGTGGTATCGACAGTGTTTGGACTTGTCAGCACTGTTGGGAGTGTGACCTGGTGGTGGAAGGGCGAGTAGGTTGCTGTTGCTGGCTTCCTCCAGGATGTGGACTCTGGGTACGTTCAGGGGAGTGTAGAAGTCATATCTCCCCCCTCTGTTTGCCCTAGTCGACTTCTTGAACTGGCTGTCGTTATTCACTTTGATTTTATCCTTGTGCCCCTGTTCTGGCTTCGCTGGTCCTTTTCCGTGAACCTGGTCACGGAAAGCGGAGTGTTCCTCCATCTGGATGTAGCCCGCCGCGCGAGCGCGAAGCTCGTCCATGTCGCGAGGAGACTCACGACATAGGCTGTCGACGAATGGTCCGGGCTTGAGTGCCATAAGCATGGCATGCAGGGCGACCTCGGGGTTCAGATTTCTGATCTTAACCGAGGTGGCGGCAAATCGCTCCATGAATGCCCGGAGTGGTTCGTCGTCGTTTTGCCTAAGACTGGCCAGGGCGGCTGAAGTGACATGGTGAGGTCGGCTCGTCGCATACTGCGCTGTGAACCTTCTGACTAGGGTGCCGAAACTATCAATGGACTCGGCAGGCAGCTGGGTATACTAGTTGAGCGCGGCCCCCTTGAGTGAGGTTGGAAAAACCCTACACAAGATAGCGTCATTGTTAGTGTAGAGGTTTACCTGCGTCGTATACAGGTCGATGTGCTCATCTGGGTCTCTCGTGCCATCATAGCGATCGAGGTGGAGAGGCTTCCACCCATGAGGGAGTGGTGTCTCCATGATGCCATCCACAAAAGGGTGGCGGCGGAAGGTTGCCTGATCCCCTGAGACATGAGTAGGGGCCTTGCTAACTTCATGGGCCAACTTGTGCATCGGTGCATGAGACCGATGCGTGGCAAGTCGTTGAGTCGGTGCCCTAGTCGCGGTCCGGGGTTGAGAGACTGAGTGCTCCTCCTCCTCATTGTGGTTGCTCGTATGAGGAGGATGGTCAGAGTGTCGCCGAGGGAGTTGGGCGCGAATCCGCTCGTTTTCCACGCGTAGCGCCGCTAGGTCAGCCTCATTGGCGGTCCGCATTGCGGCTAGGTCGGTTTCGTGCTTGGCGCGCATGTTCTGCAGATCGGCGTCGTGTTGTTGTCGCATCTGTTCGACCTGATCGATCAACCTCCTCAATGCTGCTTCGCTATCCATGGCAGATGGATGATCTAGGTCGTCTGTTGCGCATCTGCTATGGCTTCTGGTGCAAACCATAAGCGTGGCCGATAAGAGTTGTCTTGATCGGCCCCACGGTGGGCGCCAAATGTTCTTACCGAAAATCTGTTGCAGAGATGATCCTCCGAGTAAGATTGGTGAGCCTCCTTCGCTGGTACGCTTGATGCTCCAAGAATGGGGTGGTACCTGCAAAAGAGACTCCGATGCTAAAGTTAGGGTTTGTATGAGTATGAGTCTCATATAAGTAATGCACGTACCTTAGTGTGAATTAGGGTTGCTTTGGGCACTGGGCCTGAGATGAGATATGATAAGATTAGATAATGGGTCTCGTCTGGAGTGAGATTCCCTGAGATTAGTTATGATCTACTTAAATGCCGAGCTGACGTCGCGTAGCGCGTGTCCGAGGTCATCTTGCATTGTGATGCCGAGCTCGGAGCTCGGTTTCGCAGTACGGATAGTACATATATATATATATATATATATATATATATATATATATATATATATATATATATATATATATATATATATATATAAACATAAAGTGAAACTTTAAATAAACTTTGATATGCAATCTAGATTTGATGATGACTAATTGAGGATATCTTCTCTTGATTAAAAGAAATAACTTAGGATATCTTAAGTCTTAAAGGACTTATAAATTAGAGTCATAAATTATAAGTGGTAATACAATCTAATAGTCATTTTATAATATTTCTAAAAACTTAGCAATATTATTAAAATGTTACAAAACACCACTTTGATAATATTTTTAAAAAATTTTATTATCAATATATAAAATATTGTTAAAAGTATTTAACAATATATAAATTTTATTTTACATTTAATAAAATATATAAAAAAATATATTAATAACATTTACTCATAATTTAACAATAATTTTTTAATATCGGTAAAAACACATTTTGTGGTTGATGTTCCTCAATTATGTATAAACTTAAATTTATACACCTTCCATTGATTAAAACATAATAATCGATCTTCAATTATAAATTGCATACTCGATATATAATCGTGCATGTACTCTCTTATGTTACAGGTAGTTATAAAGTCCATATTTCTGATTTGAACAATTAATACAAGTATAATAAGTCATAATATATATCAACGAATATTAAAAAAAAAAAAAAACTTAACCAAAAAGAACAAATAAATAAAACAATATTTGGGTTTAATCTTATAAAATAAATATATTAAATTTAGAGTGATCAGTAAATATTATTTAATCTTTACAAAATATATACTTAATTCGAGGGATTCAACTATTTTTTAAAGTAAAAGGTGTCGTTTAGAAGATAAATTGCAATTATAATCATATTTATACCCAAAAAAAATTGCTGAGCTTAGTGAGCTATATCATGTAATAAATTGCTAACTTTGAAGCAAATTGCTGAGTCAAAATTAACTGAAAGGAAGTTGAGTGAATCTGAGTCACAATGAGTTGAGTGAGATTGTTGAATTGAGATGAACTTAATAATTAAAAGCTATACACGAAAGGAAATTAGTTGTTTAGTTCATAGAACCTCTAGTTGAGAAGCTTAGTTATGGAAATACGGTCAGTTGAGAAAAAACAAGGTTCTGCTTTGGAGATAACGTTTATTGAGATCAAAATGACAAGGATTAAGCAAGTAGAAGAACAAACAAAAGTAGCATAACTAATCCTCAGTTTCTGTAGAGTCACTATTCAGTATAAAGTGAAGGTGAAACTCCTATATATTCTCGAAGTCAAAATTTACATAATATTGAATTTGATGGCCAATACTTTGGGCCTATATTAACATTCAATACCATAAAAAGTACTGTATGTCTGTATCCAACGGGTTGGGCCATAAGTAGATAACCATGGTGTAAACGAACCCATTCTATTTAATCATTCATTTCTTGCATATTTTCTAATTCTAATTTCTAACCAAGTTTTCGGGATTCTACTAGAGAAAGGCACTGTTCACCGAACTCATCGTTCTTCTTATGTATTCCATCAAACAAAGTATCAATACACATACACTACACCTAATCGCTCGCTTTAGTAGCTTTTCTTCATGCGGTTGAAAAATCCTATTGAGTAAAGCACGGCGAAGACGTTACAATATTTATATTTTCACCACTTATAATGCCATATGTGGCGGTTCACTGACTTGCATGCAAAATTGCGTATCCTGCATTGCGGAGCATGGAGCCAGGCACAACCTGATTATAACAAAACACGTATTTTTATAGTTTAGATATGTTTCGTTCGAAGAACGCTTAGGCTTAATTTAGTCACTCTACAAAAGTTAAAGCATTTAAAAATGTAATTTGTCCGTTCTTACTTTTGGGTTAGGGTTTTTTATACTTGACTATTATGAGTTTACGGAACTCGAGAATTTGAAATTTGAAATTTGATAAGATAATTATTTATCGATACGTGATCTTGAATAATAAAGATAAAATTTTGTGTCAAATATGGGTCTCTAGTTGAATTTGTATCAACATCCCCTAAGGAGTCACATTACAAGAAAAATGTAAATTTTTGACGAAAATTTCCAACGTCTATGGATCCATCGAAAATTTCCGACAGAATTTTTTGTCAGAAATTTTCCGTCAGAAATTTCCGATAGAAATATAAATCCGTCAGAAATTTCCGATAGAAATATAAATCCGTCAGAAATTTCTGACAGAAAAATAAATTCGTCGGAAATTTTGGACAGAAAAATAAATCCATCAGAAATTTTCGACGAAAATTTTCCGATGGAATATTCCGTCAGAAATTTCCGACGAAATTATAAATCCGTCATAAATTTCTTATTTTTAATTATTATTTTTAATTCTTATTTTTAATTTCTTATTTTAATTTATTATTTTTAATTTCATATATATATTTGTAGTATTAAAATTTTATATATCTTTTAAAGGTATAAATATATATTATAATTATTTATTACAAGTTTTTTATATCTACGATTAGTATTAAAAATGAAAATAAATTAGGTCACACTATATTTTATTATAATTTAGTTGATTTGAACCTAACTTTCTTTAAAGATATATATTTTAAGCATGACTTATTTATCTATCATAGACATTTTTTAAATGTTTGGGTAGAACTACAATCATAAAGACTTATTTTATAATAATTTAACACTATTAAAAATATAAAAATAAATATGTTAAATTTTATAAAAATAAAGTTTAATTTATTTATGATATAAATATGTTTTTAATATCTAATATATATTTTTAGATGATAATTTATTTTATAATATATCTTATAATAATAATTCTAAATGGAACATAAATTTTCTAATTTTTCTAATTTTTATTTTTTTAATCAATGTATACAATTTTACTATTTTGATTTTTTCAATCAACGTATACAATAAATAAAAAACACAAAAGATAAACATGCATGCTACAAATTTTATTTTATCAAAAAATTATTTATTTTAATATATTACATTATATATGTGAATATTAAGACATATATATATATACATATATATATATTATAACTAAACTTTTTAAAAAATTAATTCATTATTAAGAAATTTTTTTTATCACATGAGAATTAATTTCCTTCAAAAATTTTACAGATAACAAATAAATAAACATTTTTTCTGAATCTATATATTTATTTTATTAGAATATAATTTTTATTTTTTAAAATATATTATTTTTTAGATAAAAAATTATGTATATGTCAAATAGTAGTGGGGCAAGTGCCCCACTATTCCAAACGTGCATCTGTCCCTGTATATATATATGTATGTATGTATATATATATATATATAATATATGGGGTTATAATTATAACGGTGTAACTTTTACTAAGTATTATGTCGCTTTATAACTTTATATTAAATGTGAATTTTGTAAATCCAACCGTTAAATTGAAAGTTCATATCACTTTGTACGTGTATATCAAATTTTGTTAAAATTGAACAACAACTGGAAGGTAATCAAAGTGTTCATATTTTAGTGTATTTTGAAATGAATATATTACATCAATTTTATTTTATAAAAATGAAGTATCAAATCATCTTGGATTAATATAAAGTTTTGTATATATAATCTATAAGAGATATGAACTTTCAATCTAACAGTTGGATTTACCAAATTCACATTTAACATAAAGTTATTGAGCGGTGTAATACTTAGTAAAAGTCACATTTAATATATATATATATATATATATATATATATATATATATATATATATATATATATATACACACACACTTATATATATATATACACACACACACACACACACACATATATATATATATATGAGGGGGGTTATAATTACAATAGTGTAAATTTTACTAAGTGTTACATCGCTCAATAACTTTATATTAAATGTGAATTTTGTAAATTCAACCGTTAAATTGAAAATTTTTTACTCTTAAATCATATATACAAAATGTTATATTAATCGAAGATGATTTCTTATAAAACAAAATTAAATCTGTTGGAAAATTTATATTTTCGATGAGAAAATTTTTGTAGGAAAAGCTATATTATTGATAGAATATTTCAGACAAATTTATATTTGTTGAAAATGTAAGAACTGATTTTAAATTTGATATGAAAATATTATGATATAATTATATAAGATTTTAAGTTAGTATTTTATTAATGGTTGGTAATTAAAAAATAAAACAAGGATAAATACATTTTTTGAATTTTATGTTTGATTTAAGGTAAATAAATATATTAAATTAATTAATAATTTATTTAAAATATTAAAATTTAATTTATAAGTATGTAATAAATAAATATTTATAATTTTATAAATTATATTATCATTATAAATTATAAAATTAAATAATTTAAATTATAATTTTAAATAGAAATAAGTAGATGTTAATTATAAAAGTAAGTAATATAAATAAAGAATAATTAAATATATTATTATTATTATTATTATTCGTAATATAAAATTATTATATATTATTATTATAGTATAAATATGAGATTGTATATTTGAGGATGACTTAAATGAATTAATTTGTACAAGTTATACTGACAACATACATATACATTTCGGTAGCTTACTCATCAGAACTTCACAGTTAAGCATGCTTGACCTGGAATAGTACAGGGATGGGTGACCTTCTGGGAAGTTTCCCAGAAATTGCACAAGTAAGGATAAAACACGCTAAATAGTAAAATATTGTGAAATAGAACCCTTGAGAGGCTAAATATGAGGGTTGTTACATTAATAAATTTATTAAAATTAAAAAAAATTATAATTTCTGACGGAATTTTTCGTCAGAAATTTGTGATGGAAATTTTTTACAGAATTTTCTGACAGAATTTTTTGACGGAAATTTCTGTCAGAAAAATTATTTCCGACGGATTTTTTTTTTCCGACGTCACTTCCGTCGAAAATCTGTTGGAAAAAGAAAAATCCATCGGAAATTTAACTATTTTCGTCAGAAATTTTCATCGGAAATTAGCATTTTTCTTGTAGTGTCAGTTACTTGATCTATAAGGAATATGATTGGTGGGATACGTAGCCAAAACCTCTCGATCTAATCCTCTTGGTGAAAACCTCTTGGTTATACCTTCTTAGCAAATGTTCAGGGTATTTGGCTAAAACCTCTTAGCCAAAACCTCTCAACAAAAAGTTGGAAGGGTATACTTGTCCATTAGCCTCAAGCATGAAAGATGTAGAGACTAAGTTGAAGTACACTCTTGGAAAATGTTCAAGGTACTTGGCTTGAAGCTTTCGGTCAAACCCCCTAGATAAAAAGTCGAAAGGGTATACTTGCCCACCAACCTTGAGCATGAAAAGGCGTAGAGGTTAAGTCATTGTGTCGATTAGATTCTAATATTCTTACTAATGTAGGAAAAGTGGGAAGTCGACCAAAAAACCTTAAGCACAAGGTATGAGAAAGTTTTCAAGTTTACAACATTTACTCGACATTTTTCTAATAGGTGTACACAAATTGTCAACCTTGAGCACAAGATGCGAAAAGGCTTTTTTAAGTACACAACCTCCACTCGACATTTTTCTGATATGGTACACAAGCTATCAGCCTTGAACACAAGGTGTGAGAAGGCTTTTAAGTACACAACCTTCACTGGACATTTTCCTGAGAGGTTAAGAGCATGCTTATAAATGTCTAATTTCATCACATAGTCACTTGAAAGAAGCCTACAAATTGGTTGTTTCAAACCGGAAGTATATAGTCGGCAAAATACCTAGATGATATAATAGTCATTAAAATACATAGATTATACACTAGTCGACAAAATATCTAGATGAAACAATGGTCATCAAAATACTTAGATGATACAAAAGTCAGCAAAATGCCTAGATGGTATAGTGGTCGCTTCTAATCACGATGATCGATTGCAATCATGTTGCAAGTGGTTCTACTCATTGATTTTCCAAGTTGCTTCAAATTGGTTGATTGGAATCATTTTGCAAGAGGGATCTTACTCGTCAATTCTCCGAGTCGCTTCTAGTACATGGTGACTAATTGCAATCATATTGCAAGTGATCCTACTCGTCGATTCTTTGAGTCACTTTTAATCGCGATGGCAATTTCAATTGTGTTGCAAGTCGTCTTACTCGTCGATTCACCAAGTCTCTTAAAATTGCAATGGTCGATTGTAATCATGTTGCAAGCAGTTCTACTCATTGATTCTTTGGGTCACTTCTAATTGGTCGATTGTAATCATATTACAAACAGTCCTACTCATCAATTCTCCAAGTCACTTCAAATTGTGGTGGCCAATTGCAATCGTATTGCAAGAGGTCCTACTCGTCAATTATATGATGCTCACACAATTGTCATCCAACTATAGAATATCATGATTTTGCAAGTTCACTAAGTTAAAAAAAATGTCAACGACTTGAAGTGAAATTGAAAACAAGAGGCTTCCTTAACAAAATTTATTGAAAAAACAAGGAAAATTCAATGGAAATACTAAATAATAAAAACACAAGCTTTAATTCCTATAAATTGAACTTCTTGAATCAAATGCTATGTATGAATACTCCCTGTCGCTCGCGTTCTATTTTGGTAACATTTTCTTGCCACTTTCTAGTCAACACAAAACACTCCTATTGATCCATCTTTCATAGGATACTTAACTTTTAGATGAGCTATTAACACCATTGCACCCAATTTGTTCAACGTTGGCCTCCCGAGAAGAATGATGTATGAGGATGAGGCATCCACCACCAAGTATCGTACCACTAATGTCTTTGCTTTCTTTCCATCACTGAATGTGGTTTCTAAATTGACAAAACCCCAAACCATGATCTACTCAACTATGAATCTAACCAAAGCTCTTGTATATGGCATTAAGAGGTCCCTCAAAATCTTCATTCCTATGAAATCATCCCAGTATAACACATCGGTCGAATTACCTTGGTCCACCAAAATGTACTTTATGTTAAATGTAACATCCCGAATTTTCTACTAATATAATAGTTAATTATTATTTATTTTTATATTTATGGAGATTATTTTCTTATAATTATTTTAATTAATTAAATGGGTTTTATAGAATATTTTAAAGGTTTTTAATAATAATGAGTATTTTAATTAAATAATAAATATTTATGAAAATTATTTTGTATAATATTTATTAGAGAACTATGTATTCTTATGATATTTTGTTATAGTAAGTATTTGAAGAAAATTATGTGTTATAATTGTAATTATTTATATATTTTATTTTAATTATAATTTTGTTAGAAGAAACAGATATATTTGATATATATATATATATATGTTAATTATTAAATATTTTAAATTTTAGTAGCCCAGAACGGGCCGTTCTGGTTTAAGAACGAGTCATTCTAAACATGGCCGTTATGAGTTAAACTCAACTTTAGAACAGGCCGTTCTGGTTTAAGAACGAGCCGTTCTAAATGTGAATTTAACACATGACGAATGAATCCATAACGGGCCGTTCTAGATTCGAAACGGGTCGTTCTGGCTACTTCTGACGTCTATAAATAGCACACTCTGACACTACCAAAAGCATATTTTTCGCTTCTGACTTCTTTTTCTTCTACGCTCTCTGAAGGCCAAGGAGAACCAAGAGAAGGAGACCAGCAAGATCCTACTCTAGTTTCATCTCCTGCTTATCGAGGTAAGGGGGGAGTGAGAAACCTCGCTCTAGGTGTGGGAATGTATGTTGGGTAGTGGGATTGGCCTCCAATCCTATGTTTGTTGTATGCTCATGTATGAGGGATATTTCCCAATTGTATCTGTTTCATCTATTGTTCTTTTTATATGTAATTAATTGTATGATTTGAGATCTCTATGGGTTCTTATAGGAAATCCTAAGGGAATGCATTAGTGGTTGTAAAAAGAGATTGTTTGAAGAGGTAATTATATGAGTAAATTGTATTGTTTTAAATGTTTATCGTATGAATTAGAACATTTTTACCAATTGTATGAAGAGATCTATGATATGCAATGATGTGAATCTCTTGTGTTACTCAATGTTACCCTCTAATGAATATAGTTGATGAGCATGTGATGTGAGACAATTTACGACATGATAATGAGACATGATAATATTATATGATAATGAGACATATAATGTGATATGAGAATGCATAGAGTCTTGAATTACATGTATCATTTGCATAAATATTTTAAGGGTACGATATGGAATACATCGCCAGGGAAGGCCCCTTTGTGTAAAAGCTTGGGGATTAGTCCTTGGGGATAGCTCGGTTTGTAAGTCTCATCTCGCCCATTGTGTGCATGGGATGTATCTTGCGTGGCTTAGCAATCCCGACTAGACCTTGGTAGTATGTCCTTCTAGTGAGAGTGCGCAGAGGGTGTAACCCGACATGTACTCCTAGACTACTTTACGTGTGTTGCTAGCGGCAATACACCATGTGATGTGTTACTAGCGCCACATGCATGATAATATATAGTCTATGTCCATTACATGTGCATTTTTAATCTTATATGTTAAAGTGATTTTTATGTCTTTGGTGAGTGGGATGTGATATTGTTGTTAATCTATCTATTCTATGTACATATACATGTCTTGTTTGTGTTTGGCTACCCGGTGTGTATTCCTACACCGTGAGCCAGAGTGAGATGTTTCTCACTCCCTTTTCTTTTGTGTTGTTTTCCTTTGATTGTTATACAAGTGATCATCAGCATGAGGCTGAGGATGTTGGTGATGAAGCTTAGGCTTCAATGTTGGGCTTTGCTCTGATAGGACATGTGACATCAAGGCATAGATAGGATTAGATTAGGATGTTGTTCTTATTAAATTATTTTTGAAACCTTAGCATTATTTCTTTGTATTTTCCGCTGATTTTCTTATTTGTTTAAGTCATGAATGTGGTACTCTCTATCTGAACATGTTTGATATTTTAATTATGAAAGATTATGATCTTCAAATTTTTTTTATCTATGTGTTATGGTATACGGGGTAGAGGGTGTCACATTAAAACCCATCAAAATCACTAAAATGACAATTGGGTCATCTTGATGAGGTACCACTCCATCATAGTCGGCATCCGAGAAAGTGATATTGGGATGTTGACTCCTTTTTTTTTCCATTATTGTCACTACTAATCTAGCGTATCTCTTTCTTATTGTTGATATAATGCCTCCCCCTGCAAAGCCTCCAATAATTGTGTTAAAGCCCCCATATATTGCCTATTGATGACTTGATGTCGCTTTGATTGAGGAAGGATGCATGGGTGGATCTCTACTGTCTCAATCATCCTTTACTTTTCTCTCCTTAAAACTAGTGCTACTTGAATATCTTTGCTTAACAAATTTTGATAAATGTCCTTTTTTTTTATCAAGCGTTCGATTTGCTTAACAAGGATGAAACATTTCTCCATCTCATGGCTAAATGTCTTATGAAACTCACTCCACTCTGACTTCTTTGACCCTATTTGTTGATCAGTTGTGGTAGGAAAAGTAAATAAGTTAGCATTGTTCACATACCTAAGAATATGAAACTTAGGAGCTTTCAAAGAGGTCCAATGTTCCACCTCTTTGTCATCCTTACCCAAATTATCCATTCTTTTTATCCAGTTGGATCGAGGGTGTAGGTGATCTCGCCCTCCCTCACTTTCCAAGACCAACTTCTTATCTTCTTTCGACCTCTTGCTAATTTGACCTTCTTCGAACTTTATGTAACTTAACAAATAAACTTTAACCTCAGCCATTATTTGGTAGTTCATTATTTCTAAGTCAAATACTTCCAATCGCAAACCCTTCTAGAAAGCTACAACTACCATCTTTTCATCCAAAGACATAACCTTTATAGAGACTTCGTTGAATCTCTAGAGCACACTACAAGAAAAATGCAAATTTCTAACGGACATAATCCGTCGATAAAAAGGAATATCCATTGAAAAAAGAGAATTTTCGACAAACTTTCGACGAATGCAAATCGGTCGAAAAAAAGAGTGTCGAAAAAAAAATCTGTCAGATATTCCATCAGTGTAACATCCCGAATTTTCTATTGGTAAATAGTTAATTATTATTTATTTTATATTTGTGGAGATTATGTTCTTATAGTTATTTTAATGGGTTTTATAGAACGTTTTTAAAGGTTTTTAATAATTATTAGTATTTTTGATAATGAATATTTATGAAAATTATTTTTGTAATATTTTGATTTTTAGTAGCCCAGAACGGGCCATTCTCAAACTGGAACGGGCTGTTCCAGACTACTAAAATGGCCTAAAAAGACTAGGTTGGAACGGACCGTTCCAACACACAATTTTATGAGTAATATGCGAACCTAGAACGGGCCATTCCAGAAGTTGACGTTGTGGGTTAAGTGTAATCCCAGAACGGGCCGTTCTGATTTGAGAACAGACCGTTCTGGATATGAAATTTGCGTAGGACAAATGAGTCCAGAACGGGCTGTTCAGGATTCAAAATGGGTCATTCTGGCCACATCTAATGCCTATAAATAGAACGTTCTGACACTCCAAAAATGCATTTTTTCACTTTTGACCTCTTTTCTTCTATACTCTCTGAAGACCAAGGGGGAACTCAAGGAGGAGATTAGCAAGGTCTTGTTTAGGTTTTAGCTCCTGCTTATCGAGGTAAGGGGGAGTGAGAAACCTTGCTCTCTGGGTGTGGGAATGTATGTTAGGTAGTGAGATTGGCCTCCAATCCTGTGTTTGTTATACAAAACTTGATATAAACATATAAAGTCATATGAACTTTCAATTTAACGGTTGGATTTACAAAATTCACATTTAATATAAAGTTATTGAACAATGTAATACTTAGTAAAAGTTATACCAGTGTTATTATAATGCTTCTCATTTTAAAATATAAAAATTATTATTTAAATTTTTAAATTTATAATACATAATTTAAATTGTATCATAATATTAATTTTAAATAGAAATAAGTAGATTGTTAATTATAAAAGTAAATATATATAAATAAAGATTAATTAAATATAATATTATTATTATTATTGGTAATATAATTATTAAATATATTATTATATTTTTATAACGGTTCGGATACACCGAAATGAGAGGGATCCAAAGATAGTATAAGTATGAGATTGTATATTTGAGGATGACTTAAATGAATTAATTTGGACTACTTATACTGACAATATGCATATGTCTTTCTGTAGCTTATCTCATAAGAACTCCACAGTTAAGCGTGCTTGACTTGGAGTAATATAGGGATGGGTGACCTTCTGGGAAGTTTCCCAAAAATTGTGTAATTAAGGACAAAACATGCTAAAAAGTGAAGTATTGTGAAATAGAATCCTTGAGAGGCCAAATATGAGTATTTCGTAGCGACCGAATTTGCAACGTCTATAAAATTTAATAAAATAAAAAATAAATCTTTAGCGACCAATTTATTCGGTCACTAATTTGGACCCCATACACATCAACGACCAAAATCATTGCAACGATTTTGCGACCGAAATTTTCGGTCTCTAAACCAAAATTTTCGGTCTCTAAATAGCGACCGAAAATTTTTTGGTCGCTATATAGCTTTGCGACTAGGGTTTTGCGACTACTTAAATTCGGTCGCTAAGGCAAATAACGACCGATTTTAGCAATTTAGCGGCCGATTTTGGTGGTCGCTAAATCCAATTTTTTTTTTTTTGTAGTAATCCATCAAATGTTGACTAGGATCATAAGTTCCATCAAACGAATCAATTTGAGGCACCCGTTGGTCTCGTGGAATGGGTACTACCTCGATTCTTCTAGAAAGGCCTAAAGTTCTTCCACACCTCAATTGTCAAATCTCCCTTCTTTGGCTTGAGGTTGGCTTGTATCGTTTCCTACATCTCATTCGCCCTTTGCTAGATTTCTTCATTCTCCATGTTGATAACTTTCTCTCTTTCCTTAGCTTGGGCATTCTCTTCTCTTAAACCATTGATCAAGGCCATTGTAGACACCCAATTTCGTCCGGGAGCATACAAACAAGGAAAGAAACCTCTGTTATGGAGGGAAGGAGCTCCCGAAGCATGCAAACAACAAGACAGGACTTAAGAAGGCCCGAAAACCCAAATAAGTTGATTTTAGAAGACTGGAACGGGCTGTTCCAAAATTGGAACGAGCCGTTCCAAGTTTCTAAAAGGGCCAACAACCCTAAATTGGAATGGGTCGTTCCAAGATTGGAACGGGCCGTTCCAAGATCGGAACAGGTCGTTCCAAGCTTATAAAAAGTGGGTTAAAACCATTACTGGAACGGGCCATTCCCAAACTGGAACGGGCCGTTCCAAGTTAAGAAAAAGGCCTAAAAACCTTTCTTTGGAACGACCGTTCCAGTCTACCAAAGAATGCGTTAATTTTATCCCTGGAACGGGCCGTTCCAATTTCAAAACAGGTCGTTCCAGTTACAAAATTAACACAGAACGGCCATATCTAGAACGGGCCGTTTCGATTTTGGAACGGCCCATTCTGGACCCTTTCTGAAGTCTATAAATAGACAGCTTGGGCTCATTTCTGAAGACTCCAAAATTTCGTCCAGACTCCTTAGGACTCGAAATTTCTTCCTTTTTCTCTCTCTTTCTCTCTTTTGTATTTCTTGAGATTTTGTGAGGCATTGTAGTGTGAAGAGTTGCCACAAAGCACCTAAAATTTGCCTATTTTGAAGATTCAATAGAGTTCATTCAAGAGGTATTTCAGTTAATCTCTCTTTTTTTTTTTTTTTAATTTCTTATCTATAATAAATATTGTTATAATAAAAATAATCTTGTAGACATTTTAGAGTTAATTGTATAATTTAAATTTCAAGCATGTAAATAATTATTAATAAAAAGGGGATTTAATATTTTTATTATTATCATTTATAATGCTAACTTCATCATAGGGTACCAATTAAGGGTACTGTAAGGGTGCTTAATACCTTCCCTACACGTAACCGACCCCCGAACCCAATTCTGGTTATCAATGCTATTATTGGATTTTTAAAAACCTTTTCTTTTTCCAATGTTTTGAGTAAAACATTGGTGGCGACTCCATGAACTCATTTTTCAAAAACCATTAATTAAGGATTAGTCTGGTGTCCGGGCATTCCTTAATTGATGAGACTTTTAAAAGGATGTCTAAACCATTAGTCGCAAGATCGGAAATTTTCGGGTTGCGACAGCCATCAACTTCTCCATTGTTGGATGTTGAGCCTCATGATTTGACGTTGTTCCTCTTACCACCTCCATCAAAACCTTCTTACACCTTCAATTGATAGTCCTTGGGGCGTAAGAGAAGTTTCATCATAGTTTCACAGTGGACACCAAAATGTTATAACCTAGAGAACGTTTATGATTAATCTAGTCGCTTAACCAAAGTCAAAGCATTCAAAAGTATAATATATTTATCCTTACTCTAAAGTTAGGATTTTTATACTTGACTACTATAAGTTTATAGGTCCCGAGAATTTTGAGATTTGATAAGGTAATTACTTATCGATACGTGATATTGACTAATAAAAAGATAAGATTTTACATCAAATATGAGTCTCAAGTCATATTTGTGTCAACATCTCTTAGAGAGTTGAGTTACTCGATCTATTAAGATATAATTGATAAGATAATACCCGGTCAAAACATCTCAATCGGCCTAATCCTCTTGGTCAAAACCTTTAAGTCAAACCCTCTTGACAAATGTTCAAGATACTCAACCAAAACCTCTTGGCAAAAAGTTGGGAAGGTACAAAATAGAATGATTTTTAGATGACAAAAATTAACATTTCAAGTAATGAAGTTGTCAAGCAGCACACCAACTGTTATCCTCTGAACCTAACGTTAGAAATTCACTGCGGACGAAAGTCAAAATCAAAGGCTTGGCCACTAGGTAGGCATATATCTTCAAAATATGAGGGAAGAAAAAGATACATGATATAGTAGAAGAGGAGTGTGCACACGCTATCATTGCTTTAAATTTTATATAAATTATAAAATGAGGAGAGTGACTCGATAAACGTGAGACTCACAAAAATTGCCATTTAGAAAGTCATAAGAACTTTGAATCTGGCCTATAAAAGCCTTGTGATATTACATAAAAGTAGAGAATTGATGACACGTTTGAAAGTGGAAAATACAGCTGCTAAGTAGGGACTTTTAAGTTTGTTCCATTAACAATAGGTTTTAGGAGTCATGTGATCACATTCCACTCTTAGAATTGCATTCTCATCATGTACTTGATATTTTTGGCTTTAGCATTGGAGAGCCTGCTAGATATATAAAAGGAGTACTTTGATTGAGTCCATAATTATCATGTAGAGATATCCTTCTAGTTATAGACCCACCTACAACAAGAATGTACAAAAAAAAAAAAACAAAACAAAAAAAGAGATAACAATGAATCAGACATTATCGAGCTTTGAAACTTATCTAGTGCAAAACTCATGCATTACTTGTCCAGACAATGGCTAATTTATTGTCTCGCAATTGTCCAGACAAAATTGATGTATCCTTTCGTTAATTATTGTGTGCTTGACTCCGTTTCTATATTCTGAGATATTAACTTGTACACTGTACTGTGTACACTGAACAACCAAAGACCATTGCATTTTGTCGATCAATTACTATATGCTTCTCTTGAAAAATATTATGTTTTCTTACATCCACCACGACTAAAACTAAAAACTACGTGTGTTTACTTATAAATAGTTATATATAAACTAATTTTAATTTATAAAAATTTAATATATTTTTTTATTATTTTTTCTTCATATAAAGATATTTATTCAAGTAGACTTTAATACGTTCAATATTATTACTGCTTTGGGAGTTTTCATGGGCATGTTCAGAATGTCTTTGTTCCTTAAACAAAAATAACTCGCATGATGATATGGTATCCTAAATTCCAAATATCACAACGTATAACTATAAGGGTTATCAAAAGCTATCAATAATTAACCCACAGCTAAAACAAAGCTTAATGTCAACATCTCATACTCTGTAAATACACAAACTTTGCTCAAAATCCCTATATTCAAGCTATTGATTCATCTAGAGCATTAACGTTTGCTCCCTCCCTCTCTTGGTGCATCTACATAAGACTCCCCAAGATCCAAACTACACCATCCAAGGCTCATATAATTGGTTTTGTTCTTTTATTTTCTATTCACTTTCTTCTAAACCAAAAGCAGACTTTTTTTTTTCTTCATGCAAATAGTTCATACAATAAACCTAATGACAATAAAAAAATTAATCTAAGTTAACAGAACATGATATTTCCACTACCAAATATTTTAATATTTACAAAAATTAATTATGAGAACACAAATTAACTTACATACTTATGGATAAATCTTATAATCACTAATGGAAGACTAATAGTGTTTAGTTGGCCGGATAAAGTTTTTTAAGAAAAATTATGCTTTGTTCAACAATTTGGAGGGAAAATGATAAAGAAAATTTTTCCTCTCTAATTTCAACTACCCAAAAATTAGAAAATTTAAAGCCAATAGAACTTCTACACTAATTAAACAATCTTTAATTTAATAATTTTATTTGATTATTTAAATTATAAAATAAAAATATTTATTTCTCCTCACTTCCCTTTCCTTCTAAGATGTCCTTTTCACCACTATATTCATCCCCCCTGTTTACTATCCTCTTTCTCTTTTAAATCAAAAGTGAGTGACATCTTTCCCTGACCCGAGAGTGATTAGCTGTTTACAACAGCATAATGACCACTGGAAAATGATAACCAGATTTTCTGTTCATCCGTGATAAGGTGCCATAATTTGTGTTGTGTAGTTATAACTTTGCTAGAATTTTTTTTTGTGTGTGTATATATACATAGCTGTACAACGTTTAATATCTAACTTTGTGGATAATTATACGAAAACTTTGAGCTGTCCTCCTCAGGATTTAATCCATTGTGCATTCAAAAGATCCTTATTTTTGAAGAACTGTCCTACTATTGAAAATTTTCTTTCGTTTCTACTTTCTACCCTAAGCATTAAGTCAAAACTTGACATCAACATGTTGATTGCACATTCGCATTACAAATTACAATTGAATTCAGGAGGTAAGTAATAATATTCTACTGATCGATTCTTAAAGCTTTTAAGTAACCACTTATTTTAATGAATTCACAAAAGTAATTGTTTCGTCCTAAGATCAGACATTCCACAAGCCTTAATAATAATTTAATGTAGTGGTTACTTTATGGCTTCATAAGACACGCGTACTCTCAAGCTCATTTACATAGTTGCACGAAGGGTAGTGAATTTAGTAATGAGGTGTGTTCGTGATGTAATACTTAGAAATATTTTAAAACAAGGTTAACATGTATTTATGTGTGACTTGTATCTGTTTAGTACCTCCAAAGTCAATATGGTGTTTATCACATAAAAGGGTAGGATTAGTATTTTAGTAAAGAAATTATGTTAGGTTAAATATGATGGCATTGCAAAAATGACTGTTACCTAACACCTTTTTTTTTCTTGGTAAAATTCAGAAATCCCGAAAACAAGTCGGAAATTTCTTAATGGAGATCCTCCCCCTTGCCACGTTGTTGTTGTACAGGTAAACACTTAGACAATGTTACAAATTGGATATAATCTTGTCCACTTTTGGGTGGTCCATATGATGTGCAGTCAATAACTTTGGCCTCATCAGCAAATTAATATATAAATGCCTTGATTGTATTTCTAATCCTCCCGCGCAGTGCAATAGTGGGATTTTTTTTTTAATAAATAAAAACGGTAGAGAGGGAATAATTAAAAATACTCAAACTAGGTACTATTGCACACTTTTGTGAATAATTAAAGTTACAATAAATGTTCGGTTTAACTCAAGGTTTTACTTGTCAAATTAATAATAATTAATCTAAGTGAAGTATTAGTTTTTGTGTCAATAATTTTATTTTTATTTATAATTAGTTTTACTCTTCCAATTTCATAATAATTTTACTTTTATTTTGTAATATTGAAACCGTGAAGTTTTATTGAATCATGTGTGTTTGGGGTGTGGTGATTTTAGGTCATGAGAAACTTGAGACTTTTCTAATTTGTAATGAAGCAAAAGTGTTTTTTTAAGTTAACTATTATTTTTTCATTGTCATGCTCCTTTCCTTTCATCACATTTTATTACCATCTTTTTTTATCGTTACATCTCTTCACATTATATCACCACCACTTTTACAATCATGTTCGTTTCCATATTATATCCACGTCTTCCACCACCATATTTGTCATTTCCACCATCATGTTTACAACTCCCATCACCATGTTTGTCTCCACTCCACCACACTATCAAATTAAATCAATAGCAACACAAAATGTCAAAAAAAAAATGAAAGAAAAAGAAAAATAAAATTATCTACATGTGTGAAGAGGAGCAAAATGAAGAAAAGAGAAAAGGAGACAAAACGAGAAACAAGAGTTTAAAGTTAAAAAACATGAATTGCATTTTTTGATAAAGTCACTAATTTTTGGAAACATTTTTGTAATGATTCTTTTAATTGTCAATAAAGAGTATTTTCTATGTCAATAATCAATATAGAAAATATTATATTGTTTACAAAAATATCACTATTTTTTTTCTATTTAGATTGCTTGTGTAATCGACAAAGAAATTATTTTCTATCAATTAAGATAGTAATTGACATAATTTTTTTATTATTTACAAAAACATCACTGTATCATTTATCATGATAGGTGAATTACAACGGACATAAAATGTCTTCATAGAATCATTATTGGTACTAGGATGTAACATTAAAATATTTTAAAATTATCAACTTAAATGTTGTGTTTATAATGTTTATGGATAAATTATTGTTTTTATGAAAATAACAAATATAAAAAAAAATATTCTTCTTAATACTAATAAATAAATCAATTAACTTTTTAATTTTTTTAATTTAGTAATCCAAATTTTATTTTCTTTTAAGAGGTGAGTACGCATGAGGATCTTGGATTATATGTGTAAAAAAAAGGTGTTAATTAATTATTATAGAAGAAAATATCTTTCTTTTTAGATTTATGAAAGCCTCCACTACTTGTATTTGGGTGTCTCAAAACCATTGTTATTATATTGGAGTGTGACTCTACTACGAGTATTTTTTTGGCGAATCATGATTTACGAACTTTTTGAAATAAATGATCCAACATTTTATGTTGGACACTTGGATATATTTTGATGTTTTGATGATATCATGTGCTTTGAAGGTGACAATAGTTAAGTGTACGTCTCTTGTTCTTGAAATGATAATGTAACGTGGGAATTTCATATTTTGTGATTTAGTGTAAGACTTTGTTTAGTTACAAGTTAAAGGTATTTATAAGAATTTTTTATTAAAAATAAAAAAAATATTTTTTTAATAATTTTTTTAAAAAGTGTTTATAAACTTGTATCTAAACATATTCTTAATCTGTTATTCTAATTTGTAAGATAATATAATTATAATTTATTTCAAGTTGAATTAAAAAAAATCATAAAACACTAAAAAAAGAGTAAGATTTTATTATATTAATTGAAAAGAACTTTATTTTACTACCTTCTTATACTTATTTCTGATAAAGAGGTGACTTTTATATTGAATAAGACTAATAAATAAATATGAAGTATTTTATTTTATTTTTCATATCTTAATAAAAAAATATTGATATTTAAAATATTATAACGTTATATATATTAAAATAAAAATAGATGTGGCAATATTTATTGAGAAAAACTCAAGTTCCACATTGACTAGAGAATTAAATAATATATAAGTAGAAAGTATTCCTCACTTTACAAGCCAGTTTTATAGGTTGAGTTAGGCTTAAATTCTCAGAGCTAGATCCTTAAAAATGGGTTGCCTATCCTAAATCATTCAAAAGGGTCACTTACTATTCCTCCACATATCAAACCCAATAATACTAGACGTGAAGGGGTGTATTGAAAAAAACACAAGTCCTACATCAATTAGAGATAAGACAATTAAATAATATATAAGTAGAAAGCAACTCTCACCTTATAAGCTGGTTGAGTTAAAGTTAAATGCATTATTTTGACTATTTTAAGAACATTGTCCATTTTCAGAAAGAAAAATAATAATAAAAGGTAATTGGATCCCCATTGATCGATGTCTTATTGTCTCTGGTACATATCCTCAACTAGTAGTTTCAAATTTCAACATTAATTAGCGATTTTTCTTTCTAAGCCTTTATATATGTTTTTTTTTTCATAAAAAAAAATGTGGAGATCCGTTTTCACCACCTCACAAAACTTTATTTTTATTTTATAAAAGACGATTTGGAAAAGTCATAGTACAAAGTCTAAAATGTAATATAAGAATGATCAATATAATCACCTTATTTACATAGAATAAAAACGAATTTAAACAAATAAGCATTACCTGCTTCCAATGTGTATACATTTGTGTTAGACATGATGTGATATTAATTTTAGATTTGTTTGTTTTAAATTTTTCTGTACATAAATAAATATATGTTTTCAATTTATAAAAAATTAAGTACATGCCAAAAAAAATTATAAAAAATGAAATTTATTTTTAGTTCTTATAAGATTTTAACTTTTCGAAATGTATTTCTTCATTTTAATTCAATAATACAAAATATAGATATAACATCATCATAATCAATTGATATAATATTTAACTTAATGATATTTTTGAAATTAAAGACAAATGTCCATATCAATTATAATTTAATCGATAGTATATATATTACATTTTACATCGATTTAACATGTAATCGTCTTTTTATAAAATAAATCCACTTCGATTCTTGAATGATCATATTACTTCTATTTCTATTATAACAAAAGATTCCCTTTTTATATGGAAAAAGCTTGTATTAATAATTATAATTTTATCTATATATAGACAATGTTTTAATATCTTATTCATTCGCAATAAAATATTTTTTTTTATGATGGTAAAAAAAAACATGCTTATATTATTTTACCAATCAGAGTCGCATATACCTAACTTATTGATACCTAACGATTTTCTACAAAGTGATAACAAAGAATATAATTTATACAAATCTTTTCATTTTCCAATTCAACATGATCTATTAGTTCGTGGAGTTATTTACTCAATCACAGAAATTTCTCGAGTAATCAATATAGAATACGATATTCATCATGAGTTAAATGACAATAGATTTAGCATATCAAATATAAACACCAAGAACTCTTTTTCTTCTTGATCATGTCTTTCCTCCCAAACCATCAAATTCTCTGTGACCCTCTCTCTCCAGTGACACTTTCTCTCAATCTCAACCACCTGTGTTTGGCGTTTCTGATGTGGCCAAGAAGCTCCAGGGTGACACTGATTGAAGCTGACGTTGTCATCCTCCATTGAAGTTGAAGTGCGTTCTCCATTGTGGCTCTTAGGAAGTGCTCTTCGTTTTACTCCATTAAACTTTGTTGTGGTTAACTGAATGTATATTGTAGCATGTTTTTATGTTTTGTCGTCTGCTTATACAAATATTGTATTGATTTAAGTGATTTTTTTACATACCCATGAGGTTTTCATCAAAATGCACAAGAATTTTTTTCTGAAATATTTTTTTTTAAAAAAAAATTACCAAAAAAACATCTATTACACATTATTTACTCAAATAGGCTCATTTACTTTTCACAGTCTGAATTCGGTTCTCGGAGAACCGAATTCTGAGCAGGGTTAATTTTTTTTTTTTTACGTTTTCATTTCTGAGGAAGAAAAAAACTACTGGATTCAGAACTGGCCATTCTGCAACGTTCCAGATGAACAAATATACACATGACGAATGGATCAGAACGGGCCATTCTGATTTCAGAACGGCCATTTCCAGATTCAAAATTAACACAAGCTGGATGGAACCAGAACGGACCATTCTGAATTTGGAACGTGTCATTCTAGTGACTTCTGATGTTTATAAATACCAGACTCACACATTGTTTTTTGGTTCAATTTTCAATTTTCAAATACCAAAACTCAGACATTATTTTTTTGTTCGATTTTCACTTACCAAATACAAAAATTGTTGTTGTGGAAGCAAAGTGAACACAGATCTGCGTTCATTGGTACAACGGTATGTTGAACACATCGTTATTTATTTTAAATTTCATTGAACTTGTAACAAATTAGTACTAATTTTATTAATTATTGCAGGAAACTGATAATATTATTTACTCTTATTGTCATTCAATGCCAGAACTCCACTCTCTAATTGTTCCTATATTAGAGGAAGTTAGTTTTTCTGGGGTTGCAAACCTCAAACATTTGAAGGTGGATCATGCATTAGTCACAACTTTGGTTGAAAGATGGAGACCTGAGACTCACACCTTCCATTTTCCAACAGGGGAGTGCACGATAACACTGGAGGATGTTGCACTTCAACTTGGCCTAAGAGTTGATGGTTTACCAGTCATTGGCCCAACATTATATGACTGGGAGGATATGTGTTCCATGTATCTCGGAATCGTGCCAGTTAAAGGTGAGTCACTAATTGGCTCTATGATTAAGTTAAAGTGGTTGAGAGAAAATATTTTAGAATTACCAGAGGAACCATCTCAAGAACAACTTCATGCACATTGTAGGGCATATATATTAGGTTTAATAGGAGGTGTTTTAATGCCTGACAAAACAGGTAATAAGGTACATCTTATGTATTTATCTTTATTAATAAATCTTAGAAGAACAAGGCGATATAGTTAGGGGTCTGCTTGTTTGGCTATGTTATATAAGGAAATGTGTAGAGCCACAGATGTTACCAGCAAAAAAATGGGTGGTTGTGCATCTTTGTTACAATCTTGGGCACGACATCGCATGCCATATATTGCGCCTATTTCCAGGGTACCACCAACATTCCCTTTGGTCTGTAAATGGAGCGAAGGTAGAGTATTAAACCTTCGAAGTGTACCTCATAATGATTTTATCGGATACAAATCAAGGTTTGATCACATTCAGGCTGATCAGGTAACTCTTCAAAATCAAAGTTTTATTTGTTTCGTATTTTCTTTTGTTTATCATATTATATTAACTAAAAAAGTTTATATTTTTTGTAGTTTTTATGGGCTCCATATCAAGCCTTGGAAACAGCGATACCCACGCAAGCCACCCTCTCAGAATCTTGTCGATGTAGCTTTGTGTGGATGACTCTCTGTAGCCTCTGTAGAGTAAGTCCTCTCTTGATACGAACTAATTTTGCAGATGCGGAGGAGAAGGTGACTCCTTCTTTCGGACATTGGTTAATGGAACCATCTGAGTGAATAATAACGTAGATTGAAGAAGCCATTTTATGCAAGGTTGAAAGGAAATGAATGTGATTCAGAGAAAAGGCTTATTATAATAGGGGTAGAGAAAACAAATGAAATCGTGAAGGTAAGGTGAAGCTGAATGAAGAGAATGAAGGGGGTAGAGGGTGTATTTATAATGGGACCATGGTAGCCTAGAACGGGCTGTTCTAGGCTACTAAAAAGGCCTGAAACCCTATTTTAGAACGGCCAGTTTTAAACAAGGAATTAAGGCCTTTTTAGTAGCCTAGAACGACCCGTTCCAAAACCAGAACAGTCGTTCCAAACTAGGGTTTACGGCTTTTTTAGTAGCCCAGAACGGCCCGTTCTAAAACATGAACGACCCGTTCCAAATTACTAGAAAGGCCTTAAATCCTTGTTTGGAACGGCCTGTTCCAAAATTCAAGTTACACTTAAAATCTTTAGTTTGGAATGGGCCGTTCTCCAAGGAGAACGACCCGTTCCAATTGTAAAATTTACACATTCCTGAGTCCAAAACGAAAAAAAAAATTTAAAAATACTCAGAATTCGGTTCCCGGGGAACCGAATTCTGAACTATGAACAGTAAATAGGTCTACTTGTGTAAATAAATTGGTACAAGTATTATTTGGGTATTTTTTTTTAAAAAAAATAGTATTTTAGTCAAAAATTCAATGCACAAATGAAAGTTGTGATTTACATATTATCAATGTTAGTTTATTTTGTTTCCCATGGTGCTTAAGTTCGGTTTTGTGCTTAAATTCAGTGCAATATGTTTTAGTGGGGTGGTGAGGTTTTAGTTTCATATTTTACTTTTATATATATATATATAAGTATACATATTCTATTGTACCTTAATATTTGGCTAAATTATTAGTCTAAGTAAATAGTTATTAGTAATTTTGTTAGTCTAAGTTAGTCTTATCTAATTGTACCTTAGTAATTTAGCTAGGCTAAGTTAGTTCATTATTTGACTAGTTCATTAGCTTGTTAGTCTAGCTAATTAAGATAGTGTTATTGTACCTTAATATTCAGATCGATTTAATTAAGCTAAAATTTATTAAGTCAGCGTAAATTAGTCTTTACTAGATTAGCTAAAAATTAATTACTAAGTTAACATAAATAAGTGTATGATAAAAATGTAGGTGTTAAAATGGATCAGTTAACATTATATCTAATGGATTGGTCTTAAATAACTTGAAAGACATAGTGAGTTGAACTTTTAAAAGTTTAAGATCAAGCATATTATTTGATCTAATATAATGGAATTAAAAATTCGGGGCCAACTATTAATTGTAACCTTTTTCTTTTTTCAAAGCATATTTTCATTCTGTTTCAAAAATTAGTTTCTGAAATGTAAAAAATCATTTTAGAAATTAATTTAAAAAATATAAGAATGTGTTATAAAAATGAAAGAAAAAATAATTAATAAATATCCAATTTGTTTCCTAAAAAATGGTGGAGATAATTGATATGTCCTTAAAAGATTTTTTTTATGGCATCTGAGTTCTTAAATTTTAATTTCATTATACAAATTAATCCTTATATTATACTTGGTTACTAGCTTAATCTCATGATCAATCAATAGTTAATTGTCACGTTGTCAGGTATTCTCTCTTTAAGATACTACCAGAAAATTGCAAAATAGCAACCGAAATTTATCAGTTGCTATTTAGCAACTGATTTAGCGACCGATTATGAATAATCAAAATAGCGACTGATTTAGCGACCAAAATAAGTCGTCGCTAGAAAATCGATCTCTAAATAAAAAACTTTGATTTTTTAGCGAATGAATTAAATTTGGTCGCTATTTCACTCGCTAAATTATAAATTTTGATTTTTTTTAGCGACAGAATTTTGCTAAATATTAGTTAAAATTAGTAGAGTCGTCAAAGTGGGTCAGGACCCGTGGGCCAATCCGGCCCACCTTGAAAACGGGCCGGGCTGGGCCAAAAAAATTGAAGTTTTATAGTAGGTGGGTATATCCCAACCCGGCCCACTTTGACCTGGCCCACCCGGGCTGAACCCGTGGTGGGCCAGGTAGCCCACCAACCCACCATTTGTTTTTGCAATAAAAATTTAAGTATGATTTCTAGTTAATTTTGTATGATGGAATATTGAAAATTTTTATTTTAGACTTTTATCATTATTTGTATTTAATTTTGTATGATGAATTATGACTTATGGCTATTAATGATGCTAATTTTATGACTATTATATTAATTTATAATTAATTTAAAATTTTGAATTTTGTTGATAATTTTTTATTTTTATTTTTGGTGGGCTGGTGGGCTAGCCCGTATAACCCACCAACCCGTGGTGGGCCGGGCCGGGCCAAATTTTTTTTGAAAAAATTAAAAGTGGGCTGGGTTGGGTTGGCTCATTTTTAAGTGGGTCAAGGTGGGCCGACCCACATGGGCCAGGCTAGCCCATTTTGACAGCTCTAAAAATTAGCGACGGAATTAAATTCGGTCGCTAAATTAGAAATTTTGATTTTTTTAGCGACAGAATTGAATTCGATCGCTAAATATTAGTTAAAATTAGCGACGGAATTGAATCTGATCACTAAATAGTAGTTAAATTTAGCGACCGAATTCAATTTCGTCGCTAAATCAGAAGTTTTGATATTTTTAGCGACGAAATTAAATTCGGTTGCTAAATATTAGTTTAAATTAGCGACGAAATTGAATTCAGTCTCTAAATTAGAAATTTTGATTTTTTTAGTGACGAAATTAAATTCGATCGTTAAATATTAGTTATAATTAGCGATGTAATTCTATTCAGTCGCTAAATATTAATTAAAATTAGCAACGAAATTCTATTGGTCACTAAATATTAGTTAAAATTAGCGACAAATTTCTATTCGGTCACTAAGTAAAACTTAAAAAAATTATAACATCCTCTCTTTTTCTAATAGGAAGAGTACAAATGTATTTTCTTAATTATTAGTATTTCTTTATTATTGTGTGATAAAATTGATTATTTTAAATTATTTTAAATTATTTAACTATAATCTTATTAATAATTTACTATATGATTTTAATATTTTTGTATAACTAATATTTGATTTTAAACTTAATATGAAAATATTATGATATAACTAGATAAGATTTTAAATTAATATTTTATTAATTGTTGATAATTAGAAAATAAAACAAGGATAAATACATTTTTTGAATTTTATATCTTAGATTTAAGATGAATAAATATATTAAGTTAATTAATAATTTATTTAAAATATTAAAATTTAATTTATAAAAATAATATTTTAAAAGAGAAGGGTTATAATAACATCGGTGTAACTTTTACTAAGTATTACATTGCTCAATAATTTTATATTAAATGTGAATTTTATAAATTCAACCGTTAGATTGAAAGTTTTTTACTCTTAGATCATATATACAAAATCTTATATGAATTCAAGATGATTTGATACTTCATTCTTGTAAAACAAAATTGACGTGATATATACATTTCAAATAAAATATAAGCACTTTGATTACTTTTAATTAAGTTGTTGTTCAATTTTAACAAAAATTGATATAAACATATAAAGTGATATGAACTTTCAATCTAACGATTAGATTTACAAAATTCACATTTAATATAAAGTTATTGAGCAGTGTAATACTTAGTAAAAGTTATATCAGTGTTATTATAACCCTTCTGATTTTAAAATATATAAATTATTACTTAAACTTTTAAATTTATAATAAATAATTTAAATTGTATCATAAAATTTTTAAATAGAAATAAGTAGATTGTTAATTATAAAAGTAAGTATATATATAAATAAAGATTAATTAAATATAATATAATTATTATTAGTAGTAATATAATTATTATATATATTATTATATATTTATAACGGTCCGGATACACCAAAATGGTAAGAATCCAAAGATAATATAAGTATGAGATTGGATAGTTGAGGATGACTTAAATGAATTAATTTGTACTACTTATATACTAACAACATGCATCTGCTTTTCGGTAGCTTATCTCATAAGAACTTCACAGTTAAGCGTGCTTGACTTGGAGTAATATAGGGATGGGTGACCTTCAAGGAAGTTTCTAAAAATCGTGTAATTAAGGACGACAAAACATGCTAAAAAGTTAAGTATTGTGAAATAAAATCCTTAAGAGGCCAAATATGAGTGGTTCGTAACGACCAAATTTGCGACGTCTATAAAATTTAATAAAATAAAAAATAAATATTTAGCGACCGATTTAGCAACCGATTTATTCGGTCACTAATTTGGTCCCATACACTTCAGCGACCAGAATCGTTGCAATCATTTAGCAACCGAAAATTTCGGTCGCTAAATAGCGACCAAAATTTTTTTCTTCGCTAAATAGCTTAGCGACCAGGGTTTTAGCGACTGATTAAATTCGGTCGCTAAGGTAAATAGCGACCGATTTTTGCAATTTAGCGACCGATTTTGGTGGTCGCTAAATTGCATATTTTTTGTAGTATGACATGCAACAATTACAAATTAAGTAGATTTAGTCAAGTGACAACGTAGGTTTAATTTTTTAAATTTAATTTAAAAACAACTTAAGTGACTTTTGAATAACTTATTTCTTTCTACTCACTCAGATTCATGTAACAGCCCAATTTTTCGCTGAGCCAAGGGCCCAATTCGTTGCCCGGAACGGGCCGTTTCATAAGTGAAACGGGCCGTTCCGAAATAAGAAAATGCTTAGAAAATGAAGTGGCAGAACGGGTCGTTCCAATTGGAGAACGGGCCGTTCTGATTTGGAGAACGGGCCGTTCTGGAGGGAGAACGGGCCGTTCTGCTGGGTTTGAGAACGGGTCATTTCGGTTGTAGAATGGGCCGTTCCAGTTGAGAAATTTGCGTAGGTTTGAAGGGTCCAGAACAGGCGTTCCACTTTTGGAACGGGTCGTTCCGGTAGGTGAGCCTGAAATCCTATAAATAGCGCCCCTCACCTGTCATTTTCACACATCTCTCATTCTCTCTTCCTATTATCTTCTGTTCTCTCTTCTTTCCCTCTTCTTCTCTCTGAAGACCAAGGGGCACTTAGAGGAGGAGACCAAGAGATCCCTGTTTTAGTTCAACTGCTGTTTATCCAGGAACGGGGGAAAAGAGAATTATTTATATGTAGAGTTACATGAGGGAATTGGGTAGAGGAAGAATCCTTAGGATTATGAGTAATTTTATAATTATTTCTGTTTGAATGATTATTGGTCTTATTTGATTCTGTATGTATTTAGGAATATGGATATATGATTAATTGGTAAAAATGATGCTCTGAGAGAGAGAACAAAATTATAGAAAAGTGTCTGTAAGTTAGGTTGTGAAAAATTGGATGATTTCTGTTTGGGGAATTGATGATCTCATTAGATTCGGTATGTGTTGAGGATTATAAATGTGCTAATAATTTGTAAGAATGATGATCTGGGAGAGAGAACGAAATTGTAGAAAAGTGCCTGTGAGCTAGGTTTTGGAACAATTGGGGATTTTACTGTTTATGTTGAAATTATATAAATTGGTAATTCTGTTGAGTATTATATTAATTTATGAATATTATTGTTATATCAATTGATAAGAATTGATAATTTATATGTGAATTGCTTGAGGTGTATGAAACCCTTATTTTGTTGGACTTATCCGTGGTGTGTATGTGATATATTATTGAGCTATAAGATGAGATGTGATGAATGTGAATATGATTATGATTGAGGTTCCTCACATCAATGACTAGGGATGGCACGACCCCTGGGTAAGTGATGCTACAGGGAGGGCGTGACCCTGGCATGATGTGGGATGAGTGAGACAATTAACACGTATCACTTATGTCAGTTGTGGCGTGGCCTTGACATAGTGTTAATTGTAAGAATTGTGATGTGATTGTGGTTCTTCACACCTATGACCAGGGGTGAGCACGGCCCGAGATTGTTATATGGGTATCGTGACCTTGGTTAACATGTCGGGGGTGATCACGGCCCTGGGTTAGGGGTAACATGACCTCGGCACAGTGTTATATCAGGGGTGAGCACGGCCTTGGATTGTTATGTGGGTATCGTGACCTTGAATAACATGTCGGGGGTGAGCACGACCTTGGGCTAGATATGCTACAGGGAGATCGTGACCTTGGCACAGTGTTATATCGGGGGTGAGCACGGCCTTGGATTGTTAAATGGGTAACGTGACCTTGGCATAGTGTGAAGTGCAAGATTTGTGATGATTGGTGTGATTGCGAATTATGACGTGATGATGATGTATGATTGATCGAGTTATGATATGTTTAAATGTTTATGAATATTTTATTAAGTATAGAGTCATAATGAGACGATACGTTGCGTTTTCCTTATGGGCTTTATATATAGATGCTTTCTTTTCTCACCGTACAATTTGTGGATGTTTTAGGTGAGGAAGATCCAGCTATGAGTGGCATCTAGAGTGACAACAATTGATTTATGGGTATGCTCTGATATTGTGACGACATCGAAGCAGAGAATTTCTAGGACATGAATTGTATTTGTATACGGAGTTGAACCTATTATTTTGAAAATATTTTGTAACCTCTTATGTTTTATTTTCCAAGTTTCATTTTCAAAATATTTTGGATATTGAAGAATGTTTATAAAGGTTTTATGTGAATCCTTTTACCTATTTTGGAAATTTGATTTCATTAGTTTATCTATATTATTAGAATATATGTGTTGGGGTAGTAAGGGTGTCACAATTCACGCATTCCATAGTAACAAAGAGGACAACCATTACCATTAAGTTTTTTTCCCATTTCTACCAAAGGAATTTCGCAATTCATTAAACATAGAAGAAGCACTCATATTTGATTTACATATTCTTACTTGAAATCCTTTATAATGATCACTCATTTTGTTAAACCCAAAATTCAATAATTTAGGATTTATAATCTTTAACCTGTAGACAGAACAGACAAAGAAATCAAGCATGACTAATGAGACAGTAAAATCCAACTACAAGAAACCTTACAAAACCAACAACAACCTTTTAATTAGAGTACACATGGCCAAAATATTTTTAAACATGACAAAATGTTCATTATAGATTGCAAAGTACTAAAACCTTACATTATGGTCCATATTAGGTGATTAGAAGAGAGAACATCAAACTGAGAGAGAATAGTTGTCAACTTGGTACTTAACTATTAACTATTCAAGAAATTGACAATTAGTAATTGAGTATAACGGAAAGACTAACTTACAAAACATAGTTAAAATTTAGGGACCTAGATGCCATAAAAATTCTTTTAAGAATCTATTGATCACCTCTATCATCTTTTAAGGACCAAATTGAAAGCTTACTCAAAAAATAATCCTCAAAACTTGAATAAACTTTATTCAAAAATATTAGTTTTTTTTATAATAAGTCGGTATTTTATGTTTAAAAATTAATGGTGTGTTTGGATAAAGTATTTTAATGAGGTAATTCATTTTTTTAAAGAAATTAAAATACTTTACTCTAATTTATGTTGTTTGGATAAGTTATTTTAAAAAGAATTTTAAATCTTTCATTTTATGAAGCATTTCAATTAACTAAAATTAATAGAATTTGAAATTCCACCAAAAAGAGAAGAATTTGAAATTCCTTGTCTCAGTCACGCACGCGTCTCTCACGTTCGCGGATGGGTCTCTCACGTTCGGGGTTGGCTCTCTCACTCTCACACTTGCGATTTGGCTTTTCGCTCTCACACTCGTGATCATCTCTAGCGGTTCTTTCTCTTTTCCGATTCACGTTCTCTTGCTCGCTCGATTTCTCCATTTCTGATCTTGATCTCGATTTCTTGCTCGCTCGTACTCGTCATTCTTTTGCGATTTTCGTTCTCCCGCATGCTCATAATCTAGATTTTCCTCTTGCTCATGATTGTTTAACTTACAATCCTTGATTTCTCCATTTGCTCAGGTTAGTTTTTCTTCTCTTTCAATTTTAGGGTTATATTTTAGTTCTTATTGAATTTGTATTAATCTAGGGTTTTATTTGCAGTTCCATGTTTGATTTCAGTAAATTCATACATTGATTCATTTGTCACCAATTAATATTTCTCTGTTTTGTTATGATATTTGTCTGCAAATGTCACTGCAGTATCAAAGCAAGCAGGTTGAGGAGGTTACCAGTAGAACTTCCATTAATTGTTCCTTCAGTCTCTCTAGAGGTACAATGCAAAACTTGGTTTGTTATGTGTTTTTCCAGTAGTTTTATCCTGATAGAAAATATGCATGACATAAACATAAAAAAAAAAAAAAAAAAAAGATTCACTATGGTAAAATATACGCATATTATCACCAAGAAGATATTTGGTTTGGGTAATGTGTGTTAACCTTTCTTGAAGAAATTTACTTTGTGGCTCAGTATCTGACTTTCTGAAAATGTTCTTATGTCCTGAAAAAGTATTGATTTCATTCCCCTCCAATTCCAAGTCCTGATAATAATTTTTTGTAAGTTATAAGTACACTGAGATGAAAGTATCACTTCTAAACTAGTTTCTACTGATTATTTTTAGTTGTGAAAAGGGGATGGATTACTGGGAACAAAGTATATTATACAATAAATTATATACGACCTTGACACCTTCTAGCTTTGATGGACATATTGTGAAAAAACTAATAGAACAGAACTTCCTATCACTCAACATACTTGCGAGTGAAACCCCATCAAAAGGGTCACATGTTGTTTTAGGCCAAACACCTAATCTTTTTCACAATTCACAAATCCAAGCTAACCTTTGTTCACATTAGAGGTAGCAACATCAAATCATACCTGAACATTTTCAAATACATGAATAGAATCACATGTAACTCCTCTCCCTTCCCTCTTAGTAGGGATCAAACCACATTCCTCCTCCTGATTTTTCTTCTCTACCTTCCACAATGAAAAAAACGGATGTATTTTCAGTCCTGCATACACCCTAGAATCTTCCTGATACAAAAAATACATAAAAAGAATCACATTACAATCATGCAGCAAGTAAAGGACACATTAGAAAACTTACATGAAATATAAACACAACACACAGATAAGTTATCTACGATTGTCCTTGTCCTGATCCACTTTTGTCCATATTTAGAAACACAATAAGCATCTGTGGTTCCTCTACCATCTCTTGTTTTCATTGGCATTAGCCCTTGTGCGCTTATTATCCCAACTTCCAGAACAACTACAATAGATACACGCATTTCATCATTGTAATACTTAACAGAACAACTGGATATTACAATCCACTTAGTAATAAGAGTTACGCTGTACAGGGTCTCAACTCTCAAGAATAATAATGGGTGGACTTTGTAACTAGATAGTTTTTCTATTCAACGGAATTTTTTTATTTAAGAATGACTTTAAACAAACATACCGGGACTCGTTGAGTACTTATATATTTATATGTGCACTTTGTTTATTTGTAAAATCAATGAAAAATATTATTTAAAAATTTGGTTGCACATAAATAATTAGGAGCAAGTATCTTTTAATATCCCTGACAGCTTAAAGTGGTCAACTAGCGTATTAATTTGTTTTCAGTTAATATGATATCATTTATTAATTACTTATCATTGCTAATATTTGTATATTGAACTATTATGAATTTATATGTAATAGAAACTTGACATATATATAATATATTTTGAAATTAGTTTATATTTCATTTTAATTATTTTAGATTTTTCTCTCTTATATTAGTTTCACTTGGTGTAGATTGAGAAGAAATGGATGTTAGCCTAGTTAATACCAGAATTACTTCAAGAAAACGTAAAAGAGAAGAGTTCAAGGAGATAACCATATTGGTTGTTGCTTATGTGGTTTATATGGTTATGAGTTTAGTAGCATGGTACCATAAAAATTATTTTGTTAAGGAACCATCCCATAATTGGGAATTGGAGCGGCGTAGTTTTCTTAATCGTCTTTATAGAGGGACGGAAAAAGATTGCATTGAACAATTAAGGCTCAGTAAGAGTGCATTTTTCAAGTTTTGTACAATTTTACAAGAAAGAGGGGGGTTAGTAAGAACAAGAAATGTTCCAATAACTGAAGCGGTGGCAATGTTTTTACATATTCTTGCTCACAACCTAAAGTACAGAGTAGTGCAGTTTAGTTACTGTAGATCTAAAGAAACAATAAGTAGACAATTTAATAATGTCTTAAGAGCTGTAATGAAAGTGAGTCAGGACTATTTGAAGTTTCATACCTATCTAGAAGCTCCAGGTGAAAACAAATGGAGATGGTTTGAGGTAAGTTTTTCAATTGTAAGGCTAGTCAAACTTAAAAATAAACCTTTTTGAAAAACTAAATATGTGAATAAACTTATGGTCTTTGTAGAAATGTGTTGGAGCACTTGATGGTTATCTGACACTCCTAAACAGTTAGCTATTGTGAAAGCTCTTCCAATTGAGAAAAAGGCGGCTTATGTTTTAACACATATTTCTTGATGTAATTTTTTTTTCATAACTTCTTAATTTAATTAATTTGATTGGTTTTGCAAGTTAACTTTCTAATTTTTTCATGTACTTTGTATGTTTCAGGTTTGGAGCTTTTATGTATTCCATGAATACTTAGATGTTACAGGTCAGTTGCTTTATAAATTTTATAATTAGCTTGCATAATTGTTGTTCATGGATAATATATAATTTGATTATATATGCTAAAAATGATCCATATATATATGAAAAGATTTTGTTGTTTTATACTTCTTGCAATGAGAGTTATTCTAGTATATGTTATATCTTTCAATTCTTACTCTCTTAACTATATTATTTGTTTAATTTTTTTTGGTTATCCTTTGTCCCTAGAAGCTGTCTCAATCTGGTTACAAAGACAAAATGATTTTGAATATTTGAAGAATGAAGATGAACATTTAGTCCTGTTTTTCTTGGATTTTACCTTCCTTTTTCCCTCTCTTCATCTTGGTTGTTTTGAAGTTGTGATCTTGATATAGCATGGTAACAAGATTGTATCTTGGTTTTTTTTGTAGGCTTTGCTTCTATGAGGAGTTGAAAATCTTTGGTCATGAAGTTGTAACCTTGATATCTTTAACAAACTATCTTTTATTTTTGTTTTTTTTAATATGAATATAAAGTACATTTGGAATTTCATTACTGTTTAGTTTAAATTCGTATGGGATATTGTGGTTTTGAACCACCTATACTCAAAGTTTAAGATTCTTATTATTTTTTTCTTAGTTCAAAATGGAATCATTTCATATCAAGAATTAACGTGCATTAATTGTTTTACGGATGTTAATGGTATTTTGAAGCTTTTAAATATATTGTGAATTTAAATTTTTTTTAAAATTATAAAGAAAAAATTGATCAAATATAACGTCTAGTACTATTTTTGAATTAATTAAAATTTTCTAATATTAAAATTTTCAATTATTAAATATATTTTAATAAAATTTATTATTAAAACTTTAATTTTTTAATAAATATTTAAAAATGAAATTTTGCTAAGTAGAAATTGAAATACTCTATCCAAACAAGAGAATTGAAATACAAGATATTGAAAAATGCTATATCCAAACAAAATATTTGAAAAAGGAAAGAAATTCAATTGAGAGTAATTCAAATACTTAGTAATTGAAATTCCTTGAATTTTAGAAATGACTTATCCAAACACAACATAAAGGTTTAATTAATCATAACTTTACCTTCAACGTTTTAAAATCCCGTAAATTACGTGTTTAAATAATATAAGTTTTCCCTCTAGATAGCTTTTGTAAAATTAAAAGTTGAATATATATATATATATATATATATATATATATATATATATATATATATATATATATTAATTTGAAGGCAAATTTTGCGAGACTGTGAAACTTGAAGGTACAAAAATTGTAATTAAATTAAAATTAAATGAAAAGACTTAAAACTTTTATACATTTTTTTATCCTTAAATTTTTATACATTTATGATAAACTTGATCAAATTGCAAATATGAGAGTACAAAAATTGTAATTAAACCAAAATTAAATGAAAAGACTTAAAACTTTTGTTCTATAGAGGGGCCTTGAGAGTCCTTTGTTTTGTGTGAAAAAACACATAAATGTTTTTGGGTCATTTTTGGTTTGTAGGGTAATCTTAGGAGTCTCTTTGTTTGGTTGATTGAGGGAGATAGTTGTCGGTTTGTATTGAATTATTGATCTTAATGACATATGATTTCCCTTAAATGCATGTTTGGCTTTTAATTGTACATGTGATATTGATAATTTATGAGATCTCATAGTTCTTGTAATTAAGAAACTCTTAATTAATAGAGTAGAATAAAGATTGATAAAATGGAGACATTTTTGTGAAATTGATATGTGTATTTGATTAATTGATGATATAGAAGTGTAGTTTAGACATTAATTGATTTTTTTTTAATCAATTGAATGGAAGAACTGAGTTTGGTGTGAGTTGTGCTTTGTTATCTGAAAACTTCTAATATGAACATATATTGGTATTTATATGATTTTTCTTTGTGTGATTAACCAATTAGAGTTTAGTTTATTGGGTTGAAAACTAGATATTTGGGGTTACTGTTTAGACTCAAAAATCATATAAAATTATTAAGAAATAATCAAGTTATGAAAGTTAAAAGATGAGTTTTACGTCTTGTGAATTTTAGCTTTCCAATGGCGTTGGAATAACATTAAAAGGAGGTTTAAAACTTAAGATATGATCAAATTAGTAAGTGAAAGTTAATTTGTCATTTAGGCTTAACCATCGTGATTTTGCATTTTTTAAATAGTAAATGTTAAAACTAACCCTTAGGGAGCATTTGGTAAGGGATAAATTTTTTCATACACAGGAATCATGATTCTTATGAATTACAAATCCTGAAAATCATGATTCTTAAGAATAGTTAAAATATGTTTGGCTACTCATGAAGATTTTTGAGAATATTCATATGGGATTCTCGGGAATTAAAGACTTTTATATTTGGTTACACTACTATATTCCTAGAAATATAAATATTTTTAACAAAAATATCCTTTATTAAAATAAACTTATTAAATATATTTATTTACTCAAATCTTAATACGAATATGACATTAAACTATTTTTAAAAAGTTGAAAAGTTATATAGTTAAAATTACTTAAATACAAAATTCAACAAAAAAAATAAATGAAGAAAAATACTATATAATAATCAAGAAGGATAAAAATATATATTTAATTTCATTCAAATAAACAAATTAACAAATTAACAAATATGAACAAATATCATTAAATTATATAAACAAAACACACTTTAATAATGTTATTAAAATTGACAAGGTCAAGAAATAATGAAATACAAGATAGAGAGAGGGAGAAATAAAGATATGGGAGGGGAAGGGAGAGGGGGAGGAAGAGGGAGAGGGAGAGATAAAGAAAGAGAAATAAAAAGAGAAAGGGAGAAATAAAGAGAGAAGGAGAGAGGAAGACAGGGGGATTGAGAGAGAAGGAGAAAGATAAATAGAAGGGGAGAGAAAGAGAGAGAGGGAGAAAGATAAATAAAAGGAGATAGAGAAAGAAAGAGATTTTATATTTTAAAAATGATATTGTAGTCTTTTTATATGCATTAAAATTTCTCCCTAACTTAAAAAAGTTAGATTCCTACCTCCATTGAAATTTTGTGGGAAAGTGGGATAAAAATTGTAACATCTCGAATTTTCTACTAGTATAATGGTTATTTATTATTTATTTTATATTTATGGAGATTATTTTATTATAGCTATTTTAATGGATTTTATAGAATGTTTTAAAGGTTTTTAATAATTATGATTATTTTAACAATAAATATTTATGAATAATTTTGTAATATTTTGATTTTTAGTAGCCTAGAACGAGCCGTTCTCAAATTGGAACGGGCCGTTCCAAACTACTAAAATGGCCTAGAAAGATTAGGTTAGAACGGGTCGTTCTAACACATGATTCACTGAGTAAACTTCGAACCTAGAACGGGCCGTTCTGATTTGGGAACGGGTCGTTCCCAATGTGGCTATTGTGAGTTGAAACTCATATCCAGAACGGGCCGTTCTGATTTTGGAACGGGCCGTTTCAAATGTGAATTTTGGACATGAAGTATAAGTTCAGAACAGGTCGTTCCAGATTTGAAACGAGCCGTTCTGGCGACTACTGATGCCTATAAATAGAACACTCTGTCACTCTAAAAGCACATTTTTCACTTTTCACCTCTTTTTCTTCTACACTCTCTGAAGACCAAGGGGGAACCCAGAGGAGGAGACCAACAAGATCTTGCTTTAGTTTTAGCTTCTGCTTATCGAGGTAAAGGGGGAGTGAGAAACCTTGCCCTGGGTGTGGGAATGTATGTTGGGTAGTGGGATTGGCCCTCAATCCTATGTTTGTTGTTGTTGTTGTATGCTCATGTATGAGGAGTTTTCCTAATTATATATGTTTCTTCTATTATTTTTCCTATATTTAAATATAAATGTATAATTTGAGATCTCTAAGGGTTTCTGTGAGAAACCCTAAGGGAATGCATTGGTAATTGTAAGAGACAAATTTTAAATGTTTATGTTTTACCTTCTGAGTTTTCTGTTGTGTTCCTTGATGTTTGCTGAATGTAAATATGTGTCTAATTTTGAAAATAAACAAGTTTTGATATGAATTAAAGTGCTCTGTGAGTTCCCGTGGGAACCCTATGAGAAACAAGCATATTTCTAATATTTTATGTTTTACCTTCTGATTGTTCTGTTGTATTTTTGTTGTAGGAGATGTATGAATATGTATTTAATTTCGCAAATAGATGAGTTTTGATATGAATTAAAGTGCCCTGTAAAAATTGTGAATATGATGTGATAATGTGATATGACAATGAGATGTGATAATGTGATAATGTGAATATGATGATGAGACAGGACCATGTGATGTGATAATGAGACATGACAATGTGATATGAGAATGAAACATGATAACATGATATGAGAAAAGCATCGAGTCTTGATTGACATGCATTATGTGCATAAATGTTTTTAAGGGTACGATATGGAATACACCGCCAGAGAAGGCCCCTAGTGTAAAAGCTTTGGGGATTAGTCCTTGGGGATAGCTCGGTTTGTAAGTCTCAGTCTCGCCCATTGTATGCATGGGATGTATCTTGCGCGGCTTAGCTATTCCAACGAGACTCTGGTAGTATGTTTTTCTAGTGAGTGTGCGTAGAGGGTGTAACCCGGCATGTACTCCTAGACTACTCTTCGTGTATTGCTAGCGGCAATATGCCATGTGATATGTTACTGGCGCCACATGCATGATAAAATGTAGTCTGTGTCCATACATGTACATTTTAATGTTATATGAAAAATTGATATGTCTTAGATGAGTGAGATGTGATGTTATTATTAATTTATCTATGTTATACCTGTTTTGTTTGTGTTTGGTTGTCCGGCATATATTTCTACACTATGAGCCAGAGTGAGATGTTTCTCACTCTCTTTTTTCTTGTGTTATTTTCTTTGACTGTCATACAGGTGATTATCAACATGAGGCTGAGGATATTGATGATGAAGCTTAGGCTTCTATGTTGGGATTTGCTCTGATAGGACATGTGACATCGGGGCGTAGATAGAATTAAATTAGGATGTTGTTTCTGTTAAATTATGTTGAAAACTTTAACCTTATTTCTTTTTAATTACCACTGATTATGTTATTTGTTTAAGTTATGAATGTGGTGCTCTCTATCTGAACATGTTTGGTATTTTAAAAATGAAAGACTGTGGTATTCCAAATTTTATTATTTGTATTATGATATGCGGGATAGAGGGTGTCACATTAAGAATGGTTTCCAGTGGTATTTACTTAGGATTTTATGTCACTTAAAAACAATCCAGTGGTATTCAATTTGGATTTGCCATTTGAAACTTTTTATAACTTAAAAAAATTCATTGGTATTAAAAAAATATAAGGATTTTAAAGGATTGTTATATTAGAGGGATTTTGAAGGACTTTTAGTGGTATCTATAAATACCAAATTCATAAAACAATCACATCCAAACCCATCAGATTTTGGAGGATTGTTTGAAGTAACTTTTCAAGTGCTTCAAGAATTTCCAAGTAAATTTTTCATCTTTTTTTTTTCTATGCTCATGTTTTCTCCATTTTTTTCTACTAATAATATTGCACTATTGCTCATATATAATATTGTATTACTGTTCTCATTTCATTCCCCTATTTGGTGAAACTCTAGTACATAAATGATAGTGTCATTGACTTGCTCTATTTTTCTCTCCGTTCTTTTTAATTGACTTGTTCAATTTTGCTCTATTTAGTTGAGTTTGTTCCTCAGATATATAAGACAAAAAATATTTGAAATTTCAGCTTTTAAGTAGTAAATTTTTTTTATAACACGTGTCAAGAAAAGGAAAAAGTGAAAGTTGAAATTGATATCATGATTTCTACAATCAACTATAGATCTTAAAGACCTTTTAATCACTTTAGATTTATTAGAACAATATATATATATATATATATATATATATATATAAGATGAATTTGAGTTAGGGTTTTTATGAGTAAAATGAGTTGGAGAAAAAACCCTCTCAGCACAAAAACTAGAATCTCTCTCCCTCCCTTGAATTTGTTACGGTTATCCCTCCTCCTTTTATGATTCAATAATTATTTTATTTATTTTTTTACTATGAATTTTATTTTATTTTTTAATTTTTATATTGTGAAATTAGGATTTTTTATATTTTAAAAAAAATTAACATAAGACATTGCAATATATTAGAATTTAATACTAAAAATATTTCTTTGGGAGTGAATATTTGAAAACAATTAAAAAATTAAAAGATTTGTTTTGTATCTATAAAGATATATTTTTCCTTCTCCTAGTTGATGTTTGTAAATTTCTAAGATATTTTAAATGAATAAAAGTGCATGAAAGACAAACTTTCACTCAAATACCGATATAAAATACAGGGACATATTTAATTATAAAAGAGTAGGACAGCTGCCCTCTATTTTTTTAATCATTTATAAATAAAATATTTTAAATAAAAAATTATAAATAATTTGAAATGTTGTTTAGAATATTTTTAGTTTTGTGCAACACTACATAACTTTCTTCGTAAAAAATATCGTTCCGATGAATTTTCAATTGGAGCGGTGGCCGAACCTTCATCTTCAACATTATCGGCTAATGAAAATCATAATTTTGAGCCTATTATTCAAACTCAAGAGCAAGAGTGAAAAGATGTTAATGCTTGAAGGACTAGTATAACTATGGATATAAGGATGAATGCTATTTAGGAGGAGATGATATTACAAAGAATTATTATTATTATTTTATTCAGACATTGTTGTTTTTTTATTATTTTATCTTTGACTCTTTTTAAATTTGAATATATGAAAAAAAAAATCTTGAACTCTTATCGTATGTCAAAAATCCATGAAATTCTCTAAAGTTCACAAAGTCCCGTAGAATCCATTAAACTCCTAACTTAAAGGTCTTGCAGAATTTGTTAAAATCCTTATTTAAAGTCTTGTAGAATCCTATAAAGTCTTAAAAGTCATGAAAATCCTATAAAGTCTTTTAAAATCCGCAAGACATTTTTCAACTAAAAAAGTCTTTTAAAATCTTAATCCAATACACCCTCGTATATTCATGGGAATCCATTTTTTCAAATAACTACCTAACATAGGAAATTAAAATTTTCACTTTAAGATTTATAGGATTGCAAAAACATTTCACATACCAAACACCCCTTTTGTAACAGCCCAAATTTTCACTGGGCCGTGGGCCCAATTCGTTGCCTGGAACGGGCCGTTTCGAAAGTGAAACGAGGCCGTTCCGGAATAAAGAAATTGCCTAAAAAACGTAGTTGAGAACGGGCCGTTCCGGTTGGAGAACGGGCCGTTCTGGTTTGGAGAACGGGCCGTTCTGAAAGTAGAAGGGGCCGTTCTGCTGGGATTGAGAACGGGCCGTTCCAGTTGAGATTTTTGCTTGGTTCTGGAGGGTCCAAAACGGCCGTTCCACTTTTGGAACGGGCCGTTCCGGGTTAGCTGAGGCAGAATCCTATAAATAGCGCCCTCACCTCTTATTTTCACACATCTCTCATTCTCTCTTCCTATTATCTCCTGTTCTCTCTTCTTTCCCTCTTCTTCTCTCTAAAGACCATGGGGCACTTAGAGGAGGAGACCAAGAGATCCCTGTTGTAGTTTCAACTGCTGTTTATCCAGGTACGGGGGAAAAAGGGATTATTTATATGTAGAGTTACATGAGGGAACTGGATAGAGGAAGAACCCTTAGGGTTATGAGTAATTTTATAATTATTTCTGTTTGGGGAATTAATTGCCTTATGTGATTCTGTATATATTTAGGACTACGAATATATGATTTGTTTGTAAAAATGATGCTCTGGAAGAGAGAACGAAATTATAGAAAAGTGCCTATAAGTTAGGTTTTGGGAAAAATTAGATTATTTCTGTTTGAGGAATTAATGATCCCATTAGATTCTGTATGTGTTGAGGATTAGAAATATATATTTAATTTGTAAGAATGATGATCTGAGAGGGAGAACGAAACTGTAGAAAAGTGCCTATGAGCTAGGTTTTGGAATAATTAGGGGTTTTATTGTTTATATTGATAATTCCATTGATTATGACTACATTTATGAATGTTATATTAAATTAGTAATTCTATTGATTTAATATTGTATTAAACTGGGGAAATAATTGAGTTTTATATTATTGTTATATTATTGTTATAATGAGTATTCATGGTGAATTGCATGAGGGATGTGTAAACCCTTATTTTGTTAGACTTATCTGTTGAGTATGTGATATGAAATTGTGTATGTGATATGAAATCGTGATATGAGATGAGATGTTGTATGGACATGATTAAGAATGTGATTGCGATGTGTTTCCTCACACTAATGACTAGGGATGGCACGACCCCTGGGTAAGTGGTGCTACAGGGAGGGCGTGACCCTAGCATGGTGTGGGATAAGTAAGACAGTTAACACACACCACTTATGTCGATTATGGCAGCCCTGACATAGGGTTAATTGCAAGAGATTGTATGGATTGTAATGTGATTGTGGTTCCTCACACTCATGCTTCAGGGACGAGCGTACTCCTGGATGATCAGGGATGATACGAACCTTGGGTAAAGGACGAGCGTACCCCTGGCATGGTGTGGAATGTTTGAGGCAATTAATACTTATGTCGGGGGTGACACGACCTTGGGCAAGAGATGTTATAGGCGTGACCTTGGCATAGGGTTGATTGCAAGATTTGTGATGATTGTTGTGATTGCGAATTATGACGTGATGATGATGCGCGATTGCTAAAGTTATGATACATTCAAATGTTTATGACTATTTTGTTAAGTATCAAGTTATAATGAGATGATATGTTGTGTGTTTGTATGTACTTTACATATAGATGTTTTCTTTTATCACCGTATAATTTTGTGGATATTTTAGGTGAGGAGGATCCGGCTGCGAGTGGCATCTAGAATGCCAACAGTTAAATTAGGGGTATGCTCTGATATTGTGACATCGGGGCAGAGGACTTTTAGGAAGAAATTTTTATATGAATTTGGAATTGTAAATATCATTTTGAAAATAATTTATAAACTCTTGTGTTTCATTTTCTAAATCTTTATTATTGTGGTTATTGAAGAACGATTTTTGAAGTTTCTCATGTGAACCCTTTTACCAAAATTTAAACATTTATTTGTAAAGTTACAGTATATGTGTTGGGGTAGTAAGGGTGTCACACCTTTAAGGTAAACATAGAAGTTGTGAATAATAGTCTTATCTTTCTAATAAAATTGAGATTAACTTAAGAGTTAATCACCTATACACTGTCAGTGTAAAAAAATTTTACACTGACAACTAATTATATCTCTTAATTGTGCCATATCACTGTTAAAAGTAAATGGGTTTGAAATGACATGGCATAATTAAGAGATATAATTGGTTGCTAGTGTAAAAAAACTTTATACTGACAGTATATAGGTGATTAACTCTTAAATTAATATCATAATTATAATTTCAAATATCGCATTTAGACCATATAATGTCACAGAAACTTAAGAAGAGACAATTTATGAGTTAATGGTGAGCATTTTTTATGAAAACAAAAACATATATAAAGTGCAAATAATAAGTAAAAGTGTATGAATGACAAAGGATGGATATACAGTATAACTTGACCCATTTAAGGCTTGACCCACAAAACTTGCATTTTTAACAAGCCATATATATTTGACCCATAAAATAAATGGTTTTTTTTTAAGCTTATACCTGTCTCACAAAACTCGCAATTAAACAAGCAAACCCATGAGCCCAAAAAAAAAAATAAAAAGCATTTTTCCCTTTTTTTTATCCGAAGAAAACATAATGGACAAATACAAAAAAGAATTATATAATAATATAAACATCAAACAATCTAAAATAATAAACAAAATTATGAAAATCTTAACACATAAAGATTTATACATTTAAACTAAAAGTATTAACATATCAAGTTTATATATTTAATCTAAAATATATTTTTATATAAAAATCTAACATATTAAGATAGCAAAAATATAATATATTTTAAATAAAAAATTTATTAAATTTTATACTTATTATTTTTTACATATTTATTAACAAAATATTAAAATCACTCATATTTTAAAACCTTTCATAAAACTAGGGGAAAAAAATCTTTTAAAAAGGTGGATGCACGAGGTTTGTGAATTAAATATGCAAATTCACAAATTTCATGACCAGATATAGTTTCTCCTATATTTATATATAAATTTAAAAAAAAAAAAAGTTTGTTAACTGTCCGAATTGTGAACTTTGCCGACCAGCATGCAGACCTAAACCCACATACTACTTTGTATGATAAGTATGGAGATAAGGATTAGAGATGTTACCTGAACTGGTATAAGAGTGAGTACATATATGTATTATAGGTCCATGATGTCCGCCATATAAAATGGACACAACAGATATAGGGTCGACGCTTATAATCTCAAGTCACTTCGATGTTTAGCTGACGACACTTATTCTTTGGATAGCGTCAGTTTTTTATTATTACAGTCTCAGTACTAAGAGACATTATTTTAAACGGGATTGGGTTTAATTACGGTTTGTAATTTTGTACGAGGGAGTTATAATTACACTCGTATAATTTTTATTAAGTATTATACTATTTAATAATTTTATATTAAATGTGAATTTTATAAATCAGATTAAAATTTTATATCACTTTATATATGTATATCAAATTCATATAATAAAATTAAAGTAATATATTTATTTCAAAATATATTAAAATATGAACATTTTGATTATCTTCAAGTTGTTGTTTAATTTTAACAAAATTTGATATACACATATAAAGTGATATGAACTTTCAACCTAACAGTTGAATTTACAAAATTCACATTTAATATAAAGTTATTAAACAGTGTAATACTTAGTAAAAGTTACACTGATGTAATTATAACTCCCTCATTCTATATATATATATATAGACAGAGAGAGTATGTCATAAGGGAAATTTTGTTATCAGATTTTTCTGACATAAACATTTTTTTTTTAAAGAAAATCCATCATCTCTTCAAGAAAATTCCATGATTAATTTTTTTCAATTAACAACTAAATTATTCCAAAGGCCCTAGCTCATTATAAATCCATAATTCCACCGGCCTGGGACAATTTAAATTGACTTCAAATAATTCGTTCAATTAAGTGGTGATGTAATATGCATATATAATCATATTAACGGACATATATGTCACAATAATTAGGGATGTACCTGTCTAAAATGTACATGTTTAAGGATATACTCGTAATCTTCTAGTATTCTGAAGGTCGAATGAGAGTTTTGAGTAAATGCTCCGAAGGGGGAGAGTACCTACAAAAGGCACTCCGACACTCAAGTCAGGACAAACACAAATCTCAATAGTAAATAAATGAACAGCAACTTACCTCGTTTTACGTGACTTATTTATACTAGTTATAATGGGCCCTGAGTGTGGTGGGCATCCTCTAGCATTTACCAAATTAGGTAATACGGTGCTAAACAACCGACTATGCCTTAATCACATGTTTGTCTTTATTAATCACGATCGTCGTTCTAATCATGGTATTTAGTTGTCTCGACCATTGGTCGAGCCGAGAAGTGTAGGACAACCTAAGCATGGACGTCTTGTACAAAGTTGCGCACTCGGGTCTCGGCCTCTAACCGAGGCGAGATGTCTTTGTTTAGGCCGACTAGTAAGATTACTAATATGGCCATGATAATGGTCTTGGGTGCAAGGGGCCTTGTAGGTTTAGCCATCTCGGCTGCCAACACGCCCGAGAGTGGTGTTCAAACAATTGATGTAGAAATCCTTGTGTTTCGGTTGAGCTGGTGGCCGATATGTCCGAGATTACTGGGCCTTGATAACAGGATCTGTCTTGGCCATCGGTGATGTATCACATGCCATGTCACGTGGCCGATACGATCCTCCCGGTACAAGAGATACATGTGGTATAGTGATTCACAAAGTGGAAATAGCATTTACAAAATCTTCAATTTGAATTCTATTATTATTGTTATAATTAATGAGTAAAAAAATTTGCATAGTAAAAATAATTATGAGGATAAAACTAATAATTTTTTAATAACTTAAATAATTTGAAATCACAAAAACATATTTTGTCTAATTTATAATAATATTATTTTTAAATTAAAATTAAAAGTGATTTTAGTATTTTATTTCATAAGTAAAAACAATAATTTCTGAAAAAATTCAAGTGAGTTACTTTAATTTCTTTTAAACTTAGGCATTTAATTATGCGTTTTGTCTAGTGTGTCATTTTCAATTCCATACTTATTAGTTATTACCCTAGTCGTCATTATTAAGAAAATAGGATGGTTGAAAGATTTGATGCATGTGAAAGACGTTCACTGAAAGGAGCAACGAAGTTCTTACCATTTGGATGTTTCTTTTTTGTCTATGTAAAATCCTTTTAAATAATTTTGTCTCTATAAGATATATATATATATATATATATATATATATATATATATATATATATATATACCATTTTTTAATGTTTTTTTAAGTCTCTACTATTAGAAAAGTTGTAGTCTTACATTGAGTGTGTAATTTATGCGTTGAAGCAAAAATATTCTCCCAGATCTCTCAATCTATGTGTCAGTCCTCTATCTCTTTAATTTTCATTTAATTTATTATAATATTGGGTGCTTAGGGTGGCTTTAAAGGATAGATCGTTTAAGGGTCTCCATAAGGGATGATCCGAATTTTTCATACTTCTTTTTTATTAGGTCTAGGACAGTCCATTACTAAGGTTCATTCAACTGGTTTTGGCCAGACATTTCTTTCCCCACCTTTCCCGGTGATAGGATATAGATCTCCAGTGTTATCACATCTTATGAGCGGGATCCCCATCTGAAACTCCTTCACATAAAAACCAAAAGGATCGAACTCAATAGAGATATTATTGTCAATGGTAAAATGACGCACAGATATCAAGTTTTTAATGAGTTTCGGGGCATGTAAAACATTGTTTAAAGTTAAAAGGTGTAAGGTGGGGAAGGGAATGTCTGGCCAAAATCACAAATTGGAATTTCCTGTCCACTGCCAACAATGATATTTTTGTTAGTGCTCATATTAAAATAAGACGAGCACTACTAGAAAAATGGAAATTAGAGACGGAAAGAATTCGTCACAAAATTATTAGTGACGGAATTTGTGACGAATTTTGAGTCGTCACAAAAAATGGCGTCACAAAATATTTAGTGACGGAAAAATTCAGTCCATCACAATTAGTGACAGAAATATGCCGTCACTAACTAATAAATTTTCCGTCACAAAATACTTAAATAAATGTTAATACTTGAGTAAAATTCCGTCGCAATTTGTGACGGCCTAAAAAGTCGTCGCAATTTGTGAGGGAACACATTCCTCACAAACTGTGAGGGATTCAAAATCCGTCACAAATTGTGAGGGATTCAAAATCCGTCACAAAATCCTAATTTTTTATTTTTACGAATTTTTAAATAAAAAATAATTAAATTATTTCAGATTTATTAATTATACAATATATATTATTTTCACTTTTTTTTTCTAATCTACAAGTATTAATTATTAATTTTCAGATAATTGACAGTGGTAAGATTCGAACCCCTTACCTTCTACTCATTCTAACCTTAACACTTTTTCTCCAACCATTTGAGCTATCTTATTAGTTCAGTACTTATTTAACAATATATATATAAATATGAAAGAATATCAATTTTTATCACAATAATATCAAACATCATTAAACATCAAACTAATAAATTTAAAATAGATTCATAATTAAAATCATAATATAATTTATTTTAGAATTTTTATTTTATTAAATTAATTGAAAATTAATTATATTTTATCACTTTTTAATCAAGTGAATGAATGATAATGAATTAACAAAATTTTTAAAATATATTTTAATTAAAAGTATATTTTTAGTAAATATTTGAATATAAAAGTATTTTTATAAATAATTAAATGAAAAATATATTTTAAAATTTATTTCTCTCATAACACCACTTAAGTAAAAATTTTCAAAAAAAACTAAACTTATATTTGTTTGCATTATTTTTCCAAAAAAAAAATAAAATAAAAAGAAAAGATCAAACCTTTTGATAATTAAGTCATCCAATAATGTTGATTGGACCAAACTACCCAATACGTACGGACTGAGTTCAGTGTGATATCATCCACCAAAAAGAAAAGGACAATAGACTCCGAAACTATAATGCATAAATACAATTTGAAAATTAAAACAATTTATTCGAAACGGTTACACGAGGAAAAACGAAAAGAATAAATAGTTGTTTAGATTGTGAAACTTGTAATCAATTACTAAAATCTTATATTCGATTACTAGATGATTTTATAAATTTAACTTTAATTCTAATACTTATAATCCTTTAACTAATTTTTTAATTAATAAAAAATATTATAAATATTTTTTTATAATATTTATTAAAATTATACATGTAACACTTAAATCCAAAATAATGATCAAGTGCCATAAATTCTCCAGCATCAACCATATATATATATATATATATATATATATATATATATATATATATATATATATATATATATATATATATATATATATATATATTATATTACTTGCATTCACAGATATTGATATGCTATATTAGAGTCACATCTTTATTAATTTATTAAGGAATGTTTTTACTTTTATATATTATTTTATAAATTATATATTATAAATTATCATAAATATTTTTTAAACTTATAAAAATTAAAAGAAGTTTAATAAATGCAAATGACAATGTATTACAAAGTAATAGTTTCATCTTTGTATTAAAAATATATTATCCTTCTCTTTTTCATCTATCTTTTAACATAATTGTACAATAAAATTTTCTATTTTGAGAGGGATACATAATCCCTCACAGATTGTGACAAAATTTGTGACGGAATACAATTTTTAAAAATTATCCGTCACAGAATCCGTCACAAATTGTGAGGAATTCAAAATCCGTCACAAAATTCTAATTTTTTATTTTTACGAATTTTTAAATTAAAAAATAATTAAATTATTCCAGATTTATTAATTATATAATATATATTATTTTCACCTTTTTTTTCTTCTAATATACAAGTATTAATTATAAAGTGTATTATATAATATATAAAATACACTTTATAATTAATTATATATTTTTTCACCTTTTATTAATTATATAATTATATTAAATTATTCCATTTAAGTGTATTATAAAGTATGATGATAATATTTTTATATATTTATTGATAGACTTAATTGTACTTTTTATTAAATGATCAAGCACAATGAATTTTCTAGCGTCAACTATTATATATATATATATAGTTATATATAATTTATAAATATACTTTTATATATTTATTTTTAGCTTTTTTAGTTAAAATGTAAAATAATATTGTCTTTTTATAATTTCATAAGTATTTTTAAATTAAAATTTTTTTCCTAATTCATATTTTAATTTCTTATACTTCAAAATGACAACTTATTATTTAAATTAATTCATTTCTTATGTTTTAATTTTTAATCTTTTGATGAAAAAATATTTTAGTTTCATAATTTTTTAATTATTTTTTTAGCAAAATATTTTTTATTTATACATAATTATTAAATATAATAGTTGTACAATAAAATTTTCTATTTTGAGACGGATACATAATTCCTCACAGATTGTGACGGAATTTGTGACTGAATAAAATTTTTAAAAATTTTCCGTCACAGAATCCGTCACAAAATTATTCATTAAATTTTGTGACGGGTTTTTGTGACGAAATATTTAGAGAGGAATCAAAATCCGTCACTAAATCCGTCGCAAATATTTTTTTTTTATTAGTGACCCCGTTTGTGACAAAATTGTTAGAGACGGAAAATTTTCTGTCACAAAATCCGTCACAAACTCTAAAAATAAGTAGTCCGTCACAAAAATAAAATTTTCTTCACAAAAGTCGTCACTATTAGTGACGACATTTTATCCGTCACAAATTTTCGTCACAAATTTTAATTTTTCTAGTAGTGGAGAGAGTACCTGGAGATGTAGTCATGTGCAAAGTTGCACCGGTATCCATGTACCAGTTTTCATCAAAAACATTAAGAGATAAATGGTGCATTGTCGCATCAATGTTGGTAGGTGCATAGGTCGAAGGAGGTGGCGCTTGTGCACTATATGCTTGAGGTGGACGCTTGCCGAGAATTTCAGGCTGATGAGCAGAAGGTGGACGAGCCCAAGATGAGGTGGGGTAAGGACAAGGTGGAGTAGCATCCCATGCTTGTTGTCCCCAAGGCCACGGTTGGTATGGTGCCCGTTGAGATGGTTGATGCCACGGACGTTGTTGCTGCCACGGATGCTATTGTTGCTGCCATGGGCATTGTTGTTGTTGTTGTCCACCACCGTGGTTGTAGTTACCACAACCTTTTCCTTTACCCCGAGTATTATTGCGACTTTGACTGCGTTTCAGACCATTATTGTTGTGATTTGATGTATTACCAGAACCTGCAATCAAATTTCGTCCATAGGCAGAGGCATCATCGTTGGAACCGTTGGTGGTGAGGAGGGCGGTGTCAACAGTGCTATAGCAATGGCAGTGACTTGTTTAGCCTTGCGTGTTTCTTCAAGGATTAACCTCGATCGTGCCTCGTAAAAAGGCGGTAAAGGATTTCTCTGTTGAATGAATGTAGCAACACAATCGTAGTTCTCATTTAAACCTGCAATTAATTGAAGAACTAACCTTTGATTTGAAACCGGTGCACCAACGTTAGAGAGTTGATCGGAAAGCGTTTTGAGTTCTTGGCAATAGGACGAGATGTTAGGATAATTGTCCATATGAACATGAGTGAATTGATTCTCCAGGTAAACGACACAAGAATTTTTGTTATCCTAGAAGATGTTTTCCAATCACTCCCATGCTTGTTGTGCAGTTGAATCTGGTTCCAAGATGGTGTGTAGAAGATCAGTGGAAATCGTACCATAAATCTATTGAAGGACAATTGCATCCAAGCTTGACCATAATGCTTTCTCAGTCTCGGCATTTGTTTGTGTTTCCTGCTCGATTAGCTTCGATTTTGGTGGGATAATATGATCAATTACTTGGTATGCTCGACAATGTATCTTAAACAACTCCACCCACGAAGAGTAGTGTCCCTTGTCCATCTCAAAAGTAATGGAGATGAAAATTTTCACATTATTTACGACCAAGGCAGGATGGAATTTGGTTTGTTCGGCCATTGATTATGAGGGGAAGAAGAGAGAAGGGTAAGGAAGTGAGATGTGGTGGAGCTTGGTGGGACGGCTAAGGTTTTGTTCAACTAGGATTAGACCTAGGCTCGTGATACCATGTTGGAAATCCTGCGTGCCTGATTCTTATTCATTGGTAAACTATATACATGAGAATATGAGTGAAAATAGGCTACAATTAAGGTAACATTTATCATAAAAGATTATGCAAATATTATGCATACATTCTTTCCGTGATCTACCAAACTGGCTAGTTGGCCAACTGAACATCTTATAGGAACTCACACATTATAACCATGCAAAGTGTGGTGTGGTTTCTATCAACGAATGTCATATGGGGGTCACATACACCCCCACCAAAATAAAATTGTAACAATTCAATAGGTCTCACACCAGCACAACTCAAACATAAATATAAATACGTAGTGAAAAACATAAGTTATTTATCCTAAGTTTATCATGCAACACAATCAAGACATTATATATATATATATATATATATATATATATATATATGTGTGTGTGTGTGTGTGTGTGTGTGTGTGTGTGTGTGTGTGTACACTCAAGATCTTAGTGATCGACAAGAATCAAAACAATAAAAAAAAATCTTAGTCATTAATGCAATAAATAAAATCTCCTAACGGCCTACAATAAAAAAAAAACATGTATAATATCTATATATATACAAACATCCAAAAACACCTATATAATTGAGTTTTCATAAAACAACAAAACCACAAAGTCAAGAGACCAACATGTCTCAAACTTCCACCATCCTCTAGATGGCCACAACAACTCCAAGTTATCATCTTCTAGCTAAACCTGGTCATATCCCATGTCAAGATATGATTATTGTAGTCAATATAACAAACAATTAAGTAAGCTTAATAAACAACAACTTAAGATATAAAATAGGTAAGTGCATAAAGAATAAACAAACCATACAACTACAAGCCTCAAACTGCCCACATCATCTCACAATTCCACCATAGGGAAACCATGCACAACCACAAAAAAACTTGTCATCATATGCTAAATCTTACATATTGAATATGAACGTGCCTACTTGTATCATGTGTTATCATGTGTTGTCACACATGCACAATGGAGATCTTCTATACGAGTAGTCTACTCGAATCAACCCTACAAGACAGTAACTGTCTTAGTCACTCTAGGTGTCATCAACATAGACTCGAAAGGTTTAGTATTATCATCGAGATATAATAGTTGGATGAGTCTACTACAATATTGGTCTTAAAAAAACAAGCTTTCTTTGGAATTAGCCCACTACCTTACCCCAAGATACCACACATCTTTCCAACACTTGTTCAAGGTGCACCTTAGGTGACCACCCACAACCTTAAATGCCAACTCAACATCTAAGTCCAAGAGACCCAAACACGGGCATTCAATAGTTAGTATGCAGTGGCTCGCTACACACTATTTTCACAACATCATTTAAAGGAGAACAATTAATGATCTTAGAAAACACATCCTCATCAATCTAGGACCACAAAGCATGGGCCAGGGCTCCCAAAGATTCGACCATCTAGAATCTTCCACTGAATATCTTAGCAAAACAAGTTGAATCTTTCGTTGAATAACTCAACATTCTCCTTTAAGTTGCCTTAAAGGCTTTTTTTAAATAAAAAAAATGGTGAAGGGGATCCAACCTTCCTAACACCACACTCAACCCTATGAATTAGAGGTTCAAGTCTATCCTACATTCATTACAACATCATGAATAAGTATACAGATCAATTACAACCACCATAAGCTTGTGCAAACATTTGAGCATGCAACATTGCATATGAAAGATACATATATAATTAGCATAAACATGATCAATGACATACTATAATCATCAAAAGTGTCATCAACATAATACAACATCAAACATATCAACAAAATCAATCATAAGAAACTTAACGCTTAAAAACAGGGGATTCTTGTTGGGAGAGGATAGCCTTATCGGGCACCCAAACCCTAATAGGACTTTTCATTGGTGGGTTATTCTTATTAAGCAAGCTTGACCCTTTGTGGATATTCTCATTGGACGAGCTCTAACTCGTTGGGCAACATTACCACTCTACCCCTCCACAACCACAACCTCATGATGGGCGACACATCTATCGCTCGACGCACCTTCAAGGGGTTCATCAAGAACTACCATTCTCATTGAGTGACAGTTGAGATCTTTGAGTGAGAATGTGTTCTAGGAAACTTTGCCTTCATATTCAAACACTTGCCCAACGAGCTCATCATCTCGTTGGGCGACGAGAGTATATATGCACGCAACACCTCCATAGTGTTCACACTTCACTATTATCCTTCAACCATCCCAACCCTTCTCTTCAACATGCAACCCATAAGCACAACTCTGCACATCCATAGCATAAAAGACACCTTTAAAGATACATGCAACCACAACATCACAAGAATATATCATTAAATCCCCAAATTGGGTTCAAAAACTCCTAAAACTCAAGAACATGCAAATACACCAATCTCAACAGTTCACCCATCTAATCAACATGAATTAACATCAACAATGTTTATGCAATATACATAAACTACAATAGCTTCTTTTACCCCTATTAAGCTCCCTAGGTAGAAGAAACTCTCTCTAGAACTCTCACAAGAGCTCCCCCAACTTTGATTCTCAAGAATCTTAGCTCCACAATCTTCCTTAGGATTCAAGATCCATTGATCTCTAGCATTAGGGAAGATCCATGACCTTAGAGTTACTCAATTAAAGCTTGAACAATAACTCAAAGTTTCTAGGGATCTTCTCTTTAGAAATCTTAAGTTATGAATTTATGAAGTTTACTTCTCAAAATCCACCTTATATACATCAACCCTCTTCAATTGAGAAAACTCTCAAATACTTAAGCCTGGGGGTCGTCTTAACTCTAACACTCGCCCCAACACAAGCAAACCAACATGAAACAACTTAAAACAACATAAAACATCATTCTTAATTACATACATATTAGATATACATAATTAAGAAAATATTGTCGTTATCTTCGTATAATCATACAAACATTGAGAATAAACAAGAGGTTTTGACATCTCTTTCCCTATCCTCTAGAAAGTTTCAAAATACATTAAGTGATTATTGACGACTCCTTCTCTCTCTCTCTATATATATATATAATATTATACATTAATTTAAATCGATCTAACGAATTATTAAATAATTTTTATATTTTATAAAAATTGTAAACTTGATCTACTCATTAAAATTTTTAATTTAATGATTGTATCATTAAAATTTAATATTAAAAGCAAGTTTTCAAATGAAGTGACTTTATTAAGATCAGTTGGAATATAAGTGGATACCTCCCCATGTATATAATCCAAGCTTAAATAGTTAATGACCTTTTTCTTTCTTTCTGGAATTTTGAATTTAAATATCCCATAATTGCCATGTTTTCTTAACTTTAATATTTGTATACAGCTGCTCAAATTGTTCAAGAAAAGAGTTACTATTAATTGATGTAAAAAAAATTAACTTAAAATATGTTTTTCCACACAAAATACTATATAATCATAATTGTTTATATTACTTATATCATGTCTTAGCTAATATTTTTGTAATTTGTTAATGGCGTATTTATAACTGAATAAGAAAATACATATATTCATTATATTTTAAATATAATATTTAAATATATTTACAATGACAATATTTAATCCATGAAAGTATCTATTAATTTTAGTATATAAAAAGAATTTTATTTTTATATCATTAAAAATTAGTGTTTTTTTTTTTTTTACATTCTAACGATATTTTTAATATTTATTTGATTAAAATAGTAAATAATCACATTTGTTAGATAAAATTATCTTAACATTTTTTTTATGATTATTAACTTAAAAGGACCTGAAACTGTATGGTTTAACATGGTTTTAATAAAATTTCTTAATTTTAATCCCGTTTATAGTTTAGAATTTTAATTTTTTTAAAGTGTGAAAAATATATTTTTAGCAATAATTATTATTTATTCTCACTCTTAAAAGTATTCTATTCTTAAAACTCTTTACTTTATTTGTTTTAAAATTCCTTTTCAATTTAAAGTGTGTTTATGGATACAAGAATTTATCATCTTCGAGCCTTGGTTGTAACGTACTCCGATGGTAAGTTGGTTGACAACTTTCTCAATTAAAATATTATCTATTTTGACATTGAATCATTATAATTTTATTTTTAAAAAAATATCTCAATAAATTAAGAAAAAAAAATATCTATAAATTATCCTTGTTTCTTAATTTGACATATCTCAATAAGTTAAGAAATAAGTCTTTAAGTTAAAGTTAAGATGCAAGAATAACCTAAACCCTCCTTCAACCAAGAATGTTGCGATCGTAAAATACGATATTCCGTTAACCAATTAGGTACGCAACTAATTCAACATGTCCCAACTCATCATACTTACAGTGTTTAAGTGCCGATAATCTACCCGAGATTGATAATTTTTCAGTTAATTAACACACATCAAACAACGTACATCACTTCACAATATTGTCGGCCGCGAACGAAGAATCGCCACCTCAATAAAACATTTGGCTTCATTTAATTATATTTTCACTCACAAACATCTTTTTAGTCAAACATAAAGTTTACCCGTAGAGGACAACTATCGCAGTTCTAATTAATCCAAGGAGTCGATCGAAATGAAGACAAATTAAAAATTTCCAAAGAAAAATATAGGCAGAAAGACTAATTAAATTGTCCTTGACAACTTCCCTTTAAAGCTCTAAAGAAGAAGAATGAACTTATGTATCGTATAATTATCAAGAAATCGGTACAACATATTAACTTATTACTAAAAATAATAACTAAATCATATTATTAGAAATAGTAACTAAAGTCTATTAAAGGCAATAATTTGAGTTAATGTGATTATCTGAGATATTTTTTTCAGTGGTTGATGTTCAAATCTTAATTTTTGTGTATACAAAAAACTTAAGTTGAAATTTTTTTTCAATCGCTATTTAGTATTTTTGTGAAACTTTTATTAGTTTCTATATTGAACGAAAATACTCTAATATATAATGATCGGAAAAGAAAACACCCAGATGACGATAAGTTAAAGAGTGAAAAACTTGTAAAGAAATTGAAGCTGGTAGCGCTGTTAATGATTGTATATGTAATTTAGATAGCAGGAAGTAAAATCTGCCAAACCTTAATGTGGCAGTCCAAACCGCCACTATATAGTAGAAAAGATAGTTGGGAGTGGGAGGGGTTACAGTGGTCAACCACTGCGGTTAAGCACTTAATCGAACCCGTGTGTCCTTCCAAAACAGCTAAACAAGAATATTCGGCGTCAACCCCTCTCCAAATCCTAATCGTTTTATCAGCGGAACCGCTACAAACCAAATCCGCCACAACAGCGAGACACAATATGGACTTGGTGTGTCCCCTTAACGCACCCACCAACCCCATATTCCCATCACTTTCGTCTTTCTCCCAAACCAAAACGGACCTATCACATGCACCAGAATACAACACGGTTTCGTCGCTGCTCAGAGCCAAGGCATTGACCCCAGAGTTGTGCTTCTCTAACGTTTCCACCAACGCGTGTTTCTTCTCCCCTTCTGGTTTCGCCCACACCTTGATCGTCTTGTCCGCTGATCCCGTGTAGACGCGCCCATCGTAAGAAACCGCGACGGCGTTGATGGCGTCGTCGTGCGCGTTGGTTAGAGACTCCAAGCACGTGAAGTCTTTGGTTCGCCAGATTTTGATTGTTCTGTCCCACGAAACGGAGTACAGCAAGGTTCCGTCTTTGGACAGGGCGAGAGCGGACACGGTGTCCACGTGGTGAACCCACGTGCGTTTCTTGTGCCTTCGGATTTGTACGTGGTTTTTCGGGATCAAAACCTTCGCCGCGCGGTCCCCGAGGGTGGGGAGTGTCGCCACGTGCGTGTATTTAAGGTGGTCGTGTTCCTTCTTTTCGTCGTCGTCGTCATCGTTGTTGGTGGTAGTGGTGGTGGTGATTTTCCAGACGCGGATTTTGTGGTCTTGGTGGGCGCTGAAGAGTTTGTTGGAGTGCATAACGAGGGACTTTACGGCGCCGTTTCCGGCGGTGACGGTGTTGGTGGCGGCGGCGGTGTTTTGAGGTTGGGAGCGGTTCCAGGATCGGATTTCTCTGTCGGAGGAGGCTGTGTAGAGGAATTTGCCGGAGAGGGTTAGGGAGGAGATGTAGGAGGTGTGGCCTTTGAGGGTTGCGAGGCAGTGGTGGTAGGTGTGGAGGTGGGATTGTGAGGTGGTGTTGAGAGATGGAACTGATACGAGGCTGTGTTGTGAAGCCGGGATGCGGGTGTGGGTGTGGTGGTTGGAGTGAGAAGAGGAAGAGGTAGTATAAGATTGGTGGTACTCCATGATTCATGTGTTAAAATGGTATGCCAGAAAGCGAAATGAGCTAATATTATATATAGTCGTGATACATGTACACCATTTGGTGGAATGAGGAGGGAAAAGTATACAGAAACAGGAACAGCTTCAAGATATTATTTTTATACGTAAAAATATATTAGTTTCTTATTTCTTTACATATTAACGTTACCTCATATGTTGACCGATAATTATTAATGTGAATTTGATTTATATATGCGTTTTTTTATTTAGTTTTTATATGTATAATGCATTTTTAATTTAGGCTCTTATATGTAAAAATAAAATTAAGAATGTGCCATCTATATATATAAGAAGACTAATGAAAGAGGGTTAGTTTTACCTAGTAGATATATAAAGATTAAATTAAAAATATGTAAGATATTTAATAATAATATAGGTTAAATAGATGACTCTTATAATAATAATATGAGTTTAAGATTAATTTAACTCTACAAAATTGATGGGACTTTTAACACATAGTCCTCAATGGCCTGATAGGTCTTACAAAACATGACTCTGATATCATCTTATAAAATGGATTATGAGTTTAACTACTTAACCCTACAAAATTGACTTGTAAGATAAGAATTATCTTCCACTTATAAATTCTTTATTTGTCATATCCATGTGGGGTTTGAGTTTTTTTCAATACACATCCTCACGTCCAACATTATTAAAGTTGGTGCATGTATCAATCACAAATGATCTTTTTTAGAGTGGATCTATGATAGTTCTTAAAATGTGGGTTTAGGATTTAACTCAACCTTTCACTTATATACACAAGAATGAATTTAATAAACTTTTATTCATATGATTCAAATCAAGAATTTACTGGCATATATAGAAAATAAATTATATGTTTAACCAACAAAATATATGTAATAAGAGAAATGTTACTCCCTCTATTTATTTATAAGTAAAGTAACTTAATTTTGCATAATAAATTAAGAAAGAAATTAAAATGTATTTAATTTTGCAATTTCATATACAATATATAATACAATTTCTAGAATATCTTGATTATATTTATTGTAAATAGTATTCTAATTTATTATCTTAGAAGTATTGCTGGATTGAGAATATTAAATAATATTGACTTTGCTAAAATTTGCTTATTTTTCGATAAAAAGTTTTGTAGTAATTTTTGTTTATATATAAGTAAGAGGAAAGTATCATTTAAGTAATAACACATTTTTTAATGATTGAAATTTATTAAAAGTTATAAAAATTAATGAAACTCGCTTTTTATTTACTGTGCATCATTTTTAATCTTGTATATTTTAATAAATATTTAAAAAAATGTGTTATAAATATTTGTTGATGATGTAAAATAATTTTATAAAGGTTAATTAATCATAAATTATGTAAATATAACTTTTAAATACTTTTATAAAAATTAATAAATTTAGATTTAATTGTACTTTTCATTCCTCAAATATTATAATTGTACCATTTTGGTCAATAATATTATTGAAAAATTTTAATTATTCAAGTATCGTAATTATATAATTTCTAACTTATTTAAGTTATATATAGTATATTTTTCATTTATGTATTAGATGATATATATTTATTATTATTAAAATTTATAATATATGTAATTTAAATAGATAAAAATTAAATAATTATATATTTAAAAGATTAAAATTATTAAATTAAAATTTAAAATTAAAATTACATAATTATAATAATTGAAGAATTAAAATTATTTAATTAAAATTTGAAATATTAAAATCATAAAAATACACACTTTAAAGACAAAAAAAAAATATTTTAGTCATTAATTTATTATATTATCATATAACGATTTTTAATTGGATGTACTATTTTTCTCATAAATATATTCATAAAATTAGGTTAACTCGCTTTTCAGCATCATACAGATACAGATGTCTCGATATGAAACCAAACACAATATATGTGTGGAGACTTAGGAATAGCAGCTAGATATATTGTTCCAGACCAAGGTGTGGGGTCTGCAGGGGACAGGATGAAGCAAGATTGGACGTACGTGTGAATTAATTAAGGGCCATTGATTAAGGCTATTGTAAAACCTGAGATGATCTTTGAACTAATTAGGCAGCCTGTTTAAAAGGGTAATGATGGCAATTAAGTCTTAATCGAAGCTGGGATTTATCTCCCAGTTGTGTTTCTTATTCGCCTTATGTAAAGTTGGGTTGACAGAAATCCGTACCAAGCTTTTATGCTCATCTACATGGAGAATCTAAAACTGACAAATTTGATTCAGGCCACTAATAAGAAACTGTGTCTTTTAATTTTAGTAAATAAGAGAATAAACCAGTTACAATGAATTTTTCCTTTTGATATAAATTATATTCAAGATGCACGTATGTATATATAAAATGAATATAAATATGAAATAGACTATATCATGATGAAAAATTACTTTTTTATATATGCTGATAATCTTTGAGATAAATTAATCATTATTTTTAAGACTGAACATAAAAATAAAGATTCGAACTGAACCAAAAAAATTTAATAAAAAATATTACTTTTAAGTGGGTTTAAACGTATTTTATGAGTAAAACGAGTTAAAATTTTAATTTTATACAGGTTATATTGAGCGAGTTCAATTTTAAATTTTTAAACCCGCTAAAAATCGAACTCAACAAAAAATGAGATAAATTTTAAATTTTTATTACTTTTGTTTAACTAAACAATAATGATCAAAACTTAAAAGTTTTTATTTCAAATATAATACAATCATCAATTTATAACTTGTTTTTTTTCCTTTTTCTCATAACTTAAATACTTCTTTATCTTCTCCTTCCTCGTTTAACTTCTAGTTCATTTTAGAGTTTTTTTTTTTTCTTTCTTTATCTTTCTTTTCCATCTTTTTGCCTCCATTTTGAGTACAACTTGTGCGGTCGTGGTTTCTTATAAGTTTTGTTTTTTAACTTTAGATTTCTTTTGCATGTAACAACTATGGATTTTGTTATCTTTTGTTTTTTCTTCTTTAGTTTGTGAATGTTTTATATACACATCTACCTACACCATCTATTGTCACCTTTATTCTATTTTTGTAAGATAACTTGGTCTACAGAAAATTTCAAACCCGATTGTACCCACTCGTTTAAATTTGAATTCGTTTTCTTAGAATAGTAGATTTAAGCCTAACTCAACCCTACAAAATTGGCTTGTAGGGTGAGGGTTGCTTTCCACTTATATATTATTTAATTACCTAATCTCTAGTCAATGTGGGACTTGAATTTTTCCCAAGGCTCCGGTGTGCTTTCAATCTGCCTCTTTCCACAGGAATAAGAATCCGCTCAATGTCATCAAGCAACTTTCAAGGGTAATATGAATATACTTTCACAGTCATTCTGAATAGAAAACCCTACCATAACCAGCATAAGAAAGGCTCTTTGTTGGTCAAGGACTTGACTCTGGTAAGTATCCTTTATACTAAAGCTTTTTCACAAAGATTTTCTTTTATATAAGTTCTTGAGTTAGGGTTGTTGACTCGGAATTTGAAGTATACGATCCATTCCTGGCCGATTTCTTTCTCAATATCAGGACATCACAGGCGTACAGAAGGTTCAACCATTGCGGATTTCCTTTTCATAGAACAAGTAAGAGCCTTTCTCTTACAAGACCACTTGCTGACATAGCTTCGTTTTCTTGAACTTGACGGCGCGGATAGGCTTTGGTTCAGTTGAAAGCATAGTCCAAGGTGAGACTATCACCACTACATTGTCAATGAAAGATTGAAGCTTCTCTTGGCTTCGAACGGGTGCACCACTTTTCATTAAAATCCCCATAGCTAGAGTTGGACGAAGGCCCGGTTTAGGGAAAGCACTAAGAATCTTCTTTCCACTATGTGGTTATGGAACTACGAATCACTTAGTCTACATTCCCGCTTTATTTTTAGAATGACTTAACCTACGAAAACTCTCTTTCGATGGCATAGTTGAGATCTTCGTTATGGTAATCTTAAGGCCACTAAGGGCCAAGAGAAGCTCAATCGAAAAGAAAAAGACTTCTGCTATTGATTTAGTCAGTCGAGATCAAAGAATTAAGGGAATTGTCCCCGCCCTAAATGGCTTTAGCGCGAGTTCATGCTTTTTTACTTTATCCTGTACCTTTGCTTAGTGGAATCCATTCGTTCTATACACAGTTGGTGTTGTAGCCATAGAAGAACTTCCCCCTCCCTTTGTTAGAGCTCCGGATGTCGCTAGCATTCCTGTTCGATCTCTAAAGTGGTAGAATAAGAACTAAGGATTTAATTACCTAATCTCTAGTAGATGTGGGACTTGGATTTTTCCCAATACACCCCCTCACGTCTAGCTCTATTGGGCTTGGTACGTGGGTGACCCTTTTTAATGATTTAGAATTGGCGGGACTTGAGTTTTTTTCAATACATTCCCTCATGCGCATGGTACATGTATCAATGGTGGGTGGCCCATTTTTTAAGAATCTAGGATATCTCTAATACCATCTTAGAATAATAGATTTAAACCTAACTCAACCCTACAAAATCGGCTTATAGGATAATGGTTGTTTTTCACCTATATACTATTTAATTAACTAATCTCTAGTCAATGTGGGACTTGGATTTTTTCCAATACGTTTCAACCCGAGCCATCTCAAATTAAAAGTCAATCGGTCAGATATGAGTCACATTTTTTTTAAAGTCGGTTTATAATGGATTAAATATTTTTCACCTGAAACCCGACCGAACACACTCATTGCTCACTCCTAATTATTTAAGTGGTAGAAATTTCGTACTATTATCATAATTAAAAAAAAATATTTATCAAAATGACAAGTTTTCATGAGTTTTGGCTACCAAACAAAAATCAGGACAAGTACGTGATCCAATTTCAAAGTTATAATTTTTAAAGTCTACCTAAATCCATATCTGGGACAAACCGTATTAAACAATCTTATAATGGATCAATTAATGGTGAATTGGTGATATGGATAGTTGCACAGATCATATGGCTGTTATACTGACTTATTTCATTTCATTTCCGTCGTTGGTATGAAAGTATATATTTTGTCTAATAATTTGAGTTTATGGAGAATTTAATTAGACTATTTTTAAGGATGATTTCTTTTTCAACTTATGTTTTTCCATTCACATATCTAAAGATGAGTACCCAATGCTTCTGACCAATCGATCATTTGTTATTCGTTTCACATAAATAATCACCGGTATTAGTCACTTTGAATAAAAGAAACATAAAACGAGCCCATTAAAATATTGTAAGTTATGTATTCAAATAAATAAGTTGTATGTTTTAGGTCATTGATAAAGACTTATCATCAATATGTTTTCGGATACAAGTTAGTTACCAAAGGCTTATATAACAAATATAAATATCATTTTTTTTTTTGGGTTTTCTCACATTTTCAAGAAGTGTAAAACTAATCATATATTTCTGCAACTTGTTATATTGCTTTTTACATTATGAGTTGAAACCTTTTTTATGGAAACCCTTAATGATAATTTTACGACTATGGCTATATCTTAGTTTGCTTTCCAGCGTTGGAAGAGGATATTTATACCCAGCATTATCGGGAGTGATGTAGGTTATTAGGGAATGAAGTATAGTTGTCGCAGAAAGTGCAAAAAAACAACAATAGGCATTAGACTCTAGTGGCTGCACCAGTAGTGGTGGACAATTCAGTCTCTTTCTCTTTTTTCTTTTTTTTTTTTTTAGGATGCCTTAAGCTATACATTTTTTTAACTTATGATCAAGGGTCCCATTTTTGGGTAAGATTCATATCGGTAAGACAGCTTTTCAAATCGTATCTTCATACATAAATTTTTACTCAAAAGATGAATGCTTTTTATTTTTTATTTAGCTCCATCTTTCTTCTTAATTTTATAATTGACTTTTTTGTGGAGTGTAGTTGCCTCGGTAACTTTCTTTTGTGTAACAAGCACACCGCAAAGAAATGAGACGATGATAAAGATGGAGAAAATAACAATAAAATTCACGAACACATGGCCATGAAATTTTATTATTCTAAATGTAACTTTTTTTTTTCTTCTTTCATATCTTATGTATTATAATGAGATTACAAAACTATACAATTCACAATAAAATAATGGAAAAACAATAACAATAACCCCCATTTGTGTATTACAGTTAAACTTGGTGTTTTCTCTATCATGAACATTTGGGAGCTGCAACAATCAATCTAAACAATAATTATAGACAACAACGTCTAAGTGTTAAATATGAACTAGAGAATCACAAATTGGGAGTAAAAATTAGTTCAACCTACTTTTAATTTCTTTCTAGGCAGAGTACCAACAACACCAATAGTATAATACTTGTAATCTTAATGTAATTTGCCATAATGTATATATGAAACTTATTAAATCTTGTCTAACACAAATAAATCTCTCAAGGAATGTTATAATATGAAAAGAACTCAAATGTTACAACTAAGAATAAAATATCATATTGGATGATATTTGATATTTACTCTAATTAAAAGAGGATGAATCCAAGGTAATATTAATTTTTAATTGTTAATGTGTGTAAAAAATAAAGATAGTATTAATTTTTAACTTGTTGTATCCAATGTATAAACAGATGAGTGTTATGGAACAATAAGGGTGTCAGTGCAATCTCCTTCCCTTTCAATTTGTGCCTTCTTGTCCTTAACAATTTTTTTCCATGCCCATATCACTTCATAACATTATAAGAAATAAGAAATGTTGTATATAATTACATTGAAAAATTATCATTATAAATACAATATATGTAAATATAGATTTATTTGTCATATAACTATATATAATTTAAGTATTGATTTTAAATGAGATTTAACAACACATATTATATATATCATTATTATTTATATATACATTTTTTTAATAATATGTCAACATATATTATATCTATAATATAGGTAAAAGTAATTTTTGGTAACAAATATTATGTCTTTATAGAGTGTGTCACTATACACTACAAGAAAACGGTGAATAAGCGGCGAAAAATAAGCATCGATTAATAGCCGACGTAAATAGTGTCAGAAAAGACGACGCTATTTTAAATATAGCGTCGACTTTTCCGTCACTAATTTAATTTAAATTTAAATTAAATTAGTGTCGAAAAAGCCGGCGCTATATTTAAAGAATAGCTCGGCTTTTCCGACACTAAAATTAAAATATTTAATTTAAATTTATTTTAAGTTTAGCGTCGGAAAAGCTGACGCTATTCTTTAAATATAGCGTCGGCTTTTCCGACACTAAACTTAATTTAAATTTAGTGTTGAAAAAGCTGACGCTACATCTTAAAATAGAGTCGGCTTTTCTGACAGTATAGGTGCTTCGAAAGAGATAAAGATAATTTTTTCAATGTTATATACGCATAATGTGTCTTGGTACACTTAGTTATCAAGTTTGTTGGAGGAAAGAGGCGAAACGAAACACGAAACACACACACTCACAGAGGCAAGGGAGAGAAAAAATATGCTTTCTTATTATGTATTTACATTTCAGCACAAGGGTGGTATTTATAATGTTTTAATCACTTCTAACACCTCCCCTTGATTCAAACCAATTACAAACTAACAACATTCAAAAATTCTCTCAACTCTTTAAACCTTTCACTCTTCATGGATTTAGTCATAATGTCAGCTAGCTGTTTCTCAGATCTGCAATGTTGAAGTCTGATCCTCCCCTTGCTTACTTGATCTCTGAGGAAATGGAATTTCGTGTCTATATGCTTGCTTCTACCGTGTGACACAGGATTCTTAGCCAAATCAATTGCTGATTTGCTATCTACCAGCAAATCCACTGCTTCACCAGTAAACACTGTTAATTCTTTAAGTAGAGAGGATATCCACAAGGCTTGACAGGCAGCTGCACAGGCTGCAATGTATTCGACTTCACAAGTAGATAGTGCTACTACTGTTTGCTTCTTAGAACTCCAGGATATAGGTGATCCTGACAGCAAGAAAACTTGTCCCATGGTGCTCCTTCTCATGATTCTTTTAGTTGCAACCAAATGTGATTGTCTAGGATCACCCATAAATCTGCTGACCAACCCAACACTAAAAGCTATTTCTGGTCTGCTGTGACAAATAAATCTCAAGCTACCAACAATTTGCCTGAACATAGTTCCATCAACAGAGCCTTCATCTTCCCTCTTCTCAAGCTTCACATTCAATTCAGCTGGAGTCTCTGCTGGTTTGCACCCCAGCATCTTAAATCTCTTCAGAACTTTGGACATATACTTCCTTTGATGCATAAAGATGTCTTTCTCGGTGTAGGCAAATTCTATTCCCAGAAAATAGGACAGGATGCCTAGATCAGTCATCTCAAATTCACTCTTCAAACCTTGCTTGAGTGATTCAATAACAGTTAAACTGCTACCGGTGATGAGTAAGTCATCAAAATACAAACATAGTACCAAGATCTCAGTTTCACTTACTGTTTTGATATACACACCATGCTCAACTGAGCATTTCTGAAAGCCAAAACCAGTGAGAAAGGAGTCAATCCTTTTGTTCCACGCCTTTAGTGCTTGCTTTAAGCCGTACAGGGCCTTCTTCAATCTCAGAACCTTTAGTTCTTTACCTTTACATATGAAACCAGGAGGTTGTGCGACAAAAACTTCTTCATCAAGTGACCCATTTAAAAATGCTGACTTAACATCCAGCTGCCACAGCTTCCAGTTCCTCCAACTAGCCAAGGCAACAATCAGCCTCACAGTCTCCAATCTAGCTACAGGAGCAAACACCTCTGAGTAATCTATCCCTTCCTTCTGCATGAAGCCTTTTGCCACCAACCTAGCCTTGTGTTTGGCAATTGACCCATCAGATTTGAGTTTAGTTTTGAAAACCCATTTAACAACAATAACCTTTTTATTCTGAGGTAAATTCACCATTTCCCAGGTATCATTCTTCTCAATGCTCTTCAATTCTTCCTCCATTGCTGATCTCCACACTTCCTTAGAGATAGCTTCCTCAAATGTAATGGGTTCCATGTCTGTCATAAGTGCCATATGCTGAACCAAATCACCTTCCTCAGTAATTGCACTATCATGATAAACCTGATAATCACTGAGTCTTAAGGGGAAACTCTTGACTCTTGTAGGTCTGTCAGCCACCGTTTGACATTCACTATTGACCACTTCTTGATATGTCTCTCCAACTAGATCCTCATCTTTCCATTCAAATTGAGTCTTCGGTATTATATCAGAAGTAGACTGAAACTCTGCCCATGAACTTGATTCATCAAAGTAGACATCTCTACTAAATAGAACTTGCTGATTCTTGGGATTGAATAGCTTGTATGAACCAGTAGAGTTGTATCCAACAAAAATCATTGCCTCACTCTTGTCATCCAACTTCTTTCTCCTTTGATCAGGAACATGTCTATAGCATAGAGATCCAAAAATTCTGAGATGCTTGACTGAGGGTTTGCTTCCCGACCAAGCTTCTTCTGGAACCATGGAGCCAAGCCTCTTGGTTGGACACCTATTCAGAACATACACAACTGTCATGGCTGCTTCACCCCATAAACTATGAGGAAGATTCTTCTCTTTAAGCATACTTCTGACCATGTTCAAGATTGTTCTGTTCCTTCTTTCTGCAATGCCATTATGTTGGGGAGTGTAAGGAGCAGTTACTTCATGAACTATACCATGCTCCTTGCAAAAACCTTCAAATTCTCCAGATGTGAATTCCCCTCCACCATCTGTCCTCAGAATTTTAATGCATTTTCCAGATTGCTTCTCCACTAGAGCCTTGAAATCTTTAAAAATGTTGAACACATCACTCTTGGCTTTGATTAGGTAGAGCAATACCTTTCTGCTCAAGTCATCAACAAAAGAAACAAAATATCTATTTCCACCTAATGATGGAGTGTCAATAGGTCCACAAACATCTGAGTAAACAACATGCAGTATTTCACTAGCCTTAGAAGCAGTAAAATTGTTGAAAGAATTCCTGGGTTGTTTGCTGATTAAACAGTTATCACATATTTTCTTAGGGATTTTAATTGAAGGAAGACCAGTTAACATTTCCTTGGATTTCAAGAGACTCAAATCTCTAAAATTTAAGTGGCCTAATCTAAGGTGCCATAACCATGAATCATCTGACAACATAGCAGCGGAAAGACATTGAGATTCAATGGTGTTTAGGCTTACCTTGAAGGTTCTGTTCTTGGCCAATGGAGCTTTCATCACCAATCTCTTTGTTTTGTCATAGATTTCTAGAAATCCTTTAACTGAGTTTACTGAGCATCCTTTCTCCAGAAGTTGACCCAGATTGATCAAATTCGTGGTCATTCCAGGAACATACAGTACTTCTGTAATCACTATTTGTCTTCCATCTTCTCTTTTGACTAATACATTTCCAGAACCTTCAACCTGAGTGGCTCTATTGTCTGCGAATTTTACAGTACTCTTTTTCTTTGGATCGAAATTGACAAACCAATCTCGATGCCCGATCATATGATTGGAACATCCAGAATCTATGTACCATTCTTCATTGTTGTAAGATTCTGGATTGGTGGTCATCATCAACATCAAAGGTTGTTCTTCAAGATTTGCTTCATTATCTTCTTTGACTATGTGTGCTTGATAATCACCATGTGATTGACTCCCACGTTGATCTGTGCGACCTGGTGCAGCTTCACATTCTGCAGAAAAATGTCCAATTCGATTACAATTAAAGCATTTAATTCTTTTCCTATCAATTACCTTTTTCTTTCCTCCTCGCCAATTACTGAAACTCCCTCTTCTATTTGAGTTTTCTGGTTGATCTTGTTCAATCTTTCCTTGGTCTGGACTTTGATTATTTTTTTTTCAAAACTGCCTCTGAATCCTCTCCTACGGCCTCGTCCTCTGAAGTTTCCTTTGGAGTTGTAACATCCTCTTTTTGAGGTTTGAGCTTGCAGTGCTTGATGATCATCAGACTTCATTGAACCTCTTTCAATGAGTCTCTGCTCATGTGCCTCAAGAGAACCTTGAAGTTCCTCTACCTTCAATTCCTCGAGATTCTTTGATTCTTCAATGGCCACAACAATGTGGTCAAATTTGGGATCGAGTGTTCTCAGAATTTTTTCTGTTGATCTGTGATTTTCACACCACAGTTCTTCATGGCATTCGTGTGAGTGATGATTCTGTTGAAGAATTTAGCTATCTTTTCATTATTCTCCATTTGCATCAGTTCGTATTGACACCTCATCGTCTACAATCTCACCTTCTTCAATTGCTCTGCTCCTTCACTGCATTTCTCCATAATCTTCCACGCTTCTTGCGAAGTTGCAGCACCTGCAATCTTCTCAAAGTGCGCCTCATCAACACATTAATGAATCAAGAAGGTCGCTTTACAATCTTTCCTTTCATTTTCTCTATGAAGCGCCTTTTGTGCATCTGTCGAGTCTTTAGTGAGCGTTGGATAACCTTCTTTGACGATTTCTACAACTTCTTGATAACCCAGAATCGTCTTCATCTGCACACGCCACCGATCCTAGTTCTTTCCATTGAGAACGGGAAGATTTGCCAGAAAATTCGTACCCGTTGAACCCATTGTGTGTCTCGAGAACCCCTTGAGCGAAACCCTAACTCTGGATACCAATTTGTTGGAGGAAAGAGGCGAAACGAAACACGAAACACACACACTCACAGAGGCAAGGGAGAGAAAAAATATGCTTTCTTATTATGTATTTACATTTCAGCACAAAGGTGGTATTTATAATGTTTTAATCACTTCTAACAAAGTTCACTTAAGATCTCAAGGTTCACGGATCGAGTCCCAAAAATGTTAAAAATACGAACGAATATATGATAAGCTGGAAAAAGAAGATAAAGAAAAAAAATAAAATAAATTTTGTGTCAACATAGTGTTGGCTTAACCGACAATAAAAAATTAAAATAAATAAATTTGTTAGTGACAACTTAATTAGCTGAAACAAAAAAATTGTGTCGACTTATTTAGAGCACCTCCAATTGGAGGTGCTTATTGTGTTGCTTATTGTTAAGCAATGATGCTTATTACAAACTCCCATTGGCGTGATCCTACATGGCACTTGGGTTGTTTAAAAAATTTTCTGGGTTGCTTGTACAAGGCACGTTGCTTAACATTGAGGAGAGAAATCTGATTGGCTAAAAATGCATCTACATGGAATATGATGGATCAGATTTAAGAAAATAAAAAAAACTGAAAAAAAACGTATTGAACTCATCTTCGTCTCCTCCGCACGACGGACCACCCCATGACCAGAATGGCCAGTCGGCGACCACCGCGTGCCACAGCGAGCGCCGGAACCATCGCAACCACTGCGTTCCACCGCGAGCGCCAGAACCACCGTGTGCCACCGCGACTGCCAGAACCACCGCGTGCGCCAGAACCACCGCAACCACCGCGTGCCACCGCGAGCGCCAGAACCACCGCGCGCGGCTCCATATACCCAGACCCGCCCCCCGCAACCCCTCCGCCTTTGACCCCTCCGCACGCAACCCCTCCGCGTGCGACCACCTCATCCAGAACCCGCCGCGGCCCCTCCGCGCGCGACCCCTCCGCCCAGACCACCTCTGCACGCCGGTCGGAGAAGAGAGAGTGCGGTGGGAGAAGAGAGAATGAATAGAGTGAATAAATTTATTTTTATTATTGTAATTTTTGATATTTTTTTATTATGTAATTTCTTTTTATTATTAAAATTTTTGATATTTTTTTTATTATGTAATTTTTTTTATTATTGAAATTTTTTAAATATGAAATTTGTTTTAATTATTAGTTATTCATATTTATATATTATTCATAATAATTAATTTTATAAAAATTTATCATAAAATATAATGTGAGGTGTCAAAAAGTGTAATATGAGTTGTAAAAAAGTTGAGGTGCTTATAAGAAATTTCCATTGGAGCAAAAGTTGTAAAAATATAGTATGAGTTGCTTATGAGTGACGTGGCACAGTGGGACCCATTTAAAGTGGTTGGGAGTTGCTTATAAGCAACTCCCATTGTAGATGCTCTTATAGCATCAGCCAAAAACCGACGAATAGCCGACAATATTACGTCAGTTTTTATGATTTAGAGTCAACTTTTGGCCGACTCTAAATCGAAACATTCTTGTAGTGATATAACATTTTTTTTTTTGTAATGTAAGGGACTTGCTCTTGGTGCAATTCAAAGAGACCAAAGCTAGATTTTGCATTTGCTTTTGTAGTGGTTCAAGATTTGAGAATTGGGATGGACAATTAAATTAAAAGTTACAAACCAAATTGAAATTTCTTTGAATACAGAGCATTGTGTTTATTTATGTATTTATTTGTATGTAATTTTTTTTAACAAGTTACTGAACCAAAATCACAAATGGTTGAACAAAATAAGAAAATAGAGGAACAAAACAAAAGATTTGAAACAATTATGAGTTTTTTTTTTTGCATAGAATTATCAAGGTTAAGGGCTTTCTAACCTGACCATGTTTCAAGCTTCTTTGACATTATTTTTAAATTTAAATTGATTTTATAAATATTTTTAACTATAATTTATATTTCTAACTTTGTTTTACATTTAATTTTAGGTATCAGACCAAGGGAGTGCACAACCAATTAATGTCCTTGGCCATTCTCCAATAGATTCTCAACAAAAAGAATAGAGTTACATTTTATAGTTAGAGAATAATTAAGTTGACTCTCTCATGTTAGGAAAATCAATATTTAGCTAGGAATGTATTGGTACTCTAAGAAATTATTTTTGGATCTTACCAAACTATGAATGTTACTTCTTAATTAGGGATTCTTTTTAGGCGACAATGATGATGAAAACAAAGTTGGTTGTACAGCTAATTTTGTGGATCCAAAATAATTGATTTTGAAGATTTATCATGTAAAATCATGTTATTTTCCTTTTCTATGAATAGTTGAAAAAATTATTTCGACTACATGTGAGTTCAAAAATGTGAAAAAATTATTAGATAATTAAAGACCATTAAATGTCTATGATTTTAGTCAACTATTACATGATATACATGATATGTATTTAATTTTTTTTTTTAACTTATTAGAAAACAATAATTATATTTAATTACATGTCATGTAGAAATTAATTAAGGATCATATAATTCAGAATCACTTAATTTCTCTCTAGGTGCTGCATAATTGCATTGGTATAAGCACCATGTGAGCTGGTCCAACCATTGGTTCATAAGCACTCACGCTTTGCCAGACCAGAATAAAAAGGTAAAGAAGCATCCACGCTCAGCTTGCATGTGTTCATCAAAAACTCAAAAGCATTCACGCTTTATGAATGCAAAACACAAACGTACTATCAGGTGTCCTAAAATAAACTGACAGGAACCTCTACTGATAGGAAGCTGTGGACCCCATTGATGCTGTTCCAAATTGTGTTAAAGCTTTTTGCTGAGTTTTCTTTTCCCACATGATGGCCAGTTAGTTTGTTACCCATTCGATACTTAACTTGGAGTTGGACCCTCCAAAGAGTTACCATCCGCACACCCCTAGGGTTCCTATTGGAATAGTTCCAGATTTGAAATCCCAACACTGATTTAACTTGTCCAAGATCATTTATACACGCTGTGTACTGCATGTGTATCATTATAGTAGAAGAAATATATACACAAAGAAGTCGAGGTTTTATTTTTTATTTTATCTTTTTTATCATTTAACTCATCCTCCCTTTATTGGAATCGTCTAGAACTAAATAGAATACACACTTGTTATCATGGTCGAATTCGAGTGACATGTTACATTTTCCTACAGATTTGTTGTGCCAGCATGCGTGAGACAAACGACAATGGGAGGGGAGATGGACCATAAAAAAATGAATATGATGCTTTAGTTGAACGTGAACCTAACTCTAAAATCTAAATGAACTCATGATAGTCACCAAACCTTGGATCATTCACTATAATGCCTAGTCATGCCAATAGATTCGAAAAGTCAATGTTGGCTGTGAGTCATGATATGATTTTCTTTTCTTTAACCAAGGTTGGCCCATTTGTGGTACCAAATTTTCCTCCCTTTGTGTTTGAGAAGATAAGGCGTATCCTGTCACCCCATGGAGAATTATAGAGGTCTTAATGAAATACTTGCAAACTAATAGAGATGAAGAGTTAAAACAAACATATAGAGGTTTCTTTAGGGGAAAAAACAAAAACTATTTGTTCATTGAATTTCATGAATTTATAAATTGTTTAGAAAACTTCTTCACATACGACGAAATTATCCATTCATTCAAAGATCTTAAATAAAAAAACACACTAATTAGGATTTTGAAACAAATTGATGAAACCTATAAATCTAAATAATATATTAAAGACTATAAATTTCTAAAATAGTTGCTCTTAAATTTTTATTCACCACTATATATTTTGAAATTTGAATTGCTCTCCCAATATAATTACACACCATTTATATAATTTTAGATAATATATTATCGTTTGTACAGTATGTTGATTTGAGGTTTTCTACGAAATTATTTCAGAGAATGTAAATGTGGAATATAGCATTTTTACATATTTGTTATAATCTTTTTGTAGGAAAATGAAGGCGTATCTTCATATATTTTGCTTACCTTTCTTTTTCATGGCGACGGGTGGGAAAATAACAACATATATTAGCCAATTAATAATTTTTTATTGTCAATTTTATTTTTTCTTTATTCACTTGAATTTTAAAAATATTAAATCATAATCAAACATGTTTTTTTTTTGTTTTACCTATTGATATCTTGAAAAATAATATTTCTGAGAATCCAATTACATATAATAAACTCCACCAATTTCAATTTATGCTCTGATTTCTTGTGACATTTTTTTTTCAAACTAATTCCTGCCTTTCTCAGTTTTTTTTTATATTTAAAATACCCAGCTTTTGACTTTTGTTGATGTTAAGATAATTGATTCTTAATTAGCTTTATATTTAAATTCCAAAATTTGGAGGACGCCACTTTGTTAGTCAAAGGAAATTGAAGGAAAGGTGGAAATTTAATTTAGAAAGTATTCCCGTGTATTACATGGGATATTTGTAAATGTTCACAGTTGCTATACTAGATATTGCATGTTTGAAAATTTTCGGGCTAACAGGCTTGCCTCTATTATTTCAGAATTTCTTAAAGAGTCAAATCTTTTTATCAAATACCGTAGATACTGTAGTATTACTTATTTAATTAGAGAAATTTTTCAGACGTTTAAAAGTTTCATAGAGTTAATCTATGAGAAACTCTCTTTCCCACTTTTCCTTTCATTTTTTTTTCCTCTTTTTTCTTTTAGTTTATACTACAAGTATTTTTCACCCTAGGAAATCCTGTCCTTTTCCCACTTGAATTTAATGTTTGAATAGTTGTTATTTTAAGACATATATTATGTTTAGATGACTAATTATGTTGAATGGATTGTTAACAACACTTTCTAGCATTTTCCTTAAAACATTTTATTTATTTTTTACAGAAATTTATTAAAAATCACATTTATGGGTCCTCCATATTATTTAACAAGTCTTTCTTCTGGTTTAACAGTACATTTATCAAAATTTGTTATTTTCAACGAATAATAAAAATAATATTAACAAGAGTGTTGGATAGATCGTGGCTAACATTTCTCGAACGGTTAAATACTTCCCATCAATGGGTGAATTATTATATATTTGGCTGACATTGTAGAAGTACGAAAAATATCAGAACATTTTGTCATCCTCGGTCAAGATTCTAGACCGCCCATTCTTCTGCAACAATGGACAAAACCTACCTTACCTTCCGCAATATAATGAGACCTAAACAAAACCTTTACCTATTTATATAAAAGTAGCTCTTAGTGGTACTTTGGGACCAGTTTCCATTCAAGGAATGCAAACTATTATATGCATATATAACCGAATTCAGATATAGTAGATTTCATATTCAAAAAAGCTATTCCCTACCTTTCCATACTATCAAACAACATCCAGAGCAATGGGGTATTGCAACCATTAGAAACACATTTGATAAAGTAGGTAACAATTTATGCCACTAGCAAAAATAATAATAATAATAATAAAGTAGGTTACAATTTATGCCAACTTGGAAGAACCCATAATTCTATTATCTGTGGTTGGTCCCACAATCGAAAAAGGAAGATAGGATCAGCATAGATGGGTAATAATTTTGACGTTGATTTTAATGTCATTCGTGGAATTTAACTAGGAATGTCAATTGAAGTGCCCTAATTTACAGTGTTAACTTTCTTTATGGTATTTGTCTTGGTGAACAAACAGAGAAAACGCTCAGTATTTTGTCATGTGATCTTGTGAATGGCAGTACTTGATGACCGTTTTGTGTCTTTGGGAAATGCTCAACCATAATGTTGGTCACGAGAAAGATGGTGCGTGTTTTGTGGTATAAAGTTAGTAAGTGTTGCTTGTGGTGTGTTCAACTTTTGGCAGTTTCATCACTGTGAGTTTACTTGTTCACTATCACATGGCGTGTTCTAATTTCTGGTGCATAGAATCATTGAGTGCATATGCAAATTTCTGTCTTTATGTATTGTCCATCTACCAACTTTCACTCCCGAGAGAGTAGAGAGAAAATGACCAATACAAATTACCACTAATTCATTTACATTTTTTTGCAATGTGACTAATTATTTTTAGATTCTGTTTGGATGTAAATTTAGAAATATTTTTTTGAAGTTTTTCTATTTGAAAATATTCTTTATTTCCAATAGAAATATTCTTGAAAAAAATTTATAATTTGTATCCAAATATATCTTTAATATTTCATCTACGTGCTACTTGTAGTATTTTGGTTGGGAGTGCTCATATTGTGCTTTTTAGCTTTCAACTGCTACATTTTAAAAGCCAAAATGATAGTGTATCATCCCTTTTTAATTCATGATTATATAATGTTTATTTTGGACATACCTTGTACTTAAGTTAAGTGTGTGTTTAGTAACGCGTGAGTTATCTTTGGATGTGAATCAACAGAAACAATTCAAACTTGCTTCTACGTCTATTTCTTATTTCTTACGTGAAAATACACCAAGGTACTCATAAAAACGCTGAAACAAACATGTGCCAATTCTTTCTATTATCAAGAGATATGTTAGGATGATAAAAGAAATTTGAAAATTGTCGGCTTTCATTTAAGAAGTCATTATTAATTAATATGTTAGCAATTCAACGATAGTATAAAGTAAGATTTCATTACAATAAAATTGATTATTACCGACAATTATTTAGTGACAGGGACGGATCTAGGTTATGTATAGTGGGGGCACTTGCCCCACTACCATTTGATACACACATATTTTTTATTTAAAAAATAATATATTTTAAAAAATAAAAATTATATTTTAATAAAATAAACATATATGTTTAAATTATAGTTTGTATAAAATATAAATTTTGAGGAAATATTCATTTATTTGATGTCTATCAAACTTTTAAAAAAGATTAATTTTCTTATGTAATAAAGAATATTCTTCAATAACTAATAATTCTTTTTAAAAGTTTAATTATAATATATATATATATATATATATTAATACTCACATATATAACGCAATATGTTAAAAAAAAAAAATTTAATAAAGTAAAATTTGTAGCATGTATGTTTACCTATTGTGTTTTCTATTTATTATATATGACGATTAAAAAAAATCAAAATAGTAAGATTATATATGTTGATTAAAAAAATCAAAATAGGAAAGATCGGAAGATTTATGTTCTATTTAGAATTTTTATTATAAATTATATTTTAAATTAAATTATCATCTAAAAATATATATTAGATATTAAAAACATGTTTATATCATAAATAAATTAAACTTGATTTTTATAAAATTTAACATTTATTTTTATATTTTTATTAGTGTCAAATTATTTTAAAGTAGGTCTTTAGGATTATAATTCTAACCAAATATTTGAAAAAATATTTACGGCAAATAAATTATAATATAATCTAGTTGGATCTAATTATTTTTATTTTTAATTATAATCATAAATATAAAACCTTGTAAAAAATAATTATGATATATTTATATTTTTAAAAATTATATGTAAAATTTTTAATACTACAAATATATGAATAAATATTGTCCCAACTATCTAAAATTTCTGGATCCATCACCGACTACAAATATACGAATAAATATTGCCCCACTATTTAAAATTTTTGGATCCGTCATTGTTAGTGACAATAAATTAATTACCTTTATTTTATTATTCAATAAAAATATCAATGACTAATATATAATGATCACTAAAAATGTGTTTACATATACCAAAATTTACTATTAACGATAATTATTTATTTGAAAAAATTTAAGTCCTATACATCGACTAGAAATAAGATAATTAAAGAGTATATAAATAAATGATAATTCTCACCTTATAATTTTGTTTTGTAGGGTTGAGTTAGATTTATAATTTATACTATTCTAAGTAGGTATCAGATTACTCACCATTATCAAACTAAATAGTCCCTTAAATTGAGGGATGTATTGAGAAGAATCCAAGTCTCACATCGACTATTGATAAAATAATTAATTAGGGGATAAAACAATTAAAGAATATATAAGTAGAAGACAATCATCATCTTACAAGTCTTACATCAACTAGAAAGTAAAAAGTGCCACAAAAAGTTATACACTTTTTTCGATCATTATAAAGATTTTTACTAGCATTCAGAATAATTGTCAGTAAATGTTTTAGCGGCACTGCATACAATGGCTACAGTGAAAATGTCACTAAAAGATTTTGTAACAATTTTTATTACCACTAAAAACTATAATAAATGTTACTAAAAGTCTATTTTTATTATAGTGGGTATATGTTGGAACTTAAAATTGTAGATTTCACGTCATTATTCTCTTTAATTTAAGTTATTTTTACTCTTGAAAGAATAAATTTAATTAATTTATAACACAAACTCCTAAAATTTGGATAAAAGTAAAGATGAATATGTGGCATGAGCCCTATGTTAACCTGCGGAGTCTGTGGGTTAGAACTAGTCTACTAGATATGAAAATCTATTTAAACAAGGGTTCTTATTCTTCCAAGCCATTTAATTCACAAGTTTTGTTGGTTGGGGTTTGTGGGTTATCAATCAAACATGTGGATTAATTATTATTTTTATATATGAATATAATTATTTGTTAGTGCAAGAACACTTTAGCTCACACACTCGCTCTTTAGAAAGATTTATAGCGGAACAATATAACGCTGTAAAGAATATTTCTTATTTCTATTACGGTAAAATACTTTTTTAATTAGTTCCAAAATTTTGATAATTTTATCTTTTATTTTATATAATTTAAAATAAATATTTTTAGTATGTAAATTTATTTATTTTATATCTTAGTTTTTTTTAGTTTATATAATTAATTTTTTTGTAATGTTATTTCTTTTGTGTTAATAAAAGAAGTATTTGATTTTATATTTCTTATATCAAATTTATTTTGTTAGTTATTTTAAAGGCAAAAATACATTTTTTGTCCCTTATATTATTTATTAATGTCAATTTAGTCTCACTTTAATTAATTGAATCAATTTAGTCCCACATTTTTAAAATGCATCTCAATGCTTGATTTTTCATTTCTTCTAATTAAATACTTAACGAATTTGACACGTGTCATATCACGTGTCATGTTGTGACATGTGTCATGCTATAGTGATATGTGTCATGTTGTCATATCACGTGTCATGTGATTATGTCACATGTCATGTCATCATGCTACGTGTCATGTCACGTGTCATGATGTTCAGTCATGTGGCATGACAGCATGACACGTGACATGACACGTGTTATATCAATTAAGTATTTAAACAGAGGAGATGAAAAATCAAACATTAAAATATATTTTAAAGATGTTGAACTAAATTGATTCAATTAATTAAAGTGATACTAAATTAAATCTAATAAATAATATAAAAGACAAAAAATATATTTTTGTCTATTTTAAATTAGTCATTCAATGTTTTGTACTTTTTTTTTACCCCTACATACAATGTCTAATATTACTGAGACACCTTATTTTTTACTTCACAAAATTAAAAATCTCTACCACATTAATATAATAGATGCGATATTAAAAAAATAATAATAATGGCTGAAATTAAAAAGGTGAATATAAAAACTAAAAAAATATGTTAAATTATAAAAACTAAAAATAATTAATAAAAATAAATATAAATATCACATTCACAATGATTTTATACAACACTAAGGACCAATTCGATCTACCTCACCACTAACTGTTGGGATCTAACATATCACTTAGGCCCATTATCAGATAAACTGAATTAACCACCAACATTATTCACCACAATATACGAACACATGCATGAAATACAGTCGATAAGTTTATGTCACACTCGACACGTACGGTACTAGGGATGATGATGGGTACCCTTGGAGGTAGACAGCAACATTCTCGCCCATGTTTTGTCAGATAAAAATTTACCTCCAATTCATCTCATACTTACAGGAGTATTTGTTAAATAAGTACTAATGAATTTTATAAATATTCTCTGATACTTATAAATATCTGTAAATTCTTTTTAAAAAATATTATAAATAACCTTAAATTTATATTTGATATTAATTATATTAAAATATTAAAGATAAATAATTAATATTAATTTATTTTTGAAATATTAAAAATAATATTAAAAAAATACAAGATAAACGTACATTTTTTTAAATAATTTTATTTAACGAATACTTATGAATATGAATACTATTATACGAACTCTCACCTTAAATGAATAGAAAAGTATGATACTCGTTATACGTTGATATTCATTTAAGTTACTAATTTATCATTTATAATAGATTTTATTCACAAATATATGTGAGTATAATTTTTTTTCATCCTACATGATACTATTAGCATCGCCCTTGCTAACACAAAGTGGAGACAATGTTTCAAGCTTTTTATTTAAAAAAAATATATATTAAGATACTTAGCCTCAATCTAAACTGACGTTAATTTAAAATTATCATAGCCTTTGCAATTATCTACATAAATGCTATAAGTGATATTAAACGGTAATTAATACAACTAACTATTTTGAAGCAGTTGCATTAAGATTTTAGGCGTTTACTTGGTTGATATACATACGATATTTGTGTAGTGTTAACCATATGTTGGTAGCTAATTCTTAATGGTGAATTACACTAATTACACATTATCATCAATCAAATGACATTAATTAATGAAAATCAATGCTAAACTTGAATATTGTAAATATGACATGTTAGAGGTTTGAAAAAGTTTTTTTTTAATCTTTGTATGATTCTCCTCACATGTTCTTTCTTTGTAGTGTCTAGTTCAACTAGGTTGAGTTGGCCTTATCCTATTCATTCATACTTTGTTTTTAGCTCATCATTATAAACTGAAACCATAGGCAATTAAGCTCTAGCAAGATATTTTAGAATATGGTAATCAAGTACAATATCGTCACACAATCATTGAAATATATTTTTAAGATATCACACAACATTATCTCTAAACCTAAAGATAAGATCAATTACCTATATATGAGATATTAGGTATTATTCTATCCTAATCTTATTCTTAACCTAGACTCTCATTTAACTTGAGTATTAAAGTGTCTTTACAGGTGCTTTCTACTATTGTCGATACCAAAGCAACAAGGACGTCATTTCGTTATTGGTGCACTTGTAGATTTGGTAAGAACATTTGGCGCCCACTATAGGACTAAAGTAAAACAATCATTTAACCACATACTTCTCGCTAGAATCGGATGATGAATAATGACGTACCAGGACCTCCATGACAATCAACAACCTCAACTCAATCTACAATCATGTCATGCCATGCAACATTGAATTGTCACCATACATACGAAAGTAAGAGGATGATCGTCACCAACGACACTACCACTCCCAAAACTCTCTTTGAGAGGTAGCCAACCTACTAGTGCATAATGAGGATACTAGCAAAACCTTCGTACACACCATTGTCAACAGTTTCACCAACGACATTCCTACCAACTCATCATGCAAGAGACATCTTAGAACTATCAACAATGCCACCCTAGTGCAGAGTAAGTCGTATAGATCACTACCTTCCATTACTTTCACTAACAACAATTTTCTAGGCATGGATCTAAATCGCGATGATTCCATGGTCATCTCAGTCCAAATTGTCAATATGGAAGTGCAAAAAGCCTTGTAGGTTGGGATGGCTAGGCCAACGTCCTATATTGGAACACTTTCCTCAAGATGCAACTACCCCAAGACAATATCAAGTCATACAATGAACCCCTACTAGGATTCATAAGCTGAACAATCAACACAAAAAGGCTACATGGAACTCTTGACCAAATTCGGGAGTGACAAATGTTCCATGCTCTATCTTTACTTGCTCAAAGCGAATTTGTGGTAGCTCCAAGCGAATTATTCTCATTTAGAGCACCTAGGAGGCTTGCTCTAAGCGGCCAAATGTTCGCTTCCAATATTGTTCTCTCCCTTTGCTCACTCATAGGGAATTTTCATAGCCTAAAGTAATAATTCTGATTGAGATTTTGTAGTTTTCCAAATCATCTTCTCCTTATGATATTTCAACAAAGAAAAACAAAAAAAAAATCTAATATTTAAACAATTAAACAAAAATTGAAATTATCATCTTGACTAAGTGTTTTGTGGCTAAAAAAGATTTAAAAACATAATATATATCAATAATTGCCTAAATTGAATAAAATATGAATGCATATTTGACGATTATCATTGATTGAGACAAGATAAACAGTACAATTCTTTCACCCTAACGAGCTAAGAGCTTGGGGGGCTTATGGGTTACCTAACTTGACCAAGCCAACTCCAAATCCTAGCTCAAATATGGCCACTTGATCAAAAGGACCTCACTTACAACTTTTTTGCTCTAACAAGCTCAAAGCTTTAGGTGACTTATGTATTGCCCAATTCGACCAGACCAAGCTAGCCTTATCCTGCTTGCCCACACTAGGCCTCCAACCCATCATCATAAACTGAAACCCTAAGCGATTAAATTCCTAATGGCTAACAGGATATCTTGACATATATGAATACCTTCTGGAATATGACAATCAAGCATATTATGTTCACTTATTAAGAACAATATTGTCACACAATCACTAGAATATATCTTTAAAATATCACACAACATTATCTCTATAACAAGAGATAAGATCAATCACCTATCGATGAGACATCAAATATTATTCTATCTTAATCTCATTCTTAACCTAAACATTTCTCTAACTTGAACATCAGAATGTCTCTGTACGTACCTTCACTATCATCGATACCGAAACAACAAAGATGTCATTTCATTTGTAGAACTCTTTTAGATTTTAATAAGAACATTCTTTATTTTAATTTTCATTGTATGTCTCCTTCTTTCTATTTCCTGTAAGAATTAATTAATATTGTACATTTTCTCATCTTTATAGAAATTAATATTATAAGCATTCTCACTTCTTATAAAAATCAAGTAATATATTACATGTTTCTATATTGTGAAATATATAAATGTGAAAAAAAATCTCAGAGAAAAGTGTAATAACCTCTTTATTTCCCAAAAGATTATCGAAGGTTAAATGTGTGCAGAATTCATTATTAAAATAAAAAATATTTTTTTTATTTGTAGGAAACATAGTTAAGAAAAAATAGATTGATTAGTCTCACTACATCATTTGAGTATCAATTCAATGGATTGTTGTCTTCTAACTAGATAAACAAATGACTCAAGTAGTTTAAAGTTTGAACAACATTACGCCACAAGGAATAAAATTGTGTCTTAATTGATTAAGCAACCTCTTTAAATGATAAAAAATCATACAAAACTTAATAAATAAAAGAAATTGAAAACTAATCATTCAAATTTTTAAATTATTTTTTAGCACTTTTAGTTTAATTCAAACTCAAGTTTAAAATCTACACTAGTGGAATAACCCCTTGTTTGATACTATAGATTAAGTTAGTAGGTTATTCCACTATTTGTTTCCAAAAAATGTTACAATAGATACAATAACATTTTTTTTATCTCAATATTATTCTCTTTGATTATTTTTTAAAATTAAGTCTCACATCGAGTAAAAGAATGACATATAAAGAGTATACTTCTTCAATCTCTAATTAATTTTCAAAAAGTCTTTCATCGAATAAAATAATAACACATAAAAAGTATATATATTCATATAATGAAGCTTATAAATGAATTTTGATATGTAATTTAGATTTAGTAATGACTAGCTTAGGATATCTTCTCTGGTAAAAAAAACAACAGTCAAGAAAGAAAAGGTCCAAAGCTAGTTTGTCTTTAGTTCAGCCTTCTTCGAAACCCCACAGAGCGGTAAGGAATTCCTTAAGTTTAGTTACTTTTATGCCTTGTATTAGTAATCCCTCTTTTAAAGTAAGTGGAGATTCAAACCCCTTATCTCCAGCTAGAGAGATCTCATTCTCAGTCTAGAAGCTAGTGCAAGGTTTTAATTAAGCAATGGATAGCCTTATTCAGTTTCTTACTCTCTAGTGAATTTAGAGAGTCAAACCCACAGGTGAGATTTCACTAGAGGAAGGATGGAAAGGATACTTTCACTTTCAAAAGGTTTTGGTGATAGAAGAGAAGGAAGGGCAAGTTATAGGTCCATTACTGCTATAGGCATTGTAATAGTAGTGGATAGTTACATGGATTACTTGTTGGGTCTAATTATAGGGCAAAAGCTAAGAAATTTGAAAGCCTTTACAAAAATCAAGGGTTGTTGTATTCCCCCTATTTAATTAAAAAGAAGGAGTAGTTCCTAGTCTCATTTTGTATAACAATAGTGGGATTGCCTATAGTACCAACCTTAGAAGCAGGCTCAAGAGCAAGGAAAACCAACATTCCTTTAGTAAGGGAATATAAGTCAAAGTATTTCACAATCCCTCATGAGTTCGGCACACACTTCTTGTGTCATCCTATGCTCTAGAGTCAACTCAGGACGGATATAAAAATGTAATTTATTGAAAAATTGGACTTGTTGTTTCACCCCAACCCAAGACGAAAGTCATTCTATTTCGCCTCCAAAACCAATTCCCAACTGGGTGGAAGAGGTTGATCTTCCAACCGAGGATCAAAACGATACCATAAACTATCTTAGAGATAAGTGTGCGATTCTTCTAGAGTCCTTATCTAAAATCTAATCAAGAGACCGCTTTACATGGCAAGATATTGCACAACCCCTTATTTTGGAGGGGAAGGGAACAACTGCTGAAGTGGGTGCCACCAGGGAAGACTTCTAACATCTGCTAGGAAAATTCAAAAATCCAGGAAAAGCAACGTTTATCTTCGGGTTTTAAAGGCCCTGGAGAAGCATAGATGTTGAGGCACCTTTTATTACTCAAGGATGGATAAACTTGGTTGAAACATGCATTATTGGTCTAACTACTGGTCTAGCGATCCCTCCTAGCTAGTCGCCGCCTCGAGTGCAACCTGTCTGTTGAAGATCATAACGTTAATTTGTAATTCAATGCTCCATATGGGGAAATGAAAACAAAATTCGTTTAGATCCTCCCACATGTGCAAACGACACTACACGACGTAGGTACTTATGCAGACAAGGCATCGATCCGTCCTAGAAACGATGGCAATGGTGCGAGGAGTTAACGACTAGACGTGCTGCAACCTAGGGATCACTAGGCAGTTCTTTCGTTCTATAGAGATCAAGATGGCATAGCACAATTCTTCTCGGAGGAGGGTTAGTTTGCCTGGGTGAATGATCCTGCCATAATGTACTCCTACCTACACACACCGACAACCGAAGTCAAGCATACATACGCGATCACACCTAGAATATGGGGCTAGAAATTGTAGAAGTGCAAGATTTGAAGCGGTTGTTGCTACAAGAATGGAATATTCTAAAGCATTCGCTTCTGAAAGAATTTGAACTAATTATGCCACAGTTGAGCATTTTTGTCCAATCGCTACATAGACACAATACAATGTCTCACTCTCTAAGGAGTGAGCCCAACATAAAACCCTAAGCAATCTAATAAGCCCACACAGTCACATAAGACAGGGTTTTCCCATAGGAAATTTCTAAGCTATCTAGTGTGGTAGGACTTTCTTTGATGGTTCATGCAGGCTTAGGTCTTTCATTTAGGCCCTATTTGGGCACCCTATGGGCCAAGGCGTATAAGCTTGGGCTATCTTAATGTGGCTTATTTGATGACTCAGTACATGGATGTCACGACTCTATTGGCATTGAATGTCGAATCTTTTCCATGTAAGCTGTTTGTACAAAGTTTGTTTGTTCATACAGGCTATGTGATTTTGGGAGATTTTTTTTGCTCCGCAAGGCCTACCAGTTTTTCATTAAACAAGCATAATAGACTTCAACTATAGAAAAGTAGTGTAGAGAACTAACCAAAATTGTGCCTGCTATCCAATTCGGTGACTCATTGCAGGATTCCTCTACAACTTTATAAATGAAGGCTCAATAAGTGTCTTTTTCATCAAGTTCAAAACAAAGAAATTTTGTAATAGCATAGCGATGGATGTTGCAACTTCCAATAGGCTTTCCGCATCTTCGCTGCCAACCCTAATTAGCAAGCTAAATTGAGAAAGTCCTTTCTAATCAATAAGGTAAGTTTCATAGCTACAACCTAAGGGGTCGTTAGACCACCGCTTACTTACCATAGGTTTTATCCCAATAGAATCATGAAAGAAAAGAAAGAGAAAAGGACAAAATGTGGTAGAGGAATTGCTCAACTCATCAGGCTCATAACCTAAAGATTATAGATTTGAATCTTGGCCCCGCCATGTCTTGATTTCAAAAAGTCTGGACTTGAACCCTAGTTTCCATCAAGCAGAAGCAAGATGGACCATCTTAAGGGAAGAGGGCAGTTTCCCTTATGGCTATAATGATGATGATGATGATGTAGCAAGTCTCCACCATTGTAAGGAGTATATAAATTGCTACCTATAGGCTACCACATCTTGGCCAAGAAACGCATCTAACCTCTACAACATTTGGGGCCAATAGAAATTAATTGATGTAAGAAGATTTAAAATAAGTAAAACCAACAAAGTAAAAGTAAGAAATGGTGTTGATTAAGAGAAAGAAACGAAAGAAAATGAAAGGGGAAAATGATAAAAGGGAGGAGAAAGAAAAAAGTGTTAATAGAGACTAAAGCATAACAAAAAATTTCTCAAATAAGAGCTAAAATGAGTAATTTATAAGTGTGAAAACTAAAAGGTAATGGTTGCACAAGTACATCAACCAAAATCTAAAAATAAAATGAAAGTAAAGAGTAGGAACCAAAAGTGCAATACATGTCAACGACTTGTAAGTGTCAAGTGTCATCCACCATTTGTAATGTTAACTATTTTTTTAACAATAGGAACCAAAATGGTACTAAGAATGTTTCTTTAGGGACTATAATTGATTATTTTTAAGTAATTAGATTAAAAGGTAAATGTACTTGTTGGGAATAAGCATCATCCTTGAATATCCTCACAGTTGTCAGTCTAGAATAAATGGTTATATCTGCAAAAGATACTATGATGCTTAAATTAGTGAGCGTTCAAAGCTATATGTAATCTCTCAGATTGATAGCTTGTTCTAAGGGTGAAGTGTAGCAATATAAATAGTAGACGATACCTTACCATTTGCGTGGAAGCAATTAAGAGTACTTAAAACCTTTAATTATCATGTAATGATTGGATGTTACTCTTAGTCTCATCTTAACATGGAGCATTGGATCCTGACATGTTGAGGATAACTCGATTGGGTAATGACACTTTCAAGACATGGTGAATAGTATCTAATGTACTTACCAAGTTCCTAGTCTTCCCCTCTTGGTACTCATCCTTGTCTTCGATATATAGTGGTCTAAAACCTATCTAATATAGTAAAATGTGTATAACTATAAAGACAAAAATAGTAATTAATTCATTTTTATTAATATTGTAAGTTCAAGGATACAAATAAGAGCATATGACCGTAGCTTTTGTGATAATATATTTACTTTTACTAGTATTTTAGCTTGTGTATTTCATAGGCTATGTTTATTATGTAATACCTAAATTTTTAGAATAAATTTAATAAAAGTTTTAAATAATTATCTAATCATAAAAGATAAGATTTAGGTGGCGATTTAATTGAGAATATTTTATTTTCTTATCTAAAAAGAAATGTTTCAAATTAATTAATTATTAAATTATAGGGAAAGGATAATTAACTGCGGTTAATTTGTTTTTACCAATGGGTTAAGCATGAGTTACAGTTTTAGAGTATCCTATATAAAGAAAAGTATGTTAGGGATTGCCTTGCGTGTCTCATAATTTTTAATTCACGCTTTTGTGCTCTTAAGAGTTTGGATAATTAGAGGCAACTTGAGATGACCTCAAAGATTCGCACGCGATGTCTAGTATCCACCGAGGTAAGGGAGAGTAAGTAGTCTTATTTTAGGGTATGTGCTATTTGTTGAATTGAGATATTGGACCCCAATATTGTTTAGTGTATGCATGATGTATGAGGGAGAAATCTCAATTTTTTATTGTACTTCATTCTATGTCTTTCTTATGTGCTCTAGCTATAATAGTTAATAAGTAGTTATGTTTATAATGGTATAATTATTTATAATTATGAATCTATGAGAGCTTGTGGATTCTCGGAGGAAACTTAAAGATGGAATAAACTAAATTACTAGAAGTAATGAACATGAGTATGTAAATTGATAGATTATAATTGTTTAATCATGCTAGTTGTTTAATTTTACCGATCAGGATTCATTAAATTGGTATTGGATGATATGTGCAAAAATTTGCATTTTATGTAGATGCTTCTATACTGACACAACGCCATGTGCCATGAGTGGCCATCAAGTGCAAGCATGACAGAGAATATGGGTTACTCTCTATAAAGTCATGTCAGGTGTTGGAGATCTAAGGACTCCATACTGTAAATTTGTTGGGTGCGGGAGGGTGGTGTCGGGTGACACATTTCTAGAGAACATGGTGTACTCTCTACCTAAACTACGTCAGGCGCAAAGTGCCCCACATCGAGCATCACCCTACTCTTGCATATGTATGGCTTCGTAAATGTACAATGATTTTTTAGTGGAAATATGATGATTTAATGAATAAATTGTGTAATATGATTTGTACGCATGTAGTTTAAGAACAATCAATAATATTGTGAGACATGTGGTGTGTTGTGTGTGTGCACTATGTGATGGTCGTATAATGTGAAGTCTAAGTTGAGCTTATCTATGTGAAAGTTTGGGCGAGATTGTCTAGCCGATTATGCTTGCTGTGTTGAGTATATAATACAATAGATAAGTGTGTTATATGAGAATATTATGATGGTTGTGTTGAATATGAATATGGATAGAGTATGGTATGACATGCATCATGTGAATCAATTGTTTTGTGATGGGTACAATGTGGAATATGCCACCAAGGAAGGTTTCCCTTGTGTAAAAGCTTAAGGATTCATGAATTTAGGGATAACTAAGTTTGGGAGCTTCAATTTTGTCCATTGTGAACATGGGATGTAACTTGGTCAACATTGTTATCACGACACACCCTAGTTTATATCCTCCTAGTGTAGAGTGTTATGATGACTTGACCTAACATGTCCTCCTTGGCTACTCTAATTTGGCCTTTGGGCAATAGTTGACAATCATTTTACTAGCGTCACATGCATATAGTTTAGAATATTATGTTTTCATTGCATTATCATAAACATAAAGATTGTATGTAAATTGTGAATATGACATATGTTGACATATGTACTATTGGAAAGTTTGTTGATATCTATTGATCGTAAATGTAAATGTGTATTTGTTGCTTGTGGTTACTTGGCCATAGTTTACACCAATAGTCAAAGTGAGATATTCATCACTCCCCTTTTCTTTTGTTGTCTCTTGGTGTGTTTTTGTAGGTGAGATTCATTATGAGGATGATGAAGTTGGAAACGAGGTTTAGACTTTATACTAGGTGTGCTTTAATAAGATGTGACATTGAGACAGCAACTAGAAATTTTTGTTTCAATTGATTGTTTAAAGTTATGACTTTTATTCTATTAGTTAAACTTGTGTTAGGACTTAATTTTGATATCAATGTAATTTGAACCTTGATTTTGCTACTTGTTTAGTTTTTATTCTCAATGTGATGCTTCTACCTATGAGGTTTTACCTTATTCAACAAAATTATTTGGAAATCTCTTTTTATAATTATTGAATTATATGCTAGGCTAATATGTAGGATAGAAGGTTTCCCATTTAGTAGTATCAAAACCTAGTTGATTTAAACCGAACATGTGTTATATGTCATAATTGGGATTTCTTGTGTACTTGGATAGTGAGTTGAGTTATGTGGTTAATTGAAGTGTTATTTAATATAATTATTTTGTGTGTTGACATATTAGTTGATAGAAACGATCGCGTTTATGCTAATCCTCTTTAAGAGTTAGCACAAGCGATAAAAGCTGGTGCCACACCTAATTAGTTGGAGAGGTGTTTATGTCATCATCCACCCACATTTAAGGGAGGATATGACCCTGATGCAACTATAAGGTAGAGAAAATTTTCAAGACTATGGAGTGTCTCATTTATTCAAATGGTTAACCTTGTAACCTTCATGTTGACTAGCGATGCATACCATTGGTGGGGGGTGCTTTGCAAAGATGGTGATTGTTGGCACTCTTCTCAACTATGATAACTTTAAGATGACCTTTCTAGAAAAATATTTTCCTGATGATGTGTGGAGTCAAAAGAAATGGAATTCATGGAGTTGTGACAAGGAGATGGTACTGTGGCGAAGTATGTTGTCAAGTTTGATGAACTTGTGTGGTATTGCCCTCACTATCAATTATAAGTTTGATGAGGTTGTCCGATGGTGAGAGGGTAAAATGTATCAAACTCGTAAATGGTATCTATCCTAAGATGAAGACGACAATTAGTTAACGAGAAATCTACCACTGTCCTAAACCCTAAAGTTATAATTAATTTATTTGTACTTAGTCTTTATTAGGATTTAGTCAATAAAGTTAATAAGATAAAGTTATAATTTAATCAACCACTTTCATGCAACTTCAAATAGAAATTCAAAACTATATATTTATTTGTACTACATTTTATCACTACACTTCTAATTTTCAAATAGGAAAAAGAAAATAAAAGTACATAAATTTAAACTTGAGCATGATAGTTGAATTTGACAGGTAAAGATTTTGAAATAAGATCTTGTTATGAACAGTTATTTCAACTGTCAAGCTCTTAACTCAAAATTACTTTTGTCAAATAATACTGATTTAGGAACCAATTATTTTAAAGAGTTGTTTTGACTTTCAAACTCCTAAATTATTGTTATTTCCGTCAAAATAGTAAGTTGAAAACTATTATTTCAGAGTTATCTCGACTATTGAGATCTTGAGTTAGTGTTACTTTTGTCAAGTAACACTAATAATGTAGAAGCAACTATCATGTGATGTTACTTTTGTCAAGTAATACCCACTTCGGACTATTGCAGCTCAACTTTCTATACTCACTCAAGGCACACATAGTCCATATAACAACAATTCATCTCTTAAAAGATATACTACAATAACTATATTTAACCTGAAACCTGACTAACAAACACAAACTTATCGAAATATGCTAACACACACACACAATCTTATCTCATGTTTTTGAAGCCTAAGATGCAGATAAATATATAACTCGATCCACACAATCTTATCTCATGCATTTGAATAAGAACAAGACAAATCATGATGAGTCCATTTTTTATTTACCCTGACGTAATCATTTTTCTTTATGAGAAAACAAACTGAGAAGAAAGAAAGGGACAAAACTACCTCCGGCGGCACCAATGAAATTCCTTCCAACGGAATCTTTTCCTTTCCTTTCTCTTCATCTTCTTTATCCGATTCCACTTCCCAAATCCACAGCGCATAATGAAGAATCCATTTCCCGCTATTTTTCTCATCCTCATCCTCTCCTTCGCTTCATCCACCGCCGCCGATTCCATTTCCCGCCTTATTCAAATCCAGGACCGCGAGAGAGCTTCTCCTTCCGTCCAGGAAGCCGCCGCGCGCGCCGTCCTCCGCCGCCTGCTGCCGTCTCACTCCTCCAGCTTCCACTTCCGGATCGTCTCCAAGGCATTTCTGTTTTTATTTTTTATTTTTTGCTTAATTGCCGTTGATTATTGACCTAATTGAAGTGGTTGTTTATATTTTTGAGTGTTTGTTAACAGAAGCAATGCGGTGGCGAATACTGCTTCATGATCAAAAACCATCCTTCTTTCACGACACCGGGGGATCCTCAAATACTGTACGTCTTTACTTGTGAATTTCTTAACAAAGTGAACGAGTATTTTCATTTGGATCATTTCTGTGTGTTATGTCGTTCTTTAGAACACTTTGAATTAACTCAATAAATTTACATACTGTTTTATAAGTGTTGTTTGCGACTTACTTATATTAATTAATTAACGATGCAAAGAAAAATTATACCAGCATAGATACAAATTAAACTCTTTTATTTTAAATTATAATAAGTAAATAATCGATAAATTATTTAAAAAATTATTATTTTATATTTGTTAAAATATAAATAAAATATAAAATTTTAAAAAAATCCTTATATTTTATTAATATAATTAAGATTAAAATACTAGTTATTCATAATTACCTAGGCTAGAACTATTAGATAATTTTTAACTAAGTCAGAGACCAAATTAAAAAAATTACTAACAAACTTAATTACTTACAATATTGTCTTTTACTGAAGAATTGAGATTAGTAGCCATTGAATACAACATGGCTTTACTAATTACTTACTGTTACTGCTAGCATTTCTTTACTAATTGGATGGAACTTGCGATGATTTTGAATCTCCAAATAGGATTGAAGGCACAACCGGAGTGGACATTGTGGCTGGTCTACACTGGTATTTGAAGCATTGGTGCGGTTCACACATATCATGGGACAAAACCGGTGGCTCGCAACTATTCTCCGTGCCCAATGCGGGGTTTCTCCCGCGCGTTCACCACGCTGGGGTTTCTGTTCAGAGGACTGTTCCATGGAGCTATTACCAAAACGCTGTTACGTCCAGCTGTAAGCTACTTCTTTTCTAGTCTTCGTCATGTGGAATTTGACGTCACAAGATTTCGTTCCGTTTTCATCTTGTGGTCTCATTTTGCTTTATCTGGTTCTGGAAGATTCCTTCGCTTGGTGGGACTGGCAAAGATGGGAAAGGGAAATTGACTGGATGGCTCTGCAGGGTGTAAACTTGCCACTTGCATTTACGGGGCAAGAGGCTATTTGGCAGAAAGTGTTCCAGGTCGTTTTCCTACCAAATTGCATTAAAAACAATTCATGGTGTGGGTTCGGCATTATAACATTCACTGTGTTGTGAGTTATTACAAAGTTCATTTTAGATTAACTTGAGTACTATTTGAATTGATGTTGAATGAAGCTTTTGGGTATTTTTTTTATTCTAAAAGCAAGTTACTAGTTAAACTTGGTATAAGTATTTTTATCAAACTTAAAAACTACGTAGTTGTTTCAACTCAAAATTAACATAGTGTAGTATAGTTGGCAAGTAACTATACTCTTTAAGCATGTGTTCACGGGTACGGGTATACTCCTTAAGCACGTGATCACGGTTTCAGTAATCTTTCATTTTTGAGAAAGGTTAGTCCATTATATGGATTTCCGTATCTGGAGCGATTAGTTTCTACCTTTCGGCTAGAGATATCCTGGGTAACGAAAAAATACTTTGAACTAGATTCAATTCTTCAAGACCGGACATATGAACATTACCTAAAATAATATTAGTCGTATTTCAATGTGATTTTGAATGACTCAACCTGTAACCAAACACAGATTGTCATTCCAAAACTTTCTAAGGGTTTTATAGTAAAAAGAGATAATGAAATACCATTTTAGTCCCTAAAGGATCTGGGGTCGGTTTCAGTAGTTTTTGAAGAATGAAAATCACTACTTGCGATCAATTTAGACATTTCCGGGGACTAAATTGGTGATAATAGAAAGGACTAAATTAATCAGCCTTTTTTTCTAAATTGTAGTTTTGTTGACCATTTGATGCTAATAAAGAAATAAAGATGAACAGCTTGATTCTGGACCATAGTTCTGTCATTGGGTTGTTTATTCAAATTATCACACCAGAAGCTCAGTAATATTGGGTATTGTACGGCTTAATCTTTCTCCATGAAATATTGCTTGGATAGTTCATAGCTGACTTTATATCCAACCTACAGGAGAAATTTAACATGAGCATTTCTGATTTGGATGACTTCTTTGGAGGCCCCGCATTTCTTGCATGGTCACGCATGGGGAATTTACATGGGTGAGTGGTAGAAAATTCACAGGCTGTTTTTTTCACTTTAATAACCAATGTTTCTAGCTAAAGGTTGACAAGTGAAATTTAAATATTCGAAGAATTTATGTTGAAACTAGAATAATGCATCTGTAATTGCTTAAACCTAAGTTTCATTGTGAAATTGTCAAGTTTGATGCTTTTAGTAAAAGCTCTTCCTCTATTCCTTGAGTTTCATTGTCATTTTCCCTAGATCAGGATGTCATAGTTTTAGAGAATGTTTAATTTATTTTGACTGAGAATGCAACTCTAGATGGGGTGGACCACTGCCACAAAGCTGGTTTGATCAACAGTTAATCTTACAGAAGAAAATTCTTAACAGAATGTATGAGCTTGGAATGACACCAGGTACCCGTTACATCACTATTATTAATTTATTATAGTCTTCCACCTATCAGTAATAAATTATTGTCTATCTTCATGCAAACTACAAAATATCTAAGACAAATAATAATAGTACTATTCTTTTGGTTTGAGTCCATCTCTGGAATTAAAACTTCTAAATAATGAATAATTGTTTTTCAGTCTTGCCAGCTTTTTCTGGAAATGTACCTGCTGCGCTGAAATATATATTTCCATCAGCAAAAATAACACGCTTGGGAAATTGGTGAGTACAGCTATGTATTTATTGACTTGAACTTGAAAGTAAATAGTCTATTTACTAAAAAAAACCACACTGGTTTAAGAACTTAACTGACTGTTTTGAAAATTCAGCTATAGGATATTTCTTTAAGAATATTGGTAAGTTGATAAGTATCAATGAAAAGGCCCCTGGAAAAGGTCCTTTTGCAAAGAAAAATGAAAATCAGCTATTCAAGCTGACCTGGAGAAGTAACTTGTATGTTTAGCAGCTGTGCACTCTTCAACGTTCAATCTACAAAATGTAAAAACATCATCTCACACCTAAAAATAGACAATTTTTCTAGGCTGGTAATTTCTAGAAATAAAGATTTTTATGGATTTAACTCCCAGTACACATCACTGAGATCAATCATGAATGTATTAAATCCTAGCAGCCTATGATTTTGCTTTACCCAACATTGTTGACACCCCCAGACTTGTACAGCAAACCTAATTCATGCAAAGTGCAACACTAATGTGTTATTGAACTCCACCAATTTCTGAGAACAAACCTGAAGAAAATCAGGGAATCATGCTTGTAGAATAGGGTAGACAATCACATATATACTTGTGTTGGAAATCCACCTTAATTGTGGTCACCCCTAGCCACCTTAGTTGCAGCATCTTTGGTGTTTTCCTTAATTGCAGCTTTAGGGATGGTGTTTAGTCCCAATTGACTAGAGAATGGCATAAATAGAACTTTATAGCTTAAGTGGTACAAGTCCAAATTCTAAGAATGAGCATCTTGAACTATAGCATTAAACTCAAAACTTTAATAATGCTTGAACCATGAAGTGATAACAAAGATTTGTGACCCTGTAGCTAGTGGAAAAACCATAAAAAATGACATCATAGTCTGTAATGGTATTAAATTGTCATATCTACATTCATAAGCACCCACTATACTGACTATATTGACCCTTTTTACATCCTGCTATAGGTTTTCTGTCAAGAATGACCTCAAATGGTGCTGCACCTATCTTCTTGATGCAACTGATTCTTTGTTCATCGAGATTGGGAAAGCATTCATTGAGAAACAACTGCAAGGTGATATCACATAAACGCTTCTTTTAAACTTCATTAGCTGAGTTGCTTGATGCAGTAAAATGATATGCAAAAATATTTTGTAATAAATATATGGATACCAATTTAACTGTTTGTGATATTTGATTATCTTTTGACCCAGAGTATGGAAGAACCAGCCACATTTACAACTGGTAAGTTTTTCTTTACTCATAAATTTTAAAACATGTATTTTAATTTTTTTATTGCTGAAATATTTATACAAATTGCTGCATTTTGTTACAAGGAATACTTATGGAACACTTGTTTTCTTTTGACATGATATATTGTACATCTGTTTCCTCCTGGCATGCAATGGTATTAGTTAAGTGACCTAACTTAGGTCTATGTAGATATTAATAATGCATATCAGTCAGTTTCATGCTTGGTTATCAGAACTTTCCTGTTCATGATTCTAAGGTTCTTTCATTCATCAATTATATATAACTGTCACCAGTAGAACACTCCTTGATTCATTCTCATTTCTCAACATGTTTCTTTTTTTAATTTTTCTTTCTCAAGTTACCAATATCTCATCAATATTATTAGAACAAAAGATTTGTGATAAATGGAAAAATGAAGTTCTCGTTGAGAACAGTTAGTCAAGTTTTAAGTTACATTTTTACTTTAATTTGTCTTTCTTATGGAGTTAGAGGGGGTAAGATTAATAATAAAAATGTATGTGTCAATAACAGTTTATAAATTATATGCATATGCACCATTGCACTTTATATTCATGAGTACTTATATATTAAAAATCTTTTCAGTTAAAAATCATCAGGCATTTGAATTATGGTTTATATGCATATGCATTATGGTTCCTAAGTTCAGACTTGAGGACGTCTGTTTTTCAAGAGGGTGGCAATGGTAGGACCTCAGATGGATTTGGGTCCAAATGGGCACTTTGCACCTCAACTGCCCAAGCCATTATGTTGTAGCTCATTATGCGCTAGAAAGAATAGGAGGGTCCAAAGTGAGAATACTGATGTCGCAATAACTGACAGGGTGTGTGACTTGTGTGATGGGATTCTGTTATAGGAAATTAGGGGAGAGAGAAAGGGTATCTGATAGAATCAATTGGTTTGTTATGGGCAGAAGGCTTGGGTTCTCTGAAGCAGCTTAGCTCTGTAGCAGTAGGATATTTATTCCACTGTAATTTCCTGTTTTTCTTCAGATATAGACCCTATTTTCCATTATTGATCTGTTTTCCCTGTTAATTGCTACTGTGAGATTTGGGTTTGTATCATAACACCCTGCCCATTGATGATTCAGAGTACTTCTTTCATTAGAAAATCTTTTCAGTTAAAAATCACTGGTGCATTTGAATTATGGTTTATATGCATATGCACCAACACCCTTTAAGCTTTTGTTCATAAAGGAAACACTCATAACTCATTCACTAACGTAGAGTATGTTGGACCAATCACAGTGATACTTTTGATGAGAACACCCCGCCCATTGATGATCCTGAGTACATTTCATCATTAGGTGCAGCAACTTTTAAAGGAATGCAGAGTGGTGATGATGATGCTGTGTGGCTGATGCAGGTTATAGAAAATAGTTCATTTTATTATTGTTATTGTTTAACCTTGATTTGATGCTGCTAAGTGCTAGCTTTTGTATATAACCATATATGTTCATGCAAGTGGAATTATCCATCCACCAAACTCTTAATCGTCCTATTTAATTTATGCAGGGATGGCTATTTTCATATGACCCATTCTGGAGACCTCCTCAAATGAAGGTTATATTCATATCATAATTATTGACCTCCCAACAATATTGCTTTTTTTTCGCATCTAGTCTTAAAATAAGCAAAGCTTGTCTTAGATCTGTCTATGCTAACCATTTTTCTGCCTTGGTTTATTTCGGTCTTTATTTCAAGGATTTCAATTATATTAAACTCCATGTTTATGGTTTTTCCAACTAAAATTTAATGTTTACTTAGAATCTCCATCATGCATACAGACTATAACTAGCAATCTGCACGACACTTTTCTTTTTCTTCTTTCATTGCCAGTGTAAGATAGTGGCTAGAATCATACATATAAATATGTGGACAGATGTATTTGCTAGTTAGTATAAATGTTTTCTAGAAGTATGAAGTCACCTTGGTTATTCCTTATAACTTATCACTCGTATACGATTCTTATTTGTTCTTGTTTTCAGGCCCTTTTACATTCTGTTCCTGTTGGAAAGCTGGTGGTTCTTGACCTGTTTGCTGAAGTAAAACCCATTTGGGTTACCTCAGAACAGTTTTATGGAGTTCCCTACATCTGGAAAGTCATTTTCTATTTTATATTTATTATTAAAAATAATAATGTCATCTTTGTTGATAGCTTTATCCATATATAGGCCTCCACACACACAAATATATATTTGGCATAGAAAATATGAATACATTTTTCCGATGTTCTCATATTGTGTGATTACCTTCAGCAGCAGCAGAACTTAGTTCGAAGTTAGCTTAGTCTAGCATTCAGCGGCTTAAACCTGTGGTCCATAGAAATAGCTGCTTTGTATAGCTTACAAAATTGTTACATATGGTAACTAGCGTTGGTGGACTTCCCTACAAATTGCTTGATAATAACGGCTGTGGCTTGTTCTAACTCTTGATATATAATAAATTTATTCAATGTTGTTTTCACTGACTGGGTGTATTATGCTTGACAGGTGTATGCTGCACAATTTTGCAGGAAACATCGAGATGTATGGGATATTAGATGCCATTGCATCTGGGCCAATTGATGCACGCAATAGTATTAACTCAACAATGGCAAGTTATTCATTTATACTTGCGATTCAATTTTATATTAAGTAGTTTCTCCCGATTGATTTGGTGCACTATATATGATTGTGATTTTGAAACACCAATATCTATTTATCTTTCAAGTTAGGCTAAGGGAATAAGCAATAAACTCTTAATCCTAATCTAATATCTAACGTCCTAAAAAAAAATGTGTATGCATTTTCCACATTTGAAGTCAGTGCATCTACTCACATAAGTAGATGTATAGTCACTTTGAAATCTACAAATGTAATCTACTTGTTCAGACTTGGGTTGATCTGAAAAGTGTCATTTCTAGTTCAATGTTATCTGCCCAATATAAGCAATATTTTTCAATCTGCTCTCTTCTCCACTCTCCATCAGAATATGGATCATGCTCTAGATGATATTATTATTTTCGCAAGTCATTCTGCTATTAATTTTTCATACTTATTATCAGCTATTTGATTTTGTGAAGGTTGGAGTTGGAATGTCTATGGAAGGTATAGAACAGAATCCCATTGTCTATGATTTGATGTCTGAAATGGCATTTCAAGACAAGAAAATTGATGTTAAGGTAATATAAGAGAATCTTGGTGCCAAGAGGTTGCATTTATTCACTTATGGTTTTCTTATGTTCTCCTGATGGGGAGGATCTTGTGTGACCTGAGGAAACCCCCATATTGTGGGTGCCAAATCTGTTCAGCGTTGAATGTACTTTTATTGTTTTCCAAGTTTCGTTTAGGAGAAACTTTATACCATATCAATTTAATCATCCATCTCTACTAGGTAATTTTTGGAATTCAGAAGTAATTCCAACTTGCTTTCTTTTCTCTCTCCTCCCATGCATGCAATTTCGTGTTTCCAGAACAATAGAATATATCTGAACCCCGTTTTGCTGATAATTTTGATCAGAAATTATATATCTGCCTTGACCTTGAGTAAATCAGCATAACCAAGGGAACAATATTGTATATTCCTTTGGTAATATTTTTATAAGAAATTCCGTTTGTGATTTTATTTGACATATCTGATAGAGCATTTGGGTTTAACTATATAGTGTACAGGAAAGTATGCTTGTGTATAGGTATCATTCATTAGAGCTCCCATACAACCACGGTAGGTGCCCATTTTAGCTTACCATAGTTCTGTCATTTCTCCTTTACAATAATGTTTGGTTTCTACTGTTAATAACTATAGTTGTAACACTGAATACCTTCTACTGAATCCATGCTTTCTTTTATGTGTAAAGGGACATTAAATATATCCTTTTAAATGCTTTCAAATACTTGAAAAAGCTAGCATTAAATGGCTTTTATATTTTCAATACAATTAATGTTTTCTTTCCCATTAATATCTATCTATTCTTGTTCCCTTATATGCATTTGGTACACAGGATAGAAAACTTTTTCTTTATTTCATTTCTATCTTCAATTTTCACTAACTTGATAATATTTTAAGATTGAAGTGCGTGATGATCATTCCTTTTTCAGGCATGGGTTGATGTGTATTCAACTAGACGATATGGACAGCCACTTCCTTTAATACAAGAGGGATGGAATGTCTTGTATCACACCATTTACAATTGCACTGATGGAGCCTATGTAAGTTCTTGATTGATACAACAACCTGCCCCTGAATCGGATTAGTAATTTCTTTCAGTTAATCTTGCAATAGAAAAACTTTCTATGTAATCGTGTGTTCAACTTCTGTCATTTCTCATTTACTGTTATCCCTTTTATTACTGTATCCTTTTATAATGCATTTTTGTTAACAAAAAAAAATGCACTTCATTTTGCCTTGATGTGTACAAATCAAGAAACAGAAAGGATAAATCACGTTGATTTGGCCAGTTTATTTGCTGTTTTAATTTGACCAATAACTACAAAAGTGACAATCTCAATTGTACACCTTATGCTTAGTTCTACTCCTAACTAAACATGTATAAATTAGTGCATCATATTTTAGTTTAACCAAATATTATTGGTGTTTGTGAACAGGACAAGAACAGAGATGTCATCGTAGCATTCCCAGATGTTGACCCTTCCTTAATTTCATTACAGCATGAGCGATCTCGCCAATATGACAAGCCTAAATCACGAACAATTATCAAGGAAATAACTGATCAATTTGAGACACCACATTTGTGGTATTCAACTTCCAAAGTAATTTACGCATTGAAGCTATTTATAACAAGTGGAGATGAACTTTCAAGATGTAATACTTATAGGTGAGAGAAATTGATTATACAAAAATTCTTGCTCTTGTTTCAGCATTCAGCAAAATGTAACTCAATGTTGTGGTTTGATATTCAGATCCATGCTATTTATTCTTTACTCAGGTATGACCTGGTTGATCTGACTAGACAAGTCTTGGCAAAATACGCAAATGAATTGTTCTTTAAGGTTGTAGAGGCATACCAATCACATGATGTCCATGGAATGACCCTCCTCAGCCAGAGATTTCTGGACCTAGTGGAAGATTTGGACACTCTGTTGGCTTGCCATGATGGGTTTCTTCTAGGACCTTGGTTAGAAAGTGCAAAGCAACTAGCTCAAAATGAAGAACAAGAGAGACAGGTTTGATTTTCTTGAATTGGCACAAATTGAAAATCCACCTGTTCTATACTTCTATTGATGTAACCTAAACGTTTACAGTTTGAGTGGAATGCTAGAACACAAATCACCATGTGGTTTGACAACTCAGTAGAGGAAGCCAGTCTGCTTCGTGACTATGGTATGAATAACAGATAATAGCTTGCTATATTATGAAGTAAAGGCTTATTTATCTTTTGCTTTCGTAAATGGTAACTTAGTAAGCACTCCCCTTTCTCTATCAATAGCTTCTGTGTGATGTTTTGGTATGTTATTCAACTTCTTTCCACAGGAAACAAGTACTGGAGCGGGCTTCTACATGATTACTATGGTCCCAGAGCTGCCATTTATTTTAAATATTTAAGAGAAAGCTTGGAGCAAGGTGAAGATTTCAAGCTATTGGAATGGAGGAGGGAGTGGATTAAGCTTACTAATGGATGGCAAAGCCGTAGGAATATTTTTCCAGTGGAAAGTAGGGGAGATGCTCTGAATACTTCTCGGTGGCTCTTTAACAAATACCTGGACCCGAGCAATCCTGAAACAAAGCTTATACTGGAATACTGAACTACAAAAATAAATGAAATTTGAATAAAACATACTTATATGAATATGAAACCAGACTATTTCATTAATCTGGTTCACCTCTCAGCAGATTTTCAGTTTCCATATTCCGGTGCCAATTTTCTTTTTCGTAATCACCTTGACGATTTGGAAAGGAAACGATAGATTTCCATTCGTGTAAATTGCAAAATGTAAAGTTGGCAAATGTGCCAGGTATTTTCTAGTATGTTCACCCGAGAAAAATCAATGTATTACAAGTATTGAAGACAGCCTTGTGAACCATTTAATTAGAGATTTATTAGATTAAGATTTTAAAGGACTTTTTTAATTAAAAAAAGTTATGTGAATTTTAAAAGATTTTATAAGATTTTCATGACTTTTAAGATTTTATAAGATTTTGTAAAATTTTAAATTAGGATTTTAATATATTTTACAAGACTTTTAAGTTAGGATTTTAATAGATTCTAGAGATTGGATTTTGCAAAATTTTGTAAGTTTTTGACATACGATAAGAGTTTAAGATTTTTTTTCATACATTCAAATTTAAAAAGTGTTAAAGGCAAAAATAATATATAAAAAAAATAATGTCTGGATAAATAATAATAATAATAATAATAATTTTTTGTAATATTATGTCCTTTTAAATAGCATTCATTCACATATTCATAGCTACACTAGTCTTTCAAGCATTAATGTCTCACTCTTGTTCCTCGGTTTGAATAATAAACTCAAAATTATGATCTTCATTAATCGATAATGTTGAAGATGAAGGTTTGTTTATCGTTCTAATTGCAAATTCATTAAAATTACATTTTTTACGAGAAAAGTTATGTATTGTTGCGCATGCTAAAAAAAATTCTAAACATTTCAAGTTGTTTATAATTTGTGATTTAAAATGTTTTATTTATAAATGATTAAAAAATAGTGGAACAGCTGTCCTACTCTCTTATAACTAAATATGTCCTTGATTTTATATCGGTATTTGAATGAAAGTGTGTTTTTCATGCACTTTTATTCATTTAAAATATCTTAAAAATTCACAAACATTAACTAGGAGAAGGAAAAATATATCTGAAATTTTTTACATATACAAAAACAATTTTATTTAATTTTTTAATAGCTTTCAATTATTCATTCGCAAAGAAATATTTTTAGTATTAAATTTTAATATGCCGTAATGTCTAATGTTAATTTCCTTTTTAAAATATAAAAAATATCATAATTTCACAATATAGAAATTAAAAAAAAAATCATAGTAAAAAAAAAGAAAAAATAATTATTAAGTCATAAAAGGAAGAGAGATAATAGTAACAAACTCAAATTCATCTTATATATATATATATATATATATATATATATATATATATATATATATATATATATATATATATATATATTGTTCTAATAAATCTAAATTGATTACAAGGTCTGGAAGATCTACCGTTGATTGTAGGAATCATAATATCAACTTCAGCTTTTACCTTTCTCTTTTCTTGACGTTTGTTATAAAAAAAATTACTTTTTAAAAGTTAAAATTTCAAGAATTTTCTGTGTTATATATCTGAGGAACAAAATAAAGCAAAATAGAGCAAGTCAATTAATGAGAACGACAGAAAAATATAACAAGTCAGTGGTACTGTCATTTACATATTGTAGTTTCACCAAATAGAGAGAATGGAATGAAAATAGTATTAAAGTGTTATTATGAGTAGTAGTGCAGTATTATTAGTAGGAAAAAAATAGAAAAGACAGAAGTATAGAAAAAATAAATAAATAAATAAATAACTCAATTAAAAATTTTTGAAACACTTGATCCAAAATCTGATGGGTTTAGATGAGATTGTTTTATGAATTTGGTATTTATAGATACCACTAAAAAATCTTTTAAAATCCTTCTAATAGGACGATCCTTTAAAATCTTATATTTTTTTAATATCAATGACGAATCATTTTTAAGTTGTAAAAAGTCTTAAATGAATACTAATAAATTTTAATAAACTCTTTAAAAAATCTTGAAAATTCATATTGAATCACTTGATTATTTTTAAATGACATAAAATCCTAATTAAATACTAATAAACTTTTTTACTTAAAAAAATTTTAAAATTTTATGAAATCCTAAACCAATATATCTTCTAAATTTAATTAAAGAACAATCAATGAACCAAACTCTTAATCTAACAAGCTTAGTTTTTTTGTTTTTGTTGAATCAATTTTTCTAAATTAACTTTTAGAAGTTTCCAGACGCAAAATATTGTTTGTCGAAAATTAGTTTTTCAAAAATCTATACTAGACAATTCACCTACCCACCACCCTAAAAAAAAGAGTAAAGAGAAAAGGAACATATCCGAAGCTGGCCAACTGTCACTAAAACCCCTGGACCAGGGTAACTAGTCCATTGGGTTGAGAATCCCGCACAAGCATTCTGGATTCTGGAACGCTTTCAATTTCTTCACTACGTAATACTATTATTATTCTCTATACCATGGGTGGTCCAATTTGACTTTTTCCTTATTCTATTTTTTTTTTATATTCTATGAACTGTTTGAACTTTGACAATAGAAACCACCCGAATGGGTCCTAGAGCCTTCTCAGAACACAGCTGCGTAGCTGGCAAGGCATAAAAAACAAGCCCCGAGTCGTATTTCTACGTAAGCGCACGCATCAAATGGCTTTTCGGACCAAAACTTTCTTCATAAGAAAAAATTAATTACATTAGAAAAATACACGGTCTTCTAGAAGGTTCCAGCAGAGAAATAGTAAATGGGAAAACGAGTTTTCTTGCTGATGCGGTTTCGTGTGTCCACACATCATTAACCTCAATCCATGCGTTAAGATTTGGTAGATTCCTTTGTGAACTAATTGAACTAGTCCTATAAAAGCGCATTGAACGAGTCTCAAACTCCATCTACAAACACACACATCAAAAATCCTTGTGCTCTCACTTCTCACTTCATCTTTTCAGCCATCTCGTCGCATATTAAAGGGAAATTTTTTTGTGTTAACAGAAGAGAGAATGGGATCCTATGAATCATCTTGGGCCGACCAGTGGGATAATGGGCCTGACACTGTAACCGAGTCTCATGAATCAAAGAAAAAGAGCAACAACGCCCTCGGAAAGACCAAGGCAGTGGCTTCCACTGGGGTGAAGAAGTTGAAGGAGGGTACCTCCGTGGGCCTCCAATGGATCAAGACCAAGTACAACAAAACCACCCAGAAACGTTGATTATATTACTTGCAGCTTCTCTTTCAATATTCCTTGTAAATATCTATTTCAATTCTTTTTTTTCTTCGTTGATTAGTATTGTCTATGTGTTCGTCTATTCGTTTATTATTGAGTCTAGGGAGACTTGGGCTTACTTTGTAGGATCGATGATATGATCTTTGATTAGATATGTTTTCTGTTTGGTGGATTAGGGATGGTGTATACTTTTTTATATAAAGAATAATGGAATTTATATTCTTTTAATCTTAAAGCTTCCCTTTTGGTTCATTATACATATAATATATATCATATATCATACCACCAAGCACCCATGATGCATGAGAATGATGGACGTACGTGAAAAACTAAACTCTGAGATTTAAGAAAAACCTTCAAATTTTGTTTTTCCTAGGTCGGTTGGTCACACGTGTACAGTGATTTACGTAGTGGATGCATTATAAATCAGGAAATTTCCTACTGTGTTATACTTGAAACGAAATTTCCTACTGTATTTCTAAAAAATTTATTATTAGAAATGTTATATTAGGAATATTGTTTTTGTAAACGTGTTTGGTTGAGATTGTTAATTTTAGAAAACAAAATATTTTTTATTTAATTAAAAAATAAAAATAAATGAAAAAAATTATAATAATTAGTGAAAACAGGTAGTTATTATGAAAGGTGACTTTTATTTCCATAGGAATATAAGATACTTATCTTTTACCATGGGAATGAGAAGTATGTCAATTGTGAAAGTTTTACCTAAAAATATCTTTTTATAACCTTCTAACAGATATGGAAATGGATATCCTTACATTTACATTCTCCAGAATATTAAAATATTGCTTGAAACAAACACATCCTTTGTATTATTTTCTAATTAAGGCTTTGTAAAATGGTTGGATTTAGATAAGGACTCATTATGATTATATCTATACATCTATATAAGGTTTGTAAATGTTATTTTATATCCCTCAAATATTAAAAAAAAAAATCTTATGTTCTCTCCGAACAATCACGCGTAATCATTTATTTATTTTATTTTTAATTTATAAAAATTAAGAGATATAAATTAAAAATATTTTTTGTTACTAATAATAATTATGATAATAGAAAAAGGCTGAGCATGATTAATTATAGGGTTTGCTAATTATATATTTCATAATGTAATTAGATGAGAAATATTTTTCATTTGTATAATGAAACAAAATAAGAGGATTAGAAGTATTTGTGTAATGATTTTTCAAACAATTGAAAAAGTGAGTTTAAGAATAGGAAAAACAACGGGTGTGCATGTAATTTGATAAAATCTTAGAAAGTGTTAGTTTAATTTAATCAATTTTAAAAAGAAAATAAATTCAAGAAATATTGCACTTTTCTTGGTGATGAAAATGATGATAATGGTGGAATCACATATTCAGTTAAAGATTTTTTTTTTTTTTGCAACTATAAACAAAAATCTTTTAGTTTTGATTATTTTGTATACATATCAAATAAATTTATTTTCTTTTTATTCACAACTTATTTGATTAATTTTTAAAATATGACATCATTTTGGACTTTTTTATCTGTATCTCAATAGTTAAAAAAAAAGTATTAAAAATAATGAACTAGAAATTATTATACTCAATCTTGAAATATTTTAATTTTAGTGAACATTAATTTTATTTTATTTTAATGTAGAAAATACAAGTATTTCACTATAAGTAATCGTGTTCAAGTTAAATAGTTCAACGTACAATAAAAGTTGTTTTTATGAGTATTTAATATAATAATTATTTACACATTATTTAAATTTGAGACCACTACCGTATTAAAAATATTAAATCATATTAATAAGTTAATATTAAATCATATTAATAACAAAGAAATTAATGTCAAAGAAGAATGTTCAAATAATACCGGTTTATTAAGTATTACACTATTGAATAATTTTATATTAAAAGTAAATTTTATAAATTCAATTGTTAGATTGAAAGTTTATATCACTTTATATGTTTATATCAAATTTTATTAAAATTGAGCAACAACTTGAAGATAATCAAAATATTTATATTTTATTATATTTTAATATATATATATATATATATATATATATATTACATCAATTTTGTTTTATAAGAATGAATTATTAAATCATCTTGAATTAATATAAAATTTTGTATATATATAATCTAAGAAGAAAGAACTTTCATTCTAATAGTTGAATTTATAAAATTTATATTTAATATATTAATATATTAAATGTTTTAATAATGTAATAATTATAAAATATTATTAATAATATTTAAAATTATTGTGATTGTCAAAAGAAGTCCAAAAATATTTTTTTTAAATTTAATTTAAGATCTACTATGTTGCAAGATAATAGTTAATTAAATTTTAATGGTAGAGGGTTAAAATAGTATGTAAAGATTTTTAAGTTTGAATGTTGTGTTGTCACCATAATTTTTGTGAATAAAAATAATAGTTAATTAAATGAATCATCATATAATAAAATGTTAAAATTATTTGATTATTAATCATAAATTAATGAATTTGTAATTCAACAAGTTAGAAGAATAGAGGAATGGTTCTCTTTTTGTTTTTCCACCTACTCATGCTTCTCTGGTGGTGTCTCCAACCTCTCCCCTTTCTTCTCAATCTCATGTTGTCTTCTCAATCTTTCATTTCGGTTAGTTTCAAGCTTTTATTTTATTTTGTAAATTTTTTGAAAAATAGTTTCATAATATATAACAACCTTCTAAAAACTGGTTTCATTCACTAAATCCCTCATTTAAAAATAAAAATATGATTGAAATGTCATTTTCCCCCTTGAAATATCCACACAACTCTAAGAAGGCTAATGATAAACACACATCTATTTTTATATAAATACACTCATTTTTTAAAATATATTAAATCTCTAAATTACCCATAATATTTTTTGGAACTTATAATTTTCAGATTTGTACCTCTCTTGTTCTTTCTTTTTCCCGCATCTCCTTCTTCTTTCTTTTCCGGGCATCTCCCTTCTTCTTTCTTTTCCACCTCTTTCTTCTTCTCTTATTCATTACTTTCTTCTTCGACCTCTCTACCTCCTCTTCTACCTTTTTCAATTTTTGTAATATCTTCTTCCTTTTTATTTTGTTTCGGAAAGTACTTTCTAGAATAGTAAAATTTTTGTTCTGAAAAGTACTTTCCAAAATAATAAAATTTTTATTCCAGAAAATACTTTCCATAATAGTAAATTCTTATTCTGGAAAGTATTTTTCAGAAATGTTTTGTTACATAATTCTGGAAAGTATTTCCCATAATACTAAAGTTACTGTTCTGGAACCCCAAGCGTGTGGTTCAGCGGTAGGGGTTGATCCACGCTTAAGCAAGGTCAGGGGTTCGAATCCTGCCTTGTGTATGCAGCCGCGTTAAATCTTGGGGCCAGCTATCCCACCCTTTGAGGTGCCTCCAACGTAGCGAGGAGATTAGTCACTGCTGTCAACGGTGGATACTCCAGGGACGAACCAAAAAAAAAAAAGTTACTGTTCCGGAAAGTTCTTTCCTAAATTATATAAGAAACACACTTCCAAAAAATACTTTCCGGAACAATAATTTTACTATTCCGGAAAGTACTTTTCGAAATGCTAAAATTAATATTTCAAATCTTATTTTCTGGAAGTATGAAAAATTTAACTTATGTGTTTCTTTATCTCCGTCGTCCACCACCGTCGTCTATACTATCGAAGTAGGTTAATTATATATTCCTGTTGTCCATAAGTAATGTTAAATAAGTTTAAAAAAATTATGAATATAGAATGTAATTTAATATATTAATTTGTACCTTGTATTGAATGTAGAGAATAATGAAGATTGAATGAAAAATTAGGGTTTAAGAAAGAATAGAATAGAAAGTAAAAAATAGAATTTAAAAGATAAAAATATAAAATATGATTATGTTGATTGTAAAAGAAGAAAAATCAAGAATGAAAAATGAAAAAGAATAAAATTATCAAAGAATGACTAGAGTGGTGAAAAAGGAGAATGAGAAAAAGAAGAAGAAGAATGATGAAAGAAAGGGGTGAATAAAAAAAATTTAAAAAAAAAACTTAAAATAAGAATTTAGTTAGAAGAATATTTTAGAAATTTTATTTAAAAAAAAATTAGAGGTGTATTTATAAAAGATAGGAGATGTATATATTATCAGCCCTCTAAGAAAGTGGAGGTGTGAACTAACTATAGCGCAAAGTCGTATTTCTTTAGTTAAGAAAATTCAAAAAGTTTATAGATCCCAGGGAGTTTACATCCATAATAGACATATAGAAATTATTGTGTGTCAAATAACATCAAAAGTATTGGTTTCAAAAGATGGAATGTCTAATGTTTTTTCGCCCGTGAACTAATTGGATTGTTGCGAGCCGAACGAGCTGGGCGTGCCTTAGAAGAGGCGATTTGCTATAGAGTTCTATTATTGGAAATAACAAAAACATCTCTCAATACTCAAAGTTTCATATCTGAAGCAAGTTTTCAAGAAACTGCTAGAGTTTTAGCAAAAGTCACTCTCCGAGATCGCATAGATTGGTTGAAAGGTCTGAAATAAAACGTTGTTTTTGGAGGAATGATACCAATTGGTACTAGGTTCAAAAGAATAATACACCGTTCAAAGTCAATACAATATACCAAAATTACCTTGAAAACAAAAAAAAAATTATTCAAGGACAAAATGAAAGATATTTTATCTCATCATAAAAAATTATTCATTTCAAAAAATTTATGTGATAAATCCGAACAATCTAGGATTTAATAACTCCTCAATACTAATGAGCCCAATACTAAATGAAAAGGTTTGGCCCGACCCGCATCTCATACGCGGCCCAACCAAGGCAAGCAAATGGCAACTACCAAACCAAAAACAAAATGTTACTCCGTTTCAATTTGTAGTTTACACCAAGGGTGTGTTTGAAAATTTATTAAAAAATTATTATTATAATTTATACTATTAATAAGAATTACTCCATTTAATATACACATATTTTAGACAACTTTATCCCTATAACTCTCTTAAACTATACTTCTCCAATTACTCTTCCTCTTTGGACCATTTTTCAAAAATTATCCTTACAGCTACACTTATTCAAAACTTATTATTAATCACTTACTTTATTTATTTGAAATATACAGAGGCAAAAAATGATTTTTTACACTAATTAATTATAATTGAAATAAATTTCTGTTTAAATAAATTTGTTGAAAAGCAATTTTGAGACATTTAGTTTTGTTTCAATGAAAAATCAACTTTTATGTACTACATCAGTTTAATGAGAAAATTTTTTTTTTCAGAAATGATCATAAATTCAAATTTTTAAATTCACGAAAAACAGATTTTTTTAATAATAAAAAAAAAGTTATTTCAATTTTTTTGGTGTTTCAAACATTCAGTATTTTTTTTTTGCAAACAATTTTTTTCTTTTAAAAAATGGTTGAAATTATGAGAAAAACATCTCTCTCAAACATGCTCTAAGCTTGATAATTTAATTAATCCACTCGAACACTTCATACACATATTTTGTGGGTAAATTGTAGTAGTAATGTTTGTTCAAAAATATTTTTTTTTCAAACTTTCAGGCATTCAGCTGTTTTTATATTATAATAAAAGTTATTTTTAATTTTTTAGTCAACAAAAATTATAATATTGATAACAAAATTCATCATAATACTACTTCATTCCCTGAATCCTAAACCACTAGGTTAACTCTAGTGGTTCAAAGAAATTTATAGTTTAAATAGATTAGTTGAAATGTTGCTTAAATTTAGAAAAGGACAAACCTTAAATACAATTCATTAAGTGTGGATGATGTTATTTTTCAATTAGAAATAGAGTTTTACCTCAATATTATGCACGAACATTTAATATAAGTCTCATTAATATATGTAACAATTCGATATGTTCTGACACTTTAAAGTTCAACAACTAGCAACGAAAAAGATAAATTTAATTATTAAGATTAACATGCAAGCAATTCATGGATATACATGCAACAATATGTGTATGCATGTGTCGTAAACTAGTTGACTAAAATCATAAAAGTTCTTCTGTTATACATATATACATAACAACAACAAAATCCAACTAGAAGCATAAAATCCTAATTGTTAGTCAAGTAACATCTATACAAGATAACTACATCAGAGTAACTCAACACAACATTGCCATTCTCCAGCATGGCTTCCAAAAATAAACTTGTAAAGGTAAGCTAGTATTAAAAAATAATCAATAGTATAGAAGAATAAACTAATATAATACAACTAAAACAACTCAATTATTCAACCACTTCGGGTAACAACTTAACAAACATTGCAACAGTGTCCATTTGCAACACAACTACATAATTTCTCATCATACAACTTATAAATATCTCAACATGGCATATGAACAATATAATATATCAACACATCATATGCATAACAAAACAACTACATGTGACTTCATGCATTAAACTAAAAGATTTTTTATAACACATGTGAGTAGTGTAAATGGTTTGACCCTACCGAGCTAACTTAACAACGCAATCTTTTAAGCTTGCTGGATCAAAAACAAATTTGATACAAACCCACAACACAACATGAATGAGCACAGAGCCCTTTACACTTAGCCAATTAACAACACATTTTTCATTTAGCACTTGGCGGCATTCATCTCGGGCTTGGCATCATTGAGATAGAAAGCCTTTTGTTCACCCATGCTTGACACCAAACTACAAGTGCCCAACATGAATGAGCATAAATCCTTTTTGCCAATCAAGCCTAGTGTGGCAAAACCAACGCCTTTTCCCATTTTAAGCAGAGAGTCTTCACTTAACTTACACCCAGTGTCACAACATTGACACTTGGCATCATCTAGGTAAAGAGCTTCTGTCTTGATTACGCTTAGCACCACTCAACTGAAATTCGATGTCACCAAGTCAAAGAGCTCTAAGGGAATCCACACTTGACCCCATTCAACTCACGCCTAAGGTAACTAAATCAGAGAGCTCTCATTAACTCACGCCTAATGCTACTAATCCTACACCCGATGAAAGTGAGGCAAAGAGTCTTTGGTCTACATCACACCCAACACCTTGAAGTTGCATTTGATGAGATGGTAATTTCTGCACTTAGTAGAATCACGAACTTGGCTTTCCACAGTTGAAACTTGGGAAAATCCAATATGCAATGCCATATTTTGCAACTACACAACATAACCATCTCATTTTCAACCAAAAACATAGCATGTAACCAATAATTAACCAAAATCATTAATTTCACTTCAACATGCTACAAGAACCACAAAACTCCAACCTAAACATTCAATCTTGAAATTCAACCAACACAAATACAATTCAATGAAATTCAAGTAGTATACAACATCATAAAACATCAAAGTGTTAAGCTCTAGCTTCCTTACCTCTTAAGTCAATTAGAAAAGAGGTAGAAGAGAAGAAGGAGATCCTCAAGGGAAAATCCGCACCACCACACCACAAACTCATATTTTCAACTCCACAAGCCTTGAATCACCATTCTATTACTCATTGAATTTAGGAAAGGATTCTAACTACTCATAGATGTAATGACCTACCATGGTCACTACACTTAGTGGAGTCACCAACTAACAACGAAAAATCTACTTGTTAAAGTCATATGTTCACAAATACTTTATGTACTATATAACATGTATATATGTGTAAAACAACTATACAAATATATATATATATATATATATATATATATATATATATATATATAAACAATATAAGTACAATTATTTAGTAAGAGTCAAATATATGACCTAAGTGTTAGTCAAGCACAAAATATACAACTACCACAAGAAGGTAGGACAAAACATCCAAAAGAATCATCATCCACCTGATGGCCTCCAATGCAGTCCTTTACAACCTATCCCTGCTCTACTCTCATATCAAATATGATCATTACAGTTCACACCATATGGAAACAAGCAAAGGTAAGCTAGATTTCAAAAAATCATGGAAGTATAAAAAGAATGAATCTATATTACTCATCAACAAGTAAACCATCAAACCAACAATTGATAATTCACCTCATACAACAATCAACCAAACAACTTATTTGAAAGCTACATACCAAGCAATCAAACTCACACCAAGTAACATCATACAATAAGATACTAATCCAATGCATATGAACACACTAATCAATAACACATCATATGCATACACCTCAACTAATCCATCATCATGCATTCACCTACAAAGATTTCCTAACACACTTGAGCAATCTAAGTGGCTTGACCTTACCAAATCAACATGGTCACTTTCACACCCAATGCACCTGCTAGATCAATAACTAAAATAGGATGTCAATCCTTCATTTGATTTCTCAAGTGTCGCCACTTACACTAGAAAAGTTCGGTTCCATTGTCAAGACTAGTATAGTTAGGTATAAGTGTACCACGACTTTCGCATGCATTACCAAGTTACATATGGAATTAGCCCACTAACTATCTACAAGGAACCATACAACTTTTTCAATAATTAGTTAAGGGTTGCAACCCTCAACTTTATACTTTACTCCACATTGGTTAAGGGCCTAAAAGAGACTCAATAAAATCCACCTCAAGAGTTTCATGCCTACATAATGAAGGTTTTTCAACAATTGGCCTCCCAAAGTGCCATAACAAGATTTTAACTCACCCAAAATGCTCAACAATTCGCTCTAAACAAGCGAAGTCAAGGACCACCCTTGAATTTCCACACCTCCTTGATTTGAGCGAGTAAATTTACACTTTGAGCCTTGAGATTTCGCTTTGAGCGATCATAAATTGCTCTTAGCTTACAAAGTTAGAGGCTACCCTTAAAATGGTTGTACTTGCTCGCTTTGAGCGACCCTATGGGTGCTCTAAGTGGCATATTGAAAGCTTAAGAACAACAACCCAACAAACACCTTGAAATTTTCAAAAAAAATTTCAGTCCCTATAACAATACACACATGTAATGCCATTAATCATACTCATACATTCTCAACAACTAGTTGTGCATCAAAATCATAGCATGCAGCAACAAATTCAATCAAAACATTAAAATAATCTCAACCACCTCAAGAAAACCCAAAAACCCACCTCTTCATCATGCAATTCAAAATTTTCAAATAAACACCATGCATGATTAGAATCAGTAGCACACAACTTAACAATCAAACACCAAACCATTTATAGCCTCCCTTTCATCGACTTCGAGCTAAATTGAGAAAGGAGAAGAGAAAAGCAGAATGGCATAGAACTTCCACAAGTTCTACAACAACTCAGTCCTTTGATTCTTGGCTTAGGCTTCGAATCACAATCTACACCAAATGTTACAAATCTTAGGAAGATGAAAAAGAGAAGAAGAACAAAAATTCAGAAAGGTGTTTACATACTCTAGAGCAATTGGAAGAAAGAAAATGAAATGATGGCTTCTTGACTAGGGAAAAAAACCACCTCCACCCTTTTTTTGAAGACTTACATCAAACCATGCCCAATCATAGTGTTATAATAGAAGCCCATAGGAGGAAAGGGATCTCTCCAACTCCAGAGCACTTCTCTCTAGATTCTCTCTTTAAGCTTTCTAAAAATTGAAGTTATAAAGTTTATTTCTTAAGTTTTCCTCAATAGGTCAAACTTAACCTTTATTCAAAGCAATTCTTAAAGGACTAAAACTCATAAGAATTCCTAAATTTCTAAAGATTCTCAACCATTAAACAGTAAATCACAACAACATATAATTAAATAGAACAATGAATATTATAAAAAAAAAAATACAGTGTTGCAATAAATATGTACACATACTATCCAAAAAAAAAAATTTAACTTTAATTGGAGAAGAACATTAACTACACATAAAAAAACTTAGGAAAAACTTTTGTTTACCAAAGAAAAAGTTGTTTTATAGTAACTTTGACCCAAAAAGAGAGTCGAACCCAATCTTCTTTGGATTTTATAATGAGTTTTATGATATCTAAACTTTTGAACAATTTACTTAATTGTTAACAACTTATTTTTTAAATTGAATGTGTTTAGAAAAATTATGAAAAATATTATTTCAATAATTAATTATATGAATAATTGATTGTTGTTGTAATCAATTATAATCATAATCAATTTTTGTTAAAATAGATTTACAAAAAAGCAATTTTAAGGTAAAAAAAAAATAAGCTTTTATATAATAAATTTAAAAAGGCATATAATTATTTATTTGTATTGAAATACGAAATTATGTGGAAAATATTTAAGATATGTAACTGAACCAAATATTATTTCTCAGAACCTGTAACTAAATTCTCAATTTAGAAGGTGAGATTTTTACTCACTTTATTTTTCTAGTTATGCATTTTCAACAATTTCTCTTTTCTTTTTGTTTTTATGGTGCATTTGATTTTACCCAGCAACCAGAAAAATTATTTTTCACAAATTTCAAAAATATTTTATTTTCTTAATTCTCTATGTTTTGATTTTATAAATAATTTAAATTATGCATTATAAATCTAACATATAATTAATATATTTAAAATGTTTATTTAATAAAAATAAATAAAAATATACTTTATGTATTTTAAAATTTACTTGCATAACTATAAACACATGCAATCCACATGCTATAAAAGACTAGTTTAATAAGTATTTTATAGCATTGACTTCTGCAGTTCTATTTTGAAAGTTGCATAGTTCAGTAGAATCTAGATCCGTTAAAGAATAAATTACTCGATAAATTCTACTTTTATTTCTCTATTTTTATTAATTTATAATTTTAATTTTTTATTTTAAAATAAAAATATTTAATTTTTCTAATTTTAAAATATAAAATTTTGATCATCTTATTAAATTAATATTTATTAATTATTATGTTTCAACATTTACCTATTTAATAACAAAAAATTTAAAAATAAAAAAAAATGTATGCATATAAAATTTATTAATTATTAATAAAAATAAATATCAATTACTCGTTAAAATAGATATAAATAAAAAATTTGATATACAACTTTTAAAATTTTATTCTTAATTATTATATCATTAAATATTATGTGATTTAAAAATATTAGAAAGTGTTAAAATTTAATAATTAAATAAATATTAAATTGATGATAAAATAAAATTTATATTTTTAAAAATGATAAGATTAAATATTTTTATTTTAAAATAAAAATATAAAAATTACAAATTAAAAAAAAAAAAAAAAGATGAACTAAAATTAAATTTTGATCTAAATTATAAATAATTAAGTATAATATAATATAATTTATCAGTAACAGTCTTACAGCCTGACAGGAGATATAGTTGGCCCCTGCATATCACCAATTATTGTGGGTCAGGTTATCAACCTTTACACCTACAACCACAACCATCACACTTTTGTTTTATATCTTTTACGACACAACTTCTCATACATTATTTTTTTATTGGTCAGAAACTACAAAATTTTAAATAAAATTTGTTAAATAAGAAGTAAAATTATAAAATTATATTTTTAATGAACTTAAATTAATAATTAAAACTAATAAAAAATGTGATTAAGTTAAAGTATTACTAGTGATTCTCATAAATAAATAAAATAAAAAATATAATATATGATATACATGATAGAAGTAAATTGAATCTCCTTCTATCTCTCTAGCAAACAAAATAAGTTAGAATCACACAAAAATTGAAGAATAAATAAATAATAAATTACATCCTATTCTCTTTGAAAATATGAGTATTGCAATATTTTTTCATCTTAAGTTAAAAATTATAATTTTTTTTCTCGATACTTTTTAATATATAATACTTTATCTACTTTTTAAAATTTTTTGTTAAAGTTTTATTAATATATATATATATATATATATATATATATATATATATTAGCAAAACAGCATTTATATTAACATTTTCTAGTAAATATAAATATTACAACACTTCTTTTTTTACTAAAATAAATATTTTTCTTATTAAAAAATTTAATTATGTTACGCTTTAACAATTTATCTCTTAATTTCTATATTTTATTTTTATTTATTTTTAAAATTTTGATAAATTAATTATATATTTAAAATTTTGATAAATTAATTATATATTTAAAATATATGTTTTTCATTATTAATTTTACAAAATATTTTAATGTTATACATGTAACGATCCGTCATGGTCGTCACACTACGGAACAACACTACACACTATAGGAATACATATACTAAAATAGTATATAAAATATTTACAACACAAGTTGCTAATTAAGCAACTAATAGCAACCAGCTATATATAACATAATATGCTACTATAAGGTAGCCAACAAAAAAAATCCAATCCAACTCCAGGAACCTCCTGTGGCCTCTAGCAGCTATCTCCCAGCCTATCCTTATCATGCTCCCATCAACGTATGATCATCGCAGTCCAAACCACATGGAAACATGCAAGGGTAAGCTAGAGACAGTAAGCAACTCATAATAATTAAATATGCAACACAATAACTATATAATCATCTTGACATCCAACATAGAAGACAACAACACGTATATTATACATCTTAATATCATTTCAACTTGATTCAATATATCACCACTATATCAATACTTCAACACAACTACTGTACAAACCATTGGAATAGTTACCATATTCATCATAACAACAACTAACACATGTATTGCACACCTCTCAACAACACATGTTTAAAAGCAACACACAACACAGGTAATCTAGCGACGCTAGCATCATCATCAACTTGTATACAAATAAGCAACTCACAACATAACAACACTATCATCATCTTCAATAGGGTCAACATACAACACAATCACAGCTTAACAACACAACAACACATATACAACTCATATCAACATCAATTAAACACATCAACAGCTTATGCGTCGTCATACATTTCAACTCAGAGATCTCTTACAACATGGGTAAGAAGTTTAAGTGGCTAGGTCCTACCGAACCGACAGCAAAGAACCTTTTTCGGCTTGCTATGTAAACAGCAAATTTGGATGCCAATCCACAGCACGATAACGATTTCTCAGACTTTGCCACTTAAACAAGGAAGTATAGTACTATGTCAGGATAGAACAGCTGGGCTTAGGCCTACCACAGCATTAGTTAGCTCAACTAAGCCACCTATGGGATTAGCCTACCGACTATCCTCCAAATACTATAGCCCTTCGATACTCGGTTAGGAACTATGTTCTCGACTTCGTACTTTACTCGAATTGGCTGCTTTAATCGGTATAGCTCGACCTGGTCCCCATACCGTGGTCGCTTTGTACACGTGTGCCTCGACCTTGCTCACACACGAGACCAACTAAGTCCTAGAGGAGAACATCACAACGTCCACTCCAAGGGACAACTTTCCAAGGAGGGTTTTCAACAAATTGGGTTGTTAGAGCACCACAACTATCTCAATCCGCACAATGGGATGAGCAACTTCGAAAACATCTCCTCTAATCCTAGTGATCAAATTTGGTCGCTTGTAATCGGTATAGCTTGACCTGGCCCCTATACCATGGTCGCTTTGTACATGTGTGCCTCGACCTTGCCCACACACGGGACCAACTAAGTCCTAGAGGAGAACAACACAACATTCACTCCAAGGGACAACTTCCCAAGGAGGGTTTTCAACAAATTGGGCTCTCTGAGCACAGCTTTCTCAATCCAAACAATGGGATGAGCAACTTTAAAAATATCTCCCCTAGTCCTAGTGATCAACAACTCATCATCACAGCTTAATCAGCTTATAACTCAACAGCACAGTTCAACTCAACAACTTAAACAACACACAACTCTTCAACTCATCATCTCAACCAACTTTCAACTTAAACAACATGGTTATCATCACATCAGCTCAATGGTAAACTCATTTCAACTTTAAACAACACAGACAACTCAACAACTTATTAGCTCAACTCAGAATTTACAATATTATCATCACGTACTTCATAACTTTCAACTATATCATCTCATCATATTACACAACATATAAACTTCCACATATAACGTATAGCAACTTTAACAACATATCACATATTCAACACATATTTGGCATAACTACTCATTTAGTACCTATACACAACTACACAACTCCACAACTCAACTACAACATGTATCTCATTTACATCTCATCTTCATCACAAAAGCATCACCAAACATCATCATTAATCAATATTATCAACACACAACATTTCATCACATAACACAAGTCACACTACATGTTTACAACCCATCTATCATGCCAACTTACCCACCCAAACAACACCAATCAACCTAAGCACCTAAAACAACTTTCAACTTAACCAAATCACTTCTTGTGAAATGGAAACCTTCACATAAAATAGTGTATCAGAAGTTATACTACTCCTACCATTCTTATCCTTATCTCATATGAAAGATAAGAAGATTTCCTACAACTCTCATGAAGACATCAAGTCCTAATTCCTTCATCTACCTTGTTAAACTTTCTAAAAACCGCAACATCTATAACCAATGATGGCAGCTTGACCCCTCTTCACTAAAACATCCATATCTAGAGTTCTAGACCTCCTTTTTGGGTGATTCCAGCGCCATTGGAAAGCAAACATCCAAGGCTACAACTTCCATACAAACTTAAAGACCAGACATACTCACGCCCAACGCCTTAAGATCACGCCAACGCAAAATCAAATAGAGACTCATAAGAGTCTTAACAGAGACCTACAGAGGTCTCCGTGCTCGGTGCACTTATCATACGCCCGGCGCAACCCCAGACAGAGACTCCCAATGAGTCTGCCTGCCTGGCGTGCTCAGATCACGCCCAGCGCCATATCAGTAACCAAAAACACAAGGCCCATGTCTGATAGCGCGCCTGGCGTGGTTCCTTTCACACCTGACGTGATCTATCTAGAGACTTCCCACTTCAAATCACGCCCAGCGCAACCAGCCTCATGCCCGGCGTGATTTGACAATGGTGGTCCCTGATGAATGCACGCTCGGTGCAAAGAACTGTGCCCGACACATGTTCAACCAGAAACCTCCAAAAACCTCGAAAATTTCTTCAAAACTTGAAAATCAGCAACTTCAACCACATACAATCCATGAAATGAAATGCATAGACTTCATACAACTCAGAAACAACCTCAGATTCAACATGCAACTTCTCAAGGCATCAAAATCATCAAAAACCTCATTTTTCCCAAAACCCCGAAAAAAATGAGAAGCTCTTCAATCCAACCATGAATCCTCCGAATTCAAGCATCATTTGAGTTCCTAAACTCATTTACAATCAAACAACAGACAATATAGCTTCCCTTACCTGAAAATTGGCTTCGAACAGCCAAGAATTTGGGAAGAAGAAAAACTTTCCTCCGAGCTCGACTCCCGAACTTCAATCCTTCAAAATCAAACTTCCTAGCCTAAATTCCAAGAGAAGACAGAAGAAGTTAGAGATCTAGAGAAGAAGAAGAAGAATCAACCAGAGAAATTTGAGAGAGAAAGGAGCTCACGGACCTAGAGTCCATCTCTCTAAAACTTCTCTCTAGTTTCTTTGAGAATGAACTTATGAAGTTCCCTTCTCAGAGAAACCCTTATATACTATTCTCTCTCTAGAGTCAACTAAACTCAAAAATCTCCTCACTACGTTACAATACATCAAAATAATATATATATATATATATATATATATATATAAGAATAATAAAATTGAAGACTAATATCAAAATTATATTTAATCAATGTAGTTAATTTAACATTTTTAAAAATATTTAAATAAAATAATATTTTCGTTATATAGTATTAATTATATTATTAAAAGTAATATATAAGCATTAAAATAAGAAGTCTTATATTATCCACCTTTTATGTTAAAATATTAAATAAATTATCCTTTTATCTTTTTGAGATGCAAATATTATTATTCTCCTATTATATTAAATTAATATTACCAAACAATAATAATTATAAAATTTTAAAAAAAAAATAATTTAATTATTTATAAAAAATTATAATTATAATTTAATTATTCATCAATAATATACTCTTACTTAAAATATATTTTAAAATATTTTTATTTTATTTACTCATTTGATTAAAAAAATTGACAAATATATAATCAAATTTAAATTAATTTTTTAAAATAATAAATAAAATAAAAACCATATAAAATATATATGTATACTTTTATATATAGGCCAAATATATATAAATAAATAAAATTATTTAAAAAATTTATTTTATTTAATAATATTTTTTTTAATATATATTTAGTTAAATATTATTATTTCATATATATTTTTTAGCATTACATTAGTTAAATATAATAAATAATACTTTTCCATAAAAGCCTAAATTATTTATATATCATTAAAATATTGTATTAGTAATATCAATTAAATAATTTTTTTACTAAAAATTAAATGATACTTAAATATTTATATATTAATTTTAATGCATATAATTAATAATATGTAATGAAAATAATATTTTATTTAAATATTTATAAAACAAATTATATTAACTTCATTGATTAAATATTTTGTAAAGATATTAATTAAAATAAATTATATATATATATAATTTTAGAAAATTCATAATAACTTTTAAAATAATAATTAAGTATGCAAATTATCAGATAAATTATTAAAGTGTAATATATTTGAATTTATTAAGGGAGGAAAACATTTATTTTATATTTAAATATATTTTTAGTCCCTCAAATTTATAGTAAATTTATTTTTGGTCCCTCAAATTTAAAATTATTGTTTTTAGTTCTTACAATTTCAAAAAATCTTATTTTAGTCCTTATATTCAAATTTTGTTAAAAAATTTATCATACATTATTGCATAAAATCTACCTATTGATATCTCTGTTAGTGAAAACATCACATTAAATCTAGTTGATATTATATAACCGTTTTAATTTGTCACTTTTAAATATATTATTGGTGACTTGATGGACTAAAATAAGATTTTTAAAAATTACAGGGACTAAAAATAACAGTTTTAAATTTGAGGGACTAAAAATAAATTTTTCTTAAATTTCAGAGACTAAAAACATATTTAAACCTTTATTTTAACATAATAAAGGAGTGTAAAGAATATTTTGGTAATGACTTTTTTTTTAAAACAAAAGTTTATGAAATTTTAACGAAAAAATTTAAAAATAGTTAAAGTTTCATGTAGAGAAGAGTGTAATTTTTAACCAAAAAAAAAAAAAAAACCTTTCATAACACTTTTTGCTTTAATTTAATTCTAACAAATAATTTCTTAAAGTTCTTTTATACATGGAATTTGCATTTTATCAAAAAGTCTAATTCCTAATACCTTCTTATCTATAAAACGAGTAATTGAGAGAAGTAGAGAAAGTATTGGCTGGACAAGAGCTAGATTTGAAAAAAAAAACAAATAAACAAGAAAAATAATAAATATTAATAAAGTATTCTATGCCAACGAGTATTTCAAGTCTCATTCATTACTCTTTTTCTGTTATAATATATAGAGAGAGTGATGCGTTTATTCTAATCTAGACTTACTTTGTTCAATAACTCATATTTTACATTAAATTTTAACGATCTAATTGTTAAATTTAAGGTTTTTAATACATAGGTCAAATTTATAAATTTCGTTTTATTAATTTAAATTAATATATAAAATAATTTATAATTATTCATCAATTTAAATTAATAAAATGAAGTATCAAATAATTTTTAAATTTTTTAAAAATTTGTAAACTTGATCTATGTATTAAGAACTTCAAATTTAACGGTTGGATCATTAAAATTTGATGTAGAACATGAGTTATTGAACAAAGTAAGTTTAAATAGATGTACTCTTAAAATAAACGGATCTCTTTTTATAGAATATATATATATATATATATATATATATATATATATATAAAGTAATCAACATCTGTAGAAAGTAGAATTATGCTTAATTAAACCATTAAAAAACAACTCTGTTTACAACTTGAAAATAAAATGTATATGTAACTGCTACAAGTGTAAGAGTTCTTAACTGAATAATGTCCTTAGATCGATCAATTTAACAATCAGAACGTGGAAAGAATAACGTACAAGCAATGAAATCATGCCAATTAATGAAAAGTCAATAAAAAGATTGGATAATTGCTAGTTTGGTACCGACAAAAAAAGCAAATAAAAAAAAAAGAAAAAAAAACTGTGATGACTCATTACCAAGAACATGAGGTAGCTTCAATCATGTCATATTATATATTATCTTGCACCATTATAGACAGCAACATAGCAGAGAGAGAGAGAGAGAGAGAGGGAGTGAGAAGAGAAAAAAAATGGCAATCTCAGTACCCAGTAGACAACTATTCATAGATGGAGAGTGGAGAGTCCCAGTTCTCAACAACAGGATTCCGATCATCAACCCCGCCACTGAAGACATAATAGGTTCCTTTTCTTTTCTCTTTTCATTTTGTCTAAACTAAACTTTACCAACATGGTGGCAGTTTTAAATTTTTATGACTATGACATGTTAATAGTACTAGTAATTACTAAATAATAACCACTTCACTAGTGATTCTAAGTTTAAAATTTTAATGATTATGACAGGTTAATAGTACTAGTAATTACTAAATAATAACCACTTCACTTGTGATTCCAAGTTTTGACTTGATGTGATTGGTGTTGGATCAGGGAATATCCCAGGTGGAACTAAGGAAGATGTTGAGCTTGCTGTGGATGCTGCTAAAAGAGCACTGTCCCGGAACAAGGGCAGAGATTGGTCAGCTGCTCCTGGCTCCCTTCGTGCTCGTTATCTTCGAGCCATCGCTTCAAAGGTTACTTCTTTTTTATTTTTATTTTTACTTTAACTAATTAAATATGTTTCTATTTCCCAATCATAGATCAACTTACAAAGTTACAAGTTACATCAAATAGCATAGTATTATCCAGCAAAGTTGGTAGATAACTGTGCTCTTTAAACATGTCTGATTTCTCGGTAGCAACTTTACGAAAGGAATTAGTTTCTCCAACCTTCACTTGGAGGATATATTTGGTGGTGCAAACAAAAATAATAATAATTACTATTGGATTAAAAGTTTTTATCATATGATTATATTTATAAATTTTAATATTAATATAAAATAGTTTAATATTTCATTAATTTATATTAAATTTACATAATATATATAATTTAAAATATTTAAGTCATTTTTGTTTAATTTTGATAAAATTTAATGCAAAGAATCAAGATAATTGTTCAAGACTTTTAGATGCATCTTTGTAATTGGAAGAATTAGTCTTTGGTTTCCGTCTAGGAATATTATGTGTTCACTAAAATATTTTAGATCAATAAAAATCATAGTTACTCACTTAGATGTGTTCACAGAAATACGTGTGCATGTGTTGACACCTTTTTTTTCTCACAGATAACGGAGAAAAAGGATGAACTAGGAAAACTCGAAGCAATTGATTGTGGAAAACCGCTAGAGGAAGCATTGGCAGACCTGGTAAGTGGTGACAACTGACATTAGAAAAGCAATAACTGATGTTGCCATGAGTGATTTGCTTATTTGGATCTGTGATTTTATGATGTAGGATGATGTTATTGGTTGTTTTAACTACTATGCGGAGCTTGCCGAAGGGTTGGATGCAAAGCAAAAGGCTCCTGTATCCCTTCCTATGGAGACCTTCAAGAGTTATGTTCTCAAGGAGCCCCTTGGGGTTGTTGCATTAATTACTCCATGGTATCTGCTGTTTCTTCATTTTAACTACTTATGCATTCTTTTTCAATGAAATTTACCGGTTTATACATTCTTGATTAACTGAACATAGTTCATCTAGAGTCTGATAGGATCCAGTTTACAATAGCTTTTGAGAACTTCTCTATCGAAAATAAAAAGTATTTTCTAATAAAATTCTTAAAATTCTTTATAAGCTTGTATGCTTAGTCAGGCACTAGCTTTTATCTAGTGTGTTTCCCAGTTATCGAGCCAGGCTGCATTGGCCTTGATTCTGTTCAGTTTACTTGCATAGGAAAATGAAGCATTCACAATATCAATGATGTCAATTTCTGATTGAATGTATTGAATAGCTAATGAAATGATTTGGTATTGGTTTATGTTATGAATTAGGAACTATCCTCTCTTAATGGCTACATGGAAAGTTGCTCCTGCTCTGGCTGCTGGTTGTACTGCAATATTGAAGCCATCTGAATTGGCATCTGTGTATGTGCTCATCTACGATTGCAAACTTTATTATTTGTTATGCTGGTTTCTTATGCTGTCTTATCATTCACAATTTTAGGACTTGTTTGGAGCTGGCTGAAATATGCAGAGAAGTGGGCCTTCCTCCAGGGGTGTTAAATATTGTCACTGGATTAGGCCATGAAGCTGGTGCTCCTCTGGCTTCTCATCCAGATGTGGCCAAGGTTCAACCGTTTCTAGTTATTATTAGAATCATATATGGGGATATAGTTCATTCTATATGTTGCATGTATTGTTCCTTTGCTATGACTTTGAAAAGCTCCTATGCCATTGTGTCTGATATTTAACTTTTCAACAGGTTGCCTTTACTGGAAGCTCTGTAACTGGGAGCAAGATTATGACAGCTGCAGCACAGCTAGTCAAGGTATTTTTAAGAAGTATTGTATGCTCATCATGTACAATTCATATTGAACATGCATAGTTGCATACAAAAAAATGATAGAAACCCTTTTTATTTTTCCTTTCATATTTTCATTCTCTTTTCATTGTGAGCTCTTGTAATAGTAAATTTGTTGTTGCTTGTTGGCAGCCTGTTTCACTAGAGCTTGGTGGGAAAAGCCCAATCATTGTTTTTGAGGATGTTGACCTTGATAAGAGTAAGTGCCTTTTATTTTTTTTATGGATAGACTATGTTATCTTGCATTGTTGATCCTATGAAACTGATTGCGTGATTGTAGATGAGTAAAATTTGGGTACCTAGAACCCATTACAGAATACAAACAGATGGTCATTTACCATTTACCATTTATTTTTCTTTTCTCCATGATTTAAACAGCTGCTGAATGGACAATCTTTGGTTGCTTCTTTACAAATGGTCAGATATGCAGTGCAACATCTCGCCTTATTGTGCATGTAAGTTTAATAGACGGCTATTGATTTTTCATTTCATACATAACACATTTCCCTGTTCACAAACAAGTATTTGTAGCTCACTTATCTTATTTTGCTGCATAAATGGGAAGGTTCAGATTTAGATAATAGTAGAATTTTGACTATAATCTTTGTAGCAATTGTGTTGGCTGTGTCTTGAAAATTGATAAAGTGAGGTGCTTTTATGGTTTCAGGAAAGTATAGCTACAGAATTTGTGAATAGGCTTGTGAAATGGGCCAAAAACATCAAAATTTCGGATCCCTTGGAAGAAGGTTGCAGGCTAGGTCCTATTGTTAGTGAAGGACAGGTATGTTTAATGTTTATAACTTCTGTATGTACCATATATTTACTCGCTCTCTCTTCCTTTAATAATGTAAAAGGAGGTTTCTTTCATTTAATTTTTGATAGCATTACGTAAAAATGCAAATATCAAGCTTATTCTTCCTTTACACTTATTTCTTTGGGCCAAAGTTTCCTATATGCATATTTATCGATGTTAACATAATAGCTCCTACCGGGCTTGTTAACTTTCTTATAACACTTATTTCTTCCCCTAATGCAGCACTTTTGGGTTGAATATATTGTTTGAAATTTGAATTTGATATGTAATCCTGAAACCTTACGCTAACACAGACTTCTGAATTTCTTCTTGTGTTTATTAATGCCTTCTCCATTATCCAAAATGAAAATGTATGGTATGTGGTATCACTGATTATGATCAAGTCGCATGTAGTATAGAGCAATCATGTTAGTGTGGTATCACTGAATTGTTTATGCCCTATTACTTGTTTTGAACCAACATGATGCAATATCTAATATTTGGATTATATGATTCAGTATAAAAAAGTGTTGAATTTTATCTCAAATGCTAAGAGTGAGGGTGCAACAATTTTGACTGGTGGATCTCGCCCAGAGGTATGATTATATATAAACTCTAGTGTGTGATCGGTTATATATTTCTGCATTTATCATGAGAAATGATAGATTTGTCAAATTTAATGGCAGCATTTAAAAAAGGGGTACTTTGTTGAACCAACCATCATAACTAACGTGACTACCTCCATGCAAATTTGGAGAGAAGAAGTTTTTGGACCTGTACTGTCAGTGAAAACATTCAGTACCGAGGAAGAAGCTATTGAACTAGCAAATGACACCCAGTGAGTTGATGATTTTTCTGGAAACTGATATTAATTTCACATGTAAATTATTTTTCTTAACTTGTGCATTGTTGTTAATCAATGTTGTATATAATTTGTTATGTCACAGCTACGGATTAGGGTCTGCTGTGATGTCAAAAGATCTAGAAAGATGTGAGCGCCTATCTAAGGTGAGAATGATCCTAGATTATCATTAAAAAAAAATTAAAAAAAAAGGTAAAAGAAATGGTTTTTGTGTTATTGACTAGTTTTTTATATTTTTGTGTTTGTGTTGCTTTTGTGCAGGCTATTCAGGCTGGAATTGTATGGATAAACTGTGCTCAACCAAGCTTCATTCAAGCTCCATGGGGAGGCATTAAACGTAGTGGTTTTGGTCGAGAATTGGGAGAATGGTATTACTCTTATTTCCTAAATCAGCTTAAGAGGATGTCAATTTTAATGCCTTTCACCCTCATTTAGATTGTAAATGTGAGAAAATGAAAAAATGTTTAATTATTAGTTTACTCATTATAATTTTATAAATTTTACTTTTTAGTCTTTATAGTTAAAAAATTTTAATTTTAGTCCTTTTACATATGATTTTTGTTTGTTTTAGTAGCTGTTATTTATTTCTATAAGAACTAAGAGGTAAAGTTTATGCAACTATAAATATTAAAAAGAAACAAAAATGATATATATAGGAATTTAAATTGGATATTTTTAATTATAAAAATTAAAAAGTAAATTTCATAAGATTATATGAATTAAAAAAAGTTAATCAAACCTTTAAAAGAATCAAAATTGAGTAGCAATGCAATTTTTTCAAAACACTTCATTTGAAATTCACAATGATATCATTAGTTGTGAATATGAGCTGCCAAATGGGGAATGAGATTCATATGTTGTACGTGGTGCATTGTAAGCATTTATTAAATGCAAATATTGGTTAGGCTACATCTAGACTCTTTTATCACTTGAGAATCTAGGTCTGAGTTTTTATTTATTGTTTCAGGGGACTGGAGAACTATTTAAGTGTGAAGCAAGTGACCCAATACATATCTGATGAACAGTGGGGTTGGTATCAGTCTCCTTCAAAGCTGTGATATAATTAGAGTTCTAAAATCTGGCATGGAATAACGTGTGGTAATGATCTTAATTTGAGAAAACATTGTACAATGTGTACATGTAACAATAAATTGTTTCATGGCCATGCTAGTGCTGGGTTGTGTAGATTTTATCTTATTGGTTCTGGTCCCCTCCAATATTTGAAACTTTGAATGGCTTCATCAAAGACATTTTCTTTTTAAAAAGTTTGCATGCAATTTTTTATGTGCTTTTAGTGTTGCCTTTTAGTTAGGAGTTTTACTTTAATAAGTGATGCTCATCTTTGATGCAGACTTTTATCACATACGTTAAGTGAAACTCCAATTATAATTAGAAAATTTTACCAAAATATTATAGTGAAAGGCGACTTAATTTTTTTTTTTTTAGAACTTTCATAAAAGGTCTTTGACTAAGCTTTTATTTTTTAAGGTAAAAACAAGCTGAAAATATAATTGGACTAAAGAAAACCTAAATTGATTTGTAACACTTTGTAGTAATAATTTTATGATGAGGTGAAAATAAGTAAATTTGTTATGATAATTCGTATTTGAAGGAGAAATATATCTATACTAAAGATAATCGACACTAGAAAAATCTCTATTATTAAGAAAAAATAAAATGAAAAAGATGAATTCTCAATAAATTTTTTAACTCACATAATGTTCTTTAAAGATTAAATCTTATTGTTTTCTCTCTTCTACTTGAATGAGTTGTTATAATCTTATATACTTGTTTATATTAAAATACAAGTAACACAAATCTCTTGTTATGAATGGTTAACATTAAATCATTAATTTAATGAATGGTTTATAATTATTTACTATATATGGTAAACATATTCAAGTCATACATCACAAATCTATACCTTAGCTTGAATTACATAGGTAGTTTTCATTGTTCTTTTGTGTTGCTCTACTCACTTCTTATTTGTAACTCCAACTAAGTCTAAACAATGTTTAAACTTTACTGATGGAAGAGATTTTGTCATCACGTCTGCTAGATTATTAGAAGTACCAATGTTTTCTATTAACACACCACCTCGTCTTGTGACATCAAGAATGAAATGCATCTTGACATCAATATGTTTTGTCCTATCATGATACATTTGGGTCCTTTTTAAGTAAGTAGCGCTTTGATTATCACAAAACATTATAATGTCCTTCTGACTTACACCAAGATCACCAACAATACCTTTAAGTTATAAAGATTCCTTCACTACTCTTATAGTTGCCATATACTCTACTTTTGTAGTTGACAAGGCAATAGTGGACCATGAAGTTGCATGCCAACTAATAGCACTATCACTAAGTGTGAAAATATAATCAGTCAAGGACCTCTTGCAATCAAGATCACTAGTATAGTTTGAATCACAAAATCTAGTAACATGTCTATTATTTGTTCCTCTTCCAACACTAAATCTACGTTTGTTGAACCCTTCAAGTACTTGAGAATCCACTTCACAACTTGTCAATGATCCTTTGGCTGTATTATCCATATAACAACTAACAACACTCACTGCATGTGCAATATCTAGTCTAGTATAAACCATGGCTTACATCAGACTTCCAACTGCATTAGAATAAGGCACTCAAGACATAAACTCCTCCTCATCTTTTATATGTGGTGACATTTTTGTAGATAATTTAAAAGGAGTTGCAAAAGGTGTACTAATTTTTTTTTGCATTTAGCATTCCAAATCTCTCTAGAACTTTTCAATATAACTCTTTTGAGATAAACATAATCTTCCAACTTTTTGATCTCGTATGATCTTTATACCAAGAGTTCTTCTTGTTAGACTAAAATCTTTCATCTTAGATTCACCACTTAATTGTGCCATACCTTGTTATCTTAGTTGGATACTTACATGTTATTAGCATGTCATCAAAATAAATAAGTAAATATAGGAGTTGTCAGGAAATTTCTTATGATAAATAATACTATCATACTCACTTCTTGTATATCTAATATTAATCATAAATGAGTCAATTTGTTTATACATTGCATGGGTGACTGCTTCAACCCATATAGTGACTTCTTCAATGGACACATGATTTTCTTTTCTTGGATAACAAACCTTTTTGGTTGTTGAATATAAATCCATTCCTCCAAATCATGGAGAAAGGTTGTCTTTACATATAGTTACTCTAACTCCAAGTCATGTTGAGACACCAAAGCAAGATGCACTTAAATAGAACTATGCTTTACAACAGGGGAAAGAACTTCATTAAAGTCAATATCTCCTCTTTGTGTAAATCCTTTTGCAACAAGTCTTACTTTGAACCTTATTCTTTCTTTCTTCTTGAATATCCACTTGTAACCCATAATCTTTTGATTAATTGGTTTATCAACAAGTTTCTAACTTTGATACTTGTGAAAGGATTCAAGTTCTTATTTCATGGCACCAATCCATACAATTAATTGCCTCATGGAACGAACTAGGTTCCTGCTCATTAATGTTTTCTGCCATACTAAGTGCAAAAACGAAAAAGTTATCATATCTTTGCGGTGGCCTAGGTTGTCTTCTTGACGTATCTATAGCCAATATATATGTAGACTCTAGCATTATGACTTTATATTGTGTCTCCTCTAGTCTATCATGCCTTTGAGGTGGCCTAGTTTCAAGTTCTACCTTTTTGGGAGCACCATGAAATTCAACTTTATATTCATGGTCTTGGGTTAAGCATGGTTGTCTCTTATCAAAACTCACGTCTCTACTAATCATGGGTTTTAGTCTTTTAGGGTGTCACAACCTGTACTCTTTTATACCATCTTGATAACCCAAAAATATGCATTTCTTAGCTCTTGATTCCAACTTTCCCTCATTAACATGAGCATAGGTCGGACACTCAAATACACACAAAATTGAATAATTTGTCACAGAGTCTGACCACATTTCTTTTGGAGTCTTGTATTCAATAGTTGTTGAAGAAGACCTATTCACCAAATAACATGTGATATTCAATAGTGCCTTTAAGTTTTAGAAAGATGAAAATCAAATAAAAACATTTTATAGGGATCAAAATCAAAATTTGTTCATCTTTTAAGGAACAAAAATTATCGATTTTAAATTTTGGAGGATGAAAAATAAAAAAGAAAATAAGGACTAAAATCAAAATATGTTATTTCATATTAACAAAAAATATATTTAAGGCTATTTTTAATTTCTTAAAATTTGAGTAATTTTTTTATCTCTCAAAGTTAAAATTGAACTTTTTATTTATATAATTAAAAAAAATCTTTGTTTTAGTCCCTTAAGACAGCTAATAACATCTAACAATTGAAGCAATTGTGCAAATAACAATTGAGTTTAATATGATATCTTCATTCATAAATATATTAATTGGTGAGTTTTGTGTGACAAATTCAATAATAGACTATGCAAGAATGGGAACACTCACCTTGTGTGCGTTCATGGTCTCTAACAAAGATTTGTCCTTATTTTCAATGATGAGCACTTCATTCTTATACTATGATTATAAAATATATAAAAAAAATCGACAAATCATTAGTTCAAGTGGTATTAGACTATATTCTCTTAAATAATATTTTGAGTTCAAGTCTTAAATAAGAAAAAAAAAATATTGTTGGTACGGGAGATCCAAATAAAAATAATCAACTAGATTTCTTGATAAAAATTAATTATCGATAAAGTCGATAGATATTTCATATAATAAAATCTTGAATTCGAGACTTTTTACACCAAAAAAATATTATCTTAAAGAAAAGTATTTATATATAAATGACAACTCAAGATCAATTTCATAAAATTTCAAAAAAATTTCACGATTCAATTATTCATTAAACATATGAATATTAATATATATTTTTATCGATTTAATATATATATATATATATATATATATAATTACGAATAAGTAGGTTTAACCTTTGAATTTTACGGTATAGAATCTAACAGAGTTCGTTGTAATTTTTCTTAAGATAACAAATCTAAAAGTATTCTTATCGATGATAGTGACGATAAATAATCATTGAAAAAAAATCACTTTATTAATTGATTTAATACAATTTTAGACCTTTGGGCCCACACAGCTTCGAGAAGAAGAAAGAAATTTGCAGCCATTGAATCACAGCTTTTCCCCTATCTTGATGGAAAAGTAATTGATCTTCGAGGTTGGGCATTAATGTCACATGATTGGACCAACAATTTATATTTCTCAAGATTTAGAATCTACACTCTCGTTTTCTTCATCTCTATGCACTATAGTCTCATCCTTTTCTTCCCTTCAAGCAACCCATTGCATGGTGCCGTGGAATATTCGGCGTATATATCCATGCTTGAATATGAAACAGTTTCCGTGATTTGACTTATCAAGCTATAATTATTACCAAAAATGTTTTTAATATTCTATTTATTATTAGTTAAAATTTAATAAAAACTATATATTAAAAATTACAAAGTTTATGAGTAACAATTTTATATTTAATTAGTTTTTTTTTCTAATTTAATGATAAAATTTATTAAAATTTATGATTTTTAACCAAAAATAGATAATGCTTTAAAAATAAAGCGTTAAAAAAGGTGTCGATAGTCTATTTCTTATTATTATTTATAACGATCCGCTACAACATTTATATTTAGTAAATCATACAATTATAGTCGACCAAGATAACAAAACATATATATGTATATATAGTAATAACGAAAACGCTTGTTTCATATACAAAATAAACTAATATATATATATATATATATATATATATATATATATATATATATATATATATATATATAGTAATCCAACATCAATAATAACGTCCTAATATCAATCAAGCACTAAAAACTAATCATTCTACATTAGTCTAACATTCTTCATCAGTCCGACATTATGTTTAAACCATATATATCATTTCCAAGCATACATATGAATCTAGCACCAATTTACTCCATATATCATACATATATGAACCAACATCAACATTAATACGTGCAAAGCATCACAACTACACCACATCACCAAAATACAATTCACGCCTACCGCAACTCAGCTTGTGCCCAACCTCAGAACATTCACATACCCACACCCAACAAAATGCTATCTCACCTAGCACTAAGCTCAACTCGAGAGCTTCAGGGCTCTCTCACGCTTGGCGTAGGAAATCACACCTGGCGATTAAGGCACAACAGAAACCACCCAAAGGAATCACGCCCGGTGCAACCCACCTTGCACCCAGCACCAAAGAGTCAAAGATTCTCTGGTGCAAATCACGCCCAGCACGACCTACCTCACGCCCGGCCTCATCTCAATAGAGACCCATCTAGGCCATTATCTGATATCGTGTTCGACATCACCTTCTTCACGTCCGGCTCCATTTATCCAGAGGCCTCAATTTCAATTTACACTCGACGAGACTAATCTTGCGCCTGACGTGAAAGTGAAACGGATGCCCTTGATGAATGCACACTGATCAACGTTGTAAAGGTGCGCCCGACGTAAATTCAAACATTGGCACTCCAACTTTGAAAATTATACAAAAACTTGCAAATCCAAGAGAACCAACCACATGCAATCCATCTAAAATGACAAGCATACTCCATACTATCCAAAAACCACCTCAGAATCAACATGCACCCATCCAATGCCTCAAAATCAACCAATTCCTAACTTGGCCCGAAATCCCAAAAATGATGAAACTCCTCAACTCAGTAATTTAATCCACGAATCATGCATCAATTGAGTTTATAAACTCACATGTAACCAATCCAAACAATCAAACAACGTCCTAGCTTCCCCCACCTGAAGATTGGCTTAGAACAGCCAAGAAAAGAGGAAGAAGGAGAAAATTCCAAACACCCAACCCGTAGACTTCAATCACCCAATTTCAAGCTTTCTAGCTTGAATCAAACAAAGAAATTTAATAAAGAAAGAAGTTCATAGAGTCAGAGTCTTTCTGTCTAAAACTTCTCTCTACAATTTTCTAATAATGAACTTATGAGACTTTATTCTCAAAATAAACTTTATATTTCCTTCTCTCTAAAGTTAACTAAACTCTAAATCAGTAACTTACAATGTACAGTATTACATTATTACTCTTTTTGAACCATATTTTTTAAGTTTAAAATTTTTATCCACCCACTAAAATAGTAAATTTATTTCATACTAGATGTTAAATCTAAAATATCTCATTTAATATCTTTAGTAGGAAGGATAATGAAGAATAATAATTGTTGAATAAGGATATATCTAAAAAAATGTTAATTAATAAAATTTGAAACGTGTAAAATATTTTAAAAAGAACAACTTTAAACATAAATATAAATATATATATATATATATATATATATGAACAGAGTATATAGTATTATAAAAGTGTAATCAATTAATGCCATAAATTTTTTATTCAGTCATAAATTAACTCGCTTTTCATGATAATCTAAGAACATCTATAATGGGAGCTGTTTATAAGCAACTCTCATCCACTTTAAATGGAATCTCACACTGTCATGTCCCTTATAAGCAACTTATATTACATTTTTATAATTTTTACTCCAATGAAAGTTACTTATAAACACCTCCACTTTTTAATCACTCATACTTCATTTTTAATAAATTTTAAAAAAATTTAATTATTATAGTTGTTAGCATCAATAAAGGAAGGAAATATTAAATTATTTTTTTATTCTTACGCAATCGTCTCTTATATAAGCAACAATGCTTAAATTTTAACAATTTGACCTGCCATGTCAAAATGCTTCAATGCAAGTTTCTTATAAATAATGGGAGCTTAAACTTAAAAACAAAATAAGAACATAGTATTAGAGATACTCTAACTGCTTCAAGATAATTTAGCTAAACAATCAATCATATGGCCATATTTCACCTAGTTGCTTAACCAAAAGTGATAAAATAGTAAATTGCATATACATTTTTGTTCCTTTAATTAACTTTTGTCGATTTTTGTTTATAATCTTTAAAATGTTTTTATTAATATTTTAGTCTCTAACATTGAATTATTTAATTTATTAATAAAATTAAAAAAATAACTTAATCTTTCCACTAAAATTAAACTTAAGATCTCAAACTTCGTCTTTCTTAAGAAATTACATGCATTTGGACGCACATGAATTGAAAAATAAAAAATAAGAAAAATATTATTTTAAGACGAATAACGTTTGGATCATTGTTTAAAAAAATGGACCATTTTGAATTAGCTTTCTTTTTTCTGAATCCTTTTTTGCCGTTTTTGGATTAACTATTGTTTGGAAATTAAGAAAATTATCATCTACATCATTAACTAAAACTTTTATTTATTTATTTATTTTTGCTTTTGTTAGCAATGTACTCATAAATATTGTGTTGCACTTTATAGCAGTTTAAGATGCGTTATAATAGCACTCTTTTGTCCTTTTTTTCTCTCTCTCTCTGAAATTATGATTGATGATTGCAGATACTAGCAGGTAAATGGTTAATTAATCATTCAATTTTGCCTTTTTCATTTTGTACGACACTTTGTGACAGATTATTGCTGTTTCCTTTTCTTGTCCTCATCATTTGTGCGGTTTCCTAGCAAAACTTTGGCCAAGCCAATTTATGCTTTGGTAAATCTTCGAGAGTTACTTTATGTATTTAAAAAATAAAAAAATAGTTTTTAATGTGTTATATTAACATTGACTAACTCAAACATAAATTTATTTTAATAATAGAAAACTTTAAAAAAATTTAATTTTTAGAATTTTTTTTTAATTATTTATAAATCAAATTTAAATTTTTATTAAAAAAGATAATTGCACTATAATGAAAGAAAATAGATTACAAGAAAAAATATACAATAAATAGATATTAAAAATAAAAAATAATAATAAATACATAAGTATTATACGAAATTAATTTTCATCATTATTATTTCTAAAACGTTTCTAAATATGTTTAATAAGATCTGCTTAAACTTAAAGAAACAACTCTCTCTCTTCTTCAAGCAACTCATGTTACTACGTCAAAGTTCTCTAATGACAAGAAACTGGGACTTGAGTTGCTTCATGAGACAAACAACTCCCATTAGAGTTGCTCTTAAGTTCAACTCAACATTTTTTTTCAAATGAGCTTATTATTTAATTAATTTCATGAAAACTAGAAGCAAAACTATATTGGTAACTTACTTGTCACAAGGATGGGATTGTAAAATGCATTATATTTTGCTTTACAAAAGTAAACAAGGACATGATTAGGAGCATGGTTATAAAAAATGGACCGGTCATCGAATTGATTAAGGTACTGGGTTAAACCGGTGGGTCACTAGTTGAATTGTCTCGATTTTTATTTATTTTTATTAAAAAAATATTCATATTAAATATATTTTATACTTATAAATTTTGATAAATTCATATCTTATTTTAAATTTCAAATTTTCTATCTTATTTAAAATTATTTTTATTTTTATTTTGTAAAAAAATACATAAAAAATTATATGTTAAACTGTATATTAATACAAATTAAAAATATAAATAATATGTACATATATAATATGCTTGCAATTGATATCACAAAATAATATATGTAAATCTACATAGATATTATATTATTAAATATATAATTTAAAATTAATAATATACTATAAAAGTTATTTAAGTTGTATATATTACAAACAAATACATTAGAACAAGTAGTCATTGTTATATTTAATAAGATTCTTTGCTCTTCCATTAAGAGATTCAATTTTCATTATTATTTTTGTGGTTTATGGTCCCTTAAAAAAATTTTAAAAAATAAGAAAAAAAAGTGATTGAACCGGTTTGACTCACCGGTTCACTGGTTGAACTGAAAAATTGACCAATTCAATTCAGTTTGAAATGGGTCAACTGCATAACCAATTCAACTTAAGATTCAGACTGACTGGACTACCAGTTTTCGGTCTAACCGGTCCAACCGGCCGGTTCAATCCGAGTTTTAAATTACTGATTAGGAATGCTAGCGAATAGAGCGGATACAGATTTTAATATCATTGATTTCATTTCTAAATTTGTACATTATATTCATCTCTGGTCCCATATTTAATGAGTTTAGAATTTGTGTTTTATTTTCTATCCGATATATTTATATTCACTGAAAATTAATTAACTATTTTTAAAAAAATATAAAAGTAAGAATTTTAATATAAAATAGTAATTACAAAATTATATTAATTAAAATTTATTTGATATAAATTTAAAATAGAATAAAAATTAAATAAATCTCAAATAAATAAATAAATAAATATAGACTAAGTAAATATATATCCATCTTTATTTTCATATTCAATTTAATAAAATCAAATATTACATATATTAATACTCATATTTAGTCGAATGAAATATTTTCTATCAAAATCAAGATGAATTTAATCATTATTCATAATTACAAGTTTATCTTACAAGATCCACAAACACAACAGGGGAAATAAGAATTAGCCAATATGTCCATATTGACAACTTTATGAACTACTCATTAAAATATTCCTTCCTCTACAAAATATCACCACCTTTTTAATTTATTTATTATATGTTTATAATAAGGTTTTAAAGTGAAAAGAAAGAGAAAGTAATTTTTATTTTATTTTAAAACAAAGAGAGTGTTCTATTGTTTATTAAAAAGTTAGAATATTGAATTTATGTTAATATTTTTTTTTAAATATTACACCCTTCATATCTTGTTATAAAGCATAATTTAAAAAGAAAATTGTGATTACTTTTATGAGGCATTTTATATTTTCATAGAGCATTAATTTTACTTTTGTGACAATATGTATTTCTTGTTATTAAATAATAAAATAAATAAATAAATATTTTCTCACTTATCTCTTAAATATTCAAATTATTATTTAACAATTTTATTGATATTGATTTATAAATTTTGATATAAAATAATGTAATATAATTACCTCTTTTATGATAATTTAATAATAAATAAAAATAATAAATTATTATATCGTGATTTTTTTAAAACTAATAAAATTAACTAAGATAACTAATTATATTAACTTGGATGATTATGTTATAACTTATAAGTGTCTTGTAATGAAAACTGGAAGGAGTAAATTAAAGAACATTTTTTAAAAATAAAATTGTATTCTCTCTTTGTCTTTATCTCCCAATCATACTTTAAGTTCTATTAATTATGTTAGTTGCATTTAAAGCTTAACGATCTTATTTAAAGTGAATTGTCTTTTTCTTGCTAATTTTTTTATAATCTCGAGTTAAATTATCATACAAGTTTCGTCATAATTAATTATATTAAATATAATTTTTTTCCTTGTAACTATTGTGAACCACATTAATTGTTTGAAAATGAGTTTAATAACTATATTCTAACAATATAAAATTCAACCGAAAATAATTTTTGAAAATCAAAAATGTATTATATATAGTAATTTTTTTTGGTAGTTATTATATATAGTAATTTATTATTAAATGACAGTAAAAAAAATTATAATGCTGATACGTCGACTATTATCTCTTTAAAAATAACCTACCTTTTATATTTTTTCTTTTATATCTGATTTATATAATTTTTCTTGCTTTTTCATGAATGATCTCTCTATTACCTATCAGAGGTACATGATGAGGATGTTAAAAAGAACACTTATGTTATGTGTTTAAAAAGTGTAAATATTACAGTGAGACCTAATTTTCAAGAGCCTCTGCATTGAGAAACCCATGTCAGAAGTGAGCTTTATATTTTTATTTTAGATAAAACTGAAATAACCCATTCGAATATATATTATTATTAAACATTTTTTAACAATTTATCCTCAAAATTACCTTTAAAATTATTCTCTCTTCTTTTTAATCAATTTTTCAAAAAATTATCTTTATAATTACTATCCAAAAAATTGTTCACACCCTCTAATTATTAAAAGCACTCACTTTTGTTTTATTTTTAAAATATTATTATTACTTAATTAAATACCTCTTGTCATAATTTATTTTTAAAATATTATTATTACTTAATTAAATATGCATATACCTTTTCCATAGATGATTGTTCAATCTTCATATAAATATAATTTTTTTCTACTATAAATATTTTTTTTTAATTTTGTAGTTTTAATTATGAACACTTTCTTTTTTATATTTATGAAGTGAACATATAAACAATGAATTAGGTAATGTAGGACGATCAAAAGACTAGTAATGATATAAGTATTTGAAGAAGGTTTTAGCAGTCTCTGAATGCAGCAAGGATTGTGAAAGAAATAGGAAACAATTATTGCTGTGTGCTCATCTAATTAATCTAAGGAGGTGCAGAGTCATATGAGAAAACTCACCACTAAAAAGAATAAAAATTATTATTTTTATAGTTAATTATTATTTATTTTTATATTTATAAAAATTATTTTTTTATAGTTATTTTAATTAATTAAAGAGGTTTTATAGAATATTTTAGAAGTTTTTAATTATGAGTATATTAATTAAATAATAAATATTTATAAAAAAATTATTTTGCATAAAATTCGAATGGTGTTTTAAAGGCCCAGAACGGGCCATTTCCAAAAGTGGAACGAGGTGTTTCCAAAAGCAAACTACTAAAATGGCCTAAAATCTGAAGTTGGAAACGAGTCGTTCCAATTATGGTCTTCGTGAGTTAAACTCAATCTCAGAATGGGTCGTTCTGGTTGTGAGAACAGACTGTTTTGGTTGTAAATTTTACACATAACGAATGGGTCCAGAATGGGCTGTTCCGGATCCAGAACGGACCGTTCTGGCCACTCCAGACTTCTATAAATAGGAAGGGGGCTGTAGAAAATGAAAACAAACAGAGGTGAAAATGTAAGTGAGAGAGAGAGAAAGAAAGAAAGAGAGAGCGAGAAAAAGAAAGAAAGAAAGAAAGAAAGAAAGAAAGAAAGAGGGAGAGAAAGAAAAAAAAAATGAGTAGGAAGGGAATCGTGAAATTTTTACACAGTTGATAAGTCGACGTTCTAAGGTAAGGGAGAGGAGAACTTTATCTTTTTAAAATTTTATCTACTATTATGTTTATTTATTTATATTATTTTCTATTTGTATCTACTTAGTGAGGTGTCCCTAACCTCATTTATTTGTTTAACCTATAATCATTCTTACCTATAATAATTAATAAGGTATTCATAGTTTATGTTGTTTAATTATTTTATAATGATTATCATTTTTCATTTACATGATTGGTACTATTAATATATTCATTTTTAAATAAACATTATTTTATGCCTAACAATAATATAATTTTGTTAAAGTCTCTTTGACTCGTCTTGTTAATTCTTCATGTATTTATGAAGATAAATATTATTCTATGGCCATAGAATATAAAGTTTGAATTAATTTGTAGTTAGAGGTTTGACCTTGGGGATTTAAATGAGTAAGGAATGAAAGTGAAATATCCTCTTGTTGGTTAAGGTGAAATATCCTTTTGTTTTGTTGGTTGATATTATGATGATGCTCATTTATCCTGACTAGTCACTACAAGTATAATTCAAATTTTATTGTAACATGAAAATTTAATATATATATATATATATATATGTTTAATATTGATTACAAATAATTTTGTACATTCTATTGAATTATTTGTATTTATTGGATATTTGTTCTCACTCCTTATTTTCTTTGTTTTTTTATAAATTAAATATATTACAAAATAGTTGGATCTACCCGCGATTCCAAGTCCTTGTTATTATTGTTATCTTCCGTGTAGGGAATTGGAATTTGAAGGTTGTTTGATGGACCTATTATAATATTTTTTTCCCGCCAATCATGTTAATTCAATTGTAAATTTATTTTCATCATCAATGTAAATATTGTAATAGAAGTGGAAGAAACGAATAATGTGTAAAATAGTACACTATTGTAAATATTTTTAGAACGATACTTAATGTAATAAGTTCACGAAATCTTATTTGTCTTTATGAAAAATATTATTAATGATATAATTGTGATAATATTATATAGGAAAAATATATTCAATATTACATAAGTTGGGCGTTACTGTAACGACTTGCCTGACCGTCACACAACAAACAACACCAGCACCACGCAGAATAAAACACATATATTCAAATAAAGTATATACAATATGTCTAGCCTGGAGCTTAAAAATCAAGTACAAAATACAACCCAATTGTTACACTAAGTAGCTAAAACAACAAAGTATCTAAATACAGCCACTGCATCTATCAACTACAGACCTGCCTCAAGACACCAACATATCCCTACTCTGCTCTCATACATAGTATGATCATTGTAGTCCAAACCGCATGGAAATAACAGAGGGTAAGCTAGTGAAAAGAATCAGCATATATAGATATATAAGTACAACAATTATAAACAATTTCAGCTTATAAGCACATCAATCTAGTTCAGCAAGATCAGCACACAACACATCAATGTACAACTCATATCATTCAACCAAAAACAGCATTAAACAAACAATGCGTCGTCACGCATATCAGCTCGGAGATCTCCTACAACAGCTCAGTCTTACGGCCTACAAAACTCAACCTTATGGCCTACAATAGTTTATATCAGCATGCAGCACATCACAGCATAGCAGCAATAACAACATATATCATACAGCACAACTCAACTATTACATCCATACAGCTTATCATCATAATTCAGCGTAAACAACTCACAACACAACAAAATCATCAATCAGCTCAACAATAATTATCAATAACAACTCAGCTAAGCAAATATCAACATATATCAGCATTTAATAAAGATCACATCCGCGCCCGGCACACTAATGGTCGCGCCCAGCGTGGCCCAACCAGAGAGCACCAAGGCTCAAACGCACCTGGCGCAATTCCAATTGCGCTCGGCGTGCGAGGAGGTGGAGACTCCAAAGAGCCTCACACGCCTGGCGTGCCAAACCCGCACTCAGCGCAGGGAAGGAGAGACCTCCACAAGGTCTCACGCCCAGTGCAATACCAATTGTGCCTGGCGCCACCCCTGGTAGAGACCCCCAAGGAGTCTCCATGCCCGACGAGACTACGTCATGCCCGGCGCAACACCAAAAACCCAAAAAACTAGTTACTTACTAGTATCACGCCCAGCGCGGTCCAACCACGCCTAGCGTGGGCCATCTAGAGGCTCACATTTTCAAGCTCACCCGACGCACACAACCTTGCGCCCGGCGGGCTTGCCCAATAAAGCCCTTTGATGGTCACGTGCCCAACGCCAAGAACTGGGCCCGGTGTGGTACCAAGCAGCAACTCACCAAGTTCAAAAAATTTCATCAAAACCTGCATAAACCAGCATCCCAAACACATGCAACCCATTCAAAGAATCACATTTTCAACTAACAGCTCAAAAATCATCACTTTTCACACATGCAACCATCAAACAAGAAAAACCCAAATTTTCACCCAAAACCCCGAAAACGAAATTTCTTCAATCTCAGCCAACAATCATCCAACATCAAACCACAAATGAGTTTCTAACTCATTTCCACACAATCCAGCAAAAACCTAGCTTCCCTTACCTCGGTAAAGAATTCCAAGCTCCGGGAAGAGAAAAACGAGAGAAAACGGAGAAGAAGAGAAAGAGCTCAACAATCCGCGTTCCAGCTAGAAATCCAAACACCTACTCAGCACCTTGAGACAGCAAGGAATGGAGGAAAATGAAAATGGAGGCAAAGAGAGTGAACAAGCAAAGTGAGAGTGAAAGGAGATGAAGTGAGAAAGGAAAGGAGGAGAGGGGGTGGGTTGTGGGGTTTCACAGTTACAACTTGAGTAAAATAGATATAATTGGGGTTGTGTTTGGAAAACCAGCCAAAATTAATTATTGTTATGATTATGATTATTTATAATTAAAATATAATTTGTTTTGATAAATTAACTGAAAAAAAAGGTTTTGATATTTAATTTCATTTGGATAAAAAAAATTAACTATTATGTAGTAATCAGCTTTAAGAGAGAAAAAAATTGTTGAAAAATAATCATAAATTTCAAAATTTCAACATCATAAAAATAGTTTATTTTTTAAAAAATAATTATTTACAAATTTCAACTATTAATCTATATAACAAAGTTGCTTTACAAACGGTTTGTGTTTTCTAATAAAATCAGCTGAATTTAGGGGAAAATCCTTCCTACACACTACTAATTAACTTATTTCTTTACAAGTATCTTTTAGAAAAATAAAATAAAATAAATCTTTTGTAAGTTAAAATTGAATTATATAAAAAAATTAAAAATAAAAGAATTTCTATAAATTAACGTATACATACATATAAGGCATGGGTAAGTTTTCTAAAATACTAATAAATTAGTTTTATTAAACGTATCCTTATTTGTTGAAAAGCATTTTATTTTATCACATAAATAAAATTAATTTTTTACCTATTAAATATAAATGAATTATTTCCTTCTAAATTAATTTCAATTGAAATGGAAAGAAGAGAAAAACAGAAAAGGAAAAAAAAAGGAAAAAATAAAAAGAGAAGGTGATAAATTTAATAAATAACTGTGGGTATTATTTAAAAAAATAAAATGAGTTGATTTAGTAGGAAATTTTTGGAGAGAAAAAAAAACCAACTCATATATATTAAACATATATATTATTTCACCAAAAAAAAAAACATATATATTAAACATAAGTTTATATCTTATGCGAGAATATTTTTAGAGATTTTAAAGAATTTTTAATTTCTTATTTCATTTGAGTTTTATTTACATAATTATTTATTAACTAAATTTTAACATTTTTAAAATAATTTATCAATAAATAAAAAATATTGTATTATAATATATATTATTTAATATAAATTTAAAATATAATTTACATGTTTAAAAGTATTTATTTATACAAAAATTAATTATAATTTATATTTTTAAACATAATATTTATTTGTATATATGATTTATTATAAATTTTAGTTATTTATAATTAATATTTAATAAAAATATTTTTAAAAATTAGAGTATGAATGAGATGGAGAAAAAAGAATTATGTATTTATTAGTGAAAAAAAGGTACTATGTGCCTTACTAAGGTTGTAGGATGTGAAAGTTATAAAACAATTATGTTATAGTTTATTTTTAGAAAATAAGAATTTTTATTTAAATTAATTAAGTAAAATTATTGAATTATCATCTTTTTAAGAATTGTATAATTATCATAATAAATAAAGAGTAAAAACGTCTTAAAATTTGTATACATAAAAATAATTAATCACAATTATATATTATTAATAATGAAAGAGACATTTTGTGCTCTTATATATTTATTTTTAAAAGAATAAGTTTTATTAAATATAAAGATAATAGTATTTAATATAAATATAAAAATCAAAAGAGTAATTATCAAAATATATTTTTTTTATAATAGGTGTAGATTAGTGGAATTTAAATACTTTGTACTTCTATAAAATTATAAATATTTATTATCAAATATTTAAAAATATTTAAAAAAAACTATTAATATTTATTAAATCGTATTTGATTCTTAAATTTAAAAGTCTTAAATTTAAATTTTATATTTATAAAAATGATTAACTTTTAATATATTTTTTATAAATTAAAATTTTAAAAGTAAAATTATCATAAAAATATATATACCAAATAACTCAATCTCCTTCGGATAAAGGTTAAAATAAATAAGGTGAGTGTGAGTTAAAAAAATAGTAACTAACAGACAAAAAAATGAAAAAACTGAAACGGAGACATGGTTTAGTACCGAGTTGTGTGCTTATATGTACCGACAACGAAACTTGTGATCTGAAAAACAAATCCAACACAACCTCATCTAAGCCTCGAAATTGCATTGCACTTTAAGATATTTTCTTCCTTTCTTTCTCTCTCTCTCTCCCTGTTAAACTCACATTACTCTTTCTCAAACTCTCAAACTCAGCCTTTTTTTCTCTTCTCTTGCATCTTAACCAATATGGTATCTGCAAATGAGAGGGTCGTCGCTGTGATCATGGTTGGAGGCCCCACTAAAGGTATTCATTTCATTCATTCATACCACTATTTTGATTCACTCAATGCCACTTCACCAATTTCACTTCCTCTTTCAGTTGAGACCGCACACATTGGTTTATCATGTTATAGTTTTTGTTGTTAATGTTTGCAATTTCAGGTACTAGATTCCGACCATTGTCATTCAACATACCCAAACCACTTTTTCCATTAGCAGGACAACCTATGGTTCATCATCCAATTTCTGCATGTAAAAGGGTATACTTTACACAGTTCAACACCATTGTCAATTTTTATAAAATAATAAATGGTGTCATATTTTGCTTGTATTTACATATAATCTACCAAGTACCTAATTGTTGTTCACTTATTTGTGTCCCAGATTCCTAATTTGGCTCAAATTTATCTGCTTGGTTTCTATGAGGAACGTGAATTTGCCTTATATGTGTCTTCTATCTCAAATGAGCTTAAAATCCCTGTTAGGTGTGTTGTCTTTTCTTTCTAATCATCTTTTATAAACTTGATTTTATTTTTCGTAAGATAAGATTGGCCACTTATGTCATTTGTGCTGTAATATTAGATACTTGAAGGAAGATAGGCCACATGGTTCGGCTGGTGGTCTTTATCACTTTAGAGATCTGATCTTGGAAGATGATCCGGTTTTTATCTTTACCTATGACCTTGTCCATGCTTCATTATAAGAAACATTCTTACATGTGATAGTGTTCTTAAAGTTTTGCTATGTTATATGATTGAAATTTTTTATGCATTAGTGCTTGTGTTCTATGTTTTGATTGTGTTGTTGATCATGTTTTGTGTGGCAGACACATATATTCTTGCTGAACTGTGATGTATGCTGCAGTTTTCCACTGCCAGAAATGCTAGGTAATTTTTTTTTCTTTCTGAAATAGGCTATACTTTCTTCTATGTACAAGTGCTTGATGCTGGAGTTTCTTTGTTGAATTGTAACCTTGGGCTTCCTTGATATCTCTTTAACTTTTATGTGACTACAGTAACAATTAATTGTTGCCTTTTCTTCCATCTATGCTTGCAGATGCTCACAAAAGATATGGTGGGATGGGAACAATACTAGTTGTGAAGGTTGGAGAATACACACTATATTTAGCATTAAATTTTGGTTATTAGCGTCTTAACTTTTTTTTTTTTTGCTTTTCCTGGTTGAAGGTTTCTGCAGAGTCAGCAAGCCAGTTTGGGGAATTAGTAGCTGATCCAACCACTAATGAACTATTGCATTACACAGAGAAACCTGAAACTTTTGTATGTTCATCATGTGCTTACACCTTGAATTGATGAACTAATATTTGAAAATGTTTCCTCTCTTGCTGTTGTTGTTTACTGTCTTACACTACCAGCTTACCTGAATGCAGGTAAGCGATCGCATAAATTGCGGTGTGTACATATTTACACCAGATATCTTTAGAGCCATTGAGGGTGTTTCTACTCAGAGGAAAGACAGGGGTCAGTGCAATATATTAGGCTGAACCATATGGGTTATTTAAAAATAAATAATTAAATTCATATTTAATTTCAAAATGTAGAAGCCTTCATTTTATTTTATTGTTCTGAATATACAGAATTGGAGATAACTGGAGTTTGTCCTCATGTATGTTAACTCATTTTATTTGCAGCTAACCTAAGACGTGTCTCCAGCTTTGAAGCAATGCAGCCAGACACAAGGTATGTACTTATGAATAGTCAAAAGATCATTAATGACATTGAGCCTGTTTGGATACAGAAGTTCTCTATGAAAAAAAAAAAAAAACTTTATTTTCGGCTGATAAATTCCTAAAAGCTATTTTAAGCTTATATCAAAATAGACTCATTAGCTAGAGAAATTCATGCAATGAGCTGAAGCTTAAATTCTGGTCTAGGATCCCTGCAATCTGCATATTTAATTATTTACCTTCTCAATCAGATATCATTCTTTTCATGTTGTCTTATTTATTAAGTTTATGCATATACTTGACTTTTACGTATGTTTAATACATAACATTTTTTGAAGCTGAAGCTTAAATTCTGGTCTAGGATCCCTGCAATCTGCATATTTAATTATTTACCTTCTCAATCAGATATCATTCTTTTCATGTTGTCTTATTTATTAAGTTTATGCATATACTTGACTTTTACGTATGTTTAATACATAACATTTTTTGAAGCTGAAAAATAATTGTTGAAATTAATTGCTGATCAACAATAGTCAGTTCACTTGGTTAAGCTCATCATTTGTCACAGAACAAAGCATTTAAGGACGAGCTTCCTTGCACTTATTGACTCCCAATATAAGCAAAGTTAAATTGAAAACTACATCACTTATGAAATATTTCCAATATGATCCTACCTGAATGAACAAATCAAGTATGAGAAGGATTCTTAAATGGTATTATTGCCTCAAATTTATTTGTGGAAATTTAGCCCATGCTTACATATCTGGTCAGAAAGAGTAGTTTTGATGTGGTTATAATGCTTGCTTGTTAACCATGCACAATAGTATTGTGCCCTTTGGAACTTGTTTTTTGGGTGGATTTTACTTGCAATGTAGAGGGTTCAAATCACACCAGAAGCAACTTGTAACCATGGTGGCAACACCCTATTGAGGAATAGGATTAGTCCTTCACCCAAATAGTGTGAGGATTCCTTGTGGTCTTACCAAAAATGTTGTAAAAACAACTATTAAATTGGGGGGTTTAATTCTGGTTTGCATACCTAAGTTATATTTTCAGGGCCTCAAGATGCATGTTGCTTTTGCTCCTCTGAAGAATCGTCTTTCATCTTATTTCAAAGCCCACTTAAATGATACCAAGTGTATATATTGTGTGCCTTTGGTGCAACTTAAGTATTTGGAAGAAATATTTATTCATTTAAATAAATATATATATAGAATATTGGTAGTTTACAAGATCTGATTCTGGTGAGTTCTTCTGCAGGAGTCTTCCTGCCAATTATGTCCGATTGGATCAAGATATCCTCACACCCCTTGCAGGGAAGAAACAGTTATACATTTATGAAACCATGGACTTTTGGGAACAAATCAAAACTCCGGGGTAAGCCTTGAGTAATAATGTAATATGTTACATATTTTCATCATTTCCTTCATAGGAGATTATCCATGTATTAATATGTTGACTTAATGCTTGCAGAATGTCGATAAAATGTTCTGGCTTGTATCTTGCCCAATTTCGTCACACATCCCCCCATCTATTAGCAAATGGGGATGGTGTTAAGAAAGCCAGCATCATTGGTGATGTTTATATTCACCCATCAGCAAAAGTGCATCCATCTGCAAAGGTTAATATTCACCTATTTTTCCTTGATCATTTACTAAAGGCTTTTATAATCATCTTAGTTTCTGAGTCAATCATGATATATGAAAAATTATTAAATTTTGTAGTAGCTTAAGGATATTATTTTCACTTCTAATACATGAATATTTGTCCTAATTGGACAAAACTTAGGCACAATATCATATGTACGATTGGTGTTATTCTTCAATCAGAATTGAAATTTCACCTCAATAATATGCATTTATACCTATTGCAGACATCAGTAATGTGCATTTTTACTTTACTGATAAATTGTATATCATTGGCAACTTGATCTATGTCATGAACGTACATAGGCAAATCTAGATGCCATAATATACAACATGATATGCAAATTGACTTTTGTAAATGTGATTGAACAGATTGGTCCAAGTGTATCGATATCTGCAAATGCTCGTATAGGAGCTGGTGCAAGGCTCATCAGTTGTATCATCCTTGATGACGTGGAAATCAAGGCAGGTTTACAGTTAAATTGGTTTGAAAGGCATAAGTATTTTTGGTGCTCAATTTTTTTACATTTCATCTTACAGGAAAATGCTGTTGTTAGTCATGCAATTGTTGGATGGAAATCTTCTATTGGACGATGGGCACGTGTCCAGGCAAGTTTAAAAACTTTAATATTAAATTAAATTGTTCCACCACCTAAAAGGCATGTTTTGTATTTATAGCTCTCAATATTGCTCAAAAACAGATACAGAATCTATTTAGATACAAGTTAGATACACTTTTGAGAGTTTTTCTACTAGAAAAAAACTCGCTATTTTTAGTAGAATAATTATTAAAACTTCTTCTAAATTTGTATCCAAACACACTTATAATGATATTCACCTTTATGACAAGCATTCTTAGTCAGATCATATAAATTTTAAAAGTATAGCTTGGTCCATTATGGATCATATAACATTATGCATAGTCCTAAAACAGAGACTTGGAGACTTCAATGTCAACTAGTAAAAAAAATCCTTGGCTGATTTTGTTTTCATTTTCAATAGAAATATCTTTAAACTATTAGTATTATCAGTATGTAATTATAATATGAATTTAACCATCACAGTTATTACTAGTTTGACATCAGAAGAGGATAAACACCTTAGAGAGATAGGATAGGCATCTAGCTTTCTGGATGTGTTCATCCATCCCAGCTATTCTTCAGATAAGGGTTGTTGTCACTGCCCTAAGAATGCAGTTGATGCTTATTTGTTGTGTTTTAAGAGTCATCTTAATTTCAGATTGAAAACTCAGAAATTATACCCTATTGGTCATCTTTTTATCAATGGCATTAGAAAAATTTCATTGTCCAATTTTGTTGTCATTTAGAAAACTAATTCTTATACTAACTTTATGCCGGACACTAATAAGTGAGAGAAGATTTGTAGACCTAGAATGAACATTATTAAGTATATCGGAGGTTATTTAGTTCACTATAATTATTTGTTGATAAAACTTAGGTGCACTACTATAGGTGTCTTTTGTTTGAAAATCAAAATTGAAGTTTTACCTTTGTAGTTAGTGTCGGCTTAAATGTTATTTTCTCCATCTCATAATAAGTGTCGTGTTTAAAGAAAAAAATAAATTTAAAATAAGTATTATGTTAACTTTACAATGTAATATTAATTACCTTTTTCTATTTATTGGAGGGAGGGAGCAACTCTTATTGTGCAAGTTGCCAAAGTAGAACATAATTTTAAATAGAGAACATATACTAGAAGCACCTAAAAAGTTACACAGAAGTTTTGTCTATTTCATTTTACCTATATTTCCTATTTAGTGACTTTCTTAATTGTGCAACAAACTCAAGGGAGTAAATTTATATGCCCTGAACTGGCATTGATTTTCCCTTTTACAGCCACTTACGTGCATTCTTTTATCAATGTTTAGGGTGATGTCACCTATTAAAGCATTTATCAATTATGCTAATTGTTGTGCTTGCATTTTCATTTTCTATATTCACATTTAATATCTTTTTGGTAAATACTTTGATTTTTATTCGCAATTTGTTTGCTAAATTGGATAAAACTAAATCAGGCTAGTGGAGATTACAATGCAAAGCTCGGGGTGACTATACTTGGTACCTTTCTTAACCTTATCTACATATATATTTATTACTTTTTGATAAATAGACACTCTCTTTAACACTTCATACATTACTAGTTGAAAATCAGAAATTTTGGTGAGTCTTATTACTAAGGGCCTATTTGTTTAAATTTAAAATTAAGTATTTTTAAACAAGTTCTTTAAAAAAAAAAACAATTATTTAAGAAGTAGATAAGAGTTTCTTCTTAAAAAAACTAGAAATCTTTTTATTATAAAAAAGAAGTTTAGACAAATACATCAAAAAAATATATATATAAAAAGTACTTGTTTTATTAAGAAGCGTTTTTAGAAGAAAAAAAGTTTAAACATATAGACTTTAAATCAGGAAATTCATTAAATGAGATACAAGACTCATAAAATTTGTGATTTTCAATAAATTTTAGTCAATAATAGTGTTAGTGAGAGTGTCGCTAGCATTTCTCTTACTTTTTTTAATATTTTTTTAGAGTAGTATGAAAAGGCAAAGTTAAGTTACTAACTATGCAAATATTGCTCCCTTGTTGAAACCAGGTGAATCTGTAACGGTAGAGGACGAGGTAGTGGTTGTTAATAGCATTGTTCTGCCACATAAGACACTAAATGTGGGCGTTCAAGATGAGATTCTTTTATAGAACCTCCATGGCTCCCATTGTTGGTTTCTATTTTGTTTGTGATTGTATTTGCTGTGACTTATGTTTATTGTCTAGTTTGGAATACCCGAACAGTGGATATGAGGATAGCATCCATTTTGTCACAAAATTGACTGTTTCTGGAGCAAAAAATCCATTGTATACATACATTAATGTTGCTATTTAATAATGAAAGTATATCAGGTGTGGTATAGAAGTATATTTGTTTAGATAATCGTATTATTAATATAAAGTGTCTGCCAATTTCATTGATGATTAATCTATCGACCATATTTTTTTATATATACAAGACTTTAGTGGAATAAAAGTATGAATATGTCTATAATTTCTATTGTGCTAAACGGGCATATATGAAGGACCGGGTTCGGTTCCCAAATGAGAAATAATCTCGTAACAAAAGACTGGAATTTATGAGGGATATATTTCGGAGTTTTACTGGGAGGCACAGAAAAACATTCCATAGAAGTTCATGAGAACCACTAAGATGGTTTAGTGATGGAGAGGTTGAGATAATGCACATAAAATGTTATATTTTAATTCGGTTGTTATCATTGTATTTGTGATTATAAATAAATGAAAGTAACAGACAAAGATAGTGTTGTCTAGGAATGTACAACAGCAATAAATCAATTTAAACGGCTCAATCAAATCAAGAAAATATATATATATATATATATATATATATATATATAAATAAATAAACAAACTGTTAACTGGAAAATAAATGTTTTGTATTCGGTTAAATTTTCAATTTTATGTTCAAAACTGAATCAAAATGCAAATGTACTAAACTTATATTAGTTTTATTATCCTGTTTTTAAATAAACCTCTAAAGCTGATGTATTGTCTAATTTATTATGGACATATATTTGTATTTATAAAATAATTGGGATTATTTAATATGTGATTTGTAATTTATATCTAGTTGTAATACATGAATACTTTGATTCACTTTTATATTATGTAATTGATAATTTATTTAATAATCCCCTAATACCTCGTCATGGTATGAACGTAGTAGCATGGGATGGGACGTTCTGTGGGAAGTTCTCTGGTCAGCTAGCTGCTAGAATGTTGTCTTCTATAGATAGGGGTATTCAAATATCATAATAGAGTAGAGTATGAATCCTTAGATATACACTTGTTAGTGTAAAGTTGTGGACGTGAACATGCTTGGACAACATTGATAACCGACATTCTTAGTAATGCAAGATGTTTCGCATCATGTGAACAAGTGCATACTTTTCAAGAGACGAATCAGGTGACGAACCTATTGGTTGAGGAAATGAATTCTCATGTATCTTTGTATTTCCTTTATTATGTCGTCTTTGTATTTCATTTACCATTAGGAATAATATTTGTATGACCAGTTTCCCTCATAAATTCAAGTTGAGAGTAACACAAACCAACTAACTCGAGAAAAAAGAGAAATAACATAACATATTAAAAGCTAGGAGACATAACATATTTAAGATGGATCGACAATTTAATTCGTCAAAAGAGAAAAAATAATAAAATTACCCTATATTAAAAAATATTGATTCACCCATTAATATATTCCAATTTTCTTTACAACCTCAAGCTTTAAAAAAAAAAATCAATGAATCTCTATCCCAAAAATTAAACCTCTTACGAAATAAGTTTCGGGAAAAAAATCAATCACATTTGATCAAACTGCCACAATCTAACTTTAACAAACCAAGTTGATGAGTTGAGTTGACTGACCGAATGAGCTCATCCCGTTCCTGTAACTCCTAATTCAAGCCTTAAACCAACATTTATATAAATTATAAAGCTTTATAATAATTATAATTATAATTATAATAAATGTATAAATAATTTGCAAGAACTGTCGACTGATCTTACATAACATGAGACGCTAAGAAAATCCACACTCAACAGCTCTATTATGGCGCATGGAGAACATGCATCCGATAATGGATCGTCTTATTTTGAGAATGCTACAACTATGACTAATTTTGGACAAGTAAATTACAAAGTTTTCGATCACTTTTTCCCAGCAACTTCAGAGTACCAAGATTTCCATGCATCCATGAAGTGAGAGAATAGGTCTTTCAAAGCTGCATCATAAGAGAAACCCAATCATAAAATTAGTTGATTTTTCAAACATATAATTGTTACGATGGTACATTAATTAAAATGGCGAAAAGAAATGTCATACAACCAATTATCCTACCCTAATTTGCCAATACTACACAAAGTAAAGACATTTATACTTGAGAATTGCCCTAATTTTATACTCGTAAACCCAAGCCTATACTTCAATCTTATCTTTTTAATTCATAACTTCAATTTTATCTTATTGCAAGGAATGAGAATAAAGTCCTATATTACTCAAGTTTCTTATTGACTGTCATCTTCAGAATTCTAATTAAGTAGCAGTTGTTTCTATACATAACTTTAATATTAATTTAATTTCTAAAGCAGTTGTTTGAAATTTGGACTATTCACAATGGTATTAATATTGCTTTGAGCATCCCTAATCCTATTCAAATAAACAACTCACTTTATTTTATTTTTTTAAAAGTGGATTCATTCATGTCACCTTAATTTTAAGTAATTCATTTAATTTTCACTCCAATGCAAATTTCTATCCAAAAATTCCTTAAATCACAAATATATTTTCTCTCCTTGATATTTCATATTCTCTCTCCTACATGAACACACAAAAACTAAGCAATCCACAAGGAATAGATACTTATATAAGCAACTCTCTAATATTAAACAACACCATATGACATATCAAAATAATATTTTATTGTTAAGAAATCCATAAGCAACTTTCATACTAAGATGCTCTTAGGAAGATAGTACTGCTATGGATCTTCTAAATAAAGGTTGTCACAGATTTCACCGTGCAAATTCTTTGGCAAAGCGTTCACCTCTAAATAAAAGTGCAAATTCTCAGAAAACCTAATCAGGTTGCTGACTCTTTGGCTTCTTTAGGACCACATCTCAAGATTTTTTATGTTTGCTCCTCTAATAACTACTTCCTTAATTGCTGAAGCAGCATGTATTTTCTTTCTTAGAGGCTTCTAGTTTTGTTTGTTTTTTAAGCTTTTCCCGTTTTTGCCACCAAAAAAAGTTACTAAGCTACACCAAATCACGAGGATGTATCTAATCAAAGATACTCCATTAAATAAATTCACAAATTCACATGAAACCGTAATCTATCGTAGACCTTATTATTTTCACAATTAGAGAAGTCAAAGCAGACAAATGAGGAGAAGAAATTAAAGGTGAGCTTGTCTAATGGAAATAAACAATTAGACAACCCATTCCTGAGAGAGAAAAGATTTTTCTCATGAACACAGTACATATATGAATTTTATTCCATTTCAGAAGGTTAAGCACGGTTGAGGTATCATGAATATTTGTGATTTTTCAATATGCAAGTAAATTTACATGCCATTTGAAGAAACAGAAAAAATCTTTTCGGAAGAAATTGAATACTGTATTGGTCAAGTTGTCATCTTTGCTCCACATTGGCTAATAAAATTGCAACTTTGCACCTGGTAAATTACATTCATTGTATGACATAATTCAAGGAAAACACATTTTTGGCACAAAAACAACACATAATAGAGCCCACGAAATTTTTTCCCAAACGTATATGTAAAAGGAGGGGAAAAAATAACATATAGTACAATTACTTTCATGCAGAACTATAAACATATACCATATCTATGTAAAAGCAGAGAAGAAATTTACCTAGATACCTTGGTTTTGATATTGAGGACGATGGACCAGGGCGAGGCTGTCCCAGTTATGCTCCTTTTTCACACTATTATTTTCAGATGTTCCTACTTTAGGCACATAAGCTGGAGCAAAAGGGCCAAACTGATAGCTCTTTGAAGTCTGTTTTGCACTTTTTTCTAAGTTGTTTTTCTCTGGCTGGGCTCCGTGACTCATTTTTTCCTGTTGGTTTTGCATTTTAGAGTTCTGGTCATCCATGAAGAGATCAACTCTGTTTCTTTTAAAAACTACATTTGTGATGTCACTTCCAAACATCCTTTTCCTTGGCTCCTTGATATTTGAATTGTGAACTATGTCAACTGATTCATTCCTTTGTTTCCCTCTAAAACCCAGCCACCTAAATGCTGGTTTTTTTGTGTTTGTTGCATGGGTCTACATCCATTAATACCCATCGTAAGCTTACTGTAGTTCGTTAGAATACAAAAAGGTGCAGAGGAAAATTTAAATGGTGAAAATAAACGACAAAACACTCCTTTCGTAAGGGTCTATGAGAAAATATAAAGTGAACCAAGGAGAATATCACCTTCTCGATTAGGTTCATGGAGGATAGCACATTCGCAATATCATATAGGCGTCTGACTTTTGCTGAAAGATCAATATCATATAAAGTAAAAACTGATAAAGTTAAATGCTTCCTCCTTTGTCAGTGAATAATGGACAAGTCTAAAGGTGTATATGGAAAAATTTATTTGAACTTATACAAGTATTTGAGAAAACTTATAAAATAAGCTATGACCCGTCCATAAGCTGTTTTCACTTACTTGAATAAGTTCATCAGAATAGCTCGTAAAAACAACTTACAATTTATATAAAAGTAGTTTATTCGATTATGCAAACAACTTATACATAAATGCTTACATTATAAATACATATTAAATAAGTGTTTGACTAAACTATTTACCTAAAAAGGCATAAACATTAGTATCACTCACTTCTCATTATTTTATGGGCATTTCCAAGCAACAACTTTGCAGCTTCATCAAGGGTGATCATTTCAATCTGAAAAGCAATTGTTGGAAAGTATCAACATATTAACGTGTTATCAATTTGGAATATCCAAAAAAAAAACGTTAATAAATTGGAGGCACTCACATTAGAGCAGATAAAAAGCTTGACAAAATTCTGAGTAAGCAGTGCCAAAGATTTTTCCCTTCTGTTTTCTGCAAAACATGAAGCAGTGTCAATACTCAAAATATCACAATGCAACATTCATAAATACAACACCTACTTTTACACTTCATATTTCAAAGAAAAGGAATACCTTCAAACACATATATCACTTCCCTCAAACGACACTCGTTTTAAGTCTATATACTATTATCTTAAAAACAGGCATATAGATGGTATGGCGTCCTTGCCATCCCAACAAATATAAACGTAGTCTTCTGTTTAGTCGTTGTTTGATTCGGTCGTGGAATTCATTTCCAGTCATAAAAATGAGTTATGACGCACATTAGCAACTTTAGGAACTCTTTTTATTTGATAAATTTTAAAAATTTTAATTTTCAATAAATATAATTTTAGTCATAACAACCTACCAAGATTTTTAAGCATATAATGCAATTATGATCAATTTTTTAAGCTTATCAATAATCAATAAAAATGAAAATAAAATATAAAAAATATGTTCACTCCCACGTCACATGCTATAGATATTTATCACCCTTTTTCCTGCTCAGTGACTCCTGTTATTTTTCTTCAAGAAAAACACAATTCGTATATTCCTGCTCTGACAGTTCAAAAGCATGGCAGGATCCATGGATGTAAGCCATTCTTTTAATTTAAATACTTAAAATATAAAGAAGCGGAAAGCTTGCCCGAACGGTGAGGTTAACAACCTGCCCAGGATGCAGTTTTTTCAAATTCTGGAACAAACATACAAGAAAGTTCTAGTTTTTTTTTTAAATAAATAATGTTCACAAACAAGATTTATAACATATTTAACTCATTCCGAAGTGAAAGAAAAAGGTTTCAAAAATACCCGTCTTGATCGATTTGGCAGGCGCGGCGGAATCAGGATGTTCCTTATCATTCTGCGTTTCAGTGTCAAGATTGGGAAACGTTTCCTCTTCATCCTCATCATCAGACATCTAAAACAATCCGTTCCAACAGTAAATTAGTCATCAATTGACAAATTTAAATTAAAGAAGAAAGAAAACAGAGGCAATTGACTAACTTTTCCACTATCATTAGAACCATCGAAAGATGCTGGATTCTCCTTAAAACCTTCGTCCTACAAAACAATAACCTAAAATGAATGCCTATCTTAATTGCTCAGCATCAATTAAACAAATATGTCATCTTTCAAAAGAAGACAGACCTTGAGCTCCTGCAAAGCAGCAGGAATGGCGGTAAATCCCTTCCATGTGTACTGATTTTTCGCTCTCCTCGCCAGCACCTGAAAATTAAGATAAAATGAGCAACAAAGAGAGTAATTGTAATTGCAATTGTAATTGTAATTGATTTTTGATGAAGTAAAAGAGAATCTTACTCCGACACTCTCCAATACGTTAACGATATCGTAGATCCGTCGCCTTTCGACGCCTAATCGCAAAGCGGCGTCGTCGAGACCGATTGAGCGGACATCTTCTTTGTTGTATAAGCTTAGGAAACTGCGAGATCGAGAAAAAGCGCGTTAGAAGTTGTGGATTGAATTGAAGAAAAGAGAAGAGAGAGAGAGAGAGAGGGGAATTACTTAGTGCAGAGGAGGCCGAGAGATTTCTGCTTTCGGCTGTAAGTGTGGTGCGTTGAGGAAGAAGACATGGAATGGATTAGGGCAGAGAGAGAAGAAGGGAACAATTCGATTTTAGGCGGCGGAACCAGCTTTTTCGAGTTTCTCAGAGCGGGAATTTGGATTTCTTTATTTCCTTAAATACTTTTCTTAAGGGTTTCAAGTTTCAACATAGCTTTGTACATTACTTACTTTTGACTTGAAAATATTTTGTTGAAATTTTTTTATATTTTAAATTATAAAAAAAAAGATAAAAAAAATACATATATCAATTGTTTATACTTTTTTCTAAACACTTGATTTAGAAACAATTTTCGAAGTTTAAAAGATTCGGATAAGAAAATTAATCGTTGAGTAGTGTGATTTTGTTTTAGAAAATACTTTTCAAAATAAAAAAACAAAATTGGAGGGAATCAAGCAAGTCATTTTTTTAATATTTAAAAATATCTCATAAAATGTTTTTAAAAACTAATTTTTAGATTGTAATAGTGGAGAAAAGAAGACAAGGTAAGATAAGAAAAAACACGAGTAACACATGCTTAAAAATAGAAAATCAAATGAGAAATAACATAAAGATAATTCCCCTCAAAAAGAAAAAATCTAAAGATAATTTGATGCTTTATTTTAAAATTTAGAAATTCGGCACGACATTTTAAAATTAAATTAACATTTTAAGTATGTAGACTGTTCGGATTAAATATTTATTATATAAATTATATTTAAAAAATTTACAATATATTTTTAAATATATAAATTAATCCCGATTCTTATATATTAAATATGAATAGTTATATGATATAAGACAATGTATTTATAGAATTTTTATTAACTCCTTATATATTCAATTTTTTATTTACTATTTTTTTAATAATTATCTTTTTCAAAAGAATATCTTTAAGATTATTTTTCAAAATGTTATTAAATATTATTTTAACTTTTTATCTAATTTAATTTTTAATTATAAAATTATATTTAATATTTTTTATAAAAAAATTATCAATAGCTAAAAATAACTATGTATCATAATTTAAATAATTTATCATAAACTTAAAATATAATCTATATATTTCAAAATATCTATCTATAGAAAATTTAAATATAATTTATATATTCAAATATAGTATTTATTTATTTTTATAATTTATTATAAATTTTTATTATATATAATAAATATTTAAGTTGTAAAATATACATGTTAAAATATTAATTTTATTTTATATTTATAATAAACAATTTATATTATGAAATGTTATTAATTTTAATTAATAATAATTCATTTTAAAAATATTAAATTTTAATTTATAAATAAATATGATAACTAAATTTAAATTAAAAAAGTTAAATGAACTCATACAAATAATCACATAAAAAAATTACCTAAAAGTTACTTCATTAAAAAAAATCTCAAAAATATATCTAATTGTATTCAATATATAAGAATAAATTTTGGAAAATACTCTTTCAAATAGGTTTATTTAGGTTTATTTAGTTTCTAATTTTCAAAAATAAATAAAAAATTTAATAATACAAAACAAATATTCTCTAAACTAAGTTTTTTTTTCACCAACAAAGATAAATAATATATAAATAATTGGTATAAGAGTTATCCAAAATTCCATGATTCAAAAGTTTTTTTACATGATTCATATTGGTTATAATCTATTTATATTTTTCATGTACTATATAAATAAAAGATAACCAAATTATTTTTAACAAAACAACCCTCCTAGTCCATCCCTACACACAATAAGTCTCTATTTTGCATATGACTCATATACTTGTTGGAAAAAGTATTTGTCCTCTTCAAAAGCTCTCAAAAGTCTTTAGCCTTCACATTGGTTGTTGTACTTATAAAAAGACTCTGATGTTTAAGTTAATAGGTGTTCAAAGCTTGTGTGTATATTCTCAAAAAATGAGCTTACCTTATGAAGTTGAAATGTAGGAGTTTAATATAGGAGAGGCATTGTTATCGTTGGTCGAAGAAACATTAAAGAGTAATCAAAATCTTTAATTGTCGTGTAATAATCAAATTTATACTCAAGCATAGAGTAATGGATCTCGACATGTCGAGGACTAATTGGTTTAAAAGTAACACCTACTCGATATATTGATTAGTATTCATACACATACCCTGTAATTGAGGTAGTAACAATCTAGGGCTCATGGTGGGAACCGAGATGTCTTCAGTCGAGTGATTTGAGACCTATCTAGTACACAAGCCCCAAGTTTTAAACTCTTTTGGAGAAGAGTTTATTCAATATGGATTATCCTTTTGGCGGGAAAAGATTTTGTTCCCCTTTCAAATTTTGAACTCATTGTCACTAAGTATGCTGCTGTTTTGGGATACATAACGTCGAAGTCATTTAAGGAAGTGTAATGATGGCCTATCAAATACCCTATAAGTTTTTGGAAACCTAGGTGTGAAATGACACGAGAATGCGAAGATTTGTTTTCAATTCATTTGTTAATCTTGGAGAGATCTAATGGTTTGGAAAGGTGTGATGCTTCATTTCTTAGACTTCTTCATGCTTATGAATAAAATCCCTTAGTGCTCACAAGGAATTACCTACCACCTTTATCTCTCTATCACTTCAAGCATTTATCGTCATCTAATATGTATTTGGCAAGTATATCAATTGACATAGTAGTAAAGAGGAAAAAAGTCTAAGTATTGAATCCATAGAGACTTGGATTTATAGTTGTTTAACATAATATTCATACCAAATAGGCAAATTACTTAGAATTAAATTTATTCTGAAAGAAAATGTTTAATACAGTAGAATAATAATGAGATAGTAAATTGTCATGAGATTTAATTAATAATAAAAGTAGTTAGGGATTGGTTCATTAACTATCCCTATGTAAAATCTTTTTTTTTTTCCATTCAACATTGCAAGTATACAATTAATTCAACAGTCCATGATTGTATTTAAATGCTAATTTCTTAAGTGAGAAATTATAGGTTATTTAACGGAAATCTCAATTCCTTGGTAATTTTTGTTAAACAATCATGCATTAAGGTCAAGGATCAAAAGTCAACGGATGAGGTTTATCCCAATTTTTTGATAATAAATGTCATCGGTGTTTTAGCAAGGTTGTAATATAAAAAAGGTTTTCCAACCTTGATTAAAAATTATAAATTCATGATGAGGTTGATCAAGACACAACAAGCATTAAGTATAAGACTAAAATAATTAACTGAAAATACTTTATTGAATGAAAAATAGGGAGAAAATTACATAGTTCAAGTAGTTACTTCAATCCTCAACAATGGAAAAATTAGCAACTTATTAGTAAGGATTACAACTATAGATGAATTTTCAAGCAATCTGTGATTACAGTGTTGGTCTCATAGAACCCTCTTTAATCTTTCTAAAACTCTACTAAGAAATATGTATTATAATTTGAACTCTCCCCCTAAACCTCGAGAAATCCTAATTTTATAATAATTTATGATGGGTCTTGGATTGGATCCAGTCTCTAAAAGCATCTGTGTTGCTCGCTTTGAGCAACCAAGTGAATACTTTCAGGGGTGTCCTCTATCTTCAATTGTTCAGAGTGAATTTGTGGTAATTCTAAGCGAATTCTTCTCACTTAGAGTGCCTAAGAGGCTCGCTTTGAACGACCAAATGTCTGTTTTAAGTGTTGTTTCAATAGCTTGGAGTAAAAATTATGATCGAGACTTTGTAGCTTTGCAAATTATCTTATCCCTGTAATATTTTAACATAAAAAATACCTAGTATTCAAATAATTAAACTAAAATTAAATTATGTCTTGACTTAGAGTTTTGTGGCAAAAAAAAAAAGATTTAAAAGCATAATATATATCAATAATTGTCTAAATTGAATAAAATATGAATGCCTATTTGACAATTATCATTAGTCAATGAAACATTAAAGGACATTCAAAACCTTTAATTGTCGAGTAATGATTAGACATTACTATCTGCTAAACTCGATCACAAAGTAATGGATCTCGACATGTCGAGGACTACTCGATTTAGGAGTAATACCTATCGATTAGTATTCATACATACCCTATAGCCAAGGTACTAACCATCTGAGGCTTATGGTGAGAACTGAGATATCTTTGGTGAGATGGTGCAAGACCTATCCAATATAACAAAATTAAGGAACAAATCTAAAAAATTATGCTTGGGACCAATTCTAAGAATTAAAATTTATTAAATAAATATATAAAATATAAGTATTATATTTTATATGAAATAATTAATAATATATAATAAAAATTATATTTATATAAAATATAAACTAAGATCATAAATGTTAATTGTATCAACCCACCATGGTCCCTACACTAAACGACACAGTTACTAACAACAAAAAATAACTAACTTAAGATCATATACTTACAAATATTAAAATATGTATTATATCACATACATATAAAGATGAAACAACTACACAAATATGTGAAATATACATACAATAATTCTGTAAATATAAATATAGAATTAAGTTATCAGTCAAACAATTACAACTATCTATACAAATCCATCACAAGTAAGTAGTCATAAAAAATAATCCAGCTCCAATGTCATTGTATGGCCTCCACTACAATATTTTTGTCCTATCTTTGCCCTGCTCTCTTATCACATATGACTATCTCAATCCAAACCATATGAAAATATGTGAGGTTAAGCTAGAGTAAAAAGAAACAACATATATATACAACATAGGAACATCAACACTTTTAGTACAACATCACATCATCATCTCACCTCCAACACTGTTAACACAAGACATCACAATGTACAACACATATCAACACAATTTCGTTGACCCCCACATAATATTGACTCAACATCACAACATTCTCAACACAGTTTAATCATCATAGTAACACAATATTTTTAACACAATAATTACATGCGCCGTCACGCATTTAAACTAGGAGATCTCCCACAACACAGGGTGATCTTGGGCTCGCTAGATCAACAACAAATTGGATATAAATCCACAATACAACAACTCAATTTCTCGAATGTCACCACTTAAACAAGGAAGTCCAGTACCATTGTCAAAGTAGAACAACTGGGTTTTGGGCCTACCACAATATTAGTTAGCTTAATCGAGTCATTTATGGAATTAACTCATCGGCTATCTTCTAAGTACTATGCCTTCCGATACTCGCTTAGGAACTAAGTTCTTGACTTTGTACTTTACTCAATTGGTCTCTTTATACATGTGTATCTCAACCTTGCCCACACACAATATCAACCAAGTCCTAGAGGATACTTAACACAACTATCCACTTCAAGGGTTAACTTTCTCAAAATAAATTTGTCTCTTAGAGCACCATAACACAATATTCACACAATGAGATATTCAACTTTTAAAAACCTTTCCTCTAGTCCTAGGTTGGTTAACACAACTCAACAACACAATAACATTTTACATATTCAACACAACAACGAAATCAACATACAATTCCACATCTCACAACTTAATCATCACTACTCATATTCAACTTTTTACTCATCATACATCTCAATAACACATTAACATTATACGTATAAAATCCCAACACAACTACACAACGTACTACTCAACTCAACTTTCAACTACTAACTCACAACATAATCACCAACATACAAATTATCAATATTCAACATATAAAGTTCTTTATCATACAACAACATCCCTACAACTTATTCATCATCATTTAATTATAAACCAACTTAAACAACAAACTTTCAACATACAACTCATTCATTAAGCAAGCAACCAACTCAATTAGAAAAGAAATTTGTTTTACTAAGTCCCCATGCTCAGCACAAACTCTCACACTAAGCCTCAGCTTTTCAGAAATCTTAGCTCTCATGCTCAACATGAAACTCACGCTTAACCTCCCTCATGCTCAACTTAAAATCTCACTCTAAGTCTTAGCCTTCCAAAGGCACTTCCCAATTTTCATGCTCAACGTGAAACTAACGTTTAGCCCCAAAACTTAGTTTTTTCAACATCAACGAAGAACATCTCAAATCTCCAATTCTATCAACTTATGCAATAACCTATACCTGCGACCAAACCTTCCAATTTTCACAACATACAACTCAGAAATAAAAGGAAAAGCAACATGCATCAACCACAACTCAAAGAAATCATCAACACTTTAACCTTTCATCAAGAATTTCAAAACCTTGAATTTCAACATGCAACCCACTCGAATCCATCCCCACAACTATGAATTTCAAAAATTCTATCAACATGATGTTCTTAATTCATTTAACAACCCAACATTTCAACTAAAACCCAAGATTCCAATTTCCGTTACCCCCAAACAGAGTGAAATCAGGAAAGAACTTCGAGCACTCTGAGGTAGAAGAAAAGAAAGAGAAAGAAATGGACTATGAGCTCCAACAACTCAAGCTCCGCACCTACACCATGAGATTCTCAATTTCAAATTGCTTTGAATCACCACTAGCTACAAAGTCTCGAAGAAGAAGATAACAAAGCCTCCGAGTATGAATTTTCTCTTAAGAATATCTGAGAAAAAGAAAGAAAAGTATTTAGATCTTCAAAGTTCCTATCCCCTTTAAGTCATATCATACATTAATTGTGAGTTTTAATATCAATAATAATTATGGATTCATAATAAAAATTGATATATACATTGATTATAAGTTTTACAAAAAGAGTCCTATTATTTTGTTATAAAAAACTATTAAATAAAAATAAATTATATTACTTCATATTGTTTTTCCAAAAATAGAAGCTAATAACAAGAATTTTTTTTTTAATTTGTTAGAAAGTGAGAGTAAAAAAATATTGTGCATCTGTGATATTTAATATTGAAATATCATAAATTCAAATAGACACATACTGCAACTTAATATCGAATTTATCTTCTCAAAGTTTACATAATTATGTGTTCAAACTTATTATGTAGTTGAAACTAAAAGCACATTAGAAAAAAAAAAAACAAAAAAACAAAAACAAAAGTGACAAGAACGAGAGGATAAAAAAATAGTAGTAAAAATGTAAAATATTTATAACGTGTTTCAAAGTTTAAGTTATTAATCATTTATATCATACTCATAAGTTTGTTTCATCTATAAATATTAATAATAAATAATATTTAATTTTAAAATAATTATAATAAAAATCAATAAAATCATTTATTAGAAGTGTAATCATTTATAACTTTTAAATTAGTAAAAACAAATTATAAAAAGAAGAGTCTCTTAAAAATAAATAAATGATACTTAAATATTTTATCTAAATAAATTGAGAAATGAATAGATACTATAAATATATAAATAAATTATTTGATTTGCTTTTTCTCCCACACACCTTTGGTGCATCGCTCCACCATTTTAAGGCTCCTTTATTGTTCTTTTCCTCCACCAAAGCATGCCATCCACCATATCCTTCTTTTAGTACCTTCCCCCAAAGTTCTCTCTTATGATGAAACATTGAAACATAACCCATCTCCACTTAACCAACAAGGCCTCGTTGATATTTTTAAATCCTTAATACGTAATCTTCCCTTTTCTTTTGCCAAACAAATCTTCTCCAACTCATCCAAGGTATCATTTTGTTTGCATCTTTAGTACCCCATAAGAAATTCTTTTTATTGTCACTAACTTACTAACTACTGTACGAGATATATTAAAAAAAGATATAATTTCTAAATTGTGAAGAAATAGATGAATGAATTTTGTGTAAAAAAGACACAAAAACCTTATTTTTCACATTTATTTTTTTTATTAAAGATATTTTTATATGCATATTTATCTCTTTCTTTCTATTTTCTACATGACTAAATAAGAGGAGAGAAAAATTTTAACCTTCTTTCCTATTAAATAATTTAAAAGATCATCTCAGTTTCCATTACTTTTCATTCTTTTTTACTTTCTTCTCTATCTTAAACATACCTATCACTATGTTTGCTTCATAAAAGAAAGCAAATGTTAAAAAAATGAAAGTTTTTTCTTTTTAAAAAAATATAATCCTTCGGTTGATTAGTACGAGAAAAACTCAAAGGAATGAGAAGTATCAACTTTCTTTTCTCTTGTCTCATTAAATTAAAAAATATATATATAAGAAAAAATATACTTATAAAATACAAGAATATCCTCAACAATTAAAAAAATTATCAATGTTTTATAACTTAGATATTTTTGTCATTTTAGCTCAAATTCATAGTTCTTTATCCTTTTCTTTTCAAATTGAAAAAAAAAATCCACGAAAAGTTTATTTCCTTATTTATATACCACAAAACAAAAAAGAAAACATTTTTTTTCATTCTTTTCCTCTTTTTTAATTTTTATTTTATTTTTTTGTCGTTATAATTTCACTGCAACTAAACATAGCAACTGCATCAAAAGTATCTGATACCTCTGTTAGGTCAAGGCAAGTGAATTAAATGAACCTTTTATTACCTGTTCAAGAGAAAAAGGTAAGGAAAAAGAAATTTGAAATTAATTCGTACAAAAGAAATCCCCTGAAAATGAAAGGGAAAAGAATTTTGGTTATAATTGTTGGCATTTTCTACTATAAATCCTTCACACAAGTGATTCACGGTGGAGAAGTTAAGAAATGTCTTTTATATAAGTGACCCATTCATTAACCAATTATTTTAAATCGTAGGATATATTTATTAAAATAATAAACGATTCATATTTAAAACTTGGTTTTTAATGATAAATTTTTTTGTTATTGTATTAATTTTATTTCTTGTAGGTAAACGTCAATTTTGTCCCAAAAACAATCTGACTGACATTGTATCTTCTTCTGAAAAGCTTTCATCTCGATGAGGGCTCCATGGTTGGATGGAGGTTGCACGTGGTGTAGAAGAAATGTCCATGGTCTCGATTTTTTGCTCGACATCATGTGCTAAACCAGAGCTTAGCAGCATTGAAGTTGGAAAGAGTTTCATGGTGGCAATCATGAGAGAGACAGTCGACATTAGCTACAACAAGGTGGAAGTCTTTGAGGTGCTCGAAACGATGGAGTTAAGGAGATGGACTTGGATTTTAAAATGTTATAGTGGAGCCTAAAAATCTTGAGATTTGAGAGAAAGTTGTAGAGGGAGAGGAAGTGTGGCGACAAAGGTGGGGATTGCGAGATTATCCTGTGACCACGAGAAAGGGCATCTTGAAAAAAGTAACAATACATCTATTATTAAGAGAAGTTTATTAGAAATCTCATGTCTTTTAAATAAATAAAGTTCTCCACAATTGATAATTTCCCAAATTTCCCTACCTTAGGATGGGCCTTAATTGTCTTAACATTCCATTTGTAAAATCAAAAGACGAATCAAAACTCCGGAATATTTTTATTAAACAAACAAAATAAGTCTTATATTATTACAAGCTTTATGAAAGACTGCGCATTTTCGTTAGACATGATCCCATCGTTTAATACAAAGGAAACAACGAAATAAGTGGAACTAGAGATCATTAAATGGCCTTCAAGCCATAGGACATGAATTCACCGAGGCTAGGAACAATCTAAAGAGTTTTAACAACCTCCCAAGGCTTGAGAACCTAGGAGTATAAATATCCAAGAAATGTGAAGCATGAAATCACTTACATTAGACAAACTCCTTGTAGCTCTAAGAGTCCATGAGGTTTCTCTAGCTTTACATATTGAAGAATCAAGTCATAAAAGCAGAGGTTTTTCTTTTTTTTTGGGTAAATAAGCACAGGTTTGAGAAGAAACATACTCAAACAGTTTCTAAACTTCGTATGAAAGAATCTGAAATACGTTCTAGTAGATCAATAGATGATGAAGTGACTCCCGTAACCAAAAATAAAACTTTAAAAAGGTGCTAAATAAGGAAAATATAAACATTTTTTTGAACAAAAATGACACGTACAAGAAGCCCCAAAAGATTCGATAATCAGACAACGTCAATAGTAACAAGTTAAAAAAAAGAGCTTCCAAATAAATTACGGTTACAAGGTACCTAGACACTAGTATCCTTTTCAGTTTTCACAAGAACCTTGGGTATGAAATTAAGAGTGAGTTCACAATTAGTTAAAAATAATTAGCAAGATGAAATTTAAAAAGAAAATAAATGAATAAAATTGATAGAGAAGTTGGGTTTGTTTCAATGCTCAAAACATAATGTAAGAAACTATTCATTAATAAAAAGCATTAATCCATAAACTTGTTATATTCAATTACAGTAACTATACTTGACTACAAAATATTAGTTCCTTTTACCGATTATGTTTTAGGTTTAGACCCAATTAAGCAGCAAATCTCAATTGAAATCAAATTCTCTCCTACAATAAACACCCACGATATGATTGATTTGAGAAGAGAGCAAAAAACATTATTGATTTTTGAACTTCCAAACAGAATCCTAAACCTCACAGCCATGCATTGCCAGAAACTCATTTTCTTCAACAGAAGATACTCGCTAAACACCTCATCCAAATGGTCAATTCAAATAAACCTTTCTTCGACTGAAATCTCAAATAGATCATAAAATACATTCAGATCAAATATTTGAAACCGAAACTGGGGAATTCAATACAATGTGCAAAACCAAGATTCTAGAAATAGAATGTGAACATAAATCAACTCAAGCAATAAAGAAAACAACGATTAAATTCATCACGTTAATAAACAACAAATATAAAATTTTCAACTATTGATTAAGGAGTTTGGCAATTAGTAACACATGAGTGGATGATAATTCATCAAACAAAAGAGAAGAGCAAAAGGTCAAAAAATTTGTCCAGCAACAAATCAATTGGTTTAGGCATTCTGGCACTGATTTAAATTGTAACAAACTAGGAACAAGTTTAGTACTTCACTTTATTTTCAATACAGTTTCACCACAAATTGTTGCGGCAAGCATATTGACAGCATTAAAACAGCAGCAACCAGCAATGCATCAAATCAAATCCAGCAGTATTGTATTTCCCAACCACAGCATACACACTGTTCGGCTAGAGAAAATAACCACATTCTGTTTTCTAAATGCAAAATAAAAGCTGTCTTTAACATAAGAGAATTCACATCTTACATAAACCTTTGTTTATTCAGAGCAACTTAGCTTCGACTTGTGTCAGCGAAGAAGTTGTTGATGTTGGGCATAATCTCTGGTTGTCTGTTGCGGACATACTTCCTCAGGAAATGCTCTGCATACTTCTCTCCCTCAGCAAAGTTCTCCAACACTCCAGCCTTTCTTCCCTCTTTGCTCACCCTAAATATATGACAAGAACAAAACAACCATCGATTATTTTCCAATAATGAACGAATCATTAATACCATTCAATTAAATTAACCAAAAGATAATTGAGGCTTCTGCAATGGATAATTAAATTAACCAACATCTGATGATGAATGAGACTCGATGTCTGATAAAAATTAATCAACTTTTGTCTTTATAGTTGAGGCTTGCTCCCTCGAGCTACTATTTGGATTGATTCAACTTATTTTAAATAATAGCTAATACACAATTAGATCCTTGAAAGTTGAAAGTGACATCCTCTTTTTTGTCCGGAATGGGATGAGTACAATTAAGTCCTCAAATCACACTTTAGTCCTTTTTACAACAAATAGATGATCAAAATACATTCAGAGATTAAATGGTACATATTTACACTTTTGAGGACTTATTAGTCCTTAATAAACTAAAATACGATAGAGTTAATAGATTTAGGGACCAAATTGTATATACCAAGACTTTCAAGGACTAAAGATGAATAGGTTGTCACTTTGAAGGACCAAAATGCATATCAACTTTATAAAAAAACATAAAGTACTTATTTCTAAACCTAATCCTACTCTTTGCCCCTTCCCTTCGCTATTTTATCTTTAACACGCATACCAATTCATTTTTTTTCTTTTCTAAATAAGCAATTCTAATAATCAAAACTCACACAGGGTCAGAGTAACAAGCGAAAAAAATAACCCAAAATCAATAAGTATAAACCCCCCAATCGCTGATTATTCGGAAATAAGAGGAAACAATACAGCGTCCAAACAAAAAATCAATAATTTCAACGACCAAAACCTACGACTAAAATAAAAGAAACTAATTTCAACGCAGAAGAGGAGAGAGCAAGAGATATACCTGACTTCGGGGTTGATGCAGATGTTACGAACCAGTTGGAAACCACAGATTCCAACAGCAACACCAACCGCGGCGAACAGAGGATAGACCTGGAAAAAAAACACATAAAAACGGTGAAACCCTAAAACGGAAATGGAATTTGAGATTCCGATTATAGATCGAAACGCACCTCGGGCCTGAGCCAGCGATTTGCCATGAGTAGTTGCGGCGTTGAGAGCTGAAAAGGGTAAAACGGCGGAGAGAGAGAGTGGTTGCAATGCAAAACGACGGAGAGAGAGAGGAGTGAGGAGTGAGGAGTGAGAAGGAGTTTATGAAAAGACTGTGGGCATTTAAATATTGTGTAATTTCAATGAGACGCAACCCTATTGGTTGTTGCAACTTGCAAGGGTAACCATACCGCGTTCCTGTTGGGCTTAAGCACGCGACTCGATACGCTGCAAACTAACACCAATCATTAAACGCCACCTCAATATTTGATTACACTACTTTTTTCACTTACATAAATAAAAACTTAGATTATAAACTTTACTTGTGCATGTGCATGGAAAGTTGGGATTAACTTTCATATAGTTTGAGTTGTAATAAAAAATTAATTTGAATTGATTAAATTTAATTGATTTAAATTTTATAAAAAAAATTTCTAAATTTAAATCAAATTAATTTGATGTTGATTAGATTTATTTGATTTGAATAAGTTGATATTTAATAATTTTAATAATAAAAAAATAAATAAAAAATAATTTTTATTGTTAAAGTAAATAGATTTTTTTAATATTAACTAAATTGATATAATATAAAAAAATTAACTAAATTGATAAATTTGTAATATAATTTTTTTTCTAAAATTTTTCTTATTTTACTTGATTATTTCAAATGTATTATAATATGTAAAGATGACATTCAATATATTATATAATTCCTCTTAATTTCTTAAAGTATTTGAAAAAATGCTTGGAAAATTTTACATATTATGATACAAAAAAGTCTTCAAAATAATCCTAATAATAAATTCATATTAATTGTTAACCAGATAAAAAATAAAAAATAATAATATGTAAATTAGTTAGTTTGGTTCAAATTTTAAATGTGTAAATTTAATATCTAAAACAATTAACATTGAATTTAATTGGTTTGATTTAGGTTAGATTCAAACAAAAGAAGATCCGAACCAATTTCATTGATTCAATTCGGATTGTTGAGTTCGTTTGATTGATTCGATATGATGAACTAATGAACACTCCTACTTACATCTACGTAAAATATAATAAAATATTGTTAAAAAAAATTAGATTAACAAAGACACTTATTAGTCTTAAACTATCTAATAATTTCTTAATATGGACATTATGATAATTGTACTTGCATACTATATATACATATACACACACACACATATATATATATATATATATATATATATATATATATACACGCATATACACAAGGATGGATCTATTTATTTTAGGAGCAAGTTTATCTAGACTTACTTCACTCAATAGTTCATGTTTTACATATAATTTTAACGATTCAACTGTTGGATTAAAAGTTTTAAATGTATAAATTAAGACTGCAAAGTATTAAAAATTTTGAAAATCATTTGATACTCAATTTCATTAATTCAAATTAATGGACAATCATGAAAACATTTTATATGTTGATTTGAATTAATAAAACGAAGTATCAAATAATATTCAAATTTTTTAAAACTTTGCATATTTGTTTTATGTATTAATAATTTTTAATTTGATGATTGGATCGTAAAGTTTTTAATTTAATGTGTAGTAATGAGTGGAGTAAATCTAAATAGACTTACTCTTAAAGTGTATATATGTTTGTGTGTGTGTGGTATGCAAGTACAATTGAAGATAAGGAACACTCATTACAACACATTAAAAAAAATCCAAATCTGTAATAGAAAATACATATAAGTTAAGATAATTTTGTTGGAATACTTAAACAAAGTGAACAATCATTTAATGTGTTTTTGGGTGATGAATTTAAATGGAGTAATTCATTTTTTTTAAGAATTTCAAATGTTTTTGGGTAAAATGCCTTGTTTGAATGGAGAATTTTCAAAGAATTTGAAATTCGAACGTTTGTAAATTTCTTTAAAATAGTGTAATTTTAAAGTCTCCCTAAAAGTAAGAATTAAAAATTCTTTATATTTTTCTTTCTTATTGTGAGATCTTGACTTAAGGGGGAGATGAACTTCAATAACCAAACACTTCTCTTTTTTTTTCCTTAGATTCTTAAGGGAAGATTTTTGAGACTTAAAGCTGAGAATCTCCTAGTGTAGCTGCAAGGCTTGAGTTGTTGGAGCTTAGAGCCCATTTTCGTCTCCTTCTCTTCTTCCATCTCAAAGTAGTATGAAGTTTTTTGTTTTCTTCTTCTTCCTCCTCGAAAAACTTGGAATCAAGGTAAGGAAAGCTAAAATCTTAGGTTTTGCTGAAATGTTGCTTTGTTGAATGAATTGAGAGCTTAAAATCAGTAGGATTTATGAAAATTTGAAGTTTGGGGAATGAATTCGAGGTGATGGCATATTGAAAACTGAGGTTTTGGTTTTCTTGGTGGAATGTTAAATGTTGATGAATTTCTTTGAATTTTTGATGCATGCATGTTGAAATTCTTGTGGTTTTTGGGTTGCATGAATGAGTTTAGTAGGATTATGAGTGTAGATCATGTTTAGGGCGAAAATTGGTGAAATGCAGTTGAGGAACAAAAAAGGGAGCCATAAAAGTGTAGAAAATGTGAGAGAGAAAATGGGGTGCCAGAGATCCAACGTTGTAGCATTGAGTTGAGTGTTTCAGCCTTGGGAGAAAACTGATATGGCAAAGATCTAATGCTACAGCCCTAGGAAGAAATGGAGCTGGCAAAAATCCAGTCTTGAAATGCTGACTTGAGCGCTACAATGCCAAGGGTAGATGATCGAACTTTGTATTAAGATCTGCATTTAAATTGTAGCCTTGGATGTTATCTTTCCAATGACATCAGAATCACCTAAAAAGGAGGTCTAAAACTCCAATTATGACCTTATTAGTGAGCAAAGGTTAAGTTATCAGCATTTAGGCAAATTGTTGTGGTTTTTACAATTTTTAACATGGTAGATAAATGAATTAAAACCTGAGTTCTTCGTGAAAGTTGTAGAAAATCTTCTTTTCTTTCATATGATATGAAGAATAACATTATAAAAGTAGTATAATTTCTTGTGCGTCATTTTATGTGAAGGTTGTCAGTGTAGGATAAATGATTTTGATAAGTTGTATGTTGATACATGTTGTATGATGGGTGAATTTGGTGAACATGAATATAATACTTGTGTCTATTGCATGTTGTACGATATAGAATGATGATAATAAGCATTGGTATGTTATCTTTGTGTACTTGAATGATAATTAGTATGTTATTTTTGTGTAGTTAAAATGGTGATGAGTATTAATATACTATTATTGGTTGAGGTGTTAAGCATTGATATGTTATACATGATTGATGTTATTGATCTTTATATACATTGATTGGATGTATATAATAGATGCATGGTGAGGTGTATATGTTGAAAATGCGGTGTGATATTAAAACATGATGGCTAACTTAGGATTGGAGGAAATAATTATTTTGAAAATTGAAGATCTCACACATGATATCTTGGAGTGGTGCTCGGGTAGGCTACTGTTTGGAAAATACTCATTGAGTAGGTGTATCTCTTGGAGTAGGTTTTGAGGTGTGTTAAGACTCTTTCACGTCCTTAGTTAGTGGTTGAGTAAGATAGGAGGTCGAGGGCTATAACCCTTAGCCAAGTACTTGGAAAGGTTGCGTGGTTCCTTAAGAATAATTAATGGACGAATTTCATACATGACTTGGTAATACATGCCTAGGTCGTGGTAAGCCTATATCTAGCTATACTACCTCTGATGGTGAAACCATACTTTCATAGTGTAAGTGATGAGACCCGAGAAACCAGAGGAAGGATTGATATCCCATTTTGTTGTGATCGAATCGATGCTTCGAATGTGAAGACGATTGGGTTGATTTTGTAGGGTGGAAATCACTTAGACTACTCATGTTGTTAGTAGATCTCTGTAGGTGAATGTGTGATGACGCATTAGTTGATATGTCTGCATATGATGTATGTCAAGGTTTGTTCATGTGCATTGTTGATGTTTTGTGAGACATGATTGGATGAGGTACATGGTTTGCTTCAAGTTTGTTAGCTTTCATGTATGATATATGGCATGATGTTGTATATTATAGACTTGCTTGCTATATGTATATATTTTCAAACTTTAGCTTTCCCTTTTTGTTTCCATGGTGATTTAGACTACGATGATCATACATTATATGAGAGCAAATTAGGGCTAGGCTTTGAGGAACTATTGCATACAAATGTTGTGATCTTTTTTTATGACAGTACTACTGATGTGTCTTGTATAGGTGTGCTCAATCAACACTAGGACGTATGATTATTTGGGATTACTGTATACATGTATATATCATGTTTATATCAATTTATTCGTTTTACTTACATACTCATGTTATATATATATATATATGTTATGTTCCTTCCATTAATCATGTATGTTCTAGTAATTTGGTTTTCGTTGTCATAGTAGTGATTCCATATAGTGTGACAACCAAGGTGGGTCATTACACTTATCTCACCTATATATATTTTATATCTCTCTTATCTATTGTGTTTTTTTTGCCTCTCTCTTCTATCTCTCATGCTCTTTATTTTCCATCTCCCTTCTCTATTATTTCTCTTTCTTTTTTTTTTCTTTCCCAAATTCTTTTTTAATTATTATATATTCAAAAATATTTTTTAATTATTAAATATTATCTAATATTACTTTTAAAAATTATTAAATATTTAAAAAATTGATTAATATTTATATTTATAAAATTTGATCTATATATAAAGTCAATTTTAATTATGTTAAAAAACAAATTACCATGTCCAAACTAAGAATTTAAAATTTAAGAAATTTGAATTGACTTATCCAAATAAAATATTTAAAAAATGATGAAAATTGACATAAATGTAATTTAAATTCTAAAAAGTTAAATTTCCTTAAAATTCTAAAATTTTCATACAAACACATTGTTAAGGATTTTAAAGAAAGAGTTAATCACCTATACACTGTCAGTGTAAAGTTTTTTACACTCACAGTGTATAGGTGATTAACTCTTAAAGAAATACATTACCAACATTTAATAGTGTATGGAATGTGACTAGATAAAGTGAATTTGAAAATATTTATAGTGGCCTAGACACCAATCTTCTTATACTTCTCTATTTAGTTTATTTTCACTCAAACAAAGAGAAAGAGTCTGAGAGTATAATATTAGTCAAATTACTATAAGAAACAAGTTTTAGAGGTAGGATGGATAAGTCTATTATAATCTTTAAAAATATACATAACTATAATTGTTTGATGGAGTGTCCAAATTCTCATCCTTTTTACTTATTTTATGTCATTTAACTATTATTAACATTCTATTTATCCATTTTTATTTTCTTTATCATCTTATATGTGTTATTTTTTTATATAAAGATATTTATTTCAGTGAGTTATGTTTGAATCAAATTGGGAGATAAATTTTTATTTTGTTTGAATATTTGGGTTGAGCTTAATGCAACTCATGCAAAAAAAAATAAAAAATAAAATTGTAACTTAAAAAAATTATAGTAAAACTTAATAGTTTATCAACAACTAGACAATCTCGAAATTGTGATGAATTAGTACAAATTTTTTACTCTTTATTCTTTATTATAAGAAAAAATTGATTTTATATATATTAAAAAAATTAATTATTTACATTAAATTTGACTATTTTTGTAAAATTCTTTCTAAATTGTCTTTTGTTATAAATGTTAAAAAAAATAGTGTAACTAAAAAATTATGTCTTAATTAGAGATATTTTAGAGAGATTATTGTAACGTCAAATTTAAAAAGATTAAACCATTATTTTAGTTCTTTATATTATATAGTTATATCGAAAGTTTGAAGAGTTTAATTTCTGATAATAAAAGAGAATTTTCAAACTCGCATACACATAAATAACTTACAAAGATCTTAAAATATTTACAAAAATATGTACATAATATCTTACATTACTATTTTTAATATTTACATACATATTATTCTACTATTATCGAGAGTACACGCACTACCTATTCTATATGTATATATTTTGTTATTTTACACTGCTACTACGATAGTATTTACATTGGTGGTGGAAAGAAGTTCACAATAGGATTTATATGATTTGCCGGTGGTAAAAATAAAGTCACTATAATAGGTCCATCTATGATGGTAGGATTTTCTTGCTCGGGAAAAAAAATGAACGAAGACAGTCCGATGCCTTGGAACGTGACAGAGATGGAAATAACATCTATTCCCCAATTACTCCCGGGAAAGACGGCAGTGATCACTACTGTGAAAGGACCTGGGATGGCCGGTAGATCCATTTATTTTATGATATATTAAATTTTTCACAACATGAAATAAGGAGTGAGAACACTTATTAAATAAATATTTATATGACATGCGTAGCAATAATTAATACAAATATATATATATATATATATATATATATTAGTAATAATTAACATTAAAATTTGAATTAAACTTGTAGTGACTAGTCAGGATAAATGAGCATTATTATAATATCAACCAATAAAAGGATATTTCACCTTAATCAACAATAGGATATTTCACCTTCATTTCTTACTCATTTAAAACCCCAAGGTCAAACCTTCAGCTACAAATAATTCAAATTTTATCTTCTATGACCATAGAACAATATTTATCTTCATAAATACGTGAAGAAATAATAACAAGACGAGTTCAAGATATCACAACTTATATCATAGTTGATTATAAATATATTTATAATAAATATATTTACGTAAAAAGAATATATTAAAAGTACCAATGATATAAATAAAAATGACAATCATTATAAAATAATTCAACAATATAAGATATTAACACCTTAATAATTAATATGGATAAAAATAATCATAAGTTAAGCAAATAAATAAGGTTAGGGACACCCCACTGAATAAATACACATAGAAAATAACATAAATAAATAAACATAATAATATATAAAATTTTAAAGAGATAAGGTTCTCCTCCCCCTTACCTTAGAACGTAGAATTATCACAAGTTAACCGCAAAGAAAATTTTACTACGCTTCTCCACCTGTTCTTTCTCTTTTTTCAATTTCACTCTCGTGCTCTCTTTCCACTATTTCTTTTCTTTACTTCGTGCTTCTTACCTTAGTGAAAGTGAAGCCTATTTATAGGAGCAGTTTTTGCTTCGATTACGTAAGGAAGTGCGTAATTTATGGTACGGTAGAATATTTACATTTATGAACATTGTTATCCTTTACCCTGAAGATAAATCTTCAGCATTTATGAACCTCTGATACACAGAAGAATTTACGGAAGAATCTTTGCTGACCCAGGTGTATATACATGCTGACGTGGCCACCCATTTTACTTCCCAGTTTACTATGGAAAGTTATATTTATTTTTTTTTCCTCATTTTGATTATTATCTTATCTCTACGCAGTAAAATTCCTTATCTATGTACTTTATTCCTTATCTCTGTGCAGTGAATTCCTTATCTCTGCACTCCATTTATTGTAATGCTCACATAATTTGTCACGTTCATTCCTTATCCCTGTGTCGCGGAACTTGCACAACACATTATATAATATCACTCCCGTTTTCCATATATAATTTTACTTCACTCATGTAATACTCACATCACACACTCACGTCACACACTGCACGTGTTTCATACATACCCCCTCCCCATTTACACGTAATGTACCACATCTTTTAATTTGTTTATACTAATTAATTTAATTATTTATTAAAATATATAAGTTGTAATAGATCATAATATGATAAATATTTATACTATTTTTGGATGTTATCTATATATATATATATATATGTGTGTGTGTGTGTGTGTGTATTTAAAAATGATTATTTATATATATATAGATTTATATATATACATGATAAAAAATTATGAAATATAACTATCTAAAAATAATAATAATAATACAACCAATTTTATCTATTTTAAATAAGGTAACTAAAATTTAAAAGAAATATTATTTTTAATAATAATATTGAGAATATTGTTATCTAAAAATATTAGGATATTACAATTCTCCCCTACTTACAGAAATTTCGTCCTCGAAATTTTTATTGCTTAAAAATAAATAAGGATAGTTTTTCCTGATTTTTTCTTCCAATTCCCACGTAGCATCTCCTGTAACATCATTCCAGATGACCTTTACTAGTGAAATCTGTTTGCCTCTCAACTGCTTGATCCTCCTGTCTGTGATCTGTACAGGCATTGTTTCAAATGTAAGGTTATCCTTTAACTGTACTGTATCAGGCATTATTACTTGAGATGGATCAGAAATATATTTTCTTAATTGAGATACATGAAAAACATTGTGAAGATTAGAAAGAAAAGGAGGTAGAGAGATTTGGTAAGCAACATGACCTATTTTTTTGAGGATTTGATAAGGACCAATAAATCGAGGGGTGAGTTTCTTTGATTTCATTATCCTACCAATTCTAGTTGTTGGTGTAACTTTCAAAAATACATGATCACTTTCCTGAAATTCAAGAGGTCGTCTTCTTTTATCAACATAACTTTTTTGTCTGCTTTGAGTCATTCTTAATTTTTCTTGAATCATTTTGATCTTTTCCGTGGTTTGTTGCACCAATTCAGGACCCAATATTAAATTTTCCCCTGTCTCAAACCAACATAAAGGAGTTCTACACCTTCTCCCATATAAAGCTTCATAAGGTGCCATACCTATGCTAGAATGGAAACTGTTGTTATAAGTGAATTCAATCAGAGGCAGATATTGATCCCAACTACCAGAATCCTCTAGCACACAAGCTCTCAATGAATCTTCTAAGGATTGAATGGTCCTTTCTGATTGTCCGTCTGTTTGAGGATGATATGCAGAGCTAAGGCGAAGCTTAGTTCCTAATGCTTGATGTAAACTTCCCCAAAATTTAGAAGTTAACCTAGGATCTCTATCAGATATTATGCTAGATGGTACACCATGCAGCCGTACAATCTCCCTTATGTATAGTTCAGTCAATTTTTCTAGTGAATACCTAATGTTAATGGGTAGGAAGTGAGCAGATTTTGTCAGCCTATCCATGATAACCCATATGGAATCAAACTTATGAATTGTTTGTGGTAAACCAACTACAAAATCCATTACTATACTATCCCATTTTCATTCAAGTATATCTAAGGGTTGCAACATCCCTGCTGGCTTTTGGTTTTCTATCTTGGCCTTCTGACAAATCAAACATGTAGCCACATATTGTGCTATTTCCTTTTTTATTTTAGGCCACCAAAACATTCTCTTGAGATCCTGATACATTTTTGTTGCCCCAGGATGTGTACTCAACTTTCTCTTATGTGCCTCACCTAAAATTATTTTCTTAATTTCTGAATCATTGGGTACATATATCCTATCATTAAATCTCAAAACTCCTCTTTGATCTATATTAAACTTTTCACCATTCTTTTTGTCCTATCAATCTCTTTTTCTTTTGAATGAATTTATCAACTACCTGAGCCTCACCAATTTGTCCATGTAAGTCACTAGTAATTTGAACCGCATGCAATTGTATTCTATCCTGACTTACTGTAGTTGATAAATTCATATCTCTAAATTTTTCTATCAAATTCATCTCATGAATCATTAATAAAGAGATATGTAAAGATTTTCTACTCAGTGCATCAGCCACAACATTGGCTTTCCCTGGATGGTAATGTAATTCGAAATCATAATCTTTCAAAAATTCCATCCACCTTGTTTGTCTCGTATTCAGTTCCTTTTGATCAAACAAATATTTTAAACTCTTATGATCACTAAAAACATCAAACTTACCACCATACACATAATGTCTCCATATCTTGAGTGCAAAAATAATGGCAGCTAGTTCTAGATCATGGGTTGGGTAATTCTTTTCATGAGCTCTCTATTGTCTAGAAGCATATGCTACTACCCTTCTATCTTGCATAAGAACACACCCTAATCCCATTTTTGAGGCATCACAAAATATGACAAATTGTCCATTAGGATTGGGTAAGGCTAAAACTGGTGCAGTAGTTAATCTTTTCTTAAGCTCTTGAAAACTATTCTCACATTTCTCTGTCCACTCAAAGGGTTGTCCTTTCTTGGTGAGTTGAGTTAAAGGCATAGCTATTTTAGAAAATCCCTCAATGAATCTCCTATAATATCCTGCTAAACCAAAAAAACTACAGATTTCTGTTACCGTCTTTGGAGGTTCCCATAGTAGAACTGCTTCTACCTTAGATGGATCCACAGACACTCCATCTTTAGAAATTACATGTCCTAAAAATTTAACCTCCTCTAACCAAAATTCACACTTAGAAAGTTTGGCATACAATTGTTTATCTTTTAGAATTTGGAGAACAGTTTGAAGGTGTTCTTCATGCTCTTCATGAGTTCGAGAATATATGAGGATATCATCTATAAAGACCACCACAAAATGGTCTAAATACAGATGAAAAATCCTATTCATATAATCCATGAACACTGCAGGTGCATTTGTTACTCCAAAAGGCATTACTTGATATTCATAATGACCATACCTTGTTCTAGATGCAGTTTTCTGTATGTCTTCAGCTTTCACTTTGATTTGATGGTATCCTGATCTTAAATCTATCTTAGAAAATACAGTGGCTCCTCTCAATTGATCCATCAAATCATCTATCCTAGGAAGAGGGTATTTATTCTTTATGGTAAACTTATTTAATTGTCGATAGTCCACACACAGCCTAAAACTTCCATCTTTCTTTTTAACTAACAAAACAGGAGCCCCCCAAGGTGATACATGATAAGTGTCTAATTAGTTTGATTTAATACTCACTTGAGACACTTATCTAGCACATTTTGTGTACATATTGATATTATTTTGATCTATATATGCTTAGAATCAAAGAGGTGCTTTTGATTAATGTTAGTACAGGGAATAGGAAGCCTTTGATCCAATTTGGTGCTTATTTTGTAGGTTTTGAAACCTGGAGAACAATGGCTCAGCCATTCTAAAGCGCTCAGCGGAATCAGGTCAGAGAACTTCCCAAACTCAAGGCGCTCAACCACTTCAAAGCGCTCAGCGGATTGGCCTTGGAGGAGAAGGAGTGCTCTCTGCCTTCAATCCGCTCATCCATTCCCATCCGCTCAACGGATTTCATCCAGGAACAAGGGGTGCTCTCTGCCTCTAAAGCGCTCAGCGGATCTCAGGCGCTCAGCCCTTGAGGTTTCTTCATGGTGAAGAACTCCCAATCCGCTCAGCCGTTTCAAGGCGCTGAGCGGATTCTTCTCTTTCCTGCCTACTCTGTTTTAATTCTAGCAATTATAAAAGGGTAGGGGAGGGAGAAAAGGGGAACGGAGACGAAAACAAAGAGAAAAACAAGAGCTGGGAGCACAGGAGGAAGAAAGAACAAAGTGGGAACGAAGATTTGGAGGCTGGATCACTTGGGAACGAGGATCAACTCCTTTTCTTCATCTCTTCCTTTGTAATTTCTTCTTCCACTCCTTTGATCTTGTAAATGGCCATGAGGGGCTAATTCTTTGAGGATTGGTCTAGATGTAACTACTAACTCTTCTTCTTCTTAAATATATATATGCATTTCATTTTCATTACTTGTGTTTGATTCTTCTCTTAATGCTTATATTGGCTTGATCACCCGTTGTATGATTTTTGGTTTTTGAATCCGGTTGGAAAACGTTTTTGAAAACCCGAACTGAATCTTGCACCTAAACATCTCTTGCTCTAGGAATAGACTTGATTTGTTTAGTCACCTTGTTCAAGTCATTGCTCTTAATGCAAAGTGTTAATCATAAAACATAGAGGAATCATGTTTTAGATTAATTACTTTAGGAATCAATTTTGAGGGATCTTGTTGAATTACTAAATGAACGTGGAAGTCATGAAGATGAAATCATATTTATTTTAAGGAAATTTAGGAGTTAGCAAGTGCTCTAGGGTCCAATCCTTGTTTCATATAATTGTTCTTATAACTTTTACATTACCGTTTTAATTTTGCCTCACATTAGCTCACTTCCAATCATATCAACATCTCTATATTAATCATTAGAGTAAGAATTACTAAATTCTCAAATCCCTGAGGACGATACTTAAATACTACATCGAAACTTGGTCCGCTTGCCAAGTGGAGAGATTGCAAAAATCGTCATCAATACACTAGGGTGTATGAATTATTTTTCAAGTAACTCTTCTAATTGTTTCTTCAACTCTGCCAATTTAGAAGGTGACATCCTATAAGGTGCCATTGAAATTGGTCCAATTCCAGGTATTAAATCAATCGAAAATTCGATCTCTTTGTCAGGTGGCAAACCAGGAATATCATTAGGAAAAACTTTAGGAAAATTTTGAACAACAGCTATGTTTTTCAAGTTGACTTCCTCTTTAGCTTCCATACAGATAAGATTAAATATCCTTGAACTTTACCCCAAGGAAACTTGCTTATTGGTTTGGATAATGAAATCAATAGGTCCTTAGAATCAGAAAATATTATAGACTTTTCTGCACAATTGAGAAGAACATGGTTGGAAGATAATCAGTCCATACCTAAAATCACATCTAATTGTGATAAAGGTAAGCAGATCAAATTTACAAGAAATTTTTTATCACCAATAAAAATAGGACAATCTAAACAAACTTTATTGGCAATCATAGATTTGTTTGTAGGGGTCGAAACAATTAGATTAGACTCTAAAGGAGAAACTGACAATTGAAGGTATTGAACGCAATCATTGGAGATAAAAGAATGAGTCGCGCCTGAATCATACAGTACATTTAAAGTTTCACCTTTAATGAAACATGTACCTTGTATTAGATCGTTGTTTTGAGCCGCTTCAGTTCCGGTCATGGTATAAACTCTCCCAGTTGTAGGAGGTCTCGGTTTGAGTCCAGAGGTATTCGCGTGTGCCTTTGGTTGTCCACACTCAGAAAACACATGACCAAACTTTCCACACTTGAAACAAACAGGTCCTTTGAGATGACAGTCTTTAGTATAATGACCCTGTCCACACTTAAGACACTTAGCTTGATTATTCATGGGTCTACTGGAATTTCCTGCAAATCGAGAAGATTGAGGTTTCCATTGTGGTCGATCATAAGGTTTTCCTTCATTATTCCTTTTCTTATTAAATTGAGGGCCAAAAGATTTTGGTCTATTATCCTTATTATGATCAAAACCTTCCAAAAATCGACACTTGTGTATTAATGTGGGAAAATCAGAGATTTCTAATATTCCTACTGCCTTTCTTAATTCTGGTCTAAGTCCATCTTCAAATTTAATACACTTCATTCTCTCATCAGGGTGATAAAAGAAAGTAGAGTATTTTCCCAATTCCTCAAACTTAGAAGCATATTCTCCCACTGACATGTTCCCTTGTTTTAACTGCATAAATTCTATTTCTTTAGCTCTCCTAACATCATTAGGAAAATATTTTTCAAAAAATTTAGCTCTAAATACTTCCCATGTAATGATTATTCCCCCTCCTTCTAATAATCTCCTGGTACTATCCCACCAATATTCTGCTTCTCCTACTAACATAAATATTGCATAGTTCACTTTTTGGTTATCAGGACAGTTCATGGCTCGAAATATTTTTTCTATTTCTTTAATCCATAATTCAGCCTTTTCAGGATTATATCCTCCGTCAAATTGGGAAGGTTTATTGCTTCTAAATTCTACCAGTCCTTGTGACTCCCCCATTCCTTTCGGTCGTTGATTTCTTAATAAGGCTGCGGCCATATCCTTAATAGCTTGTATAGCCTCAGTTAGTTCTGTATTTCTCCTTCTTGCCATATGAAATTTATAGATTAGTTTATTATACTAGAAACATGGTTAACACATTTCCCCAAGTTACACATGGAACGTTGCTCTTATACCACTAAAATGTAACGTCAAATTTAAAAAGATTAAACCATTATTTTAGTTCTTTATATAGTTATATCGAAAGTTTGAAGAGTTTAATTTCTAATAATAAAAGAGAATTTTCAAACTCGCTTACACATAAATAACTTACAAAGATCTTAAAATATTTACAAAAATATGTACATAATATCTTACATTACTATTTTTAATATTTACATACATATTATTCTACTATTATTGAGAGTACACGCACTACCTATTCTATATGTATATATTTTGTTATTTTACACTGCTACTACGATAGTATTTACATTGGTGGTGGAAAGAAGTTCACAATAGGATTTATATGATTTGCCGGTGGTAAACAGAAAGTCACTATAATAGGTCCATCTATGATGGTAGGATTTTCTTGCTCGGGAAAAAAAATGAACGAAGACAGTCCGATGCCTTGGAACGTGACAGAGTTGGAAATAGCATCTATTCCCCAATTACCCCCGGGAAAGACGGCAGTGATCACTACTGTGAAAGGACCTGCGATGGCCGGTAGATCCATCTATTTTATGATATATTAAATTTTTCACAACATGAAATAAGGAGTGAGAACACTTATTAAATAAATATTTATATGACATGCGTAGCAATAATTAATACAAATATATATATATATATATATATATATATATATTAGTAACAATTAACATTAAAATTTGAATTAAACTTGTAGTGACTAGTCAGGATAAATGATCATTATTATAATATCAACCAATAAAAGGATATTTCACCTTAATCAACAATAGGATATTTCACCTTCATTTCTTACTCATTTAAAACCCCAAGGTCAAACCTTCGGCTACAAATAATTCAAATTTTATCTTCTATGGCCATAGAACAATATTTATCTTCATAAATACGTGAAGAAATAATAACAAGACGAGTTCAAGATATCACAACTTATATCATAGTTGATTATAAATATATTTATAATAAATATATTTACGTAAAAAGAATATATTAAAAGTACCAATGATATAAATAAAAATGACAATCATTATAAAATAATTAAACAATATAAGATATTAACACCTTAATAATTAATATGAATAAAAATAATCATAAGTTAAGCAAATAAATGAGGTTAGGGACACCCCACTGAATAAATACACATAGAAAATAACATAAATAAATAAACATAATAATATATAAAATTTTAAAGAGATAAGGTTCTCCTCCCCCTTACCTTAGAACGTAGAATTATCACAAGTTAACCGCAAAGAAAATTTTACTACGCTTCTCCACCTGTTCTTTCTCCTTTTTCAATTTCACTCTCGTGCTCTCTTTCCACTATTTATTTTCTTTACTTCGTGCTTCTTACCTTAGTGAAAGTGAAGCCTATTTATAGGAGCAGTTTTTGCTTCGATTACGTAAGGAAGTGCGTAATTTATGGTACGGGAGAATATTTACATTTATGAACATTGTTATCCTTTACCCTGAAGATAAATCTTCAACATTTATGAACCTCTGATACACAGAAGAATTCACGGAAGAATCTTTGCTGACCTAGGTGTATATACATGCTGACGTGGCCACCCATTTTACTTCCCAGTTTACTATGGAAAGTTATATTTATTTTTTTTTCCTCATTTTGATTATTATCTTATCTCTACGCAGTTGTTGGTACCGGAAAATGAATTCGGAGGCACTCGAAATACAGAGGTGCTTTAAATCCTAGGTGATCAGAAAATGGCAAAGAAGTTTATGAGGAAGGACACGAAGACACTTTTCGTGAAAATATCGAAATCATTGTACCAGGAAGGACACAAAGGCACTTTTCGAGAAACTCTCGAAATCATTGTACCAGGAAGGACACGAAGACACTTTTCGAGAAACTCTAAAAATTATTGAACTAGGAAGGACGCTGCTCAAGAGAAAGGCTCACAGCCTCGCAACCTCTCAAAGTACAAGAAAAATCAGGAAACACTCGAGTAGTGTATTTTTCGTTGGTTACTCGAAATCCCAAGAATCCGGACATACACGAACACACTTCGCAACCTCTCAGAATGAAGAACTTAAAGGAGACACGATTTAAGAGCGATTGAAGTAAATCATGGGATAAGTGTCAAAGGCTGCAGAACGGTTTGGGGAAGTTAATGAGCAGTTCCAAGAGTTATCCAAAGACGTGCCCGGGAATAAGCCACGAGGTCGAGGTGGAAGTTTAGAACAGTTATGCACTTCCGGGGCACGTCAGAAACAGTTACCTTTCCCAAATCTTTGTCTATAAATTAAACGAGCCATGCTCGTAGCAGGAGGTCGAAAATCTAATTCCCACAATATCTCACATGCACTCCGCAGCCTGTGCATAAGGCATACTGTGCGTACGAGACAGCTTTGGGTACGATTTCTCGACCACCTTTCTTTTTCCTTTTTTAGGAGTAGCATAACATAGCGTAGCATAGCATAATCTAGTCTAGTGTAGTGTAGTCATTCTAAACACGTTTCATTACCCTTACGAATTGTAATTCTGTTACCATTTAATGAAAACTCTATTTCTTACTTGTACGATTTTATTTTTTCACTGAAAGTCTTCAATTCTGTCATGTCACGAACACGCATAAATTGAAACGTGAAATCTTGCTAGTTCGAATAAAAAGGATCCATAAAACGAAATCCACCGTAAACAACAGTAAAATTCCTTATCTGTGTACTTTATTCCTTATCCCTGTGCAGTGAATTCCTTATCTCTGCACTCCATTTATGGTAATGCTCACATAATTTGTCACGTTCATTCCTTATCCCTGTGTCGCGGAACTTGCACAACACATTATATAATATCACTCCCGTTTTCCATATATAATTTTACTTCACTCACGTAATACTCACATCACACACTCACGTCACACACTGCACATGTTTCATACATACCCCCCTCCCCATTTACACGTAATGTACCACATCTTTTAATTTGTTTATACTAATTAATTTAATTATTTATTAAAATATATAAGTTGTAATAGATCATAATATGATAAATATTTATACTATTTTTGGATGTTATCTATATATATATATATTTATATATATATATATGTATTTAAAAATGATTATTTATATATATACATGATAAAAATTTATGAAATATATCTATCTAAAAAAAATAATAATAATACAACCAATTTTATCTATTTTAAATAAGGTAACTAAAATTTAAAAGAAATATTATTTTTAATAATAATATTGAGAATATTGTTATCTAAAAATATTAGGATATTACAATTATTATTAAATAAGACAAAAATAATTTAATATACATATATTTTAAAATAAAAAATGTGTATTTTTTTCTTCTTATAATAAAAAAAAGCAAAGGGAGTATGTTTTTGTATATTTGCTTTTAACTTTGTTTACAAACTCATTTTGTGTTTTAAAAATATAAGTTTTACAAAAGTGTTTTAATAAATTTTTTCTTATTTTTTTTTTTTGAGGGGAAATTTTTTCTTATTTAACACTAGTATTTCAACTAAAAAAGTTTTGTATTGTTTGATGCAACAAATGAAACAATTTTTTGAATAAAAAAAAACAGTGAGAATCATTTGAAACATAATTCAACTCCCTTACAAAAGTGTAACAAAAGAGATCGAAAGTCATCATTTTACAACAAGTGTCCCGAAAAACCAAAATAATGACCACCGAGGTAAAGTTAAGGGAATTTAAAATAGCTTTCCATATTAAATATTTTATTCTCTCTATTCATTAATGTCCTAAAAGTCTCGACATTTTATCGTAAGATGTCTATTTTAGTACATTTATTTTTATATGGAACGCGATAAAATAATGTTTTAAATGTGCAACTAATGTAATAAATTAATCTATCTTAATTTATATTTATTACTAAAAGGAAAGTCTAACACACTTGTTTTATTTTTACTTTGTTTTTTTTACACCATTGTTTTACCTTGAATAATTTTTATTACCGTCGTTATATTTTTTTTAAATGACATAAATTTATAATTATAATTAAATTATACTCCGTATTAATTTCTTTCATGATTTATTCAACCAAATAATTAACTTATTATTTTATTATTAAAAAAAGCATCGAAAAGGTCCTAACTTCTAGGTCTTCGAACCTTTCTCATCGGAAAAAATTTCTCTATTTTTTGGTGTAAGAACTGAAAAGTTCCGATCCTGCACGGTTGCTTCGCTACACTCACTCTTCAGAGAAAATCCAAAGCGCGAAAATGCAATCTCTGTCCCTCACGCTCAGCAAGAGGCTCTCCAATTCCAAACCTCTCTTCAGAATCTCATCGAATCTCGTCGCTCACGCGTCTTCCGCCACCGCCTCTTCCCCCTCGCCGCCGCCGCCACCTTCTCCGCCGATCCCCGCTCTCAACAACCTCCTCGCCGCTCCGTGGTCCGCAACTCAGTCCCGCGGAATCACTCTCTCCGGATCTGATGTAAGTTCCTCCATTTTCTCGCGCCATTACTTCTTACGCTGCGATCTTCTCTCAGAAACTATTATCCGTCGTCGTTTTGTCGTCATTAGTGCTTTTTTAGGGTTCGTAACTGTTCTCATTTGTGTTGCAGGTTAGAGTCGGGAATCTCGTTGGAAACCGAGGTTTTATAAGTTATTGCGGTTTGTTTTTTGTGATTCGGTTTATTTGTGTTTTTAGTTTCTAACGTGCTCGCTTTGCTTTCCTGTTGTGGTGCACGTGGATGTTTTGCTTCTAGGACGCGCTCACGAGGTAATTTCGAAAATGCGAAATGCTTTTGGAATTTGGTTGTGAAGAAATGTTCATTGAATATAGTTGTCTAACTTCTCGTTTGGTTGTGTAACTTATGTTAGGTTCTTAAACTGTATCGCTCTTGTGAAGGAACAGGAAAAGCCGCTCTTGAGGTTTATTCTAAGATTTTTCTCTATTTAGTTTTTATTTATTTATTCTATGTTCTTATATACCTGCTTGAATACTGACCTCAACAGACATTTTGTTCTATTTTGGTACTGTTGCATGTTATGTATGTTTCTGGTTTTCTTTGTGATTGAAATTTGTCTGTGATTCATTGTTGTGTAGTTGTGTTGTTTGCACATATGTATATATCCCACCTGCCTTAAATAAGGAAAAGAGAATTAGAATAATGAATTATTATATGTTACATGATGTTTTAAGTGACGGGGAGGGGCTCTTTTTGGCCGTTATGGGTAGAGAAAATGTTCTGGGTAATTTTTTGCAACTTCATTAAGATGTAACTTGACATATTGAGCAACCCAGTGTCTCCAGTCTCCACAATATGGCATGCTTGATATTGTACTACTCCTCTTCCTCCTCTTGTAGGGAAAATTTTCTTAAAACAATTTTTTTCTTCTTCGGGTTCACTTGCCATTTATGAGAAATATGGTAGAGTGAGTACTTGGAGACTGACAGGTTATTAGTTGTTATAAAATATTTGCATAACCAGAGGGACTTTTTTTTTGGTTTGTTTACATATTTACTGGCTCAACAATGTTGGAGAGAAGTATTTATGTAACACATGCTTGGATTACATGAACAATGGAAAATAATTTTCCTATACAAGCTGCTGCATTGAGAATTTAATTCAAATACTAACTAGTGATTTTTCATTGCATTTACCATAGTTATTCAGTACCTCAAAGGGTCATATTGTATATTTTGATTAAGTAATATTCCATTTTAATGACGTGTGCTAAGTATTGGAAGGTGACTGCAATGAATTCTATATTTGGTCCTGGTAATGCTTAAAACTGAAGACCAGTTCATTTGTATGATCAATGACTCCCAGGTTCCGCCTCGCACTGTATCTGGTTATGCCACAGTTGCTACTACAGAGGATGACATCAAAAGGTTAGTTGGTGTGATATGAATAAAGCATTTCATGGTAAAATTGATGACTCTTTCAATCTCGTTAAGCATCATCCACTATTGCAATGATGAGCTTGTTTATTGTATTGAGTCTCTTGAGTTTAGGTGCCATGTATAGCTAGAATTTTTGAAGTCTGATTGTACATCTAATCATTACTGTCATTTATGTTAAAGAAAAAATATATTATTTGATAGGAAGGGGAAAATACAAAAGAGTATAAGGTATCCTCTAAAGAAACCTAAAATCTATAGGAACTTTGTATTTCAATAGCTCAATTACAATCAGACCAACACAGCGATCACCAATGAAACAACAAAAATGACTGAAAATGACAATGAACTGGTGTAGACAACTCCTTACAAGATGGATAGGAAAATTAAGGAGAAAAACAGTGACACTACCACCGAGAGAGAGAACCTTCTCTGCTCAGCCCAAACCTCTCCAATACCAAGATGCTCCCCTCCCTCCTTTGGGTACTCCTCCCCCAAATACTTATGATTCCCACACGTCACTTCTCCAGTTTTCTCTTGCCACCTGGCAATTCTGTTACCCACCCTTAACCTTATTTGGGCATGGCCCATTCCCCTATATGTCCCTTTACCTCTCCTTCGATAAACATTTGCTATGTGTCTAGCAGAAAACAAAGTAAAAATTCCTAGGTAACCACAATACAAGCATGACCCTAGGAGAAAATACAATTGAAGGGCGATAAATGCCCCCAAAACTCTCCTAGGAAACTCCCTCCACAAAATACCTGCAATTAAAGGGATAAACTAATCCTAAAAAATCCAAATAATACCACCTTTTCTTTCAACAAAGAAGATAACTTCAAAGCTTGAGAAAGCCTAATTAACCCGTCTGATTCCTTTACAGTACCTGCTCTCCGCGATGTACTGTTTTTAATTTCCTTTGCTGCTAAAATTGGTCATAGTTTCAATCTTGTTAAAGCATAATTATTGTATTGATTCTCTTGACATTGTTTATGTGCTGTGTACAGATAGAATTTTGAAATTTTGATTGTACATTTAATCACCCCTTTCATTTATTTTATTAAAATGAAATATAATTAAATAAGAAGGCAAAATAAAAAGCTAAAAATCCTAGGAAACCACTATGCAAACACAACCCTAGGAGAAAACAAAAAATGGAACTGCAAATGTCCCAAAGGCCAAACTCTCCTAGGCAATTCCCTCCAAGAACACCTGCAACAAAATGGATAAATTAATACTAAAATAAACTCAAAATATTACTCGCTTCGCTTTCAACAAAGATAACTTAAAAGCTTGAGAAAACCCAATTAAACCTGCTGAGCCATTTATGCTTTCAGTATTTTACTGCTGTTGCTAACCTTTATATTTCATTGCTACCTTCTTCCACTTGTATAATAGGTATTTGGCCAAAAGATCACCTTTGCTTCCTTTATACCCAACAGATTAACTTACTATATCCTAATTGGATCAGAAAGTGATTGTGGATCAGCAAATCACTTGCTTTGCGTTCTAATAGAAATAACTTCCTCATCCAATCTGATGCCCTTCACTTTGGCCAAAAGGTTTCATGTGTTCAACATTTAAGCAAGGCAGAATTGCCTTATTCAAAACCAGCATTAATAGAATGGCCTTCTAGAAGATTAATATTGTCCTCTATGGGGTATTGACTGCTTAAACTTTGTTGTCAAAAAAGGTTCTTCACTTCCACTAAAAGTTACTACTTTACTAGTTACCATCAAAATCAAGATAATCTTCCTGAACGTTTTAATAAAAATTTCCAGAAGAGTTTCATCTCTTTGATTATACTGGTGATCATCTTTGACCCATAGTTCATTCATAAGCAGACCTCCATCATCTTTGTAAAGAGGAAGCAAATTATCTCCATCACGTAAGAAACCCACTCAACAACTAATGCCTGTAAAGTAGAATCTTCTCCAACCTCTTCAGTAAAGTATAAATGTTGAATTACGAAGGCACTGCTAACATTATTTAATTGCTCTCAACCTAACCCATCTTTGAGTGTGGAAAAAACTCTAGACATGCCTGCAACTGCAGAAAATGCTTCTGCCTTGATCTCTTTGGGAATTATAATGTTTTTCAGCATTGTTCACGACTCCATCTAACCAGACATTATTGGAATTACCATCATAAATAATTTCTCTGTACAGTGATGCACATCTCCATAGTGGAACCTGGCTACTGAATCTGTGAAGCCTCACCTGACATGTTCGATTCCTTCCTTTATTAAATAGGCTTGTAACTGAAATTATTACTTGTTGCAAATTGGTTCTAGTTCTGTGGAGTGATTGGTTCTATGGAGTGATTGGGGTGCCTTTTATGGGTTCCACTGTGTTTTTGATCAATTGAAACTTACACTGTAGGACTGTTTTTTCTATACGATACAGAAGGGAAATGAAAGGGAAATTTTACTTTATGTACCAAAACAATATTATTAAAGAGGTTTAACATCTACAGCTTTATTAAATTTCTCACTCTCTTATTATAGTGTTACTTTTTTGTGTATGTTGGGGGATTGGATTGGCAAGGAATTGATTACTGTGGCCAATGCTGCTTTAGATTCTGGCGGTTATATTGTTGATGAATGAAATATATTCTTTGATTTTAGGTATTGCCACGAACAATATTTAGTAGCTTAATGATACAAATAGTTATATTACCTTCCTTTTCAGGGCCAAGGCTTAGTATGCTTTAAGCTGGAAGTTGAGCTGATAGCTATGTAATAAAAATATCCTATATAAGTTAATTGAGATTTGGATCAGACTGTCTTTTCTACCCCCATTTATTGATAATAAGCCTGTTTCACTTTTTCATTGCTGTTTTTTATTTACATCGATGGCCTTTTAGTTTCAATGCATTGGGAGTATACAAATTTATACTCTTATAGATATGCTCTAATTGTTGTGCTTATTCATTCCTAATTGTTGCTTTAGTTGATGCAAGGTTAAAAGGAGCATTAGATTGGTCTTGATGCTTGAATCATTGAAAAATAATGAATAAAAAATATTAAGATACTTAATACTTCCATGAGTTTCCCTTTTTTTTATTTTTATTTTTTATTTTTTAATGAAAACTGGTATTTTGTAGATATGGTTAGAAGAATTCTCATTTCTTAATATTGATTGGTATGTATAGGAAGGAACGAAGCAGTGCATTGGGGAATGAAACGAAGACAAAGAGAGAGCAGCTCCTTAAAGTTACTGCAGTTGCCCCTCTTCTTTTAATATACCCGAACGCCTATTCATTGCTCTTGGCAAATTTCTTTTTGTTCTGGCATACAAGTGCGGGGATCGAAGAGATTTTGGCAGATTATGTTCACCATGAAATGACCAGAGAATTTGTCGTGATTTCTCTCAGATTGTTCTTGATAATCGCAATGAAGGATGTTTTCTTGAAATTTATATTTGTATAATCAGATAATGCATGGGTTGTGCTGACATTACTTTCCAATAAGAGCTCATCGAGGGGCAAACTTGACAAAACCGTTATTTGTAGTTTTTAGTCGTTTTCAAAGGCGAGGCAACATTATAACTTCATGATTTGTCTAGTTAATGAATGAATTTTTGCGTGTATTGCATATATATCTTCTGCCGTTAATTAGTCTTCTTGCTAATTGGTAGTATTATACAACAATTATAACGGTGGATAATAATATATGTTTCGCTCTTGTTCCATGTTTTTGAGAAAAAAAAAATGGCATGCTATTATATTGTAACTTGTATTGGTTTACTTGAGGTGTGATTAGCTTTTTTAATCTTTGGAAATCTAGGATATATTGTGTTATTTACTTATACTTACAGTTAGATTTAGGTTTAGATATATGTCAACTATATAGATTTTGATAATTTTTTATACCCTTTTTCATTGTAGGATAAATTTTGCTGTTGATTTTGTTAAAGTAATTTAGGTTTAGTACTTTTTTGTTGTCATCATCCGATTCTACTTATAGTAACGAAAAGGAGAATGTTAAATTAAATGTCATTAGTTTTCTTTTATGTTTATCTTCCTATATTTTCTATTCTCATGATATTTTTTATGATAGCCTCATTTTAGTTAATTTAGATAAATAAACTACAAAATCTCCACACGACAGCAAACTAATTTGTAAAATATTGGTTTGCACAAAGTTAACCTTCAGCATGGTAAAATACAACTACTTTTTTGGTACAAAAATTTTACGTAAAAAAGGTTTTTTATTTTTAATTTTTTATTTTAAACTATTGTCACAAGCTTCAATGATAGCTTATATTACTTACAATTTGACTTATCAAAGAATCACAAATAAAATTTGAAATTGATGTTTGATTATGTAAGTATTAAAATTAGAACATGACACTTTTTTCCTTTTATATTGTGTTTGATTGCTAGGAGAGAAATAAGTGAATACAAAATAAGTACAAAAATATAGTAAGAATGGACTTGTTTGGTTAAAAAAAAAAAAGTTAGAAATAGAAGAGAAATAATATTTGTTTAGTTTAAATTAATGGAGAAAAAAGAAATTATAATTGGAATAAAATTACCATTTTATTCTTTCAAAAAAATTTCTTTGTGTAATTGACTAAATTAAATATTTATTTGAATAAATCAAACTTATTTATTTGGTTGTAATTTAACATCATGCATGTTATTTAAATACAATCAAGTCATTTAAAGTTTGTTTATTCGAATGAAAACTTTGACATTCAAAAACATGTAGTTAAATAAACTTTTTACATATTGGAATATATACAATTTGCATGTCAAAATCAAATAAGTTGTGTAACGACTTGCCATGGTCTCTACACTTAGTAGAATCGCACTACTACTAGTGAACTAAGAGAAATATTAAAATTGGACAACTCATACATACAGGTGTATAAATATAAATATAATAACTACGTTTTTATGTACAAAATATAGCACCATATATGTACAATCATTCCAAAATAACATCACCTTAGTGTCGGTCAAGCACACAAAACAGTTACCCAACACGGTAACTCTAACACGAGGACAAAACTCCTCGTCTCGCAGTGATCACCTCAACTCTAAGCTATCCCTGACCTGCTCCTATACAAATATGATCATCGCAGTCCATCCACACAGAAATAGAAGGGTAAACTAGAGTTCAAAAATCAATCATACAAGTATAGAACAAAATCTATACTACCCATTCATCCAATCTAGTCCCAAAGGAACTCCCATCTCAATCAATCATCAATTCATCAAACATGAAGTCACACCACACACTTCATCATAACATCAATCATGCAATAACATGCAACTCATGACAGATATCAATGCATATCAATCATCTAATGCGTCGTCACGTATACACCTAGGAGATCTCCCTAATAACAGAGCAGTGTAAGTGACATCCCAATCCTACCGAAACCACCCCAAGCGTTTTCACGCCTAATGCGCCCGCTCGGTCACAGTTAAACAAGCCAAAAATCTTCACTCGGGTTTACTCGAATGATGTCACTTACACAATTGGAAGTCCGAATCCACCGTCAGGTATAACACAACTGGGTACAGGCTTACCACGACCTTGGCATGCATTACCAAGTCACTTGTGGAGTTCGCCCACCAACTATCCGCAAGGATCCACGCACCTTCTCCAGTACTTGGTTAAGGGAATAATCCTCGACCTCATACTCCGCTCCAACACTAGCTAAGGACTTAGAGGAGACTCACCCAACCTAGTGGCCTACCTGAGCACCACTCTCACCCAAATCTAGTGGCCTATCCAAGCACCACTCTCAAGAGACTCTATGTGAGCTCTTCCAGTTTGAAAACATTTTCCCTCTCCTCAAGTCCTAGGCTAGACTCATGCCATAACATGCAAAAATGCACCTACATCATACATGGTCTACCCACCATCATGATCAATAATCATACTCATGCCATAAGGCATCACATGCAATAATGCATCACACATCATACATGCTCTACCCACCATCATGATCAATAATCATACACATGCCATAAGGCATCACATGCAATAATGCATCATACATCATACATGGTCTACCCACAATCATGATCAATATCATACTCATATGAACATATACTCATGCCATATCATATTTAAACATTCATATATATCATTACCAAGCATACATATGAATCACACCTCACCATACATCATATATCATACATACATGATCCAAAACTTCAACTTAACATGCATTAGCATCATTTTATTCATAAACATGTTCATGCCCGGCGTAGCCTGAGCGCGCCCAGCCTAATCCCAACCCGAGAGTCTTAAAACTCATCCACACCTAGCACGTTCAACTTGCGCTCGACATCCTTGAGACAGAGACTCCTAAGAGTCTCCACGCCCAGCGCACCCACCCTGCGCCCTGCGTGCTCCAAATAGAGACCATCAAGAGTCTCTCCACGCCCAGCGCGCTCACCCGCTCCCGACATCGTCCACACAAAGACCTTCAGAGGTCTTCGCGCCCGACGCATTAATCTTGCGCCCGACACCACACCAGTAAAGTCACAAATAGGTTCACTATCTGATATCGCCCCCGGCGTGGTTCTTCCCTCGCTTGACGTGATCCATCCAGAGACCCACCATTTTCAATCATGCCCGGCGCGACTAACATCGTGCCCTGCATGATCAAGAAATGAGTGTCTCTAATGAATGCACACCCGGCGCCAAGAATTGCGCCCGATGCAAATTCAAACAACATCCTCCAAAACTTCAAAAATCTCCTCTAACATCTGAAAATCAGCAAATCCAACCACATGCAAACATAAAAAATACAATGCATAGGCTCCATACAACACAGAACAAACTCAAAATCAACATGCTCCCATCCGATGCATCAAAATCACCAAAAATCCCATTTTTCCCAAAACCTCAAAAAATGAGCGAATTCTCCGATCCAGCCATGGATCCTCGACTTTCATGCATCAATTGAGTCACTAAACTCACATGCAACAAAACGAAAAATATTCTAGCTTCCCTTACCTGAAAATTGGCTCAGAATAGCCAAGAACGGAGAAGAAGTAGAATTTTCTTTCGAAGCTCAACCCGGAACTTCAATCCTCCAAAAGCAAGCTTCCTAGCCTGAATTTCAAGAGAAGACAAAAGAGATTATGGATCTAGAGGAGAAGAAGAATCATACAGAGAAATTCGGGAGAGAAAGAAGTTCACAGACCCAAAGTCCTTCTCTCTAAAACTTCTCTCTAAAACCTCTCTCTAAGTTCCCTTTTTCTCTTCTCCTCAACTGCATGCATGTGGCCTATTTATAGAAGTCTAGAGTGGCCAGAACGGCCCGTTTCGAATCCGGAACGGCCCGTTCTGCATTTATTTGTCATGTGTAAAATTAACATCCAGAACGACCTGTTCTCAAACTAGAACGGCCCATTCTGGGGTTGCATTTTAACCCATAACGACCATGTTTGGAACGACCCGTTCTCAACTAGGGTTCATAGGCCTATTTAGTAGTTTGGAATAGCCCGTTCTAATTTGAGAACGACCCGTTTTGGGCTACTAAATTACCTTTGTTTTAGTAGTTTGGAACGACCTGTTCCAATTTAGGAACGCTCTATTCCAGTCTACGAACTACGTTACAAATTGCACAACTCAATGGAATAAAAACTTTGTCTATTTGAATACACATCAAGTAAACTTTAGCTATTTGAATAAATTACATGACACATGCATTTTCTCTTTGTTATTTCTTCTCACTTTTGTGAAGAAATTTTACAAACATGACCACGTCTATAAATTTTTCACCTACAAAAAATGTATGTTTAACCAAACAAACCTTATTTCTTATTTCTTATTTTCACTCCCTTTGTAATATTTATGTCGTATTTCATACAAACCAAACTCAATGTTTATCAGTTTAGTTGAAAAATTATTATGTGAATGGTGACTCAATCTTCGATGGAATGCAAATTTAGACCTATTTAATATCTCGAAACAAAAGTCCTACAGTTAAATACCACAATTGAGACCAAATTTTATTACTTTAAGAACTATTTAAGAAGGTATGAGAAAAAGAACTATTTAAGACAGGGTGTTACTTCAAGGACCGATAATGAGTGACCCACATACAGAAACTTATGACCTTCTGTTAAATTTTCTCAAGTTTTAGGAAAATTCAAGAAAAATTATATTTAACTATATATGACATGGTTTCAAGCTGGGATTATTATTTTATTTCAATCTTTCTCTGGTGATAACCTATTGTATCAATAAATCAAGACATAATTGTCATTTTTATCTCGAAAATTTGATAGGTATTAGAAAGTTTGGCAAGTACTAGATAAATGGACATTTCTCCAACTTAAAATGTTTACAATTACAAAAAAACAAGATTATAAACTTAAAAAAAATATATAAACAAATTTGCTACAACAGAAGACGAGGAGGCTGTTACAAAACATAAAGTTTTTATTTTTTTCTATTTCCCTTCTTTTAAATGGAGCCCACAGTTTTTTAAAAAATTTATTGTATTCTTTGTTCCTTGCTCATTTTAACTCATTTAAAGGAAAAAATATTCTCACTCATAATTTTTTGTTATATATGTATTTATACTTTTGGGGCATTTTACTACGGTGTCGCTATGGGTTATAGCGATACCCGTGCCACGTGTAATTTTTATAATTTTAAGAAGCCATGAACGCCATATTATGAAAGTCGTTACAGTTGATAGTGTCTCATACACAGTCGCTACAGCTCCTAATGACACAAAACAACTTTAATGAAGTCGCTATAACCTACAACATTATCCATTAATTATTTTTTTATAAAATAATTTACTTAAAATTTGAGTAGTATATAATATTTTTTAACAAATAATTTATTTAAAATTTTTGTATAGTATATAATAATAAATTTTAAAAAATAAAATATTTTTAACGACACAATTTATTGATATAAATGGAAATAGCATAAAAAAAGGAGGTTGCTATGACCTATAGCGACACAATGTCGCTATGGGCCATAACACCTCCTGTGATAGTCCAAAAAAAATATTATAAATATATAAAATAAAAATCAATAAATTAATTAAAGCAATAAAATGAAAAAAAAAATGAAAGAAAAAAAGAAGTATAAAATTAAAATATTTTAAAAAATTTATAAAATAAATGTGTAAAAAGTAAAAAAAAAAAAAAAAAGGAGGTCACTATGGCCTATAGCGACACAATGTCGCTATGGGCTATAGCGCCTCCTATGGTAGTCCATAAAAAATATATTAAAAATATATAAAATATAAATGATAAAATAAACTGAAGGAAAAAAATGTTAAAAAAATGTAGAAGAAAAAATAACAAATTGTAAAATTAATTTATCCAAGAAAAAATTGTAAAATAAATATGGAGAAAAAAAATAAAAAAAGGAGATTTGCACCATAGTAACACTGCTTGAGATATTTTTGGTCACGTTTGTCTTTTTGCGCCAGTTCACAATGTTTAATTTGAATTGTGCTTTTCAAAATCGAAAGTAGCTATCTAGCATTGGAAAACATTAAAATGAAACGAAGACAAAGCCTTGTGTAGGAAAAGGTAACATCTAATTCCTTTTAATATTTATCCTTTACTAAAGTCACTATGGGCCATAGCGACTTTGTGTCGCTATAGGCCATAGCCTTATTTTTTTAATTTTTTTCCTAATATATATATTTTACCCATTATTTTTTACAAAAAATTATTTTTTAATTCTTTTTTCTTTTTTCTACGTCTTTTTAACATTTTTAAAATACATTTTTTTAATAACAAAATTTATATTATATAAAAAAAAATCATATTTTTAAAATGTGGAAGGAGCTCATAGTGACATTAATAAAATCGCTGCAGCCTGTAGCGATTTTTACTAGCTAAATTTAAGTCGTTTGTAGTTATAAAAAAAAATACACGTGGCATTAATGTCGCTATAGGCCATAGCGACACTGTAGTAAACTACCCCAAAGGTATAAATAGTTTCAAATCAGTCCCATTTACGTAATTAGTTTTAAAAACCACTCCAAATTGATCGATCAGCCTAAATTTTAAATACTCTCATTTAATATTTTTAATTATAGAAGTTATAAAGTAAGAATAAATTTTTTAAAAAATGTGCAAAAAATTAATTAATATTACTTTTTTAGGGGATTAATTAAAATTACTTAAAAATGTATAAAACTAAGCAAATTATAATATGAAGAAGGGATTAGATTAATGGAGCTCAAAAACCAAAGTGGATGATGGATGATGGATCATGTGAGGGAGCCGGGAGCGTAAAGGAAGAGAAGCGAATCCTATGAAATCGAATATAACTTATATTCTTCTCTTCACATTCACTCATAACTAAGAAACAAGGACCCACCATCTGAGTCATCGCTTCTGTCTAGTCTGTATCAGAATCATTCCTAAGCATACAAAGATATGCTACTGTACTTTAAAGGGGTCTTTCATTATCATATATTTTTACAGTTTAACCAATGCCTAAAATTTATCTTTCTTCTTATTTTCTCTTTAATTTTATTTACCAATTTCATTTATTCTTAATGAATTCTCACTAGTTTCAAAATGATTTTATTTTATTTTAGATATACTAGTTTTTTACTATAGCAGTCAAAGTACTTTGTGAATTTAGAAAGTATGGTAAAGTAAGGTTTAATTGCATTTTGGTTTAGGTGGTTTTAATAATTTTACCTTTTAAGTTAAAATATATCGTATTAGTTTTTGTATATATATATATATATATATTTAAGTTTATATAATCACATAAATTTTTTCTTTTAATCAAGTAATAATATAATTATATAAATTTATAGTTTCTATAATTACATAAACTATCTATTTTAATTTTTATAAAAATAGATGAAAAAACAAAGAGAACAAAAAATTTATATAAAAATTAAAATAACATATTTTTAACTATAAATATTAAAAAGTAAAATTTATAAAATTATATAAACTAAAAAATTAATTAAATTTAAGGATAAAAAATAAATTTTTTTTAGACGAATCATAATAGATTAGATTAAAACAATTTAAGTAATCTATTTAGATTTATTAAAAAAATATTTGAGAATTTGAGCCTAAACTGTTCTACTCTCACAAAAATACTAGATTTTTCTAATTTAAGTGGCAAAATATGAGGAACCATGTTATAAATTGGTATCTAAATTGGTTGTTGATCTAGTCAATGTAAAAAGATTGTGTTGGTTTAATAAGTTCAACCCACTTAAATTACTCACTTTTGTTGTAGAGTATTTCTATAGGTGAATGCGTGATGATGCATGTAGTTGAGATATTATGCATATGGTTGTATTAATTGTAGTATTGTTCATATGCTTTGTTAACTATATTGTTGAATGACATTAATGTGGTGAAATATGAAATTATCGCATGTTGTTAAGCTGCTTACCTTGGTAAGGTGTGGAATGCCGTGTTGAGTTGTTTTGTTGTGATGTTAAGTTGTAGATCATGAGGTGTATGTGGTGTAGTTTACATGTTGGTGATTGTTGTGTAATGATTTTACTTTTATACATGTATATGTTCATTCTTTTGATTACCCTTGCATGTTTTTTTGTGGTTGAATTGCGATAATTATGTTTACATGTGAGCGGCATAGAAATATGTTGGAGGAGCTCAACATGTTATGAGCCATGTTGTTGGCGGTGTAGCTTGATACTACCTTTAATGGTGGTTTTGTAGTGTTATTTAACCAACTACGTTATAGTTACAATTTCTATTAGATTATTGTATATATTTATATGTGTATCGAATGTGTTATAGTTTGATTGTTGAACCTTTACACTTTCAAATTAGTTTTATCCTTATGCATATATTATATTACTAATCATGTACCAAGAACTATTTGTATGATAGATGTATTTGTTTTTCATTGTTAATAGTTGATCTGTTAAATGTAAGAATTGTGCGGGGTCATTACACAATGTTAATAATGATATAATACTAAGATGTCATGACAATAAAAATTTAATAATATTTTAGTTAAATTTCACTTTTAATTCTTGACATAAAAGTAATAAAATAAGATATAAATGATAACTAAAAGTGTAATTTAGTTTAAATATTATAAAATAGGTTAAATATCTCTTTTGGTCCCTTACAATGTTTTTTGTTTCAATTTAGTCCCACTTTAATTTTTGGTCTCAATTTGGTCCTCAATAATTTAAATCGTTGCAATTTGGGACTTCCGTCTAAATGATTTAAACGGAGTTAACTGGTGACCACGTGGATGCCAGGTGGATGCTACGTAGGTGGATCTAAAAATACTTGAATACACCTGGAACCAGAACGGTCCGTTCTGAAACCAGAACGGCCCGTTCTGGTTACACTATTGGTGTGTAAATTTTGCACCTGGAACAGCCCGTTCCATGTCCAAAATTAACGCACCAACAGTGTAACTAGAACGGGCCATTCTAGTTTCAGAACGGGCCGTTCTGGTCCAGAATTTTGTGCACAAAAAAACTAAAATACAAAGCATTTCAAACACTAGATTTGGTAATATTGTTAATGAGGATTAATAACTTCAATTGCTAAATATTTGGGCTATACAGTATATCATTAAGGATGATGCAATATATCACTAAGGACAATGGTAACAAGTTTTATTTAATTGTTAGTCAAACTGGAGTGAACCACTTACTACCAAATTGACACTATACAATCAAGGATAAAACGAAACAGTGTTTTTCTTTGAAGTCATTGACGATCTACCGCAACAATAACAACTTGTTCTTGAGGAGTTACCCCTAAACCCTGAATTTTATTTTCAATTTTTGAAATACATTGCGGCATTTTAGTCGAGATTTTGAACTGGATAAATTCAAATCAAAGAAATATTTTGGAAGATCTTATCTTATTTGATTTTTTTTTTATAGTTTTATTCATAAATGAATAAATTTATTGTATTTTTTATTTATTATATATTTATTAATATAGATATAATAAAAAAAACAATAAAAAGCATGGCGTTCTAGAACGTTCAAAACGGCCCGTTCTAAAACCAGAACGGCCCGTTCTGGTTTCAGAACGGGCCGTTTTGGTTTTAGGTTTTTTTTCGGAATTTTGGTGTCCACGTGGCAACAATTAACTCCGTCTAAATTATTTGGACGGAAGTCCCAAATTGCAACAATTTAAATTATTGGGGACCAAATTGAGACCAAAAATTAAAGTGGGACTAAATTGAAACAAAAAAACATTGTAAGGGACCAAAAGAGATATTTAACCTATAAAATATTAACAATTGTGTCATGACATGATGTTTTTTTTTTGTCCGTCCCTGGAGTATCCAGGGCCGACAGCTGGCCCCAAGATTTAATGCGACTGCATACACAAGGCAGGATTCGAACCCCTGACCTTGCTTAAGCGTGGATCAACCCCTACCGCTGAACCACACGCTTGGGTTGTCATGACATGATGTTAAATCATAACTAATGTTATAATTTTAACGATAAATGGATAAATGTTCAACAAGAAAACCAAAATAATAAATTTTATAAAATTGAAAAACTAAAATTATAAATTTAAAAATACAAGAAAAAAATTATAAATTTAATATTATAAGAGAATTAAAAAGATAATTTAGCCATTTTTTTATTAATAATAATTACAATAACAATATTATGATTTGAACTTAAAATTTTGTACATAATTGATGAATCCTAATGATTTATTATAAACATTATTTGGTAATTATTTTAAAAAAATTGATCATAAAAAATTGAAAAAAGACATCAACGTAATTCCATGGGAACGAATTTGTAAAAAAATTAACATATTGGAAAACTTGTATTAAATCTTCGAAGATTTCTATAAATTAAACTTTGATATCAAAGGTTGTTTAGTCATATTTCCTCTTACGCTTTGTTTGATTCCATGAATTTGCAAAGGAAGGAATGAGGGGAAACCAAAAGCATTTTTCTATAAAAATTATTCTGCTAGTACTACGATATAGTATAATAAATAGATAAAGTAGGATTTTTTCTGATCCATAAATTATATTAGTCATCCCAAATCTGATGAAAAGGGGAAGAAGAATAAGTTTAAACTTTTTGCACAGATTACAAAACTAGAAAAAAGAGCACAAATCACAAAGTTCATTATCGTACAACATTTTAATATTCAAATAATGAAATTATCAATAAAATATAATTTGTAAATCTAAAAAATATAGTACTATGACTATCATTTATCTTTCTTTCTTTCTTTTCATTTTATTTTTCTTACCAAACAAAATGAAAAGTTATATTATTACTTTTATTCCTTTTCATTACTTTTCTTTTCTTATATTTTCATATTTAAACTAAAGACACTATTCATTTTATTTTTAATAAAAACAAATGCAAGATTCAATAAGATAGATAATTTATTATTATTATTATTATGAAATATTAAGGTTTGATAAATACTAAATAGATGAATAACTTTTTTCAATTTAAATTTTTACATTTGGAAAAGGAGAAGATTGAAGCGTGTAGTGTCGTCAAAGTTGTTCACTCAAAAAGTTAAGAAAAGGAGTCCTCACATTTTTGAACAAAAGCACATAATAATAATAATCAAAAGAAAAAATGAATTTACAAACGCGTCTGAATTGGTGAACAGGAATTGGAATGGAAGAAAGTGGGAAGTAACATGGTAATTAAGATGCAAGTTCCTTGAAGAAGCAGAGGTAGAAGATTGGTGGAAAAATAAAAAAATGTTAACTGTGTTGAAGTCAAAGAAGGTGGACCCGAAGAAGATACGCTCAACAACGTTGCTATTAATAAGAAAAATGAGATTTTGACAGGAGAAGCGACAAGTGCAGGTGGGATAATCCTCTCTGCTTCCTTTCCATAAACAACAAACAAGATCTCAAAGATTTTGATCCTCTCAATCTCCCTTTCACATCATTATAAACCATTTCTCTCTTCCCTTTTTTCTCCCATTTTTCTCACACCCCTTTTGCTTTCTACATTCAATTGAGGGAACATGGCTGCCGCCGCTGATCTTCTCATGCCGGAAATGGGTGCCGGAAAGTTGCACGTGCTCGCCGTTGATGACAGCCACGTCGACCGCAAGGTCATTGAACGCTTGCTAAAAATCTCGTCTTGCAAAGGTATGTAACTAAAGGTGGAAAATTTTGGTGTTTTCTCTTGCACCTGGATCGGGTTTTGATGGTTTTTGGAAATGGGTTTTTGGTTTTGGCAGTGACGGTGGTGGAGAGTGGGAGCATGGCTCTGCGGTATTTGGGGTTGGATGGGGATGAGAGCTCCATTGGTTTTGATGTAAGCAAATTTGCCTTTTGGGTTGTTTAGTAATTTGGGGTTTTTACTTGGCACTTGGAAGTGATGCTTATGTTGTTGTATGATTACTGTGGTGGCAGGGTGTGAAGGTTAATTTGATTATGACAGACTATTCTATGCCGGGGATGACTGGATATGAATTACTCAAGAAGATAAAGGTGAGAAATCAGATTTTTTATTTTTTATTTTAAATTTAATTTGTTGTGGTAGATGAATGGAAGAGAGAAGGGAGAATTGTTAGTGTTTTGCTGATTTAATAGTAGTGGGTTTTCCCCCTTTTTTCCTTGATTTTTAATTTTTTTTCTTCTGTTAATCTCTGCAGGAGTCGTCTGTATTTAGAGAGATTCCAGTGGTGGTTATGTCTTCTGAGAATATCTTGACCCGAATTGATAGGTAAGCTCTTGGTTAGAATTGTTAGTGTTTTACTGTTTGGTTCTTGTGTGGTTTTAGGAAGCTGGATACCTTTGATTTTCTGGCTGAATTGTTTGACAAAAATTCTGGATTTATGTGGGGATGTTTACTAGTTTTCGGATGATGTTTGTTGATTTGCCTTTGCTAATGCTTTGATGAGCTAAAGCATCAGATAATTGGGGAGTGTCACATTGCTGCATCTGTAGTCCTTGTGTTTTTTGGACATGAATCCCATCTAAACTTGAATTGCATTAGGGAAAAAGCAAGAATATATTTTTTTTGTTGATATGATTAGATCCCCCTTGATTTGGTCACATGGGTAGATTGCACTGTTTCTTGGCCATGTGAATAAGGGGATAAAGGAGATTAGATATTTGATGATTTTATTAAAAGGATCACTCACTGTGAATAATAATATTCCTGAGATTTTAGTTAGTTAGTTCAATGGCATCATGTGATCCATGTAGCTGACCTCACATAGTGGGATAAGAATATTGTTGATGTTAATGTAATAGATCCCTAACAATTCCCATTCTAGGTTGGTTCTAGTAAAATTCATCTCCTATTATGAATTAATCAACTAATAATCTCATCACGTTAGTCACATCAAGCGTTTTGGGAACATGCTGTTTCTGACTTGCGTTTGTGGCTACAATGGTTGGCATGGTAGCAATTATTGTCACTATGTTATAATAATAATAATTGACACGTAATTATGCATCTTATCAATAACTTATGCTACAATGCTTTCATAAATACCTGGAATTATTGGAAAACACCTCAGTGTTACAATGGAATATGACTATATAGTTTGTTAATGATCAGTTTAACATTTGAACAAAGTTGTATGCCACAATCTTTACTCTCAAATTTGATGATTATTTTGACTTGTAAACTCAGTTATTCATCGTTTACTTTTACTGATTGGCAGTTGCTTGGAGGAGGGAGCAGAGGAATTTCTGCTGAAACCTGTCAAGTTGTCAGATGTAAAACGCGTAACAGATTTCATCATGAGAGGTGAAGGAAAGAATGGAATAAGAAGATCTCTGAAAAGAAGCCGATCAGATGATCACACTCCATCTCTAACAGCTGCATTCTCATCAGTTTCTCATCCATGCGATCTATCATCGTCTCCATCACCACCTGTATCGCACTCGAAGAAATCTAGATTGATCATAGATTGAGCAGTGCTGTTCATGTCTCCTCCATTTTTGCCAAAACATTGTTCATATCCAAAAACCTCTGCTGTGATTCACCTTCTTATACTACACATCGCTGACAATGAGTATTAGGATTAGGAGTGAGGAAGAGGATGACAGAATCATTTTGTTAGTTTGGCCGCTCACATCTTTTTTTTTTATTACTGATTTTGCTGTTGTACAAAGAAAGTTCAATGAAATTAATGAAACCCTCTATTTTGAGGGGTCTTACTTCAAAATTTTGTTTTCCTTCTGTCTCCTAATAAGCATTCCAATTTTGAATACAAATTTGTTTTCAACTTTGTCATGTGAATAAGAAACACCATCTACTGGTTTGAACATTGAAGTACATGATTTGTCTCTCTCAATTCTAGCTTTAATCAGATTACTTTCTGAATTCCATGAGAGCACCACTAAATCATCAGACAATGCATTTACACCCCTTCCCCAAAAAGTGTACTGGCAGTACAGCAAAAACATGGAACAATCAGCAAGTTTACTTGAAATTGTCTAAAGTCACGAAAATGAAGGTTCTTCATAATTTTGTACACATGCATGACATGCAATTATGTAACTAACAGCATCCAGCGTGTATTATGCAAGATGGGTCCTTAATTGTTTATTAATAATTGATGATCACTAAAAAAAAAGAGGTGCACATAATTTTTTTTAATAAAAAAATAGTTTAAGTGATAGCCAAAACAGGTTGTTATAAATCAAAGAGAACATTATACCCTGATATGTAGATATATTAATAAACGTTGCTTTATTTTAAGGTGAGAGAACATTTTCTTTTAAGATACTAATGCAGAGGAGTTAATAGGATGGTTAGGCCTTTTCTTTTTAGACGTGCTTGTAAGGTTACTTCTCAATTCTCTATAGAAATTCTCAATTAAATCAACTACAGTTGTTCACCACAAATCCCGTTTCTGTTGAAACATCCCAAGGTATCTCAGAATGAACCTAAAAATCCAAAAACAGTGCCATCCCTGTTGAGTGAACATGGTCAAACTATTTTTCTTTTCTCCACAATCATCTGCAGAAATGAAGGAACAATAAAGATCATATTATAATCCAAGAAGTTCCTGTTACCACCCACAATAGGGGTAATTCTAATGTATTTTAGTTGTCATCAAGCCCCAAAAATTTTGCATTGATAACAAGGTTCACACTTCCCTTAGGCTTAAGGTCAAGAATTTTAATTCTTATACTTTTTTGTTCTGCACTGAGATATCTTTCGACTATTAGTCGGAGACTAATTTCTTTCAACGACAAAAATGAGTTTTACATATTATTCTAACAAAGTTTATTCTATGCAATGTATGCTCATGTAATCAAACTCCTGTCAATGTGTATGAATCAAACTCCTGTCAATGTGTATGAATCAAACTCCTGTCAATGTGTATGAATCAAACTCCTGTCAATGTGTATGAATCAAACTCCTGTGAACATGCTTAGAGAATTAAATGAATTATCTACTAACGTGAAGTTATGGTGTGTTCCTTTAATGATGCCGTGCGGCAGGTAGCATGTGAGTCCAAAATCATAATCTTCTCAATGAGAATTTAAGTATCCAACATGATTCTCGTAAGATGAGACCTTAACTACGTTGCATCTACCAAAGAGAGAATACGACAATACCCCTTAAACAAGATGTGCATTTTCCTAACGATTTGAAGGCATGACGACCAACCATAGGTTATACAATAAATAAGCAGCATTCGACCCCTTCAAGCTAAAATTCCGACAACCACCTTTCCCAAGGGCAACAGCTGGAGCAAGATTGAGCCCTCACAAGTTACCCTCTTGAGAGACGGCAAGCACAACACAACATAGGATAGGAACATTAATTATATCTAATTAACTATTGCAATCAAACTTAGAGGTGGGACGGCACAACCATTATATCTACCGTCAAAAGAGGGAGCATTTATCAATTATCACTGCCCATCATTTTTTTTTTATATAAAAAAAATGAACCAATGGCTTATATATAATTATCAAATCGCAAGTTATAGCCTGGTAATTACTTAGGCCATTCTCTATTACTTTACATTTATTATCTAGATGAACAATTTTTTTTAGGCCATTCTCTATTACTTTACATTTATTATCTAGATGAACATTTTTTTTAAATACTCTCAATTATCAGCTAGTTTTTTTATAGCTTCGAATTAGCTTATATTCCTTAATTTTGTCAAACACTCCCTAAATGAATTTTTTAGCTCAACTCATTCTGTCCCTTTTTTGTTTCATCTAAGCTAACCATCTAAATTTTGGCCGACTTATGTATAATTTCATTGGTCATCAATTTGGAATTGTCCTTTGTGGCCAATTTAAGCTCGTACTGACATGGCACCAATGACAACTACCTCATTGAAAATATCAACAACCGTGGCCAAGAACATTGAAAACATACTATACTAGTGTTATTTTGAGACTACCATTTTATTTTTCTTCTCATCTTACTATTCTTCTATTTTGTTCTCCTTTGTTCTTTTCTTTGTTCTTTCAACCAGATCATTCATGCCTGTGATCAGTTGCAAAACACAAACAAAAATTTGAGTCCTCAAATTCCCATCCCAAAATATATCAATGTCATCCCCTAGTAATGCAATTGCAAAGGCTGTGGCTGCTACAGCTGGGGCAATGTTACTCATTGCTGCAGTTTTTGTTTACTTTTTTTACAAATATGTTCTTGCTAGATACCACCAGAGACACAAAGTTGGAGCAAGTTTGCTTCGAGAATCAGGGGTGAACCTTGAGTATATAAACAAAGTTGGAGGCAATGTGAAGGGGTTAATAGTTGAAGAAAATGGTGTTGATGTACTTTATGTGATGGACACAGAAAGAAGACCTTTGATAACTGGATTCACAAATAGTATATTCAATCCAAGTTATGAAGATGATGGAGAAGAGAAGAGAATTGATATAATGGTCCAAAGGTCCAAAGTATCCGAGCCTCAGATTCCACCAGCATGTGAATCTCCAAGCTTGGTTGGTCAAGAGAATCAAGTTAAGCCAGTGTCACAAATATCATCAGTTTCTACATCACTAACACCAAGACAAAATTTGCAACAATCACCTCAGCTAGCACCTCCACTTCAACCAATACCACAATCTTCACCAATGATTATTGAGAAAAAGGAAACTCAAACACCACCGCCACCACCTCCTCCTCCTCCAACTCGTCCTCCACCTCCACCACCTGGTCCACCTCCACTTCCAAGGGCCAGTGGCTTCATTTCGTCACTGAAACCACCACCTGCTCCTAGAGGGAAAGCAAATATGAAAAACACTAAAGAGGGTGTGGTAGGAGAGAGTTCAAGAGAGAAGGGTGTTGGCCAAACAAAGCTGAAGCCTCTACACTGGGATAAGGTTGCTGCAAACGTTGATCATTCAACAGTGTGGGATCAGATCAATGATGGATCTTTCCGGTATATTTTCATATTATTGTTAATTAGTTTAACTATTCACTTGATCCTCACAGTTGTTCCAATTTAAGTTTTAGTTCTTTATGAGAAAATTGTTAGTTTTAGTCCTTATCACACGTGTATATAAATTAAGTTTTAGCCCTCGAGTTAATATTAGAGAAAACTTTGTGAACTAAAATTTGTAAATATTTGATCTCTGATTTGAACATAGAGTCACAAGTACGATTTTACTCTTATAGAGACTGATTTGGTAGGAAGGAATTATATCTTCTTACTAAACCAAAAACCAAAAAAGAGAAAACTTTATGATAGTGTAAAGTCCTATAAAAACTTTCTGTAATAAACTGATACTTTTATAGGGACTAAAACTTAAAATGAGGACAACTATAGGATTAAATGGGTAGTTTAAGCTTGTTAATTTGACTAGTAACTGTTTTCGTAGCACTGCATTTTCAACTTACACAAGAAGTTTCTTCCTCCATTTACAGGTTTGATGATGAACTAATGGAAACACTCTTTGGATATTCAAACAGCAACAAAACCCAAGAAAGAAACAGAACTCTTTCCTCTTTGGCCAAGTCCAATCCCAACCAACCAGCTCAAATATTCATTCTTGAGCCAAGAAAATCTCAAAACACTGCAATTGTGCTAAGATCACTTGCCATTTCTCGCAAGGGAATCTTGGATGCACTACTTGATGGTCAGGGACTCAGTGTTGAGACACTTGAAAGACTCACTAAAATAGCTCCCACCCAAGAAGAGGAAGCCAAAATCATCCAATTCAGTGGCAACCCTGATCAGCTTGCTGATGCTGAGTCTTTCCTATACCACATTCTCAAAGCAGTTCCAACAGCATTCAACCGTTTGAAAGCAATGCTTTTCAGGTCGAGTTATGATTGTGAGGTTCTTCAGCTCAAGGAACAGCTACAAACACTTGAAAGGGGTTGCAAGGAACTAAGAACTAGCGGCCTGTTTTTGAAGCTCCTTGAGGCCATTCTGAAAGCTGGGAACAGGATGAATGCTGGAACTTCAAGAGGCAATGCACAAGGTTTCAATCTGAGTGCTCTTAGAAAACTTTCTGATGTGAAAAGCACAGATGGCAAGACCAGTTTGCTTCACTTCATAGTGGAACAAGTGGTTCAGTCAGAAGGAAAAAGACAAGCTATGTATCAAAAGCACAACCATCACTTAAGAAATGGTGAAGCAAGCAATGTGAATGTGAATAGACCTTATTCATATAGCATGGTGCAACAAGAGGCAGATAAAGAACATGCAATGCTTGGTTTGCAAGTGTTAGGTGGGCTAAGTGATGAGTTATCTGAAGCAAAGAAAGCAGCTAGCATTGAGTATCACAATTTCATCACTATGTATTCTTCTCTCAATGCTCATGTAAGTGAAATTAGACAGATTATAACATGCTGTGGCAACACTAGGAGTGGTGGATTTATCCACGAAATGAAAGGGTTCCTAGAGGAATGTGAAGGAGAAGTTGAGGTGGTGAAAGAGGAGCAAACAAGGATCATGGAGCTTGTGAAAAAAACAAACGAGTTCTACCTAGCAGGTGCATCAAAAGACAATATGACAAACCCCTTTCAACTGTTTGTGATTGTAAAAAATTTTGCTGACATGGTAGATCAGGCTTGCATAGAACTGAAAAGGAAGGTAGAAAAGAAGAATGTGGGAGGAGAGGCTGTGTCAACAACACCACCTTTATCACCTTCAAGGAGGACGCAACTCAGATTCCCTAACTTTGATTTGTATTTTCTGTCAAATGTGTCAGAAACTACATCTTCTAGCCAATCAGAAGATGATTTCTGAATATGGGTGTTGAATTTATATCAATTTGGTTCAGCAAAATGTTCACTGGTGTTCCCTCATTGATCTTATAGATTTGGCACGTAGAATCTATAACTTTTGACGAATTTCAAAGGTGTACAAAAGATATGATGACTATATGATTATACTTTAATAAGCTTGTTAGAATGGTGATTTGGCTTAGTTGAAATTAAGGGGTGTTAGTTTGTGCCAGAAAGTTGCTGAAATCATGAAAATTTAAAATAAAACGATCAATTTCATAATGTTAAATATTTTATATTGCTTATATATTTTCATTCTCTTGGCAGGAACATAATATAAAAGAAATTTGCCAAGTTACAGGTCAAGCTGTCCTGTAGTAATAATTGAACGGAAAGTTAGACGTAACTATATGTGACTTGATGATTGAAATATGGCCTATTGCTGTTCAAATAATAATGTTGTTAAATGCTTTGGTAGATTAGATTATTAATTAATGGGTCAAGACTGAAGACAAGCTTATCCAACCAACAACCATTGAATTTATCATCGCGAACGGTTCCGCAAAGCTCCCAAATTTATAAGAAACAAACAGAAAAATTCAGAGAGGAAAAAAAAAAAAAAAGCTCACATGAAACTCCTCGAATTTTGATCAACGAAAAAAATACAAACTAACAGACTTTTTTACCTACCCTCTACGTAATATACCTTGTTTTATTAGATAATTTTTATTGGTCTTATTTTCTTAAAATTTTTTATTTTATTGAAAATCATATAGTAAAATACACTCCTATTTAATACATTTTTTTTATATCGTGGATCAAAATTCATTAAAACCTACAATAAAACTTGTAAGAGAAATTATGTCTTAAGAAGTGTGTTTGATAAGCCACTAGGATCAATTTCCTCAAACTAATTATGAGATTTAGGCTAGATTGCATGAAGTCGGAAGTTTCATTACATTGCCACTTCTATATATATATAAAATATTTATAAAGAAAAAAGTAATACATAATCCGAAGCCACTACATATGCGGGACCCCATATCATATGACAAAGTGTTTGATAGCATGTCCATAAATATTCAACGTGACAAAAATACTGACAAAAAAGTTAAGCTGAAAAGTAAGAAGTGGTCACTGCCATCACCCCACGATAAAGTCTGCTACATGAGTTTCCGGGCAAGTGTGATGAGCAACTATTTATTTGTAGAGAGTGTTTGTCCTCTTTCTAACACTTCTTTTTACCCAAATTTATTAAAAATTATAATTTTTTTTTTTTATCGATCTGCCATCTTATTTATTAAGTTTCTTCTGACTTAAAAATAAAGTTTTTAAAAATTGTAATTTTTTTAATAATAAAGAGAGTGTGAACAAGAAAATGCTAGAATGAGTGTGATGGCATTTCTTTGTTCCTTCTAGGTTTCACCAACTATACACATGTTGAACACGGATTGGTGAGGCTCGCATATCATTGGACGGTGGAGATTTAAGTCAACGTCAACGGTGGTCTTTTATCAGACATGTATATATAAATGATAAATCAGACAAGCATATAAACTTGTGAGAAACTAAACATTCATCAAACGAAACCTACTCCTCTTAGATATAATAGAAGCACGAGGGGGATTGAAGAGAATAGAGATGATGAGAAGAGAATTTATTGAGAAGGCTTGTGTTGTGTCTTTGAAGGCTCACAAGTCACCAGATAAGCCTTACCTTGTTGAAAAGATCAGCAGAAGCGAAGTTATCATCTGCTTTCCAGGATCAGATGCTGTCAGGGATTGGTATTCTCAGACAAACTTTGGTCAAACCAAAATCAATCTCGATCTCTTTCCCTCCCTCAGAAGCATTGGTAATGATGAACCAGCTTTGGTCAATGAAGCCTTTCTAAAAAGATTCCAAGCTATTTTGCTCAAACCAGCACTTCCAGCTGAGGTATGTATTTCTCCTTCTCTTTCAAAACTTTGGTTCTTCAAGATTTAGTTGTGTCTCTTGCCTGCCAGTGATTTAGCCTTTGATGAGATAGTGTTCTTTTGATATAAATGTTTCGAAGTAGTATTAAATTTTACTATAAATAAGAGTGGGATTGGACTAAAATGCATAATTACATTTTGAAATTCTAAAATAATTAAAGTTTTGAAAAAGTGATAAAGTGATCCGAATTTAAGATAGGAGGGAATATATCACAAGCAACTTTTTATCAGTTAATGATTAGCTTACTTAGAAAATTAGCCCTTGATTTTCAATTTTGGACAACTGCGTGTAGTATTAAAAAAAAAATTATGTAGAAGATCACTTTTAGTTTTTCTTTCCTTTTTAGACTCTGCTAGTGTCATAAATAATCTGGATTTCTAAGTAAAGTAACTGAAACTGATTTGTCAACTGTTACTTCCCTTGAATGAAGGAAACAAAAATGATAAATATTAATAACACCAGGTGTGACAGTTTTATTGGTAACTCACTTTTGTTCCAATGCATTACTAGTTCATGTATATATATGGTCATGCACAACTTGATTGGTCAAACTTCCAATTCTTCACTTTTCTTACATCACATAACATTAAATTTTTGCAGGTGAAGAAAGCATTGAGTAAAAATAAGCAAATAGTGTTCGCAGGACACTCCTCTGGTGCTCCAGTGGCCATTCTAGCAACCCTTTGGGCCTTGGAAAACTACCAAACTCCAAAAAACCAATTTGGTATCCCTCCTAAATGTGTAACATTTGGTTCTCCCTTAGTTGGGAATCACATATTTTCCCATGCCACAAGACGAGAAAATTGGTCACACTACTTCTTTCATTATGTGATGAGATATGACATAGTGCCACGAATCCTCCTTGCACCCAAATCCAATTCTCTCATCAGTGAACCAATTTCACAGTCCTTCAACCCCAAATCCAAAGATTTCATGAGTGAATCAGTTGGAAGAACCAATGCAAAGGCAACATCAGATTTCTACGTTGCCATAATGTCAAATGCTGCAACTGTCACAAACTATGCTGCTAGCAAGTTAATGGGCAGCACAGACACCACACTGCAAACTCTGGCAAATTTTATTCCCTTAAGCCCTTATAGACCCTTTGGTACTTACATTTTCTGCACTGGAAATGGAAAGTTAGGAAAGCAAATTGTGATAAATAATCCAGAAGCAGTTCTGCAGGTACTGTTTTTCTCTGCTCAATTAAGCACCGAAGAAACAGAAGCTGCTCAAATTCCCTTTAGAAGCCTACGAGATCATGCGATTTATAGCACCGAACTTCAACAAATGGGAACGCAGAGTGTTGTGAACTTGGATCAACTCGACAAGATTCCTTTGTCTGAAGATGCTGCAGGTGGCTCTGTTTCAACCTTTAACGTAGCCTTAAATGACCTTGGCCTGGTAAGTAACATTTATTCTGCATTATGTTAATTATTAGAATACTATAATTATGTACTAGGTAGTAGACCTTAAGCAACTGTAGGAAAATAATTAATCTCCTATTCTAGTAAAATCATGATAAAATTCTAACTGTATAGTTCTTGACCATCAAAATTGTTTTTGCAACTTTTGAACATTGATACATCAATCATTACATGAAAAAAATGTCATAAACTAACCAAAAAGTTAATCATTAAGACGTCGGTATAGTTTTTGTTGGATAATCTTAAATTTCTAGAGATATCCGAGATATCCGAGATATTCGAGATATCCAAGATATCCGGGATATCCGATTTAGTTATCTGGAATTATTTGATTTTGAGTTATTTGGTTTCAGATTAGATAAGATAGTTTTTTGGTAAGTTTTGATTTGATAAGATATTTTATTATCTTCTTGTTAATTCAGTACGTTGTACAATGGCTATTTAAAGGCCATCTCTTATTCAATAAAAATCACAGTGAGTTGCTACGATCACCCACAATTTTAGTGTTACTCGTCTCTCTTAGTTTTTCTACAAATTGGTATCAGAGCTATATGCTCTGAGTGCCGAGTGTGAGGGGAAAACAGTGTGCGCCTGTGAAGGGGGAAGAAAGAAGAAAGAGAGAGTAATGGCAAAGGTTGTGAATGGAATGACCGTACCACAACTGTCAAAGAAAACCAATTATGATAATTGGTGTTTACAAATGAAGACCCTGTTGGGTTCCCAAAGTCTATGGGACATAGTGGAGAAGGGGTTCCAAGAACCCGAGGAGGACGAAGACCAATCTGTGGCTCAGATTGCCGCATTGGAAAAGACACGAGTGAAGGACAAATCGGCTTTGTATTTTTTGTACAATGCCGTGGATGAGTCAGGTTTCGAGAAGATTGCAAACGCTGCATCTTCAAAGGAAGCATGGAAGATCTTAGAGGTTGCGCACAGAGGTAACCACCGTGTCAGACAGATCCGACTTCAAACTCTCCGAGGAGAGTTTGAGAGTTTGAAGATGGAGGATAAGGAACAAGTATCCGAGTACATAACTCGGGTGGAGAAGGTGGCTAACCAACTAGGAAGGAATGGGGAGCCAATGCCAGCAAGTAGAATTGTGGAGAAAATCTTGAGATCATTAACAGATGATTTCGAGAGTATTGCATGCGTAATTGAGGAGTCAAAGGACTTGTCAGTTCTCTCAGTGGAAGAGCTCGCTAGGTCACTCGAAGCCCACGAACAAAGGAGGAGGAAGATGAAGAATACTCTTGATCAAGCATTACAGGCGCAACTTGATTTGAATGAAACTCGGAACACTCAGGGCCGAAGATCAGGAGGACAAGGACGAGGTGATCATGGAGGACGAGGCAAAGGACGAGGTGATCAAGGACGAGGTCGAGGACGAGGTGACCATGGAGGTGGACAAGGACGAGGTGATCGTAGCCAAGGAAGTCAGCCGAGGTCCGAGGTGGATTGTTATAAGTGTGGCAAACTCGGCCACTACGCAAAGGAATGCAGATCGGCAAATTGCTACAACTGTGGCAAATACGGTCACATAGCAAAGTATTGCCGAGCTAAAAGCCGAAGTGAAGAAAAAGGGAAGAATCTTCTCACAGAAGAAGAGGACGAGGAAGCAGGAATTTTGATGATGACGCAGAGCTCGGAGACCAAGCTACGTCCGAGTTCTGCCTCCGAGGTCCAGCTAAACTTGAGTTGCGTCGAGAGATCAACAATTGAGCCTCCAAGCTCATATGAGAAGTCAGAAGCCGAGCTTGATTCGAGTTGCCTAAACAACTCGATCTGGTATTTGGACACTGGAGCGAGCAATCATATGTGTGGAGAAGAAAGTTTCTTCAATGAACTCATCAAGGTAAAGGCTGGATTCGTGTCATTTGGGGATGATTCCAAGGTGGCGGTAAAAGGGCGTGGAACCATCAAGTTTATACAGAAGGATGGACGAGTTGGAGAAATAAGGAATGTCTACTACGTTCCCGAGCTTAAGAATAACATCTTAAGCATGGGGCAGATGATGGAGAAAGGAAACTCGGTTCTGATGAAGGATCGAGTGCTTTATTTGAAGGACAAGCATGATCGTTTAATAGCCCGAGTGGAGATGAAAAAGAATCGGATGTATAAACTGGAGATGAACATCATTCAAAATAAGTGCTTAAAGCTAGACGTGAAGGATGAAGCAATGATGAGGCATTCTCGTTTTGGGCATTTAAACATTGGAGGTTTGACCGAGCTATCAAAGAAGGAGTTGGTGCATGGACTACGTGGTGTTGGGTATTCAAGAACAAGTTTTCCGAGCTCGTCCGAGTACAAAGCAAAGGAGCAAGACATCTACAACTCCACTGACGAGTTACATGTAGTATGTCTATTGACAAGAACAGAAGACATAAAATCTGAAGAGGTGGTACTTGATGAAAGATGGAAGAAAGCAACGGATGAGGAGATCGGATCAATTGAGAAGAGTGAGATGGGAAGTAAAGCTGAGCTAGTTGAGGAGTTTAAAGAAGTGAAGAGGGAGTTTGTGATGACCGATTTGGACATCATGAAGTACTTTCTGGGTTTAAAGGTGGACCAAAGAGCAACGGGTATTTTTGTGTCCCAAAAGAGGCATCAGCCACCTCGACGCAGGGGGTGCTGGACGTTGCATGGCTCGCGGGGCCATGGTACACAGAGGAGTATCGCGCTCTGGTGGAAGAAGCATCGAAATGAAAGAAGAAGGAGAAATTTAAGATTATGGGGGAGTTTTGTTGGATAATCTTAAATTTCTAGAGATATCCGAGATATCCGAGATATTCGAGATATCCAAGATATCCGGGATATCCGATTTAGTTATCTGGAATTATTTGATTTTGAGTTATTTGGTTTCAGATTAGATAAGATAGTTTTTTGGTAAGTTTTGATTTGATAAGATATTTTATTATCTTCTTGTTAATTCAGTACGTTGTACAATGGCTATTTAAAGGCCATCTCTTATTCAATAAAAATCACAGTGAGTTGCTACGATCACCCACAATTTTAGTGTTACTCGTCTCTCTTAGTTTTTCTACAGTTTTTGTCTAATGAAAATTATAGGTTTGTTTATGAAGTAAATGAATTTTCTATACTATCAATAGACAATTGTTAGTGCCAACCGTGAAATATTTGATGATTAATTTTTGTTGAATAATTCGGTTGTTTATATTGATTGAGAAGTAAGTTCGACTTTTTTGATAACTAATTTTTTCCAAGTAATCTGGTCGAGTATTTTTAGCCTGTTTTTCTTTCTTAACTTTTTTTTTTTTTTTTTTCATTTGCATATCTTGAATCCATGACTTAACAAATTGAGTCCGTTTTCACTTTGATCAATGGTTTGTTGGTTAAGTTTAATTCTTGATAATACTAACAAGAACGAGTCCAGTGAATAATACATTTTTCTTGTGGATCTAGCTAAGAATTTGGTGAATATGCATGAGATAATGAATTCCTTTGTCTGGAATTATAGAGCCCAAGAGCAAGACTGTGCCTTCGTGCAGCAGCAGAGTTGGAGGCAAGGAGATGTGACAACGAGAACAAACTGAATCAGAAGAAAGGCTTTGTTGAGGAAAAAATGAAGGAGCTTCAGAAATACAGAGAATTATGGGAGCATCAGAAAAAGGGTTTCTACGACGGCTTCAGGGAGCACAAGAAAGCCGAAGATTTCAAAGCAAACGTGACAAGGCTAGACCTGGCAAGTGTGTTTGATGAGATGATAGAAAAGCTAAGAAGTTACGAACTCCCAGATGAGTTCGAAGGGAAGAAAGAATGGATTGATCTTGGAACAAGGTTTAGGCAACTAGTGGAGCCTCTAGATGTTGCAAACTATTATCGCCATGCAAGGCATTACGAGGATGATCATTCTTCTTACATGGTTAAGGGAGGAAGGCCAAGCCGTTATAGGTACCCTCAAAGGTGGTTGGAACATGCTGAGAGAAGACCACATCAAGTTATCTCAGAATCTTGTTTCTGGGGTGAGGTGGAGGAAATTGGGTACAAGACAAGTAACGGTAATGGGTCGTTTGAGGATGTTAAGGAGAGGGTTGAGAGATTAGAGACTCAGATCAAAGGATGGAGTGTGACAGGGGTTTTGGCTAAGGATGTTTTGTTGGAGGGTTCTACCTTTGTCAAGTGGTGGAAAGCTTTGCCTCAACATCACAAGGAACAATCATGCATTAGAAATCTTATTTGAGAGTGACACGATACGAGACAAACATGCATTCCAAGTTTACTCTCAGCTTGTGTCTTGCCTGAGAGTGAACGTTTTTGTTTTTGTTTCTATTGTTTTCTTATTTATTTTCTTTTTTCTTTTTTGTTGGTTACTTCTCTTCTGTGGTTTGTCATAAACATCATGAGCTTTCTGTCTGTTCTCTTCTGTGGTTTGTCATAAAAATATTTTTTTAATTAGACTAATTAATTCATCTCGAAGAGTCTTAATTAGAATATTTAATATCATACAATGTCTTTTGTAATCATATAACATTAACATGGAAATAGGCATTCCGTGCCTACATAAAAAAATTAGTGTTTTTACAAAAAACAGAAAGTGAATAATTATTATTTTTAAAGAGATTAGTTGTATTTTTTTTTGTATATATATATATATATATTATTTTATCTTTAAATATAAATTAGTAAAAAAAATAAAATAAAATACAACACAAGAATATAATTATCTTTAAAAAAAATACACCGAAATATTCTTTTTATATATTATTATAAATATATAATGTGAAACAATACGGTGAATTAGACACTTCCTCATAAAATGTAACCAATACTATATTAAAGGGTTGATCACATGAAAGACATGTTATTATAAGTGTCATCCTCAAAAAAGAAAAAAACATTACTATTGAGGAATCTTGATGTTTATAGAATACTGTTTAACTAAAAATATGAAAGTGTCACCCACTCACACATGACTCAAAATGCCAACTTTTTTTTAAAATGCCAACTTAAAAAAAAAAAATTAATATCAAACGGTAACATTTATCGAGTATAATACGGATTAAGATTCAACTAAAAAACACACCATCTAAAAGTAATTCAATCTTGCCCAAAAGAGTAAAGTAATACATGTTTTTGTGTTGTCACAGAACACATGCATGGAATAAGGTTGTAGGATTCAGAAACGAAAAAAGATGAATGCAAAGAGATTTTGCAAAATGGTGCCCGAAATTAAAAGCATTCACACCCTACAAATTACGAATGCTAGAAGGGGTATTTAAAATTTTAGAGCCTTCAATGCATGGGTAAGAGAAATTTGCTTACAATGTGTTTATCTGCGAAGAAATGCCCAAAAAAATAGCATGGAGAGAGAAGAAATAATATTGTTCAAATAAAGTTGCATTATTTATTTAATATAAGATTTTTCAAAGAAGAAATTTGTAGATATAAATTCTATGTTTGTAAATTTTTTCACAATTTTGAGGTCAAATGGCGAAGAAAACATAAAAGAGAGAAGACATCAATTTTTCTCACATTTTTATCTCTCTACTCTTTCATCCGAGTATGAAACACACTTCATTCGAATAAGTTACTGAAAAAAGCGAAGAAAACGACTCTTGCTCTCATAGTCTACCAAATTTGATTGTTTATATTTGGTACATCTAGTTGTTTTTGGCCGTTCGCGGAGGTGGACATTGTTCTTATTTGATGGGATTATTTTTGTAATATTTGTCTGAGAAAATATTTTATGAATTATTTTTATATGGTTATTACACAAGGATACTCCACAATGATAAGATATTGTCCGCTTTAAGTTTTAGCCCTCACGGTTTTGCTTTTGGTCATCACTCAAAAAGTCTCTCAATCATTGAAGTATGTTTGTGTTATATAAATCGTTATTTCTTGTCTTATTTTATCGATGTAAGACTTGTTTGTATCCCAACATTATTCGTATAGGTGGATGTTGTATTTGAATAGTTGGATTGTCCATTTAAATACTAGAGGTGCTTATTAGAATAGTAGTATGATGTATTCGAATACCATGTGTATTTATTCAAAGAAGTAATACTTCATTCAAAAATTACTTCATTTTATTTAAATATATAATCTACTGTTTGATTTTTTATTTGAATATGTTATAAGTTTTAATTTATTTTATTGGAATATGGTGTATTTTTATTCGAATGAATAAGAAATAAAAAAAATTGGTTCATAACACAAAAGGAATAAATTTTAATTTTTTTTATTAATTATAATTTGTTTTCTCTCGATCCATTTAAATTAAATAACTTCATAATATTATTTTTCTTATATTTCTTTTTACTTATTTCTCTTATACCAACCAACCTTATTTTTATCATATTTCTTATTTATTTCTATTCACTTATTTTTTTTTATCTTTTATTTTGTTTTTTTACTTTATTTTTCACATATCTCTCTCCTAACAATCAAATGCAGTATTAATGACGAGAATCATTTTGGTTCATGCGCACAATGTTCTCTGAACACTATTTGTAAAGTTGACTGTTTTCACTTTGAAATTGAAAGTTCTAATGGCTCTGATTATAACACATTTGAATTTTTAAATTATTTTTTTCATATAGATTTTCTTAATTTCTTAATCTGTTAATATATTTTTTAAAAATTTAAAAATGAAAAGGTTGAGCTGTGAGAGAGTGAAAATTGAGAGTTGTGACATGGTGGGTTCCTAAGAGAGAGGGGGTATAAAGGGTGACCTCCCTTACATCATCAACATGTGTGCTTATACCCAAGAGATTTCAAACCATGTGTTTTATATGTGCATCAAGTATACATTTACTTTGCATTTAACAGCCGTTGTGTTTTTGGGTTCAATAGATCAAAGTAAAAAAATGTTGGATTTTGACTTTGGCAACTCAAGTGAAAACTTTTCCAAATAGATTGGTTTATAAAGGAATTATTTATGGGTAAGAGTACCGTTTGCATTTTTGTTTTTTTGGGTATATGTATTGTGTTTATATTGAATTTGCTAAATTTTCCCTTTCTATATATGTAGCTTTATGATTTCCCTTCCGTTGCTTACATTTTGCATTTGCAGTGTATGATTTTTGCATTTTGTACATTATATTTGTTTCATATATGTTTTATATGTTAAGTCAGACGAAGTAATTTCCAGTAAAGTTTTAAATGAGACAAATATAATGCATATTATTATTTCTAACAAGAGTGATAATGTTTCAAATAAAAGACATAAGTACAGATAAGCTAGCTGAAGAACAAAGAATATACATGTGTCACCGTCTACACCAGAACTAAGAGATATGAGCTAAGCATCGGTTAAAGGTTGATCAAAAGAAGGAAATACATCAGACAAAGACACCCACAAACATAGACACAAAGGAAATAAATAACAGAGTACGAGCAACCAAGATGAAGGGCAAAAGCTAACAACACGTTAGATGAGGAGATCAAACGATCAAAGGATCAAACGAAACCAAGCCCAACACAAAAAGGAAAATAATGAAGGCTCAGATGATACAAGACCATGGATGATGGACAAAACTAAGTCAACGCATCCTAGACAGAGTCAAAAGCTTGCACAACTGACCAAACAAAGACTCAAATATATAGACGAAAACCAAGAATGTTGGATTGCGTCCGAAGTCACAACGAGAAGAACTACCTAGCATCCAGACTCTCAAAAGAACACATGAAGTCATCAAAATAGAAGAAGAGAGAAAAGAAAAATGAACTAGCACTTATCCACAAATCAAATTCGCATGTGTCAGAACAAGTACACCTACCAGTCAGCAAAGGACAACGCCTCTATAGCTATAATACCAGGAAAGTACAGAGATATCTAGGTCATGATTAATGCTAGACGTAGAAGCAAACAAATGGTACAAAAGATTTCGTGAAACGCAGATTCAGTAAGAAAACATTTAATGTAAGATCAAATGCATTAAATGCAAGAATCCATGAAACCTGTGTAAACTAAACAAGAGAATCAGATGATGGCTAGTCAAACATCAAAATTAGATCTGATCACAACATTCAACAAACACTAGATGAGGCCTACTACAAGTAAGAGACATTGGAGGATCAGAAGAAAAGCCAAAACAAGACCAAACCTAGAACAAGAAAAGCTGTGTCGAACATCATATAAAACCAAATGGTCAACTCTGTTAAAAGAACAGTTAAGGCAAGACACATAATGAGAACCAGACAATTCAAGCTAATTTAATAGACAAAGTATAATATGTGCACCAGATGACTATGAGTCTAATATCATATGGATGTGTGTCAAGAACAACCTCCAGTGCAACATGAAGAAATGGACCAAGCATGAGACAAAGATAAGAAGAAAGTCAACAACGCATAAGACGAAGGATAGAACAGACTGAAAGACACTCCAGACGGAAACAATGTCTGATATTCATATTGTTGACCAGATCAAAAGAAAAGTCAAAACATTAAATTCAGACGCTAAGACGAAGATCAAGATTGAGATGCACAAGACCAATAGACAAAGAAAAAGACTGCCACGCAAGCAAGTAAAGAATCAAGTCTCAAGAGACAAACCAAGGCATCATCTACGACCACACAAAAGCTCTCAACGTAAACACGTGATCAAAGAGAAGAAAAGAAGAAGAAGAAAAGCACGCAAAAGCAAAAGCATGCATGTGTCAGAAAAAGTACATCACTTTTTCAGTTAAAGAACAACACTCTACAACTATGTGACCAGAAAAAGACAAAAAAGTTCCTAGATCTCTGCTAAATTCAGACACTGCTACTAACAAGGCAAAAAAGACTTCACGCAAGGTCTGTCACAAGAAGCAACATTTAATGCAAGAACTCAAGCATTAAATGAGTAGATTAAACTAGTCATAAACGACTATATCTGCTTCAACGGACACTTGCAACGGGCAGATTCTACAAGACAATATATATATATATATATATATATATATATATATATATATATATATATCACTATCTCAAACCTTGGAAGGTTGGCTTCCATGTTTGCATTCTTAACCAAGTGATATCAAGCCCATGAAACAACGAAACCAGAGATAGAGCGTATAAAGTCGAATGTACCAATAGTGTATTCATCTATGTAAACTAAGGAGTTCTAAACATGTGTATCTTAGGAACAAAACCTTAGTGAGTGTATCAATTTATGTATCCTCTCTGTGAGAGCAGACCAAATACTCAATCATTATAAAGACTAATGTTACATACCTTAGTGAGTATAGAAACCTATGTATCCTCTTTATGAGAGTAGCCCAAACACTCAAACCAAATCTATTTAGTCATCATATGTAAAGCCTGAAGAGGCTAGGGAAAGAATACTTGTAAAGCCTAGAGAGGCTTGTCAAAGAATACTCACTACGAGCTAGAAGTGGCTGAATAAAGAATACTAGCATTGATGAGTGAAGTCAACGGGTCAGGAGTTGGTCGAGAATACTCACTACGAGCCAGAAGTGGCTGATCAAAGAATATTAGCGCTAGTGAGTGAAGCTAGCGAGTTAGGAGGTGGTCGATAATACTCACTAGGAGCTAGAAATGGATGATCAAAGAATACTAGCATCAACAAGTGAAGTTGACGAACCAAGAGTGGTCACTAGTACAAAAATGACTTTTAAAATCGGGGTTTTAAAATCGATTATAAGGTAACCGATTTTAAAAGTGACGCGGTGACAATTTCGTAAATAATGGCATTACTTTTAAAATCGATTCTTGAAGACCGATTTTAAAAGTTCCACTTTTAAAATCGGCTATTGAAGGTTATTGAACAACCGATTTTAAAAGTGGACTTTTAAAATCGGTTATTGAACAACCGATTTTAAAAGTGGACTTTTAAAATCGGTTATTGAATAACCGATTTTAAAAGTATTATCACAGAGTTAAACTTCTATATTCTCTCATTCTCCCCCTAGCTCCATATTCTCTACCCTTTGCCTTCAATAAGTTCATATATCCTCTCTTTACTCTCTCGGACTCTCGTGTGCAGCTTCTCATTTTTTCAGAATAATACAAGATCAAGGTAACATTGTTTTCTATTGTCTCTTGTTTTGTTGTTTTTTGGCAAAATTTGTGTCTGGAACGGCCCTAGAACGGCCCGTACTGCTTGTAGAACGGCCCGTTCTGCTTGCAGTACGGGACATTCTGCTTGCAGAACGGGCCGTTCTGCAAGCAGTACGGGCCGTTCTGGGGCCGTTCATTTAGGCATTTTTTGAATTCCGGAACAGGCTGTTCCAGTTTAGGTACCCAACTTAGAAAATTAGACCCTTTGTATGTATGTGTTATATATTTGTATTTTATCAATAATTTGTGATATAATTAATGTCTACCTAGTAATTTAGTGTTTAGAAAAATTAGTTGCTTTATTTGATTTTTATAAATTATTATGATGATGTTATATTTATGCACATATTGAGTGAACCTTAGTTTCCCATTTGAAATTTAATACAAATGATTAAAATAGTGAGATTAACATTCATAGTCTATGTTTATTTTTTTTTATGAAGAACAAAAGTTATGGATAAAAGTTGGTTATTGAATCGAAGTTGGATACATGCATCACGTATAAGTGATGAGTATGAGACTGGAGTAGAATATTTTATTGAATATGTAATACGAAATGCTAATGATGATATGAATGGAAGATTATTTTGTCCTTGTGTTAATTGTTGTAATGCGACTCGCCTAGAACTTGATGTTATAAGAGAACATCTTTTGTGTGATGAATTTCTTAAGACTTATACACGTTGGATATGGCATGGTGAAAATGTTGACATTCAAAGTGTATCAGTCGAAACTCAAACTCAAACATTTACACAAGAGATAGATATGGATGATCAGTTAGAGGAGATACTTCGTGATGTGGGTCCATAATCATTCAAGCGTGCACATATGTATGAAACTATGTGCAATGATTTGGAGAAATCGTTGTATCCAAACTGTACAAAATTCACAAGACTTTCAGCGATATTAAGATTGTTCAATTTGAAGGCAAGAAATGGATGGAGTGATAAAAGCTTCACAGAATTGTTATAGCTACTGAAAGAAATGCTTCCAGAGGGTAACACATTGCCTAATCGTAACTACGAGGCAAAAAAGGTGTTGTGTCCTATGGGTTTGGAGTATAAGAAGATACATGCGTGCCCAAATGACTGTATGTTATATCATGGTGAGTTTGAAGGGTTGCATCAATGTCCAAGATGTGGGTTGTCACGATATAAAAAGAAACAAGATGATTCTGATTATGATGTGAGCACTAAGGGTCCTCTAGCGAAGGTTTTATGGTATTTTCCAATTGTTCCGAGATTAAAACGTTTGTTTGCTAATGCGGATGACGCAAAGCTAATGAGATGGCATGAAGATGAAAGGAAGTGTGATGGAAGTCTTAGGCATCCAGCAGATTGTTTGCAATGGAAAAAAATTGATTCTATGTTTCCAAATTTTGGCAAGGAGCCAAGAAATGTGAGGCTTGGACTTGCTACGGATGGAATGAATCCGTTTGGTAACTTAAGTACTAAGCATAGTTCATGACCTATTTTGTTGACAATTTACAATTTACCTCCGTGGTTGTGCATGAAACGCAAATATTTAATGTTATCTATGATGATTTCTGGTCCAAGGCAACCAGGAAACGACATTGATGTTTATTTAAGTCCATTGGTGGTAGACTTAATGATGTTGTGGGAAGAGGGAATTGATGTGTTTGACGGGTATTCAGGTGAATTGCTCAGGTTGCGTGCCATGTTGTTCTGCACAATCAATGACTTTCCAGCATATGAAAACTTGTGCGGCTACAGTGTTAAGGGGCATAAAGCTTGCCCTATATGTGAAGAGGACACTTGTTACCATCAACTACTTAATTGGAAGAAGACAGTTTACCTTGGCCATCGAAGATTTCTTAAACCTAATCATCCATATCGAAGGTTAAAAAAAGCTTTTAATGGATTTCAAGAATATGATAGTGCTCCTACTGCATTAACTGGTGAGCAAGTTTATGAACGAGTCATGAATTTAAATATGACACTTGGAAAGAAGGGAAAACAACCCAAAGAAAGAAGCATATGGAAGAAGAGGTCGATATTATTTGATCTTCCATACTGAAAAGTTCTTGATGTTAGATATTGCATTGATGTCATGCATGTTGAGAAAAATGTATGTGATAATGTAATTAGCACACTTCTCAATATTCAAGGCAAGACAAAAGATGGACTCAACTCTCGTCTAGATTTGCAACTCATGGGAATACGACAACAATTGTATCCACAACCTAAGGGTAAGCGAACATATTTGCCCCCAGCATGTCACACATTGTCAAAAAAGGAGAAAACAAGTATTTGTGAGTGCTTACATGGTGTCAAAGTGCCGCATGGTTACTCTTCTAATGTAAAAGGTCTAGTATCAATGAAAGATTTGAAATTAGTTGGCTTGAAGTCTCATGATTATCATGTACTAATGCAACAACTTCTTCCTGTCGCGATACATGACGTTTTACCTAAAAATGTGAGACAAGTCATAACTAGGCTTTGCTTGTTTTTCAATGGCATATGCAGCAAAGTAATTGATCCACATAAGTTAGATGAGTTGGAAAATGAAGTTGTTCTAATATTGTGTCAATTGGATATGTATTTTTCTCCTTCATTTTTTGACATTATGGTTCATTTAATCATCCACTTGATCAGAGAGGTTAGGTTGTGTGGTCTTGTCTTTTTGAGATGGATGTACCCAATTGAGCGATACATGAAGATATTAAAAGGGTATGTGAAGAACCAACATCGTCCAGAAGCATCCATTATAGAAAGGTATATTACAGAGGAAGCAATTGAGTTTTGTTCTGAATACATATCCCAAGCTGAATCAATAGGCATTCCTAAGACTCGTCATGAGGAACGAATTGCTGGGAAGGGTACGATAGGCACAAAATTGAAGAGCATGCCACGAGAAGAAGTGCTTCAAGCACATTTGTATATATTGAACAACACCGATGAGGTTCTTCCTTATTTAAATGCCCATAAAGACTTAGTGAAGACAAACAACCCTCGAATGCCTGAAAAATGGGTGTTGAATGAGTATAACAAGACTTTCACCGAGTAGTTCAAAAAGAATGTTGGGACAGATTTAAATGTTTCTGAAACTTTACAACGCTTAGCTCAAGGACCTAACTTTGATGTGTTTACTTTTTGTGGATATGACATTAACAATTACTCATTTTATACAAAGACACAAGATGACAAAAGTACTATGCAAAATAGTGGGATTATGATAGTTGCTCAATCTATGCATTTCTCAACCAAAAATGATAAGAACCCTATCAAAGCGTCCATGTGCTATTTCAGAGTTATTGAAGACATATGGGAGGTCGATTACGGTCCATTCCGAGTACCTGTATTTAAATGCAAATGGGTTGATAGTAATAGTGGTGTCAAAATTGATGAATTTGGATTTACCTTGGTGGACCTTAATAAAGTTGGTCATAAAGAAGAGCCTTTCATCATGGCTATTCAAGTAAAGCAAGTATTTTATGTCACTGATCCATCTAATAATAGGTGGTCAGTTGTTTTGCAAGGTAGGAGTAACAATATCGGTGACGAATTTGGGGATTCAATTGATATTATGGATACTCCTTCCTTCTCAACATGTCTGTCAACTTTTAATGAAAATGATGATGTGGACGATATACATGCCACTCGTGATGATCATCAGGAAGGAATATGGGAAAACATTCCAACTTCATGATATTTCTGAAATAGGTTATTATAATTTTGTATTTTTATTAACTTCTATTTTTATACTATATGTTATCAATTCAATTTATACTAATGACTTACAATTTATTTTTGTGTTAATAGGTAAATATGGATGAACCTCAAGACTCTACTTCAGGCTTTACACAGTCTACATCCTCTACACAATCTACAACCAAGAAGAAAGTTAGAGGTCCCACTAGAATGAAAAATGTTGCAGCCAAACGCCTCAATGGACAGAGGATACATGTTGATATAGATGAGATCACTGGGCACCCTACGGGGGATTCAGCTGCCCAATTTATGAGTACGATGGGGGTTCATGGTAGAACCAAGGTTTCTATTTTATTGCCCAGTTGGGATGAGGTAGAGGAGGTTGTCAAAAACCATATTTGGACAGATGTTTTGGTAAATTTTATTTATACTCATTTTCATTATTAAATTTAATTAGGATATCAATATGTATTAACTCGTTGTTAATTTAAATATAGGAAACTTGAGATATTTCCAACACAGAGAGGATGAGAAGGAAGACCCTCTCTATTGTGGCTGAGAGGTGGAGGCAATATAAGACCACCCTCACAAACAAGTATATTTTTGGTGAAAAGAAAGGACAATTTCCTGGTGATAAAAATCCCACTATAGACCAAGAGACGTGGAACACATTTATAGAGTCTAGAATGAGTGTGGAGTTTTTGGTAAGTTAGGATTATATGCATTACCATTTGTGTAGTTGTGAATATTATATTTTACTCTTAATTTCATTATATGATACTTTTGTAGGAGAAAAGAAAGAAGGCACAAGAGACTCAGGCAAAGAATGAAACCTATGTTGTGACGTCTCGTGGAGGTTATGAATGGCTTAAGACGAAGATCATAAAGGAGAAAGCTATGAAGCGCCAGACTAGCCAAGATGACAGTATAGTTAGTGATCCTCCATCTCCACTTGCACGCCATGAAATATGGAAGGTTGCCCGCATAAAAAAAATGGCGAGTTTACAACTGAGGCAGCAAAGGAGATTGTTAGCAAGATAGTAAGTATAATTTTATTGTTCATATGATGCTAATTAACATATTGATCGATAAGAATTTGTTAAATTGTTTATGTGTCATATATTGTAGGATATATTAGATCAGCAGGCGAAAGAGGGATCTTTTGTTTCCCATGGACGACAGGATATACTCACTGTTGCCATTGGGAAGCCCGAGTACCCAGGTCGAGTTCGGGCAGCAGGTAGAGGTCATACCTTCCAAACTTACTTTGGACCACATTCATCTTCACATTCATCTGGGTCGGTGGACCAGTTGCTAGAATTGAAGGTCTCTCAGGTTGTAGCAACTTATGAGGATAAATTAAGCCAATTGAAAGAGGAGATGCAAAGGCAACGACAAGATGAGAATAGGCAATTGAAAGATGACATGCAAAGGCAACTGCAAGAGTATATGTAGTCACTTAGCCAAAAATTTCAATAGAAAACTCCACCAATTGAACCAGTTGTTGCACATGTGAGTACAAAAGGTTCATGTGCAACTACAAATCCCTCTACTTCTGCCACTGACCATGGTACATCTAATAAGTGTGAGTTATTCGTTGATGGATCACTCGATCTTGTGGGCATAGGGAGGATTCACATGTTGGGCTCTGTTGTGCACCATCAGACCATGGGAAATGATATGGTAAGGGTTTCAGTGTTGGATGTTAGAAACCCAAAGGCTAGAGTTCCTGTGCCCACACAAGAGGTTCAAACGATGGAACAAGCCCTAAATACCTTCCTTCAATGGCCTTATAAGTTGGTAAAAATGATATCTACGGAGGTAAGTTATTTAACTATTTAATTTTAACTTGGTGCTATTTTATTATAATGTAGTATAACATTATTTGTGTACTTTATTTAATAGGATGTTGTTGCCCCACCAAAGGCTATGCTTAACCATTCTAGAAATCTAACTCCGATGAAAAATCTATGGAGATTGGTTGCAGATATGGAAGATGACAATCGACCCAAACAGGTCCCTTGGGCTCCTAAAGTGTTTGGCTTCTGTAGTAATGCCCCCTTGTATATAAGCTAGAGCGACATATCATAGATTACAAACGGGCACTGCATGCTGAACATATCAATTTTGCAATTGTGGTTATTGTAAGTATTTGAAATAATTTTAATTATGTTTTGTTGCTTTTTTCTAACTTTATTTCTAACCTTGTAGATTTATCCATAAATTGAGTGTGGATAAAGGGAATGATCACATTTATGGATTTTTGGAACCCGAGTTAATTCAAAAAATTGGGAACAAGACAGAAGAAATTCAAGCTTACATCCAAAATTGGATGTCTGAATCAAATAAAAAAGTTTACTTAGTTCCTTACTTTTCTAAGTAAGTATATTTGTATATAATTGATTATAAATTTTTAAAAAATGTATTGTCTATTACTGATAGTTTCTCAATGCAGTGCTCATTGGAAACTTCTGATTATTTGTCCTATGGACAATATATCTGTATGCATTTGTTCGATGCACAAACCTCTTCCTGCAGATTTTAAACAATTATTAGATAAGTAAGTTGTTTTAAAAAAACTACTTTATTTTATTTATTATTACATTTTATTTTAAAATATAATAATGATGTCCTTTTATCATTAGGGCTATGGAAGGATACCACATGCTTAAAGGTTCAAAGTTGAAGAAAAAAATGCTTTGGGTCTCTCTTAAAGTAAGTTATTTTAGTAATGATATTTTTTCTAAGGTATTTTCTTTTGAATTACCATTACTACTAAAATTGGTTTTTATATTCTTTTTGTAGTCTCATAAACAAAAAGGAAACTATGAGTGCGGATACTATGTAATGAAGGCAATGCATACTATTGTTGATTCACAAATAGTATCTAGGTGGACTGAAGTACGTTTTAGAATTTTAAAATTTTTTATTTTAAGTTTGCATTTTATCATGTTTTAAGAGTTACTTCTAATTGTTGTAAATTTTCTTAACAGATATTTATAGATCGATCACCATTGCCGCTAGAAGATATAAACACCATTAGGGAGCAATTGGCTACATTTTTCATTGAAACATTGGCTAGCTATGAATCATGTTTATAGTTTTACTCATTTTGTAATTTAGGATGCATCATAATTTGTAAGTTACTTTGATTAAATATATGGTTGAAATTTATCAACTCTTGTCATTTGTATGTAATTTGGTCTATTAAAAACATATGAATTGTCTGGTATTTTATTAATTTGCAGGTTTTGTTCAAGGATCCTCCTAAAATAAGTCAAATATTTTAAAAAAAATTAACCACTTTTAACATCGGTCATGCATTGACCGATTTTAAAAGTCCCACGTTTAAAATCGGTTCACAATGACCGATTTTAAAAGTCTCACTTTTAACATCGGTTATGGCATGACCGATTTTAAAAGTGAGACTTTTAAAATCGGTTATTGTGAACCGATTTTAAAAGTGGGACTTTTAAAATTGGTCAATGACCGATGTTAAAAGTCCCACTTTTTAAAATCGGCTTTTTTAAAATCAGTTTGAGAACCAATTTTAAAAGTAAAAAATAACCGATTTTAAAAGTCTTTTTTCCACTAGTGGGTTGAGAATACTCGAGCAACCAAAAGTGGTTTAAGAATACTAGCATTTGCGAGTGAAGCTGACGAACCAGAAGTGGTTGAGAATACTTGGGACCAGGAGTGGTCGTGACCTGGGTGGTCTATAATACTCACTGCTAACCTGAAGAGGCTGAATAAACAATACTTGTACTTAATTGTTTATCTAGTGGAAACCTTCGTTTGAAGGAGACTGGACGTAACTCAGTTTGAGTGAACCAGTATAAAATGTGCTCTACGGTTTAATGTTTCAAATGCACTTTATTTGGTCGAGATCTAATTCATTGAAAACTTTGTCCAATAATTATCATCTATTAAAGCTATCCTTAGACGAAAACTATATTTGCTCAATTGATTATTCTAAAAGAACAGTTTTCGTTTAAGTAGTAATTTTCTCTTTGCAGACGATGAAACTTCCAGCCGCAAAATAATTTTGATAAACCAATCTTGGGCTGTTTCAATTCAGGCATTCATCAATAATACTTTTAGTGGACGAAAGAGAGCCTTATTGCGAAAATGTATTAAAACTCCTTTATTCACATACACACACATATTCAACCCCCCTTCTATGTGTTTTTCCACTAATTTCAATTGGTATCAGAGCTTAACCCCTTGGGTTAAGCATCTAACAATGCAGGGGTACATACCAATCTATAGAAAAACGAAGGACAAAGGAAAATTGAAGAGCAAGGGAGACAAACAACCGGTATAGGTAAACCTAGTATCAAACCATTCACTTCAATAATGCATGTTGCTTATATTATAAGAACAAATTACATCTATTAGACTAAGATGTTATAAGAACATATTACATCTTGTACTTTTCTGGGTAGATCTCTAAAACTTTCGACAATTTACAATTGCTTCCAGTTACATAGTGAGATCGTATGAAAGAAATAGATATTCATTATATACTAACATCATTTGTTGATAATTATAAAATTTGTTTGTTATGATTAAAATATTTTGAGGGATGTAATTTATCCTTTAACTTAACAGATTTTCTGAGCTTTATACACGTGAGTAAATTTTACTTACCTTAATTGGTTGATAAATATTTTTTTTTTTAATATTCCTTTCTTTCGTTTTTTCCAAAAGCTTCTTAGGGTATCTCCTTAAATCTTAGATTTCAAAATCTTGAGGATTTTTCTTGTTATAAGTTGATGCTTCAAGAATCTCATCATAGAAAGACAAGAGTTTGAAAATTGGGTTCTAATTGATTTGAGAGAAGAAAGGTATTTGATTCTTATAATTGGTTTTTGGAACCCAAATTCAAAATAATCCATTTTTTTACCCTTAGAATTGGATTCCTTACATTCAAAAGAGAATTGGATTCTTGAATTTATGATAATTATTGTTTTGCAAAAATAAAATTGCTAAATTTATGAAAATATTCGTTAAACTCATTTTTTTTTCTTCATATAATAGAATGTACCTTTATTGATTACTTTATTTTAATAATAATTATTTGATCCTAAAACTTGAAATTGAGTTCAAGACTAACTTTAAAATTAAGGAAGATGCTATCCAAAATAGGTATCGATTAAAAAATCAAAGCAAGAAAGCTTTTATTCTTCTGTGTAATTTTATTGTAGTTTTCAATAAAAAAAAAAATTACTTATTGATTCATTAGTGTCTTAGTAAGTCTTCCGGAAATCTTATCACGTGATTCGTTCTTTCAATTAAATCAAAATACTAAAATATTAATTATTTATTTCTTCTCAATGAAAAAGGATAATTAGTTAGTGTTGAGTTATTAAACCACAATGTTGGTGTTTGAGTAATAATGGTAAATGCATTAGCTTTTGGGAAGATGCTTGGAACGACCTCGGGGTTTTATTGGAATCTACAAACAACCTTCCACATGGTGTGGATCTTAATTCCAAATTATTCCATTTTATGTACAACATGGGTCAATGGAATGTTAATGCCTCAGCTTCATAGCTTGGATGCAAACTAAGATGATTTAAGGGTTATTTTATGATATTTGTGAGAAATGAGAAAGATATATTTTTTTAAAAGATTATAGTTTATTATATATCGAGTAGTTATATATAACTTCATAATATGATAAGATATTGTTTATTTTAAATTTATATATTTATAATTTTATTTTTGGTTATTATTATTTTTTTAATATTAGTATGTACATATTTTATAAACTTTTAATGATATAGAATTTTATTTGTATTCTAATTTATGCGATTTTCACGGTAATTTGATCTTATGACATTTTTATATCTAAAAGTATAGATCAAAGTTTAATAATCATTAAAAGAAGATAAATATAAAATGAAATAAAGCATGTCAAGAAAAATATGATCCAATTTAAATAAGTTAATAATGAGTTAAAAATATTAAAATTAATTATTTTTTATTCAAATTTTAATTTTTTTAATTTCATTATTTAGGTACTACTAAATTACTCATAATTATTCCTTAAAAAAGTTACTCATAATTAACTATTAAGTTCACCTAATGATTCTCTCTGTAAAAAAATTGTTATCAACCACATTAATTTGAAGTACAAAGTGGACTTGTGTAAGTCTTTGTCAAGAATATTATTTCATGAACCAATCAAGCAAAGCTTAAACTTTCCTTAACCTTTTAAGAATCGACAACGAGTCCAATAAACCAATTAAGCAAGCACAAAACTTTTGATCTTGAGGAAACAAATTTGGGTGGCGAGGTTTTGATAATGTTGAGGGAGAAGTTCGTTCAATTTTTCACGCGTCTATGTGGTGTTTTCAATGCTTTTGAGGATGACATGGCACCACTCAGCCCAAATGAAGAAGATCCACCATTAGGATTGGGAGGAAAACTTATCAAGATGACTTGTGCTCTGGCCTTCAAAGCTCACAAATCACCAAAGAAGTTTTACCTTCTTAAAAAGATTGGAAGTTCTCCTTCAGATGTTAATCTTATTTTTAGTTTTCCAGGATCATGGGATGCCTCTGATTGGTTTGTTAGAAAACCTTTTGGGGTAACTAAAATAAATCTTGCATTGTTTCCTTCACTTAGAAGTATTGGTAATGATGAGGCTGCTTTGGTAAATGAAGCATTTCTGCTGAGATTTGAATCCATTTTAAGCAATTCATCTCTTAAGTCTGAGGTATGTAACTAGCAACAACCAATAATTTAGTTACCTTTTTTTTCTTTTAATATATTTGGCACTTTTATGGTAATTTTGGTAACCCTGATGGGAAAATTTTATATTTTTGCTGATTCTTTTTTAATGTAAGCAAACAATACATATAAATGTGTAGGTAAATGAAGCAATACAAAAAGGGTACCAGATAGTATTTACAGGGCACTCTTCTGGTGCTGCAATGGCCATTCTTGCAACATTTTGGGCCTTGGAAGAGCACCTTAACCCAACCAAAATCCAAAATCACAAGCCTCCATTTTGTGTCACTTTTGGGTCTCCCTTAATTGGCAACCATATATTCTCTCATGCTTCAAGGAGAGAAAATTGGTCTCGCTTTTTCGTACACTTTGTTATGAGATTTGACATAGTGCCTAGGATTTTGCTTGCTCCCTTCTCTTCTATTGACCAAACTTTTGGCTCAATTCTCCAATTCTTGAACTCCGAGTCCAAAACTTCCACCCAAGATTCAACAAGGGCTAGTTTAATTTCTGAATTTTACTCAACCGTGATGAGAAACACAGCTATTGTGACAAATCATGCTGCGTGTAATCTCATGGGCAACACAAATTTGTTAATGGAGAATGTGTCGAATTTTGTTGCCTTGAGCCCTTATAGGCCATTTGGAACTTACATTTTCTGCAACAGAAATGGACACATGATTGTGATAAGAAACTCTGATGTTGTTTTGCAACTCATGTTTCACACTGCTCAGACAAACAATTTGACAGAAAATTCTGAAGTTGCCCACAAAAGCATGCAAGAACATCTAGCCTATCAAGCTAAATTGCAAGAAAGCTTGGAACTGCTGAATTTAGTATACTTAGACCAACTTGAGGAACTTCCCTTGTCTGTTGATGGTTCTAATAGTGATATTGCCACAGTTAGCACTACTTTGGATGGCCTTGAATTGGTAATTAGTATTTACTATCTATACTTGTTTTGATAAAAAAATTTATTAATACTTATAAGGAAAGAAAATGAGAATATCATATGTTTCATCTTTAGAAAACTTCTATAAAAGTTTATAAGAGAAATTCAGTTCATTTTATATTCATATTCTCTTTTCTTAAAAGTGCTTACAAAGAATTTCAGATAGTCTTACCTTTGTATACTTACAAAGTTCACATATTTCAAGATCATAGAACATAACATTAAGCTAACATTTGATGATTGCTTGCCTAAAATTTTAGAGCACAAAGGCTAGACTGTGTGTTCGAGCAGCTGGTGAGTTGGAAAAGGAAAAAATCAGAAATGAGGGGAAAATCAATATGAGAAAAGTTCTAGAAAGCATGGAGAAAGTAGAAGAATACAGAGCAGCATGTGAGAGTGAGACAACAAAACATGGTTATTATGATGCCTTCAAGATGCAAGATGAGTTAAGGGACTTTAGAGCAAATGTGACAAGGCTAGACCTAGCCGGTGTGTGGGATGAGATCATAGAAAAGCTAAGAAGTTATGAACTTCCAGATGAATTTGAAGGGAAGAAAAAATGGGTTGATCTTGGAACAAGGTTTAGGCAACTAGTGGAGCCTCTAGATATTGCAAACTATTATCGACATGCAAGGCATTACGAGGATGATGCTTCTTCTTACATGGTTAAGGGAAGGCCAAAACGTTATAGGTACCCTCAAAGGTGGTTGGAACATGCTGAGAGAAGACCACAAGAAGTTATCTCAGAATCTTGTTTTTGGGGTGAGGTGGAGGATATTTGCTACATAACCAGTAATGGGAATAGATCGTTTGAAGATGTTAAGGAAAGGGTTGAGAGATTAGAGGCTCAGATAAAAGCATGGAGTGAAAAAGGGTATTTGGCTAAGGATGTCTTCTTGGAAGGTTCTACCTTGGTAAAGTGGTGGAAGGCACTACCTTCACATCACAAGAAACAATCATGCATTAGAAGGCTCATCGAAACTGGCTTTGAATCTTCTCTGCCCTTAATTAAAAATAAGAAATAATTTAAATAATAAAAAAAATGAAATTTTATTAGTGAAAAATTTTAATAAAAATTGAAGTAAAAAATTTGAATCGAGATAATTTCTTCTGAGTATAATAAAAAATAATCAATACATTTAAAAATAAACTTGTGTTTCTTATAGTTAGAATGAAAATGATATTCATTTGTTTTTTTTAATAGGTTCCTTATATAAAAAAAACAAATGAATATCATTTTCATTCTAACTATAAGAAACACAAGTTTATTTTTAAATGTATTGATTATTTTTTTTATACTCTTAATTTATTATTAGTCTATTAATAAGTGATTCACTCATTTATTCATTTAAGTGGATTCATTGATTCGACTACTAATAATATAAGTCATATTTATTGGTTGAAAAAAAAATCCTACATTTATGAGTTATGTCATTAAATATGCTTACTACTTATACCATTTTTTTTGTTCGTCCCTGGAGTATCCACTGCCGACAAAAGTGACTAATCCCTGACCTTGCTTAAGCGTGGATCAATCCCTACCGCTGAACCACATGCTTGGGGTTACTACTTATACCATTTAATTTTATGAATATACTTAGAATAAAATTTTAAATTCTGCTATTATTAATTAAAATTAATTTAATTACTTTTATTCATTTTGGTGAATTAAATATTTGTTTCTTGTATATAAGATGGAAGATAGTATTAAATAACTTTTTACAAGTTTGGGTATTATATGAAAACTAAAGGAAATTTATACGTAGAGATTATTTTTAAGATGAATTTCAAGATTTAATAGTGTTTTAGTTTTATTGGCAGCACTCTCTCCCGATCCATGTTGATTGATGTTTACACATTAAAATACATATATTTGTTCAATGTTATTGATTTGCAATGAAATATTAAATTTTTTGTTCAAATTTTACCTTGTAATATAGTTTTTTTTAAGAAATAAATGTTATTGTCTTAAAATAGTTAATAATGACTTTATAAAAATTAAGAATGGAGTAAAGATATTTTAGTAAAATTAGCTCGTAATAAATTCTATTATATTGGAGTAATTGATTTTTTCAATTTGTGTGTAAAAATTTTAAACATCAATAAATATGAAATGGAAGGAGTATATTAGAATAATTAATTTTAGAGTCTAAATGACTAAGTAGTTATGTATCATAATTCCATTAATTTCTCGCATAGGGCAATTTTCTTTCCTTTTAAATCATTTCCTCTTAAGTAATTAATTAATCTTAAGTAGCTTCATCATTACCAATACTTCTAAGTGAAGGAAACAATGCAAGATTTATTTTAGTTACCCCAGAAGGTTTTCTAACAAACCAATCAAAGGCATCTCATGATCCTGGAAAACTAAAAATAAGATTAACATTTGAAGGAGAACTTCCAATCTTTTTAAGAAGGTGAAACTTCTTTGGTGATTTGTGAGCTTTGAAGGTCAGAGCACAAGTCATCTTGATAATTTTTCCTCTCAATCCTAATGGTGGATCTTCTTCATTTGGGTTAGGTGGTGCCATGTCATCCTGAAAAGCATTGAAAACACCACATAGACATGTGAAAAGTCGAACGAACTTCTCCATCAACATTAACAAAACCTCGCCACCCAAATTTGTTTCCTCAATATCAAAAGTTTTGTGCTTGCTTAATTGGTTTATTGGACTCGCTGTTGATTCTTAAAAGGTTAAGAAAAGTTTAAACTTTGCTTAATTGGTTCATGAAATAATTGTAAAGGTAGGAGGGTTCGGCCACCACCCTATCGGCCGCCGAATGGCAGGACCAGGTAGTCGAACGCCAATCGGCCACCTAGATCGGCCTATCATCACTTGGTACTCTTAATCAAAGATTAGGGGTTAATTAGTCGATTAAAGTGTATTACCTAATACGGTAAATATGTTGCAGGGCCCATGGGGTCCAGGGCCCATAAATGTCAGTATAAATAGCTCAGGTCAAAAGGTAACGTCACTGTTCATTAATTATCCTAGATATTCGAGCTTGTCCTGACTTGAGCGTTGGAGTGCCTTTTGCAGGTACCAACCCCTTCACCAGCGCATTGGATCGGGGCTCTCGTTCGGCCTTTGGACTACCAGAAGACTTAGTGTGCCCACAGACAGGTACATTTGGCGCCCACCGTGGGGCCGAGGTGTGAACTTCGTGGGATTGATAGGACCCTTGAGTTTGCATGTTGGTTGCCTGAGTAGGCCTCCACGACGGATCTTGATGTTTCAGTGCCTCGTTCTCGACTCTTAAGGCCGAAAGCTCCTTTGCGTCCTTCTCCCGCTATTGTTTCATCGCGGCCATCTCCTATTTCAACAGACGGACGGTTTCAGAAAGATCGGTCTCGTCTACAACCTCAACGTGTTCCTCCTCGTGCTGATGATCTGTCGTGTTCGTTCTCCTTGTTATCGCCATTGTTCTGCTCAGTTAATCTTCACAAACGTCTCAGTTCGGAGCCACGGTGGGCGCCAAATGTACCTGTCTGATGGGCACACTAAGTTTTCTGGTAGTCCAAAGGCCGAACGAGAGCTCCGATCTAATGCGCTGGTGAAGGGGTTGGTACCTGCAAAAGGCACTCCAACGCTCAAGTCAGGACAAGCTCGAATATCTAGGATAATTAATGAACATTGACATTACCTTTTGATCTGAGCTATTTATACTGACATTTATGGGCCCTGGACCCCATGGGCCCTACAACATATTTACCGTATTAGGTAATACACTTTAATCGACTAATTAACCCCTAATCTTTGATTAAGAGTACCAAGTGATGATAGGCCGATCCAGGTGGCCGATTGGCGTTCGACTACCTGGTCCTGCCATTCGGCGGCCGATAGGGTGGTGGCCAAACCCTCCTACCTGTACAATAATAATCTTGACAAAGACTTGCACAAGTCCACTTTGTACTTCAAATTAATGTGGTTATTAATAACAATTTTTTTACAGAGAGAATCATTGAGTGAACTTAATAGTTAGTTATGAGTAACTTTTTTAAGAAATAATTATGAGTAATTTAGTAGCACCTAAATAGTGGAATTAAAAAAAAACTAAAATTTGAATAAAAATGGTTAATTTTAATATTTTTAACTCATTGTTAACTTATTTAAACTAGACCATATTTTTATTGAGATGCTTTATTTTATTTTGTATTTATCTTTTTTTAACAATTATTAAACCTTATCTATACTTTTAGATATAAAGATGTCATAAGCTCAATTCACCGTAAAAGTCGCATAAATTAAAATACAAATAGAATTTTATATCACTAAAAGTTTATAAAATATATACATACTAATATTAAAAAAATTAAATAATAACCAAAAATAAAATTATAAATATATAAATTTAAAATACGTAATATCTTATCATATTATGAAGTTATATATAAATACTCAACATACAATAAGATATAATCGTTTAATAAATATATCTTTCTCACAAATATCATAGAATAGCCCTTAAATCATCCTTGGTTTGCATCCAAGCTATGAAGCTGAGGCATTAACATTCCATTGACCCATGTTGTACATAAAATGGAATACTTTGGAATTAAGATCCACACCATGTGGAAGGTTGTTCGTAGATTCCAATAAAACCCCGAGGTCGTTCCAAGCATCTTCCCAAAAGCTAATGCATTTACCATTACTCAAACACCAACATTTAGTATTTATAAGAGACTTGAATCATCGATTATGAGACCATTATGTCTTGGTCTTTCTTATTTGAGAAAATGAACGTTGATGCAATATATACAAAATTAATAGTATGTTTGGAGAGATGATTTAGTAGAGAATGGAAGAGAATAAGAGAGGAATTATTAAGCAATTAAAAAAATATGTGTATATGAAGGCAATGATTTAAGTGGATGCAGAATGAAATTGTGGTGAGGTCTAAGTGGGTTTAATTTCACTCTTTTAAGGATAAATTTGTTAAAATTCTCCACCAAAATATACATGGACAAGACTACTCTTACTATTATCTAATTAGTTAATTAGTAAAAAAAATACAAATATAATTGTTTAAATAATATATTTTACATAAAAATCTAACTATATAAAATACATTTTTAAAATACCAATTTTTCTCTATTTCTCACTTAATTTTATTATATTAAATAACTATAAATTTCATATTATTTTCTACTTATTTCTTATCAAATCAATTTTCGAATATTCTCTTCTATTTCTCTCGATTCTTTTCCCTCTTCCAAACAAAACATATAAATGTCTTTCTCTATTTTATCATTGTCAATAAAATAAAAAATATCGTTCTAACAAGGTGCAACAAATCATAAAATTATTTTTGTTCAATAATATATATATATATATATATATATATATATATATATATATATATACTCAATCTATTTTGTATTTGTTTAAAAATCAACTAAATATATTTTTTTTATAAAAAACTATTAAAAAATAAATTTCACCAAAGAGTATTAATTATAAATTATATTAATTAAATTTCATATGATATAAATTTAAAATAAAATAAAAATTAAATAAATATATACTTAAAAATCTAAGAGTATTTGAACAAGAACGAAAAAAGTAAAAAATGAATACAAAGCAAATAAACATATATTCACCTCATCCTTTATATCTAATTTAATAAATAAAATATTATTGATATCTTTATCAAATGTTGTTCATTAAAGTGATGAATGGTTGGAACACAGGCTACAAATTTATTTCTGACAAGTCGAATAGGACGAGGCAAAGACGCTTAATTTTTGGAGTAGAAGAGGAGATAAAGATAGCACAAGTCCGCGAAAGTGTGAGCAAAGTCACCGGTAGCTTCGCGACACTTGGTTGTGGTACGAAGGAAGTAAAACAAACATATTTGTGGACCCCACTCCGAACTTCATCATCAACAAAACTTGTTAATCCCTCAGCAGAGTCTTCGTCAATTCAGTAATTTAAACCCATGTTCGGTGTTCCTTTCCCTTATAAAATCCCAAGATGAATCCCTTCTGAAACACACACAGAACGCAAAACTTTCCCAACACACAACATGGCTGGAGCCTCCCTCCGAGACACCACGGGCTTGAACGAAGACCTCATCGCAAAGGCCTGTGCTTTCGCCTTCAAAGCTCACAAGTCGCCGGAAAAACTCTACCTTTCCGAAAAGCTTAAGATTTCTTCCGAGGCTTCCCATGTTTTCGCCTTCACGGCCTCCTGGGACTCTGCCCAATGGTTCCTCGACAAACCCTTTGGAGAAACTAAGATAGATCTTGCACTCTTCCCTTCGCTTCGAAGTATTGGTAACGATGAAGCTGCTTTAGCCAACCAAGCCTTTGCAAAAGCATTCGACCGCGTGTTTAAAACTACCAACCTTAAATCCGAGGTACATGTTTTATCGCACGTGTTCAATTTGAATTTCAACTCCCCGTGACCAATAGTAAGACACTCAGTTACCCGTGATGCTTTCTACTTTTGATCTATATGCAAATCAAACTTGTTAAGCTCAAATATTCTTGTATTGATTATGATCATCTTCTAAAAAAAAACTTCTCCATCATTAAAATATGTATGTTTTTATAAATTATTATTTCTTTTCTTATTTTATGGATGGAGACTTGTTTGTCTCCTAATGGTATAGGTATAAGTATGTTTGGTAAACTTCTCAAAAACACTTCTTCATAGGAATATATTTGAATAAGCTTATTGAAACAAACTCAATATATCAGATGGTAGGATCTATTGAATGTTCTAATCTTGTTGTCGTCATTTCAGGTGAAAAAGGCTATGGGAGAAGGGAAGCAAGTGGTTTTTACGGGGCACTCATCTGGGGCAGCAGTGGCCATTCTGGCAACGTTTTGGGCCTTGGAAGAGTACCTTAACCCAACCAAAACCCAAAACCACAAGCCTCCCTTTTGTGTCACTTTTGGTTCTCCCTTAATTGGCAACCATATATTCTCTCACGCTTCAAGGAGAGAAAATTGGTCTCGCTATTTCATACACTTTGTTTTGAGATATGACATAGTGCCTAGGATTTTGCTTGCTCCCTCCTCTTCCATTGACCAAACTTTTAGCTCAATTCTCCAACTCTTGAACCCCAAGTCCAAAACTTCCACCCAAGATTCAACAAGGGCAAGTGTAGTTTCCGAGTTTTACTCCACCGTGATGAGGAACGCAGCCAGTGTTACAAGCCACGCTGCGTGTATTCTTATGGGAAGCACCAATTTGTTGCTAGAGACAGTGGCGAGTTTTGTTGAGTTGAGCCCTTATAGGCCCTTTGGAACGTATGTTTTCTGCAACGGGAATGGACAGCTGATTGTGGTGAAAAACTCGGATGCTGTTTTGCAACTCTTGTTCCACACTGCGCAGCTAAGCAACTTGGAAGAACTTCCTGAAGTTGCCCACATTACCATATTGCAGCACCTGGCCTATGAAGCTGAATTGGAGGATAGCTTGGGAATGCAGAATGTAGTGTACTTGGAGCAACTTGAGAAACTTCCCTTGTCTGCTGATGGTTCTAATAGTGATGCTGCAACTATTAGCTCAGCCTTGGATGGCCTTGGACTGGTAATCACTGCTTGTTCTTTTATATATACATATACACATGTCATAGGATTAAATGATAGCAGGTGACAAATTTGGTAAAATTATGTCTTTAATAAGTAACAACTTTGTTATAGAAGCTAAATTATATCAATCCAATCATTGAATCATGTCACGTTATCTTGATGACCATTTATACCAAATTTTAGATAAATTTAGAAAGTTTTAGGTTGTAATCTAGATCTAGTACCATAAATTTACCTAACGAGTAATTATTTTCAAAATTGTATAAAATTTTGTCAGACTTTGATCATGAGTATTTTTAATGTAACGGTTGGATTGATAAAAGTTAACTTTATATAATACTATTAGAAGTGTAATTTTTTTAACAAGTTTTGCATATCATTATTACATATTGTTGTTATATTTCGAACATATATTTAGGTATAGGATTATAGGTATTGTTGGTGCTCTTGTTCAATTAGAATTGAAGATTTACGTCGATAATATATGTAAATATTTAAAGCAAACCTTGGTAATATAACATTTACACATATTATTGAGGCAAAATTTTAATTCTGATTGGAGAACATCAATATTAATAATACTTATGGTACTGTCTCCATAATTAAACTGAAAGATTCAGCTAATGAGTGGTGATTTCTTCCTTACAAATCAGAGCACAAGAGCAAGGCTGTGTCTAAGAGCATCTGGTGAGTTGGAGAAGCAGAAAGTGAGAAACGAGGGGAAAATCAGCAAGGAGATGAGGGAGAAAGCTGAGGCAAGCATGAGGGAGCTTGAAGCATACAAAACAACATGTGAGGTGCACAAGGGGAAGGGCTACTACGATGCCTTCAAGGTGCAAAAGGAGGGAAACGACTTCCAAGCCAATGTGAAGAGGCTTGTTCTGGCAGGAGTGTGGGATGAGGTGATTGAGATGCTTAAGAGGTATGAACTCCCAGATGAGTTTGAAGGAAAAGCAGAATGGATTCATCTGGGAACCGTTTATCGGCGCCTGGTGGAGCCTCTTGACATCGCCAACTACTATCGGCACTTGAAGAACGAGGACACGGGACCTTACATGGTGAGGGCAAGGCCAAAACGTTATAGGTACACTCAAAGATGGTTGGAGCATGCCAAGAGGGAAGAGCTGAAAGGTGCTGTCACTGAATCCACCTTTTGGGCTGAAGTGGAAGAGCTTTTCTTCTGGATCAATGGCAACAAGAGTTTTGATGATGTTAAGCAAAGAGTTGTGCAGCTTGAGCAAGACATTAGGAAGTGGACTGATAGAGGGGAACTGACCAGAGATACGTTCTTGAAGGATCCTAGCTTTGTCAAGTGGTGGGAAATTCTGCCTCAGGAACACAGGGTCACTTCCTGCATTGCTACTCTTGTTAATGCTGTGACGGGATAGTGACTAGTGATTCATCTTTTTTCCACTCCAAATGAAGCTATGGATTTATTTAGGATATGCTTTTGATGTACGTGTATGTAATTCTCATGCAGGTGTATTATAGCTACTTCACTGTTGTATTGTAACTTTGTATTTCTATGGTTTATGAGAATGACTTGTGAGAACCACAAATCATTCAGACTGCTGGACTAAATAAATTTGTTTCATACTATATAGCATTTGTGTTTGTGAGATACTCAGAGTTGATGGTTAACTAGGTATGTTAAATATTAAAAAATTTACATTGAAATAAGTATATTTTTATTTTACAGGGTGAGTATATCACAATCATTTTTCTTCATTCCTTTTCCTTACTAGGGCCTTTTACATTTTGATTGATATTAATAATATAAATTTGTGCATTAGGTCAAGTCATTTTGTAATGCTATATTGGGTTCGACCCAATTAGTTTCATTTATTTTATTTTTCTGGCTATTTATGGTAGATGGGTTGGGTATGATGATATTTGGTTCTTGTTTAGATGATCTATGATGGGCTTGACCCAATTCCACAATTTGTAACATAATTTATGTTTTATTTGTTCTATTAGTTTAAGGGCTTTGTAATTGGGGCAGGTGCTCTCTTTTATTTCCTCTACCTCAACCAGCAATAGGCTCGCCTCAGTCAACAATTTTTTATTTTATTTTTTATTTTATTTTAAATCACGAGATATTAGACTTGGTTTCTTTAATGTAATAGCCCAAAGCCAATTGTTTGCATGATTAAATGTTAGTTGTCCCTTATCATGTTAAACATTTTCAGAAACCTAATAAAGTTAATTTCTAATTAGCATTTAATTGATCTCATAAATTTAGATTTTGATTGCCTCATGCTATCTTAATTAATAAGAACAAATTTAGTTTTTTTGTTTAACAGTCAAAAGGAAGCTCTCACAATTAAAGAGAAGAAAAAAAACTTCAAAATTCATTCAAAATTTAACTCGTGTCTAAATTACAAACCATTCTCTATTCTCAAGTTAACTTTCCCACTACATATTAAATTCCCGGTAGAAATGAATTCCTACTAAACATTTCACCAAGCATTTAATTTCCACTAAAAATAAATTCTCACTAACAATCATTATGGTTTAATAAGCCTCAATAACCATTGTAGTGGTTTAAGCAAAAAATAATAATAAAAAAACTTAGCTTAGAAAATATCAAAATACATATGAACTCATCCCACTAAATTAAGTGTGAAAAATATATGAAAAAAATAGTTTTTAATTGACTATTAAGCCAGAAAAAAACAAACAACTAAGTAACCTAGTTAAATAAACTTTAACCCATAAATACATGTTGATTATTAAGTGTTGGGTTTGTTGTGTTATCTAACTTATTATTTTAAGTTGGTTGGAATTATCCTAGTTGGAAGAATGTGACAATTCTTGGGTTAGTCTATAGATGATCGGAATCTTCTTTAGCTTGAACTTTCATGACTAAGTGTTGCCAAACTTCTTTATTTCTTTTAGTTTTTACTCTAGTCAATCACCTTTTCATCCCTTGTAAATAATCTTTAAAATCGTGGGATCATGATAAATTTCTATCAAACTCACTTATATAACCCCAAGCGGGTGGTTCAGCGGTAAGGGTTGATCCACGCTTAAGCAAGGTCAGGGGTTCGAATCCTGCCTTGTGTATGCTGCCGCGTTAAATCTTGGGGCCAGCTATCCCACCCTTTGAGGTGCCTCCAACGTAGCGAGGAGATTAGTCACTGCTGTCGGCGGTGGATACTCCAGGAACGAACCTAAAAAAACTCACTTATATGTTTGTCATTTGTGCGTCTAGTATATATCCAACTACGATACACGACAACCTGATAGAAAATATATGACAAAAATGCAAAAGTTTATAGCATTCATCCTTAATTCACGGTGTTAGGCTACATGCTTAATGTGTGCCAACTTTATCCTACATTGGATGTGGGAGTGTTATCCTATAAAAGATTATCAAATTCTCTATAGATTATTGTCTTTTAGTCTTTATTTAAGAAAATTTTGGCAACGATTTCCTATGATTCTCCAAGTACATGACCTAATCAATGCATATTATCACCCTAGTTAGATCTGTACACAAAAAAAACAATAGTAAATAGAATCATATGTATTCTTAGATAAAATATAAAGATATATGTAAATTCTACTTTTAGTTTTTCTTATAATATCTTATACAAAATTTTAATTCTTAATTTTTAATTATACAATTTTATTCCTTCAATTTTATAAAATTTATAATTTTGGTTTTACCTCTAAATGTTTATCCATTCAAAGTTAAAATTTTGAAATGCTTTTTAAAGTTAAAAGAAATAAAGTTTTAAAATAGAAAGAGTATTAAATTAGGCTAAGAATATTGTGCACCGAAATTCACACATCTTCGTATTGATTCGATGAGACTTTATTTATATCATAACAATCTTCTCCTCAAACAAAGGATGATGATTTAACTTCCTCTTTTGTGAAAGTCTTTTTCCATATATGAGTATTCTAAAATGACCCTCATAACTAGCGTAATCATCACCACCAATAAATATTTTCGTTAGCTTATATTAATGGGACACGTCATTTGACTTTTACATTGTCAAGAAAACTTTCAATATAAAAGATCTCCAAACATGGATCCATTATCTCTATTGTTCAATACTCATATGAATTGGTCACATAATCAAATCATTAACTCAAATATCACTTTTAATTAATCAAGGATTCACACATATTTTCACATTAGTATAATATTGTTTATTTTAAACTTAAATCCTTATAAATTTATTTTTATTATCATCCCCTTAAAAACTTCATCTTATAAATTCATAATTATTTTCTAATTTTAATAATATAAAACTTCCTTTGTAATTATAGTCCAACATATACATGTTGTGTGAGATTTCATTCTTGACCTTGTGTATAAAGAAAATATTGTTAAAAGAGTGAAAACTTATTTCTACATATTTTTAAAATGAATTAATCTCATACATATATTTGAGGAGATCATCCATAGTAATGTGTGGACATGAGATGGGAGACACGTATAGACATGAGATATTGGTATCCATTGCAAATGAAAACAATTCTGATCTCATCCTCATTCGGCAGCGTATTGTTTCATGTTAGCCACAATCCCAAGACGCGGTGGATGAGTTCCCTGCGCAACTTATCTTCAATAACTCACTCCTTCATCAAGACAACACCAACATCCTTTTGTTTTTAAGTTTCTCACTTTTGCAGAATCAGACAAACTCATATACTTTCTCAACAATCAAATACTCTATAAGTAAATTAGTTTACTAGCATGTTATTTATGAAAGTCAATTGAAAATATCTTTTTCTTATACTATATTTTATCATTTTTTTCATATTATCTTTCAATATACTTTAAATAACAAGAATAAAAAAAGTTATTGAGTTAAATTTTGAAGTAGACGGACACAAAACTTGTCACTAACATTATTATATTGTTATCATTAATCTACGATGAATGTTAAATGAAATATAAGATCGGTCAAAATTTGTTTTGTTTTAAAACTTTGGTTCTCCTAACTTTCTAGTTTGTTTCAAAACTTTGGTTCTTTTTAAGGTTTTAATGCATTTTTATGTTTTTTTAAACTATATCCTTATGTATAGTTAAGTAATCAACACATTAATGTTATTATGAGTGAAAATTATGTTTTACATGAATATGAATGAAATAGTTAAAAATATTGTATAAATTAATAACCTGAGATAATTCAATCCAAATATATTTAAATTAAATGTTTCTTAATCTGTCTAAAAGGTTAGAAAAAACAAAATTTTAGAATAGAAGAAGTAAATTGCATTTTAAGTTAAAAAAAAGAGGTAAAAGATTGTTAACATATAACTATGCAAGATAATGGAACTACTTGGAAAAGATTGATGTTCTTCAAGTTGAATTATGCTAAGTTCTTTCTTCTCTTGAGGTTCTTCACTTCAATGGAAGATTTGGATGAGTTCAAGCTTTAAAAGCTTGAAGATGTTTCCCAAGGTGGTTCGGTTTCTCTTGAAGGAGAGAAACTTGAGGAACCAAGCACAAAGGAGAAGTTCCTTTGTGAAGCTTCTAGGAGAAGGAGATTCTCCACGAAATTGGACTCTTGAAATGAGAGAGAATTTCTGAATTCTAAGTCTCATAAATGTCAAAAGTGATTACAAGAGTAGAAATTACAAATATATAGAGGTAGGTAGCTTAAGGAGCAAGCTAACCTTAACCATGGCTCACTAGGAACCATGGTAAGGTTAGTTGACCTTCTAGGTGAGTTTAGAAACTTGTGGAGCAAGCTTCTCACTTAGCTTGCTTGGGAAGCAAGCTAAGGAGAAGCTTGTAGCACAAGCTTCTCATCTCCTTGAAAGTTAGAGAAACAATTCAGTCAAAGAAAGGAGACTAGGCAAGGTGGGTGGATTTGGTCTCTTTTGGCTCCTTGAATTAATTTCAAAAATGTTTGATTTGGTTTAGTTAGGTTCATCCAATGATGATGAAACCTAGCTAAATCAAATTTATGAAAAATTAGGAGTAAAATGAGTCCAATATGTAAAATTTTGCCTAAGTCCAATTCTGGCCCAATTATTAGTCACACCCTCAAGTATTGCTAAATGTCACCCCTCTTTTCCTACTGAAAAAATAGAAAATGAGTGTATCAACAAAGGAGGTTAAATGGAGTCAAACTCTCCAAGTAACCCACCCTAAAATCAATATACAATGACTAATAAAGAAACTAAAGTGTCTTACAAATACAAAGGCAAAAATAAGCCTATACAAGAAAAAACTATGTACAAGATATTTACAATTAGAACTATACCTTCTCTTCATGATAGAGTGGTCCAATTTGAAGAGTACCTTGGACTTGGAAAACACACTGGTCTTCAAGGTGTCCACTGGTCTTCAAGGTGACCATAGCTCTAGAGATTGGGCTCTTGGCCCATAGTCCATCATCTCATTCCTCTTGGTTCTTTCAATGTATCATCTCTTGGATTCTTTGACCTTAGCCATAGTCTATCACAAGATCAGGCTATACCCATTCAAAATTGGAGAATTGTAGTCCTTTTCCTTCAATTCTATGTGAATGATCGTGACTCCAATCATCATCAAGTTTATCAGCTGACCAAAGATTGCTACCTAAATCTTGGTTCTGGACAGCCTTATCAGTTCAAAACTTCATATACGTTCTTTCATTTGAAAGTTAGACACGCGAGTCCATCACATGGTACAACATAGTTTTCGGGTAAGGAAATAAAATAAAACAAAAAATCTTAAGCGAATCTTAATGATTATGAAACTGGGTTTTTACGCCATAACCATTAGTTGTTGTACATTCGGTGGTCGCGTCGGTAGTACCTTGTTTCCTTTTCAATTTTGGTTCACTTTTATTAACTAATAATAGGCCTTAGCGTGTTTCAGTTGAATAATCCGTGTAAAATGCATTTTGCTACTTGTTTGGTCATCTCATAATCAAATTCAAACTAGCATGGGAATAAATTTAATTTCTTCACCAACTTAATAAGTTATTTGGATAATTAAGTTATGTTGGGTATTTTAAATTGGTTCCCAATACAAATAAAAAAATTTATCATATTATTAGTATTAAATATAAGTAAATTTTAAATAATTTCATTACATTTGATGATATCTTTTTTAAAATATTATTCATTAAATTAATACTAAGTTTCAGTGTAGTGTAAGAAAAAAATATTTATTTTTCTAAATGATGACAATATAAAATGATGTTAATTATTCCCTGTTGAGTTCAATAAAATAAAATAAAATAAAATTTTATGAGTATTTATCTAAACTAATTTCATCGTATTTAACATGAGGGATTCATCTTCAAAATATCTTATTTAATCAAAAAATTATTTCTTCTAATTCTTTCATATTCCTATTATTAATACTTTAACTGATTTCTAATGATATAAGTAAATATATATATATATATTTAAATATAAACAAATCTTAACTATTTTTTATCATCCTATTTAATGACTCTTTCTTTTATTAAAACATTCTTACTTTAATATATGATCTTTTGCATAATTTTTTTTACATTTATAATAATGACAATTTAAAAAGAATAGTTAGATTAATAAAATTTAATGTAGATAATTAATTCTTTTAATATACATAAAATAATATTTTTCTCTCTTGTAATAGAAAATAAAAGGTACCAAAATAAAATAAAAGGTAATTTATGAATTTTTTTAAAATGAAATTGCTATAATCAAATAATCTAGTATTAAAATAATTTTATTAATTAACAATTTTTATATGTTCAAGACTTGGAAAAAAAAAAACAATTTTAAATTAACATAAATTTGTCCATTTACTTTTTTACTTATATAGGAGACAGTAAAGAGTAGATTTGATGATTTACTAAGCAAAAGCAAATTAATGATGATGATTCAAACCATAGTTGTCCCTTTCGGTCCAACCGACAGTTGTAAATCCCCATTGGGACCAAATTAAAATGCCATTTCACCTTTCAATTTGTCACACTGACACTGTACCAACTCAAGCAATTTGCGATCCAATGCATAATAGGTAAAGATCACAGTGTGCATGCTTTTCTCTATTTTTTTTTTTTATTATCAACTTCTTTTCTCTCCCCTCGTTAAAAAGGTAATGAATTGCATTTGCATATGCATGCCACACTGATCAATATTCACATTTATTTATTTGATATGAATGATAGTTCCAACTAACAAAAATACTGGGATTGTCTTTTTCAGAGCTAGGCCTGCTTTTTCCATCCATGGATGCCCTTTACAACTATTTTGTATGTTTAAAGAAGAAAGGTTGGTGTGGAGGTTGAGACCCACTATGAGTATAGTAGGTTCAACATTGAATCATATTAGCACTTTCATAACTCTATGTTGCTCAAGTACAAAACATATATAGTTAAAGCTAATTAATTTGACTATTAATAACAATGTTTATGCAAATAAATAAAGGATACGGGTCCTAACCAATGCTAAACCTCACTCACCTAAGACAACAATAATGTACCCAATTACCATAATGTTCATCTTAATTATAGTTGAGGAATATTTATTAATTCACAATTGATATACTATTAGAACTAAGATCTTAGTTGTAATTAATAACCCTATCTTAGTTTTAATTTCTTCTTTGTCATGGAGCTACATCCAAATCTCATGTATGATTGTAATATTGATAAATATGTATACTAGTTTTAATTACTGACAACACTTGCTATTGTTCATAATAATTCGGTAACAAAAGTAGCGTATACTTTCCGGGAAAAAGAAGTCTACGACATAGGATTCTGATAAACAGCTTTCCCTTTAATTATTAACGGAATATAAATTAACTTTTTAGTTCTCATGAATAAAATTGCAATTCATTAGTTGAAATTGGTTAAGTTGCACGTTTTCATCCAAGACAAAGCATTCAAAGACAAAAGATACGCTTGTTGACCCATTAACGCTACTTATATACTGGATCCATAATTATCATTTATAAATTTAAATTGTAATAGTGTAATACTATTAAGTTTGAGAAATTATTAGTTAGCATGATGCGGAAAACCCGTTTGAAGACTAGAATCAATTAATACTTGTGTTGGTGCCGACAACACAGCGCTGAGTCATGAGAAAAGCAATGAGACGACACGAGGGTGTGTGTAGTTAAACTCTTGGCACTTTGAGTGTGAACATAACATAGTAACTTTTGCATGACAACGCCCTAGGCTCACCACGTGACACCTTAATAACAATCTTATACCTAAATTTCATCCACATCCATTACCCACTATTAATGAGTTAATTCTAAATTCTTGTTAATTAAATGGGTAGTCTAATAGTTTAAGTATTATACTAATTATTTTTTAAAAGTAATATTCTTAACATTATAATATAATATTTTAAAATAATAGATTTGATCATAACTCAATCGGCTTGTAAGGTGATAGCTTTGATATCATCTTAGAATAGTGAATTTGAGCTTAAATCGATGTGAGATTTGAATTTTTTTCAACACCCCTTTACGTTCAATACTATTAGATTTGGTACATAGATAAATGGTAGGTGACCATTTTTAATGATCTAGATCTTTTATAATGATCTAGATCTTTTATAATGATCTAAGATAATTCTGATACCATCTTAGAGTAGTGAATTTGAGTCCAATTCAACCCTACAAGACTAGCTTGTAAGGTGAGGTTACTCTCCACTTGTAGACTTTTAACTATCTTATCTCTAGTTGATGTGAGATTTAAATTTTTCTCGATATAGACTAATAGTTTTTAACTAAAACATCAATTGTAATGGACTTAAGTACCTAAAATTTTTTTGTAACATAGTTAGTAGATTGGAATAGGGCATTCCAAAATTGGAACGGGGCCATTCTAAAGTACTAAAACAAGAGTAATTTAGTAGCCTAGAACGGGTCGTTCCCAAACTAGAACGGGTCATTCCAAACTACTAAATAGGCCTATACATCCTAGTTGGGAACGGACTGTTCCAAACAGAGTCGTTATGGGTTAAATGCAACCCTAGAACGGGCCGTTCTGATTTGAGAACGGACTGTTCTGCATGTGAATTTTACACATGACGTTTGAGTCCAAAAAAGGGTTGTTACAAATTCAAAACAGGCCATTCTGGCCACTCCAGACTTCTATAAATAGGCCACATGCGTGCAGTTGAGGAGAAGAGAAAAATGGAACTTAGAGAAAGGTTTTAGAGAAAAGTTTTATAGAGAAGGACTATGGACTAGGAAGCTTGTTTTTGGAGGATTGAAGTACCGGGTTGAGCTTCAGAAGGAAATTCTACTTCTTCTCTGTTCTTGGCTATTCTAAGCCAATTTTCAGCTGAGGAAAACTAGAATGTTTGTCCTTTAGTTGCATGTGAGTTTAGTCGATGATCCATGGCTGGATCGAAGAATTCGCTCATTTTTCGAGGTTTTGGGAAAAATGGAGTTTTTGGTGATTTTGATGCATCGGATGGGTGCATGTTGATTTTGAGTTTGTTTTGTGTTGTATGGAGCCTGTGCATTGTGTTTTTGTGTTTGCATGTGGTTGGATTTGTTGGTTTGGATGAGTTTTTGAACTCTCTGACTAGGATTAGGCCGGGTTCAGGTTGAGCACGTCGGGTGTGGAAGAGCTTAGGGCTCTCGCTCTCGGGTTGGATGTTAGGCCGGGCGTGATTTGGTTGCGCTAGGCGTGAGTGGGTTTGATGTTTTTGGATCGAAATTGATACTCATGCATGTTTAAAGTTGAAGTTTTAGATCATGTATGTATGATATATGATGTATGGTGAGGTGTGATTCATATGTATGCTTGGTAATGATATATATATGAATGTTTAAATATGATATGGCATGTGTATATGTTCATATGAATATGATTATTGATCATGATAGTGGGTAGACCATGTATGATGTATGATGCATTATTGCATGTGATGCCTTATGGCATGTGTATGATTGTTGATCATGATGGTGGGTAGACCATGTATGATGTATGATGCATTATTGTATGTGATGCCTTATGACATGTGTATGATTGTTGATCATGATGGTGGGTAGACCATGTATGATGTATGATGCATAATTGCATGTGATGCCTTATGGCATGAGTCTAGCCTAGGACTTGAGGAAAGGAAAAATGTTTTCAAACTGGAAGAGCTCACATAGAGTCTCTTGAGAGTGGTGCTTGGATAGGCCACTGATATATGAGAGTGGTGCTCAGGTAAGCCACTGAATTTGGGTGAGAGTGGTGCTCAGGTAGGCCACTAGGTTGGGTGAGTCTCCTCTAAGTCCTTAGCTAGTGTTGGAACGGAATATGAGATCGAGGGTTATTCTCTTAACCAAGTACTGGGAAGGTGCGTGGATCCTTGCAGATAGTCGGTGGACGAACTCCACAAGTGACTTGGTAATGCATGCCAAGGTCGTGTTAAGCCTGTACCCAACTGTGATATACCTGACGGTGGATTCGGACTTCTAATTGTGTAAGTGATATCATTCGAGTAAACCCGAGTGAGGATTTTTAACCTGTTTAGTTGTGACCGAGCAGCGCATTGGGTGTGAAAACGGTTGGGGTGGTTTCGGTAGGATTGGGATGTCACTTACACTGCTTTACTGTTAGGGAGATCTCCTAGGTGTATGCGTGACGACGCATTAGATGATTGATATGCATTGATATCTGTCATGAGTTGCATGTTATTGCATGATTGATGTTATGATGAAGTGTGTGGTGTGACTTCATGTTTGATGAATTGATGATTGATTGAGATGAAAGTTCCTTTGGAACTTGATTGGATGAATGTGTAGTATAGATTTTGTTATATACTTGTATGATTGATTTTTGAACTCTAACTTACCCTTCTGTTTCCATGTGGATGGACTGCAATGATCATACTTGTATGGGAGCAGGTCAGGGCTAGCTTGGAGTTGAGGTGACCGCTGCGAGACGGGGAGTTTTGTCCTCGTGTTAGAGTTACCGTGTTGGGTAACTGTTTTGTGTGTGCTTGACCGACAATAGAGTGATGTTATTTTGGGATGACTGTATATATAATGTTATAATTTATTTTTAGAAAACTTAGTTATTATTATATTTTATGTACTCTGTATGTATGAGTTATCCAATTTTAATATATCTCTTAGTTTACTAGTAGTAGTGCGATTCCACTAAATATAAAGATCATGGCAGATCGTTACAAATTTAATATAAAATACTAATTTATTAAGTGAAAGAACTTTATAATCAATGACAAAGAATTTAAGGAAGGATCAAAGGAGGCCAATGGTCCCTCAAACTTTTCCGTTTTTTAATTTTTAAATATATAATTAAAAAGTATTTAAATTTTAATTTGTAGTAAATTATTTTATAATAGTTTAAATTTTATTATTAATTATTAATAATTTTAGCCATTAAATAAATATAGGACAATACTTTAATTAAAATTAATTTCCAGTTATTTTCTTTATTATTATTATTATTATTATTATAAATTTTGAATTTTTTTATAGTAAATAAGTTTTTGCTTTTTTTTTTTATAACATCATTACTTATAACAAATTTTTAATATTAATAATACTTTTCATACATGAATTATTCATTAATTAATTGATATTTTATACTATTTTTTTTCTACATTCTTTAAATTCATTTATTTGTGATTTTTATATTCTTAATATATATATATAGGAAAGTTTCTTGTTATCAATATAATTTAAACTTGCAATATTATTTTCTTCTGATTTTACGTGTTAAATTATTTTTTTAATGAATTTTTTGATTTTGCTTACAAATTATTTTCTTAAATTGTGTTATGATTTTGACAAAAATATGATCATTTCCTTACATTTATTGAAGAAACTATTGAAATTTTTACATTTTCTACTGATTTTTAAACAAATTTTGTTTTGAAAATTACAACTTAACGTGACTTCTAAATTTTAACAAGATTAATTTATAAATAAATTCTCTCTTTTTAATTTAGTAAAAGACAAAAATATGAAGGTTGTAAAACAAATTATTTGGTAAGTATATCAATAAAGTAGAAAAAAATAATATCATACAATTACTTAATTAAGAAATAGTTAATATTTAAATAATATTATTAAGGTTAAATACATCTTTTGGTCCCTTACAATGTTTTTTTGTTTCAATTTAGTCCCACTTTAATTTTTTGTCTCAATTTGGTTCCCGATAACTTAAATTAGTGCAATTTGGAACTTCCGTCCAAATGATTTAGACGGAGTTAACTGTTGGCTACGTGGCATCTACGTGGATGCCACGTGGATGCGCACGTGGACACCAAAATTCTGGAAAAAACCTGAAACTAGAACGGCTCGTTCCGAAACCAGAACGGGCCGTTCTGCTTTTAGAACGGGCCGTTCTGAATTCAGAACGCCCCGTTCCAGAACGCCATGTTTTTTATTGTATTTTTTTATATTATATCTATATTAATAAATATATAATAAATAAAAAATACAATAAATTAATATTCATTTATGAATAAAACTAAAAAAAAAATCAAATAAGATAAGACCTTCCAAAATATTTTTTAGATTTGAATTTATCCAGTTCAAAATCTTGACTAAAATGCCGCAATGTATTTCAAAAATTGAAAATAAAATTCAGGGTTTAGGGGTACCTCCTCAAGAACAGGTTGTTATTGTTGGGGTACATCGTCAATGACTTCAAGGAAAAACACTGTTTCGTTTTATCCTTGACTGTATAGTGTCAATTTGGTAGTAAGTGGTTTACTCCAGTTTGACTAACAATGAAATAAAACTTGTTACCATTGTCCTTAGTGATACACTGCATCATCGTTAATGATATACTGTATAGCCCAAATGTTTAGCAATTGAAGTTATTAATCCTCATTAACAATATTACTAAATCTAGTGTTTGAAATGTTTTGTATTTTAGTTATTTTCGCACGAAATTCTGGACCAGAACGGCCCGTTCTGGTTACACTGTTGGTGTGTTAATTTTGGACTTGGAACGGCCCGTTCTAGGTGCAAATTTTACACACCAATAGTGTAACCAGAACGGGCCGTTCTGGTTCGAGGTGTATTCAAGTATTTTTGGATCCATCTACGTGGCATCCACGTGGCAACCAGTTAACTCCGTTTAAATTATTTAGACGGAAGTCCCAAATTGGAACGATTTAAATTATTGGGGACCAAATTGAGACCTAAAATTAAAATAAAACTAAATTGAAACAAAAAAATATTGTAAGGATCAAAAAAAGTATTTAACCTATTATTAAATATTTAAAATCATAAATAAAAAGATTATATTAAAAAAATATTTTGGCCCCTCCAAACTTTTTGATCAAGCTGCACCACTGTTGGTAACTGAGTATCATATCAAGTTTTTTTTATTTTATTTTATTTTATTTTATTTTATTATATTCAATATGAAACTCTTACCAACATTTCTGCTCTATAAGTATATTGTTTTCATTTTTATATGTTATTTTATTTTTTATTATTTATCATTTTTAAAATCTAAAGATAATATTATTTATTAAATTTAATGGTAATTTTATACAATTTTGGTCTTTCAATTTTTTTTTAAAATTAATTAAGCTTTTGTATTTTTCATATTAAGTGAATTTGATTTTCTTTTGTTGATTTACTTAAAATTCTTAAATTGTTATTTTTATTAAAATATTTAGGAGTTTACGATAACATTGAGATGTGAAATGATTTTTAAATTTTATAAACAAGAAAATTAGTGTAAATTTAATAAAATTTGAAAGACAATTATTTGTTCGAGTAGTACTACGCTCAGATCCTTTAATTAAGGTTTTGTAATCAAGCAAATTTCAATTTAAGGTACTACTACTTGTCTCAACTTAAGGCAAGTTTGATTCTCAATTTAAATATGAAATCAATTTTAAAGGTACTACTTGTCTCAACTACCAATGAAGTTTGAAAAAAATAATAGATTATTGATTCTTCTAAATACATTAGGTTAAAATACTTTTTTTTAATAATTTTATTTATTTTATCTTTTAATCTTTATAATTTAAAAATATATATTTTTAATTTTTATAATTATATTTTTTTATCTTTTTAATTCTTAATGTTAATTTCTTTATAATATTTTTATTTTTTTTACTGATATAAGATCAAGAGTTTGAATTTGAATCATGAGAATAAAAAAGAATTTATTAAAAAATAAAAATTCAGTTTCAATAATTCTTTGTGTCTAACATAAAATCGTGTTCAACTATATATTCTCAACCCGATCAACGTATTTGTACTAAAGTTTAAAATGTTTTTGATCTGATAAAATTATTTTTAGTTCTTCGTTTTATCTCTGAAATTTTTAAAAATTGTGCTTTAATCTCTCAAATTATTAATAATATATTTAAAAATGATAAGTTTAAAAAATTATGTAGAATAAACATAATTTAATGTAATATTTTATTAATAAAAATATTAGTAGATAAATTTTATGTGATAATATTTAACATATATTTTTAATAAAATTTAAATATAAAAATTAAAATAAAATTTTTTAAAATGACAAGAATTAAAAACATCAATTTTATATTTAAAAAACTTAAAATAAATTTACATTAAATTTAAAAGAATAAAAATATATTGAAACATTTTATTAATAATCTACTTTTGGCACAATATTTCTCTGGACGTGGCTATGCAAGAAGAAATCCAGCGGACATTGCTCCCATAACCATGAGGTAATAGTGCATGAGTACCAGTGGTGCCATTACTTCCATGGTCCCGAGGAAATTTACTCCCATTCATATTTATCTTAAATAACCCTTCAATCTGCGGGGGTCAAAAGCCTAAGCAGTAAGCAGAGCAATGGTAGTGGTAGTTTTCTTGTGAAAAAAACAAAAACAAAAACGCCAAATCGTGTGTCGTTTTACCTGCACCAACAGAAGAAACAAACGACACGCCGTTCTCATTCCCATTTCCCAGCGTGACAGTTAAAAGGGCAAGAACGCGTTGTCGCATTGAATGCACAATGCAGGACCATAGCGCGAAACCAACCGCTCAGAGTCACCACGGGCAATGCGGTGGGAACTAAAAGCAGCTCCGTCGTTGCAGGCTTAAACGACAATGCCTCCCACCACAGCCCAAACGCAGAACACAAAGCAGAGGGTACTCACGTGCCTCACCAAGCTCTCGGACCGCGACACGCACGCCGCAGCCGCAACGGAACTCGACTCCATCGCGCGAACCCTGCACCCGCACTCCGTTCCGGTGTTCCTCTCATGCATCCACTCCACCGACGCTTCCGACAAAACGCCGGTGCGGAAGCAATGCGTGCACCTCGTCGCCACGCTCTCCCACGCGCACGCCAACGCGCTCTCGCCCTTCCTCTCCAAAATCCTCGCCAACCTCGTGCGCCGCCTCCGCGACCCGGACTCCTCGGTGCGAGCTGCGTGCGCCGACTCCGTCGCCGCACTGTCGGCGCGCGTCACCAGGCAGCCGTTCTCCTCCTTCCTCAAGCCGCTCGCCGAGGCGCTCTTCACGGAGCAGGAGCCGAGCTCGCAGGCCGCCGCCGCGCTCTGCCTCGCCGCCGCGATCGCCGCGGCTCCGGATCCGGACGCGCCCAGGCTCGCCAGGCTGCTCCCGAGGTTCGAGAAGCTTCTCAAGAGCAAGGTGTTTAGGGCCAAGCCGGCGCTGCTGGCGCTCGTCGGGAGCGTCGTCGAGGCCGGCGGCGCCGCGAGCCGCGCCGCGCTGAGGAATTTGGTTCCCTGCCTTGTGGAGGCGCTGAGCAGCGAGGACTGGGCCACCAGGAAGGGCGCGGCGGAGGCGTTGAAGAAACTCGCGGTTGCGGAGAGGGACCTCTTGCCGGAGTTCAAGGATGGATGTTTGAAAGTTTTCGAGGATCGGCGATTTGATAAGGTGTTTACGAGGTTTTACGGTTTTTCAAGTTTTCTTAATTCTATCTTATTCGAACAGAATTTCCTTCGCAGAAGATATTTGTGGAGATTTTAACTTCCGTCTTAACTATCTGATTCGTACAGAATTGCCTTAAGCAAATGACATATTTGTGGAGATTTTAACTTGAAGTCGTGTTTGTGTTAGATTACTAAAATTGCAAGCAATTGCGGTTGCAATTATTGTGGATGCAATTATTGTTCTGGAACGGTGTTTGGAAGTAAATTGAGTTTATGTTATGTTTATTTGTAGGTAAAGTTGGTTCGGGAGGTTATGATTCAGATGTTGGAGGCGTGGAAGCAGATTCCTGATGTTTCGGATGAAATATCTCCACCTCCTCAATCGCTGTCTTCTTCTAAGGGTATTGATTTATCGTTTTATTTATATCTAGTTTTTTGCTTGGATTTGTTGCCACTGTGATTGACAAGGGTCAGATCACTTTCTGCAAATTGAAATAGGAAATTCTAATCGCGTTGTGTTTTGAAAAGGAGATCGGGGTAAATAAAGGTTGTGTGGTCGATGTAGGGTTGTTTTATCTAAGATTTTTATCTTGATTTTTTTTTCCTTCTTTTTGTGGTTATAGATTGTTTTTATAATGTGTTTTGTGGTTTTGGGCTGTCTTTTATGATTCAGAGATTGCTAGTGATGGGCGGTATCCTCCTGTCTCTCAAAATTCATGTAGTCCTGGCTCTGTAATGAGTAAATTGAGGAAGAAATCGAGCCCGGTTAGCGGATCAACTCCACCAGATAGATCTGTTGCTAGGAATGCTAAAAGGATGAGTGCATTAAGTGGCAATCGGGCGAGTTCAGGTGTTTTGCAGAAACTGAACCATAACCATTGGGATGTTCGAGTTGCTGTGTCAAATGTTCCTTATCGTGGTGAACCTCAGCGGAGGGATGAAGATGTTTTGGAGAAAAGCAAAAAGGATAAAAGCAGATTTTTTAAGTCGGAAACAAAACGGGCTCTATTCGATAAAAATTCTGATGACAAAATGCATAAGTTTGGTGGGTCCAAAGCTGGATCTCGTGTGGTTCCTTGCTCTGAAGAAAGTGAAGACTCAGGTCCTGTCTGTAATGTAACTAAGGATCTCCCTAGGAATGACAAAGAGAGCGAGGAATTATCTTTGATTCGAGCACAGTTAGTTCAAATTGAGAAGCAGCAGTCAGGTCTGCTTGATCTTCTACAGGTTTGTTCCATATGCTTAAGAACACTTTACCTCAGACAAAGTTTTTCAATCTGTTTAGATCAACTTATGTTTGTGATTTTTTTTTTTTTTTTTGGAAAGAATGCATACTGGTTAATATCCATGCTGTGTTTAAATTTCTCCTTTCTTATATGTGTACTTATATGTAGCCTGTGTGCCAACTCACGAAAGATGACCATGTCTAACAATGTCCACCATATTCTTACAGAAATTCATGGGGAGCTCTGAAAATGGAATGCGTTCCTTAGAGACTCGTGTGCATGGCCTCGAGTTGGCATTGGATGAGATTTCTTATGATTTGGCTATATCAAGTGGAAGGATAACTAAATCTGATGCTCCTAAGAATACATGTTGCTTGCTACCTGGTGCTGAATTTTTAAGCTCCAAATTCTGGAAAAAAACACAGGGCCACCATTCATCCTACCGATTCACAAGATCTGGTGATACTCCATCACTAGCTTTGAGTCAGTACAGGGCTAATAGGAATGGTGAAAGCTTTCATCATAGCCACAGATTTGGGGTCCATGGTGATGGAAGTTTCATCACTAATCCTCTGGCAGAGATTAAAATTAATTCAAAGGAGATTTCAGGCTCTGCAAGATCAGAGCAAGCTTGAAAAACAGGTTCTCTTATTAATTCAGCATTTTATAACCCGCATTTAGTAGGAACTATGACCTTATGGGTGTTGGGGAATGCCACATCCCTTGTTCACATGCTTGCATAAATTCTAATAAGTAAAGGCATTACACAAATCATCCATAAAGTTTAACATGGTTTGGCCTAACTCGTCCTTGGATGAGAAGTCAAATTTACCATTAAAACTACAAGTCAATGTTTGCAGAGAACTTTCAATTTCCTCGATGCACAATCATCACGTGATTACATCTCAAAACCTTGTGAAGGTCTAGCCCTTTAATCTGAGGCAAACTTGATCTTGATCTTCACAATCATGTTCAATAATATTTTTGCTCTACAATATTTTGTCCCCATTTTGCGAGTATTGGAATTGTTGTATATCAATTTTCAATAATCAAGTGACAAGTCACCAAATTGCACGAAGTATGAGCTCTAATACCACTATTGAAAACAAAAAAAACTCTTTCTCTTTTACACGCAACAGTGACGAGGTACACACAAAATGCCATAAAATTAAAGAAAGATCGCATAAAATTTACTCATAGTAGTCAATCCCGGATAGCGGCGCGGAGCAGTCGACCCTAAAACTGGGATAGCGGGATGACGCGGAGCGGGATAACCGCTATTTTAATATTAATTTATATATATTAAATAATTAATAATATATATATAAAAGCTAAAAAAACAAAAAAATAACTCTAAATTCATACATTAAACCTTTTTAATAATTAAAAGTTCATAGTACTCAAACAATACATAATATAAAATGTTTCCAAAATAAAGTAGAAAAGAAATTTTAAAAAATTGTTGAATTATATTTAATCAGAAAACAAATCTGATAAATTAAATTTAATCAAAAATTAAAAATACAATTTTCTGAAATTAAAAATAAAATTTTCTGAATTAAATTTAATCAGAAATTAAAAATAAAATCAGCTGAATTAAATTTAATCAGAAATTAAAAATAAAATTTACTGAATTAAATTTAATTAGAAATTAAAAATAAAATTTGCTGAATTAAATTTAATCAGAAACTAAAAATAAAATTTGTTGAATTAAATTTAATCAGAATTTAAAAATAAAATTTGTTGAATTAAATTTAATCAGAAATTAAAAAAAAATAATAATTTAATAAAAAATTAAAAAACAAATTATGTTGCAATGTACATAAAGGAGAGAATACTCGAAGGAGAAGACGAACTAAGCGAGGCGCGTCGGAGCTTGCGGCCACGTCGGAGCTGGAGGCGCGTCGGACCGGGAGGCGCGTCGGAATTGGAGGTGCGTCGGAGCTGAAGGCGCGTCGGCGACGGAGGTGCGTCGGAGCCGGAGTTCGTCGGAGCTGCACGCACGATCGCCAGAGGGAAAGGGAGACTTAGGGCAAAAAAAGCCCCATTGAAAAGACTGACTTACCCTTAATGAAGGGTAAGTCGAAATCGCGCCCGCGATTCCGCGATTTGTGCCGCTTCGCTCCGCCTCCGACGCGGCCGCTCCGGCCGCTACACAAATCCGCCACGCGACAGCAGCGAGATTACGGGGTGAGGCCGCTCCGGCCGCTATTGACTACTATGAATTTACTTATTGTGGTTTGGTCCTTCATCCTTATATTCACAAGAATGTTCTTTATCTCAAAATATATTTACATATATGTTTCTAAAGATTCTCCCTTTCAAGGTTCGTGAAAGAAACTTTAAAATCTCTCCTTACCAGTTTTATGAGTGAAACTTGAAAATCTCTTCTTCACAAGTTTTGTGGATGAAACTTTAAAACACTCAACACAAGTTTTCTAACAAAACTTAGCAAACCTTCCTTTATATGCCCTGCTCTCTCATTTAAAGTAGTGACTCTATCCACAAGTCAAGTGATTTTTCTCATCTCAATGGCTTCTATTGTTGACCTAACATTCTAATCTTAAAAGAGAAAACAAATTCTTAAAATAAATACAATATTTTTAATTCTAAATAATATCTAAAGACAAATAATATTTTTTTTTATACGGGAACAATATCTTAGATATTTAAAATTGAAAATTTGAATTGTTTTCCTAACACTAACTCTCATGCTTTAGACAATTTCCTTATCTGGGTATTACACAAGAATTTGCTTGACTTGTTTTGTTTCTACCTTTAGAAGTTACATGCCAAATTTAGAGGAAACCATAACTATATGTCCATCTCTATAGAGCTGTAAGGAATGCTGAAACTAAGTTGGGTACACGATGATGGAGGCTTCATCACTAAACGTCAGATTAATACTATTCAAGGGGGGATTTTATTCCTTTCACGGACAGAGCCTGTTCAAAAAGTAGGTTTAGCAATCTATACCCCCATTTATTAGGCCCTCGCAATGGCTAGGTGTTGGGAAATATCATAATTCATATCTTTATATTCACGTGCTTACTATTAATTAAGGAAAAGCATCACACGACATTTGCAAGTGACACAATAAATTCCCTCCATCCCACAACTCTCTTCTAGTTTTCTTGTCAAAACTTTGTGAAGGCATAGCTTTGGATCTCTTATAAGACAATCTCTCTCGCCTTCTCACGAGTAATGCCTAAAATAATTCAATACAAGAATAGCGCATAATAATTTGCTTGACTAGTTAACCATCTTTACACCTTTGATATTAAGTATGATGCACAATACTTTAATTTGCTTCACTTATTCTTTATTCATATTTGATATCGATACTATTAGATATTTTACTGATACGGATCTACGAAGTATTCTAGCCTTAAAAAAATTATGAAAATCATTATTGTTACTTATGAAATATAGAAATATCTATAATATAGAAACATAGAAGCGTTGTTACTTGATGAAAAAGATGAAAATCTTTTTCTGTAGATGATTTTAGAAAAGGAATGAGATTAATACTATTCTTATTTATAGACAATAAGTGGTTTTTTGGTATATTTTTTTTAATACGTCGTAAGAAATGTTTTATGATGACAATGTTTTATAAATTTAATTTTAATTTTAATAATGTCCAAAAAAACTTTTTTTTTTTTGGATTCACATAATTGCAATTATATATTTATTAGGTTGCAAAACAAATCTCTCAATTCTCTTACACATCATCAGATATTTTAATAACTATAATATGTTATTCTACTTATAATCATAAATATGAAACTTTCAATAACAATATCTAAATCAGGTAATTATGGTTGAACCCATCAACTTGCAATTCTTGAATTTACCGAAAGAAGAAAAAAAAATGCAACCCGTTTGCTTTATTCATCGTGTTCTAGTTACTCTGTTCTACTATCTAATGCTATTTGCGTTGTGCCTCCCTACCTCTTTCTCTTCTTACTTTCTAGCAGATGTAAGTTTGATCTTCTGATTATCAACCTATTGGTGGAAAAATCCCTCCTCCAGAGAAGTGTGACAACGATGTATCAGAATATATATTTTTTATGCCAGGAAACATCGTATATTCGGAGGATACCCAATAGTATTCGACTCTCTTTGGAGAAGGAGAAGCTGGCTATAATCATATGTTCTTCGTCATGTTCAGAATTTTATTTGGTATGCTACGATAATTGTAGGTAAAGAACGTATTGGAGTGAGTTTAGGGCTAAATATTACTACTATTTTCAGTAGAGGGTGTATTTGTACATAGGAGGAACAATGCAACAGGCTGCTTACATTTTGTGTTTGGAAATTCGTTTGAAAGCAAAGAAATCACGTCAAATGAAGATGCAAAAGTTACCACTTGAAGTTTCAACCCGGATGTGAAAAAGCACGTCATATCTGGCTATAAATGCAGGACATGCTGATGATTACTTGTTAACTACTAGAAATTTACGATAAAAATATTTAAACATGATTTATTCTGCATTGAAATTAATTTTAACTAAAATTAATTTGAAACACATACACACAGAAATGACTTCATTTTTGTTTTGATTTTCTTTTTAATTTTCTGAAAAGAATGCTACAAGAATGATATTTTAGTGATTGCACTTAAAAATTTGACTGCAAAAAAAAAAAAAAAACAAACAAACAAACATCCCTACCCGGCCGTAATAAACGAGTTGAGTTGAGAGGGCCACATGAAATTCTTACACACAAATACACGTTGAGCACATTTTATTGTTTGGTTTTGCCCTAGAGATATTATCAATTTGGACCTTGATTTGGAATGGATAACTATTGGATAGGAAATTAGTTAGTAGTTCAAGTAATTTAAGAGTTTATTTTTCTGTTGTGTGTAAATTATTATTTGGAGATTTAATATTATGAAATTTATGTATTGATTAGTAGTGTTAACTAAAGTTGGATAGAAAAAGTTGTAATGATTTGTTTGATCAAACAGTTTTTCTTTTTCTTCATTATTTCCTAATTTATGTGCAATGTGTAAGAAACTCGATGTATTCGTTTTTTTTTTGGTAATAATTTATTCTAATTCATCTGATGTTAACTTTAGTGTTTTTCTTTTAGTCATTAAGGATAATCTTATTTAGAAATTTGAAATATTTTCTAAAATCGTGAAAGTCGTGACTGCTAAAGTAAAGTCGTGACAAGACTTATTATTTAAATATAAAATAATGGTTTTAAAATAAAAATAATAAAATAAATATATATCATAAATTGTTGTAAGACTTTAATTATTAATTTCTTTTTACTAAAGTCGTAAAGATGACTACAACTTTTGTTAAAAAATTTATATTTAATTCGAGGCCTTCCTCGTTTATTTTATTATTAAAATTTCGAGGTTCAATAAACCACAACTTTTATTTATTTATTTATTTTAATTTTTATAAGTCATGACGTGATTCACGATTACCTTTTTATTTTTTTTCTTTTTTCTAACTAATGTAGGACATTTATTATGTAAATAAAAAATAAAAAAATAGTCAAACTAACATTTTTCATATCATAATTTTTTTTTATTCAATTACGATTGAAAAAGTTACATGTTTCTATGTGAAATATTTATATAAGTGTCTTTCAAAAATGGTAATGATAATAAAATATTTCATGTGGAGTACTCATGGAGTAAATTATAATTTTGTCTTCTTATACAACACTAATACTACTAGAGATTTGTTTGGAAAATTATCACATGAAATGCATTCATTAAGTGAGATCTCATTGCTAAGCCAAAATCTAAAATCTTAGCACCTGAGACTTCAACCAATGAAGACCTACTCGACGACAACTAACTCATTGAGGAAAAATGTTTTGCAAATTTAATGAACAAGACATTTTTAGACCTTATCTTCAACATATAAATCATCAAAAAGCATGACAACAACATGTATTCATCATATCTAGCAACAAAAACCAAAACATGTAACAAGGTTTGGGTGCCAAAATTAACATATCAAGATTTTTGCCTAAACCCTTCAAAACTTAACACATGAATATCATAAATCTCAACAATTCAATTAATGATTCATCTACATATAACAACACCTACCTTTATACAATATGTATAAGCTGAAATTAAGTTCCCTTTACCTCAGTTGAGCTACTACAAGAAGAATTGAGGTAAAAGAGAAACTTTCTTTACAACTCCTAACCAAAGCTCTCACGACTTTGATTCTTAGGATCTCAACTCTACAACGTTCTTTTGGTTTCAAGATACTTCAATCTGGGGAGGATCTATAGTTCCAAGGACGATTATAAAATCAAACAACAACTTGGAATCCTAAAGACCTTCTCTCTAGAAAATTTGAGTTTTGAAACTTATGAAGTTCCCGTTTCAAGTTTTTTCTTATACGCCTCATCCTTTCTTGGACCAACTCTTACACACTTCAATTATATCTTTTATAACTTAAGCTTGATATTATAACGACCCGATAGGTTCTTACACTTTACAACTTAACAACTAAACAACGAAAAATATAAATCTAATTACCTAGGATTACCATGCAAAAAATTCCTGGATATACATGCAATAATATATATATATATATATATATATACACACACACACAGAGATAAATAGATAGATAGACACACACACAATAATCCAAAATTGTAAACATAAACCTTAAGTTGTTCGTCAAGCAACTACTATACAAGCTATGTCAGAACGACCACCAACACAAAACCACCATCTTCAACATGGTAGTTGAAAAATTCAGCTTGCCCTCCAACTTAATTCTACCCTGCTCCCATAATAATATGACCTTCACAGTCCAATAATAAAGAAAATGCAAAGGTAAGCTTATACACAATAAAATAACACATAATATAAAAGTAAGATACAACTACAACAACAACTTCATCACACCAACACTACAACAACCAACTATGAACAACACAACAACTTAAAAGACATTGATTATTATTTCAAAACAACTATGGCCAAATGCCGAGTGTAGTTGCACATAATCAACATATAACTTAGATTTACAACTCATCATCATTTGCAACTTATTATATAAACAACACAACTTATCAACACCCAACATTGTAACAACCCAAATTTTCACTGGGCCGTGGGCCCAATTCGTTGCCTGGAACGGGCCGTTTCGAAAGTGAAACGGGCTGTTCCGGAATAAAGAAATTTCCTAAAAAATGTAGTTGAGAACGGGCCGTTCCGGTTGGAGAACGGGCCGTTCTGGTTTGGAGAACGGGCCGTTCTGAAAGTAGAACGAGCCATTCTGCTGGGATTGAGAACGGGCCGTTCCAGTTGAGATTTTTGCTTGGTTCTGGAGGGTCCAGAACGGCCGTTCCACTTTTAGAACGGGTCGTTCCGGGTTAACTGAGGCAGATTCCTATAAATAGGAGGCTTTACCTCTCATTTTCTTACATCTCTCATTCTCTCTTCCTATTCTCTTCTATTCTTTCTTCTTCCCCTCTTCTTTTCTCTGAAGACCATGGGGCACTTAGAGGAGGAGACCAAGAGATCCCTGTTGTAGTTTCAACTGTTGTTTATCCAGGTACGGGGGAAAAGGGGAATTATTTATATGTAGAGTTACATGAGGGAACTGGGTAGAGGAAGAACCCTTAGGGTTATGAGTAATTTTATAATTATTTCTGTTTGGAGAATTAATTATCTTATGTGATTCTGTATATATTTAGGACTACGAATATATGATTTGTTTGTAAAAATGATGCTCTGGAAGAGAGAACGAAATTATAGAAAAGTGCCTGTAAGTTAGGTTTTGGGAAAAATTAGATTATTTCTGTTTGAGGAATTAATGACCCCATTAGATTCTGTATGTGTTGAGGATTAGAAATACATATTTAATTTGTAAGAATGATGATCTGAGAGGGAGAACGAAACTGTAGAAAAGTGTCTGTGAGCTAGGTTTTGGAATAATTAAGGGTTTTATTGTTTATGTTGATAATTCCATTGATTATTATTACATTTATGAATGTTATATTAAATTGGTAATTCTATTGATTTAATATTGTATTAAACTGGGGAATTAATTGAGTTTTATATTATTGTTATATTATTGTTATATTATTGTTATAATGAGTATTCATGGTGAATTGCATGAGGGATGTGTAAACGCTTATTTTGTTAGACTTATCTGTTGAGTATGTGATATGAAATTGTGTATGTGATATGAAATCGTGATATGAGATGAGATGTTGTATGGACATGAATAAGAATGTGATTGCGATGTGTTTCCTCACACTAATGACTAGGGATGACACGGCCCCTGGGTAAGTGGTGCTACAAGGAGGGCGTGACCCTAGCATGGTGTGGGATGAGTAAGACAGTTAACACACACCACTTATGTCGATTATGGCAGCCTTGACATAGGGTTAATTGCAAGAGATTGTATGGATTGTAATGTGATTGTGGTTCCTCACACTCATGCTTCAGGGACGAGCGTACTCCTGGATGATCAGGGATGATACGAACCCTGGGTAGGTGATGCTTCAGGGACGATCGTACTCCTAAATGATCGGGGATGATACGAACCCTGGTATGGTGTGGGTTGAGTGAGGCAATTAACCTGTATCACTTGTGTCAGATGTGGCGAGGTCTTGGCATAGTGTTAATTGTAAGATTGGCTTGAATTATGGATGTGGAAATGATATTGTTAATCGTAAGATTTATGTGGATTGTGATGGATTGATTGTGATGTGATTGTGGTCCCTCGCACTAATGACCAGGGATGATATGAACCTTGGGTAAAGGACGAGCGTACCCATGGATTGATTGTGATGTGATTGAGGCAATTAATACTTGTGTCGGGGGTGGCACGACCTTGGGCAAGAGATGCTATAGGCGTGACCTTGGCATAGGGTTGATTGCAAGATTTGTGATGATTGTTGTGATTGCGAATTGTGACGTGATGATGATGCACGATTGATAAAGTTATGATACATTGAAATGTTTATGAATATTTTGTTAAGTATCGAGTTATAATAAGATGATATGTTGTGTGTTTGTATGTACTTTACATATAGATGTTTTCTTTTCTCACCGTATAATTTTATGGATGTTTTAGGTGAGGAGGATCCGGCTGCGAGTGGCATCTAGAATGTCAACAGTTAAATTAGGGGTATGCTCTGATATTGTGACATCGGGGCAGAGGACTTTTAGGACGAAATTTTTATATGAATTTGGAATTGTAAATATCATTTTGAAAATAATTTGTAAACTCTTGTGTTTCATTTTTTAAATCTTTATTATTGTGGTTATTGAAGAACGATTTTTGAAGTTTCTCATGTGAACCCTTTTATCGAAATTTAAACATTTATTTGTAAAGTTACAGTATGTGTTGAGGTAGTAAGGGTGTCACAAACATCACAACAACTAAACAACACAACAATATTACAACACAATAGCACAATGCATTATCACACAATTCAATTAAGAGATTTCTTACAACATAGGTGAGCAATTTAAGTGTCTTGACCCCAAGAAACAAAAATTAATAGATTGGCCTTTTTGGCTTACTAGGTCAACATCAAATTTGAATATCAATCCACAATATAATGTGATTTCTCATATTTTATCACTTAAACTAGAAAAGTCTAGTACCCGTTGTAGACCCCTAAAATTGTCCGGGTCGGAAATAAAGCTTGAAGACTCTCGAAGACTGAAGGATAATCAGCCAGAAGGACTCCTCGAAGGCCCTAGGAGGGTTCTCTGTAGGTCCAGAGGTCTTAGAATAGCTCAAAATAAAGAAGTGGAGGGAAAAAGCCCAATACGGCCGTACTGAACTCAATACGGCCGTATTGAAGCTTCAATACGGCCATACTGAAGTCAGTACGACCGTATTGACACTTCAATACGACCGCTGCGAACTCAATACGGGCGTATTGAAATTTCTGACTTTCAATACGACCGTATTGAACCCCAATACGACCGTATTGAAGTTCAAAAATTTCAATACGGCCGTATTGGCCCTGTAGGCCGTATTGCGCCTATTCCCTATAAATATGACGTCATTTGGACGTCCTACCACACTTTTTTACTCAGTTTTGACTCCCTCCTTGAGTATTCTGGGGTTTTTGAGCAGTGTTCTGCCCTAGAAATCTCTCTGGGAGTCGATCCGACGAAGTTCCGGAATTCCGAGCACTTAGCTTGGAGATTCGAACCTAGTCGAAGGGAAATCCTCCGGATTTCCATAGTCAAAAGTTTTTAGGAAGGAGCGAGCGAGCTTGTAGAGCGAGGGAACGCCAAAAAGCTTCCCAGTCTTACTCAATATATATAAAAGCACGCTTCAAGAGGTTTCTTCTTAAATCCTTCCTTTTACTGCTTTCTGTGTGCATATTTAAACTGTCATCATGTAGATAGTCAATTCATAATTGTTTAGAATAAATAAGGGTAATTTAGTAATTTTATACTGTTCTGTTAAAAATAATCTGTCATAGGGAACCCGAAAGGGGCGCTGTGGGGTGCTAACACCTTCCCCACGCGTAACCGACTCCCTTACCCAACTCTGGTTGTAATGGCCAAAGTTGATTTATAAAATCAATTGCCTTATCCCTTTTTCCAATGTTTTGAGTAAAACATTGGTGGCGACTCCACGAACCCTCCTTTTGCGAAAACCACTAATCCATGGAGGGTCCCGCTTGGGATTAATATGGATTAGTGAGACTTTTAATAAAATTGCTCGTTTGACGAGGTCTCAGTTTGAGAATAAGTCATTCTAGCAATCCACATTTTTAAATAAATAAACGAGTCCAACCATCCTTCGCGAATGCCGAAAGCCCGTTTCGGGCCGGTGGCGACAGATGGCGACTCCACTGGGGAAGCCTCGAGAGTCAGTCCCATTTAGTGACAGATTATTTTTAACAAATAATAGTTAAAATTACTTCATTACCCCTCACTTGTATGATAACATGTTTATCTATTTGGCTTTAATAACTGTTGTATTTTTAAAATTCCGCAATTGTTTGAAATATAAATTGCACACAAACCTTTGCACACAACAGTTCCCTCTACACCCGGGGGCATGAGTGATTAACCATAGGGAGTGGATGTTAGTACGGCCGGTTGTCGAATGGGTCTATAGGTGCCCGTAGACCGTTGTCGGAAAACATCACTCAAGGTGATAACCATGAACTTGAGTCCGACGGTGCGTTGGAACTTTCCATCGACCTACGACGAGAGGAATTGGGTCCCTATAATGGGGGCACCTTGGGGGCCTTGGACTGGTGAGAACAGTTAGAACCTACCTTGAATATGCACCATTTCTGCAGGAGACCCCTACCTCGTGATTCGCTCGTGACTGTTCGCGGATGAGTGAATTGTTTGTGTAAAATGCTTATGTGCAATTGTTTGTGCATTAATAACCTCGTGATAAGGTCTAAAAATAATCCCCATACATAAAAAACCATGACATGAGAGGAAAGACCATGTGTGGAAATATAATAAAAGTGAGGAGCATGTACATCATTACCAATAAGACATCATGCGTCCTCATGAAAACATACATTTTAGGATCACCAATACCTCTTGACATGAGTGAAAGAGACCCATGACTATAGAGATTCTCCGTTGGGGAGAAATCATAGATAAAGAAGGGTGGTAAACTTCCGTCTTAAAAAGGCAGCGCCTTAAAGATGGAGGTTTATCAAGTTCATGTTAAAGAGTGTATTCATTCCATAAAATAAACTAACTAAACATTCATTTTAGAAAGTGGCTGGTCATCTCTCTGTCCTTACGCGCGCACGGAAAATCAAGAAAATGGAAGCATTGGAGGAGCAAAACAAAAAGCTCACAACCGAGCTTTCACAGCTTAAGGAGCAGATGGCGCAAATGATGGAGCTCATGCGTCATCACAACATCCATGATTCTCATCATAGTGATCATGGGTCCCATCATGAGGGAGAGGAGGAAGAGCATGAAAAAGATCCTCCAAACGCCGTACCCCTTGGGGCAGGAATTATAATAAAAGAGCCCGAGGTCTCAAAGGAACAATTCCATGCCCTCGAGGATCGGCTAAGGGCTATGGAGGGGCATGACTTTGACATTAAGGATGCCGCCGACATGTGTTTAGTGAGGGACATTCAATTCCCTCCTAAATTTAAAGTGCCAGATTTCCCAAAGTACGTGGGATCGACTTGCCCTAAAAGTCATCTCACCATGTACTGTCGCAAGATGGCTGCATATGCCACAAATGAAAAGCTCTTGATCCACTGTTTCCAAGAGAGCTTAGCTGAAACCGCGCTCAACTGGTATATGCAGCTAGACGGAAATCTAGTACGTACATGGAGGCAGTTGGCCGACGCCTTTCTCAAGCGCTACAAATACAACATCGACCTAACACCCGATAGGTCTGATCTTCAAGCCTTGAGTAAAAAGAACGATGAATCCTTCAAGGCGTACGCCCAACGTTGGAGGGAGTTGGCGGCACAGATAGAGCCCCCGCTGTCGGATAAGGAGACGGTGTCCTTATTCATCAACTCGTTGACTGGTCCCTATTACGATAAAATGATAGGGAACACAACGACACTCTTCTCGGACATCATCACCATAGGAGAAAGGGTGGAACAAGGACTCAAAAGTGGGAAGCTGGCTAAGCCTTCCCAATCATATGAAGCTAAGAAGGCCTTCGGGAAGAAGAAAGAAGGAGGAGTCAACGCTGTAACCATTGCTCCGTCTTCTTCCGCTTCGAAGTCAGGAAAATCGCAAAACAACGCTGTGAAGAAGTTTGATAGACTTCCGACCACTTATAGCGATCTCCTGCCGAAGCTAGTGGAGGCACGTCTTATAGCTTACATTCCACCAAAGAAGGTGAATCCACCCTACCCCGATTGGTACAATCCACAAGACAAATGTCTATACCACTCGGGGGCACAAGGGCATTCAACGGAGAACTGCCGAGCTCTCAAGTATAAGGTCCAAGACCTTATCGACGCTGGGTGGGTCACTTTCGATTCGACGGCGCCCGACGTGAGCAAGAATCCTCTACCGCAGCAGGAGTAGAGAGAAGGGCAAGCCATGATAGGGCCCCTCCACATTTTTTCTTTTAGGGACTCATGATCAGTACCCGAGATCATGAGGGCCTTTTCATGTAAATAAAGGGTTTTGTATAGTTTTACACTCATATATCAATAAAAAGGCATTTTTCACACATTATTCTCGCATTTTTGTTCTATTCTCTCTCTCATTTATATTAATAAACTCTAAACCTAAACAGAACCAATAAATAATTATGTCTGTGATTGCTCGCTCTGACCGGGATCCGAAAGCCGAGGGTGAATGGGTTGAGTTGGACAGTGATGAGGAGACCATCTCTCCGGATCTGCAAAGACTGCTAGATCAAGAAGCTCGTCTACTCCAACCGAATCAAGAAGAATTGGAGACCGTGAATTTGGGGCAGGGTCAAGAGTTGAAAGAGGTCAACATTGGGATCCGTATCAGTGATGGAATAAAAACGCAATTAATTCAATTATTGAGGGAATACAAGGACGTATTTGCATGGTCGTACCATGATATGCCCGGGTTGGACTCCAACATTGTCGAACACAAGTTGCCCTTAAAAGAGGGGTTTCGACCTATTAAGCAAAAGCTTCGACGAATCAAGCCCGAGTGGTCGTTAAAGATTAAGGAGGAGGTAGAAAAACAATTGGACGCGGGATTCTTGGTTGTATCCCAGTATCCCGAATGGCTGGCTAACATTGTGCCAGTCGTCAAAAAGAATGGGAAGGTTAGAGTGTGTGTTGATTATAGGGATTTGAATCGTGCCAGCCCAAAGGACGATTTTCCCTTGCCACATATTGATACAATCGTGGATCACACCGCCACAAACACACTCTATTCCTTTATGGATGGATACTCGGGGTATAATCAAATCAAGATGAATATAGAAGACCGCGAGAAAACTTCTTTCATTACACCCTGGGGAACTTTCTGCTACAGGGTGATGCCCTTTGGACTTAAAAATGCGGGTGCCACCTACCAACGAGCGATGGTGACTCTATTCCACGATATGATCCACAAAGAAATAGAAGTATACGTGGATGACATGATCGCAAAGTCAAAAGACGAAATGGACCACATCCAATATTTGAGAAAATTATTCAATCGGCTTCGTAAGTATCAGCTTAAGCTAAACCCGGCTAAGTGTACTTTCGGAGTTCGGTCGGGTAAGCTTCTTGGGTTCATCGTCAGTGAAAAAGGCATAGAGGTGGACCCCGATAAAGTAAAGGCAATAATGGAAATGCCTCCTCCTAAAACTGAGAAAGAAATTAGAGGATTCCTCGGCAGGGTGAACTACGTCGCAAGGTTCATCGCACAGTTGACTGACACGTGCAAACCGATATTCAAGCTGTTGCGCAAGAATCATTCCGAAACTTGGGATGAGAATTGTCAACGAGCTTTTGACAAGGTCAAACAGTGCTTGGCCAATCCACCAGTATTGGTGCCACCTGTCGAGGGAAGGCCATTAATCCTCTATCTGACAGTGCTTGATGAGTCCATGGGAGCCGTGCTAGGGCAACAGGACGAAACTGGAAAGAAAGAACGAGCCATCTACTACCTGAGCAAAAAGTTCCTTGATTATGAAACCCGCTACACGCCATTAGAAAAGACTTGTTGTGCGTTAGCGTGGGCAACACAAAGGCTCAGGCAGTACATGATAAGGCATACTACTTGGTTGGTCTCCAAAATGGACCCAATTAAGTACGTGTTCGACAAGCCAATAATCACTGGGAAGATCGCCCGATGGCAAGTACAATTATCAGAATTCGACATCATACATGTCACACAAAAAGCCATCAAAGGCAGTACCCTAGCTGATTATCTAGCACATGGGCCGACCAATGATTATCAATCCCTTCAGGATGATTTCCCCGATGAACATGTAATGAGTATACAACATGAAGATCCTAAGGACGATGCGTGGACCATGTATTTTGATGGAGCCTCCAACATGCTTGGACAGGGGATCGGGACAGTGTTAATCTCCCCACAAGGAAAGCATATCCCTCTAACAGCAAGACTCAATTTCGACTGTACAAATAATATGGCCGAATACGAGGCTTGCGCGTTAGGAATCCAAGCGGCTATCAATAATGGTATCCTCAAACTCAAAGTATTTGGAGATTCGGCTTTAGTCATCCATCAGCTACGAGGAGACTGGGAAGTCCGAAATCCTAAACTGATACCATATGTTGAGCATATCAAAGATTTGACACAATTCTTCCAAAGTGTCATCTTTGAATACATTCCAAGGGAGGAGAATCAGTTCGCTGACGCCCTTGCTACACTATCATCGATGTTCGCCTTGGATAAGGAGCATGAAATGCCCATCATCAATATCCGGCGGCACGATAAGCAAGCGTTCTGCCTACTGATAGATGAAGCTGTTGATGATCATCCATGGTTCCATGACATCAAACAATATCTGTCAAAAGGGGAATATCCTGATATGGCTAGTGATAATGATAAAAAGCATATCCGAAGGAGGGCCATGGGATTTCTGTTGATTGGAGAAACCCTCTACAAAAAGAATTATGACTCGGTCTTGTTGAGATGTATAGACCAAGTCGAAGCTCAAAATGTAATCAAAGAAATACATGAGGGGGTTTTCGGTACCCATATTCCCGGGCCTGCAATGGCTAAGAAAATTCTCAGAGCAGGATATTACTGGTCGACCATTGAAAGGGATTGTTACCAATACGTCCGGAAATGCCACAAGTGTCAAGCATATGCCGACAATATTCATGTCCCACCAACGCCACTCAATGTTCTGGCTTCACCATGGCCATTTGCAATGTGGGGCATGGATGTTATTGGACCCATCGAGCCAAAGGCATCCAATGGACATAGGTTCATCCTTGTGGCCATTGACTATTTCACCAAATGGGTAGAAGCGGCATCATATGCTCATGTGACCCGAAAGGTGGTAACATCCTTCATCAGAAAGAATATCATATGCAGATACGGTATTCCCGATAAAATCATCACTGATAATGGATCCAATTTGAACAATCAGATGGTGGAAGAGCTGTGCAAAGAGTTCAAAATTCAGCACCATAACTCTTCCCCATATCGACCAAAGATGAATGGGGCAGTCGAGGCAGCCAATAAGAATATCAAGAAGATAGTACAAAAGATGGTTGTCTCATTCAAAGACTGGCATGAGATGCTACCCTTCGCTCTCCATGGTTATAGGACTTCAGTACGTACATCCACAGGAGCTACTCCATTCTCCCTTGTTTATGGAATGGAGGCAGTTCTGCCAGTTGAAGTCGAAATACCTTCTCTGAGAGTAATCATGGAAGCAAAACTTTCCGAGGCGGAATGGGTTCAAAGTCGATACAACCAATTGAACCTTATCGAAGAAAAACGACTGAACGCCATATGCCATGGTCAAGCCTACCAAAGGAAGATCAAAAAGGCTTTCGACAAAAAAGTCCATCCTCGAATCTACCATGAGGGAGAGCTGGTGATGAAGAAATTGCTACCAGCTCAAAAGGACAAAATCGGAAAGTGGGCCCCAAATTACGAAGGACCATACGTGGTGAAGCGAGCCTTCTCCGGAGGAGCATTGATTCTCACAGACATGGACGGAGAAGAACTTCGATACCCAGTCAACGCTGACGTGGTAAAGAAGTATTATGCTTGAAGACGTTGCTTGCATCAGCCCGTTAGGATGAAAACCCAAAAAGGGCATCCTAGGCAAAAGTTAGGGCAAAACAAAAAGCCCGTCAGTACAAGGGTACTAGGCAAAACAAAGGCAAAATTATCCCCGCTAGGACACGTCCTAGGCAAAAATTAGGGGCAAAAGAATAAGATGCAAAAAGTAAAGCAAGCAACGATCACTTGAACCGAAAACCGAAAGGCGGTTCAAGTGATAATCTTCTAGAAGCAAGCGTCTTGCAGTATCTACACTCCTGGCTCAGGCATCTCACCCAAAACGATTAGGGGAACGAGAAAAGCGACAATTACAGATATAATTGTTTAAGCCAAAAATGTATAGCCTACCTTGGCCAGCCATTCTTTAGAAATTCCCTTTGTAAATCTTTCTGTGTAAACATTTGTGAATATTAATAAAATATCCATTTGTTTCTTTTCTTTCTTGACCTTGTGATTATGCCTTTAAAATTGATGTTTCTAAAAATTGTACGAAACTCTTAATAATCGGTCAATAAAAGAAAATTGGAGGGGTTCCTGTAAAATCCATAATCTCCTGCGTAAAGGCTCACAAAAATACTCCCTCGCGTCAATGACAGAAAGTCCTCCAAGAAGAGGAGGATAGGGAGAGCCACTCACTTCTCTAAATAAATGAACAAAAATAAAAATTGTATTGCATTTGTGCATCACACACATTAGTTGCACATTCAAAGACCTTATCATGAGGCAACTGCATAAAATAGAAAAATAGAAAATTGCTTGTGTATGACAGCAGCAAGCAAAATACAAAGATTCAGAAAATCCAACAATCAGTTTGCACAGAATAACTGAGCCTGGAGAGGCTTGCTGAAACAATACTCCTCATCCCCCACATCAAAGAATAATTGAGCCTGGAAAGGCTCGCAGAAATAATACTCCCCAGAGAAACCTCAACTCATACCCTTGGATTCAAAAATCCCCAGCAAGAGTTATCAAACAAGATCGTCAAATCCCCAATGGAAGTACGATCTCCCAAGCAGAATATCCAAGTCAAAGGACTTAAACTTCCTCAGTGAAGATAGCTCTCCAACTCGAGTGTTGAGTGAGGCTAAGCCTGTAGAGGCTTCCTAAATAATACTCTGGGATACATAAGATCCCCAAATCCCCAGTCGCCTACTCAAGAGGCATCCCTACAGAAGGAGAAGAAAATAAAAATCAATAATCATTCCCCAAGTGGAATCTGGCTCAGCCAATCATTGAACGTCAAGCTGATACGCCTAACAGAAGAGGCTAATCAAAATCAACGACAAAATCCCCCAGTGGATAACAGCCTACACAGAGGCAGCAAAATCAGAAAACCAAAAGAGACACCCGAACAAGGATAACCGGGATACTCCACCAACGTCGAAAGGACGTCAGCCAATCATAAGGCACCGCTCACATCAGAAAGAGCATCTTTGTGTCTACACCCCAAAGGAATCAGAAATTCTCCAGCGGGCACCAACTACGCAATGGAAAGTTGGGACACAAGAACCTATGAGTAACTGCACATCCCCTAGACGGATCCCTGCGTTATCCAGCCCTTAGTGGCACAAAATCAAAAAAAAACAACCGTCGAAGCAGCATCGTGGACTGTGGAGACAAAATCATCACGAATCCCTGGAAAGGAGATATTCACGCTACCCCGTCGTCACAAACACGGAGGTATGCAGCTTCCGGCTCGGACAATGAGCGAAGCTATCTCTGAAAAAGGGTACTCACCGCCTACCGTTGTCATAAAGGTACTTAGCTTCCGGCTCGAACAAAGAGTGAAGCTAAGCCTGGAGAGACGGTACTTACAGCTTCCAGCTTGGACAACAAGCAAAGCAAGGCCTGGAGAGGCAAAACTCATACTGCTCACCGTCGTCACAAAGGTGTTTAGCTTCCGGCTCGAACAAAGAGTGAAGTTAAGCCTGGAGAGACGGTACTCACAGCTTCCAGCTTGGGCAACAAGCAAAGCAAGGCCTGGAGAGGCAAAACTCATACTGCTCACCGTCGTCACAAAGGTGTTTAGCTTCCGGCTCGAACAAAGAGTGAAGTTAAGCCTGGAGAGACGGTACTCACAGCTTCCAGCTTGGGCAACAAGCAAAGCAAGGCCTGGAGAGGCAAAACTCACACTGTTCACCGTCGTCGCAAAGGTGCTTGGTTTCCGGCTCAAACAAAGAGTGAAGCTAAGCCTGGAGAGGCGGTACTCAACCATCAGCGTCATCAGAGGTGCGTTGATGTCCAACTTCCGGCTCGAGCGTCGAGTGAAGTTGACCTTGGAGAAGGTAAACTCAGCTACCGAGGATGTCAAAAGCGCCGAGGTATGCACCCACCTGGAGAGGCTACTCAACATTTTCCCACCGGAAGACGCTACAAGTCAGAAGGTCGGCACAATACCCGGACAATTGGGTCAACTCCTTTACTTGTCAGCCGATACACCAAGAGGCCGTCCGACTAAGTAAAGGGGGGGCAGCTGTAGACCCCTAAAATTGTCCGGGTCGGAAATAAAGCTTGAAGACTCTCGAAGACTGAAGGATAATCAGCCAGAAGGACTCCTCGAAGGCCCTAGGAGGGTTCTCTGTAGGTCCAGAGGTCTTAGAATAGCTCAAAATAAAGAAGTGGAGGGAAAAAGCCCAATACGGCCGTACTGAACTCAATACGGCCGTATTGAAGCTTCAATACGGCCATACTGAAGTCAGTACGACCGTATTGACACTTCAATACGACCGCTGCGAACTCAATACGGGCGTATTGAAATTTCTGACTTTCAATACGACCGTATTGAACCCCAATACGACCGTATTGAAGTTCAAAAATTTCAATACGGCCGTATTGGCCCTGTAGGCCGTATTGCGCCTATTCCCTATAAATATGACGTCATTTGGACGTCCTACCACACTTTTTTACTCAGTTTTGACTCCCTCCTTGAGTATTCTGGGGTTTTTGAGCAGTGTTCTGCCCTAGAAATCTCTCTGGGAGTCGATCCGACGAAGTTCCGGAATTCCGAGCACTTAGCTTGGAGATTCGAACCTAGTCGAAGGGAAATCCTCCGGATTTCCATAGTCAAAAGTTTTTAGGAAGGAGCGAGCGAGCTTGTAGAGCGAGGGAACGCCAAAAAGCTTCCCAGTCTTACTCAATATATATAAAAGCACGCTTCAAGAGGTTTCTTCTTAAATCCTTCCTTTTACTGCTTTCTGTGTGCATATTTAAACTGTCATCATGTAGATAGTCAATTCATAATTGTTTAGAATAAATAAGGGTAATTTAGTAATTTTATACTGTTCTGTTAAAAATAATCTGTCATAGGGAACCCGAAAGGGGCGCTGTGGGGTGCTAACACCTTCCCCACGCGTAACCGACTCCCTTACCCAACTCTGGTTGTAATGGCCAAAGTTGATTTATAAAATCAATTGCCTTATCCCTTTTTCCAATGTTTTGAGTAAAACATTGGTGGCGACTCCACGAACCCTCCTTTTGCGAAAACCACTAATCCATGGAGGGTCCCGCTTGGGATTAATATGGATTAGTGAGACTTTTAATAAAATTGCTCGTTTGACGAGGTCTCAGTTTGAGAATAAGTCATTCTAGCAATCCACATTTTTAAATAAATAAACGAGTCCAACCATCCTTCGCGAATGCCGAAAGCCCGTTTCGGGCCGGTGGCGACACCCGTCATCAAGAATAATATAATTTGCTATAGTTTCGCCACGACATTGACATGTACTAACCAAGTCACTCGTTAGTACATCCCACTAACTATCCTCGTGATACCACACAACTTCCCAATAATCAGTTAAGGATTTTATCCTTTGACTTCATACCTTACTCAAATAATAATAATAATTAACGACCTAAAGGAGACTCAACACTCCACTCCAAGAGACAACAATACTCAAGGAGGGTTTTCAACAACTAGGCTCTCAGAAAACCACAATACATATTCACACAATGAGATATTTTAACTTTTAAAACAACACATTTCCTTTATTCATAAGTTAACAACACAACATAGCTCCATACATAATGTATCTTAACAATATATTTCAACATTACAACATGTCTTATACATATTACAACTCTATACTACAATTCAACATATTTCTCATTCAATAACAAAAAAACACATAACAATATACAATTTTATACATTCAACATATTCACACCCGATATGACCTACATGTGCTTGGCATCCATGCCTAGCATGACTTCCCCTATGTCCAGCTTCATTGAGGTAGAAAACCTCTAGATCACTCACAACTGGAGCAAATCCTCCCATGCTCGATGTCATCTAAGAAAAATGCCTCTACCTTACTCATGACTAACAACACATAACTCACACTCGACGTCGTCAAGGCAAAGAGTCACTACGTTACCCATACTCAACACCACAAAACTTGTGCCTAGCAACGTCTTCAAGGTGGAGAGCCGTTGACTTGCTCACACTCAGTGCCACTCAACTTGCTTAGCATCACCAAGTCAAAATACTCCCAAGGCAATCACGGTTGATAGGGGTGAGCACTAGCCTGAGAATCGACTCAAAATCATAAAAATCGAAAGAAAAAAAAGGTAAATGGGTGAGTTCAAATGAATTACCAGTTTATTCAAGTTAAAAAAGTGATTTAAAATGGTTAATTTCGATTGGACTCAGTTTGAGTTTTTGAATCCATAGGTACCCAAATCCAATAGTTCAAACAAAATAAGGGCCAAAGTAATTATCATTTAGTCCCAAAAGCTAAGCTTATTTGGCTCATCTTTAATCTTTATTGTTGATGCACAAAAATCTCTAGTTGAGGGTGTAGTTTGTAACTTCCTTTTTTGTATCATGTAGCTAAATAAAATTATTATAATATTTAAATTATTTGAAACTTGAATAATTTTATTCATTTTGAGTCTAAACAAACTAAATAATATTTGAATGTCTAAATATATTAAAAAGGATACAAGAATTGAAAAGAAAGAGATAACAAATTGGATAAAAGCTTTATTTGAGCCAATTAAATGATTCAAAGTCCAATACATCTTGACCCATGGAAAACTGTTAGATAAAATCGAGACTTACTCAAACCAAGACCCACTTAAACCAATAAGTCATTTGGTCTGTTTCGGATCTAAATAATGCAACTCATGAGTTATATTAGTTTAGGCTATATCAGCCTGAAATTGACCGTACCTAATTGTTGATCACCCTTAACACCTGATGCCTCTCAATCCACATTCAATTTGACCAAGTTAGAGAACTGCTATTTGACTCACACTTGACACTACCTATCTCACACTCAATGTTAGTGAGGTAGATAGTCCCTAACCTTCATCACACCCGACGCCATGAAGTTGCACCTAATGCGATGATATTTCTACACTTGATTGAATAGCAATTTGACTTCAAACACCTATAAAATCACTTCCAATCTAGCATGCAACAAGTAATTCAACACATAAACATGTAAAACAACTCAAAATCACCAAAGTACACACCATGCAACAATAAAAAAATCAATAATTAACCTTTTTCTTCTTCTAGACCACCAAAACTTAGAGCTGTCAAAACGGGCCAACCCGGCCCATGTGGACCGGCCCACCTTGACCCACTTTAAAAACGAGCCAACCCAACCCGGCTCACTTTTGATTTTTTCAAAAAAAATTTGGCCCGGCCCGGCCCACCACGGGTTGGTGGGTTATACGGGCCAGCCCACCAGCCCACCAAAAATTAAAAAAAAATTATCAACAAAATTCAAAATTTTAAATTAATTATAAATTAACATAATAGTCATAAAATTAGCATAATTAATAGTCATAAGTCATAATTCATCATACAAAATTAAATACAAATCATGATAAAAGTCTAAAATAAAAATTTTCAATATCCCATCATACAAAATTGCCTACAAATCATACTTAAATTTTTATTGCAAAAAAAAAAAATGATGGGTTGGTGGGCTACCCGGCCCACCACGGGTTTAGCCCGGGTGGGCCGGGTCAAAGTGGGCCGGGTTGAGATATACCCACCTACTATAAAACTTCAATTTTTTTTTGTCCGGCCCGGCCCGTTTTCAAGGTGAGCCGGGTTGGCCCACGGGTCCCAGCCCACTTTAACGGCTCTACCAAAACTCTAGTAACAAGATACTCACTTCTCAAATCGAGAGTACAACCACAAAAGATGGATTTCAAGTCAAAATCAACATTTACAACACAATAATAATCACTATAAGAAAAATGTAAATTTCTGACGAACATAATTCGTCAATAAAAAGGAATATCTGTCGAAAAAAAAAGACTTTTTGATAGATGCAAATCTGTCGAAAAAAAAAATTGTCAAAAATAATTTAATCCATTAGAAATTTTCGAGAATGATTTTGTGGTAAATATTCGTCAGTAATTATCGATGGATATATCTGTTAGAAATTACTGACAAATATTCTGTCGGTATTGTTTAAAAAAATTTATGTGATTCCGACGGATAAATTTGTCATTTTTTTTAATAAATTTATTAATGTAACACCCCTCATATTTGATCTCTCGATGGTTCCATTCCATGACACTTCACTTTTCAGCGTGCTTTGTCCTTACTACCACACTTTTTGAGAAACTTCCCAGAAACCCATCCCTAAAGTCAAACACGCTTAACTGTATAGGTCATATCTAGAGCTCTCAACATCGAATTTGGACATTCTCAATGTTCCTAGAAAGATAAGGGATAGTTCCACAATTTCTCTATCGGGAGCAAAGGCTAGTTTGGATGCTAAGTGACCTAAAATTGTGTTGTAAAGTTGCAATCTTACATAGTATTTTCTTTTTCTTTTTAGATTGTAATGTTAGAATTTGTTTAGTGATGTAATTAGTTGATTTAGTGGGTTAGATATTTAATTACTTTGATTAGGACCATTAGTATAGTCTATAAATAAGTGTTTCACGTGTACATTTTACATCATATACCTCATTTTTCAGATTTTAGAGTTACTTCCCCTAAAAGTTTCTCAAAATCTCTCTCTCTCTCTCTCTCTTTGATTTTCTCTCTTGCTTACACAAATTGGATTGTTGCAAAATGATTATGATGCATGGTTAGTTCTTTAATCAATTATAAGTTTCAAGAATTACGATAAAATTTGAATTCTTGATCTTTTTATGGAACAAATTCTTTGTTTCTCTTCTTCCTTATTCTAGGTTTTTCTTTCATTTTCATGATTATGAATTTCGTTTTGGATCTAGAACAAAGACTGCAGATTAATTTTAAAGCTAAATTTATATTTAAATTTAAACCTAAAATAACCTAAATCGTTTAAGTCACTATTCTTGAATTTTATTAAAGTTGTGAAATCGTGATTGCATTTCATGTTTTTATGGAATTCATAGATATCTAGATTTAGATCTACATTTTTTTTATTATGTTTGTGTTGAATTAGGTTGATTAAGATTTCATATTTATTGTTAAATTATGAAAATTTTACCATATAGATTGAAACCTTGAATTGATACTTCTCCAATTGAATTTCTAATAAGATTTTCTATTTGTTGATTGAATACTGTTCAAATATTAAAAATCCACTTCCTAATTATATGATAAAATATGAATTTAATGTGATTGTGTCTTCGTAAAGAATGACCTAGATTATTCCCTATATTGCAAATTTTTAGGGGAAATCTAGTTTACTTTTGATAAAGACTCAACAACACTATCATGGTCCTTCAAGTTTTCTCCACAATACACAACCAACACCTAATCCTTATCTCTCCAAGCTTTGAATCTTCACTTAGCTCCTACAATTATGCTTTGGGGAAGACTTAGAGCAATTGTAACATCCTATTTTTTTAAAATAAATAAATAGAGATAAAAAGAAAATTATTTTATTAATAAAATTAAAGGGAAAGAGTATCATCACTCTAAGTAGGGGGAGGGAAATTATCAAGTCCTATGCATATATAAGGGATAAAGATATAAGGGCGATTCCTAAGCCCCTTAAGTTGCATGTCTGTGTTATGGTATATTTATGAATGCCTTTATAACCTTGTTGATACTCTAATCATGAATGTGATATATGTTCTATCTAATTGAAAGATGAATTTGTATGGTTTAAAGTTAGGGTTTTTATGAATGATCTAAGAATCTTGAGTTGATTGAGATGATTCTTAAGGAATTAATAATATGATGATGTTTCTGAGATATGCATTAACTGTTTGATCAAATTGATGTTGAGTTTATGTATTTTGAAAGTTAGATTAATATGTATGAATTTTGAGGGTTTTTGGATTGAAATCTATTAATTTGATGATGTAATAATGATGGATTGAAATAATTGATGTAATAATGATCGATAATTTGATGTGAATTGACGTGATTTGTTGTGATGTTGCTTGATTAAGATACTCTTGAATGACTGTGATGAATGTTTTGTAGTGATAATTTATGATAAATTGATGATAAGCAATGTTGTATAAGTTCAGTGTTGTAGACTAGCATTCAAGGAGTTGTAGAGGCATTTGTGTAGTTGAATTGTTTGTTTAAGTCCATGCATTTTATGCTTTGTTTCACAGGATAGTGTGAGTATATGTAGGTGGGATATCATAGGTCATCTACCTGTGTCCTAAAGGTGTTATGGTGGAGAAACCTCTATCGGGAATAGGAGGTTACCATGACTAACTGTAACACTTCGACAGGACCTTAATAGAAGTGGTTTAAGAGGATCACTATTGATGAGTCGTCTCTATACTATTCGATTGGGTGGTCCTATTCCATTACTCTTAGGCTATTTTGTACACTAGATGATGAGGAGGAGATTTGTACCACATGCATGTAAAGTTAGGAGCATACATCTCATAAGTCTTAATTGATGAATATGTTATGTTTGTGATTGATGTAATGATGATGATAAATGGAATGTGATATATTAAATTGTTATTAATATTGTACAAGGGAATTGATGAAGGTGTATAAGATGTAGTTGTTGTTTGATGTGTGTATCTATCCTTATACTTTGTGTATGTTGTGATTAATAAGATGTATTCTCACTTCTTGTATTTGTATGTTTTTCTTTGGGCTAAACGTCATTTGCAGAAATAGAGCACGTACAATATGATGGGTTTGAGGAAGAAGAACATTAAAGAGAAATTTTGCTTTGATAGTGTGACATCGGAGCTAAGTTTAAGAGTAGTAGTTGTTTAAGTTGAATTTCAATTTAATTTTGTTTTCATCGCCTTAACTTTCTTGATTGGAGAAGTTGATTTTAGTAATGTCTCATATGTTTTATTTTAATTGAAAAATAAAGATGTGAATCCTTTTACTAGTTTTATGAGATAAATTATTATAACTATTTTATTTTCTAAAAATTTTGTATATTATATTTGTTAAGTATGTCAAGGTAGAAAGGTGTCACCTCGATCTTGTGAAGTTAGAAGGGAGAAAGGTTCCCTTTGGCTCTAGAGCTTATCACTCTAGCTTTTTTTCTAAGTTTCTTAAGAAAATGAACTTATAAAGTTCAAGTCTAAAGAAAACATTATATATATACCTTCTCCTAAACTTGGTTAACCTTGATTTCAACTTAATAACTCCTAAACAACTAACCTCATAAGAATTCCTTAAATTTTAGAGTTTTAAAGCATTAAAACAACAATTCATATAATCATTCACTAACTTAAAACATACATAATCTCAAATATATATATTTATGAAAAATATAGTTTTATAATATATAATTTATTATAAATTTTAATTATATATAATAAATAATAAGATTGTGCAATGTACATGTTAAAATAGAATGATAAACTCATAATGGAACTAACTGTAGAAATCATTTTATAACTTTTTCTCATTTATTTATAGTTTTTGAGTAATTATATATGGAACTAATGGTCATACATTATTAGTGTAACAAGTTTTATACTAATTATCAATAATAATAAAAATTGATGGTATAACTTAAAGATAGTTATCGAAAAAGTTAAAAAAAAAAAAAAAAAAACAAAGCTTACCAATACATGTGACTTATAATTGGTGAATAATGTAAAATTGTTTTATGCATAGCCTTTTCTCATTCTATAAATTTTTATTTGCATTTTTATAAAATATTAATCCGTCATTTTCAAATTCTGAATAAAAAATAGTAAAACAGTTGTTAAATTTTCTTTATATTTGTTTTAATAAATCTTACCTAATGATTATTTAAGAAAACATATTTTTAATTAAAAACACTTTAAAACTGAATCTACCAAAAAGGACCGTAATTAAAAGTAATAACTACAAAAAAAAATGAAATAAATGTGTTCTTTAACTAATCACATTTCAATACTTATATAAGAATATTTGTCATCAGGATATGATTAGACAAATAATTTATTTAAGATCTAATTTAATAAATTCTTATGTAGTAAGAAATTATGTTATAAGTGTTCAAAATTTAATAAGTTGTTATATTTAGATATATATGATAATAAATATTTATATAATTTTAAAGTATTTGGATAAGTATCATTATTTAAGCATGTAATTTCATTTTAAAAGTTAAAAAAATATCAAATGAAATTTTGAGTGAAAATAAAATAAAAAGGTCAAAAAATATTTTCAGTCTCTACACTACTAGAGTTTCTCTTATTACATACGACTTTTCTTGCAAATTTTTATGAAAAATTTGCAAGAAACGTTGTTCCTAAAAAATTTTCTACGAAATTTTATCAGTAGGTAACACCTTCGTGGATAATATATTTTTGCGAATTTTAAAATTCGCAGGAAATTTTCCTGCGAAATTTCTTGCAAAAAAAAATTTACAGGAAAGTTTCCTGCAAAAAAATTTTCGCAGGAACGAATTTTTTCGCAAGAAATTCTGCATAAATATTTTTTACAAAAAAAATTAAAAAATTACTATAAATTCTATCAATAATTTTTCAACTTTCAAATGCTCACACTGAATTCATCCGAAACATTTGTTTCCATGCTTCCAACATGTGATACATAATCTTTTAAATTCTAAGATTGTAAATTATAAGCCTAACACTCAACCATACAAATCAACTTGTATAAGGTAAGTGTTGCCCCAACTTATATACTCTTTAATTGTTTTATTTTCAATCGATGTGGGACTTGAAGTATTATTTTCCTGCAAAGTTTTTCTACCAGTTAGTAAACATTACTTGCGAATTTATTTTTGCAAGAAAATTTGCAAGAAACAAAATAAAATTCTTACAATATTTTCTACAAATTTTTACCATGGAAAAAAAAATCTATGATTATTAAAATTGTAGCAAAATTTGTAAGAAATATCTGTAAATTATTTTTCACAAATAAATTCGCAAAAAATTTCTACGATATTTTTTTGCAGGAAAATTCGCAAAAAATTTCTACGAATATTTTTTTGCAGAAAAATTCGCAAAAAAATAACACTTTTCTAGTAATGCTATAAAATTTGTTTGTTTCGATTTTAGTCCTAGTAAAAGATTTTCTTTTTTTTTCATCCTCTGAAAGTTAAAACTATTGTTTTATTCTCTATTTTTTGTGCGAATATTTTTAATCATTTTTTGTTTAATAAAAGTTTAAGTGACTATTATAGGTATTACAAATGACTGTTAGTGATATTATCTCGGTGTTTGACATCTCTAAAAATTTGTGTAAATTATTAAAATAATTGTTATTCATCTATCTTAAAATGATTGTTAAAGACAAAAAATAATAACATTATACATGACAATAATATTAAAATTAATAAAATAATACTAGTGACTATTCACCTAATTTTATTTTATAAAAAAATAAAGTTATTAATAATTGTTAACGACAAAAATTTGTTTAAATTATTAAAATTATTTTATTCGTCTACCTTAAAATAATTATTAAAAACAAAAAATAATAACATTATACTTTACAATAATATTAAAATTAATAAAATAATACTAGTGACTATTCTCCTAATTTTAATTTATAAACAAATAAAGTTATTAATAAAATATGAGAAATCAATTATATATATATAATTATAATAAAAAAAATTAAGAATCATAAATTTTAAAAAATAAAAATTAATTCTATATATTTTATAATATCATGATTAAAAAATGTTATATAAGTATTAATAACAAAATTATTTTAGATGTGTTATTGTAGAGAGAAAAAAGTTATGAGATTGTGTTTTATTATAGGTAAATGTGAATTTCAGAGAGAAGATATAAAAAAAATTAAAGTATAAGAAAAAAAAATAAAGAGGAAGAGAGAGAAACAAAAACCTTTAAAGGAAATAATAAAATATATATATATACATATATAACTGATTTTTAATAAAAAAAAATAAAAATAAAACATATTATAAACAAATTATAAGTTTTGTATTATAAATAAAGTAATAAATTATAATAGACAATTTAACAAAATTGAAAATATCTCATAAATAATTTATAAAATATTTTATAAATTTATTTAAATACTCTTATAAACATTTATAAAAATAAAATAAATAGAAATAAATTATTTATAAATCCTGTGAAACATAACCTCAGTGTGAATGCCGCCATCAAAATAGAATAATTAATTCACATTTCCAAGTTTGAGCTGTAATTTGCATAATTCATGTTTAACATGCTTATTTCTGTCATCGATACAAGCTTGGCATGTCCTTTTCTTTGCAACTACGAAACGACTTTTAGATTTACATATCCTTTACCATACACATTTATGAACCATTTTAAAATATAAAAGACATCTCCTATCACATGATTAATTGTATATGCAAACCACCTTTCTGCAACCTGAAAAGTGACCGAAACTAAAGAAAATAAATATGTTATATATATTAAAAATTAATAGTTAATTTTTTTATCAGTACTTCATATATAGTTAAATTTACCTTTATTAATGATGTAACATTTGTCTAATAAAAGTTTGAGGTTTAAATATCTTTAGTCTTAGTCTTTTTCCCCCCCTAAATTTAACAGTGAGTACATATTCCGTCTCCTTATTTGAAAACAGTATGTTTATAAGTCTCGAAGGTTTTTATTTTTATCATTTTAGCCCTATGATCAAAATTAAGTAGCACTACAAAAAAAATTGTCGTATAGTGACACACATTCTATAATGACACAATAAGTGTTATTAAAAACTACTTTTACCTACACAATAAATATAATATATATTGGTATATTGTTAAAAAATGTAAGTATAAGCTATAGTGATATATAAAATATGTTATTAAATCTCATTCAAAAACAATACTAAAATTGTGTATAGCTATATGCCAAATAGATATATACCTACATATATTATACTTATAGTGACACTTTTTATATGTCACTATATGTAACATTTATTGTAGTGTAGATTAATTTCATATTAAAGGAAAAGAAAATAAAACCTTTTAAAGTAAGGAATCAAAAAGGAAACTAGACCTAAATTTGAGAAATAAAAATATTTAAGCTAAATTTTAACTATTAGGGTGTGGAATATAAAATATTATTGTATAAATTATACTTTTCTCTCTTAAGATAGGTGAATATTAACACGATCTCCCTTCTTATATTATAATATAAAATTCAATTCATTTATATCTTAACATTATCCTCCCATCTTATTTATAGAGATGTAAATATTTCATCTTAATTTTAAATATAAAATAAAAATAAATATTTATCCCGTGAAAAATATGAGTATTACAGTATTTATTTTTTATTATATTAAAATATATAATTTATTTCATTTGGTATAACCATTTAACATTGTTGATTCATTTTTAAAATTCTAGAATATATTGTTAATTAAAATGTATACAAGATATATAAATTTTAAAATTTTACTAATGAAATTCAATCTAAAAATAAATTTTTAATATATATATAGAGAGAGAGGGTGAGAGGGGGGTTCATTTAAAAAGTTATACATATGTTTAATACATATATATTATCATTAATTTTACAAAATTCAATAATTATATTATATTAATGAATATAATAATTAATCCTATATAAAAAATTAAATTTATTTATATATATTTATGAAAATACTACATTAATAACATTAATGTGTGTTTAATTTTGTTTTACTTAAATACATATAACTTATCACTTATTAATATCTTTCTTCCCACATAACTTATTACATCTATTGCTTCTTATTTTTCTTTTTGTCTTTTATTCTTCCACCCAATAAGTCCAAAAAAATATGTTATAACTTGTAAGTTTGCCTTTTATTTTCTCTAGTAAAAGCATAAATAAAAGTTGGTGAGCTACCACTCGTGGAGGCCATTAGCCATGCAAAGAAAGAGGCATAAGTCAAAGAGTGTAGACGAAATAATTGTATAATTTATTCACTATGGCCTATCAAGCTTGAGATGAGATACCACAACTCGTTGGTTGTAATTCTTTTTGTATGCATGCATCAATTCAATGTGAATCATGCCCTAACATCTACATGATTACAGATTCTCACGAGTCACGGCCATGACAATATGACATGACATATGACAAGGATATATATCATGAATGAAAATTAAAGTTGAAAAAATTATAATTCCCACCGGCGAAAGACTTTTTTTTTTTTTAAAAATATTTTTTTTAATAACTTAGACAAATTTTTATTTATCTAAATAACTCATTTTCTTAATAAAATTTTAATTTTTTTTAAATCTTATTGAGAAATCAGTTATCCTCAATGGGCCTTTATTTATTTATTTTTTTAATTTTAATTTTTTCAAAAGTATAATTAATTTTAATTTTAGAATTTGGAAATGATTTATTATAATTAAATTATATTTTTTTAAATAATTAATATTATAATTGTGTATAAAATTTAAAAATTGTGTATAATATTTTAAATTTATGATAAAAATAAAGATAATGTTAAAACTTATTTATTTTATTAAAAAAGAAATTTATTTAAAAAATAGAGATAATTTAATTTAAAATTCACAAATAAAATATAAAGAATAATATATTTTTTAATAATGAAATTATATTTTTAAAATATACACAATTTAATATTATAATTGAGTAAATCATTTGTTAAAATTATAAATATGTTATTAAGAATGTCATTGATTTACGTGCGTCAGGAATCTAATACTTTAGTCATGAGTGTCATTGTTGCAGAGTGTCATTGATGCAGAATGTCATTGATGCAGAATGTCATTGATGCAGCGTGTCATTGATACAAAGTGTTATTGATGCAGTGTCATTGATTTACGCGCGTCAGGAATCTAATACTTTAGTCATGAGTGTCATTGATGTAGAGTATCATTGATTTACACACGTTAGGAATCTAATACTTTAGTCATGAATGTAATTGATTGAACCTTATCTCCACCTTCTATTTAAATGAGATCATTCTTGTGTTCAAATGCAGAATGCAATTGAGCCAAGTATTCTTGTCTACAACAATGTCTTCCTCTTCTTTCCGTGTGTTGGTCTTCTTCAATGGTGAAATCACTCAAACAAACGAAAGGGATACTTTTGTATCCTATAACCCAATGTTCTTATTAGTTAATCCACGCATCACACTTGATGCGTTGAAAGTTAAGATCCAAAGAAGACTCAACTTACCACAACCACATTCAGTTGATCAACTTTACTTCCGATATCCACAAGTGGTAAGTGGAGGAATGCTTAATTTTTGAGTTGTCATGCTTATCGACGATGAAGACGTTCATGGTATGATTCAAATGGTTCGTGGCCTTAAAATTCTTACTTTTGCTCAATTATATATGGATCTCACACCAATAAATAACAATCCTCCACCTTCCTATGAAAACTAACCTTCTGACTATGAAAATCAACCTTCTTCCTATGAAAATCGACCTTTCACCTATGAAAACCAACATTCTTCCTATGAAAACCAATCCTTTTATTATCAAAACCAACCTTCGTTAGACGAATCTTTTTAATTGTCTTTTCAATTGTTGAGTGTGAAACTACATATGCATGGTTTTTCTTTCTACATTACCTCAATTCAACCCCATTTCAAAGCACGTATGACTCGCCATACCTAAATTCTACTCCATTTCAAAGCACGTATGACTCCCCATACCTAAACGATGATCCTTTACCACATGGATCCTTTACCAACCTCCTTATATTTGGAGTCCCACAAGAAGAAGAAGAAGAAGGAGTCCCTAAAGTTGGAGTTCCTAAAGAAGAAGTTGGTCCTTTCAGTGAGGGCGAAGACGATGCAAGAATCCAACAAGATGATGAACAAGACGAATAAGATATTGTTCTACAACAACCTCAGCACGTAGGCACATCTTCAACCACATTCAGTTTCCCATCACACATGCATAATGTTGATTTACAAACAGATTTCACCAACCCAGAGTATAGACATGCACTTGACCATGTTGACATCAAGTACGCTCCTGACACCCTATTTCAAGGCATGACTTTCAACACAAAGGATGAAGTCCAACATGTTTTAAATGCACACCATATAAAGAAAGGTCTGTATTACAGGGTGGAGAAATCGTCACCAATATTAATTGTTGCAGGGTGTGTTAACACTACATGCGATTGGAGGTGTAGAGTGACTTTCATTAATAGAAGCCAAAAATGGGAGGTTCGTAAGCTATCAGGTGAACATTCTTGTTCATCCCCTATCACACAAGATCATGTCAACCTTGACTATGTATATATAAGCAAAAGTATTCTTGCATTGGTGGAGTGGGATCCATCAATTTCAATTCCAACAATAATAGCACACATCAAAAGTGCTGAAGGGTACACAATCTCATACCACAAAGCATGAATGACAAAGAAAATGGCAATTGAAGACTTACATGGAAAATGGGAGCAATCTTACCATTATTTACCCAAGTTGCTCAATGCCATGACAATATTTCTTAATGGGTTTGTTGTTGAGAAGCAAACAAGGCTACTATACAACCAACAAGGTGAGATGGTTCATGATTATTTTCAATTCCATATAGTATTTTGGACATTTAAACCTTGTATTCATGGGTTCAAATACTGCAAGCCCATTGTTTAAGTTGATGGCACATTCTTGTATGGAAAATACAAAGGAACTCTTCTCGTGGTCGTGGCTCAAGACAGTAACAACAAAATCTTTCCAATTGCCTTTGCAATTGTTGAGGGTGAAATAGAAAATGCATGGTTTTTCTTTCTACATTACCTCAAAAGACATGTTTTCCCTCAAGATGGCCTTTGCTTAATCTTTGACAGGCACGAGTCCATCAAAAATGCCTACGCTAGACAAGGTAGTGGTTGGATACTAGAGAATTCAGTGCATGTGTTCTGTATTCGCCATATTGCCCAAAACTTCATGAGACATTTCAAGAATGTAGAACGAAAAAAATTAATCATCAACATGGGTATGTACTTCTTATCATTAATTATTTTTATTTGTTTGACCATATTTCAACAATACTAAATTGTTCATTTTTTACTCATCTCATTTCACAGCTTATGGGATGACCGAGCCAAGATTCAATTACTACTACAACACACTGAGGAGCGAACTAGAAATCGAAGGTGTAATTGAATGGCTCAACACTATACCAAAAGAACAATGGACTCTTGCATGGGACGGTGGCCGACAATGGGGACACATGACTACCAACTTGGCAGAGGCAATAAATTCCATTCTTAAAAAAACAAGAAATTTTCCAATTTATGTAATTATCATGTCGACTTATAAGAGATGTAATGCCTTATTCATTCAAAGAGGGAAGGAAGTCGATGCTAAACTAAGGGCTGACCAAGTTTATACTGAAATAATCAATAGGGTCATGAGAGATGCAGAATCGAAGGCTAATAGTCATCATGTCCTCGAATTTGATCGTCACAGTACATGTTTTCTGGTGCAAGAGACCATTAATCTAAGGGAAACACGACCGACTGAAAATTTCACGGTTAGACTATGAAAAAAAAGAGGTGAATTATTTTTAAATAGATGAACAATTTTTTTTTCAGTAAAAAGAGCAGTTTTTTATGCATTTTTTTTCTATTTCATCCTTAATATATGTATTAGTAAATTAAAAATTAGAATGTAAAATAAGGGTATAATTGACTTTCTAAAAGTGGTCACTAAAAGAGTCTATCCCTTTTATTTATTGTTATAAACATGATATTCATATGTTTTCACTTAAAACTAAAACTAATAAAATTTTGTTATAATTGATAATTTATAATGTTTGGTTGCATGATAAAATTATAACACTATTAACCTTTTTTTTATCTTATTTATTCTTACTTCTTTTTTTTATACATATTTTACAAATGATAAATTCAAACTATTTTTTTACACATTTAAGTATAATAATTTGTGCTTAATTTAATAAAATTAATTATAATAATAATTGTTATATTATTTTTTTTATTAAATTAACACCTAATTTTAATTAATTAAAAAGTATAATTAAATATTAATCAATTTAATAATTATATTGTCAGAAATCTTACATCATCTAGAAATAAGGTGATGATAATATATATAAGTGGGGAGTGATTCTCACCTTATAAATCGATTTTGTAGGGTTGAGTTAGCCCCAAACCCACATTATAAGATGGTATAAAAAATATCTTAGAGCCATTCTACAAAGAGATACTCACCATTGATATATGCACCAAGTTCAATAATACTAAGCGTGAGGAGGTGTCAGGTGAATTAGAAAAAATCTCAAGTTTCACCTATCCTAGATTATTAAAAAGAGTCACGCACTATTTATCTATGTATCAAGTCTAATAATGTTGGCCGTGAGAGGGTGTATTGAAAAAATTGAAGTTGGTTTTGTAAGGTTGAAATAAAGTAATTAAAGACTATATAAGTGGGGGGTAACCCTCACCTTAGAAATTGGTTTTGTAAGGTTGAGTTAGACTTTGAATTCACTTTTCTAAGATGATATCAGAGCTTATATTCTAGCAATTGTTAATTATTATTAGACTTATCAGGCCATCTGCTATTAGGTCGTCATCAAACCATCCATAGATGTCTAGTCCCAAACTTCACACTCGAGATATTTAACCCTCAATGTGAGAGGAGTGTGTTTGAGATTCACATCATCTAAAAATAAGGTCATAATAGTGTATATACGAAAGATCAATCCTCACTTTACAAGTTGATTAATTTTATAGAACTGAGTTAAATTCATAACCTACTATTCTAAAATATATAACTATTTATTTCAGAATATAGCATGCTCATTTAAAGTAGTGTTCTTTCGTGTCTTAAAACATCTAATAAGAAAAACATGTTTAAAAAAATATTTCAAAAAATATATAATATCTAAAAAAATATAATGTCGATAATTATGCTAAAAAATTAAATGTTGTATTATTATTTTAAATATTGTTTCAATATGTAATAAATAAAAATAATTATAATAAAAAAAATTAATTAATGATAGAAAAAGTTATATTTAATTTAACACATAAAATTATGAAATTATATATTTAATATACTTTTAATTAAATAAAATTTAAATAATTCACTTATTTAGTGAATGTCTGGTTAATAATAATGAAGGGAGGCATAGGCAAAAGTAAAATGCGGTGGTGGGACTCACAAAGCCTTATCTTAGGATCATCTCCCATTCCCAATGGTTCCCTACCACTAAAGCAACAATGTCGATCAATCACTCGTCATTTCTCATTTCGTGCTAGTGAGCAAAAGAGACACCAGTGACAGAAAGATATTGCTAAAAAAACAAAAACATATTCCCCTTCCTTATCTTATGACCAATAAATGAGTACTAGTGTTTACAAATGCCATCCTCAACTCATTTCCTGAGGAGCATGTATCCCGATTTTTTAATGGCTTATTAATTTCGATACTAGATAATTGTTGAATTTATTCAACTTAATAGTTTTAATCAACATAAAATTTTGTGAATTTTAATGAATATTGTTCCAACCGTTAATTTGGTGATATTGTTAGAATTACCATGTCCAAGGTATTATCCATTTTAGTACTTGCTGGACCATCACAGTTTTATCCTTGAAAAAGACACCCCAGTAAATTAAGGGAGAAGAGTGTTTATAAACTATTATTAGTCTTGATTACTAAACAATGTAAGATTTTTAAGCATACAGGAACAAGTTTCTCGGTCGAGGTTAAGGGGCAAGAGTGACCCTCCTTCTAGTGCTTCTATGGGTTAAGGGAGGAAGGTGTTTATAAACTACTTTGGTCTTGACTACTAAGCGATGTAGGATTTTTAAACATATCGAAACAAAATCCCCTGGTCAAGGCTAAGGTACAAGAGTGACCCAAGTCCTTCGTATAGTGTTAATGTTCTGACCATAAGTCGACTAACATCGTTTGAGACATTACGTCTGAGGTATTATCCACTTTGGCACTCGTTGTCCCATTATAGATTTGTTCTTGAAAAGGCATCTTAGTGGATTAAGAGAGGATGATGTGTACAAACTACCATTGGTCTCAACTAATAAGCGATGTGGCACTTTTAGACAATATTGGAGCAAGCCCCACAATTGAGGCTAAGAGGCAAGAGAGGCTTAGGCACTCCTTTTAGTGTCAATGTTTTGACCGTAATTCTATTAGCATTGTTAGGATCACCACCTTCGAGATATTGTCTTCTTTGGCCTTTGTTGAGCCACCACAGTTTTTTCATTGAAAAAGTATCTCAATGGGTTAAGGGAGAAAAATGTTTATAAGCTATCATTTGCCTCAACTATTAAATGATGTGAGACTTTTAGACATGCTAGAACAAGTCCCCCAGTCAAGGCTAAAGGGTAAGAATGGCCTTTGCTAGCATTGTTAGAGACGTCGCATCTTAAATATTGTCTGCTTTGACACTCATTGGATCGTCATGATTTTGTCCTTAAAAAACACCTTAGTGTAGGGATGACAAAAAAATCTGTATCCTATATTTGCGGATAAAATTCACAACAAATAATAAATGAATACTTAAATGGGTATCCATGGATAATTTAAATGGATATATTTGTACCCATTAATAAATGGGGATGCTATAGATATCAAGGTACTTGTTTTGCGGATGCTGTTAAAAATCCGTTATAATAAAATTACTTAAATTTTATTTTTAAAATATATAACATGTATTTAGTACAAATAAGATATTACTTAAATTTATTTTATTTAGACTCGTGAGATTGAAATATTATAATTTTTTAACTTTTTATTTTGGACTTGTGGAATCGAATTATGTGACACCCTTTACCTCGCATGCTATAATGCATTAATTATAACCAAATTGAATAAAGAAAGTCTATCATAAATGAAAACTAACATGCTCAACATAGAAGGTACTACATTTTAACTTAATAAATGTCAATTGAAATCTAACTAAAGTTACAATGAAAATAACAATTATCTAAAACATAACAAAAATAGAAACTCATAACTAAGTCCCAATTTTACATCCAATCAAAGCATAACCCAACCATAAGGACTAGCTCTTATTGCCAAAATCCTCAACATCATGCCATGAAACACCTACAACAACATATAAAATAACAACACAAGGCAACAGGGAATGAAAAACATTTCACTCTGCCTCACGGCATAAAATAAAGCTAATAGCCAAGCACAAACAAAGATGTAAAGATATAAATCATAGTAGACAATTGATACATATATATTGATACAATGAAATACAATTCAACTAATAATACATATATAAAATCATATTACATAAAATCACTTGTATACATATACATATAATGCAATGGACACAGATTTCAAAGTTGATATGCATGTGGTGCTTATCAAATCAATTGTCAACTGTTGTCCAAAGGCTCATTGCCCGAAGGCGAATTCTCAATTATGTGTATGATGCATGTCAAAGAATACTTAATGCATTATCATATTATAACAATACGTATCACAAATATATGTCAATTTACTCTTCACAATAGTCTCATCAATATACCAAGGTAACACCTCATTCACTTTATCAAGATATCAATGTACATACTCAAACATTTTACCATTTCATGATTTTCCATACACATTTCATTTATAGCATTCAATTCTCACAACTTCACAATTTCATACTCAATCATATCCATCAATTAGCACAAGAATTGTTCTTTGGACAAGATAACCAACACACACAATACATTATATCACACAATACATTATATCACACAAGAGTCACATGTTCATAGTTCAAACAAACATTTACACAATTTAATCTGATACACCTCAATTCATTAACAATTAACTCACATTATAATTTGTTCACAATTTTTCTCTCTCATGATTTCTCTTTCCTAAATATTGATATAGGTACTTCAAATTATTTATAAGATTAAACACTAAAAGGGTAAAGTTATTCATCGTTACCATTCACAAACTACTTTTTCATAACTTAATCTTCTAAGACATCATGTTGTCCAAACACCTTATCTAGAGTTATACATATGTTATCAAGTTGATCTTAATTTTCTTAGAAAGATAAAACAATTATCTACAACTTCTATGTTGACCTCAAGAGCTTATTCGCCCATATACTATTTTCATAAAATATAAAATCATAATGTTTTAGTTTAAGTTTGACAGTTTGACCTTTATCCACTAATTTAATCATAACTCGAGCTCTATACCTCATTTTTAAGTGTTTCTAATGGCATCTGAAAGCTAACATCTAGGGGTACAACATTCATGAAGATTACAAATATAGATTAAATTGTAATACTACTTTATTATATCATCAATTACTCAAATCCAACCTTGATTTTACATATTCATGCAATTAACATCAATTTTTATTTTACTCTATAAAGAATGGTTTCCTATGGGAACTATAGACACTCAAAGATTCTCAAACAATTCAAATTACATAAAATTAATTATATATATAATTCAAACATTACATATAACACACATAATTACATACATAATTACATAATTACATATAACACATATAACTACATACTCATATCAAACATTACATATAACACACAAGAAACTACAGACAATTCAAGAACCCCAAGATTAGTTCAACACATAGAATTAAACATACATATTGCTCAATGTCATCAATTAGAGCAATGAAGAATCATATAGAAGACGAAATTTAAGAACAAATACAAATTGAGTTTTCCCCTTATACAACACATATAACATAGATTGAGAGTCAATCTCACTACCTAACAATTATCTAATGCCTAAAGCAAGATTACTCACTCTCCCTACCTTGATGAGCTCTAGAAGATGGATGTGTACGTATCTCCAAAGTGTTCTCCCACTAGTTATGGTTCTCTAGAGCTTTTAGAGGGCAAGTGTATGAGAAAAGAAAAAATAAGCGTAAAATAAAATTGATTAGAAACCCTTTTTTAAAACTTAACCCCATCAGTTAAAACAATTAACTTTAGTTATAAACTCCTTCCCTCAAAATAATTAAACAATTAAATCCTTTAAATATAGAACTTTATAATACATACATATCCATACAAAAATAATTAAAATAATTATTAAAACCAACTCAATTAATTATAACAAAATACAATATTAGTAATTAACAATATATATATATATATATATATATTAAAATACCCTAAACCAAATATTTCTCTAATAAATATAATACAAAACATTTTTCACAAACATTTTTTATTTAATTAAAAATACTCATAATTATCAAAAGTGTGTAAAATATTTTATAAAATCTCTTTAATTGATCAAAATATCCTTTTGATAATTTTAGAATACTTAGAGTGTTACAAATTATTTTAGTTTATTATATTTGTTTAAACTTATTAGATTGAATTACTTTAACAATTTAATTTAATTTTTAAATTGAAGAATCTTGATTAATAAAATATGTATAATATTTGAATAATTTAAGATTTTCTTTACTTTCAAGCTATTATTTTAACAAAACTATTAGAAAAATAGAAATTATTATTAACAAAATTTTTAAATTATTTATATATTTTTTAAAAATTATTCACGTGTACCCATGGATACTCCCAGGTATTGAAAAAATATTTCGAATATCTGCTTCATAGATACTTGCATGGATATGGTGACAACTATGGGGTAGATATTTTCTCACCTCACCCCCATTGACGTCCCTTATCAATGGGTTAAGGGATAAGAGTATTTATAAACTATCATTGGCCTTGACTACTAAGCGATATGATATTTTTAGACATATCATGAACAAGCCTTCCAATTGAGGCTAAGGGTCAAGAGTAGCCTTAGCCTTTCTTCTAACACCAATATTCCAATCGTTGGTCTGTTGACATCATTAGAGTTACCATATTTGAGGCATTGTTGGCTTTGATGCTCGTTGGACCATACAATTTTGTCTTGAAAAGGTGCATCAATGATTTAGGGGGGGAAGATGTTTATAAATTATCCTTAGCTTAACTACTTACAATGTGTTTGTATTATCATCAAGTTCTGATCAACACCAAAGCTACATGAGAGAGAAATTACATTGAATGTGCTTTGGAATTTGAGAATTCGAATAAAGAAAAACAAACACGCACTTAGTGATGTGGGATTTTTAGTTATCCCAAAGCAAGCCCCCAATCGAGACTTAGGGGAAAGAGTGGCCTAGGCTTGAAAAGGGGCATCAATGATTTAGGGGACGAAGATGTTTATAAATTATCTTTAGCTTTACTACTTAAATGTGTTTGTATTATCATCAAGTTCTGATCAACGCCAAAGCTACGTGAGAGAGAAATTACATTGAATGTGCTTTGGAATTTGAGAATTCGTATAAAGAAAAACAAACACGCACTTAGTGATGAGGGATTTTTAGTTATCCCAAAGCAAGCTCCCAATCGAGACTTAGGGGCAAGAGTGGCCTAGGCTCTCCTTATGGCCCCAATGTTCCAATCGCAAGTTCACTGATATCATTAGGATCACTGCGTTTGAGGTATTTATCTTTTTTTTTGTCTTTAATTTTTTTTATAAAGTGGTTTCTTTTGTGTTGACATGACAAGTATTAATTCAACTTTGTGTGTCTTATGTCAAATTTATTTTACTAGAATTACTCTAAATTAGGTCTCTCGACATTTTGTGTCTCTTTTGTACTCTCACTTGTGACACTCATTATTGAAACATTTTTTTTATCTTCACAAGATTGAAGATATTTACTGTGCACATCAACATAAAGTAGACGTTACAAAAGGTTAACAATAGGGATTAAAAGAATTAAAAAAAATAGAAAATATAGGGATTAAAAAGATTTATCTTAAATTATAGAAACTAAAAATTATTTTAAAAAAAAGTAAGATAAATATAATAAGGATTAAAAATATCTATTTTAAATTATAGGAACTAAAGGGTAAAGTAAGTGAAACTACTTACTTAGACTAATAACCTTAAGATAAATATACAAAAAGTTTACACACATGTTAATTTCTTTCATCTTAAAGTATAATTTAGTATATTTTATCATATAATTAAATAAGTAAGTGATCAACAAGTCATTGATTCAAGGAAAATTAGACCCAATCTCCTTAAATAAAGTTTTCAGATTCAAATCTTGTAAAAATAACATAGTTGAAAGGAAAAACTTTCATTAAGAGGGTGTTTGGTAGGCGAGAATTTTTTATACCCAAGATTCATAATTATTGGAAATTTCAAATCCTGAGAACCATGATTCCAAGAAATAATTAAAATCAGTTACTCATAAAGGTTCCTAGGAATATCCATACAAGATTTATGAGAATTAAAAATTTTATGTTTGGTTACAATAGTATATTTCTGGGTATATAAATATTTTTTTACAAAAATATCCTTTATTAAAATAACCTCATTAGATATATATTATTTATTTATTCAAATCTTATTGCAAATATGACATTAAACTATTTTAAAAAGTAAAAAATTTATAGTTAAAATTATTTAAATACAGAATTCAACAAAAGAAATAAACAAAAAAATGTTACATGATACATAGAAAGGATAAAAGTATATTATTTTATTTCATTCAAATATAAATAAATAAATAAATAAATATTAATAAATACCATTAAACTATAAAAACAAAATAATTTTTAATAATATTATTAAAATTGATAAAGTCAATAAATAATGAGATACGGGAAAGAGAGATAGTAATAGAGATATGGGAGTGAGAGTGAGAAAAAGAAATAGAAGGAGAGAGAGTGGAAGAGGGAGAAAGGAAGAGAGGAGGAGTGAGAGTGAGAAAGATAGAGAGAGAAAGAGAAATAGAAGGAAAGAGAGAAAGAAATAAATAAAGAGAGAGAGAGAGAGAGAGAGAGAGAGAGGGAGAGGGAGGGGGAAGAAAGGGGGAGTGAGAGTGGGAGAGATAGAGAGAGAAAGAGAGAGATAAAGAGAAATAGAAGGAGAAAGAAAAGAAGAAAGACTTATTATTTTTAAAAGAGATATTACAGTCTTTCAATATATAAAAAAGTTTTCTTCCTAATTTGAAAAAGTTAGATTCTCACTCTCTTTCATGTAAATGTTTTTGTAGGGAAATAAGGTATAAAATAATTCCTTAAAAATTATATTCCTGAATTTTTTTTAAGTAACCACCAAACATGAGAAGACAAAATTCTCAATTTAATATTTATAGAAAAGCATAAAAACATTCTATATATCAAACACTCCCTAAAGATAATCAATCACATTTCTGGTAGAAATTAACTATAAATAAAATTGATTGATATATTACATCAATAAAATAGTTATCTAAAAAAAATATATAAATAAATATTATAATATATACTTATAAACATTTAAATAATCTAAATTTTAATATACATAATTATTAAGATAATACATAGTATAAGAAAAAAGATAATATTACATAATTTAATAATTATTGCATTTGTCAAATTTGTACGCTATACATACTTAAATCTCCTAGAATTTTTTTTATTACATGTAAATTTTATATATAAAAAAAATGCAAGGAAACTTGTTTTGTGTGGATTTAGGCTTAATATTTTTACGGATAGAAAGTTTCTTACATGATTAAATAACAATTTCCCTTCGAACTATATATCCGATTTTAAATCAATACTAGTACTTCTGGTTGCTGAGTCGTGAAAGTATTATGAAATTAATTGGCATCGGATAATGTGATCAATAACGCTACAATAACTTTAAATTGATAAAAAAAAACACCCACCATCAATCCGAACTAGAGGAACCAAACACACGTATTTTATGTATTTCCATAATTCAATCAATATTACTGAGAAAAAAACTAAACACAAAAAGGTAACGATATGGCACGGGGCATAGGTGCAAAACTAGTATTACTTCAACTAAAACACAACTAAGGAGCTTCCTAGTACATGGGTTTTGCTTTTCTTATATATACCACTGTAAAAAGATATCAATTTTATTTAAAAATAAAAATAAAATTAAAAGAAGATTTTTTCTTTGGTGTTAGGGAATTTCTATGTCCGCTCATTATTTAGTCATATATTGACGAGTCTTCATTACCTAAACTATTTATTGATATTGCATTAACTACTACCTAGGGGCTTAATATTAAAATGTTTCAAGTTTATTTTATTTTCATTTTTTATTATTTTTATTTAATTCTTCTCTTCTCCTGATAAGAACCCTAAAAGACATTTTTATTTTTTAAAAAGACAAAAAATGAGTATTTGCTTTTAAATAAAATAAAACACTTTATTCACCACTTTAAGTGTAATTGTGAGTGATAGTACTTTATTCACTCCTCTTACACATAATTATAATCTTAATAGAAATTAATTATTATTTTTTATGATAAATATTTTATATTAATAATATGGTTAAAAATTATATATATATATAGAGAGAGAGAGAAGGGGTCTGTTTATTTTAAGAGTAAGTTTACATATACTTATTTCATTCAATAATTTATATTTTACATCAAATTTTAACGATCTAACCGTTGAATCCAAAGTTCTTAATGCATATATCAAATATGCAAAATTTTAAAAATATTAAAAATTATTTGATACTTTGTTTCATTAATTCAAATCAATGTATAAAATAATTTTATAATTATCCGTCAATTTGAATTAACGAAATGAAGTATCAAATGATTCTCAAATTTTTTAAAACTTTACAGATTTGATCTATGCATTAAGAATTTTAAATTTAGTGGTTAGATTGTTGAAATTTGATGTAGAACAAGAGTTATTGAACGGAGTTAGTCTAAATAGACTTACTCCTAGAGTAAACGAATCCCTTCTTTTATATATATATATATATATATATATATATATATATATATATATATATATAGTTAGTCTAAATAGACTTACTCCTAGAATAAACGAATCCCTTCTTTTATATATATATATATATATATATATATATATATATATTCTTTTTTTATTTGTTCCTGAAGTATTCATGGTTAATAGCAGTGACTAACCTCCTCGTTACATTGGAAGTACTTCAAAAGATGAGATAGCTGCCCCAAAATTTAATATCGAAAGAGCGTGTGGTGTGGAAATAGTATAAAATAGAATAGTTTAAGGCGTAGTTGCATTGATGATATATAGAAATATTTGATCTTGTGTGTTCCACTAGTGACCAATGCATGTGGGATGTGGCCCCGTGAAACTGATCCTATTTCTTTTACGCTTCAGTTTTAAGAAAAGGCAAGGATTGGGGAGCACGTGTTTCCTCCACCAAAATTAACAAAAAAACAATCACATGCGTTGGGTTATAGACTTATACTAGTCAAGCCTACAAAATGGGTGTCTCATGCACCTTCACTTGGACAATTATACACTTTGGATTCCGTTACTTCCATATCACCATATATTCATATCCATTATTAATAAAATATTTTTTTATTTTAATTTAATTTCATTATTTTTAAATGAGTCTATTTAATTTCACTTTTATTTATTTGATATCAACATTTAATTTTCGTTAGAGTAAATTAAATGACATTATAATACACGCCAATATAGAAGACCATCTCTTGTCTTCTACCGTGGGAAAATTCTTTTCCATTATTAGATTAATTCATTTTTTTTATCGATGGTTGCTATTATTTTCCTTTTTATTTTTATTTTTTATTTTTATACTCTTTCTCCATTTTGACCCTTTTCTTAATTATTTTCCATAATCTTTATTTCTTTACTCCTCTTCAACCCATGCATGACACCATCTCCACGGTGCTTGAATACTACTCATTGGTTTTCTAGATTATGTAACAGAGAGAAAGAGAAGAAAGCTATAAAATTAATGGTGGTGGTGTGTAACCTTTATTTGAGTTCAATGAGAAACTAACACAACTTAACTCTTTTTTTCTTATTATTTGCGTAAATTCTTTTCTTTGAGGTTAGGTTAGGTACTTTCTTATCTTGTTAGGCCTGATCTATTATATATCTTAAAACAAACACAGAACAAAACAATGGATGTTCCTTGAGAAAACAACAACATTGGAATTGGAATCCATGGATATATGGATGTTGAAATCTAAATCTGATTTGAAGTTGTTTGATTCTTTATGATCGTTTGAATTTCTAGAATTGTGAGTTATGATGAGAGAAAAGAGTAAAAGATAAAGGAAGAAACAAAGAAAATAAAAAATGAAACGTCAACGCTTATGATTGACTCAATTTAGTCTCACTTAAAAATTAAAAATCATTTTAAAAAAATACAATAAATTCATGTCATATCCATGTATGCAGTCACCATTAATTATTTAAATGGAATTATCAGAAATCAAACATTAACATTAATTAAATAAAAATAAGATTAAATTGACTTATTTAAAAATAATAAAATTAAATTAAAAAATAAATAAAGAGATTAAATAAATAATTTAGCCAAAATATAAATAAGTAATTTTTTAAAATAAATTGAAATAAATATACATTTATGGAAATAAAATTTTCAATACATAAATATTTTTAAATACATAAATTATATTATAATTAATATTTATCATTATATAAAATAATTTTTATATAAATGAGTTATATTGTGATAGATACAAGTTATTTAACTATTGATAATTTATTTTAAAAAATGTTAAAATTTAAGATTAAAAGAGATAAAAAAATTTTAAAAAATTTCCTTAAAGTACTATTGATGAAAAAAATAGTTAAAAATATTTTTAATAAAAATAATTAAAAAAAACATTCTAAATTAATATAATTATTTTAATTTATATAGAGATGATATTTCATTCCTTTTTCATTTTATATTTTAAATATTTTGTACAAAATTTTTCTAAATTCTTGTAAAAAAAGATTAATAGAATATTCATCTCCTATTATATTCCTTTCCTATTGTTCACCTCTTTTCAAAATTGCAACATTGTTTATTTTGAGGTGCTTGATTTAATTATATGATCAATTGTAAGTTGTTGATTTAGAATTTTAAGGGTCTAGGAGCCCTTAAGAGTTAAGTTATCTTTGAGTTAGTTTTAGTTGGAGTTAGTTGAATTAGAATAAGGGTATATAAGATTTTTTTTAAGATGTGAATCTCACAAACTCATGTTTTAAGGAAAACTAGAAAGAAGTTAGAGAGAATGTCTCTATAACTCGAGAAAAAATCTTTTTCATCCCTCATTCCTTGATTTATATTCTACTCCTCCTACAATTGATTGGGTGGGTTGATTTTTGATTCAAAGCTTTACGAAGCCAAGAATCTCAAGTCTTAGGCCATGCAAAAGTTTGTTTCTTCTCTTCTTGGTTGATCGACTGAAGGTAGGAAACTTTGTATTTGATTTTGTTGGGTTTCATGTGGATGATTTGTTGATTGATTTCATTATTGGTGGTTTTTTTGGACTGAAAATCTGAATAAGATGATGAATATATGGTGTTGGGGTTTTTGGTTGTGTTTTGTGAGAGATTTGATGATTTATGAATTACAGTGATTGCATGTTGTAAATGAGGTTATTTTCAAGCTATTTGTGGAGCTTAGATAATGTATGATGTATTACATGTTGGTTATTTATTGAGTTTCAGGTGAATCGAGCTAAAATGAGCTTCTACCAAGTGTAGAATTTATCATCATGTTGGATGTGCCTTTATTGCGTTGGGTGTGACTCAAGTTAGGGGAATCTTTACCCTGATCACATCGGGTGTGAGATTGGTAGTCTGGGGCATGGATCAATAAGGTGCATCCTTTGACTTAGTCACATTAGGCATGGAATGAGTGAAGTCGGGCATGAGAACTCGAGAGTTCTTTGACTTGTTGACATTGAGCTCTAGAAGTGTGATGCCTAGTGTGATAAAGTCAGTGGATCAATGCCTAAATGACATCGAGTGCAAGTTGAGTGGTGTCGAGCATGAGTTAGGTAAAAATTCTTTGCTTAATTGAGTCTGAGCGTGAGTTTTGCTACGCCAAGTGCGGGAGAGTCAGAGCTTCTCTACCTAACCCACATTGGGTGCAAGAGAATTAACGTTGGGCGTGAGTGAGACAAAAATCTCTTTGTCTCAATAGCATTGGACATGCTAAGAATGACACTAGGCATGATATGTTGAAATGAAGGATGATGTTCTAAGTCATTTACATGTTGAAGTATGATGAATTGTTTATTTGAATGATGATATATGGTGATGTTTAAAGTTGTTTATGATGAGAATTGATGAAGTTGATCAAGTTGTAAGATGTATGATGTTTTAAGCTGGATGTTAATGGATGATAAAATTGTAAAATTGTATTGATGTTATAATTGATTAAGTTGTTAGCCTTTTAGGCATGTGGTATAGATACATGTCTTTGCTAAGATACATAAAAACTAGAGGAGAGTAAAATATATTTTAGAAATTAAAATATCTCATTATGTGGATATAAGTTGTGGTACTCCGCAAGCTCAATTGAGAACCTTTCAATAAGTAAGTTCTGAATGAGTAGTTATTTTAAGTTAATTATCTCATCTAGGTCTTACATGGAATCTTTATGTGGACAAGGTTAAGACATACATGTATAAAACGACCAACTAAGTAAAGTATAAGGTTTGGAAACTTAGCCCCTAACTAAGTATTAGAATGGTGTAGTATTTGAAGGGTAATGAGTTAATCCTATAGGAGGCTTAGTGTTGCAAACTAATGTCGTTGTAGGTTTATACACAAACCATTACACCCTAAACTCCCTAATTTACGTAGCAAAACATGATAAATCAAATTTAAGTTGTTGAACATGTACTCTAAGGGGCTTGAAGTTGTTTATATATGTTCTGGTTGCGATAGGTCAAACGTTATAGTTCGGTAAGGTCTAGTCACTTAAATTTTCCACCTTTGTTGTAGAATATCTATAGTTGATATACATGATGACCCATTAGTTGTTTGTTGTTGCTCATGTTGAATATGTTATTAAACTTAAGTCAATGAGTTGTATTATATTGTAGGTTGTTTTTGTTGTACTTGATGGTAAGTTGAAGTTGCAAGATAAAATGAATGATGTTGTTCAAATTGATTTAAGTTTTTACTTAATGTTATTATTGTATATCGATTATTTTCACAAGCTTATCCTTCTTTTTCTTGTGATTGGAATTACAATGATCATACTTGATATGAGAATAACACAAAATTAGCAGGTTGGCTCGTTTAGTTGCTGGAAGGTCATGCTGTTTAATGATCCTTTTGGTGGTGTCACTTTGATGTGACATAGTTGTTACATAAACACTTGAATAGCAATTAAGTTCATTTTTGCACACAATGATGTAGTTCATGTATTTGTGTGTGTATATATACACACACACACATACATGGTATATATGTAACCCCATAAAGAGATCTATGTTTTTCTATTGATGTCCAAGAATTGTTTTAAATTTTTTACCTTGTGACTGTTATAGGATAAACTTAGATTAGTTGATTCTGTTTAATCTTTATGTTACATAATAATTGAATTATATTAAGTATAATGATCTATCAGGTCATTACAAAAATAGTTTAGATAAACAAAGAATAAAAAAAAACTTTTGATTGATAAAAATGTAGAGATTCATAAAAAAAAATTTGGTCTCCTAAAAAAAATTCATAAAATTATTTTTTCAAGTAGGTGATATAAAACATTGCTTTATATATATAATATTAATTAACAATTAAAATCCATCAATAATTACTTATATTTATTAAACATAAACTTATATGGGTAGGTTAAAGACTTACTCAAAATTTTATATTCATTTAAGTCAAACCAACCCCTATATATTAAATGCAAATGATTATATTGTGTGAGAATATTTTTAAAAATTATTTTTTGACAAAAGTACTTTTAGAGGTTCTTTTAAATTTTTATATAATTTAATTTTTATTTATTATATTTATATATGAATTAAAATTTAATGTTTTAAAATAAATTATTAATAATTAAAAATAATTTTGTGTCACAATATAAATTATTTATTTTAAATAAAAAATATAATTTATTTATTTAAAAATATTTATCTATACATATTGTAAATATAATTTATATATTTAAATATAATATTTATTTTTTATATATAAATTATTATAAAATTTAGTTATTATAATAAATATTTAATATGTGAAACATACATATTAAAATATTATTTAATTATAAATATCGATAGTAGGAAATCTAAAGTAAATATAGTATATAAGAATCAAATTAACTTACATTCTTATACTATTCATACTACTAATTACATACTTGATAACAATTACCTTTTTCATATATTTAATATCCTTTGTTATTATTATTAATTAATTTTTTTTTATCTATTTAGGAAGTATAACTCATTTACATGGAGTTGACCTCTCTAAATATAAATTAGTAACTTCAACTATGATTCTATATTCAAACTATAAATTAAATTATAATTCTTAATTAAAGAACACAAATACACATTATTTGAGCCAATAATTTTGATTAACTTTATATAATTTAGGTTATAATTTTTTTAGTCCTTGTAATTTTACTTATTTTATATTTTAGTCTCTATAGTTTAAAATAAATATTTTTAGTTTATATACTTATCCTTTTTAACCTTTTTTAGTCCCTATAGTTTAAGATAGATATTTTAAATTTCTATACTTACAACTTTTTTAATCTTTCTAGTTATTGTCATTCATTTATTTTTATAATATTATTTCTTTTGTGTTGACATAATAAAAATATTAATTCAACTTTATGTGTCTTATGTCAAATTTATTTTATTAAAATTATTCTAAATTAGGTTTCTTGATGCTTTATATCTATTTTGTACTTTTACATGTGACACTCATTGTTCAGACATTTTTTTTTTTACTTTTACAAAATTAAAAATCTCTATCGCGTCAACACAAAACAAATAATTAATGTTAAAAAAATTAATGATAAAACCTAAAATAATTACAAATAATTACAAATATATAAACTAAAAAACCTTATTTTAAATTATAGGAACTAAAAAAATTAGAAAAATAAATATAAAAATTAAAAATATATTTTAAATTATAAAAATTAAAAGATAAAAGAAATAAAATTATATGAAATAAAAAAATATATTTTAACCTGTAATTTTAAAAACACTTATATTCATTAAAAAAAACAGTTATAGCATGTTTATAACAACGTCCTTATTATAGAGAAACATCCACGAAAATAAAGTACTTTACAAATATATCTAACACACTTAATTTCATGAAATCCTTATGGAAGTAAGATTTCGTAAAAGTTAGTAGGTGTCTTAAATAAAATGTAATCTTAATTTTAAAACAAATTAACGAACTTAGATCTAAAGATATTACCACCTTTAAGTAAAAGACCAATCCTAATGCATTACTTATATAAAAGGAACAGTTAAAGAAAAAAATAAATTGAATAATTATATTATCACCATTGATATATCCATGAAATATTCTGAACACAAAAGATTCCTCAAAGAGACAAGATAAAACACAGGATAGCAGCAGATAAAACGGACCACTTATTGCCACGTATTAAACAGCACACACAAACTTTTTTTTTTTTTTTTAAATGTTAGTTTCTCTAAGATTGGAAAAAGGAATCCCACTGTCCACTGTATACTATTGATATAAATTATATTATATTATTGAGATTATAAAACTATTATATATATAAATTATTAATTCAGCTGTAGGAGTTGATCCACGCTTAAACAAAGTCAGGGATTCGAATCCTGACTTGTGTATGTAATTATGTTAAATTTTGGTGCCAGCTATCACACCTTTTAAAGTGCTTTTAACGTAGCGAAGAGATTAGTCACTGTTATTGGTCCTGGATATTCAGGGACGAACCAAAAATATATAAATTATTAATTTTTTATTAAGAAATATTTTTGGTTCAATAGGGACAATATGATGTAAATGATAATTAGTGATTAATAAGATAAAAAGAGATTAAAAAAGAAAGGATGAAGCATTTGCACATAATCTATATTCTATGGGAAGGCCAGCTAGCTTGACTTTAAGTAACATATCTCTTTCAGCTTTTGTTGGTATTGAAAAAATAAAGAATGCATTCCATTAATCTGATGAAGAAATAAGATTATAATAGAGAGAGAGGATGTACTAAAAAGAATATTTCCCTTAATCACAATGAAAATTTTGAATTATATGTGGATCAAGTACATCACATGTTACCTCATATTATTTTAAACATTTCTGTCACTTCTCCCAACTTTCTGTCTCCCTTCTCTCTCTTATATTAATCACTCGTTCGCTCGCTCCCTCACACACCATAATTCGCCTTTCCAACGCTCGCCGGAAAATGCCTCACTCCGCCGAGTTCATGCTCTTCGGTGTCCGAGTCGTCGTCGACTCCATGAGGAAGAGCGTCAGCATGAACAACCTCTCGCAGTACGACCTCCCTCGCGACGCCTCCGCCGCCGCCAAAGACGACGCCGTCGTCACCGCCGGCTACGCCTCCGCCGACGACGCTGCTCCGACCAACTCCGGCAAGAGCCGCGACCGCAAGCGAGGTCAGATCATCACCTTCTGGGACCCTCTGCCACGCTTTGTGGTTTTAAATAATTAAATTGTTTTGTTTTTATGTATAACTTGATTGGTCACTCCGCCGAAAATTTAGGTGTTTTTATTAGAGTGTAATTTAATTAGATGCATTATTTATGTCCATCGATTTTAATTACTATGACCTCCTGAGTAGCTATTATTTATATGAAATATGTTAATCTAAGTTTTGTATTTGTTTAATTTAGAGTATGAATGTTTATATCCGTATCTAGTGGAGATTTTAATCACTGAGACATATTATTGATACGAAATATTGATTTTGAATCGGAGGGAGGATATTAGCTGTGTAATATGTTAGTTAATCTAAGTTTTGTGTTAATTTAATTTTTAAAGTAAGGTTTGTTATAGAATATGAATATGAATGTGATTGTTGATTAAGAGGGTTTTGTGATGTTTGGGGGGTATGATCAGGGATTCCGTGGACGGAGGAAGAGCACAAGCTGTTCTTGGTGGGGTTGCAGAAAGTGGGGAAAGGTGATTGGAGAGGGATTTCAAGGAACTATGTTAAAACGCGGACACCAACACAGGTTGCTAGCCATGCTCAGAAGTACTTTCTCCGCCGCACCAACCTCAATCGCCGTCGCCGTAGATCTAGTCTCTTTGACATCACCACGGTCTCGGTAATTAACCATCTTGTGTTGAATGCTCAAGTTTGGTTTTACTTTTTTTGTGCCATGGAATTAGGTGCCCTGAGTCAACGGATTTTATTGATCACGTTGGTCGTGGGATTGAAATTTTGAGCCATTCTTTCTTTTGCCTTGTTAGGAAAACAAAGTATAGAAACCAAAGAAAAAAGGGAAAGAGAACTAACGTACTGTTCACTGTTCATTTTAGGCTGGGCTTTCTTTGTTTAGGGTTTTCAAAAAAAGTTTTTTTTTTTTTTTTTTTTTTTTTATTTTAAATTTTGTCTCTCGAGCATATTTGAAGGTGTTTGTCCTTTTATTTTCTTAAACTGATCAGTCCCGTGTTTTCTATTTTAATTTTACCAGCAAATGCAACGTTGTAATCTTATATTCACTTTGTTTTGGTTCAAACCTTTGAAATCCGCTGAACAGAGGATAGTTTTTTTTTTTTTTTTTTTTGTAATTGTTTATAAAAACAGGAAATTTAATTATAAAAAATAAAAAATGCTTTTTGAAACCAAAAGAAACTTCTACCATTTTGTTATGTATCTTATCTTGAGTTTATTAATTGAAGTCCTTTGGTTGTTGAAGATAAATTCAACAGGACAAAATCATTTGATTACGAGAAATTATTAGATGGTTCTACATCATACGTCTAATTAGTCTATATATGATATTTTATTAAATTTAATTTATTTTTTCGCATAGACCATGGGCACTTAGAAGGTCTGGATTACCTAATAATTTCTCATTGATTTTGGACCTTATAGGTGAAAAAGTTAAGTATTTCAAACCTTGGAAGATTGGAGTAACTTTGGTATTATTCTATTAACAATCGTTTTGTTTCCATGGTTTGGCACCCTTGGGAAGACTTATTCACTGTTGTATTGACTGCTACATATATTTAGTGGATCTTTCAACATTTATTGTGAGATCCATAACCAGTTAGGTTTAGGTTATTATAGCAACTTTCAATGATCTTCTTCAACTTTCTGTCAGGTTTCTACAACCCCGATGGAGGAAGGACAGGTCCAGCATCAAGATGACGTGTCTCTTCTGCATCCGGTGTACCCTGTAACCCCTGAAGGAAGCACCATGAATGGATTTCCCATGATGCCCTTGTATCCGAAGGATGTTGGTTCTGGAGTCATGTCAGTTCAGGGTGGGAATCCAATGGAAACACTCACTTTGGGACAAGGAAATGTGGAACAGAATGGGCCAAGTACTAAGCTAGTTTGTACCACCCCTATTGTTCCAGATCATAAATGCTCAACAGTGTCTGATATCACTGCCAGTTTGAGTTCATTTGATCCACCAACGCTGTCTCTCGGGTTATCTTTGTCATCTAGTCAAAGACAGACATCATCAAGACATTCAGCTTTACATGCACTTCCGTGCTTCAACAATGGAGATAGCATAATAAGTGTTGCTTGAGAAAGCTAGCATATATCTGTGGCCCCTATCTAGAGCTACTTTGGATTCACAGAGATGTTTATCTCTAATCTCCTTTCTCTTTTGGTGGGAGAAAGATAAAAGACGTAAAAGGAAAGGACGATGAATTAGAGAAGGCAAGGTAATAAGTAACCAATTTGATCCTTCTGTTCCTTGTACAGACCCTGGAAAGGTCCTGTCATGTTTTTGTTTATTGTCTACTAGCCCTTTTATGTTTGTAGTTACTATAACTGAAAATAACGAAGTACTTCCACTTAATTATATAGATGAATTTGATGGTTGGCACTGTATGCCATCTTGTTACCATATGGACACAACTTTTTTTTTCTTTTTTTTTCTTGGTGAATACATAACCTAATTTACTCTTGCCGTTTATGTTTTATGAGTGTTGTAGCAGTATCAGAACTTTCAGGCTTATCAGTCTTGCATTAACCCTGTTTGTCCACGACAACTAACCACAGTTTCCATCGTGTGGTTGGTCAGGGATCATGAAATGCTTTGCCCCCACACCACTTTAATTAGGTTCTACAATTCCTGTGCTTATTTTATTTCTAGTGATAGTGGGATCTGAGATGATCTATTTGTGTCTATGCTCACAGTTGCGAGCACCTTTTGCGGGGCCAGGGTTGTCAATTCAGTTGTAGGACAGAAGAAGTGCCCTACATGTTAAGAAGCTATGAATAATTAAAGCTTTTAGTTAATATCAAGTGGAGGTTTCGCTATGATGTTCAGATTTTCCTTTTTATTTTATAAGGTGATTGAGTATGCGTGAAACCAAATAGTCTCGATGTTAGATCCAATGTGAATTATTTTGTTTCTGTACTCCTATCTTTAGAAGGAAGACACCCATAGGCGCGTTGACTGAAACAGACTACCTAGTAGATGAACTAATCAAACTAATCCACTATTATTCTTTTTAGAGAATCTGATTGATCATAGTGAGATTATTTTATCAATTATCTATACAACTTAGATCTCAAAACTTTATTTAAAGAAACAGAGTTCAATTTTATTATCAATGAAGGTTGGATTATGCAAACTTGGTTTTGCACAAAGAAAATGAGTGTGGATACATGACATAGTCTAGGCCTCTAGGGTGAAAGTTTCTACATAACAGGAATAGGGAAGGAAAGATAATGGCTGAGCGAAATGTTTTCATCTCTTGTACGCACCTGGGAAAAATCACATCCCGTATCTCGTTTGTGTCACAGAATCTTGTTCCCTTGGACGATATTCTACAGTTTTTATTTGACCATATTTGCTTATGGTTGAAAATAAATAGTACTTCTTCGTTACTGTCATTTGTGGGTCCAGTCGTTGTTGGCATGTTGCTATTTAAATAATGTTCATAAGTGAATGTTGTATGGGGCCTTACATATAGGTTTATCATTGATAGCTACGTTTAGTCCATCATGTTGCACATAAGAGGGAGAGATTCTTATTCCTTTTCATAGCTGTCGTCGTCGCATTCAATTTAACATTGAGCAACTAGTGAGAAATATGTGTAACCAGTACTTTTAACTTGTAAAATTATAGTAAATTAATATTTTTAATATAAATTATATTATAATTAAAATTTACAATAAAACATTTATATTATGATATAAAAATATTTTTAACTACTAATGATTTTTTTAAAATATATTAAAATTCAATTTTAAAAAATGATAAATTTAAAGAAATAAGAGATTGAGAAAAATTCTTAAAAATGTTTTGGTTGAATAAATTTTTCATAAAATACTTATTAAAAAAAAAACTTAAAATTACTCCTGTTTAAAATAGCTATTCTAATATGTACTAAGAGATAACAGAGGATGAATTTTTCTTCTTCGACAAGCTTTGAGTATCCTGATCACCATCAACTAGAACAACAAAAGTTGTATCAACTTCCTCCTTTGCAAATAACTGGTACGAGGAACCGTGGTGACACATTCTTTTGCATACTTTTCTTTTTTAACAAATATATTTTGATAGAAACTTATTAAGAATTGTAAAATTAAAATAGAAATTTATTATATAAAAAAATAAAACCTACTAAAAATTATATATATATATTGATAAATTTCAATAAATAACAAAAACTGTATAAAAAAGGGTATTACTAACATTTCTCTAACTAATATCAATCATGAGATGTCTTTTTTTTTTTTCTTTTTTTTTTCTAAGTTTATAGTACTCTTTTCATCTCATAGAAAGTGTCATCATAGGTTATTTTACACAGATCAAAAAAATTAATAAAAAATAAAAGTGATTTTACAAAATTAAACTTTAGTAATTTTTTTGGTTAAAAACAATGTAATAAAACAAAAAAAAATATTATTAGAGGTATAAATAAAAAAAATGATAATTTATACTATATTGAAAAGTTAAAATAACACTTATTTTAAAATTTATATTTCTTTTTACACAAGATTTCTTATGGATGATGAAAGTATATTGTTTTGCATTTAATGCAATAAAGTGCAAAGGTTAAGAACAAAAAGATTTGCATTAGTATGAGAGGAATGTGAATTGTATCTCGCTTCAAGCGATCATAAACTCGTTATAAGCAAATTTATCTCGCTTCAACTGAATTTAGTCTCGCTCAAGTGAGGCCTGATGGAGAGTTTCGGGTGACGCTTACTCTAAGCAAGTTGATCTTGCTCAATGCTCACTCTAAGGGAGTTGATATCTCTTAAGCAAAATATTGGCTTGCTTAAGCAAGTAGATGGCTAAATTTGCTTTTGTGTTCTTCATAAAAGTTGTATTCCTATATGTTAGATTTCAAATGTCATTGAAATCACCTTAAAACGAGGTCTAGAATTCAAGATATGATCAAATTAGTAAGCAAATGTCAAGTTGTCAAATTTAGGTTGAAATGTTGCAATTTTTTAATTTGTAAAAATAATAGATGGTAATTAGCTCTTGAGATCAACGTAGAAATTGTATATAATTGTCTTAGATATCTAAGAAAATTAATATCAACTTGATAACATATGTATAACTCTAGATATGGAGTTTCGACTACACGAGGTCTTAGAAAATTAAGTTACGGAGATATAGTTTGTGAATGGTGATGACGAATGACTTTATTGTTTAAGTGTTTGATCTTACAAATGGTTTGAGGTACCTATATCAATGTTTAAGAAGTATAAATCATGGGAGAAAAAAATTGTAAATAATTTTGTATGTGAGTTAATTATTAATGACTTGAGGTGTTTTGGTGATAACGATGTATAAAGACTTAATGTGGGATATTAATGAGGTTGTAAGACTAGTTAAGTTATTGATTTAAATGTTTGGTGATGTCGATCTCTTAGTGACTGTGGTTAATATGCTAACATATGATTAGACAATTTCATAATGATTCTCTCTTAAGGTATATCGAATGATGTTGTGTAATTGTTGTGTTTGAATTACGAATATGTGCAATCATTGTACTAATTAATGTTGATAACTAGTTGGGGTATGTGAGTATGTTCTTGACACAATTGTGAGATTTGTATGAACTGGTTGTTATGCTTAAGTATTGATACAGGTGATGTGTATGGATCCTATGAGGGTTATATGATAAGAAGTCTAAGTAAAGCTTAGCCATGATGTAACAATGAATTGAAAAGAGAATTGATGTACAATTGTGGATCTAAATTGTAGTAATATGATAAAGCATTGAGTCTTTTGTGACATGCATTATATACATAACAACTAAGCCTTCGGGCAACAGTTGAGCCTTCGAGCAACAATTGAACCTTTGGGTAATAGTTGACAGTTGACAATTGATTTGACTGATGCATATGCATATGCACTTTGAAGTTTGTGTCCATTACATTATATGTATATGTATACAAGTGAATTTATGTGATGAATTGTATTAGTTATATGATTTATGTATTATTAGTCAAATTGTGTTTTGTTGTATCAATATATTTGTATTAATAGTCTGCTATGATTTATATCTTTGCATCTTTGCTTGTGCTTGATTATCTGACTATATTCTACGCCGTGAGTAAGAGTGAAATATTTCTAACTCACGTTATTTTGTGTGTCTCTATTGTATGTCCTTGTAAGTAGCTTACATCATGAAGTTGAGGATGTTGTCGATGAGGCCTAATCCTTGTAGTTAAGTTTATGATCAAATAGAATGAGACATTAGGGCTTAATTAGTGTCGCAATCAAAATCACGACGGGAATGATATATATATATATATATATATATATATATATATATATATATATATATATATATATATATTTATGAAGCCGCCATTGATATTATATTTTGAGGGAAAAGATATTGGAAAACCCTTTAAGAATGTGGTCATTGGAAACATAGTTGGATTTGGAAGTCAATTACATGTAAGGAAGTTATTAACATCTTACAACGCCTGTTAAAAATAGTACCTTTAATTAATTGTACAAAATTATATAACTTAACAAATATTTATTTTACCCTTAATAAATACTTTTTATCCTTTAATTTTTATTATTTTTTAATGAAATGACTTCTTCTCTTTATATGTATTTTTATTGAAAGAAAACTTGCATAAAAATTTAAGCTAGCAAATGACTTATCATTAAAACCTCAAATTTGATAACATTAAAAATAAAATTGCTTCTCAATTAATGTTATAGATAACTACCACGATTAATTTTCTATAAAAGACAATTTTTATTTTACCCTATGCATGAAAGTTTATGATAGCAAATGATTATTCTATAAACTTTAATGATTTACATGATATTAAAGAGAGAAGTGTTACTCAATTAATACCATTAATCATTTCACAATTGTTTTAAAATAACTTATATGTGAAATATGTCTCTTTTTGTATTTTTTGATTAAGGAAAAAAATCTTGCATAAGAATTTAAGTTAACAAATGGCTAATCATTAAACTCTCATAATAATGTTAAAGATAAAAATGTTATTCAATTAACACTATTAATTGTAGTATATTTTTATTTTTTTTAAATATTTTAAAAGATAACAACTTTCATATTTTACGCATTTTTATCTAAAAGAAAATATGATTACACAAGAATTTAAGCTAACAAATGGCTAATCATCAAATCCTCGCAATCAAATAGTTTCAAAAATATAACTGTTATTCAATTGACACTATTGATTGTTGTCTATTGAAATAAATTTTAAAGAATATTTTTTATAAGAAAACAAATTCTATTTTACTCTATACATAAAAATTAATGATAGCAAATGACTATTCTATAAATTATTGTGATTTAAGTGATATTAATGGTATAATTGCTACTCAACTAATACCAGAATCATTGCATGAGTTAAACTATTACTTATTTATATAAAACTACACAAATGTCATAAAAGGAAACCTGTACACTTAAAAAGAGTTCAAAATTACATATTTCTAAATTATAATAGTTTAAAAAAAATAAAAATAAAATGAAAAGATAAAAAAGAAATTATGCGCGTACATAAAGAATACTACATGTATTTGGTTCTACCTTATTAATTTTCTCTCATTAAAGAAAGTCTAAAAAAGAAGGGGAAAAAAAGAGAAAAGAGTTGTGCCATTTCCAAACCAAATGCTTTAAAAAGAAAACTAATGAACTCTGGGGGTAGGGAGTACTACAACTAACGAATCTTAAAAATTAATCTATCTTAATATTATGAATGCATTGTGAACATCTTTAGGCCAAAACCAACGAAAGACAAAAGGCGACAAAAGAAATGAGAAATATCATGTTTATTGCTTTGCAGATAAAGTTATACCATTGTAACATATTAAAAGAAAGGGAAAATGCAACTTAAGAAGGAAAAGTACTAAATGACCTGAATACAAAAAGTGAAATTGCATACTCTCGTACCATGGTTGAAATTGCAAAGCTAGCTCCTCTCTTTTACAATAGGGAACTAGAAGAGTATAGAAAACTAATGCAACTTGTTGTGGAAAAATCCCATTTTAGAAGCCAATATGAAGATCAAGACCGTCCCTTTCAAACAAAGTTTCTCTCAAATCTTTAACTTTCTCTTTAGTAATTTTTCCAGTCCCCCTCCATCTCTTTGTATGTGCTATTTTATAAGAGAGTTTTTTTGTAACCACCTTACTCCACTATCTTCACTTCCTTCATTTTAGCTAAGCACCTCTTATCTAATAGCCTTATTTCTTTTTCAGCTATTCCTTAACTGCTCCATCTTTTTGAAGACCAAGTCCTCATAATATTTCCATTTATTTTCTCTTATTTTATTTTTATTAATAACCGAATAAAATTGATTATTCACAGTTATAATTTGTGTTTCTTTTAGTTATGTTTTTGGACAATGATTATTTTAATGTATTACATTTCATTTAGATATTAGTTGGTTTTGTTTTATTAAAATATTATACTCTCTATGTTGAACGTGATGGATTTTTATTATGATAAACTTTTTTATTTAGTTTTATTTATTTCAAGTGTTATGGTATGCAGGATAAATGATGTCACATTTGAGTTGTGTTTATATAGCTAGACGAGGTAAAGACATCCTCTCTATCATGGAACCTCCTTCAATTAGGTGTGTTATTAGATCACAGATTAATGATGATGACTAGGCATGCTTTAAAGCTAAAGTTCAAGGAGAGATGTCTACAAACATCATGGCAAAGCTATTGGCAAACATTAAAGCAAAGCATGGATTAATGGGTCCTACCGCATAGCTACCTCCTCCCCCTCCTCCAGAGTTTCCCCTTCTACTAGGGTTGTTAGCATGAAGGGGAGTTTTGTTGCCCCTCAAGGAAGGATGTTGTTGATGAGGCACCACTAAAGGTGCAATTATACATTGAGGGCACCTCGGAGTAGTTGGTGGCCATAGCTAAGTTTCATGTGTTGGGTTCAATCATCCATCATCAAGCGATTCTAGATGATATTAGGAGTATTCACGGTTCAGTTCGATTTTTAACTAAAAAGTCACTAGAACTGAATAACAAAAATACATGGGATTCGGTTCGATTTTTGTTTTTTATAATATTTAAATCAAATCGCGTGTTGAGAATTCCGTTGAAACACTTTTGTTAATATTTGTAAATTCGTTTAATTCTATCAACGGTCTCAAACACGGCAAGTATACCGGCCGTTCAAGTAGTAAAAATATCGTATCCACAGGGATTAGAAGGTAATATAAGCATTTATTGACTATTCGTGGCTAAAGAATAATTCCAATTTCATAGTTTGTGCAGTGAATGCAAAGTTGTGACTATTGGAATGAAAGCTGTAAATAAATATTGTTTTGTGAGTGGAAAAGGTAAGGAATGGTATTGTGGTATTGTGAGGTTGTGGGGGTCAGATTTCACCAAACGTAACACTAATGTATCCTTAATCTCTTGTTGAATTCATTGCTTAGTCAACCCATAAGTTTACTCAAACCTAATCCCTTAGAGAAAGAGCCTAGGTGCGGATATTGAATATCAATTCCTTGAGTACCCAATATCTACACCCGCATTACGGGCTAGGGTTTAAGACTACTAATGGGTCAAGCTCTATCCCTAGATACAATCACCACTAGGCATATGTTTCAGAACTAGTTTCAAAGGTTATTTTCCAATACCCATGGAACCTTAAATCATGCAAAGGGTGATCAATCCAAAGCAAGCATTAAGAATAGAAACAAACACAACAAAGAATAAAACAACATGTATATATATCATTAAAACCGTAAAGATTACAATAGAGTACGTTGGCTACATCTAACCCCACAAAAAGGGTGAAACCACTTAACAAAGAGGGCAAATACAAAATAGAGATGGAAGAGGAAGTGAAGAACCGAAGGAAAGATCCGCACACGGACGATCCCAAGCCCTGGGAATCCCTTCCGCAGCTCCTGGAGGCGCCCAATGTGAGAATCCAGAGAAAGATCCCCGAAAATGGCTTCAAATACGAGCCTGGGAGATCAGATTAGGGTTCCGCGCCCGGCGCACAATTCTTCGCGCCCGGCGCAAGTTCTTCCAGAGAAGTCAAGCACTCTCTGTCTCAACACAAGCTCGGCGCAATTCCTTTTGCGCCCGGCTTAATTCCTTTTGCGCCCGGCTTAATTCCTTTTGCGCCCGGCGCAATATAACTGGCAGAGATGAAATACTCTGTTTTTGTCACGCCCAGCGCGGGTTATATTGAGCCTGGCGTAGAACCTCTTCTCTGCTCCTTAGCTTCTTAGGTTTCCAATCCTAAGAGTCTTCAATCCTCAAGTCCCTAGCTCAATACCTGCACAAAAAATGAGGTGTATTAAGGTATTGTTAGCTAAATTTGGGTTAGTTATATCTGCACACAAAAAGAACCAAAAAGAGAACAATTATATTGCAATGGTTCAGAGGATGAGTGGAATTCGTTCAATAAGTCTCATCCAAAAAGAGGTAAAATTGAGACTTAACAACTCCCCCAAACTTAGAACCTTGGTTGTCCTCAAGCAAAAGGTAATTAATCTAGCAGATAACAAGCAATGCAAGTGAGTCAATTTCTACATCCTAGTTCACTTGTATCTTCTTTTCGCAAGCATGAACCTCAGATGAATTTCCAATCACAATTATTGCAATAGAACATGACAAGGTGCAAACAAAGGTTTCAAAAGCGATCAAAGAGCTGAGAAGAGTAATGACTATCTGTGTATGCATCCTCACTAGGAAAATGTTTCTCTCTATGCACACTAGTGTATCAGGGTGAGTGTTTCTCTCTAATCTACTACTCACGCCACATAATTCAACTTTGCTCTTCGTTTCCAAATGAAACCAGTGGTAAAACAAATGCAGACACTTATCACAAGGTCTTTATTAGGGAAATCTGGGTCAAGCAGGGTCAAGCGGTAGCAGTTTTATGGTTTTTCAAGGATTGAAGGTGCTATAGCTTAAGAGAGCAAATAAGATTTTACAATGATGTCCCTCTCCATACCCCATTACAACAATTTGGCACATGCCCTTTACCTGATCCAAGCCATTAGCCTTTATGAGATGCATATTTACATTTTTGCATCTTAATATTTTTGTTTTTGTTTTGCTTTGTTTTTCTCTTTTTTTTTTTTTTTTTTTTTTTTTTTTTGTAATGGCTGACCACATACTTTCTTCTTCCCAAAATTCCCTATTCTTCAACTCCCCCAAACTTATTTGATGTCATCAGTTTGCTCTCTTAACCAAAGCAAGGGTTATGGTTAATTTTTCATGGTTTGGGACAAGTGGAAGGTGTGGTGTTTAGGCTTAGAAAGGTATGGGTCAAGTGGAGAGTGGAGATGGCTTTTTGGCTTAGATGGTTACAAAATAGAGGAGTATGAATGCCTTGATCATATAAGTGCACAACATAAGCAAACCACCAGGGAAACTCAAGCAAAGTCTATCATGCAACTTAAGCGTAGTTCACTCATAAGTGTTTTAGGCTCAAACCTCACCCGGCTATGCATCCACAAATTATCAAACTCAGCTCATTTCTATGATCAACATTGAAACCCGGTATGTAACTAGTCATGAACTAAAGATCTAATGTGACTTGAAAATGTCTAAGGTACACACACCATAAACATCAAGCAAACTATAATCCAGAATCGATCACAAGCAGAACAAGTATCAACAAGATTAAAAACCATGCTAAGGCAGACTATTCACAAAAGAACCAACAAAGTAATCACCAAAAAAGAACTAAATATAAAAACAGTTAAAATACTGAAATTAAAAGACAAAAAATAATTTGCAATAGACAAAGGTAAACTAAGGTAGGCTCCCTATACTTCCCTCTATGGGGTCTGGTCATCATCATCTTTAGGGGCTGCTCCACCATCAACGGCTCCGTCTGCATCAGCAGCTCCACTCCCCCAAACTTAGGAGCCTGGTCCCCAGGCCAACCAGTATATGCCTGAAAGTCCTAGAAACCAAGAGTGGTCGCGGAGTATAAGCATGAAAAAGAATGGTGAGCACAAAAATGTATACATAGTGATGACCAAGCAACTATAACAATGGAGAATATCCTTAGACCAAAATTAAGCACAAAATGCATGTACACGAAAATGGACTAAGACAATGCAACACAAACAGAACACAAAGAAACATGAATGAAAAATAGTTAAATACAAGGTATCAGGAATGTTTTGCGCCGGGCGCAGAACAGATGCGCCGGGCTTCATATCAGTAAAACTCAACGAGGTCCAAAATCTGATATCGCGCCGGGCGTGCGTTAAACGCGCCCGGCGTGGTGGGTTCCAGAGACCACAATTCGAGTCTTGCGTTGGGCGCGAGGTGAAGCGCGCCGGGCGCGTAACCCTGATATGGTCAGTTTTTTTGCCTAAATTTGCTTTGAAAGGAGGCCTTATAACCACCCGGAAACAGAGTTACCTCATCTCTCACACTCCAAGCAAAATATACCCTATATTTACTCATTCAAACATGATTCAAACACTTAACAATTAACACAAACAACATATAACACAACAACATATAACACAAAACATATATAACATAAAACAACATATAACACAGAACAACATGCAACAAAAATCTAAAACACAGTTCAGATCTCTGGGTTGCCTCCCAGGAAGCGCTTGTTTACTGTCCCGAGCCTGACGGTGACCAACTTGAAGTGCTCTGATTCTCCTTCTCCTCCTGTTGCTCTTGTTCCCCTTTGCCCTGTGTTCAACCTCATGATTGCTCAACAACGGCTCAGAAGGATTGGTCATTCTAATTTGAACAGTACCTTGCATACAAGAGAAAGCTGAAGACTAGAGTACACAAGTTAGCTGCATCAATTCATTGCTAACAAAAAATAACAAAAACAATAAAGGATTAAATCACAAATAGCTATAAATACTAAATCGCCATTCTAATCCCCGGCAACGGCGCCAAAAACTTGTTGAGAATTCCGTTGAAACACTTTTGTTAATATTTGTAAATTCGTTTAATTCTATCAACGGTCTCAAACACGGCAAGTATACCGGCCGTTCAAGTAGTAAAAATATCGTATCCACAGGGATTAGAAGGTAATATAAGCATTTATTGACTATTCGTGGCTAAAGAATAATTCCAATTTCATAGTTTGTGCAGTGAATGCAAAGTTGTGACTATTGGAATGAAAGCTGTAAATAAATATTGTTTTGTGAGTGAAAAAGGTAAGGAATGGTATTGTGGTATTGTGAGGTTGTGGGGGTCAGATTTCACCAAACGTAACACTAATGTATCCTTAATCTCTTGTTGAATTCATTGCTTAGTCAACCCATAAGTTTACTCAAACCTAATCCCTTAGAGAAAGAGCCTAGGTGCGGATATTGAATATCAATTCCTTGAGTACCCAATATCTACACCCGCATTACGGGCTAGGATTTAAGACTACTAATGGGTCAAGCTCTATCCCTAGATACAATCACCACTAGGCATATGTTTCAGAACTAGTTTCAAAGGTTATTTTCCAATACCCATGGAACCTTAAATCATGCAAAGGGTGATCAATCCAAAGCAAGCATTAAGAATAGAAACAAACACAACAAAGAATAAAACAACATGTATATATATCATTAAAACCGTAAAGATTACAATAGAGTACGTTGGCTACATCTAACCCCACAAAAAGGGTGAAACCACTCAACAAAGAGGGCAAATACAAAATAGAGATGGAAGAGGAAGTGAAGAACCGAAGGAAAGATCCGCACACGGACGATCCCAAGCCCTGGGAATCCCTTCCGCAGCTCCTGGAGGCGCCCAATGTGAGAATCCAGAGAAAGATCCCCGAAAATGGCTTCAAATACGAGCCTGGGAGATCAGATTAGGGTTCCGCGCCCGGCGCACAATTCTTCGCGCCCGGCGCAAGTTCTTCCAGAGAAGTCAAGCACTCTCTGTCTCAACACAAGCCCGGCGCAATTCCTTTTGCGCCCGGCTTAATTCCTTTTGCGCCCGGCTTAATTCCTTTTGCGCCCGGCGCAATATAACTGGCAGAGATGAAATACTCTGTTTTTGTCACGCCCAGCGCGGGTTATATTGAGCCTGGCGCAGAACCTCTTCTCTACTCCTTAGCTTCTTAGGTTTCCAATCCTAAGAGTCTTCAATCCTCAAGTCCCTAGCTCAATACCTGCACAAAAAATGAGGTGTATTAAGGTATTGTTAGCTAAATTTGGGTTAGTTATATCTGCACACAAAAAGAACCAAAAAGAGAACAATTATATTGCAATGGTTCAGAGGATGAGTGGAATTCGTTCAATAAGTCTCATCCAAAAAGAGGTAAAATTGAGACTTAACACCGCGGTTCGGTTTTTGCAGTTTTTTCACTTTTTTCTTGTATACAATCATAATTACATAACACTACACAAGGTCACAAACCATCAAATAATACTACATTGTATCAAACGTCATAATTATGTCTCAACCGTTATAATATTATACATTCTAAATAATATTATCCATGTACATAATTGTACACCTCTAGTGCATTTCTTAATATATATTGTCGTCTTTTGTTGGCTGATAAAAAAAATTATACATTTTAAATAAAATAAAACTATCTTTCAATTAACAATAAATTAATGTTCTACATAAAAATTAAAATGATAACAACATCAAATAATATTACATTGTATCAAATATCACAATTGTCTCAACCATTACAATATTATACGTTCTAAATCAAATAAAACTCTCTTTCAAATAATAACAAATTAATGTTCTACATAGAAAATTAAAATGATAACCATGAAAATAACATATTCCAATAAATCATTTAGGAGCTTCTAATTCATGATAAATCCTGCAAAATTTTAAAAAAAATTATTTAATTTATATTTTAAATATAAATTCCAAACATATAGAAATAAAATAGTTAATTAAGTTATGAATCATACCATAAGTCCAAGTTTTCAACTCCAAGTGTAAAATCTAATCAGATTTAATATCATAATTCTCTTCACCAATTGCTGGAATTGGTCCAATTTCTAAATGTATATAATATATATTAGTTGACATCAAAGAAAAAATTAGGCTAGAACAATTAAATAATAAGAAATTAAAATATAACATATTACCCATGTCAAGTCTTTCAATATCTGCCACAAGGTCTTCAATGTCCATTGACCATGGAAGAGATCGACACCAATTTTGTGTACAAACCAATGCTTCAACTGTCTTAGGAGTAAGATAACTCCTATAAGAATTAACACTTTATGCACATATACAAATGTGACGTGCCCAAATAATGCAAATAAATGAAGGACCAAGAAGATTGAAGAAAAGTTATTTGTCCAAACATAAAAAATTTCACACATCCACTACAATGGACATAATAAACACATAAAAGAATAGGAACCAGAAAATTACTTCCATATATAGATAGAATTATTGTGAACTTGTGATTATAGAGAAAGTGATAATTACCTCCATAGTGATGTCAATGTTGTGAACTTGTGATTATCTCCAATACCCACATAGTAGAAAGAAAAAGTTTTTAACAAAAGAGAAAGAAAAAGAAAAGACTCAAAAGAGAGACTTTCACTCTTAGAGGAGAATGTTGGAGGAGAAGCAAATAGAGAGGCGACAGTGCGACACAGTTATGTGAAGGTGCAGAGGCAAAGATCAATAGAGCTGTAGAGGAGGACACTCAGGTGAGAGAGAAGTGAACAAAGAGACAACAATGGGCAAAGGTGCAGAGGCTAGAAGGAGAGAACGACGGGGGATGCCACTTAGGTAAGAGGGAGAGAATGACGGACGGGCAAATGAGGGAACTTAGGTTAGAGGTAAATAGGCGACATTGGTAGAGAAGACTTCTAATTTAGGAATGAGAGTGAGAAACCTAGATCTTAACCTACACTCACACATGTAGACATAGTCACGGGCAGCACTGTAGTTTAGTCGGTTTTGGTTCGCTTCAAGTTGACTGAATCGAAAATCAAATTGAATCGGTCGGTTCTCTGAAAAACAAATCCAAAAAATCGAAAGATTTATCGATTTTTTTGGGTTTTCAATTTTTTTGGATCGGTTCTCGGTTTTCTTTTCGATTTAGTTCGGTTTTTAACACCCCTAAATGATATGGTACAATTCTAGATGATTCCAAATTTAAAAAAAAAATGAACCAAATATTTTTAAAAAAACTTCACTTATATAGAAAGTGCATATTTTATGACGGGTGTAACCTTATCTGACATAGAATGTGCAACATTCTATGATAGATGAAGTCACACCCATCATAAAATGTGACACATTCTATAATAGGTAAGGTCACATTCATCATAGATTATGAACTTTCTATGATGGTTTTGATCACACTCGACATAGAAAGTGAGTGCCAATGTGATTAAAATATCACATTTGATATCCATACTATGACGAGAGTTGACCACCTGCTATAGAAAATGGACTTTCTATGTCGAGTATTGACTTGTCATAGAATATGTGGACATTCTATGTTGTCAGGATCTATGATGGGTCTATGACTGACATTGGGTATCCAAAACATCCGACATAAAAAGTCCCTTGTCCAGTAATGCATCTTGAATTGTAGAAATTATAGATCTTATTGAGTATACCTAGAAGAACTTTTTTCAAGGGTAGAAGACAAAAATCCAAAAGAAAAACTAAAGAAAATGTATAAAACAAAACATAAAAAAACTAGGAAATAAGATCAACCTTTTAAGTTGTTGTAACACCCCTCAAAATTGGCATCTCAACAACTCCACTCCACTACACTTTATATAGTGACACTTCACATAATTACTCGTTGATCAAAATCCATCACTAGTCAAAATCCTCCATGGTTAGCCCTTTTTTAGATGCTCAACCGCCTCTAAGATCCATGATTGTCCCCATAAACTAACACAAGACATTTTAGCGTGCTTTGTCCTCATTCACACATTTTGTATGAAACTTCCTAGAAGGTCATCTATCCCTAAATTGTTTCAAGTCAAACACACTTAACTTTAGAATTATTATGTGATGATCTATTGAAAAGTAGACGCATCTTGTTGGTATAGGTAGTACAAATTAATTTCTTTAAGTCATCCTCAACTGCATAGTCTTACAACTGTACAAATCTTTGGATCTCTCTCCTTTCAATGTGTTCCAACTATTACAAGTCCACTAGTTTTCATTTGGTTTGTCCCCGAACCACACCACACTAGAGAGAGGACCTATTTGATACTATATATAACACCTCTATAGAATTGAGATCTAAGCAACTCCACTTCACACAATAATACTTCACACAACTCCTTGTTTGTTAGAACTCTTCATTGATTAAAATCTTCCATTGGTAGCCCTTTCTGAGATACTCGACCACCTCTAGGATCAACAATTGTCCCCACAAACTAACACAAGAATTTTCAGCATGTTTTTTCCTCACTTGCACACTTTCTAGGAAACTTTCCAGAAGGACACCATTCCTAAATTGCTCCAAACCAAGCATGTTTAAATTTGAAGTTCTTAAGTAATAAGTTATCAAAAGGTAAATACATCTTGTTAGTATAATTAGTACAAATTAATTTTTTTAAGTCAGTCTCAACTGCACAGTCTCACACTTGTACAAATCTCTGAATCTCTCTTATTTTAGTGTATCCTAGTTGTTACAATTATCATTTGACTAGTCCAAACCATTTGAGTTGGCCTTAACGATTCACCTTCAATTACTACATTACACTTTATAATGAAGTTCTCAAATTTATGTACTTTTAATTAAAACTATTAGGTTAATTATTCCTAAAATTGTGCAAATTATTTTTCTACTAAATAATTAATGCACTATTCATATATATTGTACTCCCGATCTATTTTATATTATAAGTAAAACAACATTTTTTTTTCTTAAATATAAATAACTTTTACCTATTATAAGTAAAACAACATATATTTTTTTTTCTTAAATATAAATAACTTTTACCTACTTCTATCTCATTTAATGAGATTTTTTAAAAAAAAATATCTCTTTTTGAATGCTTAAAATTTCAATTACACTATTTTTTTTATATATTTGTAATAAGTACTATTTAAGAAGAATATTATAAGAGTAGTAAAATTTAATATAAATTTAAAAATAATTCATATAAAAAATAATTTAAATGAACATAAAGCATAATGAATAGGACTCACACAATATTGTTGAGTGTATGTGCCTAAATATAAACAATGTGTTCCTTATGACACTACAACTATCATAGTCATTAAAGGTAGTCATTAAAGGTTGTGTGTGTGTTGAATCCAACAAAACAAAATATATCTTTACCATATGTAATGTTCATATAGCATATTTAATTAATTTTCTTTAGTTTTCTATTAAACCTTTTATTTCTAAATTCATATCACACATATCTATACATCTACATATATAATAAAAGAAATATTATTTTTTATGTACATAATTTTTTAAACTATTTTAGCTTTGTAAACTACTTTTTAACCACTCTTTTACCTTTTTATTTTATTTTACCGCAAGTTTCATTATTCAAACCTCTCTTGCACTTCAACATTTAAATAACTGTTCATTTCAACAAAGTTAATGGTAGTTTCTTGACCTCTACTAATCTCTAAATAGGGAATATATATATATATATATATATAGAGCATATTAAGTGAGAGAGAATTTATTATAAGAGATGAGAGGGTTAAAATATAATTCTTAGATTAATTTCCTCTCACTTGATTAAACTCTAAATTTTCTCTCACTTGATTAATCTAAAGGTTATATTATTTTAACCCTCTCATCTCTCATAATAAATTCCCTCTCACTTGATATGCTTCCTAGAGAAAATTTAAAGTTTAATCAAGTAAGAAAAAATTAATCTAAAGATTATATTTTAACCCTCTCATTTCTCATAATAAATTCTCTTTCACTTGATATACTCCTTACTTATATATATATATATATATATATATATATATATATATATATATATATATATATATATATATATATATATATTCCTTTATAAACTACTTTTATAAACTACTTTTGAATAGATACTTTTATCATGAGTTCATACCACGTATTTATAATTTGGTTAGCATATTTTTTAAAACCAATTACTTTCCGTATAACCAAAAAAAATCACCCATCTCACCATACAGTTATCTACTCTCATATTTCAATATTTTTTTTCTCCTAAAATCATCTTCTTAACATCTATTGAATACGAAAGGTTTTTTTTTTTATATTTTATATATTATTGTTATTATTATTATTATTGGATAATAGTTAACGTCTGTAATTCCATTGAATAAAAGTTGAGTAAATTCAAGTTATTGCTTTTGAATATGGGCGAGTATTTGGCATGACGCATACATAGCTAGTGACCTAATGTGCATGTACTGTTATTGGATGCCTTTGAGATAAAATTATAAATGTCTTAGCATCAAACTGGAATTTGAATTAAGACTCGCTCGCATATTGAGTCTTGACTTCGAACTGCCTGTGCAAATCGTATTGAGTTTTTATTTATTTATTTATTTATATATATATATATATATATATTTGTTCTTATAATATATACTTTTTTCTTTCTTTTAGTTATTGTAAAATTATTTTTTAAAATGATTGTTGTAAACTTTTATTTTATTGTCTCTGTTATTTATTTTAGTCTTTGTAAAATATTTTTTTTAGTCTATCACTCTATATAATATTTTTAATCATTTTGAGTTGTTCTTTTTTAAAAAAACATAGGAAATAAAAGTAAATCATTCACACATTAAATTTACAATGATAAAAATAAAAAAAATGAATATATTATAAGGACAAAAATAAAATTACAAGAATCAACATAAAGAAAAAGATAAATTTTATTATAATTTATATAGAGAATAAAAGTATATTTAAAGTTTAAACTCTTTTTTCCTCTTTCATCTCTCCACAGCTTTATTTTATTTTGTACATTTTCTACTTGAAGTATGATTAGCTCACATACCTAAAAAAAAAAAACTATAAATTTGACTTATGTGCATTGTTAATATAAAATCAAGTTTAGGTAGACATATCTAATATGAATTCATCTTATTCCTTTTTTTTTAATGTATGAATTCATCTTGTTCTCAAATCATATTAATGAATATGATAATATAGTGAAAGAGGAAATTTCTATTAGTGTTTGCATAAAAAAGATTAAACTGTCAATATATATATTAAATTCAAAATGTATTTGTCAAGTGTAACGTTGTTAAAAAAAAAAAAAATCTGGCTGATTCAGTAGTCCAGAACGGGCCGTTCCAAACTACTGAATTAAACTATATAATGTAGTTGAGAACGGGTCGTTCTGGGCGTGGATTTTGTGCGTGATTTGGGAGTTCGGAACGGGCCGTTCCGAACTCGGTACGGGCCGTTCTGGGGCAGTCCGAAAATCTATAAATAGGGGTTAGGAGCCTTTAGGAAAATGTGAGTTTTTAGAGAGAAGTTTTAGAGAGAAGGTCTCTGGGTCAGTGAGCTCCTTTCTCTCCCAAATTTCTCTGTTTGACTCCTTTTCTCCTCTAGATCACTAACTCCTTCTGACTTTTCTTGAAATTCAGATTAGAAAGCTTGCTTTGGGAGGATTGAAGTTCTGGGTTGAGCTTTGGAAGGAAATTCTATTTCGTCACAGTTGTTGGCTATTTTGAGCCCATTTTTAGGTAAGGGAAGCTAGAATGTTTGTTATTTAAGTTGCATGTGAGATTAGAAATTCAATTGATGCCTGAAAGTTGAGGATCCATGGCTGGATCGGAGAATTCGCTCATTTTTCGAGGTTTTGGGAAAAATGGGATTTTCGAGTGGAATTGATGCATCGGATGGGTGCATGTAGATTTGGAGTTTGTGTTTTGTGTTGTATGGAGCCTATGCATTGTGTTTTTGTGTTTGCATGTGGCTGGATTTGTTGGTTTGGATGAGAGTTTCTGAACTCTCTGACTGGGATTAGGCTAGGTGCAAGTTGAGCGCGCCAGGCGTGGAAGAGCTTAGGGTTCTCGGGTTGGATGTTGGGTTAGGCGTGATTTGGCTGCGTCAGGCGTGGAGACTCTTAGGAGTCTCTGTCTCAAGGACACCGAGCGTGAGTTGAACGCGACGGGTGTGGATGAGTTTTAGGACTCTCAGGTTGGGATTAGGCTGGGCGAGCTCAGGCAGCGCCGAGCGTGAATATGTTTATAAATAATTGATGCTTATGTATGTTTAAAGTTGAAGATTTGGATCATGTATGTGCGATATATGATGTATGGTGAGGTGTGATTCATATGTATGCATAGTGATGATATATATGAATGTTTGAATATGATATGACATGTGTATATGTTCATATGGTATGTTTATTGATCATAATGGTGGTAGACCATGTATGATGCGTGATGCATTATTGCATGTGATGCTTTATGGCATGAGTATGTTTATTGATTATGATGGTGGGTAGACCATGTATGATGTATGATGCATTATTGCATGTGATGTCTTATGACATGTGTATGATTGTTGATCATTATGGTGGGCAGACCATATATGATGTATGATGCATGAGTCTAGCCTAGGACTTGAGGAGAGGAAAAATATTTTCGAACTGGAAGAGCTCACATAGAGTCTCTTGAGAGTGGTGCTTGGATAGGCCACTAATATATGAGAGTGGTGCTCTGGGAGGCCACTGGATTTGGGAGAGTGGTGCTCAGATAGGCCACTAGGTTGGGTGAGTCTCCTCTAAGTCCTTAGCTAGTGTTGGAGCGGGGTATGAGGTCGAGGGTTATTTCCCTTAACCAAGTACTCGGGAAAGTGCGTGGATCCTTGCGGATAGTCGGTGGGCGAACTCCACAATTGACTTGGTTAATGCATGCCAAGGTCGTGGTAAGCCCGTACCCAGCTGTGCTATACTTGACGGTGGATCTGGACTTCCAAGTGTGTAAGTGACATCATCCGAGTAAACCCGGGTGAGGATTATATATCTTGTTTAACTGTGACCGAGCGGGCGCATTGGGCGTGAAAACGGTTGGGGTGGTTTCGGTAGGATGTAATGTCACTTATACAGCTCTATTGTTACGGAGATCTCCTAGGTGTATGCGTGACGACGCATTAGATGATTGATATGCATTGATATCTGTCATGAGATGCATTTATTGCATGATTATTAATATGATGAAGTGTGGTGTGTGACTTCATGATTGGTGAATTGTATATATATTTTATACATGAGTAGTATTGGATAGGGTGTATGGTGTGACTCTATGAATATGATTGATGGTTGGATGATTGTGTAGTATAGATTATTGTTCTATACTTGTATGACTGATTTGTGAATTCTAGCTTACCCTTCTGTTTCCATGTGGTGGAACTGCGATGATCATACTTGGTATGGGAGCAGGTCAAGGCTAGCTTGGAGTTGAGGTGACCGCTGCAAGACGGGGAGTTTGATCCTCGTGTTAGGGTTACCATTTTAGGTAACGATTTTGTCTGTGCTTGACCGGCACTAGGAAATATTATTTTTGAGATGACTGTACATATATGACGTTTTATTTTGTATTTAAGAAATTTAGTTATTTTTTTATTCATATCTATATCTGTATGTATGAGTTATCCAACTTAATATTTTCTTAGTTCACTAGTAGTAGTGCGATTCCACTAAGTGTAGAGACCATGGCGGGTCGTTACATCAAGCAAATTGGATGTATTCATACTTAATTTAATTAAACACATATTATATTATATTATAAATAATATTAAAAATAAATCCTCCCAAATTATTGTATATCCAAATAGCGTAAGTAATAATATATTTATATTTGAATTTTAGCCTACATAAATTATAATAAATAAATTAAAACAAGCTAAAGTAAATTATCCTTGTTGAATGATTTTAGAAACGAGTTATACTCGTAATGATAACTCATTAAGATCTAAAGATATTATATCTTACTCATAAAAACATCAATAATCCTATTATCTTAAAGGTATCTTATAATTATGCAATTGTATCTTATATTGTTTCACATTAGAGTTTGCTTATATGATACAATATGTATTTTAAATTTAAACTCCAAATTTTAAATTTTAATTTATGAATAACTTCTCTAAAATGAAGGATTATTGATTAAAAAAAATGATTGATAACTACGATGAAATTAAATACATAATTAATAAAATTTAAAATTAATTATAATATTTATTTTTAATTTTTTAATCAATAATTATTATTGTATTTTATCATCTAATTATTTTAAAAGAGTTGAATCCCATTTTTACACAATTAAAATGAGAAAAATAGGGAGAGAAAACCGGTAAATCATATACAGAAAAAGATTTAGTAAAGATTACATAAAATATTACCATTAGAGTAAAATTTTAGTCTTTGTAGTGAGTTGTTTATGAATTGTTTAATTGTGATATGTGGCAATGTGAGATCTAATAAAATAAAATAAGATATATGGTTAAATAATTTGCAATGTGGATGTTTTAAAAAAAAAAAGTTTAATTGATAATTCATTCATTGATCCTCTAACACTATTAATTGAAAATCAATATGATATGTTGATCACTAATATAAATGTAAATTATCATATTTACCATCAACGTGATGCTGCATCATCATTAATTTATATATATGTGACATCAATAATTAATATATCATATTAGTAATTAATATATTATGCCAAATAATAATACACAAAAAATTTAAAAATTGTCAAAATATACAATTTTGAAAATTTTATAACAAAATTTGTGAAATCAAAAAATATGGGATGATAAAAAGTGTAATTATGTAAAAAAGAAATGTAATATACTATGACAAAATATACTATTAAACTATCAATAAATTGTTGTTCCAAGTGAAATTTGACTTATTTCCTTAAATAATCTTACTAGCATTGAATTTTGTATATAAAAAATTTAGATGGTTTACGTTACTAAAACCAAAATGTCAAGCCTATTAAAAAAAATTAATCATTAATAAAATTGAGATATATTTCGTACAAATAACATAATTAAAATATATATAAAGTTATGTTTGACGGTGCAGTGTGTCGGGGTTGAAAGTGTCCAAGTTCTTTCGAATCCATTCTCTAATTATAATAAACCCTATCTGATCCCATGCTTGGATGGTGGTTATTTAGTCATCTTTCCCTAATTCAGGAAGAACATTTTACCAATTCTTAATATTTCTTTAATTTAATAATAAGTGTGGTATTAGAAAAGATAAATAAATTAAAAAATAGGAGTAATTATATTAATTTTTTAACGTAATATTAATTACATTTTTTTCATCTATATTTTTAATAATATTATTTACAAAATAATTGTTTTTTATATTATTTCTAATAAAAAAGATTAATTATAAAATTAATTTTATAAAATTATTATTCTTTTTAAATCTATTTATTAATTTTTTATATAAAATAAATGAAGAGGATATTTTGTTGATTATTTAGTGAGCAGTAATAGTAAGTTAAAGATGTTTTTTTTTTTTTTTTTTTTTTTTTTTTTTTTTTTTTTATAGTGGGCACAGAATTCGATTATCAAATCAGTCTTAAGTGTTATTGTGCACCGAAATATCTTTAGTCGCAATGTTTGAATAAAAAAGAAACATGAACATGAAATTCAAAATATGTCGATTGAAAGATAAGTAACCGATGACATATTCGGTGTCAACATGTTTAATGAAATGCATGTTTCATTAATATTTAAAATGATCAAATAATATTAGTTGTTAATTGTTTGGGTAGGTACACGAAATTATAAGTTCAAACTTTATTAGCATTTTTGTAATTTTTTATTGATAAAAATAATTCTTAAATCATATAGGTTGTTGCTCTCTCCTCTTCTTTCATTTTCATCTTCTTCCTTCATTCTCTAAGCTCTCTATCTCTTTCTCACTTGTTCTTTTTTCTTTTGGCAATTTTTGTTGCTTTTTATCCATGTCTCTGTTTTTTTTTTTCTTAGTATTTTTTTGTTTGTTTTGAATTTATTTGAATAAACTTTTTCATAAACATTTACAGCAAAAAAAAAGAAGAAAGAAAATGAAATAAATTTTTTTAAAGGTTAAAATAATTAGCTAATGCGTGAGCTATTTTATACTCTCTCTATTCATTTTTATCTATCAAATTTTTAGTAAAATTTTATTTTTATTTACTTATCAATTTTATATTTTAAAACAATATTAATTGTTATGTTATCAATTATATTCTTACTTCTTACTTAACTTTTAATTAACTTATACGTGACAATTAATGTATATTTATTATGAAGTAAAAATAAAAGAGAGTATGATATGAAACATTAATATCATTTTATTTTAAAATTTATTACATTTGTTAATATGTATAAAACAACCTTAAATTACTATTATAAAGGAATAGAGGTAATATAAATTATCTTTATTAGCTTCTCTAAAATAATTAACTTACATATAAGTTAATTTCATCTTTTTTTCTTTTTATTTTCTTCTACTATAAATATTTGTAGAAAAGTTTATCAAAATAGACCGTTATTCATCTTTTTTCTCTCTCTCATATTCTACTATTAAAAATTAATAAAAAAAAGGGACTAAATTTAGTCATGAAGAAAAATCTTTCACTAATTCTAAGATCACTAAATCTCAACAACATAATTTTTAAAAATTATATTTAGATTCTTCCATCACTAATTGTAATTTTGTTCTTTTTTTGTACTCTATCTCTTTACCATTGCATTTATAAATTTACAGAAGGTCATCTCAAATTTGGAAAGTGTATAAAGTTGAACAAATTAAAAGATAAGTATGTTTGGTACACCAAAGTGGAATTAATACCCATACTGTGTTGCATGAATCATATTATGACACTAGTGAATAAAGAGACAAATTTTAATTCATTATGAAATGATCATCGATCGTGTTCAAAGCGAATACGAAGGTGCAACAAGGAAAATGACTTAGAAATAAATTTAGGTTTCATGATATTGTAAAAAGGTGTTAATAAAATTAATTATCGTCTAAATTTTACTAAAATTGAGATTAACGTTAATTAATTTTTATTTTTATTGTGATTGATGTTATTCCTTATTGTGTTTGTTATATTATTAATGACGAAATTAGATTGTGAATAATTATGATTTATAATTGATCCAATATTTACAAAACATTATATAGTGAAGCATATTTTTTGAACTTCTATATAATTGACATGTGTATTCCAAATCTCCAAACCTCAAAAACTATTGTGGATTCCACAAGTATTATCCAAACATGTAATCAGATTTGTAAATTTATTTTTAATAATGTTGATTATTTATTTCACTTATTACTATTAATGACAAAAATAGGTAGAACAAGATTATAGGTTATAACTGAACCAATATTTACGAAATATATATAATATATCACAACGTGTTATCCGAACGTCTACATAATATTTAATACGTGTACTCCACATTTTGAAAGCTATTGTGAATTTGACAATGTTATCCAAACATGCAATTAGATTTGTGACTGAAGTTACAATGATGATATGCTCTACGCCTTTATTACTACTCAATTTTTTAATATATTCTTTAATAAATATATTTTTGCGCAATAAAACGATCAAATTGAATAAATAAATGACTTTTATACACAATGTTGTCTTAAAAAGAAGAAAGAATTTTGATTAATTATTTCGTGTAAAGCCACATGTTCTTGAAATCATATAATAATATAAAAAATTATGTACACTAAATTTATCTATATTAATTTAACAAGTAATAATGAAGTAATAGAATTGAAAGTTATATAATTCTTTATGATCTGTTAGTTGTCAACAGATAAGATCACTTTGTTAGTTTCTTAACAAATAAGGTTCAAGCTATAATATTTCAAATTTAGATTAAGATTAAATTTGTTATATATAATTTATAATTTATAATTCTTATCTTTTAATTTTTATCTTTATCCATAAGTTGTTATCAAGTAATTTGTAACTCAGTTATATATAATTAAGTCTCTTTTATGAAGTTTCAAAAATAAAATAAATTTCTCTCACGTATTTTATTATGGCATTAGAGTTTAAGGTTGACCTAATGATTAGGTGAAGATAAGGCATGAAAAGATACAATATGTCACACAATCATTAGCTTATCAACTTGGAGCTTTAGATAATCTTGGAACTCCATTGGTAGTTATGACACTCAAGAGATATCAAAATTGGGCACATTCCATGAAATCACGTGCGAAGACAAAACTAGGTTTCACTAATGGATTGATCAAGAAGTAATCTCTAGAGTTCATTGATTGGGAGAAAGTTGATTCAATGGTCACTACCTAGATCATAAACTTGACTGAATTTGCATTGTATAGTAATATATCTCATGCAACAACAGTAAGAGATATATGACTTGATCTAAAAGAACACTTTGGCCAAATCAATGCACCAAGAATACACCAATTATGGCACATGTTATGATTAATGCAACAAGATCCAACATGACATTATTATACCAAATTTAAAAGTTTGTTAGATGAGCTTAGCGAGTTATAACCACTACCTTAATGCACTTGTAGAGCATCTAAAGAATTGGTTGAAAGAGAAGAAGATCACAATGCCCATTTTTTCCTTGGTGGGTTGGATAATGATCACTATGCCCAGGTGAAGCCAGCCATTTTGAATGCACACTCCATGCTAACATTAAGACGAATTTTTAATCACATTTTGCGTGAAAAGTCATGCATGATGGTTGAAAACGATAAAAAAGTAAGATTAGATATGGGAACAACGTTTCATGTTGAATCTTTCAAGGGATATGATGAGAGAAGACCTGTGTGAACATTACAAAAGTTGGGCCATGAAAAAGCAAAGTGTTTTAAGTTAGTTATCCAACAAACCGAAACACATGCAGAACTTATCACAACACAAGTATGAATTTAGGGGGCTCATTTTGCATGGGCTAACAAAAATCAAAGCAAGAACGCAATTGTTGAAGGAAACAATAATAACCATGCCCTCCATAGAGCTTAGTCAAACAAGCATAGTGGACATCTCAAACACAAGTCTGGTAATGTATTTATTTATAACTCACATTGGTGGGTATTGGATAACAAAGCCTTTCATCACATGACTTCATCGCGTTCTATTCTCAAGAATATTTGAAATCTTAAAGAGCCACTACACATTATAGTACCTCTTAGTGATGTGATTACGATTAAATAAATAGGAAATGTGAACCTTAACCAAGACATAAAATTTCTTGATGTTCTATACATTCCACAATTTAGCTGTAATTTGATATCTATTCATAAGTTGAATAATGATATAAATTGCAATGTGACTTACACGGTTAATAATTGTGTGATTTAGGACCTAACCACGAAGAAGACAATTGGATTCGATTATTTGCATGACAGGGTATATGTGTTTAAGGGAGTGCAATAAGGAACCTCTTTGGTTGCTCATCATAAAGATGCAAATGTTATTTGACATGCAAGGATGGGTCATCTTTCCAACTAGACTTTGTCATTGCTTTCTAGTTCTATTAAATTTAGTATTGATTCAAATAAATTAGAATGTTGCGATGCATGTCATCATTCTAAGCAATGCATGTGACCTTTTTCCCTAGGTAATACTAAAGCAAGTAGATCCTTTAAGCTGATATATTGCAATTTATGGAGGCAAATATAATACAAAATCTCATAATGGTGCGCATTATTTTCTAACTATAGTAAATGATTATACCTGAGTGGTGTGGGTTTATCTTTTGAAAGAAAAATTAGAGACCTTTATTCAGCTTGTTAACTTTTGTAGAATGATGCAAACCCAATTTGAAGTCAAGGTAAAAATTATAAAGACAAATAATGGGATGGAGTTTATTAATTCAAAATTCCAAACATTTATTTGTGAGGAAGGAATTTTACATGAAACATTGTATACAGCAAGGCCACAACAAAATGGTCATGTATAGCGAAAACACGAATATATTTTAAATGTTGCTTGAGAACTTAGATTTCACACAAATTTACTTTTGTCATTTTGGGGTGAATGCATTTTGACAACAACTCATATAATTAATAAGACCCAAATAGTGGCAAATGGAGGTTTGATATCGTATGAGATGCTTCATAAAAAAGGCCTTCATATGATCACTTAAGGGTTTTTGGATGCCTTTGTTATGTGAAAACACCTATAAAACTCCATGATAAATTTGCACCAAGAGCTAACAATTGCATTTTCATAGGATACTCCATAGGTGAAAAAAGGTGGCAAGTTTACAACATGAAGACCTGTGAGTTTTTGTGTCAAAAGATGTGATATTCTATGAACACATGTTGCCATATGTTCAACAAGAAGAAGGCAATGCACACTCTTCCATAAACATTTTCCAAGTACCATTTTTCATGACACTATGCAACCAGTGGAACCTACTTCAAGTACTGAAATGCAACATCCTCCCATGCAAAATTTGGAGGGAGTTATAATTGATTATGATGAACTTGATCAAACTTGTATGGAAAATTTGGAAGGAGAGTCACAATAATTATCAAAAAATGGAGAGATTAGAGAACAACCTACTGATATGGACTACACATCACCTGAACCACAAAAAAGCAACTAACCATGCACATCACCAACTCCAACGACTTCATGTGGTAAGCCTTATTCTATCTCACAATTTATTAACTATGATAAGTTTTCCCCTTCACATGTAGCATTTCTTATGACCATTAGCTCCCATGGTGAGCACAAAAATTATTCCCAAGCAGTACCATATCTAGAGTGGCACGAGGCAATGGCCAGAGAGATTAAAGCTCTATAAGAAAATAATACATGGAGCTTGGAACCACTCCCACCATGAAAAAAAATTAGTGGATTACAAGTGGATATAGAAAATCAAGTACAAGTCAAATGGAGAAATTGACAAACATAAGGCACAACTAGCTGCTAAGGGGTACATGCAAGTTAAAGTAGAAGACTTCATAGAAACTTTCATACCTGTCGCAAAAATGACAAGTATTAATTAGTTGCTTGCTAACAATAGCAACGGTGAAAAAATGGGGATTACACCAAATGGATATTAGCCATGCATTTCTCCAAGGAGAGTTGGATAAGGAAGAATATATGGCTGCCCCTCTAAGATACATGATTTCAAACACAAAGCATGTATGTCATTTGCGCAAGTCTTTATATGGTCTCAAACAAGCTTCTAAAAATTAGTTTGTCAAGCTCTCACAAACACTTGTACACTATGGTTTTAAGTAGAGCAACACTAACCATAGCCTGTTCACTTTTAATTTTGGTTCCATTTTTTTGGCCATCTTAATATATGTTGATGATTTGTTGATAGTTGGCAATAACAAGGCTTCTTGAGATAGTTTCAAGACTTATCTCCACCCATGCTTCCAAATGAAAGATCTTAGTAAGCTAAAATACTTCCTTGGCCTTGAACTTTCTCGTGGCGCCAATGGCTTATTTCTTTCCCAATGAAAATATACATTGGATATATTAAAAGAATATGGAAGGCTTGACTATAGACTTAGAGCTTTTCCTATGGAGCAACACCACAATTTGTTGAGTGACACAAGAAGCATGAACTCTAAACCACAACAATACAAGCGACTCATTTGTAGATTGATCTACCTTACAATTACTCCACCATAAATTAGTTACTCTATTCATGTGCTCAACCAATTTATGCAGGCACCTTGTCAAGCACATTGGGAGGCAGTTATGCATGTACTTTGGTACCTAAAATATCTTTTGGGCAAGGTCTTTTATTTTCAAAGGATAATGATTTGAAACTTGTGGGATATTGCAAATTTGATTGGGCTTCTTGTCCCAACACCGAGTGATCTATTTTAGGTTATTTGATGAAGTTAGGATCCACACTAGCGTCATGAAAAACTAAAAAAACAACATACAGTGGCACACTCTTCTTGTGAAACGGAGTATTGGGCAATGGCTTATGCAATAAGTGAAGTTATTTGGTTATGAGACATACTGCTTACTTTACAAGTCTCTTATTTAGGTGCTACTCAATTATTTTGCGAATGTCAATCAAACTTCATATAGCAACAAATCCAATTTTTCATGAACAAATGAAACATATGGAAGTTGATTATCATTTTATTTAGGAGTCATTGAAGCATCAAACCATTGCAACAAGTTATTTGCACATGAAACAACAACCAACATATTTGTTTACAGTGGTAGAAGGTCATAAATTGTTTCATGATCAGTTACCCAAGTTGGTAGTTATTAACCCCCACTCTCCAACTTGAGGGGGGAGTAATAATGAAGTAACAGAGTTCGAAGTTATTAATTCTTTATATGTTAATTTGTAATAGATAAGACCACGTTAGTTTCTTAATAGATAAAGGTCAAATTAACTATCATATTTCAAATTTAGATTAAGATTAAGATTAAGTTTGTTATATGTAGCTTGTAATTTATAACTTTTATCTTTCAGTTTTTATCTTTATCCACAAGTTGTTATCAAGTAATTTGTAACTCAATTCATTAAAAGAAAAATGCTAATTTCTGACGGAAAATTTTGACGGAAAAAAGTAAATTTCTGACAGATTTTTTTTTTACAGATTTATGACAGATTTAAATCCGTCAGAAAAAGTGGCATTGGAAATAATTTAATCCGTCAAAAATATCCGTCAGAAATTTTTTACGGAAATATCTGTCAAAAATTATAATTTTTTTTAATTTTAATAAATTTATTAAAGTAACAACCCTCATATTTGGCCTCCCAAGGTTCTATTTCACATTTCACTTTTTAGCGTGTTTTATCCTTACTTGTGCAATTTCTATGAAACTTCTCAGAAGGTCACCCATCCCTATACTACTCAAGGTCAAGCAGGCTTAACTGTGAAGTTCTAATGAGTAAGCTACCGAAATATATATGTATGTTTTCAATATAACTTGTACAAATTAATTCATTTAAATCATCCTCAAATATACAATCTCATACTTGTACTATAATAATAATATATAATAATTTTATATTACGAATAATAATAATAATAATATATTCAATTATTCTTTATTTATATGTACTTACTTTTATAATTAACATCTACTTATTTCTATTTAAAATTATAATCTAAATTATTTAATTTTATAATTTATAATGATAATATAATTTATAAAATTATAAATATTTATTTATTACATACTTATAAATTAAATTTTAACACTTTAAATAAATTATTAATTAATTTAATATATTTATTTACCTTAAATCAAACATATAAAATTCAAAAAATGTATTTATCCTTGTTTTATTTTCTAATTATCAACCATTAATAAAATACTAACTTAAAATCTTATCTAATTATATCATAATATTCTCATATCAAATTTAAAACCAGATATTAGTTATACAAAAATATTAGGATCATATAGTAAATTGTCAATAAGATTTTAGTTAAATAATTTAAAATAATTAATGTTTCAATTATATTGTTAATTAGAAAATAACTTATTCCAAAGCTAATTAATTTTTTTCATATTATTAGTAAAATTTAATAACTTGTAATTTAACAACTAATTGAATCGATTAATTCAACACACCATGAGTTATTGAGCGAAATAACTTTACCAAGAGTTATTTTGTAAGTTATCTTAAATCAAACATATAAAATTTAAAAAATGTATTTATCCTTGTTTTATTTTCTAATTATCAACCATTAATAAAATACTAACTTTTATAAGAAATCATCTTCGATTAATATAACATTTTGTATATATGATTTAAGAGTAAAGAATTTTCAATTTAACGGTTGAATTTACAAAATTCACATTTAATATAAAGTTATTGAGCGGTGTAATACTTAGTAAAAGTTACACCGGTATAATTATAACCCCCCATATTATATATATATATATATATATGTGTGTGTGTGTGTGTGTGTGTGTGTGTGTGTGTGTGTGTGTGTGTGTAATTTTAAGCTTATTACTTCTAGAAAATAAAAAAATAATGTTTTTTCTTCTAAAATATAAAACTACTAATTATGTTAAATAAACTAATATATGCACTAATTATTTAATAGAAAACTCATGAAACACACAAATATGAAAATATTCACACTTGAACTTGCTTACTATAATTTTAAAGACAATATACTAACATCTCTAAATATTTTATAAATATTTAAAAATAAATATTATTTATTTAAAATAATTGTTAAGATCGAAAATATTAATTTTAGAAGGTTTAAATATATTTTAGTCCCTATAAGATGGGTGATTTTGATTTTGGTCTTTGTAAATTTTTTTCTTTATTTTTCATCCTTGTAAGATTTATAAAGATTGTTTCGTACTTATAAAATGAATAAAATATTTTTATTTGATTTTCATCCCTCTAAAATATAAATTCACTAGTTTGATTATTATAAGGTAGATAAATAATATTTATTTTAAAAAACTAAAAAAAATTAGAGGTGTTAAATATTAATATGATAATAGTACGTAATTGTTGTAGGTGACACCTAAGATAATTATTTATCTTTTTTTAAAAAAAAAATAAAAAAGTAGTTAAAAATGGTTACATAAAAAATAAGAATTAAAAATAAAAATTCCAATTTTAGAAAATGAAAAACATTTTTTTTTTACAGAAACTAAAATCAAAACTTATTAATTTTATAAGGATTAAAGACATATTTAAGTCATTTTAAAAAGATAAAATTAAAGAAATTTTTTTTTTTAAAATAAAATTAAAATTTATTCATTTTATAATATTAAAAATAATATTTATAAATTTCAAAAAAAGCGATCATCGGATCCCCGAAGAGTTAAAACAAGGGATATTAGAAAGTGTGCTATGGTCTTAAATTTTCCGACGGAAACAAAAACTTCTGACGGATTTATATTTTCGTCGGAAATTTCTGACAGAAATATAAATCCGTCAGAAATTTCTAACAGAAATATCCGTCGAAAATTTTTCGTCGAAAATTTGCATTTTTCTTGTAGTGATTATATATATACCCGAGTCTCTTCTATGAAATTTTAAAAATAAAACAATCTTCCATATATTTTATTAGCAAGGAAATAGTATTGAAACACTACAACAAAATTTATTATTAACGATAATTATTTAATAACAATATATTAATTGTCACTATTTTATTATCTAATATAAATATTAATGATTAATATATAATAGCTACTAAAAATGTATTTAGATTATACCAAAATTTAATATTAACGACAATTATTTATTATGAAAAATTAAGTCCCACATCATCGACTAGAGATAATATAATTAAAGAGTATATAAGTTGGTTTTGTAGGATTAAGTTAGACCCATAACTCACTATTCTAATTTGATATCAAATCACTTACTATTACCAAGTTCAATAGTGTTAAACTTAAGGGGGTGTATTGAAAAAAATTAAGTCTCACATTGACTATAGATAAGACAAGAGTATATAAGTAAAAAATAATTTTCATCTCTTAGGAGATAAAACAATTAAAAAGTACATAAGTTATGAATCATTTCTTAAAGAAAAACTTAAGTCCCATATTGACTAAAAATAAAAAAAAATTGGATCATTTCTTAAAGAAAAACTCAAATTTCATATCGATTAAAAATAAAGAAATTGAATCATTTCTTAAAAAAAAACTCAAGTCTTACATCAATTAAAAATAAAAATAAATAATTAAAAAATATATAAGTATATATGACAACCCTCATCAACTAAAAGATATTATAGTAGTTTTTATTGTCATTAAAAATAATATTAAATATCACTAAAAAATTTATTTTATTGTAGTAAAAAAAAAGTAAAAGGTAATAATTGAGTCCATATCATAATAAAAACATCTTGAATTTATTTTCTCCAAGCAAGTAGTAGCCAACCGTTGGTTTATGTAAATCAAAACAACTGGGCGCATAAGTATTAAGTAATGATATATCTCATACACTGATACGCATTACTACAAGATATATTAAACTATATAGTAATCAAAGTTACATTAAGGTAAGGTTTAGGTGTGACGTAGTAATTTTCTACGTGTCTTCTCGATGAACACTTGAGCCAATTCATTAACGTCACGATGATCTTTTACTTTCTCTATCTGAATCACTTCGGTTGTTAATCCGTGATCGTTGCTCTTAACTGGCTTTAGGTATTTGGAACTTGCTTGCCTCTGTGGCTCTTGCAGCTCGTACATCACTGGTCCCTTCTGAGAGGCTTCACAACCTGAAAGATTCTTCTTAGTCTTCCTTGTAGTAGAATTTCCGAGTGTCTTTTGTGCAAAAGACAAAGTGGGTAGGGTGAAAATATTTGCTACTACATGCATTGATTTCTCACAAACAGACATCTTCACTCTTCTATCTATAATGCTTATATGGTTACAAGAAAACACCAATTATGTGTCCATTTATAACTAAGCATAAGATCTTGTAAGAGAGATTATGTGGCCAGCTAGATCGATACATGGAATATTGGAATATTTGTTTCTTTTATTTTCCAGGAAACTCTACTTAATTAATCCAATGATATATATGCATGTACCCATTTTTTAGTGGGTGGATTTTATCATGCTCATCCACTTCATTGAAAGATCTTTTTTTTTTAGTTCTAATTGTGTCCATCAAACTCAGGAGTCAGGTCCCTACCAATATAACAGTAAAATTTTGACTAAAGTGATACTATCTTTAATTATAAACAACAAATAATTTTTTTCTTTATTCATAATTATTTGTAATAATCATTAATTTTCATAGTTATTAAGGGTTATATTTTTTTTATTCTCTTTATTTATTGTTAATTTTATTTTATATACAATCATTTATAACTAACATTAAATATGATATAAAGTATATATTTAAAATAAAATTTATATTTATTTACTTCTTTGTTTATATTAATTTTTTTGTCTCGATGATTTGTCTAATGTTATTTATAATTAAAATTAAAGATAATATTAATTATTTATGTAGCATTTCGTATAATTATTTTTACTGAGCTTTTTTTATACGGTTATTAATTTAATTTTATCTGTCTTCACCACAAAACCATCTCAATATTTCACATTTTCTTTCTTTTCTTTTTGTATCTTCTTATTACAGAAAAGAATGTTACAAATTTATCGTACGGAATGCAATTTTTTTAGTAAAGGAATTCAATCTATTAAATACAGAATCTTACTATATATGTCTTATTTCTTTTTCAGTTCGGACAATATATTGTCATGTTATTTCAAAACAAAAATAAATATGAGAAAAACAAAAAAATACTTTTTAAAATTAGCAAGTGATATATAATTATATTTACATATGTAATTTCTCGTCATTTAATGTTACAAAATTTGTAAAGGTAATAAGTAAACTTAAATAAACAAAGAGACAAATAAAGAAGGGAAAAAAAATTCAAGTTTCAAAGACTAAATTGATAAAACCATATTAAGAAAATAAAAAATATTCAAATAAAAAGAAAATTTTATTCCAAATCAATAAGCCACATGTTCGATACTTCATGAACCAAGTTGCACAAAGTCTAAAGTGGAAGAGGAACAAGATTCTTCGATAATGTCGGTTATTTAATATCTTATTTTTGTGTTTTCATAATACTTCTCTCGGTATCACTTTCTTAATGCCTATATTTACTAATGACTTGATTATGAACCATTTGTTTATAATTGAGTGTATAGCACGTACATGACATCATATGGAATCTTCTATCTCACATCATGTAGAATCTTCTATCTCACGCTGTATATCTCAAAGAAAAGTATATTTTAAACACAAAATTTGTCTCTTTGATTTTGAAATATACTTTTAATATAGTGTATATAATAAATAAAATAAATATTTATAAACAACTTAATAAATTAAAATGTACTTTTCCATTGGCATCTAATAACAGATTGATATATATGTAAATAATAATTATTTTTATAAGTTAAATTTAAAATAATTTAATTTTAATGAATTGATAATATTAAAATTTTGATTAATATATTTGATCTTTTATCTTATTTTTAAAATTTATATTCATTTATTTTAAAAAAAAAGTTCAACTTGATCCATTATATTTTTTAAATTAGACTAAAAGTAACCTTTGTCATATTTATCTTATTGTCTTTAGGTATTAAAACATAGAGTTTATAATTATTTTTTATTTATTTATTTGCAACTCACATCAACATTAAATATATGTATATTTTCTCAACATATAATTAGAGATGACAAGAAGTCATGAATTACGAGTCAGGATAGGTATCCTAACCTGCCTAGTTTAATGATAGGTCTGGTTGGCCTATGGATCACCTAACTTTTATTTATTACTTTCAATATTAAGTTAACTAAGTTACATGTGTTGTAACGACCCGCCATGGTCTCTACACTTAGTGGAATCGCACTACTACTAGTGAACTAAGGAAAATATTAAATTGGATAACTCATACTTACAGGTATAGATAAGAATAAAAATAACCAAATTCTTTAAATACAAAATAAAATGCCATATATGTACAGTCATCCCAAAAATAATATTTCCTAGTGCCGGTCAAACAGACAAAAATCGCTACCCAAAATGGTAACCCTAACACGAGGATCAAACTCCCCGTCTCGCAGCGGTCACCTCGACTCCAAGCTAGCCTTGATCTGCTCCCATACCAAGTATGATCATCGCAGTTCCACCACATGGAAACATAAGGGTAAGCTAGAATTCATAAAATGAATCATAATAATCTATACTACACAATCGTATTCATAGAGTCACACCATACACTCTATCCAATACTACTCATGCATAAAATATAATCCACCAGTCATGAAGTCAAACACCACACTTCATCATATTAATAATCATGCAATAAATGCATCTCATGACAGATATCAATGCATATCAATCATCTAATGCGTCGTCACGCATACACCTAGGAGATCTCCACAACAATAGAGCTGTATAAGTGACATTCCATCCTACCGAAACCTCCCCAACCGTTTTCACGCCCAATGCGCCAGCTCGGTCACAGCTAAACAGGATATATAATCCTCCCTCGGGTTTACTCGGATGATGTCACTTACACAATTGGAAGTCCAGATCCACCGTCAGGTATAGCACAGCTGGGTACGGGCTTACCACGACCTTGGCATGCATTAACCAAGTCAATTGTGGAGTTCGCCCACCGACTATCCGCAAGGATCCACGCACCTTCCCGAGTACTTGGTTAAGGGAATAACCCTCGACCTCATACCCCGCTCCAACACTAGCTAAGGACTTAGAGGAGACTCACCCAACCCAGTGGCCTATCTGAGCACCACTCTCCCAAATCCAGTGGCCTCCCAGAGCACCACTCTCATATATCAGTGGCCTATCCAAGCACCACTCTCAAGAGACTCTATGTGAGCTCTTCCAGTTCGAAAATATTTTTCCTCTCCTCAAGTCCTAGGCTAGACTCATGCCATAGGCATCACATGCAATCATGCATCATACATCATAATGGTCTGCCCACCATCATGATCAACAATCATACACATGTCATAAGACATCACATGCAATAATGCATCATACATCATAATGGTCTGCCCACCATCATGATCAACAATCATACTCATATGAACATATACGCATGTCATATCATATTCAAACATTCATACGTATCATCACAAAGCATACATATGAATCACACCTCACCATACATCATATATCATATATACATGATCTAAAACTTTAACTTTAAACATGCATAAGCATCAATTCATTCATAAACTTATTCACGCTCGGCGTAGCCTGAGCTCGCCCAGCCTAATCCCAGCCTGAGAGTCCCAAGACTCATCCACGCCTAGCACATTCAACCTGCGCCCGGCCTAAATTCCAATAACAGAGTTCACAAACTCTCATCCACACCAACAAATCCAGCCACATGCAAACACAAAAATACAATGCATAGACTTCATACAACTTAAATAAACCTAGAATCAACATGCACCCATCTGATGCATCAAATTCACCAGAACCCCTATTTTTTTTTCCAAGACTTTGAACAATTAGCGAATTCTCCGATCCAGCCATGGATCCTCAACTTCCATGCATCAATTAAGTTTCTAAACTCACATGCAACTTAAATAACAAACATTCTAGCTTCCCTTACCTGAAGATTGGCTCAGATAGCCAAAGACTGAACAAAAGTAGAATTTTCCCTCGAGGCTCAACTCGGAACTTCAGTCTTCCCAAAACAAGCTTTCTGATCTGAATTTCAAGAAAAGTCAGAAGGAGTTAGTGATCTAGAGGAGAAAAGGAGTCAAACAGAGAAATTTGGGAGAGAAAGGAGCTCACTGACCCAGAGACCTTCTCTCTAAAACTTCTCTCTAAAAACTCCGAAACTCCTGAAGGCCCCCAACCCCCTATTTATAGACTTTCGGATTGGCCCAGAACGGCCCGTACCGAGTTCGGAACGGCCCGTTCCGAACTCCCAAATCATGCACAAAATTAACGCCCAGAACGGCCAGTTCTGAAATCAGAACGGCCCGTTCCGGGACTCATCCGGAACGGCCCGTTCTCCCTCCAGAACGTCCCGTTCTCCCTCCAGAACGTCCCGTTCTCCCTCCAGAACGGCCCGTTCTCCCTCCAGAACGGCCCGTTCTCCTTCCCAGAACGGCTCGTTCTCAACCACAATATGTAGTTAAATTCAGTAGCTTGGAACGGCCCGTTCCAATTTGGGAACGGCCCGTTCTGGGCTACTGAATCAGCCTCTTTTTTTTTTTTTTTTTTTTTTTTTTTTTTTTTAACAATGTTACAATACTCCCCAACAAATAGGAATTTTCGTCCCCGAAAATAGGTCTACCTGAAGAGAGGAATGGATACTGTTCCTTGAATTGACTCTCCACCTCCCAGGTAACCTCACCAGTAGATGCATCCCAAACAATTCTCACCAAGCTGATGGATTTGCCACAAAACTTCTTCAACTTGTGATCAACCACAGCTACCGGTTTCTTCTCTTAGGTCAAGTTCTCTCTAACTTGCACCTCATCCATCTCTACCACTTGACTCAGATCTGGGATGTACTTCCTAAACTGTGAAATGTGAAACACATGCTCTCCCTCATCAAATTCTAGAGGTCTCCTCCTCCTATCGGCATAGGACTTTCATCAACTCTGGGTAGCCCTCAACCTTTGCTGAATTTATCTCACCATCTCAGTAGTCTGAAGAACTAACTCTGGACCAACCACTACTGGCTCACCCTCTTGATACTAACATAATGGAGTCCTACACCTCCTGCCATATAAAGCCTCAAAAAGTGTCATGCCAATAATCAAGTGATAACTGTTATTATAATTAAACTTTACCAGTGGTAACACCTCTTCCCAGCTACCCAGATGATCCAACACATAAGCTCTCAAGAGATCCTCCATTGACTGAATTGTCCTCTCCGACTGACCATCTATCTGTGGATGATAAACAGAGCTCAACCTCAACCTTGTTCCCAAAGCCTGATGCAGAGTCTGCCCACCGGGAAGTAAACCTTGGATCTCTGTTAGAGATAATACTGTAAGACACTCCATGCAACCGTACTATCTCTCTGATATACAACTGTGCAAGCCTCTCCAAGGACCACCTCTTGATAGGAAGAAAGTGCGCACACTTGTCAACCTATCAACAATCACCCAGATAGAGTCACTATTCCTAGCTGTCCTAGGCAACCCAACCACAAAGTCCTTAGTGACATTATCACACTTCCACTTGAGAATCTCCATCAGCACTAAGCTTAAAAACAGCTGCCCTCTTAATACCAAGCAATCCCAAAATCCTCAACAATTCTAGATCTTGTAATTGCTTAGTTCCCACCTGTCTCAAGAACTCATTAGTTATGGTGATCATACCGCAACTAATGTGATCTTGGACAACCTCCACTTCTAGTCTCAAATCTCTAAACTACTCAATCAGCTCCAACTCCTTAATCAACATAGCTGACACATGAATGGATTTCCTACTCAATACATCCGCTACCACACTCGCCTTCCCAGGATGATACATCAACTTTGAAATCAAAATCCTTTAGGAATTCCATCCACCTCCTCTGCCTCATACTCAAACTCCTTTTTATCCTTAAATACATTGAATCTCGCATCATACAGATAGTGCCTCCACGACTTCAAGGCAACCACCATAGCTGCAAGCTCCAAATCATGAGTAGGATAATTCCTCTCATGAGTCTTATGTTGCCTCGAAGCATACACTACTATTCTTCCTTCCTGTATCAACACACAGCCCAACCCCTGGTGAAAAGCATCACAACACACGTCAAAATACTCATCAGTATTAGGTAACACCAAAACTGGAGAAGTATTCAATCACTCCTTCAATTCCTGAAAACTCTGCTCACAAGCGTCCATCCAAACTAAAAACTGATCTTTCCAAGTCAGTTAAGTCAAAGGCATTACTATTCGAGAGAAACTCTTCTATAAATCTCTGATAGTAACCCGTTAACCCAACAAAACTCCTAATCCCCGTAACAGTCCTCTGACGCTCCCACTGGATCACAGCCTCCACCTTGGCTGGATCTCCTGTAATCCCCTCTATCGATATCACATGCCCCAAATCTCACCTCAGACAGTCAAAACTCACCCTTGGACAGCTTGGCATACAACTACCTCTTTCTCAGTACCTGTAAAACCAACCTCAAATGCTCATAGTGATCCTCCAAAGATCTAGAATACACCAATATATCATCAAAACATCGAAGCTCCCCTCAGTTGATCCATCAATTCATCAATTCTCAAAAGCGGATACCTATTCCTTATCGTCAATTTGTTCAGTTACCGATTGCCGATAATCACACAAACGGGCCCCACCATCTTTCTCTACTAACAGTACCAAGGCACCCTAAGGAGAAACATTGGACCTCTCTACTATTTCTCCAACAAATCCTCGATCTGTTTCTTCAGCTTTACCAACTTAGCTTGAATCATCCTATAAGAAGCCACTGATACCGATCTTGCACCCAATACCAGGTCAATGCTAAATACAACATCACGCATAGGTAACAATCCCGACACATCATCTGGGAACACCTCAGGAAACTCACTGACAATCTCAATCCCAGTGATGACCCTCTCCATCTCAATCATTCAAAACGACAAACAACATGAAGCACTCAGCTCCATCTTTCATCAACTACTCAGCCTGACCCGCTGACAACAACACCTCATCCTCCAACTGAGGAAATATCAATCTTCTCTGAGCACAATCTATAAGGATGTGATGGGCAGATAACCAATCCATCCCTAAGATTATGTTAATATCTATCATGAGCAACCCAATCTCCCCACACAATCAACAAAAATAAATGAATGTGTGGCACCAGAATCGAACAAAAATAAAACATCCTCACCTGCTGCCTTCCCTTTCCCCTTCACCAAGTCTGATGAAGTGGAAGCCTTTGCACCTGATAATGTAAACACTCTCCCCGTAGTTGTAGGTCTGGGTGGCCTCGGGGCACTCCCAGATGAAGTCGGTGGTGTTTGACAATCTCTAGAGATGTGGCTTGGCCTACCACATCTGAAGCAAACATTCCCCGGATGAGAACAATCTCTAACCATATGTGCTCTTTTACATCTGTAGCACCGCACCAACTGTGCTCCGCCCTGAGAAGTAACAGGTCGAGGTCCCCTACTAACAGCTCCTCTCTGAGACTGTACAGGTCTGTCATAGGGTCCCCTCTACTGGCCTCCCCTCCTGAACTCTAGCAGCCTTACCACTGCTACTACCACCCTCCAAACTCTCAACAGTCTTTGTCTTCTCAACCAAGGCAGGAAACTCCACTATGGACATAGGGACTATGACCCTCTTCAGCTCGTGCCTCAATCCCTCTACAAACTTTCTACATCTCCAAGCCTCAGATATGGCCTGAGAGTAGAAACGAGTTAAACGCTCAACCTCATAGCATAATCTAGAACAGACAGGCTCTCTTAATGCAATCCCTATCAACATGTACACTCCTGTTCTCTAATATTTGTTTGGTGTCTCTCCACCAGTACTCAGCCTCGCCTGCCAGTATACATATTGCATAGGCCAACTTCCTTTCCTCAGAAGATCTCAAAACACTGAAGATCTTTTCCATCTCACACAACCACTAATATGCCACATCAAGATCTGAATCCCCCTTGAACTGAAGAAGCTAACATCTCCTGAACTCTGCCTGAGAGACCACCGGTCTAGCTGCCTCAACCGCAGCTCTACCCACCTCCATCTAAGCAAAGTAAGCACTTTACTATTGCATCACTATGGCCATCATCTCCATAGTTCTAGCGATATGATCAAACTGAGACCTCACCATACAAAAAGAATTCAAACATTCTTTTACTAACACTTTATCACTACAACTCACCAAAATTAACACATATCAAAGATATGATACAACAGAAACATAGAAGGATCACTCCCCACAGAGCATCCTAACAGACTCGACCGGCTCTGATACCATAAAAGTGTAACGACCCGCCATGGTCTCTACACTTAGTGGAATCGCACTACTACTAGTGAACTAAGGAAAATATTAAATTGGATAACTCATACTTACAGGTATAGATAAGAATAAAAATAACCAAATTCTTTAAATACAAAATAAAATGCCATATATGTACAGTCATCCCAAAAATAATATTTCCTAGTGCCGGTCAAACAGACAAAAATCGCTACCCAAAATGGTAACCCTAACACGAGGATCAAACTCCCCGTCTCGCAGCGGTCACCTCGACTCCAAGCTAGCCCTGATCTGCTCCCATACCAAGTATGATCATCGCAGTTCCACCACATGGAAACATAAGGGTAAGCTAGAATTCATAAAATGAATCATAATAATCTATACTACACAATCGTATTCATAGAGTCACACCATACACTCTATCCAATACTACTCATGCATAAAATATAATCCACCAGTCATGAAGTCAAACACCACACTTCATCATATTAATAATCATGCAATAAATGCATCTCATGACAGATATCAATGCATATCAATCATCTAATGCGTCGTCACGCATACACCTAGGAGATCTCCACAACAATAGAGCTGTATAAGTGACATTCCATCCTACCGAAACCTCCCCAACCGTTTTCACGCCCAATGCGCCAGCTCGGTCACAGCTAAACAGGATATATAATCCTCCCTCGGGTTTACTCGGATGATGTCACTTACACAATTGGAAGTCCAGATCCACCGTCAGGTATAGCACAGCTGGGTACGGGCTTACCACGACCTTGGCATGCATTAACCAAGTCAATTGTGGAGTTCGCCCACCGACTATCCGCAAGGATCCACGCACCTTCCCGAGTACTTGGTTAAGGGAATAACCCTCGACCTCATACCCCGCTCCAACACTAGCTAAGGACTTAGAGGAGACTCACCCAACCCAGTGGCCTATCTGAGCACCACTCTCCCAAATCCAGTGGCCTCCCAGAGCACCACTCTCATATATCAGTGGCCTATCCAAGCACCACTCTCAAGAGACTCTATGTGAGCTCTTCCAGTTCGAAAATATTTTTCCTCTCCTCAAGTCCTAGGCTAGACTCATGCCATAGGCATCACATGCAATCATGCATCATACATCATAATGGTCTGCCCACCATCATGATCAACAATCATACACATGTCATAAGACATCACATGCAATAATGCATCATACATCATAATGGTCTGCCCACCATCATGATCAACAATCATACTCATATGAACATATACGCATGTCATATCATATTCAAACATTCATACGTATCATCACAAAGCATACATATGAATCACACCTCACCATACATCATATATCATATATACATGATCTAAAACTTTAACTTTAAACATGCATAAGCATCAATTCATTCATAAACTTATTCACGCTCGGCGTAGCCTGAGCTCGCCCAGCCTAATCCCAGCCTGAGAGTCCCAAGACTCATCCACGCCTAGCACATTCAACCTGCGCCCGGCCTAAATTCCAATAACAGAGTTCACAAACTCTCATCCACACCAACAAATCCAGCCACATGCAAACACAAAAATACAATGCATAGACTTCATACAACTTAAATAAACCTAGAATCAACATGCACCCATCTGATGCATCAAATTCACCAGAACCCCTATTTTTTTTCCAAGACTTTGAACAATTAGCGAATTCTCCGATCCAGCCATGGATCCTCAACTTCCATGCATCAATTAAGTTTCTAAACTCACATGCAACTTAAATAACAAACATTCTAGCTTCCCTTACCTGAAGATTGGCTCAGATAGCCAAAGACTGAACAAAAGTAGAATTTTCCCTCGAGGCTCAACTCGGAACTTCAGTCTTCCCAAAACAAGCTTTCTGATCTGAATTTCAAGAAAAGTCAGAAGGAGTTAGTGATCTAGAGGAGAAAAGGAGTCAAACAGAGAAATTTGGGAGAGAAAGGAGCTCACTGACCCAGAGACCTTCTCTCTAAAACTTCTCTCTAAAAACTCCGAAACTCCTGAAGGCCCCCAACCCCCTATTTATAGACTTTCGGATTGGCCCAGAACGGCCCGTACCGAGTTCGGAACGGCCCGTTCCGAACTCCCAAATCATGCACAAAATTAACGCCCAGAACGGCCAGTTCTGAAATCAGAACGGCCCGTTCCGGGACTCATCCGGAACGGCCCGTTCTCCCTCCAGAACGTCCCGTTCTCCCTCCAGAACGTCCCGTTCTCCCTCCAGAACGGCCCGTTCTCCCTCCAGAACGGCCCGTTCTCCTTCCCAGAACGGCTCGTTCTCAACCACAATATGTAGTTAAATTCAGTAGCTTGGAACGGCCCGTTCCAATTTGGGAACGGCCCGTTCTGGGCTACTGAATCAGCCTCTTTTTTTTTTTTTTTTTTTTTTTTTTTTTTTTAACAATGTTACAATACTCCCCAACAAATAGGAATTTTCGTCCCCGAAAATAGGTCTACCTGAAGAGAGGAATGGATACTGTTCCTTGAATTGACTCTCCACCTCCCAGGTAACCTCACCAGTAGATGCATCCCAAACAATTCTCACCAAGCTGATGGATTTGCCACAAAACTTCTTCAACTTGTGATCAACCACAGCTACCGGTTTCTTCTCTTAGGTCAAGTTCTCTCTAACTTGCACCTCATCCATCTCTACCACTTGACTCAGATCTGGGATGTACTTCCTAAACTGTGAAATGTGAAACACATGCTCTCCCTCATCAAATTCTAGAGGTCTCCTCCTCCTATCGGCATAGGACTTTCATCAACTCTGGGTAGCCCTCAACCTTTGCTGAATTTATCTCACCATCTCAGTAGTCTGAAGAACTAACTCTGGACCAACCACTACTGGCTCACCCTCTTGATACTAACATAATGGAGTCCTACACCTCCTGCCATATAAAGCCTCAAAAAGTGTCATGCCAATAATCAAGTGATAACTGTTATTATAATTAAACTTTACCAGTGGTAACACCTCTTCCCAGCTACCCAGATGATCCAACACATAAGCTCTCAAGAGATCCTCCATTGACTGAATTGTCCTCTCCGACTGACCATCTATCTGTGGATGATAAACAGAGCTCAACCTCAACCTTGTTCCCAAAGCCTGATGCAGAGTCTGCCCACCGGGAAGTAAACCTTGGATCTCTGTTAGAGATAATACTGTAAGACACTCCATGCAACCGTACTATCTCTCTGATATACAACTGTGCAAGCCTCTCCAAGGACCACCTCTTGATAGGAAGAAAGTGCGCACACTTGTCAACCTATCAACAATCACCCAGATAGAGTCACTATTCCTAGCTGTCCTAGGCAACCCAACCACAAAGTCCTTAGTGACATTATCACACTTCCACTTGAGAATCTCCATCAGCACTAAGCTTAAAAACAGCTGCCCTCTTAATACCAAGCAATCCCAAAATCCTCAACAATTCTAGATCTTGTAATTGCTTAGTTCCCACCTGTCTCAAGAACTCATTAGTTATGGTGATCATACCGCAACTAATGTGATCTTGGACAACCTCCACTTCTAGTCTCAAATCTCTAAACTACTCAATCAGCTCCAACTCCTTAATCAACATAGCTGACACATGAATGGATTTCCTACTCAATACATCCGCTACCACACTCGCCTTCCCAGGATGATACATCAACTTTGAAATCAAAATCCTTTAGGAATTCCATCCACCTCCTCTGCCTCATACTCAAACTCCTTTTTATCCTTAAATACATTGAATCTCGCATCATACAGATAGTGCCTCCACGACTTCAAGGCAACCACCATAGCTGCAAGCTCCAAATCATGAGTAGGATAATTCCTCTCATGAGTCTTATGTTGCCTCGAAGCATACACTACTATTCTTCCTTCCTGTATCAACACACAGCCCAACCCCTGGTGAAAAGCATCACAACACACGTCAAAATACTCATCAGTATTAGGTAACACCAAAACTGGAGAAGTATTCAATCACTCCTTCAATTCCTGAAAACTCTGCTCACAAGCGTCCATCCAAACTAAAAACTGATCTTTCCAAGTCAGTTAAGTCAAAGGCATTACTATTCGAGAGAAACTCTTCTATAAATCTCTGATAGTAACCCGTTAACCCAACAAAACTCCTAATCCCCGTAACAGTCCTCTGACGCTCCCACTGGATCACAGCCTCCACCTTGGCTGGATCTCCTGTAATCCCCTCTATCGATATCACATGCCCCAAATCTCACCTCAGACAGTCAAAACTCACCCTTGGACAGCTTGGCATACAACTACCTCTTTCTCAGTACCTGTAAAACCAACCTCAAATGCTCATAGTGATCCTCCAAAGATCTAGAATACACCAATATATCATCAAAACATCGAAGCTCCCCTCAGTTGATCCATCAATTCATCAATTCTCAAAAGCGGATACCTATTCCTTATCGTCAATTTGTTCAGTTACCGATTGCCGATAATCACACAAACGGGCCCCACCATCTTTCTCTACTAACAGTACCAAGGCACCCTAAGGAGAAACATTGGACCTCTCTACTATTTCTCCAACAAATCCTCGATCTGTTTCTTCAGCTTTACCAACTTAGCTTGAATCATCCTATAAGAAGCCACTGATACCGATCTTGCACCCAATACCAGGTCAATGCTAAATACAACATCACGCATAGGTAACAATCCCGACACATCATCTGGGAACACCTCAGGAAACTCACTGACAATCTCAATCCCAGTGATGACCCTCTCCATCTCAATCATTCAAAACGACAAACAACATGAAGCACTCAGCTCCATCTTTCATCAACTACTCAGCCTGACCCGCTGACAACAACACCTCATCCTCCAACTGAGGAAATATCAATCTTCTCTGAGCACAATCTATAAGGATGTGATGGGCAGATAACCAATCCATCCCTAAGATTATGTTAATATCTATCATGAGCAACCCAATCTCCCCACACAATCAACAAAAATAAATGAATGTGTGGCACCAGAATCGAACAAAAATAAAACATCCTCACCTGCTGCCTTCCCTTTCCCCTTCACCAAGTCTGATGAAGTGGAAGCCTTTGCACCTGATAATGTAAACACTCTCCCCGTAGTTGTAGGTCTGGGTGGCCTCGGGGCACTCCCAGATGAAGTCGGTGGTGTTTGACAATCTCTAGAGATGTGGCTTGGCCTACCACATCTGAAGCAAACATTCCCCGGATGAGAACAATCTCTAACCATATGTGCTCTTTTACATCTGTAGCACCGCACCAACTGTGCTCCGCCCTGAGAAGTAACAGGTCGAGGTCCCCTACTAACAGCTCCTCTCTGAGACTGTACAGGTCTGTCATAGGGTCCCCTCTACTGGCCTCCCCTCCTGAACTCTAGCAGCCTTACCACTGCTACTACCACCCTCCAAACTCTCAACAGTCTTTGTCTTCTCAACCAAGGCAGGAAACTCCACTATGGACATAGGGACTATGACCCTCTTCAGCTCGTGCCTCAATCCCTCTACAAACTTTCTACATCTCCAAGCCTCAGATATGGCCTGAGAGTAGAAACGAGTTAAACGCTCAACCTCATAGCATAATCTAGAACAGACAGGCTCTCTTAATGCAATCCCTATCAACATGTACACTCCTGTTCTCTAATATTTGTTTGGTGTCTCTCCACCAGTACTCAGCCTCGCCTGCCAGTATACATATTGCATAGGCCAACTTCCTTTCCTCAGAAGATCTCAAAACACTGAAGATCTTTTCCATCTCACACAACCACTAATATGCCACATCAAGATCTGAATCCCCCTTGAACTGAAGAAGCTAACATCTCCTGAACTCTGCCTGAGAGACCACCGGTCTAGCTGCCTCAACCGCAGCTCTACCCACCTCCATCTAAGCAAAGTAAGCACTTTACTATTGCATCACTATGGCCATCATCTCCATAGTTCTAGCGATATGATCAAACTGAGACCTCACCATACAAAAAGAATTCAAACATTCTTTTACTAACACTTTATCACTACAACTCACCAAAATTAACACATATCAAAGATATGATACAACAGAAACATAGAAGGATCACTCCCCACAGAGCATCCTAACAGACTCGACCGGCTCTGATACCATAAAAGTGTAACGACCCGCCATGGTCTCTACACTTAGTGGAATCGCACTACTACTAGTGAACTAAGGAAAATATTAAATTGGATAACTCATACTTACAGGTATAGATAAGAATAAAAATAACCAAATTCTTTAAATACAAAATAAAATGCCATATATGTACAGTCATCCCAAAAATAATATTTCCTAGTGCCGGTCAAACAGACAAAAATCGCTACCCAAAATGGTAACCCTAACACGAGGATCAAACTCCCCGTCTCGCAGCGGTCACCTCGACTCCAAGCTAGCCCTGATCTGCTCCCATACCAAGTATGATCATCGCAGTTCCACCACATGGAAACATAAGGGTAAGCTAGAATTCATAAAATGAATCATAATAATCTATACTACACAATCGTATTCATAGAGTCACACCATACACTCTATCCAATACTACTCATGCATAAAATATAATCCACCAGTCATGAAGTCAAACACCACACTTCATCATATTAATAATCATGCAATAAATGCATCTCATGACAGATATCAATGCATATCAATCATCTAATGCGTCGTCACGCATACACCTAGGAGATCTCCACAACAATAGAGCTGTATAAGTGACATTCCATCCTACCGAAACCTCCCCAACCGTTTTCACGCCCAATGCGCCAGCTCGGTCACAGCTAAACAGGATATATAATCCTCCCTCGGGTTTACTCGGATGATGTCACTTACACAATTGGAAGTCCAGATCCACCGTCAGGTATAGCACAGCTGGGTACGGGCTTACCACGACCTTGGCATGCATTAACCAAGTCAATTGTGGAGTTCGCCCACCGACTATCCGCAAGGATCCACGCACCTTCCCGAGTACTTGGTTAAGGGAATAACCCTCGACCTCATACCCCGCTCCAACACTAGCTAAGGACTTAGAGGAGACTCACCCAACCCAGTGGCCTATCTGAGCACCACTCTCCCAAATCCAGTGGCCTCCCAGAGCACCACTCTCATATATCAGTGGCCTATCCAAGCACCACTCTCAAGAGACTCTATGTGAGCTCTTCCAGTTCGAAAATATTTTTCCTCTCCTCAAGTCCTAGGCTAGACTCATGCCATAGGCATCACATGCAATCATGCATCATACATCATAATGGTCTGCCCACCATCATGATCAACAATCATACACATGTCATAAGACATCACATGCAATAATGCATCATACATCATAATGGTCTGCCCACCATCATGATCAACAATCATACTCATATGAACATATACGCATGTCATATCATATTCAAACATTCATACGTATCATCACAAAGCATACATATGAATCACACCTCACCATACATCATATATCATATATACATGATCTAAAACTTTAACTTTAAACATGCATAAGCATCAATTCATTCATAAACTTATTCACGCTCGGCGTAGCCTGAGCTCGCCCAGCCTAATCCCAGCCTGAGAGTCCCAAGACTCATCCACGCCTAGCACATTCAACCTGCGCCCGGCCTAAATTCCAATAACAGAGTTCACAAACTCTCATCCACACCAACAAATCCAGCCACATGCAAACACAAAAATACAATGCATAGACTTCATACAACTTAAATAAACCTAGAATCAACATGCACCCATCTGATGCATCAAATTCACCAGAACCCCTATTTTTTTTTCCAAGACTTTGAACAATTAGCGAATTCTCCGATCCAGCCATGGATCCTCAACTTCCATGCATCAATTAAGTTTCTAAACTCACATGCAACTTAAATAACAAACATTCTAGCTTCCCTTACCTGAAGATTGGCTCAGATAGCCAAAGACTGAACAAAAGTAGAATTTTCCCTCGAGGCTCAACTCGGAACTTCAGTCTTCCCAAAACAAGCTTTCTGATCTGAATTTCAAGAAAAGTCAGAAGGAGTTAGTGATCTAGAGGAGAAAAGGAGTCAAACAGAGAAATTTGGGAGAGAAAGGAGCTCACTGACCCAGAGACCTTCTCTCTAAAACTTCTCTCTAAAAACTCCGAAACTCCTGAAGGCCCCCAACCCCCTATTTATAGACTTTCGGATTGGCCCAGAACGGCCCGTACCGAGTTCGGAACGGCCCGTTCCGAACTCCCAAATCATGCACAAAATTAACGCCCAGAACGGCCAGTTCTGAAATCAGAACGGCCCGTTCCGGGACTCATCCGGAACGGCCCGTTCTCCCTCCAGAACGTCCCGTTCTCCCTCCAGAACGTCCCGTTCTCCCTCCAGAACGGCCCGTTCTCCCTCCAGAACGGCCCGTTCTCCTTCCCAGAACGGCTCGTTCTCAACCACAATATGTAGTTAAATTCAGTAGCTTGGAACGGCCCGTTCCAATTTGGGAACGGCCCGTTCTGGGCTACTGAATCAGCCTCTTTTTTTTTTTTTTTTTTTTTTTTTTTATTTTTTTTAACAATGTTACATGTGTTATTAAGATTTGTTATATAACAAATTTGTTAGAAGAATTATTATAATTATATATCTATTTTAAAATGTAGCAAATTTAAGATCTGTAGTGTAGGAAATCAAATCAAATTTGTGATAATTTGATATTTATTTTATTATTTAGGTACACTAATTTATATAGATCCTTTAAATATAGAAAAAGAAATATGTTAGAAAAGGTATCCAAAATAAATATGCAAGCATCCTTTTTTCTACCTTTTTTTCCCCTTTTTTAAGATTGTTTTTGGTCGTTGGCCCATTAACCCGTCCTTAGGCGAAATAGGCCAAGGCTTCCAACTTGTTTTTATTTGGTGGGCTAATGGCAAGGTGAGCCTAAACAGCTGGACTGACTCATTTTTTCATTTCTAATGGTAATTATAGGTTTCTTCGTAGTTCCAAATCGATACTATTAAATGCTTCAAACACATTATTCAACATGTCATTCTTGGAGTGTGTTGTGATGTAAGACCTACTCCATTACCTTAAAGGAAATTTCATTAAGTACTTTATTCCCTCTTCATTTTCTTTTCTCATCTCCCTTATTATTCTCTCCCAAGCTTGTGGGTATATCATTTTCCTAGCCTTCAACATCACCATTTTTAACTTTAACCCAAAGATTTTTTTTTGAAGTTATTCTACAAGTAAGTCTATCACGCAAAATCTTTGTAAAACACTTGGAAGCAATTCATCAATTGTTGAAATCAATCCTCAATAAATAAATAAAAAATTACGTTGTGATTTAAAAAGAAAAAGCTAAATTGAATCTAATTAAAAATACAAAGGATCAAATTGAATCTAATTAAAAATAATTAATTAAATTGAATCTATTCAAAAAGGACCAAAATGAAACAACTTTGAGTAGGAGCTTATTTTTTTGTTTGTATAATATTATAGTGTATGAATGTCTAACATTGTGTGGTATCATTTAGGTCATTGAATAAAATATCTAAGAACCATTACTATGAATCCCTATTTTCTCCTTTAACCATAACAAATTAATGTTATAGTTTTAAAAATCATCTTCAATCGGTTGGTTGAATCGAGCATCAATAATACAACCAGTCTAAGCACTTTATTGGATCAGTTACATCACCAACCAATATAAATTGGTTGCTTATGCATTTAAACCAGCAAACCACAAGTTGGTCATGAACACGATTCATTTATTTCTTATCATTTTAAATCCTAGCACCTTGTTCCATATTGACTTTCTATTGTTGCATGCTAACTTTTTTTTTTTATATACAACATGGGAATTGAATCCTAACACTTTGGATATTTAGAGAGTTAGTAACCACCAAGCCAAATTATTTAATCGATAGATGTATGATTTAAATATATTTTATATTTCTTTTTAATTTATGTTTAATTACATGTATATAGTTCAACCAATGACTCACTAGTTCAAACAATAACCCATTAACCTAGTTTTGATCAAGTTGATTACCAATTTGGGTTTTAAAAAATTAGCTATAGGTAACATCTAGTCATTTGAGTCTTTTCCAACAATGGCTAAGATTTGTGCCCCCCTCACCTAATAATACCCATTTAGGAAACAACCATCAAAACCAATAATAGGTCAACATTTAAGAAAAACCTTATTGCATGCATTAAGACAAACAAAGTCTTCGAAAAATAGGGTTCAAACACCTCTCAAGCTTCCCAAATCCTCCTCATTACCTTAGTAAGTGTCTACTAATATCTTAATATTAGAACATGTATCAAATCTCAACAACTCATGGCAATAAGCATATAAGTGCTTGTATTTCTCTCTAAAGGAACCATCAATGTTGGTTTGGAAAAAGTCCTTTAATGTTATTGACTTTGTAACCTTGGAGTTCAACTCTTTATGAACCGTGTATCTTAGATCAACAATCTTAATGTTAGGAACTCCCTAATACTAGAGGACAACCTCTTGCTTTGCTTTGTATTTTCTACTTCATAAGTAGCTATCCATCATGGTCCTTAATTGCCAAGTTTCCTCATTTGGTAGCTTTGCACAATATGCTGACCAATGACAACCTTCCTTGCAACCAATCCTAATCCTTGCTTTATCAATTTTCAATATTTTTAAGTTCCTACTAAAGTGTACAAAATATATGTCATCATAACCTCTTTGAAATATTCTTTACTTCCAAAGTAGTTAGTCATATCTTTAGGGAAAACAAACACTATGTACTTGGACTTTTGTTGTGTCCCTTCCTTTTCTATTCCACTATCCATCTTCTTTGAGTTATAAGAACCATCACCCATTAATTTTACTTATGTAGTTTGTGCAGACATTCATTACTAGATTGTACAACCTTTGAGCCCTTAGGTTTTTCTCCTTTAATTGTGGATGTACTTATCTTATGCTTTGAAATGTTATCCCCCTTCCTTCCCTTCTTTGGAAAATTCAAATTCATATCTTTTGTAGGTATTTAAAAAACACCATCAAACCCTTCAAAATCATTTATTTCTTCTTCCTAATTACTAAATCTTATACCATTTGCACCATCAATTTAACTATCATAGTCATACCCCACACTTAAGATCTTGCTTGTCCTCAAGCAAAGAAAAATGAAGCAACTAAGTTAACACACAACGTAATCTCCTAATTAAACACGATTTGAACACTGGTGATTACAAAAAACAGCCATGCATGTCTTCCAAGAGTTGAACACAAGAAAATGTTGACACTTGATCAGCCAATTAATGTGGTGCCCACACAATTTGATATCAAAAGTGTATTGCAACAATTCCCAAAGGAATTAACAAGCATGGTAGTGATACTAATGAAAATTAAAGAACAACCTCTTCCTCACCAAGGTTAGTGTTTCTCTCTTTCACACAAGTGTATTCAGGTGAGAATATCTGTCAAATTTACACAATTGAATCACACAAGTCAACTTTGCTTTTCATCTCAATTAAATTCAAATAATCACATAATCATGCATAGATCACAACGTCTTTCATGGGTTGTAACGTGGCTGGGCTAACAAAAGAAATTGGTTTTTCTGGGTAAACAAAGGACACCACAGGAGTAGAAGAGCAAGTCTTAATGATCACCATGTATAATTCTTCTTCTTTCTCTATCCCTAGAAGTCCCAAGATAATACCTTCATCCAAAGCATGTAATTTATACAACACACTGATTCACACATTTTAATCACTTTTTTAATTTTTGATTTTTTTTTAATTTTTAATTTTTGATTTTTTAAACTGAATAACAACTGACCAATGGTCACAGTTGTACAACCATAACATGCAACATCTATCGATATGCTCAACAACATTGATTACCCAAAAATACCCCAAACTTAAGACTTTTCTCCTCTTATGATCAATCTGACTGTTCTCTTATTCCTAAGGTGTGGGAATATTTTGTTTTTCTTAAGGGCTCCAAGGTTTTCAATGAATTCACTGTTTGGCTCAAAGTAGGGTGCAATGGATTCACTTTTCTGTTTTGGCTTTTTGGTCAAGTGGCTCAAATTTACAAGAAAAATTGCCTTGATCATCTCTAAACAACATATGCTATGCAAACTCAAAAGAGATTCAAGCAAAATCAACCGCATGAAATCAAATGGCAACACTCTTATAGTAAAAGGGCCCAAAACTCACATGGGATAATAAAGGTGTTCAAGAATTTTCAAAAGTATCATGCAACAGTCATTAACCACAAAAGTAACTATCACACACGATCACTAATTATCCCTAGAGTGCAACCACAAACATATTTGATCTTGTGTCCTAAAATATCTTTGTGAACTAAGAAAGACATGCACACCTGATTTTTGATTTACCAATTTTTAAAATGCATTAAAACCACATGGTCAAAATCATTGAAATATGTAAACATGCAAAGTTTACTACTAATTAGCATCCATACCACTCACAGTACGCAACAAAAGGTAAAAGGTTAATAAGGTAGTAAACAACAGGATAACAAAACAAAATAACAGAGCAAAATAATAGAACAAAATAACAAAACTCAATTTTCCAAAGTGAAACAACTTAGTATTCCTCCCCATCCTCTTCAGCCTCGTCCGACTCTTTTTCACCATCATTTTCCTCACTAGCTTCCTCATCCTCAAACTCCTTATCATCATCAACTGCATCACCTCCCTCCTGCTATTGATCATGGCCCCCTGGCCATGCTACATGAGTATAATAAGTTGTAGTTGAGGATTTAAAGAAGACAAATTTTAAAGAGATAACACCACACATGTGCAAACACCATCAATGAACACTAACCATGAAAATAAAATAAAAAACACCATGAATGCAAGGGTTTGCGCGAAAATGGGTAGTGAGATTAAATGAATGGAGAGATAAGAATATGAACCAAGAAGCATACAATGGAAGGAAGCACAGAAGGTTGGGGAAAAGAAACTTACCTTCGCGCCTTTGGTGAACAAGATGAGAGAAATGTAGCACTACCCACACCAAGAGCTAGCAAGAACTCGAGAAGGAGAAGAATGTAGCCTAGGGTTTGAGAGTGATTGTGAGAGGTTAAATAGAGGTACGAGAAAAAGAATGGACTTCTGGAGAGAGAGTGAGAGCGTTTATTGTAAAAAGTGACTCCTAGGCTAAGCGTGGGTTCTAGGGCTTAGCGTGGGAGCTCCAAGAGCCTAAATTCTTTGTCACATCCACGTTGAGCGTGGATTCTAAGCTTAGTGTGGGAGTTTTAGAGAGAACTCCCAATTTTCCAGTTCAATTTTGGGGCTCAGCATGAAAATAAGGCTGAGCGTGGCACTTCTAGAGAATTTTTATTTTTTCCTCTGCACCCATATAGCTTAGTGTGGAACTTCATGCTAAGCATGGATTTCAAATTTACTATAGATTTTTCGAACTTTTCAAGTACAGCTCAACATGAAGTTCCTCAAGCCATCACAATCACAAGACTTTCTCAACTAAGAAGCAAACACAATGATTAACCATGTACCAACACCTAAAACACACTAACACAAAAATAACTGAAATTAAAGGCATGCTAACTTGTTTTTGGATTAGGAATGATGGTTTCCTCCCATAAAGCACTTGTTTTATGTCACTAGCTTGACAAGCCAAGACTTCAGGGGGTTTTCAATGCAACGGTGGAATAAGCTCGATCAATTTCACCGCCTAGGTAGAGTTTGAGTCTTTGGCCATTTACCACCCAAATCTCTTTAGAGGCAAGATCCTCCACTTGTATTGCTCCATGAGGCCTAAATTTCTTAACTCTGAATGGCCCTGACCACTTTAACTTCATCTTTCTTGGAAATAGTCTCAACAGGGAGTTGTAAAAGAGCACAAGCTGTCCTAGCTGAAAATCTTGTTTTAAAATATTCCATTCATGATATAACTTCACCCTTTCCTTGTAATGCTTAGCTGACTCATAAGCATTAAGCAACAATTTAGCTTTCTCAAGTAGTGAGAATGGAAGTAGCTTCAAGCAGATTACATCATTCGGAACTGATTTTTTTTAGCTTCTTTGTAGCCTCAAACACTACCTCATCCAGCACATCCATTCAGAAACAAGCACCCTTATCATTCGGATGGGTCGTGGCTTCAAATACATTGAAAGTGATTACCTCATCTTGGACCTTCAATTTAAATTCACCATCCCCTACATCAATGATTGCTTGTGCAGTCTTCATAAATGGCCTCCCCAAGATAATAGGAACATTAGAGTCCTCTTCCATGTCCAAAATCACAAAATCAGCTGGAAATGTGAATTTGTTAACTTTAACTAGCATGTAATCAATCACCCCATAAGGGTACTTGATAGACCGGTCGGCTAGTTATTGTAACAGCCCACTTTTCGTGGGCCAAAGGCCCAATTCGTGGCCCAGAACGGGCCGTTTCAATTTTGAAACGGGCCGTTCTGGAATAGTGAGTATGGCCAAAATGGTAGAAGCAGAACGGGCCGTTCTGATGGGAGAACGGGTCGTTCTGGTTTGGAGAACGGGCCATTCTGGAAGCAAAACGGGTCGTTCTGCTGGGTTTGAGAACGGGTCGTTCTGGTTTGGGAACGGGCCGTTCCAATTTAAAAATTTACGTTGGTTTGAAGGGCCCAGAACGGGTCATTCCGATTTTGGAACGGGCCGTAGTGGTAGGTGGGCGAAAAATCCTATAAATAGGCCTCAAATCCTCTCATTTCTACACACCTCTCATTCTCACTCTCTCTTCTCTTCTATTCTCTCTTCTCTTCTGTTCTCTCTTTCGTTCCTCTTCTTCTCTCTGAAGACCAAGAAGAACTCAGAGGATGAGGTTCTGCTCCAGTTTTAGTTCCGATCCTTGTTTAAGGAAAAAGAGGAGGAGGTTCTGCCCGAGTTCCTATTTATCCAGGTACGGGGGAAAATGAGATTATTTATATGTAGAGTTACATGAGGGAATTGGGTAGAGGAAGAGCCCTTAGGGTTATGAATAATTTTATAATTATTTCTGTTTGGAGGATTAATTATCTTATGTGATTCTATATATATTTAGGATTACGAATATATGTTTAACTTGTAAAAATGATGCTCTGGGAGAGAGAACGAAATTATAGAAAAGTGTTTGTAAGTTAGGTTGTGAAAAATTGGATGATTTCTGTTTGAGAAATTGAGGATCCCATTAGATTCTATATGTGTTGAGGATTATAGATATGCTAATAATTTGTAAGAATGATGATCTGAGAGGGAGAACGAAATTGTAGAAAAGTGCCTGTGAGTTAGGTTTTGGAACAATTGGGGATTTTACTGTTTACGTTAAAATTATATTAAATTGATAATTCTGTTGTTTGTTATATTAGTTTATGAATGTTATTGTTATATTATTTGATGATCTAGATGATGAATTACTTGAGGGGTATGTGAATCACCATTTTGTGTGGATTGTGTATGTATTGTGGAATTGAGATGTGGATGTGGATGTGGATGTGGATGTGAATGAGATGTGATTGTGGTTCTTCACACCTATGACCAGGGGTGAGCACGACCCGATATTGTTACATGAGTATCGTGACCTTGGTTAACATGTCAGGGGTGAGCACGACCCTAGGTTAGGGGTAACGTGACCTTGGCACAGTGTTATATCAGGGGTGAGCACGGCTCTGGATTGTTACATGAGTATCGTGACCTTGGTTAACATGTCAGGGGTGAGCACGACCCTAGGTTAGGGGTAACGTGACCTTGACACAGTGTTATATCAGGGGTGAGCACGGCTCTGGATTGTTACATGAGTATCGTGACCTTGGTTAACATGTCAGGGGTGAGCACGACCTTAGGTTAGGGGTAACGTGACCTTGGCACAATGTTATATTAGGGGTGAGCACGGCTCTGGATTGTTACGTGGGTATCGTGACCTTGGTTAACATGTCAAGGGTGAGCACGGCCCTGGAATAGGGATAACGTGACCTTGGCACAGTGTTATATCAGGGGTGAGCACGGCCTGAGATTGTTAAATGGGTAGCGTGACCTTGGCATAGTGTGAAGTGCAAGATTTGTGATGATTGGTGTGATTGAGAATTATGATGTGATGACGATGCATGATTGATTGAAATACGATATGTTGAAATATTTATGAATATTAAGTTATAATGAGATAATATGTTGTGTTTTCTTATGTGCTATATATATAGATGTTTTCTTTTCTCACCGTGCGATTTGTGGATATTTTAGGTGAGGAAGATCCGGCTACGAGTGGCATCTAGAATCTAACGGTTGAGTTGTGGGTATGCTCTGATATTGTGACATCGGGGTAGAGGATTTTCTTTAGGACATAGATTGTTATATGGAATTAGAATTGTAAATATTATTTTTGAAAATCATTTGTAAACTCTCACGTTTCATTTTTATTGTTGTGGTTATTGAAGAATAATTTTGAAGATTCTCATGTGAACCCTTTTACCGAAACTGAAAATTGTTTTTGTTAAGTTTTCATTATTACAATCCATGTGTTGGGGTAGTAAGGGTGTCACAGTTGCAAAGTCATGCGTGTCAGTTTTACTACCACCTAGCCAACTCTATCTAACATAAACAAGGGCATGAGGTTAATGCTTGCACCCAAGTCTAGCAATGCTCTTTCAACCGATAGGTCCCCAATAGTGATTGGAATTGTAAAGCTTCCAAGGTCCTTGAACTTAGGAGGTAAGTTATTTTGAATTATGGCACTACACCCCGCTTCCAACTCAATGATCTCTTGCTCAATGAACTTTCTTTTCTTGGTCAAGAGATCTTTCATGAATTTCGTATAAGTGGGCATCTGCTCCAATGCCTTTAAGAGTGGAATATTGATCTGAAGCTTTTTAAAAAGCTCCATGAAGCATGCAAATTGCTTCTCTTTATCATTTTTACTTAAGGCTTGGGGATATGGTACATCCTTGGTACTCGACACCTTGGATTTCATCTTCAATTATCTTGCTACAAAAGGGACTTCTGTCTGCTCAGAAAAAAGGTATCTACTTGTACAAAATTCACTTGCTCTCTACCTCCAAGAATTCTCCAAGAACTCTCCAAGCTTGAAGGAGGTTTCTTGTACATCCATGCTTAGGCATGGTGGACATGTTATCATGTCCTTGGCCTTGCCTTGGAACTTCGTCACCTTTGAGGCCTTCTAAGCCTCCGTTGAAACCTTCTTTCGCTTATGTGGTCACCTCTTCTTCGGTGGCTCCAAGCTTCTCCTCTCTTCCTCGACCTTGTTGGAAGGGGAACTTTCTTGCCATCAAGATCCCTGAAGATGCATACCAAGAAGGTCTAGCAAGGTGCTCAAAGAATCTTCACGGGAGAGTCCTTTTGGCTAAAGGACAAAAGCCACTCAAGGTAACAGATTTGAAAACTAAACTTTCAGTTTTGTGGCGCCACATAGCAGGATGGAACATCATCCCTCTCAGTAGGGGCTATTTTGAAATAGAATTTTAGAGCTACAATGATCTTGGAACGTTCTTGCGGCTGGATCATGGAACTTGGATCCGGGATTGCTAAGGCTTTCTCTTTGGAAGCCAGATTTTAATCCAAAGAGTCATAGGAACTCTCATGCTCAGGTCTGGTTACGAATCTTGGAGGTGCCTCAAGAATATTGGAGCTCAAGAATCATTCTTGCAATTACATCTGCAGTGGGAACGCTAATCACCTTGGACAAAACAACCTTACAACGGACATATGGACACTTTTCTCGGGTCTTAATTGAAGTTGATCTTGCGAACAAGATTCTGACTCAGCTGCTGGTGGAACGGGAAGGTTATGCATTCTTTGTTACTTTTGAATTTGATAGGCTTCCTATGTTTTGTTCCAATTATCATTGTATAGGCCACGTAAATTCTACATGCAACATGGACAACCATAACCATGAAGAAACGGCTGGAGCAAAGCCATAAAATAAGCAAAAGATGAATCATGGATCACGGAAAACATCTGGTACAACAGCTTCGGGGCACAATTTAGGTGTGTTTGAAGCTGGTCAACATGTAGGTGATCCAGCTGATCCAATTGCACCAAATGCTCAGCTAGTCGATGGATTGGCTAAGCCAAATCATGTCTCAATCACTAGATCAGAATTGTAACTGAATCAACCTTGTGCTACTGATGATGGAATAAAGACGTACTTGGAGCTGGAAAAGGCAGTTGTGCCTAGTGCTATTTTGGGGCTAGAAAAGGTTGCATCTGCAGCAGGTGCAATAGAAAGTGCAGCTGCTCACACATTGCTTGAATTTGAACTTGCACCGCTTGCTGGAAAGGCAGTTGATACCTCTACAATGATGGCTGGTGCATTGCTGAACAACACCTTGTTGGAAAAGGCAGATGAGCAGGTGTTTACAACTGCTGATATAGTTGCAGCAACTCATATAACAACTGTGGATTGTGATGCAGCTGCTCATGCAGAAGCTAAAATTGATGCAGTCCCGGGTGCCACTTCTGCAATGGCTTCCAAGGAGAATTCTCTTGAGGGAATGCCATCATTAGAAGATATTTCTAATGATCCTAACTAGGATGACTCGAACATAGACCAAAATTCTGGTGTTGCGGCTGGGGCTACTGCTGATGCAGGAAATGTTGCATAAAAATCAAGCTTAACAGCAACTAGCAAGTGTTATTCAAAATGGGATTTTGCTGCAATTGCTGAGGCTGCATCTGAATCAGAAGAAGATCTGGAGGAGTTCATCCCTCATGTTCATAGCAACCTAAGGCCGAAGCATAGTTTTGAGACAGTCATTGAACCAAATTTATCTGAATTTCACCCAGATGTCCAACATGACTTACGTGTCCTTGAAGCAGCATGTAGATATGGGTCTCATACTCTGAAAAAGTTCAGATTCTTAAGCTTAAAAAAGCCTCTCCAAATAAGCCTAGAACTATATCACGGAGAGCCAAGTCTTCCAAACTATCTTGATGTATGCACTAGTTTGCTTGTTTTTGGTATTTGACTAGATATCATGCTTTGATGTTGTACATTGGCTTTGGCCTATGTTCTATTTGTTTTTTGTTTTTTCTTTTCTTTACTTTACATTTTATCGTGGGTTTTGGTTTGATCCCCCCACTTGTACTTTTACTTTCCTTTATATTTTAGTTCATTCTGATATGCTACAGATGATTGGTGTGGATTGAGGTGCTAACCTAGTTAGGATCTCTTGTCCAGATAGTGATGCATTAGCATATCTATCTTTTTCAAAAAAAAAATAAACAAAAACAATAAAAAACAAAACAATAAAAAATATCTTGCTAGTTGGTTCTTTGATTTTTTAACAACTTCCTCAGCCAACCTTTGTCACTCTATGACATTCTCTTTTACATTTTCTCCTTTTTTATTTTTTTCATTATTTTCTCCACTTCCCTCTCTCACTTTTGCCTCTTTTTCCTGCTGCTCTTCCTCATCCTCCAAAACACCCACTCTCTTACCACCTCTTGTTGTAATTGCACTACAATTCTCCTTTGGATTAGTGTGAGTATTAGCTGAAAAATTTCCACCAGAATTTTCATCCAATTGTTTGGCCAACTGCCCCATTTGAATCTCCAGATTTTTTATAGATGCTTCAATACTCTTGTGGTTAGAGATTGAGACCTGCATGAACTGGTTCAATGTTTCTTCTAGTTTAGACTTTCTTTCATACAAGTTGGGCTTTTGCATAAGAGGTCTACTAGACTGAGCAATATCATTCTGGTTCCACCCAGTGCTAGGGTGTGATTGCCAATTCTTCCCATAATTACCACCATAGTTTCCTCCTTGTCGAGCTTGATTCTCCATGTAATTCACCTCTTTTCCATGAGATGGGAAAGTATCAATTCACTGCCCGTGAGGATGATTCAACCCACAAAGATCACAACCTAGAACTTGATGTTGAGTGGATTGTAGTTGTTGTGGAATCCGAGCAACTTGCTTGGTAAGAGCCTCAATTTGCTGGGACAAGAGCTTATTTTGAGCTAATAAAGCATCTTGAGATCCCTACTCTAGAATTCCTCTTTTCTGTCTTGACTCACTTTCAGCTAGTAAATCATAATCATTTACTGCCATAGCATCAATCAACTCTATAGCCTCCTCTGGTGTTTTAAAACGCATGCGACCTCCAGCTGAGGCATCCAATAGAATTTTCACCCGTGGCTGCAATCCACCCAGAAAAATATTAACCTGAGTAAGGTCATCAAATCCATGACTTGGACATCTCCTCAACAAGGATTTGTATCTCTCCCAAACCTCGGAAAGAAGTTCATCTTGCTTCTGAGAGAATGTGACAATCTCACTTTTTGCTTGATTGATCTTAGCAAGAGGGAAGAATCTTGCCAAGAACTTTGTCTCTATATCGGACCACTTGGTTAAGCTTTGATGTGGTAGAGCATTGAGCCACGTCTTTGCTTTCCCAAGCAGTGAGAAAGGAAACAACTTCATCCGAATCACATCTTTAAGAACCTAATGTATCTTCACTATGTCACAAAGCTCAATAAAAAGTATGGAGATGCAGATATGGGTCCTCATGATCAAGGCTCGCAAATTGATTGTTCTGAATCAGATTCAACAGTGCTGGCTTCATCTCAAAATTAGTGGCAATGATTGCAGGAGTGGCAATGCTAGAAAAATGAGTAGTACTAGTGGCAACTGCATGATCACCAAGAGTAATCCTTGGTCTTTCTTCTACCATTTCAGCTTCCTCTAAGATTTTAGATAAAGAAGGATTGAGAGAGGACGAAGTAGCCTCTTTGTGTTGTGCCTGCTTGGCTAGTAACCTTTACTTCCTTACTGTTCCCCTATTCCTCCTAGCTATTTTCTCAATTTCCAGATCGTAAGCTAATCACTGGCGAGAACAGTACCTCGCATAAACCATAATTACAAAGCTACAACAAACAGTCAGCAACACAGATACAATGAATTAAAAGAAAAAGAATATAATAACTGCAAAACGTAAAAAAAATGAATCAAAGCCTAGATTAGTAATCCAAGTCACTTTGCCTAAGTATTGAGACGCAAGTCCCTGACAACGACACTAGAAACTTGTTATCTCCCTTGGCAAGTGTACCAAATCATATAAGTAGTTCAATGAAAGTATGAGTATCGTCTCCCAAGGGACTTGCGCAACACTTTACAAATTCACTTATTATACTAACTAAGCTACCGAAAAGCAATAAGAGTTCAATTTGTTGCAGTAAATAATGTAAACAAGCAATAAGAATTCTTTTTGGTATTTTTGTAAACACTTAGAGTGCAAAACTTGATTCTAAAGAAATATTAATAAATGTTGGGGTTTGACTTCACTAAACTTTCCTCTCATGGTTATCACTAAGCTCACAATAGTTATCATTCAGAATTTATCATCACTCTAAAAAATAACCAACCTTAATCTCTTACAAGTTGGCATCTAAGTTGCCAACTTAAACTATCAATCTCTTGCATAGTTTAACCAAGAAACTTGCTTTAAAAACCAGAGCTTAAGAAAGACCAATGAAATTTACTCTATCTCTAGCAATAAGCACCTTTAACTGCTCTATTTCAAGTCAAAGGTTTAAAATCATTTCTCAATCTCTTTAAAACCTCAAGTTTAAGTTATGGGTGATCAAGCCATAACAAGCATTATGCACAGAAATAGAGCAATAAAACTGAATAACAACTGAGATTGATTACCTAGAGTTTACACATGAGAATGAGTTTAGTTACATCAAACCCCAACAAGGGTGAGATTAGCTACAAATAGACATGTAGAACTCTACAAAATGATGAAGAAAGGAAGAAGCTTGATCTTGAAGGTTCTAGAGCTCTCCAATTGTCACACAGACTCCAAGAATGATTCCTTTTACTTTTATCCTCAAAAATTCTTCTTTTAGGTCATAAAATCTTTTGTCTTATGTGAATAATGATATGTCAACACAATTCACGCTAAGCGTGAGATACCATGCTAAGCGTGAAGGATAGGTCTGAAAAGAAATGATGTTATGGGACTCTGAACGCTCAATGCCAATTCCATGCTCAGCTTGAGAATTAATGTTTATTTCAGTGATTCTCTGCTAAGATGAGGCTAAGCGTGGATCTGAGGCTTAGCCTGGAGATTTAACCAAAAATTCCTTCTACTTTGAGTTCACCACTTTGTCCTTTGCTTTCTTCCTTCTTTCCTAGCTTTCTCCTTGTAACGACCCGCCATGGTCTCTACACTTAGTGGAATCGCACTACAACTAGTTAACTAAGAGAATATTAAATTGGATAACACATACATACATGCATAGATATAAGGATCAAAATAACTAAGTTTCTGTATACAAAATAAAACACCATATATGTACAGTCATCCCAAAATATTTCGTAGTGCCGGTCAAGCACAGACAAAATCGTTACCCAAAAATGGTAACTCTAACACGAGGCTCAAACTCCCCGTCTCGCAACGGTCACCTCTACTCCAAGCTATCCCTGACATGCTCTCATACCAAGTATGATCATTGCAGTCCCACCACATGGAAACAGAAGGGTAAGTTAGAGTTCAAAAATAAATCATACAAGTACAGAATAAAATCTATACTACACATGCATCCCAATCAAGTCCCAAAGGAACCTTCCATCTCAATCAATCATCCATTCATCAAACATGAAGTCAAACACCATACACTTCATCATCATGACAATCATGCAATACATGCAACTCATGACAGATATCAATGCATATCAATCATCTAATGCATCGTCACGCATACACCTAGGAGATCTCCCTAACAATAGAGCTGTATAAGTGACATCCCATCCTACCGAAACCACCCCAACCGTTTTCACGCCCAATGCGCCCGCTCGGTCACAGCTAAACAGGATATAATCCTCACTCGGGTTTACTTGAATGATGTCACTTACACAATTGAAAGTCCAGATCCATCGTCAGGTATAGCACAGCTAGGTACGGGCTTACCACGACCTTGGCATGCATAACCAAGTCAATTGTGGAGTTCGCCCATTGTAACGCCTTAATGTATACGCCCAATTTATATAATAATAATTATATATTTTCTTATATAATATTTTTGCAATTATATCATTAATAATATTTTTTTATAAAGATAAAGAATATTTTATGAATTTAATACATGATATATCGTTCTAAAATATTTACAATAACGTATTATTTTACACAATATTTCTTTCTTTCACTTTTATTACAATATTTACATTGATAGTAAGAATAAATTTTCAATAACAAATAAAATTATAATAGATTCGTCAAATAGCCTCCACATTCCAATTCCTTCCAAGGAAGACAACAGCTATAACAACTGTAAAATGATATGGAATTCCAAGTAGATCCATTTATTTTATAATATATTTAATTTTAAAAACAAAGAAAAGAGAGGAGTAAGAACAATATCCAATAAATACAATAATTCAAAAGAATAAATAGAATTATTTATAATCAATATTAAACATATATATATATATATATATATAAATATATATAGAAATCATATATTAGATTTTCATGATACAATAAAATTTGAATTATACTTGTAGTGACTAGTCAAGATAAATGAGCATCATCACAATACCAACCAACAAAAGGATATTTTACCTTAACCAATAATAGGATATTTCACCTTCATTTCTTACTCATTTAAATCCCCAAGGTCAAACCTCCAGCTACAAATAATTCAAACTTTATCTTCTATGGCCATAGAATAATATTTATCTTCATAAATACATGAAGAAATAACAACAAGACGAGTCCAAGATATCACAACTATATCATAGTTGATTATAAATATATTTATAATAAATATATTTACGTAAAAAGAATATATTAAGAATACCAATGATATAAATAAAAATGACAATCATTACAGAATAATTAAACAATATAAAATATGAACACCTTAATAATTAATATGGATAAAAATAATCATAGATTAAGCAAATAAATGAGGTTAGGGACACCCCACTGAATAAATACACATAAAAAAATAACATAAATAAATAAACATAATAGTATATAAAATTTTAAAGAGATAAAGTTCTCCTCCCCCTTACCTGAATAAGCAGGAACTAAAACTTGAGCAGAACCTCCCCCTCTAGATTCCCTCTTTCTTTCCCTCTCTTTCTTTCTCTCTCTCTCTCTCTCTCTCTCTAAAATTTTCACCTTCTCCCTTAGTTATAATTTTTTCTTCACCCCCTACCTCCTATTTATAGGCATTCTGGCGTACCCGGAACGGCCTGTACTGAATTCGGAAATGCCCGTTCTGGTAAAAACCAAATAGGCATTTTTACAAATTTGGAACGGCCCGTTCCACTTTTGGAACGACCCGTTCCACTTTTGGAACGGCCCGTTCCACTTTTGGGAACGGCCCGTTCTGAACCCAGAATATTATTTTATTATTTTTAATTATAAAATCCCTTTAATAATCCCATAAATATTTAAAATACATAATAATCATTTATTAAAATCTCTAAAATATTCTATATAAAAAGAACCCTTTTTATTAATTAATAACTATAGAAAAATAATTTTCATAAATATAAAGTATAAAATTTGGGATGTTACACCCACCGACTATCTGCAAGGATCCATGCACCTTGCCGAGTACTTAGTTAAGGGAATAACCCTCGACCTCATATCCCGCTCCAACACTAGCTAAGGACTTACAGGAAACTCACCCAACCCAGTGGCCTACCTGAGCACCACTCCCAAATCCAGTGGCCTACCTAAGCACCACTCTCATATATCAGTGGCCTATCCAAGCACCACTCTCAAGAGACTCTATGTAAGCTCTTCCAGTTCGAAAATATTTTTCCTCTCCTCAAGTCCTAGGCTAGACTCATGCCATAAGGCATCACATGCAATTATGCATCATACATCATACATGGTCTGCCCACCATCATGATCAACAATCATACACATGTCATAAGATATCACATGCAATAATGCATCATAAATCATACATGGTCTACCCACCATTATGATCAATAACCATACACATATGAACATATACTCATATCATATCATATTTAAACATTCATATATATCATCACTATGCATACATATGAATCACACCTCAGCATACATCATATATCATACATACATGATCCAAAACTTTAACTTTAAACATGCATAAGCATCAATTTAAATAAATTATTTATAAACATATTCACGCTCGGCGCAGTCAGCTCGCGCCTGGCCTAACACCAACCCGAGAGCTCTAAGCTCTTCCACGCCCAGAGCGCTCAACCTGCGCCCGGCCTAAATCCCAATCAGAGAGTTCAAAAACTCTCATCCAAACCAACAAATCTAGCCACATGCAAATACAAAAACACAATGCATAGGATCCATACAACTTAAATAAACTTAGATCTCACATACATCCAACCTATGCATCAAAATCATCAAAATCCTCCTTTTTCTCAAAACCCCAAAAAAATGAGATTTTCTTCAATCCATTTATGGATTCTCAACATTCATGCATCAATTGAGTTTCTAAACTCACATGCAACCTAAACAACAAACATTCTAGCTTCCCTCACCTGAAGATTGACTCAAAATAGCCAATAACTGAGAAGAAGTAGAATTTTCTTCCGAAGCTCAACTCGGAAGTTCAATCTTCCCAAAGCAAGCTTCCTAATCTAAATTTCCAGAAAAGACAGAAGACATTAGTGATCTAGAGGAGAAAAGGAATCATACAGAGAAATTTGAGAGAGAAAAGAGCTCACACACTCAGAGTCCTTCTCTCTAAAACTTCTCTCTAAAAACTTCATTTTCTCCTCAACCACACAACCCCTATTTATAGAAGTTCCGGAGTGGCCAGAACGGCCTGTTCTGAATTCGGAATGACCTGTTCTGCACCCCTTCATCATGTGTAAAAATTACATGCAGAACAGCCCGTTCTGAAACCAGAACAACCCATTATGGAACTCATCCAGAACGGCCTGTTCTCCATCTAGAACAGCCCGTACTCCCTTCAGAATGTCTCGTACTCCATCCAGAATGGCCCGTACTCCATCCATAATGGCCCGTTCTCAACTACAATTTACAGGTCAATTTAATAGTTTAGAACGGCCCGTTCCAGATTGGGAACGCCCGTTCTGGGCTACTATATCACCTATATTGGGCTTTTGGGCCTTCTGAAACAACTTGCTACATTACACTCCTAAACTACAAAACAACAACCAAATACTTGTAAGTCACCTAAAAACATGATTCAAAGACAACATGTGATCACCTAACAATTTAGATATGTTTTGAGTTAGAAACAAGATCTAAAGCAACAAAAATTGATATAAGTGCTTCAAATTAGGCCATAAACTTAATGAAATCATAGCACTTATCAATAGTCATCATTGTTATTTTCATCATGTAGACCATTTTTCTTAATTTGTTGGCCCCCATTCTCTACATGCAAGTAAGATGCCATTATCAAATGTTGACACTAGTACAAGGAGGATCTTTTACATTAGTTAAAAAAGGTACTCTACATCGATTAAAGAACAAATGTAAATGCTAGTGATGTGAAATGTAATGAGTTTGTATATTGGTTATAATTAAACGACATAGAAGTGATGGAAAAACAAAATACAAAAATATCTTTCCTCTACCTCCTTATTTTAGGACCATCGCCACTTCTCCCTTACCCCATACTACACTAAAAACCCTCACATTGTACCCTTTTTTGCCTTACAAATGCTTAGGTTTCCTTATATGCAAACACCTCTGGGAACTCGTGCCTCCACAAACCCAATGCCTCATCTTTATTCCCCCCTTTATGAATGCCTCAACAAACCTTCACCCCAAAACCCAACACTACTCAGATTTGTTACCATAGCCATGATTCCATTCTCCTTCACGAATCCAACCAAATATGCAACCTATCAAGTCCTTTCCTCTTCGTAATTTTATAAAAACAAAAACAAGACTAAACACCCAAATTAGTTCCTAGATTTGGAAAATACTTTTATACGAGTCTCTAAAACTAAGAAATTGTCAAATATATTCTTGAAAGTATAAATTCACAATGATATTAGTCCACAACACAAAAAAAAATGTGTGACTAAAATAATAATATTGATATATATTTAGGATCCAAAATGATAATAAGTAGTCAAATTTAAGGACTTATTTGATATTTTAGGAACTTATTTGACAATTTCTTAATTTCAATGATTAATATAATAACACCTTCCAAATTCAGGGGTCCAAAGGAAGTGCTTACTAAAAAAACAACATAGGAAAATATGAAATGAGAGTAAAGGCCTTTCAAACCTCGTTGAGCACCCACCAACATTGAAAACATTATCTGTTTATGTAATTTAAAAGACATATTGCATCGATTGTAGTTCAATCAATGTAATATACCATTTTTTATATCAATTCAAATTCAAATCAACATACCTTTCTACATCGGTTAAACTACAACCTGTGTAAAAAGTATTATACTACATCAATTAATTTAAAACCAATGTAATATAATTAACATTATTTTCAAAATTATCACCACGTTGCAAATTGTATCAAGTTTACAATAAATTTAATGTTATGTTGTTAAATCCCATTTTTTTTATTAGTGTAGATCATTTTTGTAATATAGTTAGTAGACTGGAACGGGACGTTCCAAAATTGGAACGGATCGTTCCAAACTACTAAAACAAGGGTGATTTAGTAGCCCAGAAGGGTCGTTCCCAAACTGGAATGGGCCGTTTTGAACTACTAAATAGGCCTATAAATCCTTGTTGGGAACGGGCTGTTCCAAACAGGGTCGTTGTGAGTAAAAGGCAACGCAGAACGAGCCATTCTAGTTTGAGAACGGGTCGTTCTAGTTTGAGCCTTTGTATGGAAGGAGGTGTAGGACTCCATTATGTTGGTATCAGGAGGGTGAGTCAGTAGTGGTTGGTCCAGAGTTAGTTCTTCAGACTACTGACATGGTGAGACAGATTCAAGAGAAGTTGAGGGCTACCTAGAGTCGACAAAAGTCCTATGCTGATAGGAGGAGGAGACCTCTAGAGTTTGAGGAGAGAGAGCACGTGTTTCTTAGGGTGACACCCACTACTGGTGTGGGAAGGGCAGTAAGGGCTAAGAAGCTCACTCCGAGGTTCATTGGTCCTTACCAGATCCTTCGTCGTGTAGGTCTGGTAGCTTATCAGTTGGCGTTGCCTCCGGTTTTGTCTAACCTACATGATGTGTTTCACGTTTCACAGTTGAGGAAGTACATCAGAGACCCGAGTCATGTGGTAGAGATGGATGAGGTGCAAGTTAGAGAGAACTTGACCTATGAGAAGAGATCGGTAGCTGTGGCTAATCACAAGTTGAAGGAGCTTAGGGGCAAATCCATCAGCTTGGTGAAAGTTCTCTAGGATACAACTACTGGTGAGGTGACCAGGGAGGTGGAGAGTCAGTTCAAGGAATGGTATCCACTTCTCTTCTCAGGTAAGCCTATTTTCGGGGATGAAAATTCCTATTTGTTTGGAGGTATTGTAACGTAGTTAGTAGATTGGAACGGGGCGTTCCAAAATTGGAACAGGTCGTTCCAAACTACTAAAACAAAGGTGATTCAGTAGCCTAGAACGGGCCGTTCCCAAACTGGAACGGGCCATTTCGAACTACTAAATAGGCCTATAAATCCTTGTTGGGAATGGGCCGTTCCAAACAGGGTCATTGTGAGTAAAAGGCAACCCTAGAACGAACCGTTCTGGTTTGAGAACGGGTTGTTCTGCATGTGAATTTTACACATGACGTTTGAGTCTAGAACGGGCCGTTCCAGATTCGAAACGGACCGTTATGGCCACTCTAGATTTCTATAAATAGGCCACATGAGGAGAAAGAAGGGGAACTTAGAGAGAGGTTTTAGAGAGAAGGACTCTAGACTAGGAACCTTGCTTTGGGTGGATTGAAGTTTTCAGGTTGAGCTTCGAAAGGAAATTCTATTTCTTCTCAGTTCTTGGCCATTTTGAGCCAATTTTCAGCTGAGAGAAGCTAGAAAGTTTATCGTTTAGTTGCATGTGAGTTTAGTGAATTGATGCATGAAAGTCGAGGATCCATGGCTAGATTGGAGAATTCGCTCATTTTTCGGGGTTTTGGGAAAAGTGGGGTTTTTGGTGATTTTGATGCATCGGATGGGTGCATGTTGATTTTGAGTTTGTTTTTGTGTTGTATGGAGCCTATGCATTGTGTTTTTGTGTTTGCATATGGCTGAAATTGCTGGTTTGGATGAGTTTTTGAACTCTCTGACTAGGATTAGGCCAGCCGCAAGTTGAGGGCGCCGGGCGTGGAAGAGCTTAAGGCTGTCGAGTTAGATGTTAGGCAGCGCATGATTTGGTTGCACTGGGCGTGAGTGGGTTTGATGTTTTTGGATTGAAATTAATGCTCATGCATGTTTAAAGTTGAAGTTTTAGATCATGTATGTATGATATATGATGTATGGTGAGGTGTGATTCATATGTATGCTTGGTAATGATATATATGAATTAATGTTTAAATATGATATGGCATGAGTATATGTTCATATGTGTATGATTGTTGATCATGATGGTGGGCAGATTATGTATGATGTATGATGAATAATTGCATGTGATGTCTTATGGCACGAGTCTAGCCTAGGACTTGAGGAGAGGGAAAATATTTTTGAACTAGAAGAGCTCACATAGAGTCTCTTGAGAGTGGTGCTTGGATAGACCACTGATATATGAGAGTGGTGCTTAGGTAGGCCACTGGATTTGGGTGAGAGTGGTGCTCAGGTAGGCCACTAGGTTGGGTGAGTCTCCTCTAAGTCCTTAGCTAGCATTGGAGCGGAGTATGAGGTCGAGGGTTATTCCCTTAACCAAGTACTTGGGAAGGAGGTGCGTGGATCCTTACAGATAGTCGGCGGGCGAACTCCACAAGTGAATTGGTAATGCATGCCAAGGTCGTGTTAAGGCTGTACCTAGCTATGTTATACCTAACGGTGGATCTAGACTTCCAATTGTGTAAGTGATATCATCCGAGTAAACCCGAGTGAGGATTTTTATCCTGTTTAGCTGTGACCGAGCGAGCGCATTGGGCATGAAAACGGTTGGGGTGGTTTCGATAGGATTGGGATGTCACTTACATTGCTCTACTGTTAGGGAGATCTCCTAGGTGTATGCGTGCCGACGCATTAGATGATTGATATGCATTGATATCTTTCATGAGTTGCATGTATTGCATGATTGTTATGATGATGAAGTGTATGGTGTTTGACTTCATGTTTGATGAATGGATGATTGATTGAGATGGAAGTTCCTTTAGGACTTGATTTGGATGCATGTGTAGTATATATTTTATTATGTACTTGTATAATTGATTTTTTGAACTCTAGCTTACCCTTCTATTTCCATGTGGTGGGACTGCGATGATCATACTTGGTATGGGAGCAGGTCAGGGATAACTTGGAGTTGAGGTGACTGCTGCGAGACGAGAAGTTTGATCCTCTTGTTAGAGTTACCATTTTTGGTAACGGTTTTGTCTGTACTTGACCGGCACTAGAAAATATTATTTTTAGGATGACTGCACATATATGGTGTTCTATTTTGTATACAAAAACTTATTTTTATTCTTGTCTATACTTGTATGCATGAGTTATCCAGCTTAATATTTCTCTTAATTTACTAGTAGTAGTGCGATTCTACTAAGTGTAGAGATCATGGTGAGTCGTTACAATTTTTCTCAAACTTTGATGCCAAAATGGAGTTTTTTTTTTCACATCAACATGTTTCGTTTCAACACCTAATGATAGTAATTAAACATGACGAAAAGAAACATTTTGGTCCACTTTTAAAACTTAAAGGACTAGATTAAAAATTTGAAAAAAAATAAGGAATCAAATTGGATCTGAAGAAAAAATTCAAATGTATAATTTACTGGTATATTTACTATAAATTTAAAATATTTATAAATTTTAATATAATAATACAATAAAATGTATTTATCTTATTAAAATATTAATTTATAAGATTAGAAGAACAAATTATAAACTATCAAATATTACTAATAACAAAAATCTAAAGCATTTATCATGAGAATTTTTAGCACACACGAAAATCGTAAAATCCCATATTTTTAAAATCATAATATGGGCAAATTGTTCACTTTCAATTTTTTTTTGACAGGAACATCACTTTCAACTTGTTATTCAATTTTAATAAAATTTAACATAAAAATATAATATAATATAAAATTATAATCCAACGATTAGATGAACAAAATTCATTTGTAATATAAAGTTATTAATGAAATAATTTTTACAACTATTGCACTAAAATTCATTATTAAATTGAAACTTTTTTCACTTAGATCATGTATACATTTTATATTAATACAAAATAAATAGATACCTCATTTATATAAATTAAAATTAACGTAATATATACTTTAAAAAAATATACTAAAAAATAAATAATTTGATTACATTCTTATTATTTTTTATTTTTAACAAAATTTAGCATATGTATTCAAGGTAATACAAAATTTTAATTTAACTATGAATTTTGAAAAAACATTATTAAATTCAAAATTATTGATTGGTATAACAGATGTAAAAGTGATATATTCAAATATAATAGTTATTTATATAAGTAATTTTTTTTGTTGTAAATTTTTGTTATTTATAATAAAGATTTAACTTATGAAACAAATACTAATAAAGATATAAAAAATTTAAAAATAACATACAAAATTTTTTTTAATATAATTTTTTAAAAATATTATATTAATAAATGTCACATCACTTAAGTATAAATAAACATTAAAATTTAATGATTAATATATGTCAATTTGATAAAAGAATTAAAATTCTATATTTTTAAAATCGAAAAAACTAAATGTCTCTATTTTAAAATAGAAAAACAAAATTATAAACAGATAAAAATAGATAAACTGAAAGGTCAGTTTAACTAATTATTTATCATAAATTTATAATACAATTCATATATTCAAACATAGTATTTATTTATACATATAATTTATTTTAAATTTTAGTTATATAATAAACATTTAACTTATGTATGATACATGATAAAATATCAATATATATATATATATATATATATATATTGAATTTCAATAATTATTTTAAAAAAATAATATTTAAAATTAATTTTATATCTTATTTAAAATTATTCATTAGAAATTCAAAATAATATCTATATTTAAACATATTTATTATAAATTATAATATAATTTATATATTAAATTTCTATCTTATTAATTATTAAATTTTTATGTTCTAAAAAAATTATTAAATTTGAATTATATTGAAACAATAATTTATCATATACATGTATAAACTAAATTATTAATTTTTTTGTTATATTTAATTTTGATACCAAATCCTAAGAAATCAAATTCCAAATCAAATATTAATTTTGGAATTCAAGGAAGGGTGGGTTTCCCCGATCCGAACCCACTGGTCCGAACCGTCCTATATTAGATTTCGGAAAAAAGGGTTCAAAAACCAAAACCCAATTCACCTTGCTTTGGTGTTGTGGCGTTCCTCTCTAACATTGGTAAATCAGGAAGAGCATTCGTAAATTTTTATGGGTCATCGACAATAATTATGTTTGATAAAGAAAACCTGTCTTACAATTTTGCAGAGAGAAAGAGATGGGTTCTTCCCCTTCGCCAGAGATATACATTCCAGAGCAATGGTTAGAGGCCGGAGAGTCCATTGCAGAGAGTTCAACACCTCCTATTGCTCTTATATGTGGTGCCAAGAATTGTGGGAAGACAACCTTCTCCCGCTATCTCCTAAATATCCTTTTGCACAAATACTCCAAAGTAGCTTATCTGGATACTGATGTTGGCCAACCTGAGTTTACTCCTCCTGCTTTTCTGTCACTAACCATTCTTCATAAAGTAACTCCAGGTAGGTTAGTCAATCCCTACCCTTTTTTCTTTTTATTTTGCATAAAAATATTTTAGGCTTAAATATATTTTTAATCTTTCAAATTTATGGTAAATTTGTTTTTTCCCTCAAATTCTGTTGCTATTAATCTTGTAATTTTTTAAAAAAAATTATTTTAGTCCTGCAAGTCATCAATAAGATCCCATAATATGACATATTGAGATAATTATATAAGATCACTCAGGTTTAATGTAATTTTTTAGGATTTAGGGTTTAACATAATATAAATATTTTTTACTAACAGGGATACCAGATGATATATTTATTCGAATGTGACAGATTTCCTTATAAAATTTGAGTATAAGTATAAAAATAAGATTTTTTTAAAATTTTGGGACTAGTAATAAAACTTTTAAATTTGAGGGACTCAAAACAAAATCTCCTTAAATTTGTATCACTAAAAATATATTTAAGCCAATATTTTATAATTTATTTAAAAGTAATTCTTTTTTTTCTTTTTGATTATTTTAGATTTGACAGTTCCATGCCTGAAGACACCGGAGAGGTATGAAGTGCTATCTTATCTCAATAATTTGGGAGCTGAATCTCTTTGTTTTTGTAATGTTGTTTTGAATTTGAAATATTTGACAAGGCTGCTCCGTTGTTTGGGATGCCATTTTCACATATAGTGAACTATGTAAAGTTTTAGCATATTGTATTCTTTATTTGTTTGTTAGGTTAAGATGAATACTATTGAGGAGTTGCATCGCATGCCTTCCAGATTAAGTAGAACTGTTTTGACATCAGATCACTGGTTATATTAACAAATTACAAATATTTTATATTATGACATTTTTCAGATAATATTGTTCCATACATGGTTGTTCCTTTTTCTGAAGATGCTGTAAGAGCGAAGGGTCACAGACATTCTGCTCTCTCTCTCTCTTGGAATGGTTTGGGGTTGGGGGGCTTTTTTTATTGTTGTGCCACTTTTTTACGGACAATTAGTTGGATGTCATTTATCATCTGTGTTGGATCTTTGTAATCAATCACACAAGTGTCGGCCAATTTAGTTATTATTTGATTGAACATGTTATGGATTTGCTTGACTCACTAACTGTCATTTATTCTGTTGTAACAGATGCCTTTTCTTTGGTGATGTTTCTTGTAAGAGAGATCCATCTACATACTTAAGTTATGTGTGTGCCATGTATGATTATTACCGAAATGAATATTGCATTTCTGATAAGGGAGATTATCCTCATAAAATTGAGTTACCTCTTATTGTGAATACTCCTGGCTGGGTGAAAGGTAACCTTCTTTTATTAGTCTGACTTTTTTAATCCTGCATTTGTACTTTTACTGCACGTAAACTATTTCTTTTATAGAATGATAGCAATATATTCTAGTACTGATGGTTTCTTTCCTCTTGCATTTCAGGTGTTGGTTATGATGTATTAGTGGACATGTTGAAATATATTTGTCCAACACATGTGGTTAAGATAAACATATCAAGTGAAAATAAGAATTTACCTGCTGGAGAATTCTGGTTAGATGGGGAACATGATGAAACAATTAACTTGATTGAGATAAATTCAGCTCGTCAGGACTTGTTAAATAGATTGTAAGCTCTAATCTGATAAGAACTTTATCAGTTGCAGCTGCTAGTTTGGTCCTTTTCTTTCCATTTTTTATGCCTCAATCAAGTATCATAGAATATCCCTATTTGTTTGGCCAGGGTGCTCGTTAAGAAGGATGCTCGTCTCCTGCGTGATTTGAGAATAATGGCTTATTTCAGACAGTGCTTTTCTAGTGATTCAAATATTTCTACGATCAAGGAACTTGCACATGCCTTGGCCTATCACTGTCCTTATGAAGTTCCCATTGCAAGCATAAAGATTCAACATCTTCATTGTGAGGTTGGTTCAAATTTTACTTTTTACCTGTTCTGATTCTGAGTCACACCTCAGTGCAATAGTAAGATTGCTACCTTGTGACTTGATGTTTCAGAAGTTAAAGTTGCATACAGCTAGCCCTTTTCTAGCACCATAACGGTGGAATCTTGTGAATAATTGTGATTGAATTGAGCTGCCCTTTATTTGTTCGGTTTTCAATCATTATGGTTCATTTTTATTCTGACCCCACTTGATTTTCAAATCTATATGTCAAGAATTTCAGCAATATTTCTTAGATCTATTTTCTTATATATAAGTGTTCAGAACATTTTTTATTGTCCATCCGTATCTTTGTAGGTCCCAAGCTCTGAAATCTTCTACAGTTTGAATGCTACCATTGTTGGCTTAGCAGTTGATTCTGATGTACCTGAAAATTTACCTTGGTGTCTAGGGCTCGGTAGGTAATTTAACTACTGAATTCTGTAACGTCTCATTATGTCTTGTTCTGAAATGTAAATACATCTGCAAAATTGAAATTTCAGATTTAGAAAGCAATTTAGGTCGCAGTAGTATTGCAAACTAGCTGAAAGTGTTCCATTCTGTATTTTTCAAGTTTTGAGAATTTCAAATGTCTCGCAAACAAAATGGGAATTATAATTTTGTTTAAAAGATAAATTAAATTATTGAGCTTGACAATAAGTTTCAAAAGTTTTGTAGCAGTGGGGCACATAAAATACTGTTAAGTAACGTGCATTTGTAAGTTAGCTTCATTAGATCTCATGTCTATTGGTTGTAACATTTTACGAGTGTATCTTACCGTTGCAATACATCTCAAGTGTAATATATTTTAAGGGACCTCTACCTATTTAGGTTATCATACTTCCACAAATGTAGAAGATAATGAAAAAAAAAGTGTATTGTTCCTGATGGCACAAATCATACAGCCTTCTAGTGTTCTATTTGTTGTGCATTTCCATACTTCTAAGCATGTTAATTGTTGAACAAGTCTTGATTTCTTATCTATCAGGGATTGTGAGGGGCATTGACACAGTCAAAGGTGTGCTCTATGTCATTACTCCTGTGCCACATAGTTCTCTGGAAAAAGTCAACCTCTTACTACAGGGTTATATCCAAATTCCTACCTGTTTATTGCAGGCAAGAGATTGTTTTACATTATTTTGCTTTCTTCTTAACACGATCTTATAGAAACGGAAGATTATGTGTTAATTTTTAACCATATTGTTTTCTTTTTTTGTTTAATTACAGCTTTTTTAATAGTCATTAGAATGTGTTCTGTTAAAGTATTTCTATATAGAAGCAAAGGGCTTCCTGTGTGAAGAGACTAAGGATCTATTTGAGTAAACTTCTTAAAAACTTTTAAAAGAGAATAATAGCAAGGGAAAATAAAACAAGTTTCTCCATAAGTTAAAATTAGCTTGTATATAAGTTAATTTGTAGAAATTATCTTAACTTTTTCTGAAATCTTATTTTTAACTTATGAATAAATTAGTTTTAGTTTATGAAGTTTAATTCCACTTTCTTTTTTATTTTTTTCTCCTAAAAGTGCTTTTGGAAAAAAATTATTCAAACAGATCATTTACCAACATGCTGAAGCTGTCCCTATAGATATTAGAGGAAATGGTTGCCCATGAAATGGAGCTGCTTCTAGATAGATGGCCTATCCTACGATGAAAGCATCGTGTTGGAGCTGCCTTAAATTAGTGTTTTTTACTTTTTAGCCAATAAGGTGCGCCTGAGTGTCATAAATCTGGGAGCAAGAGTTGTCCCAAGTTGCATCTGGTTTTGGCCAGCCAAAAAGGAGATGTTTGTTTAGGTCAGCCTTTGAATGGTCCAGCGTTGCTTCCCTCTATCTTGTCTGTTCTGTGTTTGGTTGTTTGGATTTGATATGGTGTTGAGTTTTTTTCTTCTCTTTTCGTAGATACCTTCCTATTGAAATTAATTGCAGTTTCTCCTCCTCTCTTCTACCTGGTTGTTTGGGTGTTTTAAATTTTAAAAGTTCAGAGGAAGGTTGTTGGGTTCTGTACACGATGGAAGGTTATGGTTTGAGAGGAATGCTAGTTGCCTAAGTTCATTTGCAAGTTAGACTAGAGATTCTGTCTTATGTTTCTGGGATTTATTACTTTTAATGAGGTGACATGTTGAAAATATTTAAGATATATTTAGATTACATGTCATTACATTCTGTGCTGCTTTGGGGTTATTATTATTATTATTATTATTATATCTGTTTAACGATTAATTATGCACGTTTCTTCTCATATAAAACTGACTTCTTTTCAGGTTCAGGGATGCATCTCACCTTACATGTCAGCAAATACTTTGACTACAAAGTAGTTATTCATGTGTAGGCAAAGAGCACTATAAGTTATTAGGATCTGCTAATGGTGAGATTTTAGGTCAAATATTGTCATCATTGGACGACTAAACAAAGGAGCATTATAATAGGCATATTGACAGGATAGTAGCCAACTCTTATAGTTATTATATAGAAGCTTCGTTTTCCATTATAATTTACATATTCCCGAGAGAAATTATTTTTCCTTATGCGATTTATGAAAATCCAACAAAATTGTATGAATAATGCAATTGAGTTTACTTTATAGCATTGTCAATTATTTGGTATGGAAATTGTATTATATAAAGTTATATAATTTTATAAGTTAAAGCTCACTTGAATACCGTGCATTATATGAATATTTATAAGTACACGTAAACTATAAAAAAAAGGAATAAAATTTAAAGAAAAGTAACTTTATTGATAATAATAAAAATAATGAAAAAAATACGTCCTTTTGAAACTTTTAATTGAAAAAAGTCTTAAAGATAGATTCAAAAATAAGAATGAAATATAATTCAAATGTTTTTGTAAATATTTCATAGATAAATTATATATGTTCATTGTAGTTTCAAAATATATCGTTTTAATCTCATGCTAAAAGATATCTAAATTTGTTAGGAAGAAAGTCACAAGATTATATTTCTCTAGAAATTTTTATTAGGTTAAATACTTCTTTTGGTCCCTTACAATATTTTTTTGTTTCAATTTAGTCTCACTTTAATTTTAGGTCTCAATTTGGTCTTCAATAACTTAAATTAGTGCAATTTGGGACTTCTGTCCAAATGATTTAGACAGAGTTAACTGTTGGTCACGTGGCATCTTCGTGGATGCCATGTGGATGCGTACGTGGACGCCAAAATCCCTGAAAAAAACCTGAAACCAGAACGGGCCGTTCTGGAACGTCATGCTTTTTATTGTATTTTTTTTTATATCTATATTAATAAATATATAATAAAAAAATACAATAAATTAATATTCATTTATGAATAAAACTAAAAAAAAATCAAATATGATAAGACTTTCCAAAATATTTCTTTGATTTGAACTTATCCAGTTCAAAATCTTGACTAAAATGCCACAATGTGATTCAAAAATTGAAAATAAAAATTCATAATATATCATAAATTCAAAGACAGAAATATGGTTTAGAAACTGAAAACAAAAATTCAGAACATAACATATACTAAAAAAGTTCAAAGAAATTATTAAGAAAGGAAATCACCTGGGTAACGCTGAAGGGAAACTCTAAACCACAAAAATTCAGGATGTATCTCCTCAAGAACAGGTTGTTATTTTTGGGGTACATCGTCAATGACTTCAAGGAAAAACACTGTTTCGTTTCATCCTTGACTGTATAGTGTCAATTTGGTAGTAAGTGGTTCACTCCAGTTTCACTAACAATAAAATAAAACTTGTTACCATTGTCCTTAGTGATACACTACATCATCCTTAATGATATACTGTATAGCCCAAATGTTTAGCAATTGAAGTTATTAATCCCCATTAACAATATTACCAAATCTAGTGTTTGAAATGTTTTGTATTTTGATTTTTTTTGCAAGAAATTCTGGACCAGAACGGCCCGTTCTGGTTTCAGAACGGGTCGTTCTGGTTCCAGGTGTATTCAAGTATTTTGGGATCCACCTACGTGGCATCTACGTGGCATCCACCTGGCATCCACGTGGCCACCAGTTAACTCCGTTTAAATCATTTAGACGGAAGTCCCAAATTGCAATGATTTAAATTATTGGGGACCAAATTGAAACCTAAAATTAAAGTGGAACTAAATTGAAACAAAAAAATATTGTAAGGGACCAAAAGAGGTATTTAACCTTTTTATTACAAAGTATTAAATAATATAAGTGGTTTTTCAACTGGTTGAATTGCTGAAATATCTAATCAAGGAGCATTTTACGCAAGATGTATAGAAATCCCAGTCAAGTTGCCATCTTTTATACCGGGTGCCACTCTGGGTATAAAAAAATATATATAAAAAAGTGTAGTTAAATGACATGTATCAACCCTAAATCTTAAATATGTAACTGTGTTTGAGAACCCGTGTGTTTTGATGTTGTAACAATTACAAGTTCAATACACAATGAACAATGATGAAGACAATCTCTCTATTTAGTATTATGAAATTGGTGAATTTCTTATATTGGAACTTAAGCTACTAGAAACTATAGAAAGTACAGAGAAATTGCAGAGTAGTCATAAAAGGAAAACCATAACTGATAACTGAGTAATCGAGGGAGAGTATTCAGAATTATTCCTTTCCTTTCAAGCCTAAACCATGCTTTCTTTTGTGGGCATTTTAATATATTTGTCTTGATTGGAATTTTGCGCCTATACTTCCATTTTTTATGAACTATTTAGCATTTAATATTTCAAGACATTCCTCATTGTTACAATATATCTTAGTTCTAGGAATTCAGATATAATTCGAAGAACAGAGATGAAATAGGGAACCTTATAAGAGAAAAGGTTCCGAAGAGTTTATTGTGTATTTGAGAGTTTACAAGAAAGGAGATCTAGATACAACAAAAAGTGTCTCTCTAATTGTTTACTGGCTCTTTATATCTAACTCTCAAAATTAAATCTAACAATTTCCTTAAAAATGGGACACACGTAACTAACTCATATCCAACAGCTAGCAATATTATTCCTCAACCTTATTTCATATCAATGCCCCCTTCTTGCCAACATCCTTGTCCTCAAGGATGGAATAAAGGGTACTTCTTCTTCAAGTCATCGTAAAATTCCTCTAGAAGTTGGTGCTTCCATTTAACAAGAACTTTCGTCATTGCTGCTCCCTTCCTTTTAATTGTCATCCTATCCAGAATTTCTTCAAGCTCCTTCTCTGCAAAGGCATCTTCAAATATGTCATCAAACTCTTTTAACAGTTGGTCCATTTCCTCCGGTAATGACGGTTGAGCAACATGAGTAGTTAAAGACTGTAATAATCCTCCCTCCTCCTCACGAAGCTGTAGCATGGAAACATGAACACCATCACCCAAGGTCTTGTTGAGTTGTTGTTTCTTAGCAGTCTTAACACCCGTATTAGGAGAGCCTCTCAACACATGCATCTTACCATGGACCTTGAAGTCCATTGTCAACTTAGAAAAATTCCAAGTAATATTGCCCAAATGACTAACCATTCAATCCCTAAAACCAAATCACAACAACCTAAAGGAATCAATAACATGTCCGAAGTAAATGTAGTTTGCTGAATAGACCAAGTGAAGCCTTTCACTATAAAAGAAATTGTAAGCTTGGACCCATCTACTACCGCAACACTTAAAGGCTCCCTTCCTTCAATATTTCACCCATACTTCTTAGCCACTTCAATATCCAAGAAATTGTGTGTGTTGCCACTATCGATAAGGATGTGCAAAGGTTTTTTCTGATAATACCCCGTAATCCTCATGGTACAAAAACTAGCAACTCCTGTCAATGCATTAACCGATATTTGTGGTTCCCCTACTGCAAGTCCATCATTTACATTATCCATTGTATCCCACTGGTCATCCTCATCATCAATCTCCAAAACATGCACTTGCAACTTCTTGTGAGTCAAACTATGTTCAGGTGAGTAAGGTTCATCACAAAAATAGCAAAGACCCTTGGCCCTCCTTTCATTCATGTATGCAGGGGTCAAACTCTTCCTTGACCTTGCCATAATCTTACTAGCATTATTTACTATACTGGAAGAATTAGAATTATCAACACTCAATGGTTTATGGCCCAATACACCTTTCTGCTCTTTATTGATCTCATTAATCACGGAACTTCAAGTATTAGCAGCCTCATATAATCTTGCTAACTAAAAAACCTTACTTACTATAGTTGGTTGAAACATCCACTACTAGAAAAATGGAAATTAGAGACGGAAAGAATCCGTCACAAAATTAAAGAAAATCCGTCACAAAATTATTAGTGACGGAATTTGTGACGGATTTTGGGTCGTCACAAAAAATGGCGTCACAAAATATTTAGTGACGGAAAAATTCAGTCCATCACAATTAGTGACGGAAATATGTCGTCACTAACTAATAAATTTTCCGTCACAAATTACTTAAATAAATGTTAATACTTGAATAAAATTCCATCGCAATTTGTGACGGCCTAAGAAGTCGTCGCAATTTGTGAGGGACCGTATTCTTCACAAACTGTGAGGGACTCAAAATCCGTCACAAATTGTGAGGGATTCAAAATCTGTCACAAAATTCTAATTTTTTATTTTTACAAAATTTTTAAATAAAAAATAATTAAATTATTCCAGATTTATTAATTATACAATATATATTATTTTTACTTTTTTTTTCTAATCTACAAGTATTAATTATTAATTTTCAGATAATTGGCAGTGGTAAGATTCGAACCTCTTACCTTCTACTCATTCTAACCTTAACACTCCTTCTCCAGCCATCTGAGCTACCTTATCAGTTCAGTATTTATTTAACAATATATATATAAATATGAAAAAATATCAATTTTTATCACAATAATATCAAACATCATTAAACATCAAACTAATAAATTTACAATAGATTCATAGTTAAAATCATAATATAATTTATTTTAGAATTTTTATTTTATTAAATTAATTGAAAATTAATTATATTTTATCACTTTTTAATCAAGTGAATGAATGATAATGAATTAACAAAATTTTTAAAATATATTTTAATTGAAAGTATATTTTTAGTAAATATTTGAATATAAAAGTATTTTTATAAATAATTAAATGAAAATTTATTTTAAAATTTATTTCTCTCATAACACCAATTAAGTAAAAATTTTCAAAAAAAACTAAACTTATATTTGTTTGCGTTATTTTTCCAAAAAAAATAAAATAAAAAGAAAAAGATCAAACCTTTTGATAATTAAGTCATCCAAAAATTAAGACCAAAAAATAATGTTGATTGGACCAAACTACCCAATACGTACGGACTGAGTTCAGCGTGATATCTTCCACAAAAAAGAAAAGGACAATAGACTCCGAAACTGTAATGCATAAATAGAATTTGAAAATTAAAACAATTTATTCGAAACGGTTACACGAGAAAAAACGAAAAGAATAAATAGTTGTTTAGATTGCGAAACTTGTAATCAATTACTAAAACCTTATATTCGATTATTAGATGATTTTATAAATTTAACTTTAATTCTAATACTTATAATCCTTTAACTAATTTTTTAATTAATAAAAGATATTATAAATAATGATTTTTTTTATAAAATTTATTAAAATTATACATGTAACACTTAAATCCAAAATAATGATCAAGTTCCATAAATTCTTCAGCATCAACCATATATATATATATATATATATATATATATATATATATATATATATATATTTTATTTTTTCATTACTTGCATTCACAGATATTGATCTGCTATATTAGAGTCACATCTTTATTAATTTATTAAGGAATGTTTTTACTTTCATATATTATTTTATAAATTATATATTATAAATTATCATAAATATTTTTTAAACTAATTATAAAAATTAAAAGAAGTTTAAATAAATGCAAATGACAATGTATTACAAAGTAATAGTTTCATCTTTGTATTAAAAATATATTATCCTTCTCTTTTTCATCTATCTTTTAACATAATTGTACAATAAAATTTTCTATTTTGAGAGGGATACATAATCCCTCACAGATTGTGACGGAATTTGTGACAGAATACAATTTTTAAAAATTATCCGTCACAGAATCCGTCACAAATTGGGAGGGATTCAATATCCGTCACAAAATCCTAATTTTTTATTTTTACGAATTTTTAAATAAAAAATAATTAAATTATTTCATATTTATTAATTATATAATATATATTATTTTCACCTTTTTTTCTAATATACAAGTGTTAATTATAAAGTGTATTATATAATATATATATATAATACACTTTATAATTAATTATATATTTTTACCTTTTATTAATTATATAATATATAATAAATTATTCCATTTAAGTGTATTATAAAGTATGATGATAATATTTTTATATATTTATTGATAGACTTAATTGTACTTTTTATTAAATGATCAAGCACAATGAATTTTCTAGCGTCAACCATTATATATATATATATAGTTATATATAATTATATATAATTTATAAATATACTTTTTTAGTTTTTTAGTTAAAATGCAAATTGATATTGTCTTTTTATAATTTCATAAGTATTTTTAAATTAAAAGTTTTTTCCTAATTCATATTTTAATTTCTTATACTTCAAAATGACAACTTATTATTTAAATTAATTCATTTCTTATGTTTTAATTTTTAATCTTTTGATGAAAAAAATATTTTAGTTTCATAATTTTTTAATTATTTTTTTAGTAAAATATTTTATATTTATACATAATTCTTAAATATAATAATTGTGCAATAAAATTTTCTATTTTGAGAGAGATACGTAATCCCTCACAAATTGTGATGAAATTTGTGACGGAATACAATTTTTAAAATTTTTCCGTCATAGAATCCGTCACAAATTATGAGGGATTCAAAATCCGTCACAAAATCCTAATTTTTTATTTTTACGAATTTTTAAATAAAAAATAATTAAATTATTCCAGATTTATTAATTATATAATATATATTATTTTCACCTTTTTTTCTAATATACAAGTATTAATTATAAAGTGTATTATATAACATATATAATACACTTTATAATTAATTATATATATATATATATATTTTTTTTTCTTTCACCTTTTATTAATTATATAATATATATTAAATTATTCCATTTAAGTGTATTATAAAATATGATGATAATATTTTTATATATTTATTGATAGACTTAATTGTACTTTTTATTAAATGATCAAGCACAATGATTTTTCTAGCTTCAACCATTATATATATATATATATATATATATATATATATATATATATATATAGTTATATATAATTATATATAATTTATAAATATACTTTTATATATTTATTTTTAGCTTTTTTAGTTAAAATGAAAAATAATATTGTCTTTTTATAATTCCATAAGTATTTTTAAATTAAAAGTTTTTTCCTAATTCATATTTTAATTTCTTATACTTCAAAATGACAACTTATTATTTAAATTAATTCATTTCTTATGTTTTAATTTTTAATCTTTTGATGAAAAAAATATTTTAGTTTCATAATTTTTTAAATATTTTTTTAGCAAAATATTTTTTATTTATACATAATTCTTAAATATAATAATTGTACAATAAAATTTTCTATTTTGAGAGGGATACATAATCCTTCACAGATTGTGACGGATTTTGTGACGGAATATAATTTTTAAAAAATTTTCGTCACAGAATCTGTCACAAAATTATTCATTAAATTTTGTGACGAAATATTTAGAGAGGAATCAAAATCCGTCACCAAATCCGTCACAAACTCTAAAAATAAGTAGTCCATCACAAAAATAAAATTTTCGTCACAAAAGTCGTCACTATAAGTGACGACATTTTATCCGTCACAAATTTTAATTTTTCTAGTAGTGATCCTTACCATCATTTGAATATCCTTCTTAAGCCCTCCCAAAAAACAACTAAGCAAATACTCCTCAGACAAATTGAAGTGAGTAATAATAGCATCAAACTCCTCATAATATTCGATGACTAACTTTTTCTGCCTCAATTTCATTAAATTCGTCATTAGATCATCACAAACATCACCAAACCTTTCAAGAACCAGTTTCTTGTACTTAAGCCAAGGCAAATTAGAACAATTAGTAGTTTTATCAATAGCCGTGTACCACTGTAAAGCCCGACCCTCCATATGAACAACAACAAGTTTAACGCGAAAGTCATTAGGTGTATTATCAATAAGAAAAAAATTGTCACATTGATAGAGCCACTAGTTCACATTCTCACCATTAAACCTGGGAAAATCAATCCTAGCAAGCCTAGTTCCACAAGAATAAGAAGGCCCGCGATTGTGTCCCTGAATACCTGATGATCCTGATATATTTCCCACATTACCCATCAATTCTTGCAACGTTTCTTTCATAGAATCAATCAAAGTTTGTTGTATCGAACCCACAAGTTCCACCAAACGATCATCCAACTTCGCTGACAACCGTTCTTCCAACTCTCTCATGGCTACCGCATGACGAGTTGAGTCTGCCATGGAAGATTAGTCCAAATGAATCGTCCCGGCTAATACCAATTGTTACAATATTTCTTAGTTCTAGGAATTCGGATATAATTCGAAGAACAGAGATGAAACAGGGAACCTTATAAGAGAAAAGGTTCCGAAGAGTTTATTGTGTATTTGAGAGTTTACAAGAAAGGAGATCTAGATACAACAAAAAGTGTCTATCTAATTGTTTACTAACTCTTTATATCTAACTCTCAAAATTGAATCTAACAATTTCCTTAAAAATGGGACACACGAAACTAACTCATATCCAACAACTAGCAATATTATTCCTCAGCCTTATTTCATATCACTCATCAAGTTTAGTTGATGATTATGACATTGTGTTAGGTTAAAAGATAATCTTTGATTCTCTTTAATCTTAAGTTTTTTTGCTAATAAACAAAGAGAATATTATTGATCAATAGAATAAAGTTTTTTAAAATGATTAAGATAAATCTTCTACTAGAATGCAACTCTTTAATAAGACGAATCCTAGTATAAGATGAAAGCTACATTAAGATGATTGTTATCTCGCTTAGCAAGTGTATCAAATCGTATAAGTAGTTCAATGAAAGTATTAGTATCGTCTCCAAAGGGACTTACGCAACACTTTACAAATTCACTTGTTATACTAACTAAGCTACCAAAAAATAATAAGAAATTGATTTGTTGCAGTAAATAATGTAAGCAAACAATAAGAATTCTTTTTGGTATTTTGGTGAACACTTAGGGTGCAAACTTGATTCTAAAGAAATATTAATAAATATTGGGGTTTGACTTCACTAAACCTTCCTCTCATGTTTATCACTAAGCTCACAATAGTTATCATTCAGAATTTATCAATCACTCTCAAAAATAACCAACCCTAATCTCTTACAAGTTGGCATCTAAGTTGCTAACTTAAACTATTAATTTCTTGCATAATTTAACCAAGAAACCAACTTTAAAAACCAGAGCTTAAGAAAGACTAATGGTATTTACTCTATCTCTAGCAATAAGCACCATTAGCTGCTCTATTTCATTTCAAAGGTTTAAAATCATTTCTCAATCTCTTAAAAACCTCAAGTTCAAGTTAAGGGTGATCAAGCCATAACAAGTATTATGCATAGAAACAAAGCAATAAAATTGAATAACAATTAACATTGATGACTTAGAGTTTACACATGAGAATGGGTTTGGTTACATCAAACCCTAACAAGGGTGAGATTAGCTACACATAGACATATAGAAATCTACAAAATGATGAAGAAGGGAAGAAGCTTGATCTTGAAAGTTCCAGAACTTTCCAGCCGCCACACAAACTCCAAGAATGATTCTCCTTGCTTCTCTCCTCGAAATATCCTCTTTTAGGTCATAAAAGCTTTTGTCTTATGTGAATAATGACATGTCAGCACAATCTATGCTGAGCGTGAGATGCCACGCTAAGCTTGAGGATAGGTATGGAAAGAAATGAGTTTATGGGACTCTCACGCTCAGCACCAATTCCACGCTCAGCTTGAAGATTAAATTTTTGTTCCAGTGATTCTCTGTCAAGCTGAGGCTAAGCGTGGATTTAAGGCTTAGCCTGGAGACATAAGCAAATATTTCTTCTACTTTGAGTTCATCACTTTGTCCTTGGCTTCCTTCCTCCTTTCCTAACTTTCTCCCAAACTACAAAACAACAGCCAAATACTTGTGAGTTACCTAAAAACATGATTCAAAGAAAAAATGTGATCACCTAACAATTTAGATATGTTTTGAGTTAAAAACAAGGTCTAAAGCAAGGAAAATTGATATAAGTGCTTCAAATTAGGCCAAAAACTTAATGAAATCATAACACTTATCAATGATTCTATTCTTGAATAAGATGAATCTTAAGTCATAAGAAAATATATGCATTAAATCTTTATCATTAATGATCTTTAAACAAGAAATTGATAGCGTCTAAATGTTTTCTTAACAAATCAAATTTAAAAATACTTCCTTCATACCAACACTTTACAAAATGGAAAAAAAATGTCAGAATAGGACACGTAGATCCTTGCAAACACAAAGGCAATTGTTTAAGCTATTTTAGTATTGCACCAACCTAACACACACATGGTTCTACCTATTCAATGCTAAAAGGTGATAAGTAACTTTTTCAATCAGATAAGAAGTGATAATTTGGTGAAAAAACTTAATGCAAGCATTTATTAGACCAACAAACACTTTTCTCCTTAAGAAGCAAATTGTGAAGACAGATGAAACAAGCCATGAGAGATAAGCTCAAGGATTTATAAAGATCATCTTAACTGAAGCCTTATAAAATAAAGTTTGAAGTTCAGAAAGAAAGAAACGACAATCTAGAACAAAATATTATTTCTTCACTCTTTTTGTAATCATCTTTGTACTTAACTTGTTGTATCAAGTCTTGAAATTAGGAGGACAAAACAACTTTGTAAACATTTGTAACTTTAAGTTATTGGGTTTGAGCCCGAAAAGACTTGTCTATAAAAGAATATTCAGTGTTGAAACTTGGAGAGACTTTGTAGAAAAAGAATACTTGGATAGTTATTTGAAAAGATAATTCAAAGAATATTTAAGGTTGAGTTAGAAGTGACTTGGTAAAAAAATATTTGTATCTTTGATAAAATATCAGAATTCAATCTGGTTGAATCAAGAATTTGACATATTCTCAATAATTGAGATGAACTAGTATAAATCTTTGAGTTTGTTCTTTGCTTCGTCTGTCTTCTCATAATGTTACATTACTACTTTATTATTATGCAAAAAGTAAGAGTTTTTTAGTAATACTATTTAACCCTCATTTTAGTGTTTCTTTTCTTCACACATTCACAATGTAAAGAGTACACAAGTTTTATGAGATGTGTCAATTTTATTGTAGGGTTATAGAACCCTCACTACTTCGAGACTAACCATTTCCATGAAGACAATTGTAGGTGAAAGAATTCTAATCTTCACAAATCGTGAATCTGAACAAGTTAAGGGTTCATATAACTTTATAGGTGTCATTCATATTGCAATATTGATGTCATAGACAATTCTTACGCACTAAAGATCAAAACTGAAAGATGTCTATAGAGGCATGGTTGCAACACTCTGTTAAGTACTTTGTTTCTAATGTTTAAAGCTATTGGATTTAGTAAAAGGCTGAAGTTGCTCATATAAGCATAAAGTCATGCTTGCACTCACAACATATTTTTTCATTATTATGAATTTTCTAACCTGCTGAGCCTTCACTTTGGTATATACATATTGTTTGTTTAAACCTTCAACACTTATTTGATGTTGAAGGATATACTTTCAATTCCTCTGTGCAAATTAATTGTATTGTAGCGGAGGTGTGAGAATAGTTGTTGGTTGAGATGGATAAATTACAAGAGGCATGATTTGAAGAGTTGGAGGAGCATTCACACAACAATTAGAGAATATGAATTGAACTCTATGTGAACTACATTCAAGTTCTTAGAGAGGGAAATCGGAGAGACCTTCGTATAAGAGTTGATACACAATGCATTAATTGGAAGAACAAGTTTGATTATCGTTTCGTTTGATTTTTTCTTCTTATGATTTTTCATTTTATTTTGTTTATTTTGTATATGCTTGAAACAATATGATGAAAGTTTCAAATGTTTTTCTTTTAATTTTGTAATTTGACTTTCTACATTATTGTGTATCTTTAAGAAGTTTAGGAAATCAAGAAAGAGAATCCTTATATCTATAGAATAGATATCGAATTTTGAAACAAATATACATGACAATGATCGAATTTGACGTAAGGATTGAGGAAAATATACTAAAATGATATTCATAGAAATATTAGAAAATGATATTAAAAAAATATACAAGGATATTCCTTTTAAATAAAGCACGAATGATCTTGAAATTTTAAAATATTTTGTATTATCTATTTTTTGGACGAATAATATTTTTTCTTCTTGTTGGCTTTAACTTATTGAACACTAAAGCAATTACATATTAATATTGCGTGTTGATAACTTATTTATTTTAAAAAATACCTAAATAAAATATTTTGTAATATTTTATATATATATATATATATATATATATATATATATATATATATATATATTATAAGTAGCCACACAACATGCAAGTTTATATCTAGTTTATAATAATAATAATTTATCATAAATAAACTTTATATTAATTCTCCTTGAAACTTAAGTAAATGAAATTAAATGGTACTTATAGTTAAATTTCTTTTTCTGCCTAACAATGATAAGGTGTTAATATTTCTCAAATATCATCATCAATGAGGCTTTCCCATAGGAAAAACATGAGGTATATTTTTTTTAATTGGGAAAGAAACAAAATTGGAAGAGAGACACGATAGACCGTTATTTTAGGTAATTGTTTGCCTATCAACCTTCAATGGTTTCACAACAACAATTGTTTCGTCTAATTAAGGCTAATTCAGTTCCACCTTTCACAATTTTCTTATCCTTCCTTTGCAAATGTGCCACTGAGAGAGAGACACGCTTAGAGAAAGATCTTGATCTCGTCCCCAAACAAGGTCATGATCTTCCTACACCTTTCCACATTCTAAGTTCCTTTCTTTTTCTTTCTCATTCAACACCCAATTTTTTTTTTTTTTTTTTTTTATCTTCAACAACACTACGGATTAAAGAAACTTGGTAATTATTTTTATCCCAATTTGTCACATTTTTCATGTTGTTGCGTTGCTAAAAGGAACAAGAGAAAAACAAAAACAAAAACAAAAAGGAGAGAAAACTACCAACATGGCCACAAGGTCATTTTCTCATTTTGTTGAGCAAGAAATGGGGAAGTTCGCTCACTTTGTGATCTATGTGTTGCTTGAGTGGGTGTTGATATTCATACTATTTCTTGATGGGTTTCTTGCATTTGTGGCCAACGAGTTTGCGAGGTTCTTTGAGTTGCAAATCCCTTGTTGGTTGTGCACCAGGTTTGATCATGTTTTGGTTCATAGAAACCCTGACTTCTATTACAATGAGTCTGTGTGTGAGGCTCACAAGAAGGACATGTCCTCTTTAGCTTTTTGTCACAACCACAAGAAGCTCTCTGACATAAGGAAGATGTGTGAGGGGTGCTTGCTTTCATTTGCGACCGAAAAGGAATCAGATTGTGACACATACAAGTCACTCGTGGGGATTTTGCATAAGGATTTGGAGTGCTTTGTTCAAGAGGGCCAACCAATTCAATTGAGTTTGAAAGATGATGGGAATATGTTGATTGATATAGGCAACAATCAAAGGTGTTCATGTTGTGGAGAGCCTTTGAAAGTCAAGTCCACCTACGCCAAAGTGAAACACTCGTCATCATTTTCAAGAGCGCCAACGTCTTCACCACGAGCTTTTCCATTTTCAACATCAAAAAATGAGGACCCTCATTCTCTAGACTTACCTCACAACAGGTACAAAGAACTCAAGTTTGTGTCAGATCACAATTCAGAGCTTCAAGAGTTTGAGGAAGTTAGTAGTCCGCATCCGTGTATTAAACGTGAGTATATGCACAACTATAATTTCTTGAGACTGTGTAATTTATCTTTCTATTGGTATTTGATTTTTTATTGTACTACATGTGTTTTAACCTTAATCACCCGTGGTTTAGATAATATTAAAATAAGTTCAGCATTGGTGTCAACAAAAAAATTCATCATCATTATTATTATTATTATTTAATGAATCTAAACTTTTGATTTGTTGTGCTTATAGACATGGAACTTATACTAAAATTACTTGAGACTGAAAATGTGTGATTATGGCACCTTATAAGCATGGTACAAAATAATGTTTGTTTTATACAGCAAGGGGGGAACACACCAAATCTGCCTCCATGCCTATATTGCCAGAAGAGGATATGAATGATGACTCAAGCAAATTAACCCCAACTTTTACAAGGGGCAATAAGTTCTTTGGAATCCCACTCACCGATTCTACAAACAACAGTCCTAGATGGACTTACAAGATTAATAGGAAATCGCCACTAGAAAAGACAGAATTTGCCTCTGAGTCTAATGAGGTAAATCCCCAGAATGATTTTGAGGATGCCATCTTAAGCAACTTGAAGAGGCAAGTACGTTTGGATCGCAAATCACTCATGGCTTTGTACATGGAACTAGATGAAGAAAGAAGTGCTTCAGCTGTTGCTGCCAACAATGCAATGGCAATGATCACCCGGTTACAGGCTGAGAAGGCAGCAGTGCAAATGGAAGCTTTGCAGTATCAGAGAATGATGGAGGAGCAGGCTGAGTATGATGAAGAAGCCCTACAAGCAAGTAATGACATGCTTATCAAAAGAGAGGAAGAGATCAAAGCTTTGGAAGCTGAGTTGGAGGTTTATAGAAAACAATATGGAGCCTTAGCAGAAGAAATTTCCTTTAATAGGGAAGCTAACTCTTCATTTAGGCTCAAAGAAGGTGGGGGAGAAAAGGCTCCAATTTCTAATCAAGGCATGTCACCTCAGGTAGAAAATGGAGGGATGAGACACAGTGAATCAGTCAAAGATTTTAAAGCAGAGAAAACATATCTTCTTGGTCGAATTAAGAAAGTAGAACATAGAACACCTTTTTCAGAAAGTGGAATTTATTCCTTACTACCTAGCTCTGACAGTATTTGTAATTTGGACGATGAGACAGGTAATATAACAAACATGCCTTCATGAATAGGTAGTATTATAATTCTAATGATTATTTTGACAAAACATTCAATTTAATCCTCCAGAGTTACATGCATTACCGCATTAGTCCTTAAAAATTTTGGTTACTAAGTTACTTTGTCATAAATTTCTTTTGGGTGACTACCAAGTTACTTTGTCATAAATTTCTTTTGGGTAACAACTTAGGTCTTGTATAATGATGGATAGATGAATATAATGACATCTTATAGAAAAACTAATTGGTGACAATTTGTAGAAGACTAATATTCTGACATTTTAGATCATCAAAAGACTACTTTAGTAAAAAATGTGGAAATACATAAAACTTCGGATGAAAAAATTGTGGTTTTCTTTAACTATTTTGCTCATTAACATTCTCCACAATGATTATGTTGTAACAGGAAAAGAAGGTGAAGCCTCCCTACCAAGAGAACTGTCTTTCCTTACTGAAAGGGTGAAGGCTCTAGAAGCAAACAGTGGGTTCTTAGAGCTTGTTTCCAAGGAAGATGAGAAAGATAGTGAAGGAACAAAAATTTTGACAGAGATATCACACAATCTAGAGAAACTAAGTCACCTTGCTTTGACCTCCTTTGAGGATGAGAATGCATGATGCCAATTTTCTTTTATTGTAATTGGCTCTTTAAGTGTACTAGAGCCAAATGATCATGATTAGAATGAAGGAAGTTGAATTTCATGAGGCTGAGCCTAAAAAAAGGGAAAAAAAAAAAAAAAAAAAAGTATAGCTTGAGGTGAAGATCGTGTGTTATTCTGACATTAGGATCACTAGCAAAGGGGCAACTCAAGTGTTAGAAACATGGATGACTTGCTTCTGCCTCAAGAATGTATGTGTAAAATATCTAAATGCCTAGAGGTCAAATACTTAAAAACTCAACATGTCTTGTAATAGGATTTTAATATCCCCATTTCTAGGCTTGACTAGCTTTTTTAGGATCATTTGGACAACCTTATATAGGTTTAACTTGTTTATATGACAACTATTGTCAACACTTCATTTTTTTTTCTTGTTAGTATGTATCTTCTCTCATGGATGATATACAAATTATATATTCCATCAAAATAGTAGCAAATTCATAAAAACTTGACTTTACTAATCAAACTCAATTTCCCAAATAATTCAAGTCTCGGAGGAATCAAGATATAGAAAAGCTTAAATAATTTACTTTTCTTGTCATCTCTAGACTAAAGTGTTTCATTTTGTCAAATACTATATGTTAAAACTTGATATATTTTCAGCGGAGAGAAACATGGTTTGAGTAGGTTTGTAAGCAATTAAGCTTTTCTTTTATTACTCTAGTGATGTATGTGGGAAACTAGGATTTTGCCTCGCAAAGTACTAAGAGCATCTCCAATGGAAACAACTCATTTGAGTTATTTCATGCATTGAAAAATGAAAAAAGTGATTCTTAGTGTGTCATGTCAGTATTAAGCAACTCAAACACAAATCTACTCCAATGGTAAGTGTACTGTCTCGGTTACAATCCGACTTTACCATCTATTCGGCCAAGGCAGGGTATCTCGGTGCGCACTTATCTCAGCCTCTTTGCCTCATGGGCTCGAGGCTGGAGGGCAACTGTACTGTCTCGGGTGATATCCGAGATGACCTACAACCCGATCATACCTTGTAACACATCGAGGTCGGTGATGACTCGATAGAGCGTTTGAGGTGAGTCCCTTCGGTCGGAATCCGACTAGGTAATTTGAGTCCAGTTTAGAATCCTCTCACCTGTAAGGACTGAGGAGACCACTCGGCATTAACCCGACTGGGTCCTCGGTATGAACCTACAACCCGATCATACCTTGTAACACATCGAGGTCGGTGATGACTCGATAGAGCGTTTGAGGTGAGTCCCTTCGGTCGGAATCCGACTAGGTAATTTGAGTCCAGTTTAGAATCCTCTCACCTGTAAGGACTGAGGAGACCACTCGGCATTAACCCGACTGGGTCCTCGGTATGAACCTAGTCGGTCAGAACCCGACTACACTTGTTCCTTTCAACCCCGCACCATCAAGATAAGAGCGGTTAGGAAAATCCCTTCATTCTCGGGGCCCAAAAGGCCCATGAACGACGTGCCATAAAACCCAAAACCCTAGAGTTGAGAGGGCAGATTACACTTTTGAATGCTCTGGCTTTGCGGCTTGACCTAGGAAAAACCCTAGCGCACCCCGTGACCGGAACATTTTGGCGCCCACCGTGGGGCTACGGTAAAACTGCTCCTACGCCCCGAATCACAGAGAAGAACCAACGGACTACCATGGTGAGAGGCGGCAACCACAACAATGCACAACCTCCTACAATGGAGGAGATGATGGCCATGATCAACGGCTTAAGGGAAGAGAACGCGCGCTCCAGGGAGAGAGAGGAGGCTATTCAACGTGAGAATGAGGAGCTCAGGAGACGAGCGGATGGGATGGAGGCCAGGTTGGAAGCTAGTGTCAGGACGGTAGAGGAGGATGTCATGATGGAAGTCCCTAGGGATTTTCGACCTTTTTCGGAAGCCATAGAGGCCGAGATCATCCCTAGGGATCTTCGCACACCCCAAGTGGAGCCCTTCGACGGGATCCAAGACCCCGATCAGCATTTGATGGACTTCCGAGCTCAAATGTTGATCTGTGGAGGAAGCATGGAAGCGCGGTGCAAGTTATTCATGGGCACGCTCAAGAAGGCAGCGCTGGACTGGTTCAGCGGACTCCCGGACAGGTCAATCACCGACTTTGACGTGTTTAGTCGGCTCTTCATGGCGCAATTCACCGCTAACAAGAAGAAGCCACCGATCACGTCGGACTTGTTCGACCTAAGGCAGCAACGCGAGGAGTCACTGAAGGATTTCCTGCGAAGGTTCAACGAGACCGCGCTGAGGGTGGCATCGTTGGACGAGAAGATGGCGGTCATTGCATTTCAGAAAGGTTTGAGATCGGGAGCTTTCGACATCGCGCTCGAAAGAGCGAACTGTCAAACGATGTCGGAGGTGAGGGCTTTCGCTCTGAGCCACATCAAAACGGAGGAGAATCAGATCATTAAAAGGGCGGTCGAGAACCGAGAAGCAGGGAGCAGCAATAAGGAGGGAAACAAGCATCTTCGACCGCGCTCAGACTGGAGTAAACGACATGACCAATACAGCAGGAAGGAAAGTAATTACAGGCAGACCGAACAGGGTAGTCGGGCAAGGGGCGAATGGAGGCGCAACAATGAGGAAGAAAAGTTCACTCCACTTACTGTTCCTAGGCGACAAATACTTCCCGATGTCAACAATGCATCGTTTTTTGAGTTTCCAGAGGCGACGGAGCGTCAGCTGGGGCCCTCGAAAACCGATTGGTGTGAGTTCCATAGGGCTCACGGACATTCCACAGAAAACTGCTTCGTCTTAGGAAGACAGATCGAACGCCTGATCAAGGAGGGACGACTGAGGGAGTTTGTGGCGAGAAAACAAGAAGGAGGGTCGTCCGACAGGCGATCTAAACGCACACATGACGACGCAAGGAGGGATAGACGTAGAGAGAGATCTCCTCCCAGAGATTCCACTGCAAAGGTCTCGGAAGCTCATCAGCAGCCCATTCATGGGGATTTCAACACCATAGCAGGAGGTTTTGCCGGGGGGGTCTACTTCTGCTGCCCGAAAGAGGTACACTCGGTCGGTACTGACAGTTTCGGAATTCAGGCGACCGTCTCAGCCTGAGATTTCATTCTCGGATTCGGATTACGAAGGAGTAGCGCCTCATGAAGATGACCCCATTGTCGTGTCGGCGATCGTCATGGGGTACAATGTGAAGCGCGTGTTGATTGACCAGGGAAGTTCCGCGGATATTTTATTCTGGGAAACTTTTGAGGGAATGAAAATTCCTAACGACCGACTAATTCCTTATGCAGGGACTCTAGTGGGTTTTGCAGGGGACCAAGTCATCGCAAGGGGATACGCCGATTTGGAGACGACCTTCGGCCAAGGAGCTCAGATGAAGACGGTGGTTGTTCGGTACTTGGTGGTCGATGCTCAGTCGTCATATAGTATACTGATCGGCAGGCCGACTTTGAACAAGCTGGGAGCGGTCGTGTCTACCCCCCATCTGAAGCTAAAGTACCCGTTGCCAAATGGTACTGTGGGGGTCCTCAGGGTGGACCAGGAGGTCGCTCGAAAATGCTATGGGGATAGTTTGAAGACACGAAGACGACTGTACACTAAGCAGGTACAGAGGGGGGTCCATTCCGTCGAGCTAGATCCCAGAATGGGTCAGTTTGACCACCGACCCGCCCCAGCAGAAGACGTCAAGGAAGTGGAGGTAATGGAAGGGAGAAACGTAAAGATAGGCACCTCTTTGACTCCAGAAGATGAGGAGAAATTAGTGAGGGTCTTGAAGGATAATGTCTTGGCATTCGCATGGCATTCCAGCGACATGCCTGGAATTGATCCAAACTTTTTGTGTCACAAGTTGGCCATAGACCCTAGTGCAAAGGCAGTAATTCAGAAGAGAAGGAAATTCGGCGAGGAGAAGCGAAGGGCTATCGCGGAAGAGACGCAGAAACTACTGATGGCCGGACACATTCGGGAAATCCAATACCCGACCTGGTTGGCAAACGTAGTCATGGTGCGCAAGAGCAGTGGGAAATGGCGAATGTGTACGGACTTCACCGACCTTAATAAGGCCTGTCCAAAAGACTCGTACCCGCTGCCGAACATAGACTGCCTGGTGGATGGTGCGTCGGGATACGAGTTACTAAGCTTCATGGATGCATACTCGAGGTACAATCAGATCCGAATGCATCCCGCAGATGAGGACAAGACCGCCTTCATAGCGGATCAGGCCAATTTCTGCTACAGAGTCATGCCGTTCGGTCTGAAGAACGCAGGGGCGACTTATCAGCGACTGATGGACAAAATCCTTGTGAATCTGCTCGGTCGGAATGTGGAAGCTTATGTAGACGACATGGTGGTGAAGTCGGAAAGCGTCAGTCGGCACTTTGGCGACTTGCAGGAATTGTTCGATACCATCGGCAAGTTCCAGCTGAAACTGAACCCGGAGAAGTGCTCTTTCGGCGTCCAGGCGGGAAAGTTCCTCGGGTTCCTGTTAACTCACCGCGGCATTGAAGCGAACCCGGACAAGTGCTCGGCGATCATCGACATGAGAAGCCCTTCTACAGTAAAGGAGGTACAACAATTAACGGGGAGGATGGCCTCTCTTTCCCGATTTATATCAAGAGCGGCTGACAAAGCCCTGCCTCTTTTTCAATGTCTGAGGAAGAATGACCGGTTCGTTTGGACAACCGAGTGTGAAGAAGCCTTCTCCGAGCTCAAGAAGTCGTTAGCGTCCCCGCCGATCTTAACAAAACCACGACTAGACATGCCCTTGTTGGTATACATCTCGGCGTCCGACCGTGCTGTCAGTTCAGTTCTGGTTCAAGAGCGTGAAGCTTCCCAAGTTCCTATTTACTTTGTAAGCAGGGTTTTGCAGGGAGCAGAGACAAGATATCAGAGAATCGAAAAACTAGCCCTCGCTATACTGGTCACTGCGAGGAAATTGAGGCATTACTTCCAGAGTTACGAGGTGATAATTCGTATTGATCATCTGATTCGACAAGTCTTGCAAAAACCCGACCTGGCCGGTAGAATGATGAAATGGTCAGTCGAGCTCTCTGAATTCTCCATCAAGTATGAGCCGAGAGGAGCAATCAAAGCCCAGGTATTGGCCGACTTCCTGATGGAGTTGACCCCTCCAGCCAAGGAAGACACGGTCGGTGAAACCCAATGGATTTTATCAGTTGACGGTGCGTCAAATATAGGAGGAAGCGGAGCTGGAATCGTCTTGGAGGGCCCGGGTGGAATCCTACTAGAACAGTCACTACGGTTTGAGTTCAGGGCAAGCAACAACCAAGCCGAGTACGAGGCGTTATTGGCAGGAATGAGTTTAGCCAAGGAGATGGGTGCGACGAGTTTGTCAGCCAGAAGTGATTCCCAATTGATCACCGGACAAGTGGCGGGAACCTTCCAAGCCAAGGATCCTCAACTGGCCAAGTACTTGGAGAGGGTAAAACTCTTATCGGAAAGTTTCCGAGCATTCACACTTAGCCACGTGTCGCGAGAGCAAAATTTGAGAGCAGACCTCCTATCCAAGTTAGCTAGCACGAAGAAGCCGGGAGCCACTCGATCGGTCATCCAAGAAACTTTAGCTCAGTCGAGTATAAATGAGCCACAGGTGAGTGTTCTTTTCATCCAGGAGGAACTCAACTCGTGGATGGCACCTTATATTGCGTACCTGACTCGGGGGGAATTGCCAGAAGATAAAAGGCAAGCATCGCTGATACAAAGAGAGTCGGCCAGGTTTGTGGTTATTAGCGAGAGACTTTACCGAAGAGGTTACAGCTCTCCCCTCCTAAGGTGTCTCACCATGCCACAAGCAAAGAGAGTGATGGATGAGATTCACAGTGGAATGTGCGGAAGCCATATCGGAGGCCAAGCTCTAGTGTATAAAGTCGCCCGAGCAGGATACTTCTGGCCATCCCTAAAAAACGATTGCGTCAACTGGGTCCAGAAGTGCGACGGATGCCAAAGACACGCCCCTTTGCTCCATTCCCCAGCTGAACGACTGCATTCAATTCTGTCCCCATGGCCCTTCCACAAGTGGGGGATTGATATCCTCGGGCCATTTCCGATTGCAATAAGGCAACTGAAATTCTTGATAGTGGCGGTCGACTACTTCAGTAAATGGATCGAGGCGGAACCAGTGGCGACCATCTCGGCAGAGAAAGTAAGAGCTTTCCTCTGGAAGAATGTGGTGTGTAGGTACGGAGTCCCTCAAATGCTTGTTTCCGATAATGGAACCCAGTTTGCAAGCACAAGGGTTCGTGATTTCTGCAAAGAGGTCGGTATCCGAATGGCGTTCACGTCGGTCGAACATCCACAATCCAATGGCCAGGCAAAGTCGGCCAATAAGGTAATCCTCTCGGGTCTGAAGAAACGTGTACAAGAGTCAGGCGCGTCATGGGTTGAGGAACTTCCCCGAGTACTATGGTCGTACCACACCACCGTCCACTCGACGACTCAAGATACTCCTTTCAATCTGGTATACGGAACCGACGCCATGATCCCAATTGAGATTGTAGAACCATCAGTCCGCACTACGGCTTTTTCGGCGGAGGAGTCTGACCAGGGCAGGCGAGTTGATTTGGATTTAATCCAAGAGGTTAGAGAAAAAGCAAGAATAAACCAAATAGCGGCCCAGAGAAGAGCAGCCTTCAAGTACAACACAAAGGTGAATCCGAGAGACTTCATCGTAGGCGACCTAGTGTTGAGGCGTGCCCAGCCAATGCAAATGAAGAACAAGCTGTCAGCAAAGTGGGTGGGTCCTTACAAAGTGGACGATGTGGTCGGCAAAGGCGCGTATAGGCTGAGGACCTTGGACGGAGGAATGATACCGAGAACATGGAACGCGGCGAGTTTGCGTTTTTATTATAGCTGATCTTTTGTATTAGGTGCACTCTTTTCCTAACTCAGTATTTTGTCCCCGTAAAAATTTGAGGGGTTTTTTGCTGAGAAGGTTTTTAACGAGGCATCACTCTTTCAATTTCAATAATACATGTCATGTCATTTTTTCGCTATTCATGGCTCCTTAACCTTTGTTATTTTGAAGAAGCAAAGACTCGTCACTGATCGGTAAAAATCCGACTGGCGCGAGTATAAAAAAGCAAAGACTCGTCACTGATCGGTAAAAATCCGACTGCCGCGAGTATAAAAAAGCAAAGACTCGTCACTGATCGGTAAAAATCCGACTGGCGCGAGTATAAAAAAGCAAAGACTCGTCACTGATCGGTAAAAATCTGACTGCCGCGAGTATAAAAAAGCAAAGACTCGTCACTGATCGGTAAAAATCCGACTGGCGCGAGTATAAAAAAGCAAAGACTCGTCACTGATCGGTAAAAATCCGACTGGCGCGAGTATAAAAAAGCAAAGACTCGTCACTGATCGGTAAAAATCCGACTGGCGCGAGTATAAAAAAGCAAAGACTAGTCACTGATCGGTAAAAATCCGACTGGCGCGAGCGCTGGTGCGACTAGACGACGGCGCGGTTACTGTCTCGGTTACAATCCGACTTTATCATCTATTCGGCCAAGGCAGGGCATCTCGGTGCACTTATCTCAGCCTCTTTGCCTCATGGGCTCGAGGCTGGAGGGCAAGTGTACTGTCTCGGTTACAATCCGACTTTACCATCTATTCGGCCAAGGCAGGGCATCTCGGTGCACTTATCTCAGCCTCTTTGCCTCATGGGCTCGAGGCTGGAGGGCAAGTGTACTGTCTCGGTTACAATCCGACTTTACCATCTATTCGGCCAAGGCAGGGCATCTCGGTGCACTTATCTCAGCCTCTTTGCCTCATGGGCTCGAGGCTGGAGGGCAAGTGTACTGTCTCGGTTACAATCTGACTTTATCATCTATTCGGCCAAGGCAGGGCATCTCGGTGCACTTATCTCAGCCTCTTTGCCTCATGGGCTCGAGGCTGGAGGGCAAGTGTACTGTCTCGGTTACAATCCGACTTTACCATCTATTCGGCCAAGGCAGGGTATCTCGGTGCGCACTTATCTCAGCCTCTTTGCCTCATGGGCTCGAGGCTGGAGGGCAACTGTACTGTCTCGGGTGATATCCGAGATGACCTACAACCCGATCATACCTTGTAACACATCGAGGTCGGTGATGACTCGATAGAGCGTTTGAGGTGAGTCCCTTCGGTCGGAATCCGACTAGGTAATTTGAGTCCAGTTTAGAATCCTCTCACCTGTAAGGACTGAGGAGACCACTCGGCATTAACCCGACTGGGTCCTCGGTATGAACCTACAACCCGATCATACCTTGTAACACATCGAGGTCGGTGATGACTCGATAGAGCGTTTGAGGTGAGTCCCTTCGGTCGGAATCCGACTAGGTAATTTGAGTCCAGTTTAGAATCCTCTCACCTGTAAGGACTGAGGAGACCACTCGGCATTAACCCGACTGGGTCCTCGGTATGAACCTAGTCGGTCAGAACCCGACTACACTTGTTCCTTTCAACCCCGCACCATCAAGATAAGAGCGGTTAGGAAAATCCCTTCATTCTCGGGGCCCAAAAGGCCCATGAACGACGTGCCATAAAACCCAAAACCCTAGAGTTGAGAGGGCAGATTACACTTTTGAATGCTCTGGCTTTGCGGCTTGACCTAGGAAAAACCCTAGCGCACCCCGTGACCGGAACAGTAAGAAATTTTAAGAAATTCAACTTTTAAATTTTTTTTTCTAATCATTTATGAACCAATTTTAAATTTTTATTAAAAAGGATAATTGCACTACAATGAAAGAAAATAAATTACGAGAAAAATACACAATAAGTAGATATTAAAAATAAAATAAAACAACAGTAAATACATAGACATTATACGAAATTAATTTTCATCATTATTATTTTCGAAACGTTCTCAAATATGTTCAATAAGATCTGTTTGAAATTTGGTAAGGAACGGTTGCTTGAGGAAGCAATTCTTTCTTTTTCAAGTAACTCATGTTGCCACGTCAGAGTCCTCCAATGGTAAAAAATCGGGGCTTGAGTTGTTTCATGAGACAAACAATTCCTATTAGAGTTGCTCTGAGTATAACTAAGAAGATAAAAATTTAGAAAGGTGAATTACTTGGTTCTCCTTATAGTTGTTACTTGGGACATTAGGTAAGTCTAACATATTTCTTAAAATAAGAATGATGGCAACCAATATATCATTGAATAGTCATCCAATCGAATGATGATAGGAGTCTTACTCTGAAAAATGTTTACCCAATTTCATATTGAATAACGTACCCTTTCTTGATGATTGGCAAGGCTACAACCTATACGTACACCATCTGGACATAATATTAAAATGAAGTTTTCTTATGCTAAGCTATAGGATAAAGAAAAGTTTTAATTTACTTAGTTGTTTCTAACAGATTTTTTTTTAATGTTTGGTGAGTTCAACATGTTATTGCATCTTAATAATAATTATTATAGCTACGATTAGCTATTTCAAAAAGAGTAAGATGGATCGACATAATAAACCTAAATATTTTGCAAAAATATAAAATAAAATTTATATCTGATGGTGATATATATATATAGAGAGAGGAGAGTTATAATAATGTCGGTGTAATTTTTACTAATTATTACATCGTTCAATAACTTTATATTAAATGTGAATTTTGAAAATCTAACCGTTAGATTGAAAGTTCATATTTCTTTGATCATATATACAAAATTTAATATTAATCTAAGATGATTTGATACTTCAGTCTTATAAAACAAAATTGACGTAATATATTTATTTCAAAATATACTAAAATATGAACACTTTGATTACTTTCAAATTGTAGTTCAATTTTAACAAAATTCGATATACACATATAAAGTGATATGAACTTTCAATCTAACGGTTAAATTTACAAAATTCACAATAAATATATAATTATTGAGTGGTGTAATACTTAGTAAAAATTACACCAGTATTATTATAACTCTCCTCATATATATATATATATATATATATATATATATATATATATATATATATATATATATATATATAAATTAGACCCACTTATGTAAGGATCATGATTAGTGCTCATCAATTAAATATTATGAGTTGTATATATGGAAGAATAACTTTTTTTTACATTTGTTATTATCTGTTGATAAAATCTGCAACAGGTAAAAAATAGGTAGCTTTAATGCGTACAAGTATTGGTGTACGTGCGCGTGAAAAAAGATTCACTTATTCCAATAGTGAGTTATGAAAAACTTGTTTTGTTTAATAATTCATATTCTACATCAAATTTTAATGATTTAACTATTAAATTAAAAGTTTTTAATGCATATATCATGTCTACAAATATTTTTAAAATTTGAAAATCATATAATATTTTGTTATATATTCAAATCAATGTATAAAATATTTTTATAATTATCTGTCATATTGAATTAATACAACAAAGTATCAAATAATTTTTAAAAATGTGTAGACATGATCTATACATTAAGAACTTTTAATTTAATGGATGTATCATAAAAGTTTAATGTAAAACATGAGTTATTGAGTAAAGTAAGTCTATCAAGATTTATTCTTAGAGTAAGTGGATTCCTATATATATATATATATATATATATATATATATATATATATATATATATATATATATATATATATATATATATTAAGATGAGGGATTCGTTTACTCTAGGAGTAAGTTTATCTAAACTTACGCTATTCAATAACTTATGCTCTATGCCAAATTTCAACAATCGAACTGTTAATTTAAAAGTTTTTGATGCATAGATCAAATATACAAATTTTTAAAAATTTTTAAAAATATTTGATACTTCATTTTAATAATTCAAATTAATGTATAAAACATTTTTACAATTATCCATCAATTTTAATTAATGAAACAATGTATCAAACATTTTTCAAATTTTTTAAAAATTTACAGACTTAATCTACACATTAAGAACTTTAAATTGAATGGTTGGATTGTTGAAATCTGATATAGAAAATGAGTTATTGAGTGGAGTAAGTTTAGGTAGACTTACTTCTAAAATAAATGAATCCCTCCTCATATTTTAATATTTTAATTTTATAACCTTTAAAATACTTTTAAAAAATAAAAAATAAACTAAAATTTATTGTTAATTTTTATTTTATTTTTTATATTAAGTTACTTATTTTAATAAATATCTACAAAAATCCATAAAGAACCCATGAATATTGAAGAAAAAAAATTGTATGTATTTACTTAATGACTACCCATATGGGTATGAAGATGAGTAACAATAAATATTTGACTAGAGGACAGGTAGTGGGGACTACTATTCACACCTTTCTTGCCTCATTAACTTCCATTTTTGCATCAATTGTTTATTTTGGAAAGGCTGCAACCAAAAATGTGATAACAGCAAGGTGTCTATAGGGGCGTTTTGATTTACTTTCTAGACTTTTAAAGTCAAGTTTTAAAAAAAAAAATGAAGTGATTTGTATTGCAATGGAAGAACATGTTTTAAGAAGATTTGCATCTTTGCTTAAATACGGAACAATTGGTCTTTTATTTGTGTAATAGGGCATTTTAGTAGGGCCAAATCCAAGAAGGGAATTGACTTGGAAACCAATTATGCAAAAGTTAAAAAACATTGACTTTGTGAAAGTAAAAACACATGTATTTTAGGTGAACGAGTGAGGGAACTGTGTTTAATCAAGTTGGTATTACCATTTCTTTCTATTTTTTTTACCTTTAGAAAGGTGTCGCATATACACTCAAATGCATTCAAAGGAACTTCTTAAAAGATGGGGAAGTAGATGAGAAAGGGTTAGTATGGGTATGTTGAGACAAAGTATGTGACTCGAAGAAGAAGGATAGTGTTGGTATAAATATAGAGATTCTAATAATGCTCTATTAGGAAAGTAGATGTGAAAGATGTTGAAGGAAAAATATAGTTTTTGGTGTAAAGTGCTGAGAACAAAATATGGAGACACTAATGGCAAAATAAATAAAAGGAGGCTTAGGAAGTGGTCTGTGTGTGGTGAATTGGTTAATAAAGGTGTGTGACATTACTGACCAAGATTGTTGGTATGAAAAAAAAAAGTATAGCATGATAGAAAAAGGTGATGTTTTAGGAGGATAAATGGATAAGTGAAGTAACTTTGTGTATAAAGGAAAGGCGTTGGTTTGGAAAAAAGAGTATAGCATAGAAAATAGAGGATAGGAAGAAGGCGAAGTATTGGAAGGATAAATGGGCAAGTGGAGAAACTCTCTCTACAAAATATAGTAGGTTATGCATGATCTTATTGAAACAAGCCAACAAAATCATAAGAAAAATATTGTATCATTCTAAATCCATGAATTGAAAAATCTTTCGATCATTTGAAAGTTTAATTTTGTCGATTGATTTAATATAAAAATAATAATTTAATTTAATATTAATGACTTTTTAAGTTTTTGGAGGATAATTTGATACATGACATTTGAAGGATGTAGCATATCTCAAAGTCATAAAGGTGGAGAGTTAGATTGAAAGAGTTTAAGAATGAAATTTAAGATGAAGAAAGAAGTAATTTGAATAAGAGAATCATTTATTGGTAATGGCAAACCTACATACATTTGAAAGGGTGCATTCACATCTCTGACTTTAAGGATAATACTTGTATGTGTAACATCCTGAATCTTTTACATAATTAATTATTATTATTTTATATTTATGGAACTTATTTCATTAAGGGGATTTTATAAAACATTTTAGAGATTTTTAAAACTTTAAGTATTTATAAAAAATTAATTTTTATATGAAATTTTATTTTATTTTATTTTTTAGGCCCAGAATGGGCCGTTCCAAAAAGCGGAATGGGTTGTTCCCATAAACAGAACGGGAGTTCCAAAAAGTGGAACGGGTCGTTCCAGACAAATAAAATGGCCTAAAATCCAAGTTAGAAACGGGTTGTTCCAATTACGATCAATGTGTGTTAAAATGAACTCCAGAACGGGCCATTCTAATTTTGAGAACAGCCCGTTCTGATTTTGAAAACGGACCGTTTTGATTTTGAGAACGGACCGTTCCAGTTGTAAATTTTACATATAACGAATGGCTCTAGAACATGTCATTCCGGATTCAGAACGAGTCGTTCCGGGTACCCCTGAATGCCTATAAATAAGAGGGAGGGGCTGTGAAAAAAATTGTAACTAACGAAGGTAAAAACTTAGAAAGAGAAAGAGAGAGAAAGAGAGAGAGAGAGAGAGAGAGAGAGAGAGAGAGAGAGAGAGAGAGAAAGAAAGAAAGAGGGAATCCAGAGGAGGAGATTAGCAAGGTTCTGCTCTAGTTTCAGCTCCTGTTTATCGAGGTAAGGGAGGGAGTGAGAAATCTTGCTCGAGAGTGTGAGAATAATTGTTGGGTAGTTGGATTGACCCCCAATCCCTTGCTTGATGTATGTTTCTAGAAACATGAATGTGTTCTGTTTTACTTTCTGTTTGCCCTACTGTGTTCCTTGTTGGAAGTAATGAATGAATATGTAATTAATTTTAAAAATAAATAAGTTTTAATATGAATAAGAGTGCTCTCTGTGGATTCCTGTGCGGACCTTATGAGGAACAATTATGACACGACTATGTGAAATATGAACAAATGACATGAGACATAAGAATGGACTATTGAAATAAGGTATGATTATGAGAATATGAAAAATGATGACATGAGGTAATAAATGAAATTCTATAATAAGTCGAATGTTAAGTCAATAAAATAATGAATGTATGACATGCATCATATGTATATATAACTCCAAGTGTGTCGCTTATGTCGCATACTAGTGATGTACTGAGATATTTTAGGTGTACCTTAGGGTCACTAGTGATGTAACAAGCTAACAAGGTGTACCTTAAGGTTAGGGTCACCAGTGATGTAACAAGCTAACAAGGTGTGCCTGAGGGTCACCAGTGATGTATTCATGAATGAAAGTGCCCAGGTATGTTGATGTGCAACATACCAGTGATAAAAAATGTAAACTTTCGTATGGCGCCACAGGCATGCATTTATGAGTCGAGTCCATGGCATTATTGCATGATAATTGAATGTATATTTATTCTAATATATTTATAACTTGAGAGTTATGATTAGTTATGTGTAATTTGTGTGGTATTTGTTATGGCTGCGTATGTGTTGCCTAACATTTATTTCTACATCTAAATTAGAATGAGATGTTTCTCACTCCCTTGTTGCTCTTGTATATGTTTAAATTATGTTGTAGGTGATCATCATCATGAGGATGTTGTTGATGAGGCTTAAGACTTCAGTTGGGCATGCTCTGATAGGATGTGACATCGGGACATAGCTAGCTTAGTTTAAGATGTTATTGTTTTAATAACTTTAGTTTCTTTTCTTTTGTAATTTCTAGCGAAGGGATAACGTAGATAAAGTTTATAATCCAAGGAAAGTGTATGTTAAGAATTGTAATTTTGAACGTTCTTGATGAAAGGCCAAAGTGTGTATCTTTGTTATATTTTTATTACATGATTTGTAGTGTGTTTGGGTATGCGTTTTTGTAAACGTAACCATAATTTTTCACTTTTCGATGCAAGAATTGAGAAGCAACAAAGTTGTTGCTTTGAGTTGAACGGACGTTTACACGATTTAAACTCCAAATGAAACACACCTTTGGAAGTTATAAATTAATTCCTAACTAGGAGGCACTGCCACCTTTGCTGGAATTAATCTATATTTTCCTTTATATGATTTCTTGAGTTTTGATACTTACATGTTGACTTTTATGATTTATGAGTTACGAATGTGAATCTTCTACCTTATGATATTTGAGACAATTGTTTTATCCATGAAAGATGATGTCAACTATGAGAGATTTTATTTACTCAAAAAGAAAAAGAAAAAAAATTTATTATTTACATTTATTGTGTATTAATGTTAGGGTAGAAGGTGTCACAGTATGTGTGTTGAGTTAAGGTTTTTGTCCCTTCTAAATTTATATTGTGAACCCATTGTACTTAACCTTTCATCTATTGTTAATTTTTGTCTTATATTGACTAGTTTATTTCTTATATTTTATTCTCTTTTCAGCTTACTTTTATTTCTTAATGAGTGTTATGTCTTTTTTCATGTAGTACTTATGTATTGATTCACACACCTATATAATAAATATTTTCTTTTTTAAATAAGCTACCCCCACGAAACCAAAGTCTTAGGTTTGTCCTTACTTATTAGGAAACTCGTTGTCAAACATAGTAGCTTTAAAATTAAAATAAGAGTCTTATATTGTTAGATATGGAAAAAGATAATACAAGTGAGTCAAATTAATGATTATAATAGTATTTTATACTTTAAGGTGCATTCCTCAATTTAGATGAATAAAATCAACACAAATTAATAGTAATTAAGGAGAAAAAAATAGGCTATTTTGTTTTCTTTTATTTCCGACATGTATCTTCTTTTATGGATAATTTTGTTTGAAACAGCTTAAAAGACTAAAATGTAGGCACCATTTTAGTTGTGATTTGAATCATAGTTTTGTATGTCATGGAAGACTAACCCATGTTGTCAAGCTTAATTGTATTTTTCATGATTTAGTCTTATTTGAGCCCTTTTGCAACAATTCATTCCTAAGAAAAATCTCTATCATACATTATTTGAGGTGAAAAAAAATTGAGATACAAGACTATTAGATCAAAATACGACCTTGGAACCCTTAGAACATAAGTTTTAATGCTAACAAACTTTAAAGAAATATTTTTCAAATCACATAGAAAGACAAACCAAATAAACGATTGGTTATGATGATGTGTAATCTCTCAAACAAATTCTAAGACAAATGCATTAAATATATATCATTTATGATGTCTACTAACCAAATCATCTTTGTCTATATTATTCCTTAACAAATTGAATGAATAAAAGTTTTTTTGGTACTTAAACTTCAAAAAGGAAGAAATATATGCCTTTTTTGTTAAAAAAAAAAAAAGATAAATAGATATCTCAAAAATGTGTGAAGTCTCAAATAAAGTCATTTTCAATTAACATAAGCAACAATTACTCATGTTTTGTATCTTAAATGTAATAAACAGTCTTCTTGACTAGATAAGAAATGACAATTTGATGAAATGCATTTAATGTTCATATTTAATTCATCAATGAACATTTCTTTCTATAATAAAGGAAGGCGGAGAAAGATGAAACAAGCTTATGAGAAAAGCTTAAGGATTTGCAATAGTTATTTTCAAGAAGTACTTATATAAAAAAGTTTGAAGACTTGGACAGAAGAGTGAACAACATTTGTAAAAATTTAATTCATTATTTTTATATAATGTACTTAAATTCAATCAATTCAATATAGAAATATGTTTCAAATTTATATGTCCAAGTTTTTTATGTCAAATTCATCTTTCATCTCCTCTGGAAAACTAAATCAGTTACATTTTCTTAGCATAAATAATCAAGATCAATCTCAAAGAATTGTTTGTTTCTATAAGTAGTAAAAAGCATAAACTCATCATTTTGTTCGACTATACATTAATCCTTGTCAAAGAATGCAATATATCCACTATCACAAAATTAACTTATACTAAGTAGATTATACTTTAATCCTCCATCATATAACACATTATTAATAGTAGGTATAAAATTCTTACCAATCTTACCTATACCTCTGATCTTTCCTTTACCATTGCCTTTGAAAGAGATTGTTCCTTCATGAGGTTAAAGGTCTAGGAACATAGACCTTTCTCTCGTCATGTGTCACGAGCAATCACTGTCTAGATACTAGTGAAAATCTTTCTTTTTTTTCCCACCAAGGATATTTATAACAGAAATTATTTGATACTTTTTTACCCAAATCTTTTTGGCCCATTTTTCGTTAGTACCCTTGACCTCAAACTTTCTTCTCTATTTCTTTTTATTTCTACATATGTTAGGAGGATGATTGCTCTTTCCGTAGATATTACATAGAATATAGTCTTAGGTCTAGAGAATAATGTCTTTGACTCTGTCTTATTAAGCCCAAGACCAATTTTGTCAAATGACAGTCTTCTATGCTTTAAAAGGATATTCATTTTAGAAGATCCATCAACAAACTTAATAAGATCCCACATAAGTTGAGTTTTTACCTTGCGATATTATAACCTTAGGTGGTTCATTGCTTGTGATTTTGTGTTTGAGAATATGTATCTCTCTAATAGCATATGACAAATCATTATTGAGTTTTTCATTTTTTAATTCCAATAATTTGCATTTTTCTTTAAACATTTTATACTCAAGAGTGATCATGTGAGAGTTTGCTAGAAGAGTTTACTAGAAGAGTTTCATAAGATATCTTTTCTTCACCAGAACTTTCAAAAGAACTAAAACAAGAATTAGAGTCAAATTCTACCTTAAATCTTGTTGCATCTACATGTGTCATGGGACAAATATTGGCCTTCTCCTCATCTAAATTATTGTTGCTACTACTGTCCAGATCTCCCTAGGTGGCCATTAAACTTTTCTTGCCTTTCCTCTTGCTAGTCCATTACTTTATAAGTTAGGACATTCAACCTTTATATGTACAGACTTTTTACACTCATAGTAGATTACCTCTTTGCCTTTTTCTTGGGCAGGTCTCCAGAACCTATCTTTCTTTTTGTGAAAGTTCCTCAATCTTCCTTTCTTGTTCATGAACTTCTTGGACATGAGAGATATTTCATCATCCACTAAGTCTTCAGAACCTTCATCTAAGCTATTATGCTTAGACTCAACCTTTAGAATTTTACCTTTACCCCTCTACTTATTAGTTTCACTAGCTTTGAGAGCAACAGACATTAGCTTTCATATAATCCTTATTGTTTAGATGGAGTTCATGAACCCTCGAGGCTCCTAGAAGTTCATCTAGGTGGACTTGATGAACATTTTCATCTTGTCCATCTAACATGGGTAGTCTTCTTCATTAAAGGTTGGAGGCCTTGTAAGAAAAACTCCTTCAAGCAGGTACTAACCTTCACTACTTCCCATTTTAAGATTTTTTTCTTTAGAACGATTAGATGCTCAACCTCGTCAAAAGCCGAGCTCTAATACCAAACTATGGAGAAAAGAAATACACTAGAAAAGGGCTAAATAATGTTTATCAAAAAATTCAACACTTTTTGAACACAATGAAATAACCTTAAGAGTGTAGATAAAAAGTCAAGAGCAAAGGACACATTATTTTTATACTGGTTCATTTCAACTACCAAGACTACATCTAGTTTTTGATCAAGTTCCATTATCTTTTACAAAGATACAAGCATTATTTCACAAATCATTTCTGGCTCAACTCAAGTATTCTTTGACTTGTCTTTTCAAGCAAGTACCAACTTATTCTTTGAACAATGAAGCCTCTTCAAGTTTCAACAACCAAGTATTTTTTTTATATAATAAAACATCTTAAGGTTTCAAGCAATAACACAATGTTAAACTTGGAAAATCACTTGTTGTTTCATCTTACTGTTAAGACATGATACAACCAATTTAAGTACAATATTTCTTACATAAAGCATACGTTTTTACAATGAGTGTTATCTCTATCTTTCTTAGTCTTCAAACTTCTTTATATAGGTGCTTCATAAAGACGACCATTGCATATCCTCGAGCATCTCTCATAAGGTTGCTTCATTTATCTTTGTCTTCCTTCCTTATTGAGAAAAATGCTTATTGATGCATTAAATGTGTTTCACTAATTGATCACTTCTTATCTAATCAAGAAGACTACTTATCACCTTTAAGGTACCAAATGAAAGGAACTATTGTGTGTGTCAGTTAGAAATGACTTTTTCCTATAAGACCTTGCATGCTTCAAGGGATTTGTTTGTTCTTTTTTCTCTAACAAAAAAGACATGTCTCTGTCCCTTTTTGAAGTGCAAGTACTGAAGAAATTTTTTTTATTTATTTTAATTTGTTAAGAAATAACATAGACAAATATGATTTCGTTATTAGACATCATAAATGGCATATATTAAATGCATTTGTCTTACAAACAAAGTGGTTTGTTTGAGAGGCTACACATCATCATAATCGATCATCTACTCTAATTTGTCTTATAACATGATCTAAAAAACTTTTATTAGAAAAACGTCTAAATTTGTTAGCATTAAAATTGAAACCATGAAGGATTTAAGATTGTTTCTTGATCTAACAAATCTTCATGTTATTAATTGATTTTGTTACATATTAAGATTATGACCTAACTTTGTATAGCCATTTATGAGGACCCAAAATGTCATGCCCTTAATTAGTCATTGACTGAAGTCAATGACTTTGTAAGGAACTTAAGATTCCTAAATAAATAATTACACCTTCAAGAACAAAGTTACCTAGTTTCTACTTTGTTATATCTAAACGAAGTATCATTGGACTTAATAGTCTTTGGATCTCATACAAAAATATCTAACTTGTCTGTAACTCTTATAAACATTATCTCTTTGGTAAAATTATTACCGTGTCAGATTATCTTTTGTAAGCATCAGTTCGAATACCAACCAGCTTTAGAAGAACTTTATTCTAGACCCATTAAGCACACCATGACCAACATTTTTAAAACCTTAATAAAACATTAATTTTTACATTAAATACATCCATAAGAAATCGCAATTACACCATCAAGTCTATACTAGACAAATCAAAATTGAAACCACATTAAATATAATTTTCAAAAAATTATTATAAAAGCCAATAATTAATTATTTGTGTATATCTATAATTAAATGACAATTTTATTTTATTTTTTACACTATTAATACATTCTAATTTAATTCTTAAAATTAAAGGATAAAAATTACACAAAAAATATTACAAAGCTTAAAAACATTTAGTAATACAAAAGAGAACAATTTTATCGAGTAAAAAACATGATAATTTATTTACCACATAGGTCAACTAGTGTCATTCAATCCAACCAATGACTTTAAATTCAAGTTTTAGGAGAGAAAAAAAATTCAGTCCAAAATAATCCTAATTCAAACAAGATCATCTATCATATAAAATAACATAAAAAAGCATGAAATTTTAGCTAAATATATTTTTTATAACAATTAAAATATTTATTAGCTTTAACGCGTTGCATAAGGACGCATGAAAAGCAAATGGAAGGAAGAGACGATAGAGAAATTTGGATATAAACAAATAGTAATATATTTTATTTAATGAAGAATAAAAGCGAAAAAAGATGCGAACTCAGACGGTGATGACACAGTGGTGCACAAGAGCAGCGTTTGGGCACATGAGGATGAGCACCGCCAACGAAGACCTCGACGCTATTTTCAAACAGAAGCGCTTACTCCGAACGCAGGTCCGAAAGACCCTCAAAGCCATCGATCCCTCTCTCAGATCTCACCAAGGTATCTGAATCTCAAATCTCACTCACTCGTTACGCATCAACGCAAACATTTAATTTAACCTATTCTTCTCATTCCCTTATCTGAATCAGAAAACGCCGTTCAAGACGTTGTTTTGGGAGCGCCGTGGTTCAAATCCGCTCGCAGATTGTGCGCCTACATAAGCTGCGCCGCTCTACGCGAAGTCGACACGTACAAACTCCTGTCGCACATTTTGCAGCATGATAATGACGCTACTGGTGCGTCGCATTTTCTCACGCTATGTTTTTAACGCTGAAAACTTGTCACGTTTTTTAACCCCTTCCTCGGAAATATTGCAGGTGGGAAAAGAGTTTATGTGCCACGCGTGGAGGATAAGAACAGCCACATGCGTATGCTCCACATTTCGCGGATCGATGATCTTATTGCCAACTCTATGGACATCTTAGAACCAGCTCCGGTTGATGCTGATGGAAATCCGCGTGAAGATGGTACTTCCCTTGCCCTTTGTTTGCTGCTTTTGTTCTTTTCAAATTGGTTTCTAAAATTAGTAAAACAAACATTAACTTAGGGACTAAACCGATGGATATTTAATGCTTTGGAGATTAGTTATTTAATTTTATTACTTTAGGGACTTTATAAGTGTAATACTTGGAAGACCAAATTGATGGTTCATTCTTTCATTTCTGGCTCTTACTGCTTCATTTTATCAAGGTTTTAAATTGCAGTTGTGGCTATGGTTTTATGGCAATATTTAATATTGCAGATAATTAGGATCAAATGCAACTGATGTGGCTGCAATTGTTGTTGCGGCAAAATCATTGACGTTGTCGTTGTAAATGTGGTTGTGCACAATTTTAAAACTTTGCATTTTAGCTTCCACAGTTATAGTCAGCTTGCAAAAATAATTTGCTTAACTTTAAAATTCAAATTTTAATGTTTTGCATAATGGCACGATTATCAAGTCATACATTGTAACAGCACGTAAGGCTAATATTTGGGAATTTATTCTTCTTTTTATGTAAATTTTTAAATTTCTTGTTTTTCTATGGATCACTGCGAACAGTGTGTTGGTCACATAAATTTATAGGTTGTTTGGGCATTCTAATTGGGTTTCTTCTGCTAAAAGATATGAGTTCCTTTGTTTTATTTAAAGAGAAAACAAGTTAAAGCTTCACAATGACATAACTTTTACAAAGCCCCTTCCACAGACCGGATAAAAGTTATGTGCATCCTTCTCCCTATGTAGACTACTTTTGTGCATTTAATATATATTTTTTTAATAATTCTTGTAGGTTTGAATTCCATTTCATGTAATTTTAATAATCTTGATTGACCAATATCGACAATCATTTGAAAGATCTCTCCTTGGTACAGTTATGCAGGCGAATGATCCAGTTGATTTGTTCATTTTACCTGGTGAGCATCTTATTTCTGATTGAATTGCTATTGTCTAAGTTTGAATGTAGCTAATCATTTTCTGTTGTTTTTCTTCCCAGGACTGGCGTTTGACAGATCTGGAAGACGTTTAGGTCGTGGTGGAGGGTATGTTTTTTTATTTATCTCTTCTGTTTAAACAGTTGAAATTTGTCTGTGTTTATAAATTTTCAGTTGCACAGAATTTGTGAGTTGAATTAATAATTCTGGCCTGTCCTATAGTACCTACCAATATTGCTAAAACTTTGTTAGAATGGTGACTACTTTTCAGACTCTTATGCTTTATTCTGACATTTCACTTATTATATCCTGACCTATTATTTTGCCATTAATTCTATAAAAGCACAGTCCAAGGTTTGTTACACTTAATATGCCCCCTCTACAGTTACTATGATACCTTCCTGAAGAATTACCAAGACCTTGCAAAGACACGGAATTGGAAGCAACCCTTATTGGGTAAGCATTTCTTCCTTTCTAGGATACATATTTTGGTAGAACCAACCAAACCTACAAAATGTAGCATGATCAAGCTATTTGGCTTTGGATTTGCAGTTGCACTGTCATACTCCGAACAAATACTGGATGAAGGAGTAATACCTATGACTTCATCTGATTTTCCAGTTGATGCTCTTGTATCTCCAGAAGGTGTGATTCCGATCAGTACAGCTGCCTTAAACAGGTATCACTGAACAAACTCGTTTAGTTCTGGAATTTGTTAATGAGTGACAGTAGGATCCTTGTTAAGGAATTATAATTATAATTCAATTTTTAACCACAGATTCTAGAGACGAGTGGACGTTCCCCTTTAGGCTCAAATTTTAAAAACCATTTGTATTCAATCCTCAACCTGAACTGTTCCTCTCTTAACCCCGCTCACCTTGCCCTACCTCAACCTTGCCACTTTTGATTTGTTTTTTTGTTTATGATTAATGGACTGGTCTTGTGGATGGATGTTTAATTTAATTGTTTTCTGATTTGTTTTATGGTTTATGAATGTTCTTGAGGATTTATGGACTGTTCTTGTGGATGCATGTTGGATTACCCAGTGCTTGTTCTTCTGATAATCTTCTGTTTTTTTCCCTCTTTCTGGTTGATGGGTCTACCAAGTCTAAAACATTGTTATATTATAAACAACTGTATCTTATATAAGATACAATGCTTAAAATTAAGCAACTCACCATGCCACCTAGATTCTCCCTGATGGGGGAAAAATTGAAGATACAGTTGCATGAGTTTAAGATACAACCATTGTGGATGCTCTAGGAGCGTTGGTCTAAACACCTTTCATTTTTTGCTATGTTGAATTCTATCAATTTGAGTCATTTTAACTAAGTGAACAATTCCAGAATGGATGTCTGACACTGGACTTTCAAAGCTGATCCTTATACTTTCAATACTGCATCTTCAATAAAATTTTGTGGTTTCTTAAGTGTCGGCACCAGATATTTGGATCTGCGGTTTTGTGCAACAATTAAAGGGTAACCAATTGATCAAGTGACACTGGACTGCCCTGAATGATTGGCATCCATCCTTATTGGAAGTTTCAATACACTGGACTGCCCTGTAATGTTTGAACTATGAAGTTTGAAGTTAACTTTCTTAAAGCACTCGTGTTTCAGCAGCAGTGGCTATGCTTTAACTTATTGTATTGTTAATTATAGTGTTTATTGGGCTAGCGATATTTCCCAAACTTTCTTGTTTCTTGGTTCTTGGTTCAAAACCTCGAATATCTTGCATGCCCGAAGAGTCCCATCATCCCTTGATGAAAGGGCATAGGGAGTTAAATGCCATTTCAGAGCTAGTTATTCAAAAAAAAAAAAAATTGGACCATTTAATAGGTGTGATGTCTAATTTGTTGTGCGGAAATTGGAAATTGAGCTTGATTGGAGTTGACCAACGATTCACTAGCAAATGAGTCGAATATTGTTTGGAAAAGGTTTGTTTGTCTTGTATTATTTGGTTAGAATGTGACAAGTTATCCGTACTGTGGTGGGAAACTTTTCCATGCTATAACCGTGAATCATTTTTTTTTCTTAATATTTGTGAGTTGTATATTCTTATTTACTGAACTCTAGTTCACAAGTGTTTTCCATGCTACAACCACGAGCTCAACTTATTGAATCCAAATAGAATTAAAAAACAAAAACCATGAGCTACGTGACCTCGTTTAGTTTCCTAGCTAAACCGCAATGGTTTTTGGGATGAGCAATGTGATTGCATGATCCTTCTACTCATAACCACTAACAAACTACACAATGGACTTGAAGAAAGAATCAAAGAAATGGTTTTTGGTTTAAAAGAGTTCACGTAAACCACTCTAGTCTTCGATCAATTTTTGGAAATTCTATTTGGGGAAGTATTGTTGCTAGTATCGTTAATTATAATTACCATATATGTATGAATTAATAGTTGAAAACAATCTAAGCAGCTCCATATAAGTACTATTACGGGCGCTTATGCTGCTCGACTGAATCTTGAAATCGGGATTTGCTGCATGATCCATAATGACAATTAACAGTGTAAACAAACACAGGAGGGAGTACTATGAAAATTATGAAATTATGGAAGTTCTCATCTGATTGAAGAGAGAGGAGAGAAAATCAACTTAAGAGCATTTACAATGGAAGTTGTTTACGAGCAATTCTCATTCACTTTAAATGGGTCCTATTGTGTCACATTACTTATAAGTAATTTATATTATATTTTTACAATTTTTGCTCTAACGGGAATTGCTTATAAACACCTATACTTTTTTACAACTCATATTACACTTTTTGACAACTTACATTATACTTTATGATAAATTTTTAAAAAATTAATTATTATGGATAATATATAAATATGAATAATAAACAAAAAAAATACAATAGTAAAAAGAAATTACATAATAAAAAGAATTACCAAAAATTACAAAAAAATTAAATATAAAAACTAAGATTACATAATACTAGATAAGTTATTTATAACGACAAATTATTTATAATAATAAATACGCACTAATTTTCGTTATTATGATGTTCAAAACGTACCTAAATATGTTTCACCAAGTCGTGTTGTAGTTGTTAGTGTTGCTGGCTATCACGAAGATGTGCCCTCTTTTGTAAGTATGTTGTAGTAAAAATAGGATGAGGACCAATAGATACATTGGTAGTAAAGACTTCCTTACCACCATTATCATAATCAAAATTAATATTGTATGTGTGTCTCTCATCTTCAATTATCATGTTATGTAGTATGATGTGTGCATACATGATATTCTTCAAGCATGTTGCACAATTGCAAATCGAGATTGCAATACTCCGAATGCTCGTTCTACATCTTTTCTTGTCGATTCTTGTCGTTCGACAAATAATTTCCTCTTTTCTCCTTGCAAATCGAGATTGCAACACTTTTTTCTAACATTGCTTTTGTCGTATTATCCAATTCCTTTTTTTCGAAAGATGTTTTGTCAACCTTTGCTTTACTCTTTCTTTTCGCTGCTTTTTGACCTATTGGACTAGACATTGGTGTTGTTGAGTCATATTCTTAACAATAATTGGTTGCATGTGTTAGAAGACATTGAGTATTGCCCAGATTTAGAGATCTTTGATCTTTTAGAAGAGCTCTTCATTGATTCAGATTTCTATTTTGGCTCATCTCTTAATAATAACCATACATGCTCAAAATTGAATTTATCACCTACATCTTGTGATAGACTATGGTCAAGGCCAAGGAATCCAAGAGGTGATATCTTAAAAGAACCAAGAGGAATGAGATGATCTTAAAGACCTTTTTCATATGTTTGTATATATAGTAGTTTCTTTGTATAGGCTTATTTTTGTCTTTGTATTTGTGAGACACTTTACTTGCTTTCTATGAAGCACGGATACTTCAATTTGTTTCACGTATCCGTATCCGATACGTATCCGACACGATACTCTTGGATACTTCACCGATACGTGTCAATGAAGTATCCTAGCCTTTAAAAATATTATAAAAATTTTATTTAATTTTGATACTTTCAGATACTTCACCGATATTTATTAGTGATACGTATCAATAAAGTGTTCAAATTTTTGAAAAATTATGAAATATCCATTACAACTAAATAAGATATATAAACATGTTTAATATAGAAACATAGAATTATTGGTCATTGATGAACACGTATCTTACAAGTATCGTATCCTATATATTTTTAAATATCGTATCACCGTATCGGATACGTGTCGTATCCGATACGCATATCGTATCGGTGCATCATAGCTTGCTTTTAACTAGTGATTGTATATTGATTTTAGGGTGGGTTACTTGGAGAGTTTAACTCCATTTAACCTTCTTTGTTGATACATTCATTTTATATTTTTTCAGTAGGGAAAAAGGGGTAGCATTTAGTAATGCTTGAGGGTGTGACTAGTAATTGGGCCAGAACTGGGCCTAGGCAAAATTTTGCATATTAGACTCATTTTGCTCCTAATTTTTCATAGATTTGATTTAGCTAGGTCTCGTCGTCATATGATGAACCTAACTAAATCAAATCAAATATTTTTGAAATAAATCATAGAGCATTTTTGAGCCTTGGCCGCCTAGCTCATTCCTTTTGTTCTTGGCCGAAATTTCTAGCTTCTCTTACAAGCTTTGAAGTTTGCCTTCCAAGCTTCTAAACTTAGTAGGTTTGGCTGACCTTACCATGGTTCTTAAGTGAACCATGGTCAAGGTTAGCTTCTCTTACAAGTTTTAGAAACCATGGATGGTTAGCTACAGCTTACCATGGTTCCTAGTGAACCATGGTTAAGGTTAGCTTCCTCTACAAGCTACCTCTCCCTATATATTTCTAAATTGCTCATTGTACTTCAATTTTTGAGATATGAAATCAGAATTTGACTCAAATTCTCTTCTCTTAAAGTCCTAAATTTCGTGGAGAAACTTTCTCTCTAAGTTTCTCTCAAAGGTTTCCAACCTTTTAGCTTGTTCAACAAGCTTCATCACTCTTTCATGGAGTAATCGAACCTCCTTGGTGATTCTCCTCCATTGGAGATTGCTTCATGGAGCTTCAAGTGTTGTTTTGAAGATTTACCTCAAGAGTATTTTGGTCCTATACAAGGAAGCTTGGATGAACAACAATCTTCACCAAGGAGTTCCATCATCTTGTGAGTAAGTTTTATATGCATTTGCCATGATTTTTTTTTGTTTTGAGTTGCCACTTTTTTTTTTTATCACGAGCTTGTTTATAACATCTGACAAATAATTGAACTACTTTATTGATTCGAGATCAATGACTTTTTAACTAACCTGGATTCCTTTCTGCAAATTGATTACGATTGTTGTTATAGTTCTCTTTGATTCTTATCCATAAACTATTTTCAGTTTGATCATCTCCCATAATTGGATCATTTGAAATGTTGAGCCATGATTGAATAAGTAGATTATCCTCTTCGATAGAAAAACTAACACATGATTTTTTTAGTACATATTTCTTCTCCTTGTTGTCCTCCTACATCAAGTGTGATGTTCTCTAGCCCAACTTGACACTCAGATATTGAACCAATTGGTGAATCTGTTTCTCAATCTAATGACTCCATAACTTTTTTGGAAAACATTGAAGGCCTATGAAACATATTAGGATTGGTTGGTATTGGTGGTGGATACATAAAAAAATGGGGATTCAGAGAATTATCATTGGTAGAGTGTGGTGATGGTGGGTATATAAAAAAATGAGGATATTGAGAATTTTCACCGGAAGGGGGTGGAGGTGGTGCTTGGTTTTGTAAATAATTAAAATAACTTTGAAAATTATATTGATTGGGATCCATGTGCTAGAACACACAAAAAAATTGCATATGAATAACAATAAAATAGGCGATTTTTTTTAAGCCCCCTGTTTGTTTTAGGGGATTTACTGTTCACGACGAACGAATGGTGAAGAAACTTGACGTTTGTTTCCACTGATTTGCACCGAAAGAAGCGAAGAAAAGTGGGAGAACCCGCATGGCCGTTCCTCATGAAGTTGTGAAGAAAAGAGATGAAAGCCACGTAAGAAATGAGAAAACCCGATAATACCCCTGCCCAAAAGTTGAAAAGAGATGAAGCTCTGTCATGCTCATGCATGCAGAGACTATGCCATGCAGCAAAGGAATCTCTGCCATGGTTCACGAGTCTTTGTCCTTCGTTTGAATGGCATAGTAACGCGTTTGAAATGGGGCTGAATGGGTCTCACTAGTCACGCATTTATAAGAGACTTGGAAGCTCTGTGTGTGCTGTGTGCTCGTGCGAGGGTGGTTGTTGCTGTAGTGATTCTCGACGGGGTAGCCATTGAAGGTAAGTTTCATTTCTTTATGCATGAGGGAGGGTAGCCGAGGTATGAGAATGAAGAATGGAGGGTAAACCGCGGTGAAAAACTGAACTCCCAGCCAGCATAATCGATTATGCATGGCACATAATCGATTATGCCTCAGCATAATCGATTATGCCAGCTCATAATCGATTATGTGCCATATATAATCGATTATGGTGGCATATTTTTGCTTCCAGGCGCGTTCCTTCCTCGTCGCTGTTGTGGGGTTGTGGGATTGTTAGGATGATTTTGTGCTTCTCGTTTCATTTGTTTATTTGTTTTTTAATTCTATAAAATTCAATCAGCTCACACCCTTTCTTTAATTCTATTTTATTAGTTTAATTAATTAATTAATTTGTACTCTAATTTGATGTCACTTTAGCCATTGTCAGTTGCCATTGCCAACTTTTTTTTTAATAAATAAATGGCCACTGTTATAATGTCCCTTCCCGGGAAGGGAGCCTATTCAATATTTAATATAATACATTAGTGGAGTTTATATGTGGATAATATATAATGTGGTTCAAAGTTTTGTTTGTGCATGGATCCTATTTCTCTCGCGTCTGTCAAATGCCACATTAATTTGTTAATGAATAATGGTTATTTAATACTCTTTTTCATATATATATATATATATATATATATATATATATATATATAAGAGAGCACTGACATCTATGATTAGACCATAGCTGCAGGGCCGAAATGTCAGAAATGTAGGAAGTTTTAACATTAACGACAAACTCCTACATTATGTCTACGTCCATATATTGGCTCCCCGATCAAGTAACTTTTCCCAACTCTTGTAGGAAGACATTTTTGTGTTATGGGCCTTAAAGAATAACATTTTGATCAACTAGCCTCATTATATCATGCAACACATGGTCAAATGCAAGGACAATGGGATGCCTCTTCCATACCCCATTTTAATTTCACGCATTTTGGTTGTTTCTAACGTAGACTTATCAATTGATGTTGCAATCGAATTAGGGTGGCCACATTTTTTTAATAAAAAAACCTTGAAAAAATTAAATGTCGTGAATGTCAACGAGGTTTGGTTACATGACAGGGATAATCATGATCATGGCCAAAATGTTGAAGATGAAGACCAAGCAATACTTGAGGACCATGCTGACGAGCAGTCTGCCGACATCACACAACAAGCTCCAGTCCAGTATGATGGTCAAATGCTTTCCCAAATATGGACTGGCATTCAAGGGTTACAAGAAGGATTAAATAATTTGACCATCAATGTTAACAGAGGTTTCGATCGAGTACATAACAGGCTTGATGACCTCGAACAAAAATTTGATGACTTTCGGCGTTCATTTGAATAAACTATGTTATCTTATTTTCTTTTTTATTATTGTAATTTAAATATATTTTATTTAGTTGCAACGTTTTTCATTTCTATTGTTTTATATCATATTTAATTATTGTTTACTTAATTGATGACTGAATTGTATTTTCTGTTTTATTTTACAAATATGTTATTACTCATCTACTTTGTAATGTTAAAAATTTCTTAATTTTTTAATTGGTAAAAATTAACTTGTATAATTAACAAATGTATCTTCATTTCATTCTAATTTATGTCAATGATTTATCAATTTTTTTAATTTATTATTTAACTTTCAAAAATTTTATTGTACATTTTTTTATATTAAGAAAATTCTATTATTTAAATATTGATATCAAAAAGTAAAAATATAAAAAAAAATAAAGTAATACATGTTTATAAAATTAAAATAATAACACTTTCATAAACATTAATAAAATAATGTTAGAAAATATAATTATCATAATATATTTTGTTATTATTATTTATTATTATAAATATTATTATTATTATTATTATTATTATTATTATTTATTATTATAATTAGTATCATTATTATTTATTATGATTCTTATTATTTTTTTAATATTTATTATTATTATCATTATTTATTATTTTTTTAATAAATTATACCTATTAATATAATTTTATTGTAATTATTATTATTTACAATAAATAATATTCTACTCATTTTTAATTCAAGGGTAAAAGTGTAAATTACATATTCATCTATTAAATTTTTAATTTTTATATATCACATCAATCAATTTCTACACAAATTCTCACAAACTTTTCGCTCACTTTTCACTATCTTTCCCTTAATTTAAACAACCTCACTTTTCACTCTCTTTCTCTTCAAATATTTCCTTTTCCACTCTCCCAAATCCATCCTTCAATCCAAACACAACCTGAGTGAATAGTGAACGTGAATAACAGTAAATCTAAATAGTGAATCAATTTATACACACGGGTATCATTCAACGTTCAATTTTTTTTCTTCTAATGTCTCTTTCTTTTTCTCCCAATGTCTCTTAAGTATACTTTCCCAATGTCTCTCAACGTTCAATTTTTGGATGTCTTTCAACATCTCTCTTTTGTCTTTCATTATATCTTTTCTCAACGTCTCTCTTTTCTTTCTCTCATTCTCTCTCGTTCTCTCTTTTGTCTCTCTCTTTCCCGGGCGGTGGCTGGTGGGTGGTGGGTGGGGGCGACGACCACATGGAGTGGGTGGTTTGAGGGCGGTGGATCTAACCGACGCGAGGTTGAACAGATAGAGCTCTCTCTAGGACAGTGGATCTGACTTAGCGACAAGCGCGTTGCCTTCGTCGGAGGTGAGCACGATGAGGAGCGCGCCCTTGGCCTTGGCGCACGACATGAGGTGGTGGAGCTCCTCCGTGGCACCGGACTTGCTAAAGAGGACAACGACGACACGGTCGGTGAGGATCCCAACGTTGCTGTGGAGTGCATCGAGCAACGATAGGAAGGTGAGCGGACGTCGACGAAGATGAGGAGACGGTGACCTTGGGGATTGGTTGGTGCTGGTGCGACGGCCATGGGGACTGGCTGGTGTGGGGACGACGGTGCTCTTCGGCAATTCTTGGTTTCTTTGAGTTTTGTTTGCGAAATCTCCGTGCACGTTCCGGCTTGGAACCGGATGAATCAATCACACCTCTCCAGTTAGAATTTCATAGTCCTAAGCACCATTCCTTGCTGAAGCAACGAAGCTAAAAAAATTTGAACTTTTCTTGCCTCATCAGCTCACTCCAATGGCAAATTCTTGTAAGCTCTGTTATTTATTTTTAAGATACATCTAAGCACCCAGCCGAAGGTGCTCTAAGAAAACTTTTACATGAATACAGAATGTTGACGTCTGACGTGTTTCATTGTAGCCAATTACTAACATTTTTATCTTGATAACAATTGAATTAATGGAAAACACACACACCCAAAAAAAAAAAAGTTTCCTGGTAGTTAGGGTGTTTGTGGGACGGGTACGCTCATATTCTTACACGGCATGAAAGTTTCATGAGGTCAATTTTTCATACGATCAAGACTTGACAAATGTAGGATATGGCTGAGTCAATTCAACTTAGTATAATATATTAATTTTAATATTATATCTAGTTAAATTATAAATTAATATACAACCACAATTAAGATATAATTAACAATATATATTTTAAGTTGAATGATACAAATATAAATACAATAGCATATTAGACAACATTATTTATTAAGTTAAGAAGTTTTATTATCAATAAATAATTATTTGAAAATGATGAAATATATAACATTGGATCATGTTGAGACGACTTGAAGGGTAATTTGAATCCATCTTAAAAAAATATAAGGATTAATTTGTTAAATCTGAACTCATCAAAAGTTCTTTTGAATTGCGTCAAGTCAATGGGACGAGCCGGGTCACTGACAACTCCACTAGTGGTCTAGTAGTAATTAGTGTTTCAGCTTATGACTCCACTCTAAAATAAAATGCACTTCCAATTACATTATTGTTTTTCAATTACTATTATTTCCGTTCCTTAGGCGAACCACAAGGGTTAGTTTGATTATGAGAGTTGAGATAGTTTGCATGAAGTCATAGATATTAACTTCATTGCAACTTATGTAGATCCTTTTAAGATAATTGTTCTTTTTATGTGTCATTTTAAATCTAATACAATATTAATTATTATTTTTTCAATTATATCTTAACCTTTACCTAAATTTTAATTATTTTTCACATTGTTGAGAGAAATGAAAATAGAAAATGACAGAGATTCATCAATATATAAAAATAAAAATAAAAATTTAGAGCTACATATAAAAAATTTGATAAAATATTTGGGGGAAAAATAAGCAAATGAAAGGGTGGGCGTGCTTAGAGAGTGGGGAGAGGGGAGAAGGAGAATAAAAAAAACTAAGGTGAGAAGATCAAAAGAGGTGGGTGTCAAAATTAGAGGTGGGTAATGGGCGGGTTCAGTCGGATTCTGGTAAAAAATGTTCAACTCATTATAAACCGACTTTGGAAAATGTGACTCATATCCAACCAACTGAGCTTTCAATTTGAGACAGTTCGGGTCGAAATGGATTCGGATTTGAGCAGGTGGTACAATCGGGTTTGAAGTTTTTTGTAGACCAAGTTATCTTAACGAAGGTGAAACTTAAAATAGTAAAAAAATATATTTTTAAAATAGTGTACATAAATATAATGAATGTGACAATAGATGGTGTAAGTAGATTCGTAGATGAAACATTCACAAACTAAAGAAGCAAAAATAAAAGATAACAAACCCATAGTTGTTACATGCAAAAGAAATCTAAAGTTAGATTACAAAACCTATAAGAAATCACAACCTCACAAATTGTACTCAAAATAAATATAAGAAGATAGAAAAGAAAGACAAAGAAACAAAGCGAAAACTCTAAAAAATGACTAGTGTGTTGAGAAGTTGAATGAGGAAGGAGAAGACAAAATAAATATCTAGGTTATGAGAAAAAGAAAAAAAAAAGTTACAAATTGATGACTATATTATATTTGAAATAAAGACTTTTGAGTTGAACTATTGTTGTTTAGTTATAAAAACGTAATAAAAATCTAAACTTATCTCATTTTCAGTTGGGTTCGGCTTTTAGCAGGTTTAAAAATTCAAAACCAAACCCGTCCAATATAACATGTATAAAATTAAAATTTTAACCTAATTTATCCATAAGATCCACCTGAACTCACCCAAAAGTAATATTTTTTATCAGATTTTTCGGGTTCGGTTTGGGTCTTGATTTAATGCTCACCCCTAGTCAAAATCATAAGCCTATTCAGGGTGAGGTATAAGGAACATAAAATTCCTGTGGTGTAGTGGGCAGATGTACAATTATTGACTGCTTGAAAATTCGAATAAGGCTTAAATATGTTTTTAGTCTCTCAAATTTAAGACAAATTTATTTTTGGTCCCTCAAATTTAAAACTTATTTTTAATCGTTGTAATTTTCAAAAATTTTGTTTTAGTCCCGTAGCTCACCAATAACATATTTGAAAGTGATTAATTAAGACAGTTATGCAATATCAATCAGATTTAATATGATATTTTCACTAATAGAGATACCAATAAGTAGATTTTATGCAATAATATTCGATAAATTTCTTAACAAAATTTGAATGTAAGAACTAAAATAAGATTTTTTGAAATTACAGGGACCAAAAACAACAATTTTAAATTTGAAGTACCTAAAACAGATTTACCCTAAATTTGATGGACTACAAACATAATTAAGTATGCCAATAATTATTAGAATCAATATTGGGTTGGTACGTTATTGTGTATCAACAATGACAGCATCAGGTTACACGTCCTTTAGATTAACAATCAATAGTTTCAAACACCATAGCGTTCTCTTAATCTGTTCCGGTTAATGGTCCAAATTTTCAAATTGTCATCATTCAAAATACACACAAATGCATTCCTACAACATATATCGTTATACAAATCAAATCAGGAGCCAGAAATCCTATCACAGCAGGGATTAAAAACAAAAACCACACTAATATTGTTTTCTAGTTGCTAACAGCTAATATAGTGAAGCACATAAGATTTAGATGCACTTTCTATAAATAATATCATACTGTTACAAAGGAAATACAAACCTGTAACATTTGGCAACAGTTGACTAGGTTGTTAATAAAGCACACTAGTTACTCAACCCACTCTAATTTTGTTCTTTTTAATAGAAAACAAATCCTACTGACTGATCTGTCATTCCCAATGAGAATTCTCTGGATTATGATGTTCTCTCAAAACCACCACTTGTCTGCATATGCAGCCAGCCAGTATGTGATCCCTGAGTATACCCCCTAGCTGCTTGTGACCCAAATACCATTTCAGCAATGTCAAATGGTTGAGAACCAACCTGAAACAATTTATCAACTGATCAAGATCATGATATATATGCCAACAAACAGTCCTACAAAAACTATATTCATTAGGAAAAATGTTTTAGGTCTAACTAATTTGGTAAAGATAGCAAGGCACAAGAAAATACAGTTCCAATTGACAATATTTATCTTTGATAGAAAACTGCAACTGCTCCTTTAAAATGGTAAGATTGAAGGTTCATTAGGGATAGTGCTTGGAAGTTGGAACTCATTGGGCACTAGTACTAGCTTACAATTTATATCATATAGCACGTTTGAATACAAGCCTGGAAAGATTTTTAAGAACTTCTATACTGAAAAATAGTCTTTATTTCTAGTAAAAAAGTTCTCAAAAGTTCTTTTAAATTATATCCAAACAGACTAATTATCAAGTCATTTTCCACAAAGAATTGTGTTTAGACTAATGTGTGTGTGCGCGTAATTTGGTAATAATATCCTAAGGCTATCCTTCGCATCAACCAACACCCATCCTGGGCAATATCAAAGGCACACCCCCATATCCATTTGGATATCCATTTGGTGGATTTAACTTAAGCGACTACACTTCTCAGCAGTCTGCATACCGCTTCCAAGCTTTTGGACATCCACAACTAAAAGACGATGTTACTTTTACTTCTCGAAGCTTCCTTGAAGAATATTTTGAGCATTTTTAATGTCATGAACATTAATTTAGATCGTCTCCTATTTTGGATTCATTACCTCATGACCTATCCATATTAAAGTGCCACACAGAATAAATATTATGGTAATAAGGTTTCAAGACGTTACACCCATAATGAGAACAAAAATTTGAAATCAAGCTGCTAGCCGCTCTACCTGAACTATGTGAGGTCAAACATATCAAGTTCCCACTAGTTTTAACTAATGATCATGCTTGCTGCACCGATAACAACAATTACAATCCATATGATCACAATGAAAAGTATGATTAAACTCTAAATCTGATGGAAAATATGGTCACATTCCCTCCAAAGATTCAAATCAAATTTATATAGAGCTAATTTGGGTTTTGCCAGAGTGAATTTCAGATGATTTAGCCTATCTTGCCACATACATCATATTTGCGAGTCCCAATCCAATGCACTTTTGCACATTCCAATGCACTTCTACCCAAAGGAAAAAATTTATCCATACCAGTTTGGAGCTTCTAAAAATCTTATACACTTTTACAAGATGTAGTTCAAAGCTTCAACCTTTTGTCCTCTCCGAGAAGGCTGACCTACAGAATGTTGTTCCATCTAAAATAGATGTTAAATTAAAATCGGAGACAAGATCAGGGAAACAATATGCTAACTCAATCCTTTCCTTCTACTGATAAGCCTTCAGATATTTTGAGGAAGATATGACGATAATCGAGTTATTAGATTGCTTGATAATCAAGCTGGTTTTGCCAATTTATCAATTGTCGTGCAGCAAGATCTGGATACCAAGCCTTGAATTTGAGAATGAATTGGACATCATTATTCAGTTTTCCCATTCTGATCTATTCCTTTCCCTGCTCAATATTGATTCTGCCTTTCTCCCTCAATTCCTTTCTTTTCTTCACTTCCTCTCTTTTTGTTCCAAACCAACTTGACTTCAATTGAGCTTTGCCAACTGATCAGTGAGAATGGTGTCACAAATGGATCCATATATACTCAAATCATTTTGTCCTACTAGTTTTTGACATCTTTCAAATAAAAGTAGTCAAGAAGAATAATTTACTATAAAACAAATAATTTTAGTTAACATTTGTTCAAACAAAACACTCCTAGCCTAGAGTAATTTCCTTCTGCGGTAGTCCAAAAGCTGACACTGACAGCAACCAGTTCATACAGTTTCACAAAACATTTAAATCTTATGCAAGTAAGTGTGAATTGAATAATATAAGTCAATGTGATCAACATCAAAGTTGACAGACTTACATCTTTTGAAGGAAACCCATCAAAAGTAGGGTTCATGTTCATTCTTGAATTAACTGCTTCAAGCTTCAGCGAAAGGAACTACAAAACTCAATTTGTTTTGTATACAGAATTAGATTTAGTGGTTACTGAGTGAAAATACTAAATAGAGATAGAAAGATGAAGATATCCACCTCAACCTGACGCTGCAGCGATTGGATGTAATTGATTATCTCATCCAAGACAAGTGCTTTACCAATTACCTGAACATTGAAAAATAAAAGCAATGTTAAAGGCATTACAGAAACATTAATCTTGCAATGGTCTAACAGAATATTATGTTTACCTTGTTACACCCTGGCACCAAATCCTGAAGAATTTTCATCCTCTCACTGATTTTTTCTCTTCTTGCCTGCCAAAACAGTTGCTGTTATGTGCCATTCCCGTGAAAAAACAGTAAATATAAAGGTCAAAAAGTTCCAATACTTATCATTTGTTTCTGGATCAAGAAAAAATGGGCATCAGCAAGCAAAACTCGTAAGAGACAGTAAATAAAAAAAAGAGAAGAGAATTACTCTTTCTGCTAGACTGTGGCTATCGGTAGCTTGGCCCCTTCTAGCTCTCACATGAATATAGTCTTGCTTCGGTGCCTCAGAAGAAGGTTTAGTGCTTTGTTCACTCGACTTGTTACCCCCTGCGGAACTTGCTTCTGCCTCAGCTTTCAAAGCATCATTTTCAACGCTGGACCCCCCTAACTTGATCCGTTTATGGCTCCCAGAATCATTCTGTTCAAATTTCCACACATGCCATCACCACTCAACAAGTCAGCGAGAGAAAACAAAAAAAAAATAAAAAAATAAAAATAAATAAAAATACAAATAACCATGCATTTTCGTTTACTTGGTCCAAGAGAAAACAAAAGAAAAAGTGTGCGAGAGAAAAACATTGACTTTTAAAACAAAAAATCTAAATAGAACCAAATTTGAATTTCGCTTTATTTCCTTTAAAGCAAAGAGGGAAACATTGTGTCTCGGAATCAAATTTCAAAATGTTCTCCCCTAATTAACTTCAAAACAAACAAGGGGGAAAAAAGAAAAGAAATGAAATTGACTAAACCCTAGAGTTGATAATTGGTCAACAGCAGTCAGTGAGTCACTGGTAGAGTTGAAGCAAACTAGAAATGCATTTGACATGGAAAATGAAGGAATCGAAAGCAGGTAGCAGTAGCAACAGCAGCAGCCAATGAAAGGGTAAAATAGTAATAAGATTAAAAAGAGCAGTAATTAAATTAATGTAATGTTGTACATTGGATTGGTTGGCGGTGGCGGTGGCGGTGGCGGTGGAGGAGAGGAGGTTGGAGCAGTGGTCCTCTGCGGCGGCGTCCTTCCTCTTGCGCATTCCGGGCCAAATCTCGGAGAGGGAGTCGCTGATGAGAGGAGGTTCCATGGAAAGAGTGTGAGTGTATCATTCAATTGGCTTTGGATTGAATGAATGAGTTGGATTTATTAAATTGCAATTAGGAGGGAGAGGAGAGTGTTGAAGAGAAGCGTTGGGTTGGATATTCGACTCAATTCTAATTAATATCAGATACGTACCATTAACACACTCATCTTCTAAGCTCAACCTATCGATTTAGTTACTTACTATGCTCTTTTTTTCTTTTTAACGTGGATACAAAAGTAACCATGGAGCAAGAAATACATTAATTAATTTTATACCCTTAATTAAAACAAGTTCTCTTAATTTGATAAAATATATTATTATCTTTGTTTCTCTATAATAGGCATTTGAAGTTGTTTTATACAAATCAAGAAACGTAGTAAATTTCTTATTTTTTATAGAATAATTTTGATATTTTCTATTATACCATCTTTCATTTTTGCTTCATAATAAAAGTATATTAGTTGTTATAAGTAAATTAATTAAATGTTAGGTGAGATGTAAGGGTTTAATTAAAAACAAAACAATTAATATTGTCTTGAAATTTGAAAATGACAAATAAATAGAAACAAAATTTTACTAAAAATTTGACAAATAAAAAGGAACAAAAAGAGTAATTATATACTTTATAAAAGACATATACTTTAATTAGTCAAGAGAGTAAATACTATTAATTATGATAATAATATAGAACACACACTCTATTTAATTAAGAGAAAGGTGAATATTAATTAAAAGAGAAAAGTAATACAAAGGTGATTTTGAAAAAAATATAAAAATAAAATAAATTTTTTATTATCAACTAAATTAACTATTTTTCTTACTCTTAGTAAATTAAATATAGGGAAGAAAGTACTATCACTCTAAAATAATAAATAACAAAAATGTCATTTAAATTTTTAAACTTAGTCTAAATTTTTTTTTTCAACAATTTACTTTAATTGTTACTCTAAAATAACTATAGTTTAGACCTAGTTCCAAGGATTTTAATAGACAGAAAAAATAAAGGTAAAATTGTTCCACTACTTTCTTATTAGATAAGTATTTACCATATATCTATTCTCATATTTGTATAAATATTTGTTAAGTGAATATCTATTATTTATAAATATATAATAATATAAAAACTTGCACATATCCCTTAACAATAGTAGCCATTTTTCAGTGTGATGATATTTGTACGAATGCAATACAAAGTTTTGACCTTAGCTTTGGCAACGGAATAAGCATGTGCGCTATTTTCAATTGGTTTTCTCGAAAATCTAAAACACGTGAACCATTTCCTTCTCTCCTCATAAATATATCCGACTTCTTTCGCTGCACTCTAAAATTATTTTATTTTATTTTATTCTCACCACGAGGAAGGCCTCTATATATTCAATAAAAATAAAATAAAATAGAGATAGGTGATTTTAAATTAAACTATTACATTATACACTTTTGTAAATTATTTGTAGTTAATTTGTTAATAAGATTAGGGGTTGCTAAAATGTGGAGGTACCATAGAAATTCTCATAAGATTATTCAATTTATAAACATGTTTATACATAAATGTTATTATAAATTTATTGAAAAGTTTGTCACTTATTTAAGAAAATATATAGGAAAAACTAGTTTATATTTTCTTTGAATTAAAATAAAATGAATATATATTAAACTTTATAAAAATAGTGTGACGTGTAAAATAGTATTTTGATGGAAATAATAATGATGAAATCACGCTCATATATAAAGCGAAGTAAGTATTCAATATATTTTCTCACTTAAATTGTCACATTAAAAAAATATAAGTACATATGTACATATTCTTCATGAATTAAAAGGTTTAATAAATGTCAGTTTTTCTTGAAAATTACACTAAATATCAATTTTTTCACAATTGTAACTTTGAATGCTTATTACTTCCCTATATCTAGCTATTACGATACATCTACTATTTGAATATCTATTAACATCTCTCTTATTGATCATATAAAAAGATAGTATAACTTTACCCAATAATGTTTCACTATTCTTGGTTAATTTTAATTTGTAAGGTCTGGATACATACTCTTCTAATATTTTATAGGCTTAATTGCACTTTTGGTCCTTCTAATTTAGTGTAGGAGTAATTTTGGTCCTCATAATTTGAATTGCTTAATTTTGGTCCATAAATTTAAATAATAGGCAATTTTAGTCTCACAAACAATTTATCATTCAAAATTTAACAGACGTTAATGATGTGAATTTTATGCTAAATAAACATTAATTATATATCATTTAATTTCTTACGTGTGAAATTATTTAATATTCAAATTTTAAAAATTTTAAATTCAAATAACATTGAAAATAAAATGAAAAGGGTATTGATATCAATCGCAGTGAGAATTTTTCACTAAAATATAATTTTTTTTATTTTTATTCTTTTGCGTTTTGGATCTGAGCATGGTATAAAACTGGATCCAGAACGGCCCGTTCTCCTTTCAGAACGGCCCGTTCTCCATGCAGCACTTACAGAACGGTCTGTTTTCCTTTTAGAACAGGCAGTTCCGGATGCAAAAATACACAATGACAAATGGATCAAAATGGGCCGTTCTACTTGGACGTTCCAGTTTCAAAATTAACAAACTACGCATGCAAGCAGAATGGCCCGTTCTACTTGGAGAACGGACCGTTCCAGTTGCAACATTAACACAACCTGAACTACAAACAAAAAAGAAAAAAAATAAACATTACTCAGAATTCGGTTCCCCGAGAACCGAATTCTGAGCATGAATAGTAAAAGATGCTACTTCTATAAATAAAGTGGAACAGGTGCTGTTTTGGTAAAAAAAAATTAAAAAAATTTTATTTCAGTAAAAAATTCTCGTAGTGATTGTTGGAAAGAGATGATATTAGTGGCGATCATGGCAGAGGTGTTGGAAGAGTACATGACGTTACTAGCAAGGGTGCTGGTGAAGAAACAAAGGGAAAGGTATAGAGGATGAGAAAACGAATTTGAATTTAAAATTTTTAAAATTTGAATATTAAATAATTTGACACGTAAGAAATTAAATAATATATAATTAATTTTTATGTAGCATAAAATCCAGATCATTAGCGTCTGTTAAATTTTGGATAGTAAATTATTTGTGGGACTAAAATTGTCCATTATTTGAATTTATGGACAAAAATTAAGCAATTCAAATTATGAGGACCAAAATTACTCCTACACTAAATTAAAAGGACCAAAAGTGTAATTAAGCCTATTTTATATTTTATAAACTTTCATCTCATAACCTCTCACTTCTAGTTCCTCTTTGATTCTCATTTTTTATTTATTTAATAAAGTTACATCTAAAATCCACTTCTCACAGCGACCGGTGTTAATTCTTTTAATATAATTTGTGAATAGAACAATAATTAGGATATGATTCCAAAGAAGAACAATAAATGTTAAAAAATATGAAGAATCGAACTTTCCATTGTGAATATGTTCACAATATGTAAGTTTTATATCATCTTTCTCTATTTTGAATATAATTATTGCATATCAATGTATTTCATGTTAAACATGACTTATTCTCTTTTGTTCAAAATAAAATTAGGCTGCATATATTATTCTCAATTGATTTTTATAATATCATTCTAAATATTGTCGCTCTTAAAAATCCTTTTGGAAATGGTTTTGAGATATATGTTAAAATAAAAAGTCTAGAATATATTTAACTTAATGCTGCCAAGTATAATAGGTCTTTTATATGGTCTTGAGAAAGTAGGTTGGTTTACTCTAACTTATATATCCGAAAATACATTTGTTATGATCGTCAAAGATAAATTATGTTATAAAGTTGATTATTAGAAAATAAATTTTTCAAACTCTAAAACCATTCTTTCCCAATATGTCTTGATCCAGAAGATAAGCGAGCAAGAAAACAAATAGAAACCTTACACCCTTATGAATATTTTTACAAGTTATTCATATATATGACAGTGTTTATCTATTGAGTTTTGTCATCGTGCTCTCAAAAACTACAAATCCTATTGACATATTGACTCACCAATTCACTGTCATTTGAGTGGAGGATGAAAAGATTTTAACACAACTAACAATATCAAAGAAGAAACTAATATTCAATTTGGTGTAATGAAGGATAAAAAGAATTATTTTTACTCTTATGTCATGTATTAACTTAAAATAGTTTATCATTCAAGATAAATAATATTGATTAATCAATTTATTGTAATTTGGCTCTTGAAATTTATGATTAATATCACATTTTGCTGCTTGATCAAAATCAATGATTTTCTTACATTCTCCTTTCTTGTTGTAGTTTTTCTTTTTAAACATATATTAATGTAATTATTGAAATTAGCAAACCATGAAATATATATTTTATGCGAAGAAATTGATGGATTGCTAAATTATAAAAAAAAAAAAAAGAGTGTGTAGATATAATATACATGTTTTGAGATCCAATTGAGCCAAATGAGACTTTATATATATATATATATATATATATATATATATATATATATATATATATATATATATATATATATATATATGCTTTGAAGATATCAACCAAGTCATTGACAATTGGGAGATTCTCAAAATACTCCTGGATGAGTTATACATCCCAGATAAAACCAAACATGTCTGCAGTTTTGATTACATAATTAAAACTGCAGAAAATAATATACCTCTTGATCCACAAGCTGGTGAGTAATTCCGTCTTCTGACAAACATGCTAGGAAGTATAAATACCTCAATATAGGTTGTGTTCATATATATATATATATATATATATATATATATATATATATATATATATATATATATATAAGACGAAGGATCTGTTTACTCTAAAATGTCTAGCTATACTTACTCTGTTCAATAACTCATATTTTATATCAAATTTAAACAATTCAACCGTTAAATTTAATGTTCTTAATGCATAGATCAAATCTGTAAATTTTTTAAAAATTTTGAAAATCATTTAATACTTCATTTTATTAATTAAAATCAATGTATAAAATAATTTTATGATTATCCATCAATTTGAATTAATAAAATGAAGTATCAAATGATTTTCAAATTTTCTAAAAATTTGCAGACTTGATCTATGCATTAAGAACTTTAAATTCAATGGTTGGATCATTGAAATTTGATGTAGAACATGAGTTATTGAACATAGTAAGTCTAAATAGACTTATTCCTAGAATAAACGGATCCCTCCTCTATATATACTAACGGAGTTGAGACACTTCGTGTCTATAATAATTACACATAAACATGATATTAGAAGATTATAGATAGTTATTTAGATAGGATATAAAAAAAAATTACATTGCGGTATAATAGTTCACTAAAAAGTGGAGGTCAAAAATAGTTATATACCCCAATCCCTTTTATTAATAGGTATATATGTGTTTATGTGTGTGTTTTAAAAAAACATTAGCTAAATGAGGTAAATATGCAAATTAAATGTAACTGAATGGCTATTGTTTCAGCTTAACAAGGTAAATGTGCAATTCAATGACTATCGAAAAAAGTTTCATGTATTAGGTAGACGAAAAATTGATACAAACTTTATTATGAGAAATGAAAAAAAAAATTAAAATGCAAGTGACCCATTTATGCTATTTGTGCAAAATTAGAAATTTTGAAAAATCACCTTATTATAATTTCTATTCACATGTTATTTTTTTTAATAAATTCACAGGTTATTTAAAATTATATATTTTTAATACAACTATATATTAGTCATCTAGTTTATTTAAAGATTAATACTTTGGTTCTAATAATTTTTATTATTATTTTATGCACATATTAAGTCAATTTATTTTCATATACTCAAAACTTATTCAAATGAATATTAAAAATTAAAATCAATTTGAATTTTTCACATGAGTGTCGGTAGATGAAAATTTAAAAATAGGATAAATTGAAAAAAAATTTATATTAATTATGAAATAAATTGAAGTTTAAGTGAGTATTAATTTGATATTATTAGTATTGACTTGTTTTCTGAATTAAAAATATTAAAATAATAATAACAAAAGAAATTAGTTTTTTTGTTAAAATTATTAAATTATATTTAATTAAGATGATTTTTTTTACAAACATGTTATGTTTATAGAGTAGTGCATATTAAAAATATTTATAATTATTGTTATTGTCAAAAGATTATTTTGTATTCACTCTCACACTTAAAAACTTTTTAGAAGATCACTCATCCCTAAATAATTATAAGTCAAATACACTTAATTTTAAAGTTCTTAAGTGATGAACTACAAAACAATAAATGCATCATAGGAGTGACGGCTTAGAGTCCCATTTTATAAGGTTGCCAAAAAATTATGTAGCCTATATAATATAAAAAATAATTACATAATTAAATTATGTACAAAATTATTATAGAAAATAAATTAATTACAAATAATTAATTAATAGGTGACGTTTTAACTTCACAACAAAAATTTATCCATAATTTTAAGAAAATAAATCAATAATATAAAATGTAAAGAAGAAAATGTGATATATTATTAACTTATTTGCTTTTATTTCTTTTGGTGTGAACCTCCCGAAGTTTCAAAGCAATGTTATTAACAAGGATTGTCTTGAACTTTATCTTTTTTCCTTTATCTCAAACTTCTCTGATTCTATCTCTATTATTTTCTCCTACTTTGCTAGAGTCTTGAAATCAAATTGAGAATCTCCACGTGTTAGATATTGCAATATTCTTTGTGACTTGTCACCATTATTGATCATTTTTTTTATTGCAAAATAGTTTCTAAGGATAATTCATAATATCATGCTTATGTATAATACATTTAGTCATTCTTTTAGCAGATGTGCATTTAGTTATCTATTGTATACATTTGAGCTTGAGAATTGAGGTCGTAGTAGGCAATATTCAAATAATTATGTAAGATGCCATTTTTTTCAAATTATCCAGGGCACCCAAAAAACTCAAAGCCATGAATGCAATCCTAAATACACAACAAATAACATAAACTAGTCTCAACATGCATTGACTTCATTTGTAACTCCTTTCGCTTGAGTTCCTTCATAAGTTTATTCACAATCTCATTCGCAATCAAATTCACGAGAGCACATATACCATCACATAGCACATATTTATCTCTCATAATGTGTCTTCACCATATATCTCCTAAAAACACTTCTACTTTTTTTTTATATGAAAATACTCACGTGACAAATGAAAAAAAAAGTGAGTTTTGAAAGTTCTTTGGGATAGGTTGAATTTGAGTGATTGTTAGATGGTTAGGTTCTATGCATAAAAAAAATGAGAAGTATATGGTGATGACATATTATGAGAGATGATCATGTGCTTTTGTGGTAGTGTATATAACCTAATGACTCTATGAATATGAATATGCTTAGGAAGGAACTTAACAAATGTTGCGAGTTGAAAAGCTAATGTTATTTATTGAGTCACGATGCTTACTTTCTTAAATTTGAGTTTGGTTTGTGAGAAGATAGTGTTTTTAGGTTAAAATGACTTAAAGTAGGTTTAACAGGCAACAAATACTAACATTTTTTTTTTCATTTTACCATTTATTAAATTTCTCTCATTTTGTTCGATAATTTCAAAATAGCACATTTTATCTTCATATTTTCAAGATATTACATATTTTTCTCCTATACTTTTAAAATATTATACATTTTGTCTGTATAATTTAAAAAAATTATGTCCCCTAATTACATATCATCATGTTAGTGCCAGACATAGATCCATATAATCGACATGTGTACTACCATATCAATATCTTATGTTATGTCAACAGATAACATTTTCATGTTAACAATCAACTAATAGAATGAATGCTCAATTAACAAAAGGAAGCAAAATTTGCCAAAAATAAAAAATAAAAAACTTACAGAGTAAAATTCCCAACATTGGATACAAGAATTTCAATTAAGCAAAACAATTTTTATGTATACTGAATAACTCCATGGTCAAATTTAATAGACTACTCATCACGTGTCCTCTCTGCACTTCCTTGAGAGGCTATACGTAGAGTTGTAAAATTGGTTAACTCGACTCGTCAAGTCATTGCTTGTAAAATGGGTTCGCTTGACTTGACCTAAATTTCTATGACCATTGATTTTGTAGGTTAATACGATTTATTGGGCAGGCTAAATTTACTTTTTACTTCCTATTTTGTTTAAATTTTACAATGAAAATAAAAAATAGGCTAAAAACCTATTTTAGTCCTTTATAATAATTGTTTGTTTCAATTTAGTCCCACTTTTATTTTTTGTCTCAATTTGATTCCTAATAAATTAATTGGTTGCAATGTAGGACTTCCGTCCAAATTATTTAAACGGAGATAGCTATTAGCCACGTGGCATGCACGTGGATGCCACATAGATGCATAGATGGATGCCACGTGGATGTCAAATTTTTTGAAAACACCTGGAATCAGAACGGGCCGTTCTAGGTGCACTCTTGGTGTGTTAATTTTGCACCCGGAACGGCCCGTTCCAGGTGCAAAATTAACACACTAAAAATGCAACCAGAACGGGCTGTTCTGGTTCTAGACTGCTACACACATACGGTTAATGATTATAGTTCACGGTTGTGAATTGTGGAAGGAAAAAGACCCAAGGTACAAAGCTTTTTAAACACTGGATTTGGTAATATTGTCAATAGAAATTGATAACTTCAATTGCTAAACAGTTGGACTATACAGTGTATCATTAAAGACAATGCAGTGTATCACTAAAGACAATGGTAACAGATTTTATTTCATTGTTAGTTAAACTGAAGTGAACCACTTACTACCAAATTGACACTATATAGTAAAGGATGAAATGACATGGTATTTTTTCTTGAAGTCATTAACGATGTACTCCAATAACAACAACCTGTTCTTGAAGAGGTAGAACCTAAAGTAAAGAAAAAGGATACACAGGACTAACATTTCACCACACAACCACATGCAGGGACGGATTTAAGTTAATCATAGTGGGGGCACTTGCCCCACTAAAATTTTTTTCATTCTTTTTTTAATATATAAAATATTAAAAATTTTATAAAATATATATTATTAATTATATTTTAATATCTTGTTATATCTAATATAATAAATACATTAATATTTTTTATATATTTTATTTTATTGTTTAATTGTTTTTTATTTTGTGATAAAATTATCTTCATTTTTAATGAAGAAAAAATTTACTTACTTCAAGATTAAGTCTTGATAGATTTATTTTACTTAATAATTAATGTTCTATATCAAATTTTTAAAAATTTAATTGTTAAATTAAAAAGCTTTTCATGTATAGATCAAATTTATAAAAATTTTTAAAAAATTAAAAATCATATGATACTTCGTTAAATTAATTCAAAATAACATATAAAATATTTTTGTTTTAAATGAGTGTAAAAATTTAGAGGACACTAAAAGAAAACAAATTAATAATTTTATTATGTTTATTCCATTAATTTTTATCATTTTATTCCTCTAATTTTAAATAAGTTGCAAAAATTCTTAAGTGACACTTAAATATTTCTTCAGACAGAAAGGGAAAAAGGAAAAGTTATCACTCTATTTATAAGAAAATTGTATTTTATAAAAATAAGTAATTTTAAAATTTTTACCATAAAAAATATTTCAAAATTATTATAGTTCTGGAACGGGCTGTTCTGAAACCAGAACGGCTCGTTCTGGTTTCAGAATGGGCCGTTCTGTTGTACTCGTAGTGTGTTAATTTTGCATCTGGAACGGTCCGTTTCAGATGCAAAATTAACACACCAAGTGTGTACCCAGAACGGGCCGTTCTGGTTCCAGGTGTTTTCAAGATATTTGGCATCCACGTGACATCCACCTATGCATCTACGTGGCATGCACGTGGCCAACAGTTAACTCCATTTAAATAATTTAGACGGAAGTCCTACATTGCAACCAATTAATTTATTAGGGATCAAATTGAGACCAAAAATAAAAGTTGGACTAAATTGAAACAAACAATTATTATAAGGGACCAAAATAAGTTTTTAGCCTAAAAAATAATACCTAATCAAGTAAACTCAGTAGGTTTCGAGCATAAAATTATTGGCCTGACCTAGTAATAGAAAATAAATATATGTGAGATGTATCACATGAGAATGAAAATAATTAATCACAACCTTCAAATTTAAAATAGAAAATTGAGATTAAAAGACACTTCAAATCACAACAAAAATCATCATTATTATTGTCATTGTTACTACTATCACCACTACCTAACAATGATAGTGGCAAAAATAAGTAATAATAATGTTGGTGACAACTGCGATGAATACACTAATAAGGTAATGATAGCAATAAACATTGTGATAGAGGCAATGATAAGAGCAACTACATCACTAATGACGACAATAATAATATATAATATTGATATAACTTACATTATAAGTACTAATTTATCGTGTCTCTTTTAAATTATAGTTTAATCAAAATATACATATCCTACTTTTAAATATCAATAACAATATATGAAAGTAATAGAGTATTTCCATGTACACAAATTTTAAACTATTTTATTCTTTTAATAATTACTCTATTTTTAAATCACACTCTTTTACTATCTCTTTTTATTATTTTTTTTCTACTTTCCCGTAAATCTTTAATTAACTACTCATTTTATTATCTATTTTTAATTTTTTTTAAAATAATAGAGATAGGAAGTGTCTCTTATCGCCTAGTATTTTAATTTATCCTCCATAGTTCAAACAACTCTGCTCGAGTTGAATATCCTCCGAATTACATTATCATTCGTATGATTAGTGTCAATTATCTATCAACATTTTCTCCTTTGTTTGGTAAGTATATGCAATCATCTCATGCTAAGAGGATGAGTAACACGTTTCATCAATCAAGAGGTAAAAGTAATATTACCTATTGACAGTATTAACCCTCACTTACCAAAGTTTTCACTCACAAAACCAACACTTACCATTGCCTAACTTGTTTAGTCAAAAAGTGATTATCAACCAAGAGAGGTAACTAAACCCGCGAAAGTTTCAGTTTGCAATGCCCAAATGCGGATTAATAGTTAGTTTCACGTGATGCAATTGCAACTTAATTTTTGACTGACAAATTAATTAATGTTTGTAGACAAGGCATTGGACATTATGGTTTGTGTCTCATGAGAGTGAGTGGGTGTGAGTTTGGTTCTTGAATCTTAATTGGGTTATATAAAAGTGCTTAAAATCAATTCAAATGTGGAATTAAGCCGTTTCCGTCGCAGTGTCTCCAACTCATTCTAGAGACACATGCCTTGACATTCGAATGCATTGCTAAATGGAAGCTTTCGGAGTTAAACCAAAGCTTGGCATGCTTGCTACATATCAAATTGTTAGAACATGGGATTTATTTAAATAAAATTATGTAGAAGCATTCCCAGTGGATCTAGAAATTTTAAATAATAGGGACAAAACTTATTCATATATTTGTAATATTAAAATTTTACATATAAATTTTAAAAGTATAAATATATATCATAATTATTTTTTTACAAATTTTTATATCTACGATTACAATTAAGGATGAAAATAAATTAGGTTAAACTAGGTTATATTATAATTTAATAGGTTTTAACCTAATTTTCTTTAAAAATAAATGTCCTAAATATGACTTATTTATCTATCATAGACATTTTTTTAAGTATTTGGTTAGAACTACAATCTTAAAGACCTACTTTATAATAATTTCACTAATAAAAACATAAAAATAAATATGTTAAATCTTATAAAAATCAAGTTTGATTTATTTATGATATAAACATGTTTTTAATATATGATATAAATTTTTAGGTGATAATTTATTTTAAAACATATTTTATAATAAAAATTCTAAATAGAACATAAATTTTCTAATCATTTCTAATTTAATTTTTTTAATCAACATATACAATCTCACTATCTTTATTATTTTGATCTTTTTAATCAACATATATAATAAATTGAAAGCATAAAAGGTAATCATATATGCAGCAAATTTTATTTTATCAAAAAATAATTTTTTAATATATTATATTATATATGTGAGCATTAATATATATATATATATATATTATAATTAAAATTTTTAAAAATTAATTCATTATTAAGGAGTATTTTTTATCACATATGAAAACTAATCTCTTTCGAAAATTTGACAAATATCAAATAAATAAACACCTTATCTAAATTTATATTTTATATATAAGATAATTTATATATATATATAATAGTAGTGGGGGCAAGTGCCCCACTCTATTTAACGTAGATCTGCCCTGAACATCTATGTGGAAAAAAAAATTTAATAATTTTTTCTATAAGATAAAGTCTTATTTTTAGTTTATGAAGAGACTTATGCATAAGTTAAAAATAAGATTTTGTACAAGTTAATTGAGTTATGGAAACAACTTTTATAAATTAATTTATACATAAACTAATTTTAATTTATAATAAAGTTTATTTTATTTTATTTTTAATTTTCTATCCTAAGTGTTTTCGAAGAAGTTCATCATTCTTAACATTATGACACTTATAATCTTTAATTAAAAATCAAAGTTTGACTCTCATTTTAAATATGAAATTACAATAACAAGTATCACTCCATATAAAACACTTATAATCTTTAATTAAAAATCAAAGTTTCACTGTCATTTTAAATATGAAATTACAATAACAAGTATCACTTCATTTTTATATGGACTAAACACATAAGAGATATACCTTCCGATCATTAAAAAAAATAATACTAACAATCTTTTTTACTCAGTTTCTCTATTTATTTAGATTCAGAGATTAAATTTATACTTGTCTAAGAGTTTAGTATTCTTAATTATCTAATATGAATTAAAAGAATACCTTATTTAATAATTTTTTATCCGACCATTTTTATTTTATATATTCTATATACATTTTAATCTAAAGTTATTTAATGCATATCAGAATCAACATTATGTATACTTCTAAAAAAATATGAAAATAAAAAATATTTAGTTATATTACTATTTATTTTCAATTTTTATAAAATTTATTTAACACAAACAATTTAAATCTATAACAATATATAAAGATAATAGTATATTTTCACTTATACAATTTTTTTTTACTATTTTATCTTTAAAATCATTTTAAAATCACTCTTTTTTAATATCCCTCTTTCCACTATCTTTTTTATTTTTTATTTTTTTACTTCTCCTAAATCTTTGCCTAATCACCCATATTTTATTATTATTATTATTATTATTATTATTATTATTATATTTTTTAAATAATAGAAACATGCAGTACCTCTCTCACTAAAAATGATAATTATAATATCTTAGATAATGTTTAAATAATTAAAATTAAAAGAAAAAATATACATGACCTTTTTAAGTAGTTGTATAATTATAAAATACTAACTTTTAATCTTCTATAGTTGTATAACCTAACTTTATAATTCTCATTTCTCACTATAAGAAAAGTTCTAACGAAATATGTTTATACAAAAATATTTATAACCACCAACAACAACACCATTGTCGTTGATGCTGCTTTTGCTACCATTATTATTGTTGTTGTTGCCACCATCGCTATTAATAATGGTGACAAGGGTAACAATGGTGGCAAGGGTTGTGGAAACTATGGCGATGTAGTATTGGTAATGGTGGCGGCAATAATTATAGTGGTTGAGGTGGTGGTCACAATGATGATGGTGGTGGAAGCGATGATGGTAGCAACATTGGTAATGATGACAATTGTGATGACGATTATAATATAGATAACTATAATGGTGGGAGTACGTGGTAGTTTTGTTTATAACTTTTTAATTTGGGTTGTCTATTTTAATCTAGTAGTTATTATCAATAGCTCTTGTTTCTTGTTCTTATCGAACCCTGCATGTGCTCCAACGATGAGAAGATGTCTGTGTTGCTCCAATATTTGTGGTGATGGGGCACCTACAAAGACAATATGACGCTCAAGTTAAAGGAAAATTTAGGCTAGAAATCAAATTAGGATAGAATGGTACTTGTTTCCCATATATAAGTGGACTAATAGTGTTGTGTGATTTTAGGAGATAATCTCGCATGATGTTTGTAGTTATACTCTTATCTTATATGCCAAAATTTTAACACTTTCTTTTGCTTTAGCAAAAATTGCACCAAAATTATGCAACAATGTTAACATAAACAAAATGGCAAGGAGACAAACTTAAAAAAATATAATGTGAAACTAATTGTGAATCCCAAACTCATGAACTCAAAAATATGTTAGGGAAACCCCGAATGTTGTATTCGTGAACCAAAATTCGTTCTTGATGGTAGCATCAACCTTGGCAAAAACAATATCTTTAGGCTTGAGCTCGATGGCGACAACAACTTACTTGAGCACGAGGACCTGCAAGTGGTCGCACCAAGGTGCGTAGAAGCCCACAGCAGTGTCGGCACAATGAACATGACAAACGCAAATGCGACAAAAAAGACATAATACAACAAATATTGACAAATATGATAGTGTGGATGGCACGAGGGCATGGAATGTGATGGTGGCAATGTGGTGCAAGATGGTTGGGTGAGAGGGCTTGGTTGAGAGAATGGGCAACATGGATTGAGCAAAAAGTATGTTTATGGGAGTACCTAATTTTAAAAATTTGTGGGATATTTAAAATTGGCCAGATGTCAACCAATTTTAAAAATAGATTGTGTAATTACAAAATTGTCACGGCGTGTTTTTAAAATTAGTCATGTGGTAACCAATTTTTAAAGTTTGATCTGTATCTATTTTTTGCACCATTGTAGTACTAAGTCAAAACATTTTGAAAGTGGACTAAGAGGATATGCAATTGACACATCGTCCCAACATAACATACCATGTCATATCATATGGTTTTATCTTCATCCATAACATATCATATATTCCATTTTATATCAAATCATATTGTTCAAACATCTTCAAAACAAAAACATAGACATTAAGATCAAGCACTAAAAGTTTGTTTGGGGGGTGGGGGGTGTTGCACTTAACCCTAAAGCAATAGCAAACAAGGATTGCTCTTCGGAGCTCCCATGTTTTGCGGCACACCACTAACACTACGCATCAAACATCATCGAAATTAAAACATAGACATTAAGATCAAGCACTATATTTAACCTTAACACTTAGCATCAAAAGCAATTAGACAAAAGGTTTCTATTGGAGCTCTTATATTTAACCTGCCACACAATATACTTAGAATGAAAAACAATTTTTTTTTTTTAAACTCTCATGTATAGCGTAGACTTGTTTATCGCAACATTAAAGTCAATATGTCTCTTTATGATTTTACATTTAACGAGACAACACGTATTTTGTTTATGGAAATAACTCTTTCTTACAATCTCACTTTCTGCAATTTCTTATTTTCTTTTCAATGTAATATCTATCAATTAAAGGATATTTTGTTCGTGGAAAGACAAAAACAGTTTTTACATTTTAGTTTCGAAACGTAAACTACCCACATTCTGATATTGTTCAATATACTTTCACGTATACTTTAATTTTTATTTTGTTTTTATTTTTAAATAAATATGGTGGCGCATAGCGACTCTTTTTCACTTAGTATATTATAATATTTTTTAAATTTGTCATTTTTTACTTATTAATGTCCTGTTGTATACATATCTCATATCTGCTATTCTTCCAAGTAGGTGTCTCATTATATTATTTATCTCTACTTTTGTTAGCATTATTACGCTAACTACCATGGATAATTGGGTAGTAGAAAGAATTTGTTGGCTTTAATCTTCAGTATCGTTAAATTATATGACAAAGAATTTTTTTGTATTTGTTTATTATAATGAGAAAATAAGTAAAAGACAATGAACGTGTTATATTTAAGTGCAATGAGCTGATAAGTTTTTTTTTTTATAAAATGTCTGAGCTTATAAGCTTTGTTGTGCTTAAAATAAGTAGTATAATACTCTAGGAAATAGTAAATGAAGAATTATATTATAGTAAGAGTAAAAACGAAAAAAGACGATAATAGGTTATAAACTCGCAATATTTGGAATATATAACATATGGAAAAAAAATCATAAGTTAGTGAAATAAATTCATTTACTAACATTTCTTTTAGGATAATGAACTCATAGGTTAATTAAATAAATTTTAAATTAACTATTTTTTTATTATCAAATATACTTGTAGAGTTTGACACCAAATTTGTGATATTTGAACAATCCCGAGATCTTTGCAGGAGAGAGGGTTAAAACTCTAGCGGTCCACGTAAGTGTGAATTTGGGCCTCATGTAGCAGGTAACTAGACCCAGATCTAAATTCTGATCTAGAACAGCATTAAAGGGTATAATAATAACTAATAATTTTATGGGATTTCTAAGGTTTAGGGTTAGGTAAATTTGCTTATCATAAATATTTCCCATTTTCATTTGCATTAAAGCATTATGAGGTTGTGACATCATGTTAAAATGAAATTATTTTATACACTGCTTGAATAAATGATAACATTAGGTAGACTGAGGTTTTGCACTAAGCCCATTTCATTGTGAATGAAGATGTATGATAACTTTCTTTTTGGAGTACAACCAATAACACACTATGAATATTACCTTTTATTTCTACAAATCACCTCAGATTTTACATAGCTAACGATTCAATTACGTAACCTGTATCCGTTAGAGAAAACCCAACAAGGGTAACTCAATTTGCTGCACATTTGATGAAATCATAAACGGGCTTGACAGATCCAATATAACTAATCCCAATCATTTGTTGACAGAGGTCCAAAAGATATAAGAGAACACACGTGCTCAGATGCTAAGAACAATGTCTGAATGAAGACGTATATAAAGGTACAACTCTGGATATTTCAGCAATGTTTCTAATAGCTTAAACCTGCTGACAAGTCAAAAATTCACGTTTCAATGTTTTTAAAGGGTAAGTACATTATAACTGGAAATCCTGCTCAAGAAAACAACAAGATAGAGAATCTGGCGCTATAGCTCATGATAGACAGCCCCTTCAAGATTTTTCCCTCAAGTGTAAGACGCAACAAATTAATAGATTTCTCCATACACAGACAGACGACTTCCTAGCATTGCTCATTCAGAAAATTATATACAACCAAACCAGAGTTTAGAAATTGAGAATGATAACAGATCACCAATATTGTCAAAGCAAAAAAGAAAGCTTCTACTTCCATGGACTTGGCTGCCGAGCATCTCGGAAAACAGAAGTGCCACCAGATGCTGCTGGGGAAGGGGATGATGCAATGTAACTAGTTCCCGACACAGATACTGAAGGCAGGTTCATGGGATTTCCCTGATGACCTGAGAGAGCAAAGCGTGATGGACTACCTGCAGCTCCCAAATTTGCTCGAGAAGGATGTGAAATCTTCATGGAAAAGATAACAACTAGGCATCAATATATATCATATATATATATATGATGAGAAAACAGGGAAACTCAAAGGTAATATTATATTAATGGGCTCTTCTTCCCTCTAGCCTGCCTTTACTCTGTACTCGTATGTTCAATAAGTATAATCTATACCATTTGCATAAAGGCATGTTTATATGCATTAAGGTAGTTATTGTTAGACTTGGTAACTAACTACAAAACAAGAGAAAATTAAACAGATAACGTAAAGCTGAGTTACATGAATGCAGCCTAGACAATGACACAGCATGTTCATACTCTACACATATAAGTTAGTTTATAGAATCGTAACAATCAAAGTGTCAGACAATGAGACAACAGAGTAAACATGACCGACAATAAATTCAATTTAGCCTCTGTAAAATCCAATATATACAAATTCAACATATTTTGATACTTAATTCAACCCTTTCCGGAGCCAAGTCTGCAACTTAATGGGGCTAAATGAGGTGCTCAGCATTTCACATTAGGAAGTGAGTAATTTGGATTTAGTTATAGTTATAAGTTAGGCTATTTTAGAATGATGAAATGAGGTGAAATGGAATGGAATGGTATTTGGTTCTATTGTTTAGATAGTTTAAAATTAAATGAATGGAGCATTTTATCATAAAACACCCAAACAATGGAATCGTAACTTTATTTCTACCATTATTAGATATCTAAACAAACATAACTCTGACTATCCTGCCATACTTGTCCCTCCTACATGCACCCAACAACTTATATATTCACAAATTCATGCCAACAACCCTGATCATACATCTGAATCTCAACCAAAAAAAACAGATGACAGTTAAACAAACCAAAACACATCAACATTCAACGAAACATGAACTCACAGTAATAATCATATACATTACCACATTCTGTTGAATGCTGGGGGTCCTCCGAAGAGGGGACTCTGAAGAAGGTGACATGCTACTTGGCCGAAGCATATGGCGAGAATGCATAGTATTGTTATTAGCAAACTCATCCCCTTCACCACCATCAACATCACCAACAAGATTTCCCTCTGATCCCAACCTTGGGACCATGTGCCTGGTCATGGAACCAGTATCATTTGTTGCATCCCCTTGAAGTGGAACTGAAGGAGCACGCATCACAACCACTTGCATACTACTTCGTCTCTTTAACTCCTCCTCGGCATTCAATATCTGCCAATTAACACAGCCCAACCTATCACTCACATACGAGCAATGCTAGCAATACACTTTTTACACTCTTTCATTGGTTAAAACTAACTGAAAACTATGGAATCATAAAGGATACTAATTAAATAAGAAGTAGAGCCCACACAATTTTGTGATTTCTAACAAGTTTCAGCCAACAATAAAGTATTGCTAACATTTCTCTTCACAAAATGCAAGGATACACATAGGACACAACACCCAAATGCGAAACAGCTTTGCCAATCAATACCAAATCCTCTGCATAAAAAGAACAAATGAAACGTGGCTCTTTATTATTGAATAATAATAAGCTAAAAATTTAGAAATCTCGGTGGATCATTAATATTTCATCAAACGTTGAATTTTGTGATTTCTAACAAAGGTGTCAATAGTACAGAATCTGATACTAAAAGTGTGCTAGCATTTCTCTTCATAATGCAAGCATATACAGAAGACACAACGCAACACCCAAACGCAAAATAGCTTTCCCAATTAATACCAAATCCTCAGCATAAAAAAGAACGAAGGACTCGTGTTTCTTAATTATTGAAAAGCGAATTCTATATCTGACCGAATTTGATCACATTCCATCGAATTTAGAAGCTCACAGGGGGAAACCAACCCTTACCTGCTTCAACACCAGCACCAGATTATGCTTATTATCATTCAACCCTTGCAACTTATCCTCAATTTCCTTTTTCCTCTTCTCCTCTTCGTCAAGCAGATCTACATTGTCAACGACCTAGCCATAAAACAAACACGCGGCAATAGCCAACAAACGCATAAATTAACCGATCGAAACCAAAACACAATTCCGCTAACTAGACCGCTGAAAACCGGTTACCGGCTCATTCGGTTTCTCCGTGGAAGCAGCAACACCGACGGACGGTTTCTCCTTCTCGGAAGGCTCTTCGCTCTTGAGCGAATCAGGTTCGGCGAGCGGTGTCTTGGCGGAAGCGACGGCGACGAGCGGCACTTCTTTGCGATCCTCGTGCTCTTGGGAGGCGGTGGAAGGGCCTTCGCCGGGATTGGCGGGGTGGGAGCCGTTGGAGAGAGGGTTAGGGTTAGGGTTAGGGTTAGGGTTTGAAGCGTGAAGGCGAGAGAGTGCCTTGGAACGACGAGCGAGGAGGGATTTGAAGTCTTTGAGAGTGATTCTGGGGCCTGGCATTGGCCATCGACGAGGCGCTTCCGCTACTCGGTGAAGGTTTCCTCTGTAAAGCGAAATTGCCACCATATTTGATTCTTCTTTCTTCTCACTCATCTTCCGCGCCACAATTTGGGTCTGTTATATACGTTCCTATACATACGCAAACAAAGAATTTCAAATATTTTCAATATATTTTCCTTTCTAATAAACAACCAAACACTCATCTTCAATTTCCTCTTTATCTAAGCAAGACCCTCTACCTCTACATATTTATTTACCTAATAATATGTCATTTTTAATTCAATAGTGAGTTTTGAAAATAGTTATAAGATAAAAACTAAAAATTGTATATTTTATTTATGTTATTTTTTTCAATTTATTTTGTCATTTTTAATGTTGGTAACTCGGCTAAAGTTTTTTTTTTTTTATAAAAAAAAAAAGCGATTATAAATTATGGAATAGAATACTATAAAGTATGGGAAACCTTCAAAAAAAGTAAAGGAAACAGATTTAAAATAAAAGCATAATATTTTTAATATGAAGAAACAAGTTTATTATGTATTGATTGCTGACGTGTAAATTAAAAACACAACTAGTTTTATTCCATCGTTAATTGAAATCCGCGAGAGATTCATGGAATGCAACCCAGCCCCAACTAGTTGGTATATTGCATTCTCAATGGCTACAAATCTAACATTTTGATATTTTAAAAATAAAAGTAAAAGTCACCATATTTATTTATATAGTTTTTTTTTATGAATTTAAGTTCTTAAAAATTATAGATTACTTGTTGTAAAGATTACCTCAACTATATTTATAAATAAAAAAATTGAATTTCAAACAGTAAACTTTATTAGTTATTAATTATAGAATTTAGTTTGGACTTTAGATTTCTCATTTAGTGTTCTAGAACAGTGATAAATTTCATGGCATTAAATTGTTTAGCTCAAACATGCTAGAATAATAGTCAACGGAAATTCATTGAGAATATACCATTCTCGTATAGCATTGTTACGATAATTGTGTTGAAGACAAAAAGAAACAAAATAACATTACTAGTTCCAGAATACAAAATAAGGAAATAAAATCAAATACAATATGTCATTGTGAAATTATTGTTTCAAAGTTTAACTCAAATTGGATGGTTCCTCCATAAGATGAGGAAAACTTAGGAACATCTCATTTTCTTGGTCAAGCATGGCTTCTATGAATGAAATGTCAGAAGATGATGAAAATTGGAAGTCACTACTTTGTCTGGTCACATTCTCTATTTGGCTCACCAAGTCCTTTGACATCAACATGTCATGTTCATGATTATCACAAAATGGTGTTGTAAAAGCATCTTCTAGAAGAAAGTCATTCCAACTAAAAGCTGAAGTGGAACAAGTAGAAGGAATAGATGGTGATGAAGTTTTTGACAAGCAATCTTCCCCAAACACAGATCCATTCTCAAAGTCTAAGCAATTTGAGGCATCTGACATCATTGGCATGCCTTGGACTTGGGCAAGATCCATTGAGATGTTATCACTATGAGTTCTATTGAACAAAAAGTTAGTTCTGGTAGTTTCAATTTTGGGTGGTGATGTCGGTGGTAGCTTTGGTTGGTCATTGGTGTTTCTAAATTCTTGGGGCTGTGTTTGATGGGACTCTGATTTCAACATCATTGCGTTCTTGAAGTCTTTATTGATGGACCCAATTTGGGTACTAGGCTTCTGGCAACCCCCAATGTTTCCATAGTCAGCAATGAGTTTAGAGAAGGGCTTATGAGTAACAGGGTCAATCCCCATTTGAGAGAGCTTCTTTTTCAGCTTTGTGTTCCAATGGTTCTTCACATCATTGTCTGTTCTCCCAGGAAGTTGTTGAGCTATTATAGACCACCTGGCACATAGATATTAACACTTCCATCATTCTAATGCCCTAAACATGAAAAAGTCAGCAATTATATTTGTCATGAACTTGGGATATAAAAAAACGTAGATGGTACATTTTGCTTTGTAAAAGTAAGTAACATCATGGGGTTTTCTCTTTAACATTTGTGCCTCTTTCTATTGTCAAAAATAACTCCACAATACTACTGGTCTTCAAACTCTAAATATGTAGAACATTCAATTAGCAATAGAGAAATAAGAGACCAATACCTACAGGAGATTGTGGCTAGAATTGGAACAGTGAAAAAGAAACTTGAGGGTTAAAACATATGATCTATTTATTTGCATATGCAACAAAATAAGGAGAAAGCAAGGGCTAGATGATTACAATTTACAACAATACATGGTCATAGAGGGGGCTGCATTCAGTCACAAAAATAATCCAAAAGTAGAGGAAGCAAGACCAAGTTGAAGAATTAGGCCACATTATTCACCTGCTACCTATGGCTGCATGAAGCTTAATGATTAGATCTTCTTCTTGGGTGGTGAAATTGTCATGCTTAAGATCAGGCCTGGGGCAGTTACTCCACCTAAGCCTACAACTCTTTCCACATCTCTTGAGCCCTGTGTTAATGTCCCCAAATGCAAAACTTACAGTTAAGAAGTTGAAAATTGAGACATACAAATTCCATTAACATGGAAGTTTTAAAAAATCTCTAACTTGCTTTTTTGGGGACAGAAGTCCAGTTACCAGATCCATGCTTGGAGCCAAATGCAAGCTTATTTCTATCTTCTTCTGCAGTCCATACACCCCTTTTGACATTGATTTTTTCACAAGGAGACCTCACCATCTTTTCTATTAATCCAAGATCACAAAGGATTCAAGGGATTTAAAAATGTTTATGAAAGAAAAAAGAAAATGCCAAGTTTAAGACATGGACAGAGTGGTATCTTATGCAAACAACTTTGTTCTGCAAACACTCTTTGTGAGGAAAGAGAGAATGGAGGAGATGAGTTTAAAGGTAACACAGGTATGTAGGCAAGGAATGCATGAGAATTTGTTATGAATTAAACTTAATTTGCATGATTATTTTCATCATTCACAACAAACTTCACAGGAGAGATGAAATAAAGAACACCACTCTCTAACACAGCAATACTCACATGGTGACATGCTGGTCCTTATGCATTTCAAGATCAGGTTTGAATCTGGTGAATTATTTGGTTAAACTTAGATTAAATTATAACTAAAACAGATTGATTGGTTCATTTTCTTTAAAAGTAAATGCTTGTTCTAACTCTGGCTTTTGACATGTCTTCAAAAGTTGATGAGTATTAATTTAAACTAAACATTCAACTAATTAAATTGGTAGTATCATAGGCCTTCCCGGATAAATTAAAAAAAAAATGTATCATATGCCTTTCCAATTGAATTTTTAAAATTTTATACCGTCAGTTCTGCGTCATATCATCATATGTAATATTACAAAGCCTTTAAATGATTGCAAGCATGAGAACTTTATAGAACAATTTTTGAAGAATAAATATTATTATTTTTCATATTGTTAGTTGAAATAATTTCAGCATTCGAGACACTTAGATTAAGCCTTGTTTGGTTTCACTGATTACGCTTAGGTTTTGAAAATTTTAAATTTAGAACTATGTTTTATTTTTTCACATTTTAAGATTAAATTTTAAATTCAAATTATATAATCACTTTCTAGCTTCTTTTTATTGTATTCATATTTCTCTTCCTCGAAATGAAATTCTTTCTATTTTCATGATTCCTCAATTAGTTAACTATTACGACCGTTGAAGGTAATTGGATTTTGTCCCACTATAATAACAAATGCTAGTAGTATCAGGAATGCACCATAGGTTTAGATGAGATAGTATATGCTCTAAGTTTATAAGGTTAGATTAAGGGATTTGTAGCGAAGTCCTGCTACGATTTAAGAACCTTAGTGTAAAACTTATATAGGGTCTCAACCAAGGGGGACTAATAAGCATATAAAAGGTTGATACAAGGTAGAAAAGTTTCTTTCAAAATTGTATTAATTGATTTGAAAATGGTGTAAATGCAATTAGATTTTTGGTTCGAAGATAATATATTGGTCACTTCTATTTCTTGTTAAAGAATAATTAGCGTAGAAAACTAGGAATCTTAAATGATACAGAGGTTTATGATCATGTTTTGTTCTTAGGAAATTTTGATTTTATCCATTTTTCTACTTAAAAATACTAATTATTTGTATATAATTTGTTGGTTTCTCGATGGAGTAAATCCTAATTTTCATTAAGAGACAATACCTCTATGGTGGGTTGTTTAAAATGTGATTTCTCTGAATTTGACTTTTGAAAAGAATAATATAAAGTTCTTATATATAATATATGTTGAGAAATTATCTTATAATTAAATATTTAATTTAATTAATTTTTTTAAAAAATATTTTAATGTTTCAAGAACCAAAATTGTTATGATTTTTTTCTATGACCAAGTCTTATGATTTTTCAAATTGGTTAGCACAATGTACATCCAATAATTTTACTGTTATCCGGAAATTTGCAAAAATAAAAAACTGGTGCACGTCCGTTTAATTTGTGAAAGGTTTTTAATATTGTGCCTATGTATATACATTAGTGCATGAGAAAAAGAGATAGTCATATACACATCAAGTTATCTGTTATCTCTCCCAAAAAATTATTTCACTATTAAATATATTTTTTGAAGCGGTATTTTTTAGTTCGAGGATTTTTCGCTGCACTCGAACAGTCTAATGGGTTCACGTATCCTGAGAGAGGAACGCACTATAAGACTCAAAATTATTAATGCAGTAGTACTCTACGTGCTTTAGTCCAGGCTACTCTAATAATTATTTAATATTTTAATTTACTTTTTGTGTTTAATTAGTTGTTACTAATTGTTCTATTTTTAATTTTATAATATTCATTGTGTTGTTGATATTAGTCTTATTAATAAATCTAAGTATTTATTTTTTTATGTGTTTTGTTAAATTTTATTTCCCACAATCTTAGAGAGAAAATATTACTTCATTTCTTGTTCAATATCAACATGTCTACAATGGATATTTTAAAGTTTTTGAGCAGTAAGTTAGAAAAATTTAATGGTGAAAAATTTTTATGCTGGCAACAACAACAGATGAAATTTTGACTTACAAAGCTGAGTTTATTTTCTGTTATTTGAAATGAAAAATCTGAAAAATATTATGAGGTGCTTAGTTAAAGTTAATTCTTCTTCTGATGATACTTCTAGTGATAAAAATATTTTGTATCATGATCATATTTTGAGTGTTCTATATGATAATATTCATAGAATATTTTGTCATACAAAAATTGCTTTGATGTTATGGGACGCTCTTGAACTAAAATATGGTTCTGCTAAAAAAGGTTTAAGAAGATAATCTTGCGAAAGAATGATTTATTTTCAAATGGAAGATGGAAAACCTTTCTCTGACCAAGTTCATGAATTTGAAAATATTATTTATGACATGAAGATGAAAGAAATTACTTTGCCTGACATAATGTTTGTTAGTTTGTTAATTTATAAATTGCCTCCTTCCTTGTTTGAATTTGCAAGAATTTTTAAGCATAAACTTGATCATTTCACTTTATTGGTTACCTTGCAAATTGAAGATAAGCATCGTATTTCACAAAAGGATTCTCGTAAACCCCTTTTCTTCAAGCTAAGGCTCATTTAGTGGAAAACTCTAATAAGCCTAAACAAAAAAATTTCAAAAAATCTGGTTTTTCCAATAATAATAAGTTTGGTCAAAGCTGTCATTTCTCCAAAAATAAAAACAAGGCTTTTAATAACAACTATAAACCAAAGAGTAAAATTCAAGGAAATGAGTCCTTTCGCTTTGTCTATGGGAGAAATAATCATTTTGCTAAGAATCACTACATCTGATCCCAAATCATCGTCTTAGCCTCAAGCTAATATTATCACCGCTAATGCTAGCTCGGATTCCCCATCTAACAAGTATCATGTCACTAGCCCAAAGTTAAATTTTATTTATAACTCAAATGATTGGTGGATTGACTCTGGAGCTAATGTTCATGTGTGTGCTGATAAAAAAAACTATTCTCATCATATTAGGAATGTGGCACACGGACTGTAAGCATGGAGAATGGGAGCCTAGTATGCATCATTGGTCTAGGTCGAGTAGAATTAGGATTATCTTTAGGAAATTGTCTTGTTTTAGATGACTTCTTTCATGTTTTTGAAATTAGAAAAAATTTGATTAGTGTTGCTTTGTTAGTTCAACAAGGTTTTAAAGTTGTTTATGAGTCCAATAGGGTTGTAATTTCTCAACATGGTTCTTTTGTTAGGAAAATATATATGTGTGATGGTTTGTTTAAACTTAATCTCATGTCGTCCTTTATTAATAAAAATTCTATCATTTCTTCATCATCTATTTCAAATGTTGAATGTTGTGACATTTGGCATGGTAGACTTGGACATGTTAACTCGAATTCTATTAAAAGAATGATAACTCTTGATTTTATTCCTAAATCTTTTAATGAATTGAAACAAAAATGTGAAGTTTGTGTTCAAGCTAAACAACCTAAAAAATCTTTTCAAAATTTTGTCCAAAAGGAAACTTGTTTGCTTGAACTCATTCATAGTGATATATGTGATAACAATGGTATTATTACTCGTGGTGGAAAGAAATACTTTATTACCTTCATTGATGACTTCTCAAAATATTGTTTTGTATACTTGTTTATTCGTAAAAATGAGTTATTTGATAAATTCAAAGTTTATAAAGCAGAAGTTGAAAATCAATTAGAAAGGAATATTAAAATTCTTTGTTCTGATAGAGGAGGATAATATTCTTCTAATGAAATGGGTGAATTTTTTGAATCACATGGCATTATTCATGAAGTCACTCCTCTCTATGCTCCTCAATCTAATGGAATTGCTGAAAGAAAAAATTGTACTCTATTAGACATGATAAACGCTATGCTTATAAGTTCTAGTTTTCCTGATAATTCGTGGCGGGAAGCTTTGTTTACTGTATGTCACATTTTGAATAGAATTCCTTATAAAAATTTAGATAAAACCCCTTATCAACTTTGAAAAAATAGAAAACCAAATTTGAAATATCTCAAAGTGTGGGAGTGTCTTGCAAAGGTGAATATTCCTATTAATAAGAAAAGAAAAATTAGTCCCAAGACTGTTGATTGTGTTTTTTTGGGATATTCTTTACATAATACTACTTATAGATTTTTAGTTATTAATTCTAAAGTTGTTGAAATTTATAATAATATAATTATGGAATCTAGAGATGTTGTATTTTTCCTTTGAAGAATAGATTGTCTAAACCTATTTATGATACTTCTAGCTCTGTTTTACCTTCTAGTAGTATTGTTAACAAGGATTTTGAACCTAGAATTAGTAAAAGAATTAGAAAAGCTAAAGATTTTGATCCTGAATTTTATTCTTTCTTACTTGAAAATGATCCTAAAACTTATAGTGAATTCATGAGATATGTTGATGCACCTTTTTGAAAAAAGCCATTAATGATGAAATAATTTCTCTTAAAGTCAATAAAACTTGGTTTTTGACTGACCTTCCTCCTTGTTGCAAAAGTAGAGGCTATAAATGGGTTTTTCAGAAAAAATTAAGAACAGATGGCTCCATAGATAAGTTTAAGGCAAGACTTGTTGTTATTGGTTATAAACTAGTAGAAGGTGTAGATTTCTTTGATACATGTTCTCTTGTTTCTAAAGTTATTACTATTATAGTTTTAATTGCATTTGCATGTGTTTTTAATTTAGAAATTCATCAAATGGATGTAAAAATTGTCTTCTTAAATGGTGACTTGGAAGAAGAAATTTACATGAATCAACCTGAAGGTTTTATAGAACTTGGAATAGAAAATAAAGTTTGCAAGCTTGTTAAATCCTTGTATAGTTTAAAACAGACACCTAAGCAATGACATGATAAATTTTATCAAGTTATTTCTTCATATGGGTTTCAATTTAATAATAGTGATAAATGTGTTTATGTGAAATAATTTGATGATAATTCATGTGTTATTTTATGCCTCTATGTGGATGATATTTTAATCTTTGATAGTAATCTATATGTTATAAATGATGTGAAGTCTTTCTTGTCTAGTAATTTTAAAATGAAGGAACTTGGCCTTATTGATGTTATTTTAGCTATTAAGTTAATTAAGAATCATGATGGTATTGTTTTGATAGAATCACATTATATTAAAAAATTATTAAAAAAAGTTTAATTATTTTGATGTGAAACCAATTTCTACCCTATTTGACTATAATATTAAATTGAAGAAAAATATTGGTGAAATTGTCTCTCCTCTTAAATACTCTCAAATTATTGGTTCCTTGTTGCATTTGTCTAATTTATTTAGATCGGACATTGCATTTGCTATTGGTAGGTTAGGAAGATATACTCATAATCCTAATCATTCACATTGGCTTGCTCTACAAAAGTTATTTAGATATCTTAAATGAACTATTAATTATGGCATTCACTATGCATGTTATCCTGCTGTAATGGAAGGTTTTAGTGATGCAAATTGAATTTCTGACTTTGATGAATCTAAATCTACTAATGGTTATATCTTTACTTTAGTTGGAGGTACAATAGCTTGGAAATCTGCAAAACAAAATATTATTTCTTGTTTTACTATGGAAGCTGAAATAATTGCCTTAGATACTGCTAGTAGTGAGGCTGAATTTCTTAAAAATTTATTATATGACTTGCCCTTGTTAAATAAACCTATACATCCAATCTCAATGCATTGTGATAGTCAAGTTGCTATTGTTAAAGTTACTAGCAAAAACTTTAATTAAAAAAGAAGGCACTTGAGAATAAGACACAAATCTATTAGAAATTTGATAACTCATGGTATTATTTCTGTTGATTTTATTAGGCCTAAAAATAATTTAAAGATCCACTCACAAAAGGGTTGACGTGTCAACAAGTACTTGAATTGTCAAGGGGAATGGGACTAAAGTCCATCAACTAGTTGCAATAATGGACACTCGTCTCCACATAAATGATGATCCCATAAATGGAGTTCAATGGGTAATAACGAAATTGTTTGTTAACTATGTACACCATTGTAAACTGCAAAATTATTGCATGTTCCATTCGTATGGTAAGGTGTACTCTAAAGTAAACTGTGACGGTAATAAGGTTGAGGTATTCAAATATTTATACTTATTGTGTTAAAATTAAAAATACCTCTTAATGGATCCAATGACAATTGTTATAGGGGTGGGTGTCACAGACCACCCTTGGAAGGGTTCACCTAGTGAGTGTGGTGGTGGGGCCACTACTGTGAGATATGGACAATCTCTAAGTGACACTCACGAAACAAGATACATGCGCAAGGCCATAATACGCTCCATTGATTAGAAATCAAATGAACACCTTTATTATACATGTTATGTTCTAAAATTTGGTCAAAGAGATACAATCATATCTCTATATTCTCTCAGATAGAAGTTCATATGCACTAGGTATAAGACTCAAATCCGGAAGATTCCTTATACCGAAAATATAATATATCATGCTCCATTAAAATGTTGAAGTTTATATATATATATATATATATATATATATATATATATATATATATATAGGTTTAAATATGTTTAAATTATCTCGAATTAGCTCGATTTTCAGATCACTACTTTTTAAAATTTTTTTGTTTAAATTACCTGACTAATATTTTTTTCAATTTAGTACATGACGTTAGTTTTCTCTGTTAAATGATGATGTGACAAACAGACTGCCACATCATCACCCAACAATGTATGTCATGTCAGCACACATGGCCACCTCATTGTCCACGTAAATTGCTAGGTCATATTTGAAAATTTTTAAAAAAATTAGTTTTCCAAACCCCCCTCATTCTCCTCCACCGCGGGCAGCACCTCCTCCAGTCGCGGCAGCGCCACCTCGCCATCGCCGCCGTGCTCATGAAGCCCCCGCTGCGCTCGTATTTGTATTCTCGTTATCACATCAATGTATTCGTATTCCCCTGCACAAATACAAAAGGAGAAGATTAATTAAATAAAAATTTTGTGTTTATTCAAACAATGAAAAATTCCTTTTTCTAATTTTTGTACCAGCGGGGCAAAAAGTTGATTTTTCCCAGCGAGATTTGCAGACGGAAGCATCGTATTTGAGACCTAACAACCCTTTCGTAACGATCTTTCTACAGCAATCGTCTTTGCGTTTGCACGTTGCCTTGGGACAAATCCAACGCAGAGGTTGAGTGGGAGGAGGGCAGCGCAGCTGCTGCCCTCGATGAGGAGGAACTGCGCAGCGTCGGCGTCGCAGTGGCGGGCAATTTCCCGGCTGGTGGCGTGCTAGACAGTGAGAAGCTTGAAGGCAAGGGCGGTGGTCACTGCAGAGCTTCACGAAGAGGAAAATAAGGAGGCGCTGGCTGCGGCGAAGGAGGCCCTGTGCAGTGGCTTCATGAGCACGGCGACGATGGCGAGGCGGCGCTGCTGCAACTGGAAGAGGCGCTGTGCGCGGCAGAGGAGAATGAGGGGGGTTTGGAAAACTAATTTTTTTAAAAAAATTCAAATATGACGTGACAATTTACATGGACAATGAGGTGGCCATGTGTACTGACATGACATACACTGTTGGGTAATGATGTGACAGTCCGTTTGTCACATCATCATTTAATAGAGAAAACTAACGTCACTAAATTGAAAAAAAAATATTAGTAAAGTAATTTAAACAAAAAAAAATTTTAAAAGTAGTAATATGAAAATCGAGCTAATTTGATGTAGTTTAAACATATTTAAGCCATATATATATATATATATATATATATATATATATATATATATATATATATATAGAGAGAGAGAGAAAGAGAGAGAGAGAGAAAAGGGATCCTTTTACTCTATACTTACTCCGTCCAATAACTCATGTTCTACATCAAATTTCAACGATCCAACCGTTCAATTTAAAGTTTTTAATGCATAGATCAAATCTGCAAATTTTTAAGAAATTTGAAAATTATTTGAGACTTCATTTCATTAATTCAAATTGATGAATAATCATAAAATCATTTTATACATTGATTTAAGATCAATGTATAAAATAGACACATAATAATTGATAGATTAACAATGAAATCACAATTTATAACTCTAAAAATGGTTAATAGGAGTGAGCCTATGTGATTAAAAAACTTTCTAGTTAATATTCCTTTGATAATGAAACCAAACTCATCTATGTTGATGCATTGTAATTGCCAAAGCAATGACCATTGAAAAAAAAAAATGATAAAAACCCCTCAACATCGCAATTTAAGGATTCAATTTTTACATGGTTTAACACAAACGTCGACACATACCCAACCTAATAGTAATAGGTATATGCAATAGATATATAAAGATTTCCAATTGCTCGTACTAACATTAAATTACATGTATCTCAAGCACCAAACTTAATTTTCAATAACCTTAAACGTACCAAATACATAACAATCAAATTCAAACCATGGTTGAATGGTAATTAAATACTGACCTTACTTAATATAATTATATATTTATAAATTAAAAAATAAAATCAAATAATTTAATTAAATGATATTTTTGCAAGAAAAATTTCAATATAAAATTATCAAGTGACCAAACTACTTTTATAATATACATAATAATTAATGGATGATAGATTTGAGGACTTCAAGACTTTCACTCTTTCAACTCAATCAATTAATTTACATTTACCAAATTATTTTTATAATATATATAATAATTAATGGATGATAGATTTGAGGACATCAAGACTTTCACTCTTTCAACTGTATCAATTAATTTACATTTATCAAACTAGTTTTATACTATATATATATATATATATATATATAATTAATTAATTAATGGATGATAAATTTGAGGACTTCAAGACTTTCATTCTTTCAACTCTATCAATTAATTTAAATTTTATATTTTCTCTCTTCTCTTTTTATAAAGTGATCTACACACATGAGAATGGTATTGAATTTTTAATATAATATTTACAAAGCATTACAAATACAAATATAACTCTTCTCGCTTTTCAAGCCAAATGTCGTTTGTGATTGATTGTCCCATGCTACGCGCCAGGATATCTCTTCGTGATTAAGGAAAGTCATACGTTGAATTATTTTTGTTTTTTAAGAATTAAAAATATTCCCACAACTAAAAACACAGATATATTATTGGTGCAAGTAACATTTGGATTCAAATATTTAGGTAAAGCATTGAATACCAAAAGTTGTTATTTCAGTTTGTATAAGTTTGATATTTTAATTTTTTAACTAAAAATCCCATGCTACTATTTTATTTTTATAGGAACTAATGATAGAAAGAAGTTATATATTTTTATTAAATAAAAAAAGTAAAGTCTTGAATTGGAATATTATAAATAATAAAAATATAGATAATTAAAACAACTCCATTAAAATGATTAATTAAATTTTTTAGTAAAATAAATTATGTATAAGATCTATCTTAATATTATTAAATCCATATTGTGTTTTCTCACTCAATCTCATACACATTTTTTTCAAACAAAAAATAATATATTATAAAATATATATATATATATATATATATATATTATTTTAATAATATTAAATTTGATAGTCATTTATCTTATCTTTTCATCGAATCTCAGACACATTTGTTCAAATAAAAAATAATATATTATTAAAAAATATAGCAAATTATTTGTATATACATGTACAATGATATTAATATGATATACAAAAATATATCTAAATCTTGTTATAAATGTTACTTAATTGTATGAAAAAAAAATTAATAAAAAGAGAGAAAATGGTGATAAGAGACAGGTCAAGAATGCGGTTTTGACATTATAAAAGCCAAAAAATATTAAATAACATCAATATGTGGTTCAGTATATCAGGAGGTGTGGATGGGAATCCACATAGTTATATGTTTTGGTATGAATCATATATTACATGTTTCTTTTGTTCTGTTTAATATTAACATCTGGCACACAGCCAATTCAAGTTCTATTCATGTAATTAAATATTAAGTTTCCAGCGCAAGAGACAGGTGCAAATAACAAGCCAAACTCGGCCCTCTTCGGATCACACAATGATGCTTCTTGCAATATGTTCTTTTATAACAACTTGTTTCATTCATTTTAGTTGTTAATCCTTGGCCAAACCCTATTCAATCATATAATTGTTTCTTTCGATTGTCTAATTAGTGATTGCAAAGACTAAGAATATCATTCAAGCTTATACTCCATTCTCCATTGATCTGATTTATTTTTGTTATTTTCTTAAGTAACTTTTGGATAAATTTTTTAGCAAAGATTTTAAAAATAAAAAGAATGAAAATACTTGTTGTCCCATAAAAATTCCCCAAATTCGATTTTATAAAATAAAAAATTCATTAAAACTGTTTGAATTGCTTAGATCACATTTAATTATGATAAAAAAAAATATTTTAATTTTTATTTTATTTTCTGATACATGGTTGTCGAAAAGTTTATTCAAATTCAACTTTATCATCATATACACTATTATAAAAATAGTATTTCTTTGAAATTAATGAGACGGTTCCAAAACCAAGAATGTATCATAAGAAGAAAAAAAAAAAAGAAGATAAAATAGAGTAATGGGGTGATTTGTTCTTGAAAGGCAAAAAAACAATTTGCATGCATGGGACACTTTGATGGTTCAGCAACCTTACACGTGGTTTACATCTACAAAAGTCATCGCTATACCTACAAAGAAAGGTAAACAATGACATACGCAATACTTAATAGTAATACTTTTATACACCGTATGCTACTTGTTAACTTTCAAACTCAAATAATGAATGTATTAATGGTATAAGATGACCAAATTGATGGGTGACATGACATGTATGTCAAATTAGGGTGTTGGATAAAGTCCTTGCTTTAAATTTTTTAAGAAAAACATTTTATATTAATATTTATATAATTTTTTAAGATTTCATATTTTTTTAAAAATTATTTTAAAAAGTGTATATTTAAAAATTATATAAATATAATTATTTTTTTAAGATTGATCTCTAAAATAATTTTTTTATTAAAAGATATTATTGTAATTTTAAAAAAAGTTGACTTTAAAATTTATTTTAAATTTAGTAATATGGTTGACCGGCTTATATTAAACAGTTAAATTCAGAGCTTTTAATGATTTGTTTGATTTAAAAAGAATAAAATGAAAGAAAGTGTAAGTAAAGAAGAAAAAAATTGAGATGGTTTTTTAGTTATTAGATAAGAAAGAAAATTTGAAAGGAAAGAAAGTTGTAATTGTACATAGCCTTATATATTTTTTTATTTATTTTAAAATAAATTTATTTTTAATTTTGTTTTTTGTATAAAAAATATATTTTTACTTTTATAAAATTGAAATTGTTGGTTTTTAGTTTCTAATATCACGTGATTATTTTTAACTACTTTTATGTTTATCATAAGGCCAAGTGATTGTTTATAGTGATACTCACAAATGTATTTGATATTATGTTAGTATGTGATGCTGTTAAAAGTTTTATAAATCTTTAAAATTAATATTATTTATTTATCCTAAAATAAGCATTAAGAATTAAAATAATAATAACTTTGAATTTTAAAGAGATGAAATAAACATTTAACATGTGCATTATACAAGTTAACATGCTAATTTATCATAAATTTAAAATAAATATATATTAATCAGTGTAATATACAATTTTGTAAAATATATTAAATGTTTATATTAAATTCACTAACATGCACATCTTCATCTAAAAAAGAAATATGAAACAAGTCTGTAAGAGATACTTGAAAGATTTTCAACAATCATCTTCAAAGGTTACATATAAATATGAAACTTGGACAACACAAAAAAAAAAAGAGAGAGAGAGAGAGAATAATGCTAATTTAAAAAATACAAATATTCTTCTATATTAATATCTTTGCACTTACAAGTTGCACTATGTCTTTGAAGGAAAAGAAACTTATGTTATTTTACCTTAAGCTTGAAATTTGTGTTTTAGCTTTAAGTCTGAAGAGATTTAGTATTTAAAAAATATTTGGTATATAAAGTTTTGAGAGATTTTTTGCTGAAAGAATATTCGGTATCTTACTTGAAGAGTTAAATCAATGAAAATTAGGATTGAATCAACAACGAATTGTTAAAGAATACTTTGTATCTTTGTTAAAGATAGTAAAAATTGATTGTGTTGATCAAAATTAAGCATAATCTTAGTGGTGAAACGAATTAATATATTTTTTTTGTGTTCTTTGTTTCGTCCACACCTTTTAATTTATGTGCTTTAACACTACTTGTGTAAAACAAATATATTGAAGTTTTTTATATACACAATTCCAACTCCCATTTATTTTTATCTTGTTAGCTCCACAATAGTTTCATTTACTTTTTCTTTTAGTCCATATTGTAACAACTAGACATGTCACTACATTAATATAGCACAATTATCATGAGTAGAAAACATTAAATAATCAACTGCAGCAGGGTTCTTATGCAACAATTAGTTAAATATTCATGTAATAGATATATGTATAGGGTGCAAAAAACATAAAACAGTTCCTACTTATTAGATTAGAAAACATAAAATCTCTTATAGAATTACATTTATATACCTTGTATATATAAAATATATATCAAAATATGCAAGTATTACAAACATAAACCTTATCGCCAAACATAAACCTTATCGCCAGTTAGTATACATGTAGAAAAAGAGTAAAATATTATACATGAAAAACTTAAATTTTGGGCAAACTTTTCTAACACATCCCAATTATATTATAATGTAATTTTGATTTTTATTTGATTTTAGTTATGTTGCAAGTGTTTTCAATTTTCTGTTACTATTTTTTATTTAAAATATTAATGCACGAGGTATAAAGTCATAATTACTTCCAATAGTGGATAGTCATAAATACTTTCAATAATGGATAAAGTTACATCTGAACATATTTCCCATTACTCTATAGGTCATTTGAATAGTTACATTAAAAAAATATTTTCAACTATAAAAATTAAAAAAAGTTAAATTATAAAAATTATAAAAGTCAATAAAATTATAAAAAATATTTAAATCAATAATGTTTACATTTTAAATCTATTAAATAATTTTAAAATCTTATAATAAAAAATATTTTATTCTCAATTTGTCATCAAAATAATTTTTTTTAAAAATGAATCAGAACATATTTTAGTCAAAAATTACAAATTAATATAAAAAATCAATTAAAATACTAAACATAAAAGATCAATTATAAGAATATTCAAAAATTTTAAACATAAACAATTATAATTTGACGAGAGTATTATTTTATTATATGATACTAGTTACTCATAAATCGATTCTTATATATAAAATAAGAATGATTATTTTGTATAAAAACAATTTAAAAGACTTTTTTTATGATAAAATTTTTAAAAATTCTTTTAATTTTATATTTAATTTCATGTTTATTTATCACAATTATTTATGAATTAAATTTTAATATTTTATAATTATTAATATATAAAAATAATATTATATTATAATATAAATTATTTATTATAAAGTTAAAATATAAATTTTATATTTAAAATATTTATTTATTCAAAATTTAAATATATTTTTAATATATTCAAATATTATATTTATTTATATACATAATTTTTTTAAAATTTTAATTATAAGTAATAAATATTTAATCTATAAATTACCCATATTAAAATATTAATTAATATTTAATTATAAAAAGAGTAATCTGATTCAGAATTTTTTGTCCCATAATCATATGTGACATAACTGGTTAAAGCAAAAGAATCCGTTGGCAACAAAGTTTTATGCTGAATGGGCCCCTCAGCCACTTCAATGAAATTTCAATTCTTTAATAATACTAAAATGGTAATTATAATTAGAAAAATGCTAGAAGAAGTGTTGCACGTATGACACGGTTAAGAAATTAAAAATATTTTTTATTAACATATTTTTCATAAAATTTTAATATAATTTTCTAGTAATGCATCAAATTTAAATTCATGGTTGGGTTAGGCACGCATTGTTCGACCAATTAGTAATTTTTCTTTCTGTTCTCTTTCTTGCACGCATTCTTAATTTTATAATTAAAAAATTATAAAATCCACAATAAAAAATTAAGCTTAATTATTTTGATCTCTTTATTATGACTAATGTGAAATTTTGGATGTCTAATGTTTTTTTTTCTTCTTCAAATGTGGTCTTTTATTTTTTAAATTGATTAATATATATATATATATATATATATATATATATATCTTGATTGATTAATAAGTTCTTCCTTATTTCAGTAAAAAAAAAATTCTTCGTATTATAATTATAAAAATATAATTAAGAGAAAAGTGAAAAGTCATGCATTTTACGCAAATAACAAATATTTTACACTCAGTGAAAAAACATATATTTTACATTAATAATATAATATTATATTAATTAACATTTATTTAAAATCACACAATTTAATAAATTTCATGTCAATTTGATATACTTTGTGCACATATTAAGATTTATCTAACAATTATTTAGAGTAACAATTTGTGTTTTCTGGTTGACAGAAAATAATAATATATAAAAGTGATTTATTTTTTTTATATATAATTTTTAAGACATTTTTATCATCTATTTATTATGATAATTGTTAATTTTTTTAAGTAAAAATTAAATTAAATTTTATTAATTTAAATAAAAAAATATTATTTTTTATCATAATCGTTTTATAATTTTTTATCCAAAATATAAATATAAGATTTCTCCATCTCAAAACATTAATAAGGAGCAAAATACTTTTTCTTTCACTAATAAATAATAAGTTAATAACTTATATTTCATAATTAAGTTGTGTAATCATAATTAAATTTTATGAGTTATAATCCTGACCTTCACCACGAAAAATAATTATACTGAATACTTACTATACTAGTAACTTATCTGGTTCTGATTCTGCAGATAACTAAAAATAACAATTTATTCATAAAGTTTGATATGAATAATAAAAACATAATTTAAATTAAATAAAAAACAATATTGAAAAAGAGGTTTTTTGTTCATAGATTTGGGAGAAAGTAAATGGCATTAATATACAAAATAGGGAAGAAAAGAAAAAAAGAAAAAAAATGAGAATGTGTTTGTGGACTGTAGTAATGGTGGTGTTATAATTATTTGGTTTCAAAAATTGAAAAGAGTTGCCGTTTTTTTCTTGATTATTTTATGATTCCACAAAGTCGGTCACCTCTTGCTCTGCGAGTTCCTTTCTCCATAACTGAGGTGAGAGACAAAGAAAGCCTCTCAAAGGAATCTTCGCCAAAAGAGATGAAGCCAAAGCTAGAAACGCTCCTATGGTTAACACGAAAGCGATCCATTCAGTTTCTCATCGTAGCATCGCTCTTCTACCTCGCACTCGTAACGCTCGAAATCCCCTTCGTTTTCAAGGCAGACTTCACCGCCGTCGCCACGCGCCCCCCCAGCCTCCGCAGCCAGGAGGACTCGCACCACCGCCACTCCCCCGCGCGCCCTCTCAAAACCGTCTCCAACGCCGACTCGCCGAGTCAACTCGCTCGCCGAGTCAGCGTCGTTTCCGCGTTGGTCCTCGACGACGCCGCCTTCCACCGCAGCGCCAACGACGGCTCGCTCCAGCTCTACAAGCTCGTCAGGCACGCGCGCCAGGTCGGCCTGGGCCTCTGGGCCGACCTCGGGAAGCCGCGGACCGCTCTTCCGCGGCCCGAGAACCGCTCCCGGTCCGGTTCGTGTCCCGGTTCGGTGTCGGTGGCCGGTTCGGGCGTCTCGGACGTCGTGCCGCTCCCGTGCGGGCTCACATTGGGGTCCCACGTGACGGTCGTTGGGAAGCCGTTGGCGGCACGGCCTGATTTTGAGCCGAGGATCACGGTGGTGACGGAGGATGAGGCGGTGATGGTGTCGCAGTTTGTGGTGGAGTTGCAGGGGTTGAAAACTGTTGATGGCGAAGAGCCTCCTAGGGTTTTTCACTTCAACCCGAGGTTGAAAGGGGATTGGAGTGGCAAACCCGTCATTGAACTCAACACCTGCTACCGCATGCAGTGGGGTTCCGCTCTCAGGTGCGACGGTTGGAAATCAAAGGCCGATGAAGATACTGGTCAGTTTCCATCTTTGATTTTGATTTATTAAACTAGGAATTTCCTATGATGTGGATGGTTTACTAGTATGTTTCGTTTGTTCAATTATATGCTTTTCTTCGATTTTTCATTTTTCACTTTTTCTTTCTTTCTTTGGATTCATGACTTTATTTAGAATGTGCTAACCAATTTTTAAGGTGATATCCCATCACAGATCACAAACATTATTATTATTTTTTTATAATAATTATCTTAAGAATATCCTGATAATTCTTTTTAAGAAATGTGGATACTTCGATTTTTGTGGATTTTTTTTCTACTCTTTATGTGATATTCCAATATGTGTGGTGAGGTTACTTTTTTTGGTTGTGATTGATTGCATTGAATTGAGTTGTTGCTTGTATTGGCTACTACAGTTGATAGGATGGTGAAGTGCGAGAAGTGGATTAGGGATGATGAAGATCACTTGGAGGAGTCTAAGGCGACGTGGTGGTTGAATCGGCTGATAGGGCGCACGAAGAAAGTAACGGTGGACTGGCCATTTCCGTTTTCTGAGGGCAAGCTTTTTGTTCTTACTATTAGTGCTGGGTTGGAGGGGTATCATGTTACTGTTGATGGGAGGCATGTGGCTTCTTTTCCTTATCGCACTGTGAGTGATAATCTATATACATATATCCTCAATTTTCTCAACCTGAACTTGAAGATTAATTTGCATGATCCCTTGATTTTGGCAGGGTTTTACTCTTGAGGATGCTACTGGGCTTTCGTTGACTGGAGACATTGATGTCCACTCTGTATTTGCAGCATCTTTGCCTTCATCACATCCCAGTTTTGCCCCACAGCGGCATCTTGAATATTCCACCAGATGGCGTGCCCAGCCACTCCCTGACACCGGCGTAGAATTGTTCATCGGTGTGCTCTCGGCTGGAAACCATTTTGCTGAGCGGATGGCTGTAAGGAAGTCATGGATGCAGCATAGGCTCGTCAAATCTGGAGTGGCGGTTGCTCGTTTCTTTGTGGCACTGGTATAAGTTACTAATTGACAGGTTTCATTTTCCTGATATTCGGTTGGGGTTACTTAAGATTTGATTGAAATTTTGGCAGCATGCACGACAAGAAATTAATGCAGAGCTGAAGAAGGAAGCGGAATTTTTTGGTGATATTGTTATTGTGCCTTACTTGGATAATTATGACCTTGTTGTGTTGAAAACAGTGGCCATATGTGAATATGGGGTGAGTGATTGATTAACTACAAAAATGGAGTTTTGAAACACAATTTTCAGTTATGTATAAGATTTGCCTTTTTTTTTATAAATAAAATTGTAAGATGTGTTTTATTGTTCATAGGTTCACACAGTTTCTGCCAAGTATATCATGAAAGGTGATGATGACACTTTTGTTAGAGTGGATGCCGTTATTAATGAAGCAAGGAAGGTTCCAGATGATACGAGCTTTTATATTGGGAACATAAATTATTACCACAAACCCTTGCGCTATGGGAAATGGGCAGTGACATATGAAGTAAGTAAACAGCAAGCATCCATTGTAATCTTTTGTTTAGAATTAAGGAGTGAGTGAGAGTACTCTCAGAAAAAAGAAAAAAAAAATGTAATGTTAATAGCATTTAAGAATATGTAATGTCAATATTTTGATCCGAAGAATGCCTGAAGTTGCCTGTTTTCTTACTGGTTTCCTCTTCCTATTTTGTCATGCATTCAACTATTAGCTCCTCTCTTTTTCTACTTAGCTCAAACTTGTAGTTGCATTCTTTGTCAGCTTTCTGGATTTATGAACTCTATACCATGGTCCTTAACTTTGTTTTTGTCATATTGTGATTTATATAATTAGGCCCTATGCTTTAATACTGTTGCAACATTAAAACTTCTTGCAAGAAATCTTGGTGTATTTGAATATTGATATTTTTTTTGTCACCTATCTTTTTCCAGGAATGGCCAGAAGAGGATTACCCACCCTATGCTAATGGGCCGGGATATATTTTATCATCAGATATTGCACACTATATTGTATCAGAATTTGAAATGCATAAATTACGGGTCAGTAAACATCATTTTTAATTGCACTTTTTCCCCCTCTTCTTCCATAGGTGCATGATCCTTGTGCAGGTTTCTTCGTTTGGTTGATTGTTTGTGTGATTTGTTGTTTATACAGTTATTTAAGATGGAAGATGTGAGTATGGGAATGTGGGTAGAGCAATTTAACAGCTCAAAACCAGTACACTACTCGCATAGCTTGATGTTCTGTCAGTTTGGTTGCATAGAAGACTATTTCACGGCCCATTACCAATCACCTAGGCAGATGATGTGCCTGTGGGATAAACTGCAGAGGCAGACAAGGCCTCAATGCTGCAACATGAGATGACAAAGGTATAGCTTTTTATCTTTGGTTCCAGTGAGAGGGACAGAGAAAAACAAGTTTTGCAGTGAAGCCATACCATCGAATATTGTATATAACTGTGGAGCTTGGTTAGCTGAGCGTCTCCCTGTATACAATGGTCCTTTTTTTTTTCTTTTTTTTTTTTTAAACGAAGGCAACAAGATTAGAAGTTAAGATTTTGTGTATACTACTGATGTAGGCTCACCTGATGGTTATAAAATGACCTTTTGAATCTCTCATTATTTGTTTTTTTCCCCCCCTTTTTCGCCCCCCCGTTTTTGGGTTTTTGAATTCTTTTTGCTCGTGATTGAATAATAAAGGGGAAGGTGGGAGGGGAATATATTTAGCTTTGAAAATCAGACTGAGGGTGTGTTTGGGTTACCGTTTTTGTAACCCACATTTGTTTTTCAAATCTATCAGTGTTGTTACTTCATTTTGTGTTTTGAATAAAGGAAATTTGGTGCCTGTGTTTTGAATGTGCAAACGGATATTTTGGTGCCTCTAAAACGGCAATTTAAAACACACTGAATGGTTCAATTTGACCGAGAACTGTTCAATAACCGGTTTCTTAACATAAAGCTAGAACATTTTAGAGCTTGGCAAAAATTGGTGCAGAAAGTTGGTTTAAACAGGTATTATTAAAAAATATATATTTTTAAACATTAAGATAAATAGGATGGATTAAATTAGATTACAAATTATTATATCAGTTATTTTTAATATTTTTATAAAAATATAATTTAGTCATATATTAATTTAAATTTTTTCTATCTTAATTGTTTACAATTTTATATTATATTAAACTTGATATTGCTAACATATTTTGTTATATTTTATTAATGCATATATTTATTTTGAATTTTTAGGTGTATTCTACATATAAGAATTTATAAAATGATGTTTAATTTTTAGTATTATATCAGTTTGATTAATGTTGAACTATTAACTTTTTAGACCTGTTTCATCACTGTTCTGGTTTTAAAAGTATTTGGAATATTGACGCAGATGGAATTTCAGTAAAATAATCTGAGGGAGAACATTCGATATCCATCGGAAAAAAAAAAAAGATCAACTCAATTATTGCACCAAGCAAGTGCTTTTGGCCTGTTCGCTAATTCCATGCTTCAATTTCACTATTAACCTGGTTCTGCTTTATTGAGTAAACTCCCACCAAGGTGAAGTTTTATTTATTTTGGTTCTACACTAATAGAATAGTCAACTAATATTTATTTTGGTCAAATTATATTACAAAAAAGTAGGGGTGAGCATTAAACCGACACCCGAACCGAACCCGAAAAACCCGATAAAAAATATTATTTTTGGGTGGGTTCGGGCGGGTCTTATGGGTAGATCGGGTTAAAATTTTGATTTTATACGGGTTATATTGGGCGGGTTCGGTTTTGAATTTTTAAACCCGCCAAAAACCGAACCCAACCGAAAATGAGATAAGTTTAAATTTTTATTACTTTTGTATAACTAAACAACAATGGTCCAAACTTAAAAGTCTTTATTTCAAGTATAATATAGCCATCAATTTGTAACTTATTTTTTTCCTTTTTCTCATAACTTATATATTTATTTTGTCTTCTCCTTCCTCATTCAACTTCTCAACACACTAGTCCATTTTTAGAGTTATCTTTTTGCTTCTTTCTTTGTCTTTTTTTTCCATCTTCTTATCTCCATTTTGAGTACATTTTGTGTGACTGTGATTTCTTATGATTTTGTAATCTAACTTTATATTTCTTTTCCATGTAACAACTATGAATTTTGTTATCTTTTATTTTTGTTTCTTTAGTTTGTAAATGTTTTAACTACGAATCTACTTACACCATCTATTGTCACCTTCATTCTATTTTTATACACTATTTTAAAAATATTTTTTATCGTTTTAAGGTTCATCTTCCTTAAGATAAATTGGTTTACAAAAAAATTCAAACCCGATTATACCCACCCGCTTAAATCCGAATCCGTTTCAACCCGAACCGCCTCAAATCGAAAGCTCAGTCGGTTGGATATGGATCACATTTTTTCAAAGTCGGTTTACAATGAGTTGGACATTTTTCACCCGAACCCGACCAAACCCACCCGTTGCTCACCCCTACAAAAAAGAAAGTAATAATATGCTTTTCTTTTTGGGTTATGATAACGGCTAGGTCTTCACGATCAAGATTAAATAGTCAACTCTGACCGCGTTGAGTCGAATTCATTTCTCCGAAATAAATAAATAAATAAAAATTAAACAACGCGTGAAGACACGATCTTTTTTCTTTCACGTAGGTCACGATCCAAAGTCGCGTGTGCACTTTCGAACAAACGGTGTCACAACATTTGAAAAGTGTGTGGAGGAGAAAAGTCGGTGAGTTTTTGTTAATTTTTAATAAATAAAACGAAATTTCATCTGAGTTTAGCCTTAATAGTTATTAATAATATATTAGTAAATTTGCGGATATAAGTGTGAGTTTAGATGCTAAAAGTATGCAATGTGTCTCAACTTTGAGTCATTGTCAAATTGTCATTCCTATAATGTATCGATGGATGATGGTGACACTCCATGGTGGACCCTCTAATGGTGGTCTTAGTTGTGTAATTCACTTGCCCGTAGAAGTTGGGAGTTAGGAATTAATTTTCAAAATAAGGTTTTACTTGGAAATTAGCGTCTTGATTAGGAATTATAATAATGATTATTAATTTTGATTAGATCTATTTACGTCTTAATTGTTCTTGATTTATTTGCAATTTACCACGTTGATGTTAACATATTACATACCGTAAGGGTCACTCGAAGACCAAGTAACTCGAAAGAAAAAAAAAACGATCAGGAGGTTCAAGACTAAAGATCAAGTTATTCGTACTCAAGGTAGTCAAATAAAAGAATCAAATTAAAGCGAGAAGTGATCGAAAATGGGGAGCTATCGAAGATTTCTAAATAGTGAGGAGTTATCTTAGATCAGTTGTTGGAAAATAAATCGAAAAGGTAAAAAACACGTGGGTCGAGCAGTTATGAGAAGTTACATATCAGACCACGTAATGAGAACGTGGGGAATAACGGTTATTTTCTAATAACACACGAACATAACTAACTTCTCTTGATTAGTTCTATAAATACACAAGACATGGTAATGTACGGGGGTCGGAAAACTCATACTAAGACTATACTCTGAAGCACTCTCTGCCTGCGCATATGGCTTTCGTGCATGAAATTATTTTTGGGTATGATTTCTTTTCGACCACACTTCTTTTCTCTTTTTAGGAGTAGTTTTAGCATAGTTCGTTCTTCTTATTTCCTGTGATTACGTAGTTCTAGTATTCTGACATTGTAACTCCTGTTAATTATGCAAGTGAACCATGATCTGTATTACAAATGTATCTATCGTTCATTCTATTTATTTAAGGATTTACTTTCATGAATTTTATTACTTGTTGGTCATTGATGAATATTTGGAAATAAGTAACTTTTAAATCATTCTACTCCATCTCGTTATACTCTAAATATCTCAAAGCGAAACATACCTAAATTGAAACGCGTGTAGTGCTAGTTCGAGTAAAAAGAATCCATAAACCGAGTTTCACCGTAAACACATACATGTTGGTGAAACCTTGAAGATGGAACCGTTGTGGATCATAAAGGGTGTGTGTGCGTAAAGATCATATAATTGTGTTAAATACACTTTCCTTGATATATTAATATATTTCTCTCGATTTTTAATTATACACTTCCCAAATACCTTTTAATTATACTCTTCTTAAAATTATCTCTAAAAAGTATATTGATAAAATTATATTTTTAGAAGAGTAAAATTAAACTTTCAAAAAGAGTACTTTTTAGAAATATAATTTAAGATTCACAAAATATAAATTTAAAAATTATTATTTCATAATAATAAAATAGATAGAATTTTAAAACAGCAAGTCATAAGGTTTCCTCAATTAAATAAATAATTTAATGTAATTAAAAATAAAAATATTTTTGGATTACATTTTCATATGCATTAAAAAAAATCAACAAATTTATACTACAACAGTTTCATAAAACCCATTCTCATGAATGCGAGTCCAACACCTATTATTAATCTTTTAAAAGTGTAAAACATTTTGATGTATAAAAATTCAAGTCTTACAAGGACCAAATAATATGAGACTTCTTTTGAAATACACTCATATATGAAACACTTTCAAAGTCAATAATTTTAACCCAAATATATTAATATAGATGGCATTATCAAAAATCATTGATTGATAGCAGGGACGGAGCCAGGATTTCAATACTGGGGGGCCGATAGTCACTACCCAATCCTATTCCTATTGCCAGTGTTACTTGAGAATTGAGAATTGAGAATTGGAATGATCAAATGAGGCGCTACATTTTTTTTAAAAAAAAAAAAATTCCAAAGTGATACCACATAGCAGGCCGTACCAGAAGTCCAAAAGTTGAATAAAAAAATAAATTTGGGTTATTCATTTAATTATACATATGAGTTTATATTAAAAATAGGGGGTGCCATATAGTAATATATATGTATATAAAAAAAAATTAAAATTGTTGGGGGGCCGTGGCACCCGTAGGTCCCCTCTTGGCTCCGTCCTTGGTTGATAGCCAATTCACAAAACACATTGGGGCAAGACTCTTGCTTTAAAGATCATTCAAGGTGATGAGGGAAAGCACTCTAAGAGATTATGTAGATATGTTGTTGCTAATTGAAACTAATGGCAACAAAATAATGGTAAAACCAAAGTTTGTATATATATTTGTGCACGTAAGAAGAATTTTGGCCGTGTGGAGGAAACTAATGTAACTGAATTTAAAAAGTTAAGCTTAGAAGGCAGTTATTTGGAGTCATGGGTAGAGATACCAATGCCATGTTCATTATTACTTGGGACGCACTTGTGTCATAAAACAGAGAATCTTGGAGATGTTTTCTTATATTGCTACTTGAAGATATTGACAATATTAAATATATAGGTTGGAATTTTATGTTATACTACCCAACAGAGGAAAATGTTAGTGTGCATATTATATAATAAACTCAATGCAATAATTATGTTTTTTCTCTCTCTTGATCATGTGTGTTGACAAGGCTTAGTTAAGGTGTTAAAGGAAACTATACCCATAACAAATTATAAGTTCTATATCAAATATATGTATTATTAAAGTTTTAAAATTAATTCACTATGGTTATTTCAAGTGCAACTTTAAAGCTTTAAGAATTTTTATGACGGTAATTATGACTAAATCAATCACATTTATTCATAATTTCTTGTGATATCACTGTAAAATTGTGATAACCACAATTTAAAATCCTGTATATGTTGTTAGAATATCTTATAACATCACATCTATCTAGTCATATAAATCTGATAATGTTTAATCTCTATTCTATTATTTTCTTTTCCTCCCTTTATACCTAATATCTCGTAATTTTCAACACAAAAACTTCAATAATGTTGGCTTTTAAGGGAACAAATTTGAAGACTTGACCCGGAATGTTATTCAGAGAGTCAACACAATTATTACATGATGAATGAGACTATGAAAATCAATGCAAGAACTTTTGATTAGCTAAAATAGTTTTAACCAAAAAACCTTAATGCATGTCATATTTAATGATTCCGTTGTATTATGATACATACTATGTTATGATTAAAACTTTTCTGTTTTGCCATTGCTACATGATTTAATTCTTGTGTAGGTGTATTTAGTGCAATGTAGTTATGAATTGGTTTATGAACAGGCGTGATTTAGGTGTGCATTCCAGATCTGATTTGGGACATGTCATTGAGATTTCCAGTCTATTTAGTGTGCATTTCTAGTCAAGTTTGCTACCAGATTAGTTTGGTGCACAATTTCAGTATAATTTTTCAGTTTTGGTGGAAGTCTAGTTTTATTGTTTTATTTGGTATAGCTCTACCCTTATCAGATTTTATTTTGCTATGGTTTGATTTCTTATATGTCCGGTAAGCTTCTAGCTTTGGTACGTTGCATTTCTGGTATGTCAAATGTTAAACTGTATTCATCTTATATATGTTTATGATCTCTAACGGAAATTAGTTATTATTTCTAATCATAAATATTTCTTATTAATATTATAATTAAAAATAAAATATTTATGATAGAAGATGTCAAATAACTTGAAAAAGAAAAAGAACCTAAAATTGATCAATAATGCTTTGAGGGTCAGCTAGATCCATCATTTATTTGTGTGGCTTTTTATACGGTTAAAATATTTAATGGTGTTCAGTATGATGCAACGATTGAATTTGTGGTGTCCAAAGGACTACTGCAGTTGTTGTTGGTCTATTGGGTGCTACTGTAGGCGCGACAAATGGCCCTATTGATCCGGATGAAAATCTTCTACTTTTAAAACAACTATAGTTCAATTCTAAAATCCAATGCTTTAAATTCATTTAAACTATGATCAATATTTTCATGTCGAGAAATATGTTAAGTGAAAAAGTGATTGCAGCCTCTTAGTTATGATTGATGTATCCATCATTTACTTGAATCATAACTATTTGATAAATTAAAATATCTTATTTATTAGTTAAAAATATTTTTTTTAGAGAAAATAATATGAGAGAACTTCTATAAAGTGTAAATTAATTTTAACTTATCAAATTTTTATTTTATTTTATTTATATTTTCTTTTCTTGTAAATATTTGTAAAAATATTTGTCTAAATATGTGTTTAAACAACTTTATATACTTAACCCATGTTATAAATAATATATACATTCTCATATATATATATATATATATATATATATATAGTGACAAACTTTCTAAATCTCAATGTCCTCAAAATGATAATGATAGAGTTGAAATGAAAAAAAATTCATATATTTTTACTGTTGGTAGTTTGATGTATGCTCAAATTTGTACTCGTCCCGATATTATTTTTGTTATTAATATTTTAGGAAAATACTTGAGCAACCTAGGTTTGGAATCTTCTCTCAAGTTATACAAGATCAATAAGAATAAATTTTTCATTGATTTTAAATACACAATTCTTTCTAAACCTTACTCAAACATACTATAATATTGTGTTTTATGTTGTTCATTTTTTCGTAATTACTATGATTTTTTAACAACTTATTCCTAAAAGACAAAGAAAGTCAGGATTCGAAACAAACTTCAATTACTGATCAACAATTCAGTATCATGTGTTCTATAAGAAAATGAAATTTCCGTGTGATGGGTTTGGAGTCTCCATTACTCCACACAACATATGATGGATCTTCCTGATGACAAGACACACAAACTCCGACACGGTCTTACGTTCAGGACGTGAAAGCCATGGTTATATTTTAAAGAAGTATCCCAAGTCTTACGTGTTCGAGATCGACATGCCAAGCCTGAAATTTGGGGATATTGAGTTTTAATTTAATTCGTTAAATTAATTTAAAAGTTATATTTTAAAGAAATTCTACGATATTCACTATAATTGTAAGATACTGGAATAATTATTTTATTTTTATTTTTTATTGCAATTAGTTATTTTATTTTTATTTTTATTTAATATTTTTAATAATTTATTTGTATAAACATTTTATATCTTTATATTATTTTTATATTTTTTTAATTTATATCTTAATGTAACATCTATTATAATTAAAAAGTTTAATATTAATATTTTATTAATATATTTTAGCTTTTTTTGTGATAATTTTTTTGAATTTACAGTATAAATTAGTTTTTCAATTTTATTATTTGTTTTTTATTTTAATATTTTATAATATTATTATAATTTTTAATTTTTAATTTTTTAATTTTGTCACATAAACAAAATTTGTTATAAAAATTGACCTTTTGATTATTTTTTTTTAAATTAGTCTTTTTGATTGATTCATTTTTATACAAATTTTTAATCTAAAATTTATTTATTTTGAATTTTTTTTAAAATTTATTTATTCACATAATTTGATGTACCAAAATCTTTCAATTTTTATGGGTACCATAGCAACTTCCTATATTTTAATCCTCTTATCTTTCACAATAAAATTTTCTCTCACGCTCTTATCTATATATATATATGTATGTATGTGTGTGTTAAAAACTTTAGTGTCTAAAAAAAGACTTTATAAAGTATATTTATTCTGAATATATGCGTATAAAATAAAAAATAATTAAAAATAATTAAAAATTATATATACATCAATCATTTTATAGCTATGAAAGTAGATAATTCAATTGATTTTTTTAAAATAAAATAAATTTATTCTCTTCTCCCCCTCCTAAATAAATTGAGCATGCTCTCCATTGTCACATACACTAGCATCGCTATGCGTGCAACCTGTAGCAACGTTTTTTTTTATAATTTATTTTAGAATATTAAATATTAAGTAAATTTACAAATAAAATAAAATAAAATATATTTGTCTAAAAATTATCTAAAATTTATCAAAAGTATACCTTAATTTTTTAAAAAATGAATCAGATTTCAAATTTATCTTAAAATAAAATATGAAAATAAAGATAAGTTAATTTAAGAAAAGAAAAAAAAAAGTATATACAAAATATCTGTTTAAAAATATACCTTAATTTTTTTAATATAAATATCTCTTAATTTTCAAAATTTAACAAATTTAAAAAACCTCGTGTCCGAAAGTTACCATATTTTAAAAAAATAAAGATAACTTAATTGAAAATACATGTTAAATTTTCAAAAATATATTTTAACTTTTTTTTAAAAAAGTAATGGATTTGTTCAAAAATATATCTTAAAATTTTAAAAAATATATCTGAAAGTTTTTAAAACATAATAGATTTTTTTATAACAAAAAAATAAAGAAATAAAAATTAAGTATAACAACGTAAAAAAAGAAAAAAAAATGGACCACTATAAACTAGAGCAACATGAAAAAATAAAAAAAAATAAAAAGTTTGGATTACTATGTGCTATAACAATTTTTTTTTTTCCATACGGGTTTATATTTTCTCACGGTGTTAATATGAAAATCGTTGACCAAACTAGTATTGCTATTGACTCCAACAATTCTCAAACGATGCCATGTAGAACTTTGATGTCATATTTAGTCAAAGAAATCATAAAAAAATATTTACACACAACAGAAGTATCACTATGAACCATAAGACACCACCTATTAACCACCTCAAAGACTTGAATTGTTTCAAAACAACCCTTTCTGGTAATATATTTCTAAAACTAACTTACAATGGTCAAAAAACCTTGTGATACTTTTAAAATTGCAAATTATATTCCAAATTCATAATTAAAACTTTTATTTGCATAAAAAATCATTTTTTAAACTAAATATCTCCTAATCAAGAAATAAAATCTAATCTCTTAAAATATTAAAATCTAATGGAGAAATTAACTTCTTTCATAAGATATCTTTCCATACACATTTTGAAAATTGAACCTTTAATCACATACTTAAAAAAAAGGTTATTTACCAATGATAAGATTATTTTACAATAGCAAAATCACGATGAAAATTTATCGAAATTAAAAACACAATTTAAACATACAATCTGCGAACAGTCCGGGAAAGTAGCAATTCTGCAGAGAAATCAAAAGTGAGACCATTTTTCTTTCTTTATCTGGTCAGATGAACAAAGAAACACGGTTAACCCTGTTGCTTAAAAGCTAATCACTATCGAGTCCATAAAAAAAAAACTACAGGGCTTGATAATCAAAAGCCATATCTATTTAAAGTTACAGTACTTGTTAACAGTTATTGTACACCGGATTGGATGGGCCAAATAACGCCCAACAAATTCTCATTCATTTCCGTAGACCCTTTTGATTGTAGAAATACTAAATACTAAAAAATGACTACCTAATCTACACAACTCAGTATTATGCTGCTTCTGGTGGTAAATCATGCACCAAAGGGCTCTCCTCTGCTTAGATTTTGCCATAGGAAGATATCTGGCCGCAACTTCCTTTGAGGCTCAACAAAATTTATAGTTCTATTATCATACATGTCACTTAGCTTCCTTGGTAGCAAACTACCATCATCCTTGCTTTCAACCAAAAAGGGGAAGCTTCAGAAATCATCATTGCCTTCATCTTTTGTTGTTGTATTAGGACCATCATCAAAACCTGAGCTAGGGGCAAGCTCATTCAAATCAAGGAAACGTCGCTTTGCGGTGCCCTCAACTTCCTCTTGACCTGGACTACTTGATTTTTCGGGAGGCTGATTTTGGTCTTGGTCTTGGTCTTGGTCTTGTTCCTTCTCCTCTGCAGCAGGATATTGGTTGTTCTCTTCTGCAGGATATTGGTTGTTTTCAGGAGGCTCAACTACTTTGGTTTCTTGGTCTTCGTCATCATTGCCATCTGAATCTTCACTTTCCATATTATAATCCCCATTCTCAGTAGGATCTGAGTGATCATCTGATGCATTAGACTTGTCAGGTTTAATGAACTCTGTTTCTGAATCAGACATCTCATACTGTCGGTAATTTATTTGGTTTCTTGTTGCCCTCTTACTGCGTCTTAGACCTGATTGAATCTCACCCACAGATCTGAGTTTAGTTCCCCTCCTGGTACGGCCTGGCAATCGCTTGATTTTTCGGGGCTTGTCACTGTCCTCACTGACACTCAAGGAATCTTCTTCCTCGTCATCTTCTTCTTCATCTTCAACATTATCTTCATCCCAATGGTATTCTTCATCTCCTTCAGAGCCAGAGCTACTAGAAGTCTTCCTTCTCTGCTTACGTTTTCGGAGATATTCTTCATCATATACAGCTTCTCCAACAATATCATCATCACTGTCATAGTCAGCCTCATTATCTGACACTGCTTCAACAAACTCTTTCTCTGAATACCGTTTAGGTCTCTGTCTTCTTCGATTGCTGATGTGAAACAGTTGTCAGTGACATAAAATACAAGGTCATCAGAAAAGTTTTGAAGGGAGAAAAATAAACTACAAACCTTCGATCCAACATGTCAGTTTCATTCTCTTCTTCCATATCATCAAAATCAGGTGATTTTGGAGATGGCATGCCAAAATTTAGATCTTGAGGATCATGTGAAGGACCACTCCATTTACCATTGGTTAAACCTTCAGGTTTTACTCCTGTTTCTCTCCTGGGTATAGGTTCTGGGGATGGTGGTTTCTGTCTGATAAAAGATAGAAACAGAACTAAACCGTGAGTACAAAGCATAACAGATGCACATGATTGGCCCCTTTTCTCTCTATATATGTAGCATAAAAAATAAAAAACAAATAAAAAAAAACACATCAAGAACAGACAAATAGAGGGACAAGAATGTAAGATCAAAAGATGCATTTCATACTTGGTTATCTTAATTGCCTCGTTGATGGATCGATCGTAATCATCTGCAATGACAGTGATGTCAAGTCAATGTAAAATCAGCAAATACTGATACTCAAGAAATAACTTTACTGTTGTCCAATCAAACATAAAATTAGGTAGTTCAGGTGAATTTTTTTTTTTTATCATAATTATAGCTAAACAGGAAGTTGACGTATAAAGTTGTATCCTGGATGCCCAATGAAACTGAGAACTTATTCATGTCCAAATAGGCTTACCACAGTTCACCACTATCAGTGCAGGGTACAAAGTTTAGTGATTAAGTTACTGTTTCATTAAAAATGTGGTTGCATGGAAAATAAAAAGGTTGACCATGGTAGCTATGCAAAATCCAATAGAAAAATTATCATATCCAATTACTCATTGGATGATCCAAAAACCGAAGTCAGCCATCAGAAAGTCCCAATAAATTATCTCTGTACTAGTGAACCAGCCGCCCCTGGTGGGTAAAGCTTTTTAGTCAACTAAAACCAGACATTCCCTTAGAAGAATGAAATAGATATTGGTTACCATATTCAGGCTACTTGCCCCAGAAGTTACCTAGGGTCCTAACATACCCATAAGAGCCCAATAATAAAAATACTGAGCTGTCTAATAAACTCCAGCAGTCCATGCAAAGAACACATGAAGAAAATAAAGAGGCTGTGAAAACAAAATCCAAACTACGATAAAACTTCTTACCAAAAGTGTAGGTAACAGGTTTCCTATCACGAAGTGAACGCCCTGGGGCAAGCCCATCAACACCCAAGAAATTATCAAGAAGAAGAGCTTGTCTGTGTTGTTTCTTCAGCAATTTCTCCTTTCTCTGCACAAGACAGGCCAATTTTGTCAGTTAAAAGCACAAAAGGATTCTTCATGGACCATATTTAAACATAAAAGAAGAGAAAACATGAACTTGAGTTCAATTCTCCGAATGCCCCATCTTCTCAATTTTCTCAACCCATGCCACCCATAACCTAAAAGAAAAGGGGGCCAGTAAACAAACACAAAAAACAGTACCTTGTGCTCTTTCTCAATTTCAGGGAGCATGTCTATCTTCACCTTCTTTCCTACAGAAACCTCCATTCTGTTTTTACTTGTGAAAAGCTTCTCCTGTTCAATCAAATGAATAAAAGAAAATAAGATGAAGCTCAACTAAAAAAGTTGCAATCTTTATGAAAAACGGCAGAGTTAGGTGATTCTTTCTTTTATTACTTCCCTTACTATGAAAATGGAAAGAAAGAAAATAATGGTCAATCCTATCACACACACATCAAAATTCCTGTTTTGTCTGTCCACCTTTTTGACATTGTCTGTCATTTTGTTAGGGTGTTATTTCTGATTTTGTACCTTCTTTCTTTTAATCAGAAGGACTTTAGCGTTAGAATCTCTTCATCCATCAGAAAAACCCAGCTGCCACACTCTGTTCACACCTCAGTGTTCTCTTTCAACAAATTTTCAGACTAATTCCCAGCATTTTCAGACTTTAGACAAAGCATTTTCTGGCCAAACATGTTCTTTTCCCAGGGGGCAGCCTCTGTTCTTTCTCAGGTCTTTGATCCACCTCTGCCCATATCTCTTTTGCATAGGTTATTTATTTTAAATAGTCTTTCCTTTCTATTTGATTATACTTGTTACTTATTTAACTATTTGTTTTTGTTTGAGCACATAATTGTGCCAGCATACAAACTTGTTAGAAAATTCTTATTAGTTACTTTTACACTTTTTTTATTAGATTAAATGCATTTTTTTTCCAGTCATGTTTCACGATTTCACATTTTGCCACCTACCATTCAAATTTGCACATTTTGCTGCCCCATTAGTTAACCACTGATATGCTACATTGATGAAATTGATTGCTAACATAGCATGTTTATTACTAATACAGTACATTATGTCACATTATCATTTGTATATACATCATCAATCATGTCAACACTCAACATGTCACATCAATAGTTAACTAACGACGTCAAACAATCAACTAACAGGGTAGCAAGATATACGAAAATTTGAAAGTTAGATAGCAAAATATACAAATTTAAAAGTTGGGTGGAAAAATTAGCGAAATTGTAAAACATGGGTGGATTATGCTTATATTTCTGGGTATACCACTTCTCAGCTTCAATTTTTCTGTTTGATGATTGACTTGTTAATTATGCTTTAGACTGACGGTGATATTATGCCTATACATAACCTCTGATTATTAAAGTTCAATATGTCTTTGGTTTTGGCTAGTTTTATTTTGGAACATTTAAATGTGTAGTATGTATTATTTATGGTGTACACATAATCCTTGGTATAGCAGCCATCCTGCCATCCACTATTTCATTATAGTAATTTTGGGATCAGCAAGATTGACAACTACGATTAAATGTTTTTATAACTCAATGACAGGCTAAATCTTTTGCAATAATGAGAGTCACTTCACTTGGTTTAATGCCTCGGTAATAACAAAAATATCTGCTACTTCAGAAATCAACTCATTTGTTTTGAGAGAGCAAACTGTGCTTCTTGCATCCAAGGTATTATTCTCAAGATTTTCTCTAAAACATATCAAACAGAATAACTTTTTCATTCTCTTTTTTTTTGCCCTTTTTGTTTCTCATTGCTTATGCATGTGCTCTACAGAATGAGTTATACATGTAGTACTTGCTCCACTTCAATAAATTTCTCTTTCGACCAAAATAAATTAGGTAAAGGTTTCAATTGATAATATAAACTAACAACAAAGCTCTAACATTAATTTTCTGTTACTAGTTAACTCAAATTCTCAGACACAAGATTTTTCAATTCATTTATTGATACTTCAGAAAAGATTATTATTCATTTTTAGCAATGTGAATAAAAGTTTTGATCTTTGTTATTTTTAGGTTTGATCAATAATTTGTGAATCTAATGGTTTCATTCAAGGACAACAATTAATTTTGCATTTTCTACTAAATAACAGTTTCCTATTCAATAAGTTCACTTATAACTTAAGTTAGGGTTTCTAAATCATAATATAATTAGCATCAGATGGTGATTCCAGATATTACAACACATTAATTTACTTATTAATCTATCATGTAATTCATTATCTAGTTCTAAGCCTATAACTCAGAAGTCCCAGTTCCAAGCATAACACAGAACAATTGTTAAAACACCCCTGCTGAAAATAGATAGATGAGCTTCAATAACTTACAGAAACATCCTGAAATTCATCAAAATTGGTAGCAACTGTTTCCCATTGGTAGGTTGTATTAGAAAAAACCTGGGAACCCCTTGGTTTCCCTTTCCTCAATTGAACCACCTCAGTTTTCCTTATTTCCCGATACAACCTATGACCAATAACTGGGTCATCTTCATACCTACATGAATCAAATGCCATGTGAATAAAATGCTAAAACAGACATAAATATACATAAACTTTCCAGCATGACAGTTCAAATTTTGAACAGGTTGAAGTGAAAGCACATATATATTACCAATAAGAAACTCCATGCGAATCACCACCAATACGCTCCTTACGGAATGTCGAAAGTTGAATCCCGCGTTTGATTGAGCTGTCAATGAAACCTCTGATATCTTCTTGCTGCAAAATACTAGTCAAGTTTAATCATGTACATTACCAAGAGGGATGATCAGTGTAAGATATGTCAGTCAGGTGAATGATTTTGCCCCTCAATCTGCCTAAATGGATGCACTTAGGTTTCCCTGCACTCCCCCCATTATTTTTTCCAAACACCCCCAAAGAAAGTTATTGCAGAATACGGCCATGCATCTCAAGGAATCTGTGAATTGTATTACAAGACAAACAATTGAAGCTGATCATCACACCCTTGTTAAATACACAAGCCCAAAGAACAGCCCACTGCGAAAGACAGAGGATAAGTAAACCTAAAAAGGGTGGTTGCAACTTGAACACAACCAAGCAAGCAAAAATTATGAATAAAGGATAAATATCATGTATAGATCATAAAGGCAAAATTTTCATAGATCCAAGCTAAACTCAAGTGTCCTCATCCTACCATACTGACATTCACCCAATCAAGGAAAAGGAATATAAGAAACATAGATACATAAATGTTAAATAGGAAGAGTACCTCAACACGAATGTCACATAATGCTTTTAAGATGACCACACGAACCCCTGGATCAAGTGATTTATATACTTCAACCTCCACTCTGTCATGTCAGCATAAAATGAGACTTCGTAAACACAAAGTGGATTTTAGATATTGCAAGACTTACTGATTACTTACCCATGTGAAGCAACAATAGGAAGATCCCCATCTGCAACCTGCATTTGAATTCCATTTCTTATATTAGCTCTTGAAACTACAAAATGATACATTATTCTGAATTATCAGTTTGCTGAATATAAAATGCCTCATTACCCAGTGCCACCAATCTCTCAATTTTCTGCATAATACAGTTATCCATGTATCACGTGAGAGTGCCATTCGTGTAATGGGAGGAATTGCCTATTAAAAGATAGAATTAATGTTATTAACAGACCAGCAGAAATTTTGCAAACCTGTGATATTGCTTACAGAAGAAAGTATTGATCTTGCAGACATTGAGAGGGATCAGTGCCCTGTAACTCTGTCTTAAAAGATAATGTCAAACAACTCTTACAAGCTCTTAAACTGCAATATATCTATCTATCCACTCACAAAAGAGACTAAGCAAAATTGATACTATTATAATATTTAATCCAAGTTTAAAAACATAAATGAGTTCTAGTATCGCCAAAGCTTTGATAACCCACTCTGCACATAACTCAATAGGTGAAGGACCAGTGGAAGTATAGACTTTATTGTGAGAGAGATGGAGTTCATTGCACTACTGCAGCTTAAAATATAAAACTTCAAGCACTTCTGCAAGATTTGGAAGTGTAAGACCAATAACATTAACCAGCCTAAACTTTCTCACTCCCCAGTCCCCAGTATCTCTGTATCACTTATCAACCTATGTACCCCCTAGCATACAAGTAAAAGGCCCGGGCATGATTTGTCATTATAATAACCAAAAATTTAATTTCAAAACAATTCAAGTACCACAGTTTTGATCAATTCATCTCCATCCACAAACTTATTATGTCATTGATGTGTAGAATATGTACAACCCCTAATACAAACACTTTCTCATTGTAGCACAGGATTTTCAATACAGAGCTAAATCCTCAAACATTTTACTGAATAATTTTCCCACAATATTTAAATCTGCTAGGAAGCTACAGTTCAAGTAAAAAAAATTGCAATAAGAATTAGGCACAACAAAGACTCGTCTCAAAAGTTCTGAACTTCAGAGTAGGCCATCTTCAGTAATTTCTGTGAGGATGCCTAAACACTTTATAAACTGTCCAGCAAATTATACATCTGCATCTTGTAATAATGATCATGATTATTTTTGAGATTGATTTAAACTCAGAAAATTGGGAATAGGTCAAACAAGGCTGAAACCCAGTAAAAATATTCCACAGGTACATTTGGAAAATGTAACCATTTGATACAGCATATTACTTTTTACTTAAAAAGAATAGTTATAATTAAACAAGACTTAATGGTTGCACATTTACACACTATCCTTCTACAGTGAAATGGGACTCTAAATCAGAGCAGAAAGCACACAGAATCATCAGAAGTCCACAGTTTAACACTTAAGTGCAAGGAACAACGCATTATCTTTTTCAAAAGAAAAGGGTTTCTCATACAAGCAACAAAAACCTCCAATCAAGTACCTTCTTTGCACTTGCCAATTTCTGTCGAGCATTGAATTCAGTAGCAAAACAATCATGTCCTCTCACTATTTTATTGGCCAACTATTTTGTGGCCATGAGTCCATCAAACAAGCAATGCACTTACAAACTCCATATTTGTCAGTGTTTTGTTTTCAGTTCCTTCCATCAATTTCCCAGATTCCAAAAATTTCAACCACCCCTTTGAATAAAGACACATTCCAACAGACAAGTAGTGACTTGTACTCAAGTTTATCATTCGGATCCAACCCATTCACTTAGAAAATTTGCACAAGTTCTCACCTTTCTCATTTTAATTACATTCCCAAAATATACAACTGGATTTAAGCTTACACTAACCAAAGCAAATGTCCCATTGCACACTATATTCCCTTGCAACCGCAGCAGCCTCCTAATACCCTACAGTAACAAGAACTCCACTTCATAGCTCCAAATTTCTCTCACACCTAGCAATGGCCCTCAACAAAACTAGCACAAAACTACTACACCAAACTCAAGCCAGGCACGCAGTCATAACCACAAACTCCTACAAACTCAGCCAAATTCAACAAAAGCACAAAAGTGCAACATCCTACAAACTCCTAACGGATAACAACAAACACAAAACTAACACAGCCCACAAAGACTAGGACTTAGCAGCTATAAGGTCCTATAAAACAGAAGAAAGAAGAAATGCAGTACACACACAAGAACAAACCAAAGGGACAAAAAAATCATAAAGCACCAACCTTTAACAAAGGCATATGTATATCACCCAATGTGTCATTGGGGGTGAGCAAAGCCGTCTCAAACTCTTCAGCCGAGAATTCTACTGAAATATTCAACAAAGGCCTAAACAGCTGAACAACGACAAAAACCTTAGACCCGTTGAATGCATAACAAACCAAATGAAAAGGGAAAAAAAAATAAAAAAGCAAAACAGTTCCTAAGCTCACGTTCAAAAAATTGAGTATTGAAGCCAATTCCCACATCGACCGGAGGTTATAGCGCGGCAACTGCGCCGGCGTGGGAGGCTCCACCAGCGGCGTCACGATCTTGCTGCATTGCTGCGGCTGCGGCGGCGACGGCGGCGGGGACTCCTCGCGGCGAGGCTCCCTCTTCGCGGCCTTGGGCCTCGCCGGCTGCGACGCCGAGTAGAGACGCGCGGCGGCGCGAATGGTGCAGGCGCGGGAGGGGCGGTTGCGCGTGGGGGCGGGAGGAGCGGCATCGGCGGCGGCGGCGGTAGCGGTGGTTTCCTCCTTGTGCGAATCGGGTTCGGCGGCGTCCTGCGGGGGAGGGGGAGATCCTTGGGACATGGTGTGAGAGAGAGATCAAAAAGGGTTTTAGGTTAGGTATGGTGGGATTACACGTAGAGGATCATATTCGTTGGTTAGCATTGAAGACGGAAAATCAAAGTGGAGAAGGGGTTGTAGAGAGAGAAGGGAGGAGGGAGCACTTGTTTCTTTTTTTTTAGAGAGAGAAAGTATGAATGTGCGGAAAACAAAATTTTGGAGCACTGTTTTTTTTTCTTTAAGGGGACAAAAGAAAGGGTCACAAACCCTCAAACTCTAAGGAGCATGTGCCTATGTGTGCGTCTGCAAATATAGGGAACTCCAGGAACCAGAGAGAGATGGATTGAGAGGGTCACAAACACACTACCAGAAATTTGGGTTTCAAGTTTTTTCTTCTTCTTTTTTTTCTTTTTTTTTTTTATGGTACGGTCGTTGTATTTTGTTTTGTTTTTTTGATAAAGGTTGTTATGTTTTTGTTTGAGTTATGCTGGTAATTGATTTTAATTTTCGTTATTATGTCTGTCTTGTTTAAATTAAATAACTGATTTTTTTTCTAAACGAGAGGAAAATAAGTACTTATGTATGTGTCATTTGTTTCTCTTTCCATATTCCAACTCCATGTTCGATTTGACCTAAGCATGCTGGAGTAGAGTGATGAATTTCAAATGTTCCCCTCTGGGCTGAAGGGAACCAGGTTGCATTTTGCAAATTCTGTATATAGAATCTTGAAATCTTGACACACAAAATAAACTAAATCCCCTTTTCTTTTGGCCCAAATTACGTGATAATATTTCTATTCTAAAAACTAAATCTATATGGGTGCAGAATTATCGTAGACCCATGTCCTATAAGGTCCTAGATCACAAGATCAGTAACATCTTGCAACGTTTCATGGATGACGTGGATCGGATTTCACGGAAAAAAAAAAATCATTCCATTTAATTACTTTACTTTCCTTAATTTATTTATCATTTTTTTAAATTATAATTTGATTCGATTATATATACCTGGTAGAAAATAGGCACACTAATGTCCTTCAAAGTAGAACTCCTTTCTCTTCGTATCTCTCGTAGGTCGAGAGGTTTTTAGCGGAAGAAGGCTCCTATAATGACATTTCTAACATTTAAGTTACAGGTATAGGAAGAAACATATTATTTGTTATTGTTTACGGTGGAATTTGTTTACGGATTCTTTATATTCGGACTAGCACGTAAATGGTTTCAATTTAGGCATTTAATTTAAAAACATAAAATGGAACAGACAATGGAGTAGGAAGATTTAGTGATTACTTGTTTCTAAAGATTCTTCAATAATTAACAAGCAATAATTTCCAGACATATAAATGCTAAGATGAACAGAATGGATAATTGAGATATTTACAATACAAATCATGGTTCAACTTACATAACGTTCCAGAATTACAATACTGAAGTAATCTAACTACGTGGGTTTAAAAGAGATAAACTAAGAAAACTACGCTAATTCTACTCCTAAAAAGCAAAGAAAAGTGGTCAAGAAATTGGTACCCAGCAGATACTTGCACGGAAGCCATATGCGCAGACAGAGAGTGCTTACAGAAATGTGAGTATGAAATTTCTGACCCCTTGAAAGTACATATTTCTTCGTGTTTATAGAGGCAAATGAAGGTGGTTAATTTTAGTGCATGTGCGTCATGGAAAGGTAACTGCCATCCACTATGCCCAATAGGTGGTTTTAGAATGTAACCTCTCGTAACCGCTCATTCCACTCTTTTTCTTTTCACTTCGATCCATTTTTCGTTAACCGTTCTGAGATAACTACTCACTACTTGGAAACCTTCAGTAATTTCCATCTTTTGAGCACTTCTCAGTTTGATTCGACTCATTTTTTCGACTATATTTTGAATACGGACAGCTTGAGCTTTTGATACTTCCTGAAACTCCTGAATGTGCTTTTCGAGTTACCTGGTCTTCGAGTGATCCTAACAGTTATGATTACATAGATTTTATTGTATAGTTAGAAAATATATTACCATTTATCAATTAGTTTTTTTTAATAATTATTAAGGTTAGTCTAGTGAAAAAAAATTAAAATAATATGTATAGTTAGAATGGACTTTAGGATAGATTAATTGAGTATCTAACTAATTTCTAACTTCTTACTCAAGAAAGTATCTTATATATATAAAGTAATTTATCTCTCTATGAGATATTCAAGTTTTATCTAGTACATAAATTTCTAAGTCATAAATTTTTAATGAAAAGACTTTCTTTCAACATAATTGAATACTTAAGAAGACATTCGAGTTAAATAGGTTATTTTAAAATTATCATGCACGTTTTATTAGACACAATGTTTCCCTTCCCACCTGTTGGGCTTACTCGAAGATCTGGGCTGATTCGCAGATCAAATAACTCGAAAAGCACACTCATGAGGTTCAAGGAAAGTATTAAAGGCTTAAGTTATCTGTACTCGAAATATACTCGAATCAATGAGCCAAATCGAACTGAGAAGTGCTCGAAAAAGTGGGAATTACTGAAGGATTCCAAATAAAGTAATTACCTTAGAACAGTCAGTTGAAAAGTGATCGAAGATGTCTAATAGACGCACTAGAGCGGTTATTAAAAGCACAGAAATAGAACACGTGGGAAAGGTGGTTAGAAGAAGTTACATACGGAGAAGTTGCATAACTCATACCCACGTCAAACATAATGGATAGCGGTTACACCTTACAACACTCAAACTCAAATTTTAACCGCTATTTAGTCAGTTTATAAATAGGAGTATTAACCTCGTGCACAAGGTCGGAAAACTCATACTAAGACTGTAATCTGAAGCACTCTTTTGCCTGCGCATATGGCTTTCGTGCATGTGATTGTTTTTGGGTATGGTTTCTTCTCGGCCACATTTCTTTTCTCTTTTTAGGAGTAGTTGTAGTGTAATTCGTTCTTCCTATTATCTATTATCATGTAGTTCTAGTATTCTGACATTGTAATTCCTATTAATTATGCAAATGAACCATGATCTGTATTGTAAATGTATCCATCGTTCATTATGTTCATTTAAGGCTTTACTTTCATGAATTTAATTACTTGTTGGTCATTGATGAATATTTAGAAACAAGTAACGTTTAAATCTTTCTGCTCGATCTCGCTTTACATCAACGTCTCAAAACGAAATATACCTAAATTGAAACATGTGTCGTGCTAGTCTAAATATAAAGAACCTATAAAACTAATTCCATCGTAAACAAATTGGCACGCCCGGTGGGACTTGTTTAAGGAAAGTATCAGAACATAATTGGACTAGTTTTAGGTGTGTGAGTTGCATGAGATTAAGGAGTGGAAGAACAATGTCTACGTCTAATAGAGAAACAGGTACTAACAATAACAATCACGTAGATGTAGAACAAGCAAATTCTAATCCTGATAATGTGACTAATGTGACCAGGGGGGCAACGTCTTCATCCCCTGTGTTACTCGAAAACACAGCTAGGCAAACCAATGTTACTCAAGAACTAGCGAATGTCACTAGGGAATATCCCTGGGGTATGCCACAGAATTGGCGAAATACCCAACCTGTGCATGTCGAAATGCCAATACTGTTAATAGGACCCAATTCACAAATGCATGTATCCCCACAGGGATATAATCCTGGGCCGAATGGCATGGGTTTTGTTATGCAAGACCCGTATCAGCATATAGGAACAAGTCAGGAGGGTTCTTTGATTCGACAAGGCAGTTATGTACCTACGGGTATTAGTAATCAAGCCATGATGGCTCTTCGACAACAAATGGACCATAGTAATCATGACATGGTTAATTTGTTGTCAACTCAAATGCATAATATTATGACTCCTCTGTACGAATTGATAAACAAAATAGGGGATAGATTAGGTGATGGACCTCCTTCGAGAGCAATGAGTGCAAACCTGAACGAAATGGAAAACCCTAGGGGGCATGGAAATTTTCATCAGAACGTAGTTCGACCTAATAGGAATCCCAATGATAACTTAGACGAAATGGTAGAAAGAATACTGAATAGGCACGGATTCGATGTTGGTTGAAACGAGCGTCCTTACTTTGTGTCAGCCTTCCCAGATTATATAACTTAAGTAGAACTACCCCGAGGAATCAAAGTACCAAAATTTTCGAAATTTGCGGGAGAACTGACCGAGTCAACAGTCGAACACATAGCTAGGTACGGGGTCGAATGCGGAGATTTAGCGAATAATGAATATCTAAAAATGAAATATTTTCCAAGTTCATTGACTAAACATGCATTCACTTGGTTCACAACTCTACCCCCTAATTCGATACATACTTGGGTTCAGTTAGAAGGTAGTTTCCACGAACATTTCTTCAGAGAGGAAACGAAAGTGAGTATATTTGATCTAATGAACATTAAGAGACAAATCCATGAAACTTTAGACGACTATTTGAATAGATTCAGGCAATTAAAATCTCGATGTTATACTAATATACCTGAACATGAATTAGTTAGGATTGCAGCGACAGGGTTAGATTTCTCGATACGCAAGAAATTAGTAAATGAACAGTTGAGGGATATGGCCCAGTTAGCCGAAAAGGTAAGGAGGATCGAACAGATTAAGCTAGAGAAAGAAAGATTAAGAAAATTTGACAAATTTGTTCGAAAAGAGAAGGTCGCGTATTTAGAAAATTCCGAACTTAGTGAAGATCCTAACTGTGAGGTTTCGAGTGAAGATTTTGAGATCAACTTAGCAGAACTACGTCCTGGCCCCACGTATCAATGTCAAATGTTAAAACCAGGGGATAACGTAGAAGGAAATTCGACTAAGAAATATAGTTTTGACGTAACAAAAGCAAAAAAAATATTTGATATCTTACTAAAAGATAAACAAATTATACTCCCTGAAAATCATAAAATCCCACCATTCGAGCAGAGAAAAGGAAAGAAATTTTGCAAGTATCACAATATGTATGGTCATTGGACTAACAACTGTGTGCGTTTCAGGGATTTGATCGAAAGGGTGATTACTGATGGTCGCCTTGCTTTCGAAGAGAAAGACATGAAGGTTGATACAGACCCATTCGCTGCTCATATTGGATACGTCGAACCAGTCTCGATGGGTATCAACATGGTGGATGTGGCTTTCGAGGATGATGAGAACATCGAACCCATTTCTGATGAGAAGCTCGAGGAGTTAATGGAGGATTTTGCCAAGGAGCAGGAGCCTATATACCCCAAAGAAGGAGATAGTTTGGTTGAGTTCTTGTCGAAAAAGAAATAAGCTGATAAAGAGGTTATGTTGTGTCCTCGATGTAGTGCTGTTTTTGATAGGGCTGCTGCTAAAGCCTTTGAAGAATCAGATATGATGAGGAACTACAAAGCTGAAAGTTTTCGACAAAAGTCCAAGACTAATGCTGGACTACATGCTGGGTTAACAATGAGGCAGGTTCATATGCCTCAATATAATGCTCCAGTAGGAAAAATGGAGATGTATAACTCCTCGAGATTCGGCAATACTTTCGTACCAAATGCTAATGTCCCCATCGGAAAATGGAATGTACCTCCGAAACCCATGGTTGGTGGAATGGGTCGAGGGAAGCAGGTAATGACTTATGCTAGGAACCCAGTACAAGGAAATCTCAGGAAATTCTCGAATCAGGCTCCAGGGTCTGGTAAATTTTCGATTGGGGGATATGGACGGGGCTTTCGACAACCGTTCAATAATTTAACTAAGACCCAGTGGAGGAGACAGCAAAGGATGCGAAAAGCTACCTTTGAAGGTGTTGGGGGAAACCGCTTCTCGATCCCTGTACCTCAGAAAGAGGAATCATCTCAAAAGTTTCTCGAGGATGATGAAGACATGATTAATGATTGCTTCAAAAGTGGTTTCGAGGACTCTCTGGAAGAGATTTGCGGGGTAGTTTCCATTCTGCCTTCCGAGTATGCTGGGGCTATGGAGTCCGTGAACGAACAAGAGGATATTCATCAAGAGGACTTCTTCGATGACCCCAATTATGAATCCAAAATCATATGGGTCAATCAAATCTCGAGGGTGATCCCCAAGTTCAATTCTGCTGTGTTCGACTCTCCCACGGAGGAAATGAAGGGACACCTTAAGCCCCTATTGTTGACATTGATGATCGAGGGGCAAGAGGTGAATAAGGTTTTGGTCGACGGAGGTGCAGCTGTGAACATCTTGCCAAAAACAATGCTGAAAAGGTTTGGGAAGTCTTTGGGCGACTTGAAGCCTCACAACATAATGATTTCTGACTATGTAGGGAAGTCTTCACACCCTGAAGGCATGATTCTGCTCGATGTGCAGATTGGGAGTGTGAAGAGAACCACTATGTTTATAGTGACGCCATCCAAGGCAAATTTCAATGTTTTGCTAGGTCGAGAATGGATCCATGGAGTAGGCGCAGTTCCTTCCACAGTGCATCAGAAGATTTTCTTCTGGAACGATGATGAAGGGTTAGAGGTTCTCGAGGCCGACCAGAAAACATATGAAGTTGGTATGTATTTCGCTGATCAACAATTGACAGCATTTGCCAAGACTAAATTGTTCGATGCTTATAATTCTGGGGTGATGGATGAAGAAGCAGGAGTCAAGAAAACTTTCTGTTGGGATGTTAAGAGAGGATTCGTGATTCGAGCCGAAAAGGAGTCGGCTCCGCTTGAGGAATGAAGGATGAGAATCCTTATTCGAGCTTCTTAGCTCGAATATCGGCCTACGTGGCCGATCGAACGGCCAATATGTCCGAAGAGGTTGAAGGTGAAGAAGGATGTTTGGGAATAGATGACAAAAGTACGGTCACTTTGGCCGAGGAAAAATGAAAAACAGAAAAACAAAGGGACCAACGAGTCTCGAATAAAAAAGAAAATCAAAAAATAGAAAGAGGCCAAGAGGTCAAAAAAACAAAAACAAAAGAGTATGAAAAGCAAGAGCTTGAACTCGAATTAGACTGTATTTTCGATGATTCGCCCCTGGGATTTGAAAGGGACGCCAAGGAAGAATATAAGTTAGAATCCCAAGACCCACTAAAAGAGGTTAATCTGGGGACTGTCGAGAATAAAAAAGTCACTTATATCAGCAAGTTCTTGCAAGAGGAATTGAAGGAGGAAATCATTCGAGTCTTGCATGAATACAAAGATTGTTTTGCATGAGATTATGATGAAATGCCAGGACTAGATCGAGAGTTGGTAGAGCATAGGCTACCCATTATCCCAGGAAAGAAACCCGTGAAGCAAACTCCTCGAAGATTCGCTCCTGAAATAATCGAGAAAATCAAGGGAGAAATTGAGAGATTACTAAAAGCGAAGTTCATCAGAACTTCAAGATATCCTGAGTGGATCTCGAACGTAGTGTCGTTTATAAAGAAAAACGGGAAACTCAGAGTATGCATTGACTTTCGAGATCTCAATATGGCAACTCCCAAAGATGAGTATCCTATGCCCATTGCTGAAACCATGATAGACGCTGCTGCAGGTAATGAAATTATGTCTTTACTTGATGGTTATTCAGGATATAACCAAATTTTCATTGCAGCTAATGATATATCAAAAACTGCTTTTCGATGTCCAGGTGCGTTGGGCGTTTATGAATGGGTGATGATGCCATTTGGACTAAAAAACGCAGGTGCCACTTACCAGAGGGCAATGAATTTAATATTCCATGATCTAATTGGTAAGTTCATACAAGTATACATTGATGATATAATTGTTGGGTCGAAACAAAAAGAGGACCACCTAAGCCATTTAAAATTATCTTTTGAAAGAATGAGAAGACATGGTTTGAAAATGAATCCATTAAAATGTGTTTTTGGTGTTTCAGCGGGAGAATTTCTGGGGTTTGTTATACACCAGAAAGGGATTGAAGTAAATCGAAACAAAACGAAGGCTATCATGGAGACTAAACCTCCATCGAATAAGAAGGAACTTCAATCTCTCCTAGTTAAAGTAAACTTCCTACGAAGATTCATATCGAACTTGTCTGGTAAAAATAAAGTATTTTCTCATCTTTTACGTTTAAAAAAGGAACAAGAATTTCGATGGAACAAAGAGCACCAGAAAATGTTCGATGAAATCAAAGTTTACTTGGCTCATCCACCAGTGCTTGCACCACTCTCTGAAGGGAAGCAACTAAAGTTGTACATCTCAGCTAGCGATTCGACTATTGCGAGCATGCTGGCGCAAGATGATGAAAATGGCATCGAGAGAGTCATTTACTATTTAAGTCGAATGTTAGTAGGGGCGGAAATTAGATATACCCCTTTAGAGAAATTATGTTTAAGTCTTTATGTTGCTTGTACAAAGTTGAAGTACTATATTAGGACTCGTGATGTTGTACTATTTTGTCGAAGTAATGTGATAAAATATATGTTGTGTAAACCTGTGTTACATTCTCGAGTTGGTAAATGGGCAGTTGCATTAACTGAATACTCATTAACTTTCGAGCCATTAAAAGCAACCAAAGGTCAAGTAATTGCAGATTTTCTTGCAGAACACTCGAAAGAAACTGAAAAAATTAATTACTTAGCCATTAAGCCTTGGGAATTATTTTTCGATGGTTCGAAACATGACTTAGGCACTGGGATAGGTTTGTTAATCATCTCTCCTCAAGGAATTCCGACTAAGTTATCATTCAAAACAAATACAGGATACTCGAATAATGAAACTGGATACCAAGCACTCATTACTGGACTCGAGATTCTTAAAGAATTGGGCGCTGAAAATGTGATAATTCGAGGAGATTCACAACTGGTCATCAAACAATTAACTCGAGAGTATAAGTGTTTAAACGAAAAATTAGTTGAATTCAAGACTCGAGCTGTGCAGTTACTTGATACGTTTGGTGAAGTAGAGTTACAACACATTCCTCGGGACTCAAATCTTATCGCAAATGAGTTGGCTCAGATAGCCTCTGGATATAAAATCAGTAAAGAGTGTCTCGAATATCTGATTCATACAGAAAGTGAAGTGTTAGACCATCGAGAAATTCTAAGCATAGGTTCAGCAAGTCAACAAGATTGGAGGAGCGAATTGATCGAATACTTGCGAAATCCTAATATAAAGGTTGAAAGGAAGATTAAACTCCAAGCTCTCAATTATCTCTTACTAAACGATGAATTGTACAAAAGAGGTTTCGATGGAGTTTTGTTCAAATGTCTGGGAGACCATGAAAGTTATATAGCCATGGCAGAGATACATGAAGGCATTTGTGGAGCACATCAGGCTGGAAAGAAGATGAAATGGGTTTTGTCGAGGAAAGGCTTGTATTGGCCAACTATGATTAAGGATTGTATCGAATTCGCAAAAAGTTGTGAAGAGTGTCAAAAACATGGACCAATACAAAAGGTACCAGCAAGTGAGTTGCATTGGATCATCAAACCTTGGCCATTTCGAGGTTGGGCAATGGATTTAATCGGACAAATACACCCACCTTCTTCGAAAAATCACAAATATATTTTGGTTGCTATAGATTACTTTACAAAATGGGTTGAAGCTATTCCTTTAAAAGATATTGAGCAAAACGACATAATTAATTTCATCGAAGATCACATTATTACAAGGTTTGGGATTCCTCAAACAATTACTACTGATCAAGGTACAGTCTTCACGGGTCGAAAAGTCGCTCAATATACAGAATCGAAAGGGATTAAGTTGATAACTTCAACACCATATTATGCGCAAGCAAATGGTCAAGTTGAGGCTGCTAACAAAGTGGTGATCGGATTCATTAAAAAGCATGTATCAAGCAGGCCACGAAGTTGGCATGAAACACTTGTTCAAATTCTATAGGCATACAGATATTCTCTGAGAGATGCTACAAAAACTACTCCATATAAATTAGTGTATGGCATTATCCTTCCTATTGATATTAACTTACAATCAATTCATATACAGAAACAGAATGAATTACCTACTGATGATTATTGGAATCTAATGTATGATGAGTTGATTTCTTTAGAGGAGGAAAGGTTAATTGCGTTGCAAAATATTGTTCGACAAAAGGAAAGAGTCGAGAAATCGTACAACAAGAGGGTTAAAACACAACGATTTCGAGTTGGGGACTTGGTGTTAAAAGTAATTCTTCCCATGGATCAAAAATCTCGATATCTAGGCAAATGGTCTTATAATTGGGAAGGCCCCTTCATAGTCGAACAAGCATATTCTAAAAATGCATACGTTATTAAAGAGATAAATTCAAATGTGACTAAAGTAATGAATGGGAAATACTTGAAATATTTTCATAAGAGGGCAGAATATTAATTGTTCGACACAAGTCAAAGAGTAATTGTTTGATATAAGCCAAAGATAAATGAAAAGGAATCGATGAACAGAAGAGAAAATCTAATTATTACAAAATTTTGATTTAAAATCGTTGAAAGCCTTGTAAGCCTCGTCTAAACGTTTCCTTCGAGAGGAACATTGAGCTTCCAAATGCTTCTTTTGCTCTAAGGTCTTCGCAAGTCGAGAAGATATGACCTTGCCTTCCTCTTTGAGACCCGTTTGACGCTACTTGATCTCTTGACTTTGAACCTTAATGGCATCTTTCTTCGAGCGAGCCTTCTCTAACTCATGTTGGAGAGACTTGTTGGTGATCTCTATATCCTTCTCTTCTTGTTGTAATTTTTGCAAAGAAGACACCATTTCTGCCGTTGAGTCTTTGATCGTAAGCAGGTCAGTTCGAAGCTTTTCGAGTTTAGCACGGTCTTCTTCGCTTTCAACCTCGACATGCGACCTCTTGAAAGGCAGTAGACCATTGGGATCGAAGGTCCCATGCGAGGCTAAAAGGTTTGACAAACTCTTGCAGCTCGGAATGGACCTCAGGAGGAAGGCTCGAGTAGGATAAAAGATCGTCCATCATTTGTTCAACCTCTGTCTTGAACTCAGGAATGAGGAAGGCCTGATCAAGATCATCAACATATGCCTTTGTTCGAAAAGAATCAAGCAAAGGTTGATATGATGGAACCTCAGAGACGTGCTCGACGGTTTTCTCTTTTTCCTTCTCCGACCTAGAAGGACCACTTGTCCAATTATCCAAGACCTCGAAGATACTGTTAATATCTTCATCCTCGTCGTTGAAGAAGCTCATCAAGTCCAGGTCCGGAGAAGGAATTGACGAAAGACCTTGGACAAAAGAAGTAACACTACCTTGGGTCGAAGGGGAAGTTGTGAAGGGTCGAGGCGATTCAGTCGAACCTGTACAAAAGGAAAATACATCAGAAGGTTTCATTAAAAATCATGATAAGGTTGTAAAGTCGAAAGAAATATACCCTTGTTCGGACTCAAGGGAGGTTGTAGCTCGAAAGAAGGATCACCTTGAGCAGAGTCGTGCAAGGTCTCCGCATTGACTAAAGGTTCCGACTGGGGAACCTTATCCTCTTCGACCTGAGGAGGAATTTGGATGGAGGCCATTATCGAATCCATCTCGGTAACATTTAACTGAGACGTGCCAACTATAAACAAAAGAGAAGATCATAAGCATTTGGTGTTACTAAACAGACCTCGAGCCAGATAATGAAATAGGAAAGAACATGAGTGAACCTGTTGGGACGCCTCAGTGACAGGAGGAATATCTCTCGATATGTCTCGAGAGGAATCAACATCAATGATATCAATACCCTATGATGAGTAAGTAGTGTTAGAAAGATTTAATAAAAAATCCAGTCGGAAACAAATTATTTGTCGGAATACCTTAGGTACTGATTTTATAGCATCTTGAAGAAGCTTCCCAGTAGGAGGTTTCTGAGTTCTCTTAGAAAGAGAAACTACTAACTTTCCCTTTCCTTTATCCTGCTTCTTCGTGGTCGAAACCTGAAGGTAAGGGAACAAGATATGAGTAGGATTCAAAGAGATAAGGAAATTTTAAGGTAAAAGAGCTCTCTTACTGTCTTGGTACTGCTTGAATCCACTCTCTGTTTCTTAGAAGGTTCGATATTCTGAAATACGAAAAATTGAGAAAAGATAATGAATGAAGTGAATTAATCGAAAAGGCTCAAAGAGATGGTGAGTCAAAAACTCTGTACCTTAGAACGAAGAGTGGCTTTTTCAGAAGCAGTTTTTCTTTTCCGACCCTTCAATGATGGTTTTTGGGCATCATCATCACTTTCCCAGTTAGGAGTTTGCTCAACATGTTGTGGAACACGTTGAGGAATGACATCTGCAAAATTCAAGGGATAAGATGAGACAAGTACAAAATCGAATTTCTAGTAAGGGTTTGGCTAAAGTTATTTACCAGGAGGAGGGTTAACGTTATTGACCCAACATAGTGGCCACCATTTGCGTCGAGGAAAATCATACATGGAACATCTTGCATAGGTAACTCGATTTTTTACGGGAATCTCTTTGCACTCGAGGTAAAACGGGTCGAGTGTTTTCACCCATGGAGGGTGAGATAAATGCTTAACTAAACCAAAAAGAGCATTTGGAAGAGGAGGTATGTGTTTTGGACAAAATTTTTCGAAAATGGTTTTACCTCGAGGGTTTATCACCTTTTTTGAGCGGATGTTCCTTTGTACCATTTTCGATAAGGAGACAGAAGCGTCAAAGATGGTTCGATGCACATTGTCGGGTCGATAACAAACCTTAAAAAATTGCTCGAATTGATAAATTATAGTTTGATTCTTGAAAGTACCTGATTGTTTGGGACCCTGCGAACAAGAGAGAGGAGAATTAATCAGCTTCTTCAAAAAGCCATCAAAATCGATGAGTTTATCTACAACATAATAACACCACCATCGAAGGTAGCATTTTGAAACCAAAAATGAAGGAGAAAAAGTGGAGGGTGTAAGCTTGAGCTCTTTGTCAGGTCGAAGGATGAAATCGAGGACTTCTTCATAATTCCCTTCGTCGACACAAATATCTGCATCAATGCTCTCCTTACAACGAAGAGGAAGAGGCTTCATTTGGCAAAGGCCAAATTGTCGAGCGAATAACTGAGGATGGTAAGGGTAAAGCCTAACATCTTTCTGCCTCATACCTGAGATAATGACATCCCAGGACAAGAACCCAAGCCAAATGTCAGTCGAGGAAGGACTGATGTTTCCAACCTGATTATTTTGACGAAGCCAGGTCGGACCTATTAAGTTCGATCGAATGAAAGGAGCTAAGTCCTCGGTGAAATCAGTAAAGCTAAGAATGGCTCTAATATATTTCTCAAAATTATCTACCAGACGTTTGCGAGGGGTGAGGGTTGTCAAACGAGCTCCTTCGAGTTCGCAGATAGGAATCGGAGTTAAAGGCAGACGAAGTTTCTTCTCTAATATCGCGTTAAGCCACAGTTGAAGTAGCCATAATGGGCCGGAGAGATTTCGAGGCCCAGATTCTCGAGAAAGGCTCTCGGAAGCTTCATCAAGACAAGTGTACAGGGAAGCCAAGAGAAGTTTGCTTAAACATATCTTCTTTTTCGAGTGAAGAGCTTGGGCTAAATTATAATAATATTTTGGGACTTGGAGTGAAGGAGTGCATAAGACACACGCTGATAACCAATACATGAGAAAAGCAATATGTTCTGAAGGGGAAACAGGCGTACCAGAAGGGCCCATATGCGCAGTGATAAAAGCTAAATAAGTCTTTTTATCCCAAGTAATCGAAACATCCTTGATCGAAATTTCTTCTTCAAACACATCAGGATGAAATCTTTCTCCAAGAGGCATTAATCCTGTTATAGCAGCAATATCGAGCAAAGTAGGGCAGACAAAACCACAAGGGAACTCGAAAGCCCGAGTTTCTCTATTCCAGAAAAAGATAGCAGAAAGGAGCATCTGAGGGTCGAAAAGATGGAGGTCAAACTTGGCTAGTTGGATAAACTCAAAAATACCTGTTTCTTTCCATTCAGAGGACATAGAAGCCTCTACACGGGTTAGCCAAGACGAATGTCTCTCTTTAACAGGAGGAAACGCTCTAAAAATTTTGGTAGTATCCCCAAAAAGGTTCAGGTCTATCTTTGGTGAATAAATGAAAGGTAGAGTGGTGGAGTCTTCAGGTAAAAGGGTATTACTAAACCTCTTCTTGTTTTGACCAGCGAAAGGGCCAAGAAAAGCATGAATAGAACCATTCTCTAGGGAGAAAGGGAGAAGTACTTGAGACTGATATATCTTCAAACTGGCCTCCTCCATGCCTGGGATTGGAACGAAAGTGTCATCACCTTCTTTGACTTTGCAGACTTGAGCGTTAGCCATTAGCAGAGGAGTTCCCTGAGTAGTGGTTGCAGTGGCCATGGTGGTTACGGGTGTAGTCGTCGTGGTAGAAGGGGTCGCAGCGGTAGTGGTCAAGATAGGAGACGTTGCCGTGGTCAGGGCAGGAGTTGATGCAGAGGTGGTAATAGGAGCAGTAGTAGAAGCCACGGCAGCAGAGGAGGATGCAGTAGAAGAGGCCATTTGGAAACAAAGACAAGAACTTGAAGGACGGAGGAATGAGGTTCACCGAAAAAGGAGATTGAGAAACAAACCAGAGAACAAAGTAGAGAAACTTGAGCGCGAAGGAAGAGAGCAGTGAAAGTGTTTTTTACTCTAGGGTAAAAAAGAAGGGTTTAACGCATCGGTGGGCCTGAGGTGAATGGGCTTATCAAATTAATTCAAATAGTTATTTTGAATATTTGTAACAGCCGCCAAAACATTGCTTCCCCAACGACAAATTTATGGAGCAGAGTGAACACGCGCCGTCAAGACCATCAATCAAAAACATCAATGTCTCATCAAACGATCACTTGCATTTAATACAGAGCAGAGTAGGTTTTCATCGGAGAAGTGTAAAGTCACTATTTGAAGCTATTCGATGACGACTCGAAAATAACTTCCGACAGGAATTCAAATCTTTCTGGGTAGTATGCATATCAAGATTGAATTCCTAAGGGGGCATCTGTTGGGCTTACTCGAAGATCTGGGCTGATTCGCAGATCAAACAACTCGAAAAGCACACTCATGAGGTTCAAGGAAAGTATTAAAGGCTTAAGTTATCTGTACTCGAAATATACTCGAATCAATGAGCCAAATCGAACTGAGAAGTGCTCGAAAAAGTGGGAATTACTAAAGGATTCCAAATAAAGTAATTACCTTAGAACAGTTAGTTGAAAAGTGATCGAAGATGTCTGATAGACGCACTAGAGCGGTTATTAAAAGCACAGAAATAGAACACGTGGGAAAGGCGGTTAGAATAAGTTACATACGGAGAAGTTGCATAACTCATACCCACGTCAAACATAATGGATAGCGGTTACACCTTACAACACTCAAACTCAAATTTTAACCGCTATTTAGTCAGTTTATAAATAGGAGTATTAACCTCGTGCACAAGGTCGGAAAACTCATACTGAGACTGTAATCTGAAGCACTCTTTTGCCTGCGCATATGGCTTTCGTGCATGGGATTGTTTTTGGGTATGGTTTCTTCTCGGCCACATTTCTTTTCTCTTTTTAGGAGTAGTTGTAGTGTAATTCGTTCTTCCTATTATCTATTATCGTGTAGTTCTAGTATTCTGACATTGTAATTCCTGTTAATTATGCAAATGAACCATGATCTGTATTGCAAATGTATCCATCGTTCATTATGTTCATTTAAGGCTTTACTTTCATGAATTTAATTACTTGTTGGTCATTGATGAATATTTAGAAACAAGTAACGTTTAAATCTTTCTGCTCGATCTCGCTTTACATCAACGTCTCAAAACGAAATATACCTAAATTGAAACGTGTGTCGTGCTAGTCTAAATATAAAGAACCTATAAAACTAATTCCACCGTAAACACCACCATATAAGTTCAAAAAGTTTGTTTTTTAATTAACCATTAATCTTAAAGCAATCTAAAGGATTGGATGTCCATGAACTTTGGACTTGTGCAATGGCATGTTTAACTCTCAACAAAATATATTCTCAAGCATCTTCTCTCTCTTTCAAGTACCAATTAGAGACAAGAATTTCTTTCCTCCAAGTTTTTGCCTTATTAATCAAGTATCGATAAGATACTCCTTTGCATCCTTACCATGAGTTCTAGCAGTATTTTTGGGTTTAGTAGTTATAATAGTATTTATATGAAAGGTAGTGAACATGAGTCAAAAGGTCATAGACCACTCTTGGTGACAAAACCAGCACTTCGACCAACCCAACTACTCCTCAGAAACCCGTTACTTCAAGTGTTTCTAATGGGGATTTCTTCGAGCAAGGTTCTAATCCTCTTGTCGTGATGAACTTATCGACCTTGCCAACTACCAATGAAAAATTGATCAAGCTAGAATTGATCATTTTTTAGGAATTGAGTTGGTTAAGGTTGAGACCTAGTCCAAAGAAGTTGAAAATTAAAGAGAAAGGTCGAGGAGTCCTTAAATTCTCTACAAGAGGCCTTGAAAACAAATAAAGCTCTAGTTAGTGACATTACAAAGCTTCAAGATAAAATAAGGGTTCTTAAATTGAAAGAAACTGATATGAGTGGTTGTTGTTGAGAAGTCCGGTGTTAAATTTTTCTAGGAAGTTAATGTTCTTTAGGGTACTTTAGTACAAGTTACACAAGAACACAAGGATGAGAAGGCCAAAAGGGTTGTTGCCGAGAAATTGATAGAAGAAGCAAAATTTTACATCTACAAACAAAACATTGCAAGATCTAAAAAAGCAGTCCATCAAGCTAGTTCCTTATGGAACCTTAGTGACACATCTTATTTTAATGTTAATAATCATGTGTACATGAAAGAATTGAATGACTTGGACAAAATTTCTCAACAGGTTGTCGATGTCATCACTCCCTCAATAATTTTGGGTACCCTAAAGTTAAATCTATTCATAAAATCATTGATATATTATTTTCAATGTACATTTATTCATAAAAATTAAAGAAAAAAAAAGACAACTTTTTATTTGTGCGACTTAAATTTTAATTTAATATTATTTTGTGTAATACATAAAAAAGAATGTGTATTTTATACCGTAACAATTTATAATAAATAAATATTTTTGAATTTTAAGTAATAAATATATGTAAATAGTCATTTAAAAATAATACTTTTCTAAAATAATTATTTTAATTTATATGTAGAGAAGATATGATATTAAAAATTAACTAGTATTTTTAGTTTATTCAATACTTAAGATAAATGTTTATTTTATATAAATATAATTTATAATAAATATTTTTTGAATATTTATATTACACTACACTTAAATTTAACATTAATTATTTTTTTTAAAATATATAAATTATACTTTAGATGTACAACAAATAATTTATATTGTAATATAAAATTATTTTAAATTATTATAATTTTTTAAAAAAAATGAGATGATGAGAAAAATCCAAAAAAAAGGTACTTGTTAAAGAAAAACATATGTGATAAGAATCTACCAAAGTTCAATATTTTCAAATATCATTTTTAATTGATGAAAGATTCAACAACTAGAAAGAGTTAAAAATAATAATTTGAAGAATCCAATGAGCCCAACATCAAATACTAAAGATGCTATTGGACTTTATTTTGGTGATTTACTTAACTCTTGGAATTAAAAGTTACTTAAACCTATTTTCTTAATTTTAATGTAATTTTTGTATTTTATTTTAATTAAATAAGTTCAACTGACTTTTTATATTGACTAGGTCAATTTTTAAGTGTTTTTAGGAGGCATTTAGGAAGAGAGAAATTTTTTCATACTCATAAATCATGATTTCTAGAAATTACAAATCTTAAGAATCATGATTTTTTAGATTAATTAAAATACGTTTAGTTACTCATAAAGGTTTATGAGAATAGTTATATAGGATTCCCGTAAATTAAAGATTCGTATGTTTAGTTACATAACTATATTGTCAGGAATATATGTGAGACCCTCTCTTTTCTTTCCCCAATTACCCTTACCCTCTCTTACTCTCATTCACACACTACCAAGCTTTCACATTCATCATTCTCCTTCACCCCCCTTCCTCACATTTCTGACTCATTCTAGTTGATGATTCAAGGTGCTGGTCAAGAATAGGATTGGATTTCTAGTCGAGCCGTGCGGAGCTTCCTCTTCTCCTTCTCCCTTTCTTCCCCGTTGAGCATTTTCTTCTACTTCCCAGAGCTAGGATCTCTTGATTTGAGGTAAGGGAAGCTAGACTTATAGCTGTTTGGTTTGTGAAAGAATGCATAATCACATGGCATAACCGATTTTCGTGAAATTGATGAGTTGTGGTGAGGAACACTCACTTTTGGGGTTTTCGGGGTAGGGTGAAAATTTGGGGGATCTTCATAATCTGTGAATGCATGCTGAAAAGGAGATGTTTTTCATGATGTATGATGAAAATGTGACACTTTGAACCGTTTGCATGTGGATTTTCTGTTAAGTTTTGCAAGTTTTTGGAGATTTTTCGAACTTGGGGAAGTTACTGATGAGTTCGCGCTGGGCGCTGTTCTTCGCGCCGGGCGCACGACCACCAGGAGACTCTGTTTAGGCAAGCCTGCCGGGCGCAAGGCTGTGTGCGCCGGGCGAGCTTGCAAATGGGAGTCTCTGGTTGGCCCGCGGCGGGCGTGACTCGAGCTGCGCTGGGCGCGATATCAAGAGTAACATGTTATGGGATACTTGGTGCCGCGCTAGGCGCACTTTTGGACTCGCTGGGCGCGGAGGCTCCTTGGAGTCTCTGCCAAGAGCACGCCGGGCGCAATGCGAATTGCGTTGGGCGCGAGACCTTGGTAGGTCTCTGCCTTCCCCACGCTGGGCGCGGGTTAGGCCCCGCTGAGCACACGAGACTCCTTGAGTCTCTGCCAGGCAGGCGCTGGGCGCAATTTGGAATTGTGCCAGGCGCGGGAGAGCCTTGGTGCTCTCGGGTTGAGTCTCGCTGGGCGCGAGTACTCCTGCGCTGGGCGCGCTGGTCCTGGTGCTCTCGGGTTAAGCCGCGCTGGGCACGACCTCGAGTGCGCCGGGCGCGCAAGGAGATGATGACCTATATGATGTTGGCTGTTGAGTTGTGCCGAGATTGTTAATCAATAATGTTATATGCTGAACCAAGTTGAATTTGATGAATATGTTGTGATGACTAGGGGATAAAGCTGAGATAAATATGTTAGCTGTATTAGAGGTGTATTGTTGAGCTGGAATCAATGGATTAATAAGAGAAATTTTATGGTATAGCGGAATTATAGACTGTTGGGCTAAATTGTAGAAAATAATAATTTTGTTGAATTGCTGCGCTGTGTTATGCTGTGTTGTGTTGTGCTGTGCTGTGCTGTGTTGTGCTGGGCTATGCTGAGTTGTGTGATATTATAGCCGCTAAGTCGGTGCTGTTGTTAGCCACACATGTGGTGCTGATTCTAACCGCTAAGGCGGTGCTGTTGTTGCCGCTTTGCGGTGCCGTTATAGCCACTCGAGTGGTGCTATTGTTGCTGCTAAGCAGTGCTGATATTGCCGCATTGCGGTGCTGATATTGTTGAGTGGTATAAGCTGTACAAGTGTGCTGATAACTGTATCTGTTGTTTATTTATATTGATATATATATATTTGTATGTTGAATTTTAATTACACTAGCTTACCCTTCTGTTGTCTCCATGATGTTGGACTGCAATGATCATACTATGTATGGGAGCAGAGTAGGGATAGGTGGGCGTCTGATGATGAGTCTTCGGCGGACTAGTAGAGCTGATCGCTTTTATGATTTTTTGATGTGTAGCTACTTGGGATAGTAGCATTTGATTGTAATTTCTTTTGTACGCGCTCTAACTCTAGTCGGATTGGAACTCTGTATATATTTATATTCTAGACCCTATAATTATATACTCGTTCTATTCTTTCTAGTGTTTCCGGTGTGCAGTGGTTGGAAGTGTAGTGGTCAGCCGGGTCGTTACACTTTAGTGGTATCAGAGCAGTTCGAGTCTAGTGGACACTCTTTGGGGGTGGTCCCTTTAGGCTTTTTGCTGTGTTAACTCTGTGCTGTGTTGTTTTGCTGTGATGTCTATTGTGCTAAAATTTGCCGTGCTGAAATTGCTGTGATGATTTGTTGTGCTGTTGATTGTGGTGTGGTTTAGTTATTGTTTACTAAAGATGCTTTTAATTTTGTAGACGATGACTAGGACCAACGAGCAGATAGCCCGTGCCATAGAGATGATGGCCATGGCTATGCAACAACAAAATGCCTATTTTGCTAGGATGGAGGTTGAGAGAGCTGCAGCTGGTGCAGCAAGACCTACAAGGTCACAGGAGAGCCGGGACCTTGCTGAGTTCCGGAAGTGTAATCCTCCATAGTTTGCAGGAGATGCGGATCCAGAAGTAGCTGACCGCTGGATCCGTGAGCTAGAGAAGATCTTTACAGTACTGGGATGTCCTCCAGAGAGGAGGTTAGCATATGTTGTGTATATGCTTGTTGGGGAGGCTGAACATTGGTGGAGAGGCACCTATCAGATGCTTGCTGCTAGAGGAGTTACAGTTGATTGGGAGTGCTTCCGGACAGTGTTTATGGAGAAGTACTTTCCGAAAAGTGTGAGGCATGCCAAGGAGGCAGAATTTATGCGACTGCATCAGGGAGGCATGACATTTTCTGAGTATGCGATGAAATTCGAGCACCTGGCTCGTTTTTATTCGCAAGGTATAGCTGAGGCCTAGAAATGCAGGAAATTTGCTGATGGGTTGAGATATGAGTTGAGGAGGGTGGTGGTGCCTATGGCCATCACTGAGTTCCCGGCCTTAGTGGAGAAGGCGAAGGTGGTGGAGCGGTTGGAAGGTGGTAATCGTGCTGTGAGGACTGCTGGGGAGGCATCTGGGTCCAAGAAGGGTGAGAGTCAGAGGAAGCCGTATGACAGGCCCCAGTCTCAGCAAGGGGGTTCTGTTGCTCGACAATCTTCTAGTGCTGCTAGTGGAGGTAGACAGAGTGGAGGTTCCACTCTGAGATGTTTCAGGTGTGCTGGGCTCCACTTTGTCAGGGACTGCCCGCACACGGAGAGCCGTTGCTTCAGATGTCATCAGATGGGCCACGAGTCAGCCAACTGCCCTGCTAGGGGCAGACCAGAGAGGAGTACTCCGAGGGGTGATGTGCAGAGAGCTAATACTCAAAGGAGTAGCGCACAGAGAGCTGATACTCAGAGGGGTGACAGACCCACTACTGCTGGTAGAGTATTTGCCTTGACAGGTGCTGAGGCTTCGACTTCTTCTGATCTTGTGAAGGGGAAGGGCAAAGCTGCTGGTAAGGATGTGATGATTCTCTTTGACTCTGGTGCTTCCCATTCTTTTATATCCTATGCATGTGATGCTGTGTTGGGTGTACCTGTGTGTGATTTGGGGTTGAGACTGCTAGTGTCTACGCCTGCTTCTGCTTCTGTGATTGCTTCTGAATTGTGTGTGGGTTGCCCGGTTGTGGTGAATGAGAAGAAGTACAAGGTGAACCTGATTTGTTTACCTTTGGTGGATATTGACATAATCTTGGGAATGGATTGGTTGTCTGCCAATCGCATTCTAATAGATTGTGCCAATAGGCGGTTGATCTTTCCTCAAGAGGAGGATGAGCTGTTGATCTCAACTGGCCAGGCTGAGTCATTATTGAGAGATGGAGCAGAGTGCTGTCTTCTGCTTGCTGTTATGAGTGTGGAGACCGAGAGGGTCTTAGCTGATATCGATGTAGTGAAGGAGTATGTCGAGGTGTTCCCTGATGAGGTGCCTGGGTTGCCTCCTGTTAAGGAGATGGAGTTCAGCATTGACTTGGTTCCAGGTGCGGGACCAGTGTCAGTAGCTCCCTATAGGATGGCTCCTGCTGAGCTGGTTGAGCTAAAGGGTCAATTGGAAGACTTGTTGGAAAAGTAGTTGGTGCGGCCGAGTGTTTCGCCGTGGGGTGCTCCTGTGTTGTTGGTAAAGAAGAAGGATGGGGGTAGTCGACTGTGTGTGGATTACCGGCAGCTGAACAAATTGACCATTAAGAACAAATATCCACTTCCCCAGATAGATGACTTAATGGATCAATTGAGGGGCGCGTCGATGTTTTCTAAGATTGACTTGAGGTCAGGATATCACCAGATTAGGGTGAGGGAGAGTGACATACCAAAGACTGCTTTCAGGACTAGGTATGGCCACTGTGAATATGTTGTGATGCCGTTCGGTGTGACCAACGCCCCCGCAGTGTTCATGGACTACATGAACAGGATCTTCCGGCCGTTTTTGGATAAATTCGTGGTAGTGTTTATTGATGATATCTTGATCTATTCGAGAACCCCGGAGGAGCATGGAGAGCACTTGAGGACAGTGTTGGGGATCTTGAAAGCAAAGAAGTTGTATGCTAAGCTTTCAAAATGTGAGTTCTGGTTGGGTGACGTGAAGTTCTTGGGCCACGTGATTTCAGCTGAGGGGATTGTTGTTGATCCGGCTAAGGTGGAGTCGGTGTTGCAGTGGGAGCGCCCGAGGACTGTCACGGATATTCGGAGCTTCGTGGGCTTAGCAGGTTACTATCGGAGGTTCATTGAAGGATTCTCTGAGATAGTAGCGCCTCTGACCCAACTGACTAGGAAGGAGCAGCCATTCATTTGGACAGATGCCTGTGAGCAGAGTTTTGTTGAGCTGAAGAGGAGGTTAACTACTTCTCCTGTGCTGGTGTTGCCAGATTCTGGTGAGCCTTTTGACGTGTATTATGATGCTTCTCATCAGGGCCTGGGGTGTGTACTGATGCAAAACAGGAGAGTGGTGGCATATGCTTCAAGGCAACTGAAGACTCATGAGAGGAACTATCCCACTCATGACTTGGAGTTGGCAGCTGTGGTGTTTTCCTTGAAGATCTGGAGGCATTACTTATATGGTGCCCGGTTCAGCGTCTTCAGTGATCACAAGAGTCTGAAGTACTTGTTTGATCAGAAGGAGTTGAACATGAGGCAGAGGCGATGGATGGAGTTTCTGAAGGATTATGATTTTCAGTTGATGTATCATCCAGGCAAGGCCAATGTGGTGGCAGATGCGTTGAGTAGGAAATCCATCCACATGTCGGGTATGATGCTTAGAGAGCTAGAGCTGGTTGAGGAGTTCAGAGATTTGAATCTTATGTGTGGAGTTAGCTTAGGATCACATTAGTTGTGGGGCAGTTACCATAACTAATGAGTTCTTAAGGCAAGTTAGACTCAAACAGTTGCAGGATGAGGAGTTGGTGAGACTTCTTGGTTTGCTGGGTACCGAGAAAGCTGCTAGTTTTGAGCTGGGAGAAGATGGGATCTTGAGGTTCAGAGGCAGGATTTGCCTACCTCAGGATGTTGAGCTGAGGAGAGCTGTATTGGAAGAAGGCCACAAGAGTAGACTTAGCATACACCCGGGTATGACTAAGATGTACCAAGACCTCAGGAAGAATTTCTGGTGGTTTGGCATGAAGAGGGAGATCGCTGAGTATGTGGCGAACTGTCTGACCTGTCAGAAGGCAAAGGTTGAACATCAGAAGCCGAGTGGGTTGATGCAACAGATAGAGATTCTGGAATGGAAGTGGGATAGTATCACTATGGATTTTGTTGTTGGGCTGCCTAGGTCAGCTAGGAATAGTGATGCTATCTGGGTAATTGTTGATCGGTTGACCAAGTGTGCACATTTCTTGCCTGTCAACATCAAGTGGTCCTTGGAGAAGCTAACTCAGTTGTATGTAAAGGAGATAGTACGGTTGCATGGGGTGCCTTCTAGTATTATCTCCGACCGAGATCCAAGGTTCACTTCCCGATTTTGGCAGAGTCTACATCAGGCCCTAGGCACGAAGCTGAAGCTGAGTTCTGCTTATCATCCACAGACGGATGGTCAATCAGAGAGGACAATCCAGTCCTTGGAGGATCTGCTGAGGGCCTGTGTGTTAGACCATTTGGGTAGCTGGGAGGAGGTCCTACCGCTGGTGGAGTTTACTTATAACAACAACTTTCATGCTAGCATTGGGATGGCACCATATGAAGCCTTGTACGGCAGAAGATGTAGGACTCCTCTGTGCTGGTATCAGGATGGTGAGTCTGTGGTTGTGGGACCAGAGCTGATCCTACAGACTACTGAAAAGGTGAAGATGATCCAGGAGAAGATGAAGACTGCTTAGAGTAGGCAGAAATCTTATGCTGACAGGAGGCGTAAGCCTTTGGAGTTTGCCGAAGGGGAGCATGTATTTCTAAAGGTGACTCCGACCTCGGGTGTGGGAAGAGCGCTGAAGGCTCGGAAGTTAACACTGAGATTTGTGGGTCCCTATTAGATCATACAGCGTGTAGGCCCAGTTGCTTATCGGTTGGCTTTGCCACCGTCTCTTTCAAACCTACATGATGTGTTTCATGTATCCCAGCTGAGGAAGTATGTGCATGATCCGAGTCATGTGATGGAGTTGGATGATGTACAAGTGAAGCCGAACCTAACTTTTGAGAAGTTGCCAGTAGCTGTGGTGGATCAAAAGCTGAAGGAGCTGAAGGAGCTGAAGGGCAAGTCCATTGCTCTGGTGAAAGTATTGTGGGATGCAACTACTGGTGAGGTTACTTGGGAGGTTGAGCAGCAGTGCCGGGAGCGTTACCCGTTTCTATTCCCAAGTAAGTCTGTTTTCGGGGACGAAAACTCCTGTTGTTGGGGAGGTTGTGAGACCCTCTCTTTTCTTTCCCCAATTACCCTTACCCTCTCTTACTCTCATTCACAGACTACCAAGCTTTCACATTCAGCATTCTCCTTCATCCCCCTTCCTCACATTTCTGACTCATTCTAGTTGTTGATTCAAGGTGCTGGTCAAGAATAGGATTGGATTTCTAGTCGAGCCGTGTGGAGCTTCCTCTTCTCCTTCTCCCTTTCTTCCCCGTTGAGCATTTTCTTCTACTTCCCGGAGCTAGGATCTCTTGATTTGAGGTAAGGGAAGCTAGACTTATGGCTGTTTGGTTTGTGAAAGAATGCATAATCAAATGGCATAACCGATTTTCGTGAAATTGATGAGTTGTGGTGAGGAACACTCACCTTTGGGGTTTTCGAGGTAGGGTGAAAATTTGGGGGATCTTCATAATCTGTGAATGCATGCTGAAAAGGAGATGTTTTTCATGATGTATGATGAAAATGTGACACTTTGAACCGTTTGCATGTGGATTTTCTGTTAAGTTTTGCAGGTTTTTGGAGATTTTTCGAACTTGGGGAAGTTACTGATGAGTTCGCGCTGGGCGCTGTTCTTCGCGCCAGGCGCGCGACCACCAGGAGACTCTGTTTAGGTAAGCCCGCCGGGCGCAAGGCTGTGTGCACTGGGCGAGCTTGCAAATGGGAGTCTCTGGTTGGCCCGCGCCGGGCGTGACTCGAGCTGCGCTGGGCGCGATATCAAGAGTAACATGTTTTGGGATACTTGGTGCCGCGCTAGGCGCACTTTTGGACTCGCTGGGCGCGGAGGCTCCTTGGGAGTCTCTGCCAAGAGCACGTCGGGCGCAATGCGAATTGCGCTGGGCGCGAGACCTTGGTAGGTCTTTGCCTTCCCCACGCTGGGCGCGGGTTAGGCCCCGCTGAGCGCACGAGACTCCTTGAGTCTCTACCAGGCAGGCGCTGGGCGCAATTTGGAATTGCGCCAGGCGCGGGAGAGCCTTGGTGCTCTCGGGTTGAGTCTCGCTGGGCGCGAGTACTCCTGCGCTGGGCGCGCTGGTCCTGGTGCTCTCGGGTTAAGCCGCGCTGGGCACGACCTCGAGTGCGCTGGGCGCGCAAGGAGATGATGACCTATATGATGTTGGCTGTTGAGTTGTGCCGAGATTGTTAATCAATAATGTTATATGCTGAACCAAGTTGAATTTGATGAATATGCTGTGATGACTAGGGGATAAAGCTGAGATAAATATGTTAGCTGTATTAGAGGTGTATTGTTGAGCTGGAATCAATGGATTAATAAGAGAAATTTTATGGTATAGCGGAATTATAGACTGTTGGGCTGAATTGTAGAAAATAATAATTTTGTTGAATTGTTGTGCTGTGTTATGATGTGTTGTGCTGTGCTGTGCTGTGTTGTGCTGTGCTGGGCTATGCTGAGTTGTGTGATATTATAGCCGCTAAGTTGGTGCTGTTGTTATCCACACATGTGGTGCTGATTCTAACCGCTAAGGCGGTGCTGTTGTTGCCACTTTGCGGTGCCGTTATAGCCACTCGAGTGGTGCTGTTGTTGCTGCTAAGCAGTGCTAATATTGCCGCATTGCGGTGCTGATATTGTTGAGTGGTATAAGCTGTACAAGTGTGTTGATAACTGTATCTGTTGTTTATTTATATTGATATATATATATATATATATATATATATATATATATATATTTGTATGTTGAATTTTAATTACACTAGCTTACCCTTCTGTTGTCTCCATGATGTTGGACTGCAATGATCATACTATGTATGGGAGCAGAGCAGGGATAGGTGGGCGTCTGATGATGAGTCTTCGGCGGACCAGTAGAGCTGATCGCTTTTATGATTTTTTGATGTGTAGCTACTTGGGATAGTAGCATTTGATTGTAATTTCTTTTGTACGCTCTAACTCTAATTGGATTGGAACTCTGTATATATTTATATTCTAGACCCTATAATTATATACTCGTTCTATTCTGTCTAGTGTTTCCAGTGTGCGGTGGTTGGAAGTGTAGTGGCCAGCCGGGTCGTTACAATATAAATATTTTTTTTACAAAAATATCCTTTATTAAAATTAACTTATTAAATATATTTATTTACTCAAATCTTATTACAAATATGACATTAAACTATTTTTAAAATATTGAAAACTTATAGTTAAAATTATTTAAATATAAAATTCAACAAAAAAACAAGAAAAATGCTATATAATAATTAAGAAAGATAAAAATATATATTTCATTTCATTCAAATAAGTAAATAAGTTTTAACAAACACCATTAAACTATAGAAACAAAACAGATTTTAATAATATTATTAAAATTGATAAGGTCAAGAAATAATGAAATACAAGAAAAAGATAGAGAAAAATAAAGATATGGGAGGCAGGGAGAGAGAGAGAGGGAGGGAGAGTGAGAGAGATAAAGAGAGAGATAAATAAAAGGAGAAAGGGAGAAAAAGAGAGAGGGGGGAGTGAGAGTGAGAGAGAGGGATAAAGAGAAATAGAAGGGGAGAGATAGAAAGAAAGAGAGAGAGGGAGAGAGGAAGAGAGGGGGGAGTGAGAGTGAGAGAGATAGAGAGAGAAAGAGAAACAAAAAGAGAGAGAGATAGAGAGAGAGATTTTTTGTTTTAAATAAGATAATGTGATTTTTTTATATGCATTAAACTTTCCTCCTAACTCAAGAAAATTTGATTCGCACACCCATCATGGGAATATTTTTGTAGGAAAGTGGGATAAAAATAGTTCCCAAAAAACTACATTCCTGAAAATCTTTTTTTTTATTATTTAAAATAATTGCCAAACATAAGAAACTAAGATTTCCACTTTAAGGTTTTCAATAATATAAAAATATTTCATGTACCAAACGCCCTCTAAGGCTTCCTAGTGAAAAATAAATGATAGTGGAGATTTATGATCTAGTGGAGTCTTGGTGGAAAGTTACTACTTATCAATAAGATGTTGCTTATCTTAACCTATAAATAGGAGTCTTTTCTAAGTATCCAAGACAAAATTGAAGATTAATCAAATTGTGAGAGCTTTTTCCTTTGTTATTGGATAAGAACTTTATAGTGTTGGTTTTACCGACAGGTCACAATTAGAATCACACTTCTTTTTGATAACTTTGGTTCTACCAATGAGTCACAGTTAGGTTCAAATTCCTCTTTATTCTTTTACCTATTTTCAAGATGATCTTATCTTTTAAAATCGTATCATTTGGCTTTAGAGCTTCAGCTCTTGAATCCTTTACCTATTTATCTTATTTAATCTAAAAAAAGTTATGTAGTAATTTTAATCATTGGTGAAGGAGAAAGGAAAATGGATGTTGATCTCAAGTTGTTGATGAAGGAGTTTCAAACACAATTTCAAACCCTAAATACAAAATTGGATAATCTTGAATTTGCATGTAGATTTTAAAGTCCAAAGCAACACACTTATAAAGAGAAGTATTCAAATAGGCACTACTCGAGGAAAAAAAACCAAGAGAGTGTGAGAAATCAAAAGAAAGCTGAAAATGAAATAATAAAAGAAATAAAGGTGAAAGAAAATGAGATGAAAGAAAAGGAGAGAGAAAGAAAAATAATGCAAAGTTTTATATTCTAACCCTTTGTTTATAAGTAATAATTCTCTATTGAAAGGACTTGAAGAAGTGTTTCCAAAGAGGGATTGGAAAGCATCAAATGAATTTGAATTTTCAAAAATGCAAATTTCTCAAAGGGTTGAAAGAATTGATTGTAGATTTAATTCTTATTTTCAACCTAATCGTATTACTTCTTTTGTCTTGATGCATAAAGAAGAATCGAGCGCTTACCACTAGGCCAAAAGCTATAGCTGATAGTCAGAGCGCAACTCTTTTTACTTAAGAGCGCAGCAGCCCAAGCGCCATGATTCGACAGTGACTTGACCCACCTAGCCTCCGCCACGGGACAATTGATGCAACCCGCAACAATCTCCCCCTCAGCAATTGCTCCGCTGGGTATCGAACTCATGACCTTGGCTCTGATACCAATTGTTGGATCGATCGCTTACCACTAGGCCAAAAGCTATAGCTGATAGTCAGGGCGCAACTCTTTTTACTTAAGAGCGCAGCAGTCCAAGCGCCATGATTCGACAGTGACTTGGCCCACCTAGCCTCCGCCACGGGACAATTGATGCAACCCGCAACAGCAATTAGTGAGACGATGGATCCATATGCAAAATAAGATGTCATAACTTGATTTGAGGATGAATCACATAGAAGAGAGAGGGAATGATAGGAATTTATCAACTTCCAATATTTTCAAATACCATTTTCGATCGATGGAAGACACAATGACTATAAAAAGAGTTAAAGTAATAATTTAAAGAGCCTAATAGTCTAACCCCAAATACAAAAGATGCTACAATGGGCTAGTTAATATTTGGGTGATTTATTCAACTTTTAGACTTTAAAGTTCTTAAGTCCATTTTCTTAATTTTAACATGGTTTTTGTATTTTATTTTAATTAAATAAGTTAATATGACTTATTCATATTGTCTAGGTCAATTTTGAATGATTTTAGGTTTTCTAGTGAAAAATAAATTATAGTGGAGATTTATGTCCTAGTGGTGTCTTAGTGGAAAGTTACTACTTGTAAACGAAGTATTGCTTATCTTAACCTATAAATAAGAGTCTCTTATAAACATCCAAAATAGAATTGAATATTAATTAAAGTGTGAGTTCTCATTGTGAGAGTTTTTTTCCTTTATTCTTGGATAAAAATTTTATAGTGTTAGTTCTATCAGCAAATCACAAACAAGGTCATACTTCTTTTAATAATTTTGGCTCTACTAGCAAGTCGTGATTAGAGTCAAATTCCTCTTTATTCCTTTACCTATTTTAATATGATACTTCTTTTAATAATTTTGGCTCTACTAGCAAGTCGTGATTAGAGTCAAATTCCTCTTTATTCCTTTACCTATTTTAATATGATCCTATGTTTTGAAAATCATATCAATCTAAAAACATAATTTAGTTTAAATTAATTTTAAATTATGTTAAAAATAAACATATGAAAACATAATTTAGTTTAAATTAATTTTTTAAAATTATGTTCAAAAATGTAAATTATCCGGACAAGGAATTTCGTTTTTAAATATGAGCTTTTAAATGTATCAAACGATTGAAACTTTGGCTAGAGATAACAAGGGCTAAACGACCATTGTAGTGCAGTTTTAGAAACTTATTACCAAAATGGGGCTGTTTTGAAACATTTTACACCTTTGGGGCTCTTTTATTGGGTGTCGCTATGGCCCATAGCGACACCCATGACACGTGGCTTTTTTTTTTTTGGCTTGGTTGGGCTGGATCAGTGTCGCTATAGGCTGGCCCACCACAGCTGATGGGCTTAAAAAAATTATGTAGCCCATAGCGACACTGGGTAAAGAAAAAAATAAATAAAAAGGAAAATAATAATAATGTAAATAAATATAATAAAGTGAACTATTTATTATATAATTATAAAAAGAAAATGAAGTTTTAAAAAAACGTAATTTTAAAATAAATAAAATGTAATTTTTTAAGACAGACGCTGTGGCCCATAGCGCCTGAGTGGAGCTATGGGCCATAGCGCCCCAATTTATATATTTTTTTTTCGTTTTTAAATTATTTTTTACATTTTATTTAGTTATTTTTTAAAATTAACATTTTTTTCTTATTTCAATCCTTTTTTTTCCTTTTACCCGTTATTTTTTTATAAATTTGTAAAAAAAAATTATATTTAAAAAATATTAGATATGTTTTTATAACTGGCGCTATGGGCCATAGCGCCTGAGTGGAGTTATGGGCCATATCGCCCCAATAATTTTTTTTTCGTCTTTAAATTATTTTTTATATTATATTACTTATTTTTTAAAATTTACATTTTTTTCTTATTTCAATCCTTTTTTTCCTTTTATCCGTTATTTTTTTTATAAATTTATAAATAAATTTTATATTTAAAAAATATTAGCTATATTTTTATAATTGGCGCTATGGGCCATAGCGCCCGAGTGGAGCTATGGCCCATAGCGCCCCAATTTGTATTTTTTATTTTTTTCGTTTTTAAATTATTTTTTACATTATATTACTTATTTTTTAAAATTTACAATTTTTTCTTATTTCAATCCTTTTTTTCCTTTTATCCGTTGTTTTTTTATAAATTTCTAAACAAATATTATATTTAAAAAATATTAGATATATTTTCAAAACTGTAGCTATGGCCCATAGCAACTTCAATTTTTTTTAAATTTTTATTAAATAATTTATGTAGATGTCGCTATAGGTGATGTAGACTGTTGCAGTATATATACCCCCCCTCCGTTCTGGTAAATGACATCGATATCTCTACTTCATTTGTTGTTTTTGTTACTGTATTTGTTATTTATCCACTAAATCAGTCTGATTGGTTCTTTGCTCCTGTTAAGTTGAGTTTTAAATTCTTATTTATGATTGTAATTTTTTGTAGTTTAAATAAGTTGTATGTATTTGTACAAATATTTGAATTTTTTTGCAGATATTATGGATCAAATTATAGCTTATATTTACACTGGAAGGATGTATGAAAGTCCAGAAGGTGTAACATTTGAGGGACCAAAAAAAGGGATGTATATTAAACGAGGCTTAACTTTGGATATATTAAAGAGAAGGATTTACAACAAATTTAATCTTAAGTCAAATCAAGTTATATTATCTGTAACTTACAGATTTGTTGTTTCACAGCATGATGAGAACAGATATTCTTCATTGGAATTGAGTGACGATGATGATGTACAATGCATGATAGAAGCTTTTATGAGTCAGAATGTGATGCCAATAATGGAATTACATGTTGAAATAGGTAACTTAGAATCTTCAACAATCTCGTTAGAAAATTTGTCAATTGAACGATCACCGGTGATGACAAGAGACGAAGATGAAGATGACGAAGATGATGAAGACTATCATGTTTCATTGTCATATGAAAGCAATGATGAATCAAATGAAGATGAAATCGATAATTGTGAAGCATCTGATAGTGAGGTGGAGTCAGATGCTATTGTTCAAAGTCCAATGGTTGAACCAATTTCAATGTATCCATCTACTGAAGGTAACATTTGAAAATTAAATTTGTCAATAATTTTGTGTTATTCGTTTTAAAAATTTTGTTTAAATTTACATTATTGAATTTAAAATATTTACTATGATTAAATTAGGTGGAAGTCAATTTTGGGGTAATTTACGTCACTACACTAATATCAATTGGAGTCATCCAGATGAAGAAGAAATCCCAGGGATGGATATGGCTAATAATTGGTCTATTGGCGAAGATTTATATGTTGGATTGGAGTTTGAGAATAAAGATGCAGTAAAAAATGCAGTAAAGCAAAATGCAATGAGAATGCATAAGAGTTTTTATGTGGTTGAATCGAAAACGACAAAGTGGGTTGTTAGATGTCCAAATGCGCATGATGGATGTAGATGGTACATGAGAGCTATTGAGTCAAAGAAATCTGACAAGTGGAAAGTGACTCAATGGGGTGGACGTCATACATGTATGATAAGGGGCTTGCTGACTCTGCTGTGTGTCATCCTGTGGCCCACTTGGTTGTGGAGTTGCAAAAGGAGATTGTTGTTAAGTCTCAATTTTACCTCTTTTTGGATGAGACTTATTAAACAAATTCCGGTCATCCTCTGAACCATTGCAATATAATTGTTCTCTTTTTGGTTCATTTTGTGTGCAGATATAACTAACCTAAATTTAGCTAACAATACCTTAATACATCTCATTTTTTGTGCAGGTATTGAGCTAGAGACTTGAGGATTGAAGACCCATAGGATTGGAAACCAAAGAGGCTAAGGAGCAGAGAAGAGGTGCTGCGCTGGGCGCAATAAGACCCGCGCCGGGCGAGCAAAGCAGAGTATTTCGTCTCTGGAAGCCAATGCGCCGGGCGCAATATGAATTGCGCCGGGCGCGTGTCTTAAGGCAGAGAGTTTGTTGGGAAAGCTTCGCGCCGGGCGCCAAGACTTACGCGCCGAGCGCGGAACCCTAATATGATCTCCCAGGCCCGTATTTGAAGCCATTTTCCGGGGAGAAACCTCCATTCACACATTGGACGAGTTTTAGGAGCTGTGGAAGGGATTCCCGGAGCTTGGAGTTGTTCGTGTGTGGGTCTTTCCTTCGGTTTCTTCATTTCTCCCTTCATCTCTATTTTGTTTTGCCCTCATTTTTGAGTGGTTCTACCCATTTTTTGTGGGGTTAGATGTAACCAACGAATTCTAGTGTAATCCTCACGTTTTCAATGATATATATATATATATATGTTGTTCATTCATTGTTCTGTTGTTTCTATTCTTAATGCTTGCCTTGGATTGATTCTCCTTGCATGATATAGGTTCCATGGGTATTGGAAAATAACCTTTGAAACTAGCTCTGAAACAAATGCCTAGTGGGAAATGTATCTAGGAATGGAGCTTGGCCCATTAGTAGTCTTAAACCCTAGCCCGTAATGCGGGTGTAGATATTGGATACTCAAGGGATTGATATTCAATATCCACACCTAGGCTCTTGCTCTAAGGGATTAGGTTTGAGTAAACTATTGGGTTGACTAAGCAATGAATTTAACAAGAGATTAAGGATTCATTAGTTTAACGTTTGGTGAAATCTGACCCCACAACCTCACAATACCACAATATCATTTCTAACCTTTTCCACTCACAACCAAATATTTTTATAATTTTCATTCCAGTAGTCATGATCTTTAATTCACATTCACATGACAAACTACAAATTGGAATCATTCTTTAGTCACGAATAGTCAATAAATGCTTATGTTACCTTCTAATCCCTGTGGATACGATATTTTTACTACTTGAACGACCGGTATACTTGTCGTGTTTGATACCGTTAATAGAATCTAACTGATTTATAGATTAAAACAAAAGTGTTTAAACGGAGATCTCAACAAGTTTTTGGCGCCGTTGCCGGGGATTAGAATGGTGATTTAGTATTTATAGCTATTTGCGACTTGTTCTGTTTATATGTATATATGTTTTGTGTTATATGTTGTTTGTGTTATGTGTTGTTTGTGTTAATTGTTAAGTGTTTGAATCATGTTTGAATGAGTAAATATAGGGTACATTTTGTTTGGAGCGTGAGAGATGAGGTAACTCTGTTTCCAGGTGGTTATAAGGCCTCCTTTCAAAGCAAATTTAGGCAAAACTGACCATATCAGGGTTACGCGCCCGACGCGCTTTACCTCGCGCCCAGCACAAGACTCGAATTGTGGTCTCTGGAACCACCACGCCGGGCGCAATTGAAATTGCGCTCAGCGTGACATCAGTCACGCCCGGCGCGACATCAGAGTTGAAACCTCTATATTTTTACTGATAAAAAGCCCGGCGCGCCTGTGTCGTGCCCGGCGCGCACTCTCCTGATGCCCCATGTTTATCTATTTTCAATCATGCTTCTTTGTGTTTGTTTGTTGGGCTTAATTTTGGTCTAAGGATGTTCTTCATCTTGGTTATAACTGCATGGTCATCAGTGTGTTTAATTTTTATGCTCACCATGTTCTTTCATGATTATACTCTTTCACCACTTCTGGTTACCAGGACTTTCAGGCATATACTGGTTGGCCTGGGGACCAGGCTCCTAAGTTTGGGGGAGTGGAGCTGCTGATGCTAATGGAGTTGATGATGGTGGAGCAGCTGCTGATGATGATGACCAGACCCCATAGATGGAAGCAGATGGAACTCACCTTAGTTTGCCTTTGTTTCTTGCAATTTATTTTTCTGTCTTTTATTTTCAGTATTTTAACTATTTTTATATCTATCTCTTTTGGTGATTACACTGTTGGTTCTTTTTGTGAATATTCTGCTTTAGCACGGGTTTTAATCTTGTTGATACTTGCGTTGCTTGTGGTCAATTCTGGATTGTAGTTTGCTTGATGTTATGGTGCATGTACCCTAGACATTTTCAAGTCACATTAGATCTTTAGTTCATGACTAGTTGCATACGGGTTTCAATGTTGATCATAGAACTGAGCTGAGTTTGAGAGTTTGTAGATGCATAGCCGGGTGAGGTTTGAGCCCAAACACCAATGAGTAAACTACACTTAAGTTGCATGATAGACTTTGCTTGAGTTTCCCTGGTGGTTTGCTTATGTTGTGCATTTATAAGATCAAGGCATTTATATTTCCATATTTTGTTAACCTTCTAAGCCAAAAAGCCATCCCCACTTTTCACTTGACCCATACCTTCATAAGCCTAAACACCACACCTTCCACTTATCCCAAACCATAGAAAATTTAACCATAACCTTTGCTTTGGTTAAGAGAGCAAATTGATGACATCAAACAAGTTTGGGGGAGTTGTTAAGTGAGGAATTTTGGGAAGAAGAAAATATGTGGTCAGCCATTCAAAATAAAAAAAAAAAAAAAAAAAAGAAGAGCAAAACAAAAGCAAAAATATTAAGGTGCAAAAGTGTAAATATGCATCACATAAAGGCTAATGGCTTGGATCCGGTTAAGGGCTTGTGCTAAATTGTTTGTAGGGGTGTAGAGAGGGATATCATTGTAGAAATCTCAATTGCTCTCTTAAGCTATAGCACCTTCAATTCTTGAAAAACCATAAGACTGCTATTGCTTGACCCTGCTTGAACCAGTTGCCCTAATAAAGACCTTGTGATAAGTGCCTGCATTAGTTTCACCACTGGTTGCATTTGGAAACGAAGAGCAAAGTTGAATCATGTGGTGTGAGTAGTAGATATGAGAGAAACACTCACCCTGATACACTAGTGTGCATAGAGAGAAACACTTTTCTAGTGAGGAGGCATTCACAGATAGTCATTAACTTTTCTCAGCTCTTTGATCTCTTTTGAAACCATTGTTTGCACCTTGTCATGTTCTTTTGCAATAATTGTGATTGGAGATCCATCTTAGGTTCATGCTTGCGAAAAGAAAATACAAGTGAACTGGGATGTAGAATTTGACACACTTGCATTGCTTGTTATCTGCTAGATTAATGACCTTTTGCTTGAGGACAAGCAAGGTTCTAAGTTTGGGGGAGTTGTTAAGTCTCAATTTTACCTCTTTTTGGATGAGACTTATTAAACAAATTCCGGTCATCCTCTGAACCATTGCAATATAATTGTTCTCTTTTTGGTTCATTTTGTGTGCAGATATAACTAACCTAAATTTAGCTAACAATACCTTAATACATCTCATTTTTTGTGCAGGTATTGAGCTAGAGACTTGAGGATTGAAGACCCATAGGATTGGAAACCAAAGAGGCTAAGGAGCAGAGAAGAGGTGCTGCGCCGGGCGCAATAAGACCCGCGCCGGGCGAGCAAAGCAGAGTATTTCGTCTCTGGAAGCCAATGCGCCGGGCGCAATATGAATTGTGCCGGGCGCGTGTCTTAAGGCAGAGAGTTTGTTGGGAAAGCTTCGCGCCGGGCGCCAAGACTTACGCGCCGGGAGCGGAACCCTAATATGATCTCCCAGGCCCGTATTTGAAGCCATTTTCCGGGGAGAAACCTCCATTCACACATTGGACGATTTTTAGGAGCTGTGGAAGGGATTCCCAGAGCTTGGAGTTGTTCGTATGTGGGTCTTTCCTTCGGTTTCTTCATTTCTCCCTTCATCTCTATTTTGTTTTGCCCTCATTTTTGAGTGGTTCTACCCATTTTTTGTAGGGTTAGATGTAACCAACGAATTCTAGTGTAATCCTCACGTTTTCAATGATATATATATATATATATATGTTGTTCATTCATTGTTGTGTTGTTTCTATTCTTAATGCTTGTCTTGGATTGATTCTCCTTGCATGATATAGGTTCCATGGGTATTGGAAAATAACCTTTGAAACTAGCTCTGAAACAAATGCCTAGTGGGAAATGTATCTAGGAATGGAGCTTGGCCCATTAGTAGTCTTAAACCCTAGCCCGTAATGCGGGTGTAGATATTGGATACTCAAGGGATTGATATTCAATATCCACACCTAGGCTCTTGCTCTAAGGGATTAGGTTTGAGTAAACTATTGGGTTGACTAAGCAATGAATTTAACAAGAGATTAAGGATTCATTAGTTTAACGTTTGGTGAAATCTGACCCCACAACCTCACAATACCACAATATCATTTCTAACCTTTTTCACTCACAACCAAATATTTTTATAATTTTCATTCCAGTAGTCATGATCTTTAATTCACATTCACATGACAAACTACAAATTGGAATCATTCTTTAGTCACGAATAGTCAATAAATGCTTATGTTACCTTCTAATCCCTGTGGATACGATATTTTTACTACTTGAACAGCTAGTATACTTGCCGTGTTTGAGACCGTTAATAGAATCTAACTGATTTATAGATTAAAACAAAAGTGTTTAAACGGAAATCTCAACAATTGTCCAAATATGGCCATCATTTCAGACGAAATGAAGGGCTTGGGTGATGCTGCGCGCATGGGCTCGGGTGATGCTGCGGGCGACTCCTCTAAACCAAGTGATTGACAAATATTTGTCGTCATCATCAGAACCGATGTCTCGAAACCTGGTGGGCGTGGTGGATGGTACCAATATGTGTTTTGGGAGAGGGAAGGATAAGTGTAATCCTGTGAAGGAACATAATACATCCTTTCCGGTCTGTCTAGCACTGCAGGGTATATCTGGTCCATAGCCTCAACTGGCGTTCTTCGTCGTGCTAATCATGCTGCCTCCCTAGAGGATGGAGGAACATTGAATGTCCCCATCTCATATGACTCCGAAGGAGGGGGTGCTTCCTCAGCTGGCTCAACGACACGTGCTAGATAGTCATCAGATATCGATAAAAATCGATTAGTTTGCTCTGTGACTGCCTCCAACGAAAACTCTTCTCTGCCAGCAGGGGAAGTCAAGTATGCCAAACACTCAGCTACATCTCCCTACATATACAACAAATGTCATAAATAATTAAGAACTTTATATTTATACAAAATAGTGTATTAAAATATACTTACTAAAGTACACATACCAAAACTGACTCTTTAACTTCATCTGGATCAATGTGCGGCTTCCCTTTCCTCCGGTACCATCTCATGTATTCTGAATTCGAACCTAATAGTCCGACCTGTGGAGGAGTAGGTGTGAAGTGATATGCATATCGATGACCCCAATGCTCTAATGCTGGACTTAATATTGTAGCCCAGTCATCTTCAACCTTACCGCGTAAGGTCAATGCATGCACATTTGCAGGAGTCATTGGAGGATGTGGAATTGGTTGTTGGCAACCAAATTGCCTCATCACCCTATCCGGCTGATGCCATTCACAAATACAAAGACAAAGTAAGGAGATTACAGAACCCCAAATCTGCATCCCCTATGTGCAGTCACCTGGCATCTGTTCAACAGGGGGATATGGCTGCCAAATTATCTGTAAAATATTTTTTTTAATTACAAAAATAAAATACAAATAACGTAGATAAACTTTTTTATAAAACTACAAAACGTTAATTACTTACCGATTTCCTAGTAGTACGATCAAAGTATTTGCGATAAAATTTTATATCATCGCTCATACTTATTTTGGTCCCTATGTTTGACCACCTGAAAAAACATATTATAAATAATTAAATTATGTTTTAATAACTGATTAATTGTCAAAATATAAAGTTTCAAATTTGCTCGTACCTTAAACCAATTGGACTGGCTGGAGGAATAGGTGGAAATGGCGAAGACATAATGGTTGGGAATCGTTCCCATGCCCATAACTGTAATAAAAGGGTAAATCCACGCAGCTTGGGGTTTTGTAATCGGTTGAGGTGCATAAATTCCGATACAAATATCCAAGCACAGCTGCACCCCATGCATAAGTCCTAATAATATCAAAATCGCGCAAAAACAGCAACCATCGTAAGGACACATACGATGAAGATCTATCGGGAACAAGCACTCCTCCTAGATAACGTAATATCCAGGCTCTACCATAACGAACCAAGACATCTACATCATCTATGTCATCAGCAATGTCCCCAAAGATTGCTGCCAACCAAGATAGCCTGACGCGATGTCCTTTAATTTCAGACTGCGGTGGAACAACCCCTAACAGCTCCTCAGCTGCATAAAATCAAACAAAAAATTTAACTATTATCAATATAAACAATATACTATAAATTTACAAATAATTTAAAGTCAAGTTATAATTACCCAATTCCAATATATTTGGACTGCCTCGAGATAATACCGGTTCACCGTCAACCGGAAGACCAACAAGCATGCCAACGTCTTGAAGAGTAATTGTGCACTCTCCGAATGGCATGTGAAATGTATGTGTCTCTGGTCTCCATCGCTCTACCAAAGCTGTTAGCAAACCAGGACTAACTTTGATATAATTCAGACGCGCTATCCATCCGAAACCAGCTTGATCTAGTAACGGAATTATTTGTTGTGGAACTCCTGCAATTCCAGTGGGCGTCGGAGCAGCACGTCGTGCTACTAGTCTCCTGTCTTCATCTCTGTTCCAAACATGCTGTGACACATGTATATTTTGCAACGATAATAAATCATCGTCGACTGGTCCACATGTGACACGCATACCCCTAGAAGATGATGATGATGCCATCTATAACAAAATATTATAAAATTATTTATTTTTACACACATAATTTATTATTTTAATTTCATTAACATTATATAATCTATACGAAAATAATAAATAATAACACACTAACATGATATATAATTTAAAAAAAAATCACAATAATTAATAAATTAAATAAACCAAATAAACCAATAATCTGAAATGAAAATATTATAAGGGAAAAAATAAAACTAAAAATAATAAATACCTGAGATGAGGAAATGCAGCAACAAATCCAAATAAACTAATAATCTGAAAAGAAAAAAAAATAACAGTTATAACAAATGTAAAATAAATATTATATTTAATTAATTTTTACTACCAGATTTAATAAATTTAATATCCAATAAATTAATTTATGTTTTTTACAATAATTTATTTTATAAACATTATTTTTTCACTATAAACAGATAAATAAAATAATTTAATAATTTAAATAAGTAATTATAATCATAATCCAAATAAATAATTTATATATAAATTACATTTATTACTTCAAATTAACTATTTATAATCAGAAAAAATTACACAAAATCAAAATAAATAGTTTTAAATAACAGTTATAACACTTATCAAATTATTTATTTTATAAACAATATTTTTTCAGTACAAATTATTTTGCAATTAACTCGGATTATTTATAATATTATTTACATGTATTTTTTTACTTTTTTTATTTTTTAAAAATAACTAATATAAAAGATAAATAAATTAATTTAAAAATATATAAAATTTCAAAATTAAATTAGATAACACATAAATAAAATAATTTAACACGTAATTAATATTGCATAAATAACACAGAATCCAAATAAATAATTTTAATATAAAAAATATTTATTAATTCAAATAAACCAATTATAATCATAAAAATTAAATAAATTATCAGTTAAAACCTACTTAAAACAAATATGATTAAACAGAAACAAAATACAGAATTAAAAAATAAATAACAATTATTAACTAAATAAAATATGCAAACTTAAATACCCTATAGCGACTTTTAAATATTAAAAAAAAAACCTGAAAAAAATATTTACCTCAAACGAAGACCGAAACTCACGAACCAGCAGCACCAGAATTCCAAATAAATAATTACCTAATCTAAAAGTAAAAATTATTATTAAACCGTAAAATAAATACAAAATATTTAATAAATAAATTTATGAAAACAAAAAAATAAACTTCCCAAACTTACCGGAAGAGGAAGCCGCAAATGAAAGTGAAAGTGGGGGAGGGGGGACCATCTCGTTATTTTATAACTGTAAAAAAATTCATTTTTAACCTAACTGCCACGTGTCAGCTCCTCATTCGTCACGCAAGCGGTAAAACTGACACGTGGCAAGCAGCAGATGGTGAAACAAGGAGGCGCTTTGAGCCACAACGCCTAACACACGCTATAAGCCCGCGCCCCGTTTTTTTTATTTTCTTTTTCGTTTTTAAATTATTTACACAATATTACTTAATTTTTTTTAAAAAAAATTATATTTTTCAAAATCTCATTTCTTTTTTTCGCTTTTATCAAAAAAAAATTTATAATTTATTTTTCAAATTTTATATTTAAAAACAAATATTGCATATAATTTAAAATAGGCGCTATGGGCCACGGCGCCTCACAGGTGCTCTGGGCCATAGCGCCCCAGTTTTTTATTTTTTTTTCGTTTTTAAATTATTTACACATTATATTACTTAATTTTTTATAAAAATTGTATTTTAAAAAATTCCATTTGTTTTTTTCGCTTTTATCAAAAATAAATTTTATAATTTATTTATCAAATTTTATATTTAAAAACAAATATTACATATAATTTAAGACAGGCGCTATGGGCCACGGCGCCTCACAGGCGCTCTGGGCCATAGCGCCCCAGTTTTTTAATTTTTTTTTTCGTTTTTAAATAATTTTCACATTATATTACTTAATTTTTAAATTTATTTTATTAAAAAATTTCAATTCTTATTTTTGCTTTTATCAGATATTTTTTTATAATTTATTTATCAAATTATTTTTATTTAAAAACAAGTATTAAATATAATATTTTTGAATTTTGTTTTAGCCGATTGGAGTCGCTATAGCCTATAGCGACTCTTTCAAAGTCTCCACCAGCTACAGCGACTCTAGCAATATGGCTTTCATGACTTATAATCAGACCCACATTTGCCACGTGTCATTGGTGTCGCTATGGCCCATAGCGACACCTAACAAAACTGCCCCAAAGGTGTAAAATGTTTCAAAACAACCTCATTTTAGTATATAGTTTCTAAAAGTGCACCACAATGGTCGTTTAGCCGATAGGAAGAGATAAAACCCCGTAAGAGAGAATCTGAGTTTTAAAATAATATTTATGCATGTTTCAGCTATACATGAAATTAGAGATTTGTAAATCTTTAAAAAATAAAAAAGATGAAAAGTAATTTCTACATTAGGATATCATGTTAGCATGATAATAATTAATAAAAAAAACTAAATTATATTTTTAATATTTTATCTTATTTGTTAAATTTATTTTAATCTTTTATATTTTAAAATCTTCATTTTAGTCTTTTATTTTTTAAATTTGGTCCAATTTGACTCTTTTAAAATAATGATTATTTTTAATTTTAAGATATGATTTTAGATTTTTTTTTTTACTTATTTAAGGAAATTCGTCTCATTAGATTTACTAATATAAAAATTGTTCAACACAACAAAAGTTCAAATAACAAGTATTAAAGGCATGATGAAAATTGTATAAAAATGAGTTCAAAAGACAATTAAAAATTCAAAAACTATAATATCATACTATTTTCTAGTTACTCATTAGACATATTTTTTACACAATTTTCATTATGTTTATATAATTCTTATGGATTCAAATATCAATTGAATATTATATTCTTTATATAGTTGAATATATCGTTATATGTTTCACGTCTCCAACCAATCAAAAATTGACTCAAAATTATATCATAAAATTAGAAGTTATTATTATTTTAAAAGAAACAAATTGATACAAATATAAAAAAATAAAGAATAAAAATAAATATTTTAAAATATTAGACCAAAATAAATCTAACAAATAAAATAAAATATCAAAAAATATAATTTAATCTTAAAAAAACAATTCCCATATCACAATATTCGATTAATATAAATTAACATAATTATAATGACGTTAGTCAATAAATTGAGAAGTACATAACTTTAAAATTCTAAAGATTTTTTTTATAGTGTTTTTAACTTTAAAGATCTAATTAAAAAATTGAAAAAACAATAAAATCTACAAATTAATTTAACCTAATTTATATTATGAACTAGATTATTTTTAATTATTAATACTTTATTTTAAAATTTAATTAAAAAATAAAAAAAAAAAGTATAAAAAAAATCCTTAAAATTCATCTCATAATTTTTTTTCTTCTGAAAAATTAAAACACTCTCACAGCAAAGTGAAGCTCTAAAACATCGTGCAAGATAACTTATTATCATTTATATATCCTGATTGATAGAGTAATGATTATGTCACTAATTAAAATTATTTAACCAAAATTTATGCTAAGAAATTGTATATTTTATGATAGTAAAAAAGAAAATATTTGATTAAATTTGTGTATGTTTTAGTTGGGATATTCTCGTGGATGTTTCTACTTTATTTTCAACAACTGGGTAATTATTTGTTTTATTTTTTTAATTTCTATTCAAGCTCTAACTTTTAAAATTAGTTCTTTAATTTTACTTTAAGCTTTAATTATAGAAGAACTTAAAAAAGAGTTGGAAAAAAAAAAAAAAAACTCCAACTCAATTGATTCATGCACTGCATTGTGTTTTTTTTTTTAATGCACTACATTGTGTTTTTTTAATAAGTAGTAATTAATAAGATGTAAAAATAATAATATGGTATTGGATCGATCCCTTTAAAGAAGATCTCAAATTAAAATTCGTGTATAAATAAAAAGAAATTTCCCTAATATCATGCATTGTGTTTAAAATCAAAATCACGTCTCAACTCTCAACTCACTTCTCAATTCTCATTTATTAGTTAACCATAATTAGGGAAGGAACACAAAACGTAGAAAAGGCATAATAAGTAAGGGCAAACAAACACCCTCTTGCCATCTCTACATAATGTACAAAGATCATAACCACTCTACAAAACCCAACAAAAGCAGCAACAAAGACGAGAACTGCAAAACCAGATACCCAGAAAGGACACTAGCATGAGAAGGAGAAGGAGAAGGAGGTGGGGTTGTAGAAGTTGTTGCCTTTTCTTGAGAGCAAGCATAACTGCATCGACTTGGACGAACAACTCGGTAAACGCCACTGCTTGCAAGCACATAAACGTCTTTCTTGTTGTCTTCACCAAATGAGAAGATGTAGCCTAATGCAGGAAGCTTAAGGGTGTTTCCAGGTGCAGAGTCACACTGTATAGGAGAATCACGTGCACAACTGAAGGGAATTTTGCTTGTGCTGAAATTTCCACTGTTTTGTGGGTTCTCTGTGGATGTCCATATTGCACCCGCGTATAGATCTCCATACAAGTATCTGAAATTCAGTGATCTCACAATAAGCAATATTAATGTTGCATACATAAGCAGGAAACCAACTTCTACATATAAAAATATATATTCCTATTTCCTACAAATTTCACACGGAGATATCCAATTTGTGAGTGTATGAGTAAGGTGTGTAAACTTCACACTCAAGATATTCAATTGGTAATCGTGTGTACAAACTTCACACTCGAGATATCTAATAATTGAGTGTATGAGTGAGGTGTGCAAACTTCACAATTCAGATATCTAGAATGTGAGTCTGAGGGGAGTGTGCAAATTTCACACTTGAGATTTTCGGTGTGTCTGAATAAGGTCTGTTGATGATCTCGTTGTTGACAAATGATATTAGCAAAATAATGTATATAAGTGAGAGTAACCCTTATTTTGTAATCGATTTTATAAAGTTAAATTAGGTTTCAACCTCTCATTCTAAGTAATCACATTTTTTTTTATAATTATTATTTGTTATGATCCTAGACTGTATTAAGTGGAAGAAGCTTACTTACCTTCCATACATGCAAGGATCAGTGGTGGATCGATAGACATATCCTCCAGTGATGGATGCTGATCCTTCATTCTTGTTTACTTCTGAATGGTTGTACCCCGTTATTGGGAAAATTGGATTTATGGAATCTAAGGAAGTATTTCCTCCGGGTGATTGTGTGGGGTTGAACAGATAGGGGCCCTCGTAAACACGCCAGCCATAGTTTCCACCCTTTGTGATGAGATCCACCTCCTCGTAAAGATCCTGAAAATCAATCATGTAACTGAGAATGTTTCACTAAACTCTCACAAAATCAGGTAGCAGTGTAGCACTTTATAGGAAGCATAATTGTTAAGAATAGAATAGAAGTTGAAGTCTTTAGTTATATAGTATTTTATATTCATGCCTAATTTCTTAAAAGTTCTTCCTCTTGAAGCACAACAAACCCCAATCTAACTTCTTGGGATTTAACAGTAATGTATATGTAATCATACTATATAAATGCGGCAATAGCTCCAATATATGTTAACAGTTCTGCAATTACAGTACAAAAATGTCTATATAGTCCCTTGGCCCAATTGTTATAAGGCTTATTCTGGGATACTAGGGGCCGATTTGGTACTCTTTGATTCAATTCTCATCTGTGTTAGAATAATGCTTAATCAGCAAAAGGCACGTCTCGTAAGTACATATTAATTTTTAATTGTCAATTCTAAGACAGTGCATGGATCATGCCCATGGACTTTAAAAAAAAAAAGTCTATATATGATGAACCTGTTTTACAGTGCTATGGTAGATATGATTAAAAGATATTATAAGTCATGTTGGTGCTTGTTACTTGCAATTTTACATTTTTTAAGAATCAAGATGATCAAGGAATCAAATTTAAAGGGAAAAAAAAAAAAAAAACTCAAGTTTCTCTTATAAGGAAACTGGTAACTATGCCTCACTTAAGAAATGCATATTTTGGTCTCTTGGCAAGCCATAATGTACTAATGTTGATTGTGTAAATTGAACACCACCAAATTGTTTTAGGATAAAAATCACAAACCTGTCCAACATCTGCACACAAAAAATAGGAAGGTCTTTCTGCATCAAAACTGCAGCGCCAAGGATTCCTCAGTCCCAAGGCCCATATTTCAGGCTGCAGATCTTTATCTTCACTAAAAGGATTGTCCTTTGGAATGGAGTAGTTACCCCAAAGGCCTTGTTTGCTAATTTCTGCTGCACCTGAAAAGAGTAAGAAAGAAATACACATTACAAGAGTGTGAGAGCATAAGAGTCCAATTTTTGCCATTAATGTATTTGTCAAAACTTAAAATTTACAGTATCACTAAACACCCTCCCCAGCCCCCCCCCCCACCCCCCCCCCCCCCCAAAAAAATATATATGTGCATTACTCACTTGGAATGTTGTCTATGTCAAGCCTCATAATCTTTCCAAGCAAGGATTTCTTGTTTTGTGCAAAATTGTAAGGATCACCTGAACCTCCTCCATATCCCATCATGAAGTATAAATACCCATCATCAGGTCCAAAGAGTATTTGACCTCCATGTTGAGATGTAAATGGGAGCCCCATGGTAAATATTCTTCTTACCTCAGTTGGTTTAGCACTTTCCACCTGCAAAACCATTTATAACTTGGTGTATATTCATTAAATTAGGACCTGTTTGGATAGAGTTTTCCATAAACACTTTTTGGAGAGAAAAATAGGAAGGAGTAATGAAATAAACTTCTCCATAGGCTAAAACAAACTTATTCATAAGTTAAAAATAAGAAAAAGCTAATAAGAAAGAATTTTTACAAATTTGCTTATGCATATGCTAATTTAAGCTTATAGAGAAATTTATATCATTTTTCCTTCCTATATTTTTCTTTTTTAGAAGTGTTTTTGGAAAAATTTATCCAAACAAATCTTTAAACTCGTTATGGAAGCTACTTTTCTATGCGTGAAGAGGTGTGTACCGAGGAAGGCTGAGATGCAGTGCTATTAGCAGAATACTCTGCAATAACAGTTTGATATTGGCATGGTTGGGCACCATGATCAGTACCTAACTTTGATGGATCACAATTAACATCTGAATTACAAGAACATCTTCCTGTACACCCTGACCACGTAGACTTATCACAGTTAAATGAAGCAAAGAATCGTCCATTTTTCACAAAATCCGGATGAAATGCCATGCCCATCATTCCAAATTGAGTATCAAAGTAAACTTGGTCAGTTAGATCAACAAAAGGACTTGATTCATCAAGCTCCAATTTTCCTCCTGACCCCTCTTCCGGAAGTTTTGCAAGCCAAACCTTTCCCATTTGGTTTGAGAAGAATGCGCGGTTAGAACCATCAGGATGAGCCACCATGTTGAGATAAGATCCATTACCAATTCTCTCAAGGCACAAACCACGAGGGGGGCTAATAGAGGTCTCAGTTTTGTTCAGCGAAACAGGTTCACCTTCAAAGCACACTGATGAGTTATCAGATGATCCACCAAATGCAGTGCAAAAGTCAGTTTTGGACTGCCATAAATCAGTGAGTTTGGAAGCATTGGTGTGAACTGGTGCTCCTGCTTGGCCTTGTAATGAAGGGGCAAATGGGGAATTCACTATGGATACATCCTTGCATGTGTCCCATACTTGAGAGCAAAAATCTTCCACTTCAGTCTTTGACTGAGAAGAATTTGCTGCTATGGTGGAATTGCAAAGCACAGGAACTGATCTAGGTGAGGATTGAACTGTAAATAGCTCCGCTGAATATGGATCACACCTCTAACAACAAAGGTATGAAAGAAATTAATCCAAGGCATAATAAGTGTGACAGTGGTCTCTAGTAAAGATGTCAACATATACGTAAGATTATAAGAAAAACAAAACTATACCATGACATGACTATTGCTTTCAAACCTGGAAATTTCAATACAAAGTGTATGTTTGATATTAGTTTAGGGAAAATATACGTTCCAATGCAAAAAAAAAAAAAAAAAAAAAAAACTTGTAGTTTTTTTTTTCAACCCAGTTGAGTTTAACTAGTTCTCAAACACACATAAAGAAGTTTAGATTTTTTTTTTTTTTGATCCATAAAGAAGTTTAGATTTTGAAGCATGTAAAGTGCACTTCCTATCCATGAGAAATTGATAAGGAGGCTCTTGACTCTTGAGCCAAAAATATCAGTATATAAACCAATATTCATGATGTGAAATAGGGGTGTTCTGGGAAGAACTGTGGTGTTTTTTTTTTTTTTCTATCCTACCCAAAATCTTGCAAGGTCATTTATTTGAACCCAAATTCCACTCATCAAGGCCCCATAACGTATTCATTAATTCTTGATTGGAACTTAATGCCACGTATTAACATGAAGAACTTGTTGGCATACCCCAAATAAGGGGGTAAAGAAAAAAGACATTTTTCGGGATCCTTATCTAATATACATGCTTTTGGAAAAAGGAAAAGAAAAACACAATAAAAACAAAATCTTACCGCACAAAGTATTGATTTCAAAACCGAGGCACAGCTAGAATCAGATACGTTGCTAATTCGGAATTGCTTCTCTATCTGTGCATCTTCTGTGGAGTTGCAACACGTGCTTCCATTGTAAGGACAAAATCCAAGTGTCTTGTTCAGGGTAATGGGTGCTCCTATACAGAGAAACAAAGCCTGCTCAATAGACAAAAACTATGGATAAACACACACAATAAAGGCTAAGGAAAAAGAGAGAAAAACTCACTCGAATCAACACATAGAGGAAGCGATATTGAAGAATCCAAAAGCAGCAACAAGCAACAAAACAAAAAGCTGATGGAAAGAACACCCTTCATTTCACCAAACCAGTTGAAAACCCACTACACCAATATCATCACCCTTTCAATTCATATACATCAAATCCCAGAACGCCATCCAAAGACACAACCTTTCTTGGTAAGTTGACTTGATGGGAAAAAAATGACAAAATTTATTTGAAAACAGCTCTTTGGGGTGTTGAACTTTCTGCCTGTTGCCAACTTCTCTTTCTCCCTCTCTCTCTCTCTCTCAAACTTTGATTTTTAAAGTAGCAGTTCTGGAACCACAATCACGTTCTATCATTTTCCATCATTTCCTTTAATATTCACCCATTGTCTTCAACTCCTAGTGAAGTCAACCCCTCTCAATAAGAAAAGAAACTCCCTCAACCACCATATTGAAACCATATTGAAAGACCCTATTGGTTTTATTTCATCCTTGCCCTTGTTCACAAGCCACAATTTCACAGATGGAAAACGACAGGAACATCGAGTTGTGCATGTTTTCTTCTCTCCGCAGTTGACTTTCAACAATTCTCCTAATATAGTATTGGTGGTGGTTTAGACCGAAGAGAAACGAAGCACCTAGCAAATCATGCTGACTTAGTTGATTACTTCATTCACTTTTGTCGTGTTCAAACTTCACGGCCTTCATTAATTATTGCAGTGTTTCTAACCCATGAAAAGGCATCTCTCTTATTCGAGTTCACATTTTATATTCATATTGTAATAAAGAATGGAATCCACTTGGGATTGCCACTGACCAAATAATTCATAAAAATAAAAAAAGCCGGTAGAGAAAGAGTTGGCATTCAACGGTGACCATCACGCAATAATGGAAAAAACAAAGATATGAAGAGTGAGAGGTAAGGGTTAATCCAAATATGGATAATGACCGTATCTTATACCACGTGGGGATTATTGATGTAACATTTTTTAACTAACAATACTGTTTTTTTCTACACAAAAATTTATGTGAAATGAGTCCAGAATTCATTAGAATTAGAACAGATCTTAAGATTTTATGAGTGTTTATAAAACTACTTTAAATTTCCATAACGTTAAATTTTATTTCTACCATTAAAGGCTTTTTCATACACAATAACAGTAAATCAAATTTATTTAAAGAAAATAACTCATTATCTACCCATAATGATGTAATTTGTCAGTTTAATGATGTCGCACATGACGCAAGACAATGTACTGTCTGGGTAAGAATAATAATAGAAAAGTGTTTGGTGAGGCGTGGCCACGATGATGAAGTATCAGCCAATATTATTCATTTATAGGATAATAAATTAGGAATAGCAGCGAAAGTTGGAAAGTAGTGGCGGGTGTCGGGACAAGAACTCAAAATCTAGGTGTATTTGGCATAATTAAGGATTGAGGGATAAGTTGGTTAAATTTTAAAATATTAATTTGAAGTCATTTGAATTGAAAATAGTACTTGACAAAATTAGTACCATTTTGACATCTCTAAAGGGTGTGGCTGAATAGAGTACTATTGTAACTAATGCTTTGTTTAGATAAAAAGTGAGAAGGAAACAAGTAGGATACTTAGAAAAAAGTAGGAGATAAAAAATAAGTAAATATAAAGTGTTTGAATTGAAAGTATCATATTCTAGAAGATGGGTGATACATGTTACACCCTTTTATGTGATTACATTGTTGAGATTTCTTATTGATTTACTGTATCGTGATCAAATATAAATTGATTTACTATATTAATTAATTTTCAGGGATTGACTTAATTATATGAATTAACTTAATTATAGGAATTTGATTATTTTTTAAAGATATATCATTTTTGTTATTGTTGTATACAAACTCATTCTCTGTAATAATAAAATTAAACTTGAAAGCCTTTTTACAATATGGTATCATGAGCCCTTTTTTTTTAACTATTGATTCACCATTTTTTAACTTTTTTTTAATATCTTGTAAACCCATAAAATGTTTACACCCAAATCATTTTTGGCTTCAACTCTTGTCATTATTCAATCTAAAAGTACCTTCAATGCTGGCATCATTCTTATTGAAACAAATCACAACATATGGTCGTAGATAATGAAAATGCATATTGTAGAGAGGGAGAAACGTATATATTCGAGACAAGGAGAAACAACCAGCAAAGCAAGATCCTGATTATGAAAAATGGTATGTAGAGAATCAAAAGGTGAAGAGGTGGTTGTTGCTATCCATGAGCCCAAAAATCATGAAGCATTACTTACGCTTAGCCACTATGTGTGAAATTTGGAGTGCATTATCTAATACATTCTATGATAGAAGTGATGAGTTACAATTTTTTACTTTAAATCAAAAGGCCTTTACTACCAAACAAAGTGGTAGGCCTCTCTCGGAGAATTGGTAGAAATTTTTCAAGAATTGGTTGAAATTTTTTAGGAATTGGATCATTGTGATAAGGTTGTCATGAAAGATCCTAAAGATGTCACAACTTACAAGAAATCAATAGGATGGCTAAGGGTGCATATATTCCTTGTTGGATTAGATGGTGAGTTTGAAAAAATTCATAGAGAGATCATACGCAAAGAACATATCCCTGAAATAGGGAACTCTTATGCATTGATTCGTCAAGAGGTAATACATCGAGTGAGTTGGAAAGGCGAATCTAAAAGTTTCGACAACATAGCCATGATCGCTCATAATTGAAATTGGCAAGGTCAAACAAAAGGAAATCACTCTAAAGCCAACTCAAAGTTTAAATGCACTCATTATAATCAGCAAGGACACACTAAGAGTCGTTGTTTTGAACTTAATGGTTATATAGAGTGGTGGGATCACAGTTGGGATCAACGAAGAAAGAATCCAAGCACAAATGTTGTTAAGGTAAAGATCATAAGTGATGCCTCTAAGGAGTCCAGTGCATTGATGGAAACTAGAGGTAATAGTGATGAGTTTTCTATACCTATTACTAATAGCACATGGATAATTGATTTAGGTGCCACTGATCATATGACTTTTGATTCTAGACAAATTTCATCCTTGAAACCATCCTTAAAAGAATTGATTTTCACTGCTAATGGTAACACAACCTCTGTCATTGGAAATGGATCCTTAAATCTTACTAATAATTTGACTTTGGATTCTGTTTTAGTTGTTCCATCTCTAGTATATAACCTTTTGTCTATTTCTCAAATCACTACAGCCTAAAATTGTATTGTTATCTTTTGGCCTAATTTTTGTGTGTTTAAGGACATTTAGACCAAATAGACGATTGGTTATGGTGTTAAACGAGGAAGATTATACTACTTGGGCTTGAGGTTGAAAGATTCTATAGGAAGTTAGAAAGTGTTTTGATGGTGAATAATGCTACCAAGCAGAAAGAGGAAACTGAAATGAGGTTATGGCATCATCGCCTAGGACATGCTTCATTTAGTTATTTGAAAAAAAACTATTTCCTTTATTATTTGCAAAGCTTGATGTCTCTTTTTTCATTGTGATGTATGTGAACAAGCAAAAAGTCACTGTGTACCTTTTTCACTTAGTTTGAATAAAAGTCTTGTTCCTTTTATGCTTATACACTTAAATGTTTGGGGTCCTTATAAGATTTCTACTTTAAGGGGATCATGTTGGTTTTTTACTTTCATAGATGATTGCATAAGGATGACTTGGTTATGGTTAATGAAATCCAAAGGAAAAGTGAACTTGATATTTCAAAAGTTTCCCAAAATGATTGAAACCCAATATAATGCAAAGGTTCAAGTTCTTCGTAGTGACAATGAGCGTGAATACCAAAGTCTAGACCTCAAGAAGTACTTGGAAGCACATGGGATTATTCATCAAAAACTACTTGCCCTAATACTATGCAACAAAAATGGTGTTATTGAGCGAAAAAATTGATACTTATTGAAGGTAGTATGTTCTTTATTATTAGAGGCTCATATGCCTTTGGCTTATTGGGGAGAGACTCTTACTGTGGCAACATATATCATGAATTGGATTCCTTCTAGCTCTAATAAAATTCAAACACCACTATAGACTTTCACTAACAAAGTAGTTACCATTGCTAGTGTAGATTCGGCTCTTCGTATTTTTGGTTGTGTAGTGTTTGTCCATATTCAAAAGAACCAAAATAAATTGGCACTTCAAGCTTTACGATGTGTGTTTCTTGGATATGCTATGCAGATGTTACCATCCTCCAACTAAACAAATGTTTATCATCATGGACGTTGTTTTTCATGAAAAAATAATGTATTTCTTTTCAGAATATGCATTTTAGGGGGAAAAATATCAAGAACTTCAGACTTTAGACTATGATTGTAAATAATATGCATATCTTAAGAAAGGTGAGTCCATTAAAGATGATGACTGCTTCGGAACAAATACTTCTACAATAATTGATTCACATGTTAGAGACCATTTAGAAGCAAATTGCAACAACGATAATTCTTATGTAGATAACTTGCAATCAAGTTGTATTGATAAGGTGAAAAATGAAATAAATGGGACTTCAAATGATGAAGTGGTGATCGAACTTGGTATGACCTCCCCTATATCTTTGAATGAGCTTCGATGACACACCAAACCAATCGTCTGCTGTTATGAATGCTCCTAATCTTGTGTTTGAGTCAACAAAAGTATTGTCAAACACAGTACAATGTTATATTTAGGTATCAGAATCCTAGAGTATGTTTTGATAAATTTATTCATATATATTTTAAAAAATTAAATAAATAAATTTCTGTAAAAGATAAATTATTTTATAAATAAATTAATTTGAAAATTTTCTTTTATATCAACTTTTTTAATTTATGTTATAAGCTACAACTTGTATTAGTCAGTCGTATGGGTGCTCATTTTTTTTTTAAGAATACTGTTAATACATTTAAATACTCATTGTCAGCATTATGTATGAATATTAATATTAAAATGACTATTTTATGAAAATTGGTACTTTAAAAATGCTTATTAATGTTCCGAGTGTTATCTTAGTATTTGTATTTGTTATTGTTGATTGGCTTATAATTTTAATTGAAACTATGATTGAAAGAATCACGATTTTCTAAATCTTGAGACAAAAATTAAAAATTTAAATAAATTGAAACTTCTGCTTAAAATTAAAATTTTCAATAAAATTAAACATGTCAAAAAGTGATAATTACCCAAAAATATATTTTATTTATAAAATTAAATTAAAATTTATATAAAAGTATCATATAAACATTTACCAGTAATTTATAAATAAATAATTTTATCAAACACTTAAAACTTAATTAGTTAGTTTAGTAATTTTTAGCTAACATCTTTCAATTACCATTATTTTTTTAGTTTTCCGCTAAACTTTTGAACTAAAGACAACCTTAATTAGAATATGTTTAGCAAGCATCTTAAGCTAGCTTCTAGTTTTCTTTACTAGATCAAAAAATTTATTTGACCATATTAGTAATGTCTGGTAAGCGCACATATTTGAATAGCTTGCAGCGTTTTGTATAACACTCACTTCAAGTTAAGTTTTAGCTTTTAACTTCTTACATTTTATTATTTTTGTATCCTTAAAATGCTTATTAAATTTACTTTTTACCTTTTTTCTTACATAAAGTAGGGTTTTATTATTCTATTTTAGTTATTATTACTTTTTGATATTTTTTATACTACATAGATTTATTTTCGTATTATACTTCAAGCTAGATATTGATAATGGATTAGTATGACAATACAAATACACAATGACATTTGAAAGTACAGAGTATTAATCAACTAAATGAAAGTATGTTGATTATTTAGGTGTATGTTATTTATATCTTATTTTAAAATATAATACAAGATTGCAAAATATAAAGTGTGTCTTATTTTATTTTATTTTAATGAATATTAGTTTGAGTATAACTCAATTCTAAAAAAATTTATAAGATGAAAATTATTTCTACTTTTATATATATATATATATATATATATATATATATATATATATATATATATATTCTATTTTAGTCTTATTTTTAAGACTTTAACCGACAATGAGACTTGAATTCATCTCCAATAATAATTATAACAAAAAGAAATGATCACGGCTATAATTGAGTTTTGAAGGAGCATGGCTACTGGCTGGCTAGGTGATAATTTTAAAATTTGATCCAATCTATGAGTGGCTTTCGAATTCAATGAACCCTACAATAAACTACTAGTAATTAATAACATTAATGCATGCATGCATATCGATCTATTTGTTTAATCAATTACACGCTACATTTTAAATTTAAAGGTATCATTTGAATTTTTAGTTTTGTAACGTAGTTCACTGGATCTTAAAAGGCTCAAGGGAAAGGTTGTAAAGGTATCATTAGACCTAACTTTAAGGTAAGAAAGATGAAAAATATGAAAGATAGCTTCAACAATGCCCCTATCAATAACTAGAACATGGATGTACCAGCTTTTATAACCATTGATTATGCATTTTTCTATAGTTGTCAGTTGTCACTCTCACATGATGGTTGAGATAAAAATGTGCATCAACTTAACCGGGAGAAGTGGATGTTAAAAAGAGAAGAAACATTAGATAGCAACTTCATTAAAACTTTAATCATTAATTTATTTTTGTTGACTCAAATCATTAATTGTTAAATTAACGGTTATAAATAGTACGTATATTTTATTTTCTATAACCTTAGCAGAAGCCAGTTCAGATACAAACCAGTTATAATTCATACTACTGTATTAAGCACAAAATGTTGAAAAATGAAAAAAAAAAAAAAAAAAAAGGTTCAATGCAGCACATTCAGCTTAATGCTTGAGATACATCCTTTTTGGGTGGGAATTGCCCGAATAATATTACTGCTACTTTAGATCATAAGATATAATGTATGGTAAGAGAGAGGAACAACATAAGAAAACCAAAACCTTCACAAAATGAGGAAGAAGAATGAGGCCTGTTATTTCCAAGACCAACTTTTTCCTTGGTGCAAAAGTAACTGCAACGACTTGGTCGTGCAACTCTGTAAACACCAGTGCTTGTCAGATAATATATGTCTTTGTTGTTATCTTCTGCTAACGAGTACACATACCCTAACAAAGGAGTAGGATTTCCCTTCAAAAAAGAGCATGGCATTGGTGAGTCATGAGCACACCTAGAAGAAATCTTGGCACTGCTGAAGTTTTCACTGCCTTCAGGACTTTCTGTACCCACAAAAATAAACCCTGCATAAAGATCTGTGTACAAGTACCTGAAATATCAACATCTGCCATGTTATTTTAAAGGGTCTTGCTTGGAATTACCACAGTAAGGAGTACTAAACATGCCATATATAAGGATGAAACTTAGGATTAACACATGATTAAGTTCCTGAACTTTTTAAGAATTTATAATTAAGTCTTTAAACTAAAATTTTTTGTAATTGGGTCTTGATATTTTATAACTTTTGTAATTGAATCCTTACAATTAGTAAAATCGCTATAACCGGTTACTTTTGTGACTTTTGAAACTGCCACAAATTAACTAAACGGATCCAATTTCAAAATTATAAAGGATCAAGTACCCAATTACAATTTTTGTTAAGTTTACGGACTTAATTAAAATTTTCAAAATGTTCATGGACCATTCGTTGTATTAGACCTAAAACTTAAATACAATTATTTGTTTATTTTTTATACAAAACTGGAGTTTTACCCCACTAACCTATATATCTCTTTGATGCAAACTTTAAACTATGTGAATTACCTATATAAAACTTCAACTTTGATAGGAAAATAACACTCCAAGCATTTAAGAATATGTATCCATGGCGGCCCAGTCATAAAGCGGGGGAAGCCCAACCATTAGTTTATTTAGTATAATGATAATTAAAGAGCATATAAATAAAGTTTTAATTGTTGGATAAAAAATTGTTTTTATTTTTTAAAGACCTGATTTTTTTTTGTTATTTTTTAAATTTTATAAAAGCCTCACATTAGAATATTTGTACCGATGATTTTTGTATACTTCTAAATAAATATTCAATAATCTTTGTATTAATGATATAATAAATGCATTTGCCACATTGATGTATAATATGCAGGGTAATGACAAATCAACCTTCCATACATGCAAGGATCAGTCATGGACCGATAAAAATAGCCACCAATGATGGATGCAGATCCCGTATTGTTCTCAATCTCAAAATGATTGTAACCCATTACAGGGAATGTTGGGTGTATGGAACTAGCAGAAGTGTTTCCTCCAGGAGACTCTAATGCCTGAAAAAGAAAATGACCCTCGTAGACTCGCCAACCATAGTTCTTACCCTTCTTAACCACATCAATCTCTTCGTATTGATCCTATAAAAGAACATGTTACTAGTCAGAGAAAGCTCATCAGGAATCAAGAACTACAAATTAAAAAAATAATAATAATTGCATGCCAATAAACTCGACCACATCCAAGGAATTAATTAAATTGGATCATTGAATATGTACCCTTAAAAAGAGAAAACTAGTAGGATCACTAAACCTGGCCAGCATCTCCACATAGAAAATAGGATGGTCTCTCAAAGTCAAAACTACAGCGCCAAGTATTCTTGAAACCAATGGCCCATATCTCTCTCTCAAGTTCATTGTCACTGACATATGGATTATCTCTAGGTATAGAATAATTTCCCCACAAGCCCATCTCATTTATTTCTCTGGGACCTGCTAACATACAGAACCTCACAATCACGAGAGAACATAATCCACCAAAGGGTTTGTCAGAAAAATCAACTGAAGGGAATTAATTCCATCTTTGTATCAGAAAGTCCTCATATTTGTATGATCAACTTAATATGAAGGGTTATGGGGTGGGGTTGTGATGTAGACATGTAGTACAAAGTTTAGACATTAAAACGTTTAGAATAGTTAATAGAATTTGTTTAGATACTATTTAGAAGCGCTTTTAAAAGTTTTTTTGTTGGGAAAAACTTTATTTTCAATAGAAAAATTCTCAAAAATTCTTTTAAACTTGTATCTAAACAAACTTGGAAAATAGGACTTACTGGGTATATTATCAACATCAATTCTCAAAATCTTTCCCAATAAGGATTTCTTGTTTTGGGCAAAGTTGTAAGGATCATCACGATTATAGCCATCAGACAACATGAGGTACAAATATCCATCACCAGGTCCAAACAAAATCTGACCAGCATGACCTCCACTTTGAGGAACACCAATTGTGAATATTCTTCTCACTTCTGATGGATTGGCACTTTCAGCCTATAAACAAAATAAAGATATACTCATAAAAAATAAGGAAGAAAACACGGTTGTTTATAAGCAAATTGGGAAAGTGGTGTCAAAAAATACCAAGGAAGGCTTTGATGAAGAGCCATTGACTGTAAATTCTGCTACGACATTGTGATACTGGCATGGGAAGATACCTCTAGCACCAAGTTTTGAAGGATCACAATTCACATCCGAGTTACACGCACACCTTCCAGAACATCTAGGATTTTTCATCTGATCACAATTATAAGAGAGAAAGAAGCGGCCATTTTGTGAAAAATTTGGATGAAATGTCATTCCCAATAAACCATGCCCAGTATCAAATATAATATCATCACTGATGTCTAAAAAGGTTTTGGATTCATCAATTTCCAAAATCTCATTGGACCCCTCAACAGGAATCTTTGCCAACCATATCTTTCCTTGCATATTGGCAAAGAAGGCACGGTTAGAACCATCAGGATGTGGAGCCATATTAAGGTATGACCCTTCTCCAATTTTCTCCAAGCATAGACCCTTAGGAAAAAAGGGGGTTTGTTCATTGTTCAATGAAATTGGTTCACCGTTGAAGCATGCTTTTTCATCTTCTGAAGATCCACAAAATGTCTCACAAAAGCTTCTCCTAGACTTCCAAATATCTCTCACTGTTGAAGTTAAGAAGCCAAGGTCCTTGCCAGTTTTGTCTTGTAAGAAAGATTCAAATGGGGAATTAATTATAGAAACATTTTCACATGTTTCCCAAATCTTTGTGCAGAAATCAAAAGAACAATCACCACTGGATTGTTGTGACTTAACTGGTAATGTGGTGTTGCACAAAAGGGGAACAGTTTTAATGCCTGAGGCAGTTTGGAACGATTTTTCAGAAAACTGACCATCACTTATCTGCAAATTATTAATAACGGATCAAAACATATGAAGGAATAGTAAACTGTGATACAGCTAAAAAATAAAGTCAACATTTCAAACAAGGAACATGTAGGTGACGAGAAACAACGTCAAACAGAATTTTTTGTCAATCAATTCAAGAAAACATAGTACAGATAGTATTCTATTTTACCCCTAAACTAACCTTTGAAAGATGGGAGATTTGTTTAGTGATATGAAATAATATGTATAAGCGGAGCCAATTTTCTCCTTACGATTTAGTTTTTGGAGTCAAATTAGACTCGAACTTAAATCTTCAGATGGTATCGAAGTATTCTAGTGGTTATTGTGGCCCTATCAGACCAATGAAATTGAATTAGTTAAGCATTTTAATCCATGATATTTTTAAAAATGTTTCACTACTCCCCAACATTATAAGTACTTTTGTTTCCATGTTATTTGTAAGCAAAAATTCACAGATCAAACATTAACACAACTAATAATTCAGTCCTTCAATAATTTGATTGACATTATTTTGATATTTTAAATTTTAGATAGTAGGTAAATCGCTCAGATATTATAAGAAACAAAAACCGCCCTTCTTAAAATTTTAAAACTTTTTTGATATTGGAAATCTTTTATTAATGAAATAATTAATGTCAAGGATTCACCTCAATTTTAAATAAATAATTGCCCATTTTTCAAAATTTCTCTAAGAAATTGACAAAAATAAATGATTATTTAAAAAAAAGCTAAATTAAACATGAAATGAATATTTAAAATTGATTATGTAAATTATTTTTATTAAATAAATTGTGATATTCCATTTTAACAACAACAATAATAATAATTTCAACAATAGTACCCCAATTAATATTATAATTGACAAATTTTAAATAAATTATATTATAAAGATAAAAATACAACACATGAGGAAGGATTTGAATCCTTCATAACAGGTGCAACCCTCCAAAGAGAAGAGAAAAAAAAAATGAAAACGAATCTTCTCATGTTAAATTTTTATTTGACCATATTATGGGAAAAAATTGTGTCTATTTTTCTCTTTTTAAGTATATACAAATTTTAATATGACTTTATCTATTTTTTTGTTTGTTTGTACTAAATATATCTATAATCGATATTTAGAGATTAATCATTTCAATACTAACATCAACTAAATAAGTTGTATCTCCTAACAAAATTTTCTTCATCATATAAAAGGTCAATAATAGATATCATATTTAAGGAACTCAGTTGTATGTCAAGTATCAGCTGTGTTTAATATTGTTGGTTATATGACCTCATGTTTTATTTGTTATGAAGAAAAATATTGATACAATTTTTTTTACAAAATATAAAGTAAAAAATTTAATATGAGAGAATCTATTTCCAAACAATATACAATGTCTACTTATACTTGAACTAGAGAGAGAGATCAACTGAGGGGTATGTGAAACTAATGAGTAGCACTGGCCACCTCCTAGAATGCTTACCGCGTATAAAATGGACTTGAGGAGAGATGAAGCACAATTTGGGTTAGTGACGTTTAACTCGTGCAATTGTTTCTGAAACCTTGCTTCACCAGCGTTACAACATGCCTCTGTCTTTCCATCGCAAGAACAGATTTTCAGAGGAGCCTCAGGGAAGCCTGTTCCATCAACAACAACAACTCAAATAAGTGATCATTATGCAAAGAGGTAAAAATGAATCAACTGATTTGCAAAGAATCTAGTGAAGGGATTGTGATGGTAGAGAGAAACAAACCACTCCCACTTGAGTTGGTGCAAACAACAAAAGATGAAGAGAACTTCAAAAGACGTGATAATATGACACAAAGGAAGAGAATGTGAAGACCGTTGCAACTCATGGCACCAAGGTTCTGAAGAAAGTATAAAATCATAAAACAAACAAAGTATTACAAAGTAGGTTATGTATGTATAGATGATCAAACCCTTTATTGTATCTGAAATTAAGATACTGCATGGAAAGAAAACAGTCATTCAGTTGTTACTCTACGTTGTCCTTATTGGAACTCTCATTAATCAACAGTGGTGTTTGTTTCATCGACCTTCTCAAAAATAAGCACATGGAAGAAAGCATGTTAGGGAACAACTTTCGCATACCGCGCAACTGTGTTGCAAAGAGGGAACCAAAAAGTACATTAAACTCTAATCTCGGCCAATAATGAAGGCTACTATGGCAAAGTCGTTTTAAGTTCTTTGGAACCCAATGCTAAACTTACCTCGATGGATGGCACTCCTCTTGATTATCCAAACTTATACTGCCAACATTTTGGGCCTCTAGTAAACAATTGAGGATTTGAGTATCACTTCATCAACGGTTATTGTTCTTCATTGTGATAATCCAAGTATTATTCAAATTTCTTGTAATGATGTTGTATTGAGATTGATTACCTACCACTTTCAGACTCACTCTGGTTACTACTATTAATCTTGTTCCTTTATCCTTCTCATCTGAAGTAACTGATATCTTCACCAAAATTCACTTTCCTTGGCATTTTCAAAAAATTGTTTCCAAACTTAACTTCACATCCACAATTCCACCTTGAGTTTGAGGGGAAGGGGTGTTAATGTAAATAACTAATTATGAGGATTATAGGAATCTGTATTGATTTTATGGCTTAACTTTAGGACTTGATACCTTATTTTTCTCCTACATTATATTATATATACTAGCTATATTCTGTATATAAACACCTAATCTGTACCCAATTGTGAGTTTGTAACATGGAAAAATATACAGTTTTTGCATTCCTCCTGTCTATCAGTTCTGCCAACATATACATACATACATATATATATATATATATATATATATATATATATATATAGAGAGAGAGAGAGAGAGAGAGATTATTGTCCACTCCACTGATGATTCCTTGAGTTCCTGTGTCTCGAATAAACACTGGTTACTGGGAGCTAAATCAGTATTCAGCTTCGAACCACTTCTTGGTGGTCCCCATCCTACTTGAATGTAAGGCTCATGAGTTTCCAATAGTGAATCCTTTTGAAAAAAGGGCAGCTCAGCTAAAACCAAAGGAAAAGTTTTCTTTCCAAAAGACTAATATTTTCCCTAAACGGTTCATCAGAGAGAGGGAAATAAAGTTCCAACTAGCATTCTTACTACTTCAAAGCTGATCTGGAAATGCAAATAATGATTGGTGCTCTGTTCATTTTGCAAGGGCCAGATCTGGAAGAGGGTTAAAACTGAAGTGCGCTGCTACAGTGATACTGAACTGTTTCTCATAGAAATACTAGTATGCTTTGTTCCCCCATATGTGTCTGTTAAGCCATTTGTGGTCAGCGGGACCAAGTAGTACTAAAACATGAACAGTTTATGATATAAGCCCACAATCAATATAGCAGAAACGGTTGAAAATAGAGGGAAATATAGGCTACGAAGGCTTTACGTTTCAATCCGTGGGGCTTGACAGTGGAAAATAAAATTGAAATTTTTTACTATCCTCTTTCATGGTGTGAATGAAAAGTAAGAATGTGAAAGAAAAAAAATATGAAAAATATAGTCAAGATTAAACCACCCTCATTTATCAATTCATGCTATGGGAGGAGTTGCCAGAAAATATGGGTCCAAAGTGAAAATGCGTTTACTCTACTATAAACATTCCACATTTTTATGTTTGTACCAAGAATGTTCGAAATGATTTTTCTTCACCCCATGTACTACCATCTCACTTGGCCAATACCAAGGCACTAACAAGAGATGTTAACAGCTGCACAATGTAAATCATAGTATTTGTTAACATCGAACAACCTCTCACACAACGATAAGACAGACATGAACCGTTAAGGCAAGAGGTAGAATCAAAAGGGTCATGTATCATGAAGTAAGACTATTGGGAGCAATAAACACACCCAAATACAGTTTTCTAAGGCTGCTGCAAAAATTTAATCACATGTACATGGCCTCAGTGAAAAATAATCCACATCAATTTCCAACAAATTGTAGTGTGTCACATCACAAGAATAAAAGAGTGAATTATAGACATGTCCAGACACACACACACACACAAAAGCTAAAGAAAAGCACAGACATCACTTCTAAATCACTGTACACTGACAAATTCATTATTCCTTTACAGTTTATTATAACCTGATCTCTTTACTTCACTGAATAAGTTGAATTCTTCTGACTATAACCTGGCTATAGAAGTTTTTTGTCCGCAAAAACAAACCTAAAGCTGTCAGAGAACCCAGAATAGTGGCAGATGCCATTATGAGAAATGAAAACATAAAACAATGAGCTCCAATGCATGTGTTTCCTTCAGATGCTTCTTTGTCATATATATATCCAACTACTTTTACAGAGAATATATAAGATCCCACTGGACTTGCTATGGAAATGGTGTTGAAGATGCTTCCCATATTTCCCACACCAAATATCTCAGACGTGATTGTGGGCATTAGGGACCATTGAGAGCCATAACAAATACCCACCAATATGGAACCTGCATATAGGGCACCAGGTAGTCCAGAAGCAATCACCACATGGCCAATGCTCATGATCATTAAAGTGATGACCATAAATAAAGGTCTTGCCCATCTTCTTGTGTGCAAATAATAATCCGACACATAACCAGCTCCAAAGCGGCCCAGAAAATTCCAAATGCTCCATAAAGAAACCAAGGAACCTGTCTCATGCCTGGTATAACCAAGGGATTCCCCTATTTGACCCAAGTTGTTAACAGTTGCAAGTCCTGATCCCATACCACATGCAGTAGAAATAAACATGATCCAAAAGTTCACAGTTTGCATTGCTTGTAAAAGATTCAGGTTTTCTCCTAGTTGCAAATTATTCCTTTGGTTGTTCAAAGAATCTTGCCTTGCATCCACCTTTTCAGTGGTATGCAGGGGGCTTGGCTCCACAATTAGTCGTGACCCCTCATCCATAAAACTTTCTGAATTTCTAGAAGAGCTCTTTTCATGTGCTACAAATGCAATGCAAGAAAGTGAGGCTAGTAACATCATAAGCACAACAAATATAAAGATGTGCACCAATGATTGCAGACTAAGGATGTTTTCTAGGATTATAACAACCATAAGGTATGCAGCAACAACCAGAGCCATCAAAGAAAATATGTTCAGATACTTCCTTTCCTCCCTCTCATGAGTGTTGTGGATTCTTACAAACCACATAAGCAGCAAAGTATTGATAGGTGGTAAGAGTGCTAGCATCAGAAGATATGACTTAGGCTTGTTGTTGAATATTGTTTGGTACACTTGAATTAATATTGCTCCACTGAGACCAAGAAATCCCTGTCATAAAGAGGAAAAAACCCAATGGACAAACTTGAACAAAATGCCAGACACCAAGAATTACGTATATACTAGAAAACGACCCAGTATCTTACCAAAATAACTCACATGATACTTGTACGCCAAAATAGTGCCATATTTAGGTAGTCTGTTGTGTCCTTATACTTACAGCATGTTATCATTGGATACAGACAAAGTACTTGTAATTGTGCAACCGTTACATAGAGTGCAGCAGAGGACTTGGATTGTTTTGTGCATTAAAAAATAGTTTTATTGATTGAGTTTAATGACTATGCACATTCACTGAATCTTTTATACAGGCAAATAATCAAAAATCACCTATGACTTTTAAAATTGTTATTAAAAACATTAACAAATTTATCATCCATAATGATTTTGATCGAATGAAAATGTAAAACTACTTTACACACACAGCATATTTTCTCAAATTATTTATACATTTTCACTTCTAACATTTTAGCATGTATCTTTTGTTTTAATCCCCCAATTGTATTTGTTATACTTATAATCCACAGGTTGATCCTATAAAGAAGTGAATAGTTTAACTTAATTAACTTTTATCATCATGTACCACGAAAGAGCACAAGCACGAAGATAAAAAAAAAAAATTAAAAAAAAGGAAGAAAGAAAACCTTCATAATGCCGACGATGGTTCCGCTATAGTTAGGGAAATTGTGGACGCCAGTGACAACGTTGGAAGTGTTGAAGTAGCTCTGAGCATGGGCCGCCAGAAACATGAAGAGGCACATGAAAGGCACGGGCAGCGGCGGAAGGAGGGCGGAGACGGCGGCCCACATGAGGAAGTAGCCGAGGAAGCATTGGGCCGAGCCCAAGAAGTGGACGAGCCAGGGCCCAGTGGCGGTTGTGCGGCGCGCAAGGAAATCGTAGAGCAGCCCAGAGACGACGCCCACGTTGGCTCCGATGTCCTTTGAGACGGAGACGATGTCGAGCGTTGACTGATCGTAGTGCTGCGTTGACTTGAGGGTTTGGGAGTAGATGGAGAAAGTGTAGAGTGATCCGCTGGTGCACTGAATCCATATGCTCGCCACCGTCGATACCCACTTGGACTTCGCAAACTCCATTCGGCTCCCTCGATGGAGCTATCATCTTTTCTTTTCTACTTATGATTTCAGGTTCTTTCCGGTCATGACGACACCTGGACTTGGACACTGTTCACCGCCCACCTGTTCCCGTCTTTTATCGTATAAGAATAGGAACTACCTCACATTTTAAAAAATTCTAACATGAAGTTGCAAAAAAATGTGATACATGGGTAAAATATTATTTTTGACCATTAGATTTAATATTATAATAATTTACGGTTGATATTTATTATCGGTAACTTGAAAAATAATATTTTTGTATTTTGCATATTAGTCCCTGTTTTAGTTTTCTTGTAGTGGTGAGGGTGGGGGTGGTCGCTGGCATCGGTGGTGAGGACGAGGAAGATGACAGCGACGAGTGAGATGGCGAGGCTATCGAGGGCGAGCCAGATTTGGAGGTGTGGTGAGGTTTTGGTCGTAGCGGATGTAGTTGACAGCAGAGAAGGCGAAAGAGAGGCCCTAGGAGAGTTGAACGCTGCGGACGACAGGGAGGGGGAGGTAGCGGTGAGGCCCGTAGCACCGAGGAGGAGGAGGAAGGCGGTGGCGATGACGGCGATGGACTTCATGGGCTGGACGGGCATGGGGAGGCCGAAGAGGAGGCCAGTGGCGATGTTGTAGAGAGGAGTGAAGACGACGTCGGTGGTGAGGGCGAGAAAGACGACGGGGTGAGTGCGATGGCGAGGCCATCAAGGACGAGCCAGGCGCGAAGAAGGTCACGCCTTTGCTGCCACCACCGTGGAAGGAGACGGCACCTCCGCTGCCACTACTTGAAGGAGCCCTCAACTCCGCTGCCACCGTGCAAACAAGGTCGCGCTTTTGCTGCCACCGCCTGAAAGAGCTCGCGCCTCCGCTACCACTATGCGAAGGGGGTCATGCCTCCGCTGCCTGCCACCACTGTGGAAGGAGACGACACCTTCGCCGCCACCGCGCCTCCCCTATGCCTTTGCATATAACATAAGAACTATTTTGCAATTATAAACAAATTGAAAAACTTGCTATTATCGGCCATTTTACTACCTCATGAATGAGGCATGTGCTCAACTCTTCATGTTAGAAGCACTCTCACATTTTAAGTACACATGTCAACATTTCAGAAACATTTTTTTTGACTCAGCTCACCTCTCTTTTTTCTTTTCTTATAAAACCTCTCTTACTCTTTTTCTATTTACACATTAAAAAACAAAACACCAACATTTGAAAATAACACGAATGGTAGTACTTTATAAATTAGAGTCAAGAAAACTTTAAGTAAAAATTTAGATCTAAACATATTTAAAAAAATATAAAAAACTTTCATAACAATATGATAATTTTGGTTGAAAAATAAATAGTAAAATTAATAAATGGCATGAATTAGTTAGAGACCTATCTACTAAAGGTTTTGGTACACCTCTTTGAAAACAATGTTAATAGTAATTTTTAATGATTTTCAATCCTTGTCATGAATCAAGATCTTTAACCCTTATTTGCTTTGAACTCTAGAAATTGTCGCATAGGATCATGACTAAATACTAGTCTAGACAAGTATAAACCAACATTTGCTAGTGATTGGCTTTAGGATTTGATGATTGTCATTGCATATGAGACAATGATGGAAAATTGTCTCCTAATTAATAAGCTTGAAAAGCCAAGGAGATTGTGATGGAGACATCGACATATGTGGTTTATATATCATATTTTCGATTGTCTTTCCATACATGATCTTTTCTCCAATAACATGATTTGTTAGTCTTGTAACAACCAAGCAAGTACTATTATATAACCCTTCTGATTGATCTAATTCTTTAATAGCATCTTTGGGGTATCAATCTTCAATTTTATTTTATAATTTGGAAGATCAGATGTTCTAGGAGAATTAAGAAATTTTGGAATAAGTGTATCAAAAGTTTGACTTTTGGATGATTATGAATTTTTAATAGAATAGCTTGGATATTCTTTTTCATCCGCTATAATAATGCCGACAAAATAAAATAGATTCTCTAATAAGTTAAATTAATGGAATTTGTTCTAAAAGAAGCATTAGAAGACCTATAAAAGAAATACCTAAAATTAAGGACAACACATAATCATTGATTTGGTCAACAACTTCAATTGTTGTTGCCAAAATAACTTTAGATTGTAAAAATTATTCATTGTTGTATTGTTCCACTACCTGAAGATATAGGCTTTGGACAATAGCATTAATGGAGTCATCAAAGTTGGTAATCAAGAACTCTTATGGAATATCAATGTCAACATAACCATCATTTGGCTCAAATATTTTGTCATCTCCAACTTTAGTATCCATTGTGAGAAATCTCTAAGTTTTGACTCACTAGTATTTTCTAATCCCCCTTGTAAACACATGTTTTTGGTCAAGGTTAATACCTAACAATGACCCCAAAGGTAAGATGTGTTAATTATTACATGAACTATATCTGAACGACTTTCCCTAAGAATCATCGATAAAATTTGCCTAAAATCTCCTTCCAAAACAATGACTTTCCTGTCAAAGATTGAATCAATTGTATTGTCAACTCTCATTATGTCTCTTAGACTTTTATCTAGTGCTTCAAAAAAAAATTATGCATCGTTGGCACTTTATCCCATATAATCAACTTGATTTATCTCAATAACTTTGCAAGTTCATTCCTTTGGTGAATGTTACAAACTAAGTTATCAAGTGTTGGAATTGGAATCTTAAATTTAGAGTGTGTTGTTCCCCCTCCAAGTAACAACAAAGATGTTATTCCATTTGAAGCCATAGTTAATACAATTTTTCATTGAGATCGTAATGCATAAGCTAATGTGTTCCACATGAAAGTTTTGCTAGTGCCACCATAACCATATAAGAAAAATATCCTACTTTATTGCCAATTTATTGTCCGAATGATCTTGTGAAATATAAGTCTTTTTTATAATAAATAAAAGAGGTCTTGATTAGATGAATAATAATTTAATTTAATTAAAATTTAAAGTAATTTTGATTAAAATAAATGTAAAACACATTACCTGTAAGAATCAAAGTATGATCAAAATTGGACTTGCAAAATTGTATCATAGTCAAGTTCTACATATATGAGCCTATTTTCCAAATGAGTTATGACAACCATTTGGATATGAGATTGATTGATAATCCTTTAAGCTATTTCTATTTGATTGCAATAGTTTTTCAATGTCCAATAGTTTTAAATTTTGGACTTCCCCATTGATGAGTTGCAAGTTTGTATAGAAAATAATTATGTTCTATAACAATTATAATAAAATTTAGTAGCTAGGAATATAAATTGTTATTTAAAACATTTATACCTTACATATTGGACAATCTTTTTTGTTCATAGAGAATTCCATCAGAAAGCCATTGCCATGTTTGTTCCCATACATTCTCTGGCTTGTTAATGCTATTTGATCAAAGCATTGTCGCGAACAATTTCCTTAAATAGTGTTCTAACCCTCAATCTTTGGCTTCTTTAATAGCTTCAATGTATTCCTTATCATCATGAAGAAACCCCATTGCAAAGCACGTTTCTTTGAAAGTGGTATACTATATGCTGGCAACTGTTCTAATATCCCCATAACAAGATGGTCATTTTGCAATAGTTAACATCATCCTTAAATAAAGAAGCTCTCCAGTACTTGGTGGCACCCACATAAGCCTTCCAATAGTATGACCTTTTTTTCGTGGCTTCCGGAATCTTTTGCTTTTGACATAGACAAATTTGGATATAAATTGACCACATGTCAAATTTTTTGCTTCAAGAAACTTCTTATTTGCATCCATTCAAGACGTGAACATTGATTTTGTAACACTTTGTTTGCAAAGAACATCATGAATGGCATCATTATCATTGAAATAGACGGCTTGCTCATCTGGAAGGTGAAAAAATAACCTTTCAACTGATGGTTTTTTGCTATGAATAGGAATGAAAAAATTCTCCAACATGCTTCACATGGAGAAACATATCTACAATCAAGATATTCCTTGATCTCCTCAAATGTCTCACCATAAATCGATCCTTCACTTTCATTGGAGACAATAACAACTATTACTCGATCACATCCTTTGTTTATGTACTTGAATAAATACTTGATTGAAGTACTTTGATTACACCATTTCAGGTTTATATGGGCTTGGTACTTTCGTAACAACAAAGGATTATAAGGAACAACACATACATTTTGATAACGCATTCCATGTTTATAACTACATTTTGATTACAAATATGCATTTAAATGAATAAAACCCATGCGAAAGCACAATACCTTACTAGTATATAATTAATTGTTTCTCAGTCTCATGCTTTGTTTGATAAAGTATAAAGAAAGTGAAGAAAGAGAGAGAATTAGTGTGACTACAAACCTTAACCCTATATATTTGAGGTTAAAATTACAATGAAATGTATGAATTTTCTACTATTTTCACTTTAATTTTAGACAGAATTTATGGATAATTATTTAAGTGTGACTGGTATTTTTTTTAATTATGATTAGAGTTTTAACTCAATATTATACACTTGCATTTAATAAATGTCTCATTAATATACATTTATGCATACTATCAAGATAAAACTCCAACTCTAATTGAAGAATAATACAAACAACACTTAAAAAACTATACTTAAACTTTTTTCTTCTAATTTTCTAAGTTCTTCTTTAATCAAGGAATCCATACTTAATATATGTATTTGCCTATACCTATCAAACAAAGAGAAAATAGAGAATAAGGTTAAGATAAATAAAAATAAGAAAATAGAGAATAAAGTTAAGATAAATAAAAATGTTTTTACACTCTAATGAGATCTCTGAAGAAAAACAAATCATAAATGTAATAAATAAATTGGGATGTGTTTTCCTTGAAGGAAAACAAATTATAAATATAATAGATGAATAGTGAGATAGGAAAAGATAGAGATAGGTATACAAACTAAACAGGTTAAAAAATAAAGTTGTTGAACCATTTTTAACTTTTTGTAATCAGAATCACAATGCACACTTTTTCCCCCTCATATTTCTTCATTCGTGAGGATGGTTACTCATGAATGACTAGTTACTAAATCGAATGAGCCTTATTGTGTACTTCAATTATCACTTTAGTCAACAAAAAAATTATAATAAAATATTGCTTTTAATGTTACTAAATTGTATGAAAATTTATTAAATATTGCTTTTAATGTTACTAAATTGTATGAAAATTTATTGTTTTTAATGGTTTTATCACTTTCAAAGTATCTAAATTGAGAGAGTAGGACTCTACTTATAAATCTCGCAATAAGTATTTATAGAAGAAAATAATAACATTAAATAAAATTTTTCTAATAAATTAAATTTAGCTCATGAAAAAATTAATTTTGTAAAAGTTCTCTTATTTAACCTCCTTAAAAGTTTATTTTATTTTTTGTATGAACTTTTTTTTTTTTACAAAAAGTTTAGATTAGAGCAAGACACGATCTTATGTAAAGTCAAAGTCAATTACTAATCTCTTTGAAGATTTCTATCGAAATTACAGATAACTTATTTCGTCTCTAACATAAATCCACATAAAAGGATATAAAACATGAGAAAAACTGGATTCAATCGATCCCAAATCCTAACTAGTAAGAATAAAGAGACTTAACCAGCTAATTTTAAATTTATGAGAAAAAATAATTTATTTTATCTTAATTTTTATCCTTTGTGCTTTTCGAGAATTTTAATCTACACAGCCTAGATTGTATTTTTTTTTCCCCATTATTTCCTAACAAAATGATAGTTGCAAATAACTGCTGTACACGAGTTGTCATGTAAGATGAGGAATCATAGAGAAAGAATGGTAATCTCAGCCAAGCTATTTGATAATGATAATGTGGTGTAAAAGAAAAAAAAAACAAACAAACAAAGTATTGGTGTAAGAACATTTTATTTTTCAAATTATTTGATCAAAATCCTATAATAATTAGATGCATGCTGCATATGCTAAATACTGCTTCACAAACTTCAGAACAGCAGGTTTAATGGGATTGCCGACGGTTGTAACCAGCAGCATTTTAATTTTAAGGCAGACCTCTCATTCTCCGAGGACAATGGTGTCGAGTGTCAACCTAATGAGAAGGTATAAATCAATAGAGATACCTCGTTATTTAATTATTTTGCCATTTACTGTCACAATTTGCGATTTTTCAGAGTATATTCCTCTTAAGTTTGCAGCAAAAGAATATATGAAATACAGAGCAAACTAATCATCATGATGCATGACTTATAAACAAATAAAAAAATAACAACCACTTACAAACTAGCTTGCTCAAGGATACAAATACAAACCTAAAAAACCAATACTGGTTTCTTTGTGATACATAAATTTCAAGGAATGTTTAAATATGCAAAGCTTGTACTTTGAGATTTCCTCTTCTGTCTGACAACCTTCCCAAGTTTATCAACCATAAATTGTAAGGAATGCTTATCATGGAATTGTGCCTCCTTGTTACATTCCACTGCTAAAAAACTTCACCACGTACAGACTAGTAGCATGCTGCAACCACAAGAAAACCTCTTCGATTGATTTTAATTGGACAAGTTCTTAACATTCAGAGTGATTGATGCTTTAGCTAGATTGATCTATAATCAAGGAAGCAAGAAATATCTAACGCTAACAAGCACATAACATATCCAGAAGTGAATGATAACAAATAATAATTACAATAAAAGGGTCAGAGCAGAATCTCATTCAAATTGTGATAAGAGTAGCAAGACAGCAAAATGATCTACTAACACGGGTAGGTTCACCTGCCCCATCTGCCTTCAAGATCCAGGAAGTATCCAACTATATAATCCATCTTCTCCCTCAAGGAATTGCACATCAGGGTGAAATGATTTGTCCCCCCCCCCAGCAAAGACACATTTATGAAACGCTATGTTAGCACGTTTGACACGTTTAGGGATATGATACCTGTGAAACACGCCTTGACACATAATTGACACTTCTCCATTGCGTCACATTTAAATTTATTTTTTTTGTTTAAACAATTTTCTAACACAACTTAAATATCTTTCCAACACGATGTAGACACGGACTAAGAGAATGAATTAACATTTTTTCTTAACTAAACACTTACCTTACACGCTTATTATAAAAAATAAAATAAAAATTAACTTATTTATAAATATCATAAGGCTCATAACATCTTTTATATCCTATGTGAGATTCATTTTCAAAAGAATTATTAGTTGTTTTAACTTTTAAGAAAAATTGTAAATCTTATATATCTATCTATCTATCCATATATATGTGTTGTGTTCCTTGTCTTACACTTTGGACATTAGCCATGTCCATGTCATATCCAATGTTCGTGTTGGAGTCTTTGCTTCATAGAGTGCTTCCCTTCTCTATTTTGTGCTCCAAAAGGCCAAAGATGCGAACTTTCAACACCCATCACACTACTTTGATCTCCTCTCTCTCAGCGACCATCAGCACTGCTTTTTAAGCCATTGGCCTTCATGCCACCAACCCTACCACCTTAGCACTGTCTATTGATACCACCTGTTTCGGGTGACTCATTCCTATGCTTCTCACGTTTGTTGGCCTAAGCAAGTGACCAGAGCTCAATACTTCTGTTTAACCAGAACTGAACAACTCCACATCCCCCATGATGGGGTGTTGCTCCTTGAGACATAACCTTGACCCACAATCTATTCTCAGGTGTTTTGATCTGCCCCACACAGATCCCCACCTCCACTACCACTTTCATCTCCCCTCTCAATGTTCTCCATTAGCAGAATTCCAAATTTAATCATGTACCGTACAACTCAACTTTTGACCGAGCAAGCCGAGTGTACAGGCTCTTGGAGCCTAGAGGACTGTGTACTGTCTCAGCTCAACATCCGATTGAGCAGGCCGAGTGCATAAGCTTTTAGCATTCCTGTTTTTGAGCCTGAAGGGCTGTGTACCGTACAACTGAGCAAGCCAAGCGAACAGTCAGTCACCTGTAGGTTGCTGACCGAGCTGGCTTGACAGTTAGCATTGTACAACTTCGTGAACTTTGATAGCTATCGAACTCCCCTCCAACATCCAAAGGCTCCTTGGGATCGGGAACTTTGATACTAACTTGATAGGTACTGGTATTAATATTGAAAATATAATAGAACTCAAGGGGGAAATCTCATTTGCAAGAGAAAGATACTGCTCAATAGCTGTCAAGCTTCCCTCCAACATCCAAAGGCTCCTTGGGATCGGGAACTTTTATACTAACTTGATAGGTACTGGTATTAATATTGAAAATATAATAGAACTCAAGGGGGAAATCTCATTTACAAGAGAAAGATACTGCTCAACATATGGAAAATGTATAAACTAGAATAAAAGAAATGCAAAAAAACAAAAAAAAAACAAAAAAAAAACAAAACAGAAATAAGAGATAACGATCGGAACTGATATAACTATAATTATATGTTATATAAAGAGTCTGCTCTGCCTGTCCTACGCTACCAATTCACTCAAAAATTCTGTTATGCCCCTTCACTCACTATTTCCCACCCTTTCCTTATTCATGTTTCTTTTACTTTCCCATCATTGCCCAGTTCTCCTCTCCAATATCTGACATGTGTACATTTAATTACACTCTCACACTACTGTTTCCTCCTTACTCCGAGCACCATCTGTATTTCTCCTCTTATAATCACGTATAATTTCCCTTGGTCCGGCACTTACCAACCTTCTCTTATATACAAGTCAAAGGTCTATCAACAATCAATTGAGAAGGAAAAAAATGCATTCTGAGAAGTAGGAGTCTATGCTCATAATCAAACACAATGGTGAGTTGGTGATAATAACTGAATAATGGAATAATTTATTATTTTTAATGTTGTGTACATTTATAAAAAAATAAAATACATAATTCAAATCATACTCTTAGATGACCTCTAGAAAATTGCATTGAATAAATTTATGCCAAACAGAACAGAGAAAACAAGACTGGTTTCCTCAGCCTTTACCTTGTGTTGAAATGTGGGCAAAGACAATCTTCATCATGCATAATGTTTTAATCTTCTAATCACAACTAGCTTATAGAACCTTCGGGTCCGGAAGTATAGTGCCAAACCAACCAAAAATGCAATAAAAGCCACCCCTGCCAGGATAAAAAATGACAACATGAAACAGTCGTTGCCAAAGCATGAATTATCGGCTTTGTCCGCTTGCTTGTCATAAATATATCCAACAACTCTCACGGAAAGTATATAAGATCCAAGTGGACTTGCTGCAGCAACAGTGTTGAAAATGGTACCCATATGCTTTACACCAAATATCTCAGAAGTGATTGTGGGCATCAAGGACCAATGTGCACCATAGCAGATGCCCACCAGGACAGGACCCACATACAAAGTTCCACGGAAACCAGAAGCTATAGTTAAATGGCCAAGAACCATTATCCCCAAAGTTGCAGCCATCAACAGAGGCCTCGGCCAACCTTTTCTGTGCATGATATAATCCGATACATGACCACCTCCAAAACGACCAAGGAAGTTCCACATGCTCCACAGTGACACCATATTATTAATCTCAATGGTACTATAACCAAGGGATTGTCCTATTTGGCTCATATTATTAATTGTTGCAAGCCCAGAGCCCAACCCTGATATCATGGTCACAAACAACATCCAAAAATCAACCGTGCACATAGCTTGCAAGATGTTCTTCTCTTCCTCACGGGGCAAAACATCATCTGAAGTCACTTGTACTTGCCCCTCATCACTAGGAAGCTCATGGTATTCCACTTCATCCACGGGCGGAGAATAATTGGACGAACTAGTACCCTTATTTGTAGAAGAACCCCTCTCAATGGTGTAGGATTGTGCAAACTTTCGTGACTCCTCCCAATGGGCCTTGAAAGCAATTCCAAAAGGCGATGCTAACAGAACCATAAGGATTACAAATGCAAACATCCGTCCCCAATAAGGAAAACTAACCACGTTCTGTAAAACTATTATGAACATGAGATAGGCAACTATAATTACAGTAACCACAGAAAAACCATCCAAATGCTTCTTGTAATCACTGCCATGCACTTCATAAATCCTCAGCAAGAACATAAGCAACAAACAGATGAACGGAGGCAACAAAGCAAGCATCAAAAGGTACGTTGCTGGGTCCCCATCAAAAAACGTATGGTAGATTTGGATCAAGATAGCTCCACTCAGTCCAAGAAAACCCTGAACAACAAATTCCCAATTCAATCATAATTTAATTAGAATGCACAGCCAGTAAAAGCTTTCCACACTTTCATCAAATCATCAATCACAGATAATCATGCAAACACGGTTAGGAAAAAATAAAAATAAAAAATTAGCCAGCATGGTTGCACGTGCGAGCATGTCATATATTGATTTAACCCTGTTTCTGTATTGTGCTACCTTCATGATACCAATGATGGTGCCGCTATACTCGGGGAAATTGCGCAAGCCGGTAACGACATTGGTGGTGTTCAAGAAGGTCTGGCCGTTAGAGGCGAGCCAGGCGAAGAAGCACATGACGGGCACGGGCGGCGGGCTTATGAGGCCCACGACGGCGGCCCAGATGAAGATGAAGCCCGCGAAGCACTGGATGGCGCCAGCGGCGAGGACGACCCAGGGCCCGGCGAGAGAGGTCCATTTGGACTTGGAGGGGGAGCCGGGGACGTCGTGGCGGCGCGTGTAGGGGGTGACGGCGGAGTAGAGGAGGCCGGAGAGGACGCCGAAGTTGGCGCCGATGTCCTTGAAGACGGAGACGGTGTCGAGGGTGGATTGGTCGTAGCCCTGCGTGGACTTGAGCACAGAGGAGTAGATGCTGAAGGTGTAGGATGCGCCGCAGCTCCACTGGATCCATATGGCGGCGGCGACGCCGGTCCACCGATTCGCCACCCACCCCATCGTTCGTCTTCGCCTCTTCTCCGGATTTGGTTTGATTTTGTTGACACCAATCAACCGAGAAAGGAAATGGAGTGGGACCCTGACCCCAAGTGGACCGCCATAAACGTAGGTACCAACATATTTGGAAATTTGGAATTAGATAGGAACAAAATTGTTAAGAGTCACATCAGACTCTAATTTTATTATTCTACTTTTTTTAAATAATAATATTATATTAACTTACAATAATTAAATATTTCTTGTCTCTAATAATTATATATAAATAAATATTAAAAATTATAAAAAATATAATTTTTGTTTTTTATATTAAAGAGATTTACTAAAATATGTTTATACTATCCGTGCTGAACACTGAGCTCAAGCTCGATGCTAAGTACCGCTCAACATCAGATAAGTGTTACAAGACATCAACTAAGGTAAAGACTTAATGTTTATTGGGCAACGGCCAATCTCAGACCCAGATCAATCTTATCCTCGTCAAAGAAGAAACCCTAATTCCACATCAAGATATGTACACTATATATATGAGACACTCTTACAATCAAAAACTAATTTTAGCATCGAACTCTTTTTTGCAAGTATCGCTCCACTTCAGAACAGCCGACGTACCTAACAATCACTAATCTTACCCAGCAAATCGTCCCTCCGGCCAATTTCCGATAAGAACATTGTTTTTTTTATAATAGATATAGATGTACTTGTAATTAATTCTTTTAATTACAAAATCTTTTAATTAAAATTAATCGACGCTTGTGTATTTTAATTTTAGAATGACAAAGTAAATTAATCTAACTCGTCTATTTTCAGTTGGTTGAGTGTAAGATTTAAGGGTTGAGTGTTAGAAGACCCAGTGCACATGCAAGCTGCTGAATACGATAATTAGTTGAGGAGTGAAAGAATGAAATGGCAAGTCATGGCCATAGAAATGAATTGGCAAGAAATGGCGAGAACATGTGGTCAGTGTTGTTTGCAAGTTGAATCGAAGCAATTATTTCTACTCGCCACTTGGCAGCATGTGAGGATTACACGTGGCAGTGCCTGATCCGCAGAAACAGTGAATGAGAGGGCCCCAAACCCCAACTGTTGAAGGTCAAAGATGATGATGAATTAAGCAAAAACGTCGTGCAGGGTTCAATGTTGGGGCCTGCTGCGCATAGCATAAGTTGAAAGTAACGTGAGTAAAGTTTGTTTGTAAAGTGTAAACTGTAATATTGGAAGAGCAATGTTTCTTTTATACACATGTTTTAGGAAGAATGGTAGATACACTCGTTCTAATAACTTTTAAAATTGTTTTTATAATCTCTTAAAAATTATATATATTTTTTACTTCATCATTAAATTAAGGAAAACTCGTTGAATAAAACATATCAGAAGGGAGTTTAGTTAATTAAGAATGAGATTGATGTAAAATGATACAAGATAGTACATATATAATCTTATTTCTAGATTTTGAGATAATGTTATATGATATTTTAGAGATATATTTTAATAATTGCGTGAAAATATTGTTATTGATTAACAGAGATATTGTTTAATGCTCATTATTGTATTGAAATATGGACATAGTACTCCATGGATCTCATAACAATTAGATCCGTGAATGTCTTTCTTTGGTACAAAAGAAATGACATCTATTTTAGAGATGGCAAAATAGACATAAACTTATAGACATTCACAAAAATACTTACATGCAAAGCGGGTAAATATCCACTTATATGGAGATGGGTACAGGGCAGACAAGTAAATTTTAATAAGTATGCATGTGGATACGAATTCCATGGTATCCAACCCGCCCCACCCCACAATTCTATACATATATTAATATAATTATTTAATAATAATTTTATTTATTTAAATTATATTAACATTTGTATTTAGTACAGGAGGCAGATTTTTTAATCTTCAACTAGGCTCCATAAATATACTTTAGAGACATTTATGTGTACACAAGGTTAGTTGAAACACAAACAATAAGGTAATAAGTAATTAAACTTTGTTCATTAAATAAAAATTATTTTATTTTTTATTGTTGGTTTTAATTATTAATTTAAATTTTCTAATCATTCATTTTCTTGTTATGTAATTTATATTGGTATTATTGAATTATGTAAGAAGTCTTGGAGAATATTGTTAATACATGATCATGATATCGGAAGTTTAATTATATATTTTATTATGTTAAATTTTTTTTAAAATTCGTTTACAAGAATTGAATGTTTTGTATTCTTTATTTATAAGAATTGTTATATTAGATTTTTGTAATGTTAAAGGCCTGACAAATTAATATTATGTTTGCTTATTTAAAATAGTATCTCTTTATTGATTTATTTACTTTATATATAAATAAAATACAGGTTACAAATGTGGATATGGGAATTAAAATTGCTACTTGCACGATACGAGATTGGATACAAGAACATGAGCATAGAGATATGTACTATAAGACCCTATCCACTATCATCGCTAATCTATTTTAGTATTTTTCTATCGTATTTTTTTAAAAGGAAAATGGAAGATTTGATATATTGTATCTTATCCAAATAATACTAAATTTAAGATAGTTTCTGATTCTGTTTTATTATTCAATCTCAAAAAAAAATATCGACATATTCATTTTTCTATATTTATTGTTTACTCATTTTACCATAATTATTGCTCACACATTCTAAAACTTCACTTTTTCCATATTAATTATTTACATATTATAAAAAAATTCTTGAATATACCAAATTGAATGTTTATTTACAAAAATTAAGCCACACATTGATTTTTTTATATTAATTGTTGCACTCGTTCTAAAAAAATTTTTAATAATTGACATATTAAAGTCATTCACAAAAATCAAGATATGTCACGTGTATTAAGTAATTATAATCAATTATAAATTTAAATTATTTAATTGGAAACATTATAAATTTATATATATTGCATCATTTTTTCATTACATTATAAATATGATTATAAATATTTCATTTTTATCATAGTATATTAATATTTTAATTTTTTTAATCTTATTAAGATTAACACACACATATTTATATATTATTTTGAAAATAATAAATTAAAAAAAAAACTTTAATTCTATTATTAGTTAATTTTTTAATTTAAATTTATTCATTCCAAAAAAAAAATTATTTTACTAATCGTGAGACTCCAAATAATTTTTGAAGTTGTTGATAGAACCTTAATAGATATTCTCCGATTCTCTATTTCTTCAAGTTTATATATTTCATTCAATGGAAAAGTTGTTGTTTTTAGTGGAGATTTCATGTAAATACTTCTTGTAATAGCAAATTTATCTCAATAAGAAGTAGTTAATGTCACAATTAATTCATCATACTTGTGAGATTTATGTGAAGTGATTAATTAACTTACCAATATGAGATTATTAGTGGATACTTCTACTCTAGATGTCAAGGATACCAAAGATTTTTTCTTATTTTGTTTTGGGAGTAGGTGATGGGACATATGGTGAAACAAATGATGTGGATATCGATTTATAGATTCCTCATGATTTGCTTTTAGAAAGCAAAGGTAACTCCATTGCATCCATTGTAAACTCAACATATCCATCTTACATGGAAAAATTCAATAATCCAAAACTTTTTCAAGATACGATAGTATTAGCATCGAGAAATGAGAACGAGTATTTAAGTGTTGATATTCTGTCATATGTTAGTTGATATTTTGATGGGTTAGAAGATATTCAAATTTCAAAATGTTTGGTTATCAGTGATGCTTTTGGATTAACAAATCATATCTTCAAACTTAAAGTTGAAGTATTTGTTATGTTACTTAGAAACATAAATCAATCAACTGATTTTTGCAATGGTACTTGATTGATCATTACAAAAATGGAAAATTTATCCTAAAGCAGAAGTTATATCATGAAGTAATGTTGGAATGAAAGTGTATATTTCTAAATTGTCATTAATACTAATAAGATCTCATTCAAATTTCAATGTAGACCAATCAAGACTAATTGTTTAAAAATGTTGGTGTTTATCTTCATATTTCTGTTTTCTCTCGTGACTAACTTTATATTGCAATGTCAAGAGTTGCCAATTATAATAGGATTGAAGTTATTGTCAACCGACCAAAAAAGGAGAATATAATATTAGATAATTTTAAAACTACCTTTTATTGTAAATTATAAATATAATAAAATAAGAATAACACGAGAGATTGAATAAAAAATGGGAGAATATAATTAAAATAAAGTAGTTAAGAATTTATGATACTTGAAAGGTAATATATATATCACCTTTATTATTATCATAAATTACCTTTTACATATGAATAATGAAATGGTCTCTGAAAAATGAAAAATGAATAATAAGTTAAATTATATTTTATATCTCTATAATACTTAATCTATAATTTTTAGTATTTCAATATTTAATTTTGTAATTTTATTCATTCAATTTTGTAAAATTGCAATGTTGATTTCACCGTAAAACAAAAAAAAAAAAAAAAAAAAAAAAGCAAAAGAAGAAGAAAAAAAAGCCTAATAGTGAAGATATATTATATTATTATAAGAATTAGATAAATTTAATGATCATACAAAAATTGGTGTATTAAATGTTATCAAAGTTAAGTTGGTCATCAACTTATACATTTATACAAAGGCCTGTATTGGTCCTGAGGTCATATTGATCTTCACTAGCCTATTACGCTGGTTCAATCCCCGTGAAGGCGAACTTGGTCCCTGCCAATTTTAATAATACTGGGTGTAGCATATACCAATTATAATTATAAGTAGTTTAATTTTAATAATACTGGGTGTATCATGTTCCAATTATAATTATAAGTAGTTTAGGGTAGCATCCATCTATCTTGTATTCCATGACAAGAAGTTTGAACCAGTCATCCGTATCAGCTTGCATTTCCAGACAGCTGCATCATGGTATCATTACAATCATTTGCAGCTACGATCAATGTCCTTTCTTCTCTACCTATGTCAGCATTAAGGTTTAGTGTTTCGCATTCACTTTATGATGTCACTATGCTCTTCTCATTGTCGTTATATTCCTTGTTTTTGTTGCCAAATTAAAACTTTATAAAGCTATAAATGCATTACTTGCTTCTTATGTGTGTGTCTGTATTCCGTGTTTTCCTATATTTGGCGAGCGGTAAAAAACAGATCGAACAATAAGAGAGCAAAGACTACCAACAAGCATTCGGTTTACCGTTCCTTAAACAAAAATTTAAAGATAACTGCACACTGACCAACTAAATTTACAAACAATGTCAGTACTGTGCATAAAAATCCCACTCCGAATTCATTTCCCGCAGCAAAATTGTGTCTAAGCTGAAGGGGAAATGATTCTTCTACAATTACCAACTACAGTAAATGCATTCGTTCCACATAAGAGTGGAGCAACCATTGACTAAGAGGCTCCCCACATCCCACAAAGCAACCTGAATTGCCATTTTCTGTGAAAAATGGGAAACTGAATACATGCAGCAGTTCATGCACTGCCTGTCTCACGAGAGAAGAACCTGTCACCCTACTCCTCCGACCCCATCCAGTGATGATATCAATCCGGTTAGGGCCAACCCCAGATGCCAGCATCTTTCTTCGAAACAAAGCAAGTGTCCTAGACAATGCTGTTACAGCAGTTCCATCAGACATGACATGAAGATTTATAAGCCAATAACAAGAGCTTTTCTCCTTGACAGCATCAGGGTACACATTCTTTTGTGCAGCCACCTCCCAAACTGAACCGGCCTCCTCCTTGAGCCCAGCTTTGTGAAGAAAATCCACCACTGCATCTACAAGCCCTCTTTTGCCCTCTCTATCCTCAGAATGCATAAGGTCTAAGAATTTGCTCACATGATCCCGCACATTTTGACCATCAGGTCCTGCTGCTGGCATGGACAGTAAAAATGCATGTGCTGGATGACCCGTGACTGCCATAAGCTCACGACAAAATCCCATGTCATATGGTGATTGTGCCTCCGTACAACAACTGAGAAGCAAAGTGTAAGTCTGCAAAGAGGGGTTTAAGCCAAGAGTCACCATGTTTTGGAGAAGATTATATGCTTCTGGCAATCGGTGCACCCTGAGGAATGCACTGAGAAGCGAATTGCAAGTTGGTACATTTGGAAGCAAACCTGCTCTAAGCATTGCCTCATACCATTCCCAAGCCTTCTCAGCATTACCAGCCTTTCCCCACAGGTCTACCAGAAGACCATAAACAGGCTCATCAGGAACCCAATTGTTCTGTTTCATCTCAAAGAAAACTGCTTCTGCTTCTTCAAGATACCCACAGTGGCCAAGCACCTCCATTACAATGCTATAAGTAACTTTGTCAGGTTTAAATCCTGCATTCTGCATGTCACGGTATAGTTTCAATGCCGTCTGATAGTTTCTTGCTTTAGCTTGCAAAGCAATCAAGATATTGTACGTGACAATATTAGGGACACAACCGTGATCAACCATCTCACAAAATAGTCTATGGGCAGCAGCTAAATTACCAGATTTCCCAAGGCAGTTGATCATGACACTGTATGTAAATGTGTCAGGAGAAAGGCCAACTTCTTGCATTCTTTCATACATAGACATAGCCACATCAAGAAATCCAGCTTTTGCATGGATATCAATGAGTGTGCAGTAAGTAACACGATCAGGCTCACATCCCATCTCCTGCATTTGATTGAACACGTCCAGTGCTTGCTTTAGGTAGTTTGCACGGCCATAGCTGTGAATTAGACGATTGTATGTAACAACATTAGGGCGGCATCCATCCTTGACCATCTGCTCCAGCAATTTGTTTATAGCACCAAACTCTCTGGCACGGCCCAGGATACCAACCATGGTGGTGTAAGTATGCCCATCATGCCAGAAGCCCGGTTGACGCTTTAGCCAGTAAAAGAAGCTTACTGCGACTGAATGGTCTTGAAGTTGCTTTAGAATCTGGTTAGCTTGATAAGCATCAATTGAAAAATTCAGGTTATAGAGAGCCTCCTCTGTAGCAGGACCCCATTTTAACCGTTGTAGTATATCTTTGACAACTTCCACAACATGCCCTGAATTAGAAAAATGCCTGTTCGTTGGACCAATTCTTGCTGGCATACTCACATCCCTTGGGTGTTTATTGAAACTTTCCTTGAATGACCCCAACATCTGAGGATTTGAAGTTTGCACATTGGAACCAAAATTTGTCACAAAGCGGCTTCCATGAGTTCTTGTTCTCTGTGGCAAGGCTTTGCGATCATAATTATTTAAAGGAATATTTGGAGCTGCCCCTGATTTCTCTCTCCCCGAAGAAGCAACATGCTTGAAGCCTTTAGCTAAATTTGATCTATCACCTTTTCCCTTTGCACCACCATGATTATTTGGATGGTTTGATGGCCCTTGCTGAGCAGAAACAGGCGGTTTGGGATGAACAGCAGTAAAGTTCTCCTTCCTAATTTGCTGCACATTGGAAGATCTAATGTTGGGTAGAGTTCTGGCAGGATCAACCATATAATTTTTAGAGTAGTTTAGTATTCCCATGCCATCTGATAAAGGAAACTTATAATTAACTATATCAGAAAGAAAATTGACAGCTGCAATACCGGCCCGATAAAACTGGTCAGCATTAAGTGAAGACGAGTGTGCAACATGATCCTGAACACCATCAACAACACAAGCATATGTTACAGAGTCCGATTTACTCGGTGCATATGAAGTAGACTGAATTTTCTGTACACAACCAGACTGATCAACACTCCCAGCCGCCGCCGTGTGAGAAGCCGGCCCATTTGCCAGGGTTCCTGAAACCAGTGTTCCCACAACCTGAGACGAGGTTTTGGACACTAAGGAGGGCGACTTCTGAACAAGCAAATCTTCATTTTTCCTTTGCTGTCCCCTTGACACACACGTTTCATCCTCGGGACAAGTGCATGAATTGCCATCTCCTGCATTACACCTTGAACCACTAAGGAAAAAGCTCCTAGCGTTGCTTGAAAGGGTACTACTGATCTGCTTGGCTCGTAACATATTCTGCAAATAAAACCCAACAGGTCATGACTCATGACCAAGAGGCCAAATCTCTATGAACCTTTTCAGCACATGACATAATTTTAGGCAAATGCAGGCACCATTCCAACTCAAAACTTAGAAGCCAACATTTTTACTACATAATTTTAGGTTAATAACAAGAAGTAGCACAATAGCAAACATGAAGCGGTTTACAATCTCTAATTTTGCAAATTGTTAGAATGATTAGGAAAGGGTATATTAAAGGAGGTGGCATAATTAAAATAGAGAAATTCGATAAGTGGATAAGCAGAAGCAGCAAGAAGAATGATTAAAATAAAAGCGAAAGCATGTGGAAGGGGGAATGGGAGGTGAAGAAGAATCGAGAAGGGGTACCTGCATGGTGGAGAGGAAGCATAGAAGGGTTGAGAAGAGAAGGTGAGAGAGAAGGGGGTGGCGGCTCGTATGTTTGAAGGTAAGACTTTTCCAAGCAACTTGGGGCAGAAGCTAATGTAAGAGAATCAATGAGGCCTGCCCTCATCTCACGCGCCCCACCGCTTCAACCCGACCCGACCCCCATTGCAACCTACCCGCTTTCAGATTTTTTTTTTTTTTATTTTATATGATAGGTTTAATAATTATTTAATCTCCTAAATTTTTATGATTTTTCAATTAAGTCTGTAAATGAAAAAACTGTATTTTAGTCCCTAATTTTTTTTTTTTTTTATAATTTAATCTTTTAGATCATCAATTTGTCTAGCATTCATAAAATTTTACAAAAAAAATTTATGTAATTTCCAGATTAGAAATGAATTTTTTAACCATAGGAATTAATTATAAATATATATATATATAAAGTAGAAGGATTTGATTAAAAAATTAGTTTAAAAATCTAAATGAAAATTTTAAAGATATTTAAGGACTAAATAATGTAATTAACGAGTTTGTTTTATAAAATTAAAGTTTAAATTTAGTTTATTATTTATTATATATTATTTTAGAAGTTAAATTAGATTTATTAACTTATTTAAACATTTATTTTAAATTAATAATTTTAAATATATTATAGTAAGTTAAATTTAAGTGAGACGACAAATTTTATTTTAATATATGCATGCGAGTTTTTTTAATTTATGTGATAAATAAATAATTCATTCTATTATTATTAAATTTTAGATTTTAAAGAAAAATAAAAAATTAATGTAAGAGAAACAATTTATACATAACATACACTTACGTAGAAGTTATGATGAAAGAAAATAATCTTATAAAAAAACATTTTTTAAATATTCTATATTCTATTAAAATACTTTAAATAATCAATCATGAAGATATAAATGTTAGAATTTTTATTTTTAATTTCGTATGAATAGGAAACATAAATATTTAATCATATTAATATATATATATAAATATTGATTTTTTTTATTTTAAATTTATTTATTTAATTATATATATATTACTTTTTATTATATTATATGAATAAATAAATTGGCCTTTGGTTTAATAATTTTTTTAAAATATTTTAAATAAATAAATTTTTTTAAAAGTTTAAATTTTATTTTTTATTAAATAGATTAGACTAAAGTTTAAATAAATTTAACCCTATTTTAAGGTTGGTTTATGAAAAGTGTAAAAAAAAATTGACATTGATAATTTAAATTAAATAGCATGTAACATTATTTTAAAAATTAAGAGACTAAATAAATATTTTAATAATAAAAATTAAATAAAATAAGTGAGAAAAGGCTAATTTAGCCTTTATTATTTTATTTACAAAAGAATGAGATTTATAAGTTACAAAAACTTTTAATATATGTTAATTATACTATTCAAAATTGGGCCAATAAAGCAGTCGAATTCAATTGACACAGTCCTTTTTATTTTTTTTTTCTTTTCAATTGACGCGTGTATAGCCTTGCGGCCCACGTTCACGCGTGATCAACACAATGTATACGTAGCTTTTAATTAGTCTTTCAAATTAGTGAAGGAACATGTGTTTTTAATTGTTTATATAATTAAAATTTGTAATAATAAATATTTATTACAAAATTTAATTTAGATCATGACATGACCTCATATAAAATTAAAACTAATCATCAGTCTCTTTAAAATAAATTTAATAAGATTATAAAACGTGTACCTCATCTCATCAAAATAAATATTTTAATATATGTTATAAGTAATAAATCACTACTTTAATATTTAATTAATAAATTTAATAGTTATTATTGACTGGTCCATGACAAATTATATAAGCACTTTCCTACCTTAGTTGTCATGAAACTAATTTACACATCAAAGTATAACTAATATTCTAACGTATCTAATACAAATATTAAATATTTATTAATTATAATTAAAATATATAAATTATTATATATAAATAAATATTTTATTTGAATATATATATATTTTATTTAAAAATTTTATAAATAGATATTTTAAATATATAAATTATATATTTTTTACAATAATATATACATTATATTTTGGATTTATAATAAATAATTTATATTGTAACTTAATATTATTTTTGTTTATTGATGATTTATTTTAAAAATAATAAAATTTAACTCATAAATAATTATGATAAATAAAAATTAAATTAAATAAAAAACTAAAAATTCTTAAAAATTCTCTAATTTAATAAAAGTTGTTAAAAATACTCTTGTAACGTAGTAGGTTAGGTGATTCAGTAGCCTAGAACAGGCCGTTCCCAAACTGGAACGGGTCGTTCCAAACTATTGAATTAACCTATAAAATGTAGTTGAGAACGGGCCGTTCCGGAGGGAGTACGGGCCGTTCCGGATGGAGAACGAGACGTTTTGGATGAGTCCCAGAACAAGCTGTTCTGATTTCAAAATGGGTCATTCTGCATGTAAATTTTGTACTTGGTGAAGGGGTGCAGAATAGGCTGTTCCAGATTCGGAACAGACCGTTCTGGCCACTCCTGAACTTCTATAAATAGAGTTGGGTGGTTGAGGAGAATAGGAGGTTTTTAGAGAGAAGTTTTAGAGAGAATGACTCTGGACTAAGAAGCTTGCTTTGGGTGGATTGAAGTTCCGGGTTGAGCTTCGGAAAGGGAATTCTGCTTCTTGGCTATTCTGAGCCAATCTTCAGGTGAGGGAAGCTAGAATGTAGGTTGTTTAATTTCATGAGAGTTAGGGAAGTTTTATGCATGATGTTCTTTTGTTGAAATAGTTGAGTTGTTGGGTGCTTAAGTTGATTTATGCTATTTATATTGTGTAAGTTGACATGATAGATGAATTTTAAATATGTTGTATATTGTTAAAGTTGTTTATAAAGTTGTTAAGTTGTATTAAGTTGATATTGTAATTACTATAGTTGTTTAATTAAGTTGTTTGCATGTTGTTAAAATTATTAAAGTTGGATAGTTGTATAATTGAATAAGAAGTATAATTACAGATGTATGATGAGTAGAAGTGAAATGAAGAGATGCATGTTGAGTATAAAGTTGAAAAGTTTCTATGTTGCTTAAAGTTGTTAAAAGTTGAGATTGATGACTATAGTTGTTTATTGTTGTAAAATTGTTAAGTTGCTTATTGTTGTAAAGTTGTTAAGTTGCTTATTGTTGTAAAGTTGTTAAGTTGCTTATTGCTGTAAAGTTGTTAAGATGCATATTGTTGTAAAGTTGTTAAGATGCCTATTGCTGTAAAGTTGTGTTGTTGAGTTGTAAGCTGATTAAGCTGTGATGATAAGTTGTTGATCACTAGGACTAGGGGAGATGTTTTCGAAGTTGCTCATCCCATTGTGTGGATTGAGATAGTTGTGGTACTCTAAGAGCCCAATTTGTTGAAAACCCTCCTTGGGAAGTTGTCCCTTAGAGTGGTCGTTGTGTTGTTCTCCTCTAGGACTTAGTTGATCCCGTATAGGGGCAAGGTCGAGCTATATCGATTATAAAGCGACCACGGTATAGGGGCAAGGTCGAGCTATACCGATTATAAAGCGACCACGGTATAGGGGCAAGGTTGAACTATACCGATTATAAAGTGACCACGGTATAGGGGTCAGGTCGACCTATACCGATTACAAGTGGCCAATTTGAGTAAAGTACAAAGTCGGGAACTTAGTTCCTAACCGAGTACTATACTTTCTTGTTTAAGTGGCAAGGTCTGAGAAACCATTATCGTGTTGTGGATTGATATCCAATTTGCTGTGTTGTCGGTTCGGTAGGACCTAGCCACTTAGACTACTTACCATGTTGTAGGAGATTTCCGAGTCGAAATGCGTGACGACGCATAAGTTGTTGATGAGTTGATTTGTTGTTGATATGAGTTGTATATTCGTTGTTGTGTTGTTAAGTTGTGATTTTGTTGTATGTTGACCTTGTTGAGGATGATGATAGTGTTGTTATGTTGTAAGTTGAAATGATGTTAAGATGTATAGTATATATGTTGTTTGTCTCACGTGTCGAATGCGAAGATGATTTTATAGTTGTTATGTTGCAGATTAAATTATTATAAGTTGTTTATTATCTCTAGCTTACCCTTGCATGTTTCCATGTGGTTTGGACTGCGATGATCATACGTTGTATGGGAGCAGGGCAGGGATAGACTGGAGATAGCTACTAGAGGCTATAGGAGGTGCCTGGAGATAGATTTTTTTGTAGGCTACCTTATGGTAGCTTATTTTATTGTATATAATTAGTTGTTATTGGTTGCTTGATTAGCAACTTGTGTTGTAAAATTATTTTATTATACTCTTTTAATATATATATTTCAGTAACGTGTAAGGTTGTTCGTAGTGTGATGACTATGACGGGTCGTTACAACTCTCGTATAAGATAAATGATTGTATTTAATATATAAAATTTAATTATAAAAACTGTAATTATATATAAAATTTTAAAATATAGTTTGGAACAGAAAATTAAATATAAAATATTGAGTTAGTCTTGATTGTTTTTAGATTACTTTTTCATATTTGCGTTGCATATATCTTTGTCTCTCTTATTTTTTCTTCAACATATTATAAATAAAAGCAAAAGAAAAAATTAAATAAGTGCAAAAAAATTAGTTGATGTGATATATTAAAAAAAAAAGATAAATATAAGATAAATCCAAAACGTTAAGAAGTGATTGGTTTAAGTGGTATATACTTAATCTTACAAGTGGAAAATATTGTTCCAAAAACTAGCGGCAGCAACTTTAAAAATTGATAAGTAAATAAATAAATAAATAATTCTAAGAAAACTAACTTTGCCATGTAATTTTTGCCACCATCATAATAATAGAGAGGAATCAATATTATACTCGAACCAAATTTTACTCATTTTAGTTAAAACTTTAGATGTGTTATAGTTTTAATTTTAATTAATTTTGTGAATTCTCTTTTATTTTTAGATAATGTAATATTTTTAACATATTTTTTATGTAATAATTATTTTTAACGTCATTGTTTTTTTTTTATAAAAAAAATTCAAACTTGATTCTAAAGAATTTACAAACTCATGCACTTTAATCAATTAACTGAAATATTCTTGTAATATTGTGTTATAACTTGTTATTTATTTAATTATATTATTTAATTGATAATTGTTGATGTATTTTTTTAATGTTTTAAAAAACTTTAAGAATTGAGTAATTATAATGAGTTTAACTATTTGGGAGTTATTTTGTGTTGATGTCAAAGTTGACCAAATTTAAGAAAATGTATATAAGGTTTCTTGAATACTTTAACTTTATAAGTTCATCTCTTAAGATTTGTAAAGAGATATTTTGAAAAATGAGCTATAGAGAAAAAGAGTCATTTTTTTTCTTTTAACTCAATAAAAGTGTCTCAATCCTTCCTTGTAGCAGAGTTGTGGTGCTTGATTGGAAGTTCAAAGCTTGGATGCTGAGAATCAAATATTGGAGTTGTTGTATAGCGGGAGCTCGACTTATCATGTACTTCATCGTTCTTTCTTTTCTTCTTATTTTCTGGAAGATTTGAGATAAAGGAAGCTTATAGTTTGATATTTTATGTTGTATATGTTGATTTTACTTTGTTGATTCATGCTTTGGAAAGTACTTAAGTTGAAAATGAAAAGGTAGAACTTTGGTATTCTTGTTCTTGAGGTTTCCTGATGAAGGAAGAACGAATGGTGATCTTGTATTGCATTGTTGCATGTATTTATTTCAAATTATATGTTTTATGATGCTAATAGATGGTAGATTTTGAGTTTCATCCATGAATTGTGGCATCATTGAGTGCATTTCAAGGGTGTTCTTTAACTTGGCTCGTTTGGAGCACTCATTGAGTGCATTTTAGTCACTTAACGCAAGAATTTACTCGCTTAAGTGAGCTAATCACCTCCCAAGAGTGCTCTCTATCTAAGCTCATTCAAAGCAAGTTGTGAGTGTTTGGAGTGAATTTTGCTCACTTAGAGTGTGCTCCCCGTGGCTTGTAACACTTATTTTCCTTGAAAACTTGTAATCTTCTAAATCATATATTGTTGTGTTGGTTGTTTACATGAAGTTTGATGATAGCTACATCTAGTTCATAGTATGATAGTCTATGATGGTGTATGTTGAAACTTAATTGTTTTAAAGTTGAAAATAGCTTGTTGTTTGAAGTTGTAAAATGTTTAGAGTTTAGGGTTTAAGATATTTTACCCCATACTTAAGTTGTGATATGCATGTGGCATGTTGTTATGTAAAGTTGTGATATGCATGCGACATGTTGTTATGTAAATTTTTGTTATGAATGCTTAATGCATGATGTTGAATTGTGTTGTAAACTTAGAGTCAGAGGAGATGCATTGTTTTAAAAGTTGAAATATCTCATTGTATAGATATATGTTATGGTGCTCTAAGATCACACTTGTTGAAAAATCTTTCTTGAGTATTATTGTCTCTTAAATTGAAGTGTTAAATCTTCTCTAAGTCTTTAGTTGATATCATATAAGAATCAAGTCGAGTCATACTGGTTTAGAAGTAGACAATTTGAGTAAGGTATGAAGTTGAGGGGCCAAATCCTTAATTAATTACTTGAAAGGTATGCAATATTTGGAGGGTAGTCGACGGATTAATTCCATATAGGCTTAGTTGATGTATACTAATGTCATGGTACACCTGCGCCCAAGTTGTTCTATCCCTTATAGAGGTATTGGACTTTCTTAGTTTAAGTGGAAAAATCTGAGAAATCATGTTGTATTATGAATTGATATCCAAATTTCTTATTAATCTAGTAAGCCAAAAAGATCGTGTGGTTGTTGGTTTGGTAAGGTCAAACCACTTAGAGTATTTACTTGTGCTATAAGAGATCTCTTTATTGAAATGTGTGATGACACATAAGTTGTTTCTCTCATACAACATAGGTGAGCACTCTAAGTAGTTTGACCTTACCGAACCAACTTAACAACACAATTTTTTTAGTTTGCTAGATCAACAAAAAATTTGGATATCAATCTACAACACAACATGATTTCTCAGATATCACCACTTAAACTAGGAAAGTCCAGCGTCTCTATCAGGAATAGAATAATTTGGGTATGAACTTACCACGAAATTAGTATGTATCAACTAAGCCTATATGAAATTAACAACTCGACTACCCTCTATATACCGTGCACCTTTCTAGTAAGTAATTAAGGTTATCCCTAAACTTCATACTTTACTCAAAATTGGATGCTTCTAAATCAATGTCTCGATCTAACCTCCATATGATATCAACTAAGAACTTAGAGGAAATTCAACATTCAACTTTAAGAGGCAACAATCTCAATAAGGGTTTTTCAACAATGGGGCTCTTAAACCACCACAACACATATTCATGCAATGAGATATTTCAAATTTTAAAATAGCACATCTCCTCTAGTCCTAGGTTCACAACACAATACAATATGTCTCATGCATATCGCATACAAGTCAACACAAAAACACATTTCATACTTATCACATACAACTCAACATAACAACATAATTCATACATGTCACATATAACTCAACACAACAACATACTTTCAACATTAAAAAAAACTTAATTGTTCATATTTAACAACACATAAAACATATTGTTCATTCAACATATTCACGCCTGACATCATCAAGCTCATGCCTGACATAAAATAAGATAGACAACCTTTGAAGCACTCACGTTCGGCTCCACTCATCTCACGTTTGACGTGAATGAGATAGAGAGCCTTTGAAGTACCCACGCCTAACGTCACTCATCTCATATCCAACGTAAATGAGGTAAAGAGTCTTTGTGTAAAACCCCTCAGATTTAACGTCTCAACGACTCTACCCCATGAAACTTCCCACAATAACACTTCACACAATTTCTCGTTGGTTAGAACCCTTCACCGATCAAAACCCTACATGAGTAGCCCTTTCTAAGATGTTTGTTAACTTTTGGGATCAATGATTGATCCTACAAACCAACACAAGACTTTTTAACGTGTTTTGTCTCCACTCATACACTTTCTTAAAAACTTTTAGAAGGTCACTCATCCTTAAACCACTCAAAGTCAAGCACACTTAATTGTGAAGTTCTTTTGTGATAAGCTATTGAACACAAGATGCTTCTACTTTTCGATAATTCAACATTAAAGAATTCCAAAGTTAAGCGTTCTTGACTTGGACTGATTTAGGGATAGGTGCTCTTTTGGAAAGTTTTCCAAAAAGTGTGTGAGTGAGTGCAAAAAATGCTAAAAAAGTCTTATATTGATTTGTGGGAATAATCGTTTACCTAAAAGGTGACCAAACATCTTAGAAAGGGTTACTCATAGAAGGTTTTAACCAATGAAAGGTTCTGACTAACAATGAGTTGTGCGAAGTGTCATCGTGTAAAGTATCGTGAAGTGAAGTCATTAAGACATCAAATTTGAGGAGAGTTACACTCTAAAGTACTCACACTTGGTGCCACTCATCCCACACTCGACATAAATGAGACAAAGAGTCTTTAAAGCATTATCGATTGACACCATGATTAAATGAAGATTTCCACCCTTTGTAGAATTGCAATTTGGGTTCTCCCAAATCTTCATTTACCCACAAATCACTAGAAAATCCAAATGTTAACATACATACATGTTAATCAACTCAGGTTCATCAATTTAAGCAACATGAAACTACTTAATGAAGTAAGATCATCAATTTCTTTTTCATTTTACTAAGAACAACAAAAGACCAAGAACACCAATCTTTACTTCTTCAAAAATTCAACCATCAAAGTGACCAATGGGAAAATCAATGAAAGAATCAATACAAGCAACATCATAAAGAGTAATCTAAAAGATTTTCTTATATCAAATCTTCAAGAAAAGAGGAAAAAGAAGGATGAACGATGAATAATGCAACTCCCAAGCTCTCGTTGCATGACAACTTCGAACCTCCAATTTTCAACTTTCAAGCCTTAAATCCCAACTTAACTCCTACAAATGATGCTCCGAGGAAGAATCAGGGTTCTCTTATGAAGTCAAAAGGAGATCTCCTTTTGTTCTAGAAACTATCTTTTTAAAACCTTATTCTAACGTTCTAAGAAATGAACTTATGAAGTTCAAGTTCTTAAAAAAAATTTATATATTTTTCCTTAAACTTGGTCAGTCTTGATCTCAACTTAAAACAATTCTCAAACAACTAGACTTATAAGGATTTCCTAAATCCTTAAAGTTTTAAAGCATTAAAGCAAAATATAACAAATATTCATTAAATTAATAAAATTAAATAAACAATCAAACACAACACAATGTTACACTTACATTACTTGTCCTTCCTAGTTAATACACATATCTTCTAACCAATTAGAATATATGTCATATACTATTTTTCTCTTCAATATAAAACTCATCTTTCTCTTAACCAATTAGAGTGCATGCTCTTTAAATAGTTTATAACTAATATATTTTACCACATTATGAAAACACACTTTAATTAGAGGTATTTTAATATAAAAATAATTAATATATGAAATAATACAAATAAGTCTTATATAAAATATTAAACACTTTCTCTAAGTTAGGTCTTATAAATAAGTATAAAAGTAGGATTTCAAGTCTATTTTTTTCAAATACATTTTATTTTAAAAATTACGTTTAAAAACAAAAAAAAAAATGAAAACTCAACCATACTGGTGGACCCTTAGCCAACAAATGGACATTAACTGTAACATCAATTAGTTTATTAAACTTCATATTCAACTACCCACGTATAGAGGTATTGAATAATGAATAGTTTATCCAATACCACGAGGGAATTTCTCTAAAAATTGGTTATGGGAAAGACAAGAAAATTAAACATAAATAAACTCACATTATCGTCTAGAAACTTCCCACCAATCTTATTGTTTGCCAAATTCTAATAATCATGATTATGATATTCTTCCAAGAATGGATCTCCTTTTAGAAGCTGCTCAAGAATTGTGAAAATTAAGAATCCAAAGGTGCCTACTCAACATATTGCCATTACTAGAAATTTTCGTAAGATTTTCCATTATTAACATAAAACTAGGGATGGCAACGAGCGGGACGGATACGGGTTTCATGATACCCGTCCTCGTCCCCGCTAGTCAAACTCATTCCCGTCCTCGCTTCCGTACCCGTCGGGTATGTAATTTTCATCCTCATCTCCGTCCTCGTCGGGTATCGGGTATACCCGTACCCGTATCCGTCAATTTTTTTATTTTTTATTTTTTGTAAAAAAAATGATATTTTTAAATTATTTTTTATTATATTATAATTATAATTAAGTTATTTCTCTATTTCATATTATAATAAATAATTACATATAAAAAAATATTAAAATTTTTTAATATAATTAAATTGAAAGTGGGTATTAAATTAAAAATAAAACAGGAACGGGTACGGGTACGGGTATGGGGCGGGTAAGTACATACTCGTACCCATACCCGATTTAATATATCGGGTTTTACCCGTACCCGTACCCGGTCAAACTTGGTATTCCCCGTCAAAGTTGGGACAGGTTCGGGTATTACCTGCGGGTACATGTATATTTGACATCCCTACATAAAACTCACCTCATTTAGTACGTTTTGCATGAACTCTAATTAATAGTAATAAAATTTATCAAAGAAAGTATTTTTAAAAAAAACAAAACATGCATCAATTTATTCTGTATTCTTACCATGAAGTTTTAAAATTACATAACCAAAGGTAAATGTTTACTTCAACATTATATGATTAAAAATGTGTATTGAAATTAAACCAATGCTTACTCTATCTAAGTTTAATCATACTCTAATAACAAGAAAATAAAAATCTTTATTTTTAAGTTTAATCATTTCTTAAAACCTAACTAAACAAAAGAGAAGTATCTATTGAAAAAAAAAAAAACCGTTGTCTCAATAAATTAATTATTGACTGTTCACACAAGAGAAAACATTTTTTATTTCATTTTTTTTTATTAAAAAAGGACTTGGAGTCGGAGAAATAAGAATACAAATAGGGCCTATGAAGCTATGCTAGGGGGTAATATTCTAATATATTGTCCGTAATTTAAGGTTTAATTCGAAGTGTCGTAAGTTATAATCTTTTCATGATCAAGATGAGAAGCTGACATAAATCATTTATTCTTTTCTATTTTTTTTAGTTGAAAAAAAAAAAGGTCATCATGATTTGTTGGCGTTGACGTGGATGAATATTAAGATTTTCCACACGCGGGTTGTAACTTAATATCCTATTTCCATTACTTTTAAGAAACAAAATACAAGTTTAGGATTTCAGGTTCTCCATGTTGACCTCGTCAACAATTCAAACATTCCCAAACAAGACGCCAACTTCAATTTTAATTTCAAACTTCAACTCTTTCACGTGTTCCCATTACCAACATTGTTTCTTTCTTCCAAATAATTTAATTAGGAAAAATAAATAATCAATTTGATTCCCAAAGTAATCAAACTATACGTTTTTTTTAACCTTTCTGGGCAAATTGTTTTAAAATTTTTCGAAATGAATGAATTTAAAGAAATTCTCGAAATAGAATGATTCATGTTTGCAAAACACAATTTATAAATTAAAGGTCATGTTTTTAAAACACTTTTTTTTTTGTTGAAATTTTTATCTTATAAAATAAAGTTGTGTTTCCAAAATATATTTTTTTTAATTTTATATAAAACTATGTTATTTTAACGTTTAGAGAAATAAAAAACACCACAACTTCACTTTTTGAAAAATATTAAAGAAACGAAAGTAGATTTTATGAACATGATTTTTTGTATAAAAAAATTATAAATATGATTTTCGTATAAATAAATAAAATTAAAGGTTGTATTTGTAAAACATAACTTTCATTTAAAAAGCGTTTTTTCAAACACGATTTAATCATTTTTAAAGTTTTTCTTTAAAAAATTCCCATTTCATTTTTTTTTAAAAAAAAAATTGCCTATTACGTAAAAAAGCATAGCTAGAATTGTATAGATAATCTCTCAAAGTATTAAATATTTCTAACTTTAGTCCTTGAGGTGATATATGTTACAAAAGTTTAAGGACTAACTTAAAAGGTTTATAATTATTATTTTTAATTATATTATTAGTATAAAATATTTATTAATTTTATTGTTGATTATTCTCTATCAAAGAATCTAATTGACCAACTTTAACAAATTTTATTTTTAACCATGTTTTTACATACATGAAATATAAACCTAAGACCTTATTTAAAAAAAACAAATTTATTTTAAAAAACTAAATTTAGTACCTGTAATACTGTAAGTTTTAATTATTATCTTTTAGCAACAATTAATTATCTATATGGTGTTTGAGGTGTGTTGTGAAGTTGTAAGAGTTGAGGAACTCTTAAGAGTTTGGTTAACTTTAAGAATTTATGTCCAAAGGTTTAGTTGACCCTAAGGATAGGAGATATATAAGGTTTATGTTAAGAATTGAGTCTCATAAGTTTTAATTCTTTGAATTTTAGAGAGATAATCTAGAGAGGCTCTTTGCCTAGATGATGTCAAGAGTCAACGAGATGACGTCGAGTGTGAGTCAGACAAAGGCTCTCTATTAGATATAAAGGTCAGGCATGAATTTTGCCATATCAGGCTGGATATCTTAGAGGTTACCTACTTCAGTTGCGTTGAGCGTGGATTGAGTGACGCCAAACATAAAGGAGACAAAAAGATTCTTGCCTTAGTGATGTTGGACATGAGATAATTTGTGTCAAACGTAAGTTATGTTATTAATACATGTTTGATAAATATTTTAGTGAACATGAATAGAGTTAGTTCAACTACTAATATTTTTTATTTGTAAGTATAATAACTATAACATGTCATTAAAATACTATTTGAACTAACACATTTTTAATAAGATTTCCATTACTTAAGAAACTGCTTAACATAGTCTTTAATATTTGACGGATTGTTATTTCTATAATTTTTCTACATTAATAAGATAAGAAATTAACTTCAATTTAATATTCTGCTATTTTATCGTAAATAATTAAATAGTATATAACTATTTTTATTTTTTTAACTCAACTTGCAAACATATGTTAAATTCACTTGAAAAAAGGCAATGATGAAATGGTGACGTGAAAGGTGAGCAAAATGCTGACCCATTTGACCAGAGGCATCAAGGGTATTCTTTTGGTCTGTTGTACCCACCATTAGCTGGATGATATACGAATGCCATATTGGATGCCTTGGTCTACAATGCATTATTTGCTTCATGTGCCCAACTCTCTTGTATCCCTCAAGCAGAAATATTTTTCTGAATAAATTACACTATTATAAAATATTGCATTAATATTCTCTGTTTTCTTAACATTTATAGTAATCTCTTTTACAAGAAATCACAGTGTAAGATTAATTTAATCATATATATATATATGGACTAAACTTATAATGTATTATATAGGTAAGAACTAAATTAATAGGTTTTTAAATGCACAAGTTATAATATTAGCATAATTATCTATCTACTTTATTAGAAATTAATCTCCTTTTAAATTCTTCACTGCATTAAAATTATCTCTCACAGTATCATTTTTTTTAATCAAATTTAAGATTCAAATTTAAGGTTATAAAGTTTGACCAATCACATCATCGATTGAATTAATAAATATTATTGATATATATATATATATATATATATATATATATATATATATAAAGATTAAACTAACAATGTGTAATAAAATTAACGGTATCATAGACATGTCAATATCGTTTAATAAGTATATAAATTTATTTAATAAATTTTTATGCATAGGATTAAATTGAGAATTTGCAATATATACAAGAACTAAATTATTGTTTAACGTATTTTTAAATAATTAATGGAGATTAATATAATATTTGGGAAACGTTAGTGTAATTTTTTTTAAATAATTAAGATGAATAATTGTAAAAGTTGAAAAAGTAAAGAGTGTTTGGATATATATCACTGACAATTAAATATTTACTTTATTATTATAGTAAAAAAATTCATGAAGTCATTTCAATTTAGTGAGTGATATCGAATTTAAATATCGGATATTAATTATGTTAAACTATTTAAAGAGAAAATTTCAATATTTATAGTAATTTTATTTGATTTGTACATAGTTACTTTGGAAAAGAATATATGTGATTCATGTTTAATTTCCTAAAATAAAAAAAGGGGCATGGAAAAGTCCAGTAGGAAGGAGAAGATTGAAGAGACAACAACTAAGATTTGAATTATATATGTAATCACTCACACTTGCACCCAATTTTTATATGAACAAAAAAGAATGAGTGTTTTAAATCTAATTTATTTTGGTAAAACATAAGATGACCAATCTTTATTTAATAGTTGTTTTTTGAGTGCTTGCATGAATAAAAAAAAATCCATGAATATAATATATCTTTGGATCCTAAAACCTAATTTAGATGTGGAAAAAATGATCTCGCCAACTAATACTCAAGTGATAAAAAAAATAACAATAACATAAAGTCTTTATTAGAAAATAGGTTAAAAATAAAATGAAAAACAATATAAAAGTACATTAATAACAATTTAATATTCTTTTTTACTTTGAATTCGTTAAAATTTGTGTGCTTATCATTTATCAACTTAACATATATATATATATATATATATATATATTCTGAATTTTGTAAGTGTTCCAATGAAGGGTGACGTCTTTGTTGTTCCAATATCCATAGTGTTGGATATACCTATAAAGACATTGTAACACTCAAGTTAAATGGGAGTCTAAAGTAAAACTAGGGTTAGGTCAGAGAGATACCTAGTGCCCTATATATAAGTGATTGATGTTGTCCCTTGATTAAGAGATAATTCTGCATAATATTTTGGCGACGTAAGTTCTTAAATCATTCATGTCTCTGGGTGCATATCGATTAAAGTCATTTACGAAAGGTCCTTCTTTTAATGCGTTTAACATGACAGTTAGGGCAACTTGAGGGTAAAGGTCTTGTATCTTGTTGGTGATGACTGATAATTTCTTCATAAAAGCTCATAGTGATTCGTTATTGTCTTGTTTCATGTTGAGCAATGTGGAAGTTTCATGAAGTCGAATAGTTGTGAATTAGACCTTGAATAATTGTGCTAGGACAACATAGTTGGTATGCTAAATGTTGGTAGGCAAGTATACCATAGGAGCACAAGACTTTCAAGTGTTGTGGAAAGATTTTGCATAGGACTATGTCATCCTAAGTGTAGAGACGAATTTTGGTCTCGTATGCTGCTAAGCGTTTGTTTAGGCAAGTCAAGCCATCATACACCTTCATGATAAGGTGCTTCCATCCACTAAGAAATAGGGTCTCGACTGTGGCATTGGTAAAAGGGGTGATCCCACACGACATTCGCCAACAAGCAATCCCAAGGGGATTCAAGGAGGGGAAGGACTCTTCTTACCAGGCTGGGATTCCTATGCGTTGCACGTGTCTTGGGATAATCTAGAGGGTGTTGCCCATAATGTTGACAAGAGTTTTGACTAAAATTCTTATCAAAGTGAAAATTTCCTTTCTTCTTAAACTAAAACTTCTTACCCTTTATATTGAAGAATTTCTTCTTCTTATCATTCCCAATATGAGATACATATTGCATACTTTGAACTTTCCTTAATTTCCTCATAATTTCCTTTTCTTGAGTAAGGATTAATATAATTTCATCAATGCTCTATTCAACATTTTGTCAAGTAATATAAAAATTTCTTAAAACATCAAATTGAGATAGAAGATATTCAAACACCTGCCAAATAAGAAAGTCTTTTCCCAGGTCAACTTTCATGGATTTTAGTTTGTTATACCAATTACCATTTTCATAACATGTTCATATACACCTCCTTCTCCATCATAAGCAGTTTTTCTTAGCAAAGAAAGATATTGAGCCTTTTTAGTCTTATCAAATCTTTTGAATTTCTTACCAACAACATTAAGAGATTCTTTTGCATTCTCAGTATCATGAACGTTGTCTTTGACTGTCCTCCCCATAATTTACCTCATTGTCATCAAACAATTTTTGTTAGAGTGTACCCACTTGTCTTATTTTGACTTATCAACAACAGAAGATGTGTTAATAGGCACAAGAGGCATATCCCCAGTGAGAGTTATATCCACATTAGATACAACAAGGAATAATTTTAGAGACTCAACCCAATCCTCGTATTTAGTCCCATTTAGCCTAGTCAAGGCATTCGTTTTGCATAGGCAATGTTGAATATGAGAATAAAATAGAGAGTTTTATCAAGCATGCCAATATACAAAATGAAAAGAAAAAAAACTCAATAAAGCATTATTGTAATCTTGTCTAAGGGTCCTAAATTACAATTAATGTACAAGCAAACTTTCATAAGCATAAAATTATGTTATTAAAGCTAATACCGATAAGATATTGAAAACTCCAAGATCATAATATTCAACAAATTTTACAATTATTAGAAATTATGTTACCAAGCATGAATCTATAGGATAAATGCAGTAACATTTCTAATTCAATTTTAGCAAGATTTTTTTTTTCACAGTCAATCTCACAATAGATGAGTACACAAATCATGAAATAAAACTAAAACTAAAACTTCATTAATAAAAAAGAGTCCTAAATTTATATAAAATGAAATTTATAGGCACTATATCAAAATAAAATTCCAAGAACACAATATCAATTTAAAGAATTAAAAAATAGAGACCAATAGAATGAGAGCAAAATGATTATGTAGACATAGCACAATTAGGATTAAGTGTCTCTGATACCGATTGTTATAAATAATCTATCACATAAAGGAACATAAAAAACAAGATTACATTAACAATAAAAATTCATACATTTGTATGTATTTTAATCTCTAATTGTAGCATGTATAAAACAAAAAATAATAAAGTTTTAAATACCAGGATAGGCAAAAGACATTTGATCTATTGAGTGTTAGTCTATCAGGATAGAAACTATATTTATTCCACAATGCCCAATTTTAGTGTAGTCTCAATGGGGCAACCACACTAACAAGTGGAAAGAAATATGGGTCTTTTTTGTGTTAAATCAATATGAACTCATTTACCCATCATAGTAAGTCCACACATAGTCCATCACATCAAATCATTATAAATATTTTATAATAATAATAATAATGTTAATATTAATCCTAATAAATATTAATATAATGATTACGAAATTGGGACTAACAACAACAACATGCTTTAACATTTTAACATCTAATTAATGAGTTTTAGAGAAAAATAATAACATTAACTATAATTGTCCAAATAATCTAATAGAGTATTAGCCTTCAAACAACTGCACATGAGTATTGACCTTTGGATAACCTACACGTAAGTATTAGACTTTAGGTAACGGTACATGAGTATTAATTTTCAGATCACCGTGCATGAGTTTTGCTAGTGCCACATGCATGTAGATATAAATAACTCTAAGCCCATTACATTAAGTACATAAGTTGTGAATGTTTATGAATTGAGTGATACCTTATTATTAATACTTATAATTATGTTGAACTACTTACATTCTTAATATAATTTTTGTATGTTGTATGATCATGTGAATGCAAATGAATGAACTTGACATGCGAGTAAGTTATTGTTCAAACTATTGTGGTTATAATTATGTAATTGATATTATATCTCTTAGTATGTGTGTATATGTTGGGTTACCCAACCTTATCTTACACCAAGAGTCAGAGTGAGGTGTATTTTACTCTCTTATTTTGTGTTGATTGTTTTCGAATTTTTGTTATGGGTTTTGATGGTTTTTGAAGGTGAGGCTCATGATAATGCTAATGATGAGGCATAATGCCTTGGCTATGGTTGGGATATGCTTTGATATAAGACATGTCATCAGGGGTTTTGGAGTTTATGATTTATGTTTTATGTTTCTTTTTGACATTTATGTTATAACTAATTTATGTTGACTAGGAACCTTTTATTAGTTATTTTGGAGTTTTGTATGACCTTTGATGCTTCTTGAATTTTTTTAGTTATTATTTATTCATGCTGTCTTTTTCTAAAAAAGTTTAACTTAAAATTGATTTAGTGTTATGACATAAATGTGAGTCCTCCACCTAAGGATACATTTTACAAACTCATTTCATCTTATATTTAAAGATTTTATTCAAAATGTCTATTCTTTATTATAAATATCAGCACATGAGGTAAAGGATGTCACAACGAATAAGGAAACTATGACTACGAGTATGATGTTTTTGTTATATTTATATATTTATTTATATAATTATTCTCTATTTTATTATTATTATTATTATTATGGATTAATATTAATTAATAAATTATATTTATGTTAATATCATTTATATTGCACATTATTATTAATTTATGGTAATGCATATTGGACTTCTAATGAATAGTCTGTGATGGGTTGGATTATTCAGTAGCCTGTTGAGAGGTCCCTGATCTCTATTGATAAGGATATAGAAATGATACTCCATTAGTCAGTTTATATGAAGAAAAAACATTTTCTATCTTCTACCTTTTCACCTCCTACCAGGAAGAGAGTAGTCTTCTCTCACGTTGTTCAATCAAGACCGACAAAAATGGATCCTTCATTGATTTTGAGTATGCAACTCTTTCTAAATCTTACTTGAACATACTATAATATTGTATCTTATGTTGTTCATTGTCTAGTAATTACTATGATTTTTTAATAATTATTGTTGTTGTCATTATTATTGTTAAAAAAAATATGTTTAGAGCAAGTTGACTCACTGAGTTATTGAGTAAGATTAACTCAAATAATGAAATGGATGCAATGCTAAATGCTAATTACATAACAAGATAAGATCAAAATGAGACAAATGAATGGCTAATCTTCATTAATAAAAAGCAAAGATACACAAAGAGAGATGGGCTAGCTATGTTATGGTTCTATAGCTGCATAGATACAACATTAAAGGTTGAGGAAGTACAATTAGGATCTAATTCGGAAAAATGGATCAATGTACACTACCATAGGAAATTGTGAAAAATGTATCCACATCATTTTAGAAGCACTGTAGACCCCTAAAATTGTCCGGGTCGGAAATAAAGCTTGAAGACTCTCGAAGACTGAAGGAAGATCAGCCAGAAGGACTCCTGGAAGGCCCTAGGAGGGTTCTCTGTAGGTCTAGAGGTCTTAGAATAGCTCAAAATAAGGAAGTGGAGGGAATGAAGCCCAATACGGCCGTACTGAACTTAATACGGCCGTATTGAAGCTTCAATACGGCCGCAGTGAACTCAATACGGCGTATTGAAGTTTCTGAAACTTCAATACGGCCGTACTGAAATCAATACGGCCGTATTGAAGCTTCAATACAGCCGTATTGAATTTAATACGGCCGTATTGAAATTTCTGAATTTCAATACGGCCGTATTGAACTCAATACGGCTGTATTGAAGTTCAAAAATTTCAATACGGCCGTATTGCTTCTGTAGGCCGTATTGCGCCTATTCCCTATAAATATGACGTCAATTGGACGTCATTCCACACTTTCACACTCAGTTTTGACTCCCTCCTTGAGTATTCTGGGGTTTTTGAGCAGTGTTCTGCCCTAGAAATCACTCGGAGAGTTGATCCGACAAAGTTCTGGAATTCCGAGCACTTAGCTTGGAGATTCGAACCTAGTCGAAGGGAAATCCTCCGGATTTCCATAGTCAAAATTTTATAGGAGGGAGCGAGCGGGCTTGTAGAGCGAGGGAACGCCAAAAAGCTTCCCAGTTTTACGAAATATATAAAAGCACGCTTCAAAGGTTTCTTCTTAAATCCTTCCTTTTACTGCTTTCTGTGTGCATATTTAAACTGTCATCATGTAGATAGTTAATTTATAATTGCGTAGAATAAATAGGGGTAATTTAGTAATTTTACACTGTTATTTTAGAAATAATCTGTCATAGGGAACCCGAAAGGGGCGTTGTGGGGTGCTAACACCTTCCCCACGCGTAACCGACTCCCTTACCCAACTCTGGTTGTAATGGCCAAAGTTGATTTATAAAATCAATTGCCTTATCCCTTTTTCCAATGTTTTGAGTAAAACATTGGTGGCGACTCCACGAACCCTCCTTTTGCGAAAACCACTAATCCATGGAGGGTCCCGCTTGGGATTAATATGGATTGGTGAGACTTTTAATAAATAAATTGGATAAGATCGACAAGGTCTCAGTTTGAGAACAAGTCGTTCTAATAATCCAATACATTTTCAAAACTAAAATAAAAGCGAGCTCGACCGTCTTCGCGACCGCCGAGGCCCGTTTGGGCCGGTGGCGACAGATGGCGACTCCACTGGGGAAGCTTCGAGAGTCAGTCCCATTTAGTGACAGATTGTTTTTAACAAATAATAGTTAAAAATTACTTCATTACCCCTTGATTGTATGATAATATGATTTATTTTGTGGCTTTAAATAACTGTTGTATGTTTAAATTCCGCAATTGTTTGAAATACAAACTGTACACAAACCTTTGCACACAACAGTTCCCTCTATACCCGGGGGCATGAGTGATTAACCATAGGGAGTGGATGTTAGTACGGCCGGTTGTCGAATGGGTCTATAGGTGCCCGTAGACCGTTGTCGGAAAACATCACTCAAGGTGATAACCATGAACTTGAGTCCGACGGTGCGTTGGAGCTTTCCATCGACCTACGATGAGAGGAATTGGGTCCCTATAATGGGGGCACCTTGGGGGCCTTTGACCAAGTGAGAACAGTTAGATCCTCCTTGAATATGCACTTTTCTGCAGGAGACCCCTACCTCGTGATTCGCTCGTGACTGTTCGTGGATGAGTGAATTGTTTGTGCATTCGTTATGTGACATTGTTTGTGCATTAATAAATAACCTCGTGATAAGGTCTAAAGAATAATCCCCATGCATGAAAAAACCATGACATGAGAGGAAAGACCATGTGTAAAAATATAATAAAAATGAGGAGCATGTGCATCATTACCAATAAAGATATCATGCATCCTCATAAACCATGCATTTTAGGTTCACCAATACCTCTTGACATGAGTAAAAGTGACCCATAATTATCGAGATTCTCCGTTGAGGAGAGATCATAAGTCAAGGAGGGTGGTAACACTCTGTTTTAAAAAGGCAGCGCCTTAAAAATGGAGGGTTATCAAGCTCATGTCAAGAGCGTATTCATTCCATAAATTAATTAGATTAAATATTCATTTTTAGAAAGTGGCTGGTCATCTCTCTGTCCTCACACGCGCAAAGAAGATCAAGAAAATGGAAGCATTGGAGGAGCAAAACAAAAAGCTCACAACCGAGCTTTCACAACTTAAAGACCAAATGGCGCAAATGATGGAACTCATGCGTCATCACAACATCCATGAATCTCATCACAGTGATCATGGGTCCCATCATGAGGGAGAGGAGGAAGAGCATGAAAAAGATCCTCCACACGCTGTACACCTTGGGGCTGGAATTATGATTAAAGAGCCTGAAGTATCAAAGGAACAATTCCACGCCCTCGAGGATCGGCTAAGGGCTATGGAGGGGCATGATTTTGACATCAAAGATGCCGCCGACATGTGCTTAGTGAGGGACATTCAATTCCCTCCTAAATTTAAAGTGCCGGATTTCCCAAAGTATGTGGGATCGACTTGCCCCAAAAGTCATCTCACCATGTACTGTCGCAAGATGGCTGCATATGCCACAAATGAAAAGCTCTTGATCCACTGCTTTCAAGAGAGCTTAGCTGAAACTGCACTCAACTGGTATATGCAGCTAGATGGAAATCTAGTACATACATGGAGGCAGTTGGCCGACGCCTTTCTCAAGCGCTATAAATACAACATCGACCTAACACCCGATAGGTCTGATCTTCAAGCCTTGAGCAAAAAGAACGATGAATCCTTCAAGGCGTACGCCCAACGTTGGAGGGAGTTGGCGGCACAGATAGAGCCCTCGCTGTCGGATAAGGAGACGGTGTCCTTATTCATCAACTCGTTGACTGGTCCCTATTACGATAAAATGATAGGGAACACAACGACACTCTTCTCGGACATCATCACCATTGGAGAAAGGGTGGAACAAGGACTTAAAAGTGGGAAGCTGGCTAAGCCTTCCCAACCATATGAAGCTAAGAAGGCCTTCGGGAAGAAGAAAGAAGGAGGAGTCAACGCTATAACCATTTCTCCATCTCCTTCCGCTTCGAAGTCAGGCAAATCGCAAAACAACTCTGTGAAGAAGTTTGATAAACTTCCGACCACTTATAGCGATCTCCTGCCGAAGCTAGTGGAGGCGCGTCTTATAGCTTACATTCCACCAAAGAAAGTGAATCCACCTTACCCCGATTGGTACAATCCACAAGACAAATGTCTATACCATTCGGGGGCACCGGGACATTCAACGGAGAACTGCAGAGCTCTCAAGTATAAGGTCCAAGACCTTATCGATGCTGGGTGGGTCACTTTCGATTCGACGGCGCCCGACGTGAGCAAGAATCCTCTACCGCAGCAGGAGTAGAGAGAAGGGCAAGCCATGATAGGGCCCCTCCACATTTTTTCTTTTAGGGACTCATGATCAGTACCCGAGATCATGAGGACCTTTTCATGTAAATAAAGGGTTTTGTACAGTTTTACATACATATATCAATAAAGAGGCATTTTTCACACATTATTCTCTCATTTTGTTCTATTCTCTCTCTCTCATTAATATTAATAAACTCTAAACCTAAACAGAACCAATAAATAATTATGTCTGTGATTGCTCGCTCTGACCGGGATCCGAAAGCCGAGGGTGAATGGGTTGAGTTGGACAGTGATGAGGAGACCATCTCTCCGGATCTGCAAAGACTGCTAGATCAAGAAGCTCGTCTACTCCAACCGAATCAAGAAGAATTGGAGACCGTGAATTTGGGGCAGGATCAAGAATTGAAAGAGGTCAACATTGGGACCCGTATCAGTGATGGAATAAAAACACAATTGATTCAATTATTGAGGGAATACAAGGACGTATTTGCATGGTCGTACCATGATATGCCCGGTTTGGACTCCAACATTGTCGAACACAAGTTGCCCTTAAAAGAGGGGTTTCGACCCATTAAGCAAAAGCTTCGACGAATCAAGCCCGAATGGTCCTTAAAGATTAAGGAGGAGGTAGAAAAACATTTGGATGCGGGATTCTTGGTTGTATCCCAGTATCCCGAATGGCTGGCTAACATTGTGCCAGTCATCAAAAAGAATGGGAAAGTTAGAGTGTGTGTTGATTATAGGGATTTGAATCGTGCCAGTCCAAAGGACAATTTTCCCTTGCCCCACATCGATACACTTGTGGATCACACCGCCACAAACACACTCTATTCCTTTATGGATGGATACTCGGGGTATAATCAAATCAAGATGAATATAGAAGACCGCGAGAAAACTTCTTTCATTACACCCTGGGGCACTTTCTGCTACAGGGTAATGCCTTTTGGACTTAAAAATGCGGGCGCCACCTACCAACGAGCGATGGTGACACTATTCCACGACATGATCCACAAGGAAATTGAAGTATACGTGGATGACATGATCGCAAAGTCGAAAGACGAGATGAACCATATTCAATATTTGAGAAAATTATTCAATCGGCTTCGCAAGTATCAGCTTAAGCTAAATCCGGCTAAGTGTACTTTCGGAGTCCGGTCGGGTAAGCTTCTCGGGTTCATCGTTAGTGAAAAAGGCATAGAGGTGGACCCCGATAAAGTAAAGGCAATAATGGAAATGCCTCCTCCTAAAACCGAGAAGGAGATAAGAGGATTCCTTGGCAGGGTGAACTACATTGCAAGGTTCATCGCACAGTTGACTGACACGTGCAAGCCAATATTCAAGCTATTGCGCAAGAATCATTCCGAAACTTGGGATGAGAATTGTCAACGAGCTTTTGACAAGGTCAAACAGTGCTTGGCCAATCCACCAGTATTGGTGCCACCTGTCGAAGGAAGGCCATTAATCCTCTATCTAACAGTGCTTGATGAGTCCATGGGAGCCGTGCTAGGGCAACAGGACGAAACTGGAAAGAAAGAACGAGCCATCTACTACTTGAGCAAGAAATTTCTAGATTATGAAACCCGCTACACGCCATTAGAAAAGACTTGCTGTGCGTTAGCGTGGGCAACACAAAGGCTCAGGCAGTATATGATAAGGCATACTACTTGGTTGGTTTCCAAAATGGATCCAATTAAGTATGTGTTCGACAAGCCAATAATCACTGGGAAGATCGCCCGATGGCAAGTACAATTATCAGAATTTGACATCATACATGTCACACAAAAAGCCATCAAGGGTAGTACCCTAGCTGATTACCTAGCACACGGGCCGACCAATGATTACCAATCCCTTCAGGATGATTTCCCCGATGAGCATATAATGAGTATACAACATGAAGAACCAAAAGATGATGCGTGGACCATGTATTTTGATGGAGCCTCCAACATGCTTGGACAGGGGATTGGGACAGTGTTAATCTCCCCACAAGGAAAGCATATCCCTCTAACAGCAAGACTCAATTTCGACTGTACAAATAATATGGCCGAATACGAGGCTTGCGCGTTAGGAATCCAAGCGGCTATCAACAATGGTATCCTCAAACTCAAAGTATTTGGAGATTCGGCTTTAGTCATCCATCAGCTACGAGGTGACTGGGAAGTCCGAAATCCTAAACTGATACCATATGTTGAGCATATCAAAGATTTGACACAATTCTTCCAAAGTGTCATCTTTGAATACATTCCAAGGGAGGAGAATCAGTTTGCTGACGCCCTTGCTACGCTCTCATCAATGTTCGCCTTGGATAGTGAACATGAAATGCCTGTCATTAATATCCGGCGGCATAATAAGCAAGCGTTCTGCCTTCTGATAGATGAAGATATCGACGATTGTCCATGGTTCCACGATATCAAACAATATCTGTCAAAAGGGGAATATCCTGATATGGCTAGCGATAATGATAAAAAGCATATCCGAAGAAGGGCCATGGGATTTCTGTTGATTGGAGAAACCCTCTACAAAAAGAATTATGACTCGGTCTTGTTGAGGTGCATAGACCAAGTCGAAGCTCAAAATGTAATCAAAGAAATACATGAGGGGGTTTTCGGTACCCATATCCCCGGGCCTGCAATGGCTAAGAAAATCCTCAGAGCAGGATATTATTGGTCGACCATTGAAAAGGATTGTTACCAATACGTCCGGAAATGCCACAAGTGTCAAGCATACGCCGACAACATTCATGTCCCACCAACGCCACTCAATGTGTTGGCTTCACCATGGCCATTCGCAATGTGGGGCATGGATGTTATTGGACCCATCGAGCCCAAGGCATCCAATGGACATAGGTTCATTCTTGTAGCCATTGACTATTTTACCAAATGGGTAGAAGCGGCATCGTATGCTCATGTGACCCGAAAGGTGGTAACATCCTTCATCAGAAAGAATATCATATGCAGATACGGTATTCCCGACAAAATCATCACTGATAATGGATCCAATTTGAACAATAAGATGGTGGAAGAACTGTGCAAAGAGTTCAAAATTCAGCACCACAACTCTTCCCCATATCGACCGAAGATGAATGGGGCAGTCGAGGCAGCCAATAAGAATATCAAGAAGATAGTACAAAAGATGGTTGTCTCATTCAAAGACTGGCATGAGATGCTACCCTTCGCTCTCCATGGTTATAGGACTTCAGTACGTACATCCACAGGAGCTACTCCATTCTCCCTTGTTTATGGAATGGAGGCAGTTCTGCCGGTTGAAGTCGAGATACCGTCTCTGAGAGTAATCATGGAAGCAAAACTTTCCGAGGCAGAATGGGTTCAAAGTCGACACGACCAATTGAACCTTATCGAAGAAAAACGACTGAACGCCATATGCCATGGTCAAGCCTACCAAAGGAAGATCAAAAAGGCTTTTGACAAGAAAGTCCATCCTCGAATCTACCATGAGGGAGAGCTGGTGATGAAGAAATTGCTACCAGCTCAAAAGGACAAAATCGGAAAGTGGGCCCCAAATTACGAAGGACCATACGTGGTGAAGCGAGCCTTCTCCGGAGGAGCATTGATTCTCACAGACATGGACGGAGAAGAACTTCGATACCCAGTCAACGCTGACGTGGTAAAGAAGTATTATGCTTGAAGACGTTGCTTGCATCAGCCCGTTAGGATGAAAACCCAAAAAGGGCATCCTAGGCAAAAGTTAGGGCAAAACAAAAAGCCTGCCAGTACAAGGGTACTAGGCAAAACAAAGGCAAAATTATCCCCGCTAGGACATGTCCTAGGCAAAAATTAGGGGCAAAAGAATAAGATGCAAAAAGTAAAGCAAGCAACGATCACTTGAACCGAAAACCGAAAGGCGGTTCAAGTGATAATCTTCTAGAAGCAAGCGTCTTGCAGTATCTACACTCCTGGCTCAGGCATCTCACCCGAAACAACTAGGGAAACGGGAAGAGCAGCAATCACAGATATAATTGTTTAAGCCAAAAATGTATAGCCCACCTCGGCCAGCCATTCTTCAGAAATTCCCTTTGTAAACCTTTCTGTAAAAAACACTTGTGAATATCAATAAAATATCCATTTGTTTCTTTTCTTTCTTGACCATGTGATTATGCTTCTGAATTGGTTTTTCATAAAATTGTACGAAATTCCATTAATAATCGGTCAATAAAAGAAAATTGGAGGGGTTCCTGTAAAATCCATAATCTCCTGCATAAAGGCTCACAAAAATACTCCCTCGCGTCAATGACAGAAAGTCCTCCAAGAAGAAGAGGATAGGGAGAGCCACTCACTTTTCTAAATAAATGAACAAAAATAAAAAATTGTATTGCATTTGTGCATCACACACACATTAGTTGTACATTCAAAGACCTTATCATGAGGCAACCGCATAAAATAGAAAAATAGAAAATTGCTTGTGTATGACAGCAGTAAGCAAAATGCAAAGATTCAGAAAATCAACAGCATCGTACAGAATAACTGAGCCTGGAGAGGCTTGCCGAAAGAATACTCTCAGAATAACTGAGCCTGGAGAGGCTTGCCGAAAGAATACTCTCAGAATAACTGAGCCTGGAGAGGCTTGCCGAAAGAATACTCTCAGAATAACTGAGCCTGGAGAGGCTTGCCGAAAGAATACTCTCAGAATAACTGAGCCTGGAGAGGCTTGCCGAAAAAAATATACTCTTAGAATAATTGAGCCTGGAGAGGCTTGCCGAAATAATACTCCTACAAAATAACTGAGCCTGGAGAGGCTTGCCGAAATAATACTCTCTCATAATAACAGAATTTAATTTCTTTAGCATTTTTAATTTCTGTACAGCAAAAGCCAAAAACATAAAAAAGGCAAAATACAGAAAAAGCCAAATCAGAAGAAAAGGCAAAATACAGAAAAAGCCGAAAATAAAAAAGGCAAGGATACAGAAAATCCAACAAACAGTTTGTACAGAATAACTGAGCCTGGAGAGGCTTACCAAAATACTCCTCATCCCCCAACTGTACAGAGTAAATGAGCCTGGAGAGGCTCGCAGAAATAATACTCCCCAGAGAAAACCTCAACTCAAGCTCATGGAACGAATCCCCAGCAAGAGCTATCAAAGCAAAATCGACGCAATCCCCAATGGAAGTGCGATCATCCAAACAGTATATACAAGTCAAAGGACTTAACAGTTCCTCAGTGGAAGATAGCTCTCCGACTCAAAGCGCTGAGTGAGGCTAAGCCTGCAGAGGCTTCCTAAATAATACTCTGGGATACATAAGATCCCTCATTCCCCAATCGCCTACTCAGAGGCATCCCTGCAAAAGGAGAAAAATCAAAAAAAAAAAAAAAACATCAATAACTATTCCCCAAGCGGAATTTGGCACTCAGCCGAACACTGAACTCCAATTCCTCAGTCGCCTACATAAGAGGCACTCCTTCAAAAGGAAAAATCATAAAAAGATCAATAATCATTCCCCAAGCGGAATCCGGCTCTTAGCCTATCATTGAATATCAAGATGATCTGCCTAACAGAAGAGGCCAATCACAACCAATGACAAAATCCCCTGGCGGATAACAGCCTACACAGAGGCAACAAAATCCAAAAATTAAAAAGAGTTACCCGAATAAGGATAACCGGGATACTCCACCAACGTCAAAAGGACGTCAGCCAAACATAAGGCATCGCTCAACTCAGAGAGAAAGAGCATCTGTGTCTATACCCCAAGGAGTCAGAAATTCCCCAAGGGTACCAACAATGCAATGCAAGTTGGGGCACAGGAACCTGTGAATGACTGCACATCCCCTAGACGGATCCCTGCGTTATACAGCCCTCAGTGGCACAAAATCAAAAAAACAACCGTCGAAGCAGCATCGTGGACTGTGGAGACAAAATCATCACAAATCCCTGAAAAGGAGATATTCACACTACCCCGTCGTCACAAACACGGAGGTACACAGCTTCCGGCTCGAGCAATGAGCGAAGCTATCTCTGGAAAGGAGGCACTCACTGCTTACCGTCGTCACAAAGGTACTTAGCTTCCGGCTCGAACAAAGAGTGAAGCTAAGCCTGGAGAGGCGGTACTCACAGCTTCCAGCTTGGGCAGCAAGCAAAGCAAAGCCTGGAGAGGCGAAACTCACACTGCTCACCGTCGTCACAAAGGTGCTTAGTTTCCGGCTCGAACAAAGAGCGAGACTAAGCCTGGAGAGGCGAAACTCACACTGCTACCGTTGTCACAAGGGTACTTAGCTTCCGGCTCGAACAAAGAGTGAAGCTAAGCCTGGAGAGGCGGTATTCACAGCTTCCAGCTTGGGCAGCAAGCAAAGCAAAACCTGGAGAGGCTACTCGACAATTTTCCACCGGAAGACACTACAAGTCAGAAGGTTGGCTTATTACCCGGACAATTGGGTCAACTCCTTTACTTGTCAATCGATGCACTAAAAAGACCGTTTGACTAAGTAAAGGGGGGGCAGCTGTAGACCCCTAAAATTGTCCGGGTCGGAAATAAAGCTTGAAGACTCTCGAAGACTGAAGGAAGATCAGCCAGAAGGACTCCTGGAAGGCCCTAGGAGGGTTCTCTGTAGGTCTAGAGGTCTTAGAATAGCTCAAAATAAGGAAGTGGAGGGAATGAAGCCCAATACGGCCGTACTGAACTTAATACGGCCGTATTGAAGCTTCAATACGGCCGTAGTGAACTCAATACGGCGTATTGAAGTTTCTGAAACTTCAATACGGCCGTACTGAAATCAATACGGCCGTATTGAAGCTTCAATACAGCCGTATTGAATTTAATACGGCCGTATTGAAATTTCTGAATTTCAATACGGCCGTATTGAACTCAATACGGCCGTATTGAAGTTCAAAAATTTCAATACGGCCGTATTGCTTCTGTAGGCCGTATTGCGCCTATTCCCTATAAATATGACGTCAATTGGACGTCATTCCACACTTTCACACTCAGTTTTGACTCCCTCCTTGAGTATTCTGGGGTTTTTGAGCAGTGTTCTGCCCTAGAAATCACTCGGAGAGTTGATCCGACAAAGTTCTGGAATTCCGAGCACTTAGCTTGGAGATTCGAACCTAGTCGAAGGGAAATCCTCCGGATTTCCATAGTCAAAATTTTATAGGAGGGAGCGAGCGGGCTTGTAGAGCGAGGGAACGCCAAAAAGCTTCCCAGTTTTACGAAATATATAAAAGCACGCTTCAAAGGTTTCTTCTTAAATCCTTCCTTTTACTGCTTTCTGTGTGCATATTTAAACTGTCATCATGTAGATAGTTAATTTATAATTGCGTAGAATAAATAGGGGTAATTTAGTAATTTTACACTGTTATTTTAGAAATAATCTGTCATAGGGAACCCGAAAGGGGCGTTGTGGGGTGCTAACACCTTCCCCACGCGTAACCGACTCCCTTACCCAACTCTGGTTGTAATGGCCAAAGTTGATTTATAAAATCAATTGCCTTATCCCTTTTTCCAATGTTTTGAGTAAAACATTGGTGGCGACTCCACGAACCCTCCTTTTGCGAAAACCACTAATCCATGGAGGGTCCCGCTTGGGATTAATATGGATTGGTGAGACTTTTAATAAATAAATTGGATAAGATCGACAAGGTCTCAGTTTGAGAACAAGTCGTTCTAATAATCCAATACATTTTCAAAACTAAAATAAAAGCGAGCTCGACCGTCTTCGCGACCCGCGAGGCCCGTTTGGGCCGGTGGCGACAAGCACACATTTTTTTAAATAAGACAAAGTATCGTCGTACTTTTTTCTAACCGATGCTCTAATATAAATCTTCAATGTTCATTATTTAATTTATTTATCTAACAAATAGTTAAACTTTGACACCAAAGGACATGAATGAGTATCCTACCCTAGCCATCGTCGCAAACAAATCATATGTTCAAAGAAGTCAACAAATATTTGGATAAGCAATAAAATAGAATCTTTCACCTATTGCATTTAAAAAATATATATATGAAAATGGAAGATAAGATTTTACTTTATTATGTACATTCCCAACAAAATGAGAAAGACATTTAATACAATAATTAATAAATTTTAATGTTCATTTGACAAAGAATAAAAGTTTTCAATGTCCATTTTCTCAAGCCGTATATAAAAGACTTTCGAGTTAAAATGAGTTACAAATAAGCCAAGTTGAGAATTATTTCATTTCTTTCCAATCACTTGCAAAATACTTTTTTAAAACATTGTAAATATAAGTGTTTAGATTATTATTTATTGTAATTGTGCTTACACCAACAATAATAGTTTAAGGTTATTATTTTCCAAACTCATATTTGTATTGAGTATAAAAAGATATGTTGAAAAAAATACTTGAGTTGTGGCTTGAAAGGGAGGTGAAAAAATACTTAAGGTATTGCTTAAATAGATAAGTGATAAAAAAAAAATCAACTTGTTTGTGATGAAGAATAAAAATTTATTTCAATTTATATTTTAGTGAAAAATTTGTTGGTTTTCAAGGACTATACATAGTTTAGAGAGGTAAAATGATTTGAGATAAAATTTTGTGTGTTTTCTCCCTTATTTATCTTTTTAATTTCTTTTTCACCAGCGACAAAAAGGAATTTAAACTTCAAAGAAAACACTTTCAGTAGTTTGAATTATAAAACTTTATAAAATTTGATCATTATCCGATTGGATAATATAATAACATCATTGAAGTGTTGCTTAGTCTTTACGAAACTTACATATTTGTTGTCTTCAATTTGTTTGAAAATTATACTCCATCTAGTCCTTATTATAAGATACAATTTAAAAGAAAATGATATTTTTTATAAGATATTTTATAACTTTTTATAAATCATTATGTATTTATTATGTTTTGAAGATTGTGAGTATATGTGTTTCTTGTTGTTGAATAATGTTAAAAGAATTTGAGAAACAAATATTTTGTTTCTCACCTTGTAAACTCTACAATTATCATTTATCAATTTTATTGATATATAGTGGATAAATTTTGATATAAAATAATATCTTCACCTCTACCACAACAATTTAATAATAAATAAAATGGGTAAAATTGGTACCTTGGAATTTTAAACTAATAATATTGATTAAATTAATTATTTATATTAGTTTGTGTAATTATGTTAAAAGTATTTTACAATAAGAATTAGATGGAGTATTTGCGAAACAAAGTTTGAACACATAATTTAACCTCATTTTGTGCATAACTAAATGTGTGAATGTGTGGATCAACTAACATAAAAATATTTTAGGTTAAACTAATATAAAGTACAAGTCATAAATATGTAATTGAATTAAATATTTCTTAGATAAAAAATTTATCACTCATAATAGTCCTACTTGATTCTAGTAACTTCAACTATTAAAGAAAATGTATAGTCTTATTCAAAAGAAAAAAAAAAATCCTCCCATTTTATATATTCTTTGGCTTTACATATATTCTTAAATATTTGTAACTTCTTAAAAAAAATATCAAATCATTTTATTATGTTATAATCTAACATTTTATGTTTTATCTTATTAATTTTCATATATATATATATATATGAATAACTTATTTTCTTATTAAAAATATATTTGTCTAATATATTGTATTAAGTTTAATAATTATATTTTTTTATTAAACTCAATAATATATAAAGTAATATATTCATATTTCAATCAAAATCTACCGTTCAACTTATGAGTGAACAAAAATAAATTAATCTAACATTTAAATTGCATTATATCCTTCTCTTGGAAGCTAATGCCGTTGAGGAGAACACCTCTTTGGATTAGCTTGGATGAACGACTTGCATGTAACACAATCCTTTATTGTAATACGCCGTCGTTCAATTTGATAATTATAATAATTATTTTAAAATTATCCTAAATATATTTTTAATTAATCTAAAATATTTTATACTAATACTACACACCCATTAAACTTATATTATAATTATGAATTTATAATGTAATGTTCATGTATGGTTCGGCTATTAAGTCAAAATATTCGTAACGTAACCCCTCCACCGTTGAACAACTTCAACAACTGACGTATGAAAGGGCATTCCTTTTTCCACACATTTTTCTTATTTTTATATTTTTTCCGCTTTTCAGATGAATATTAATTTTTTCCTAAAAAAAAGAAAAAACATGAAAATGATAAAAGGTCAACATTGCTGGTTGGCATAGAGGCGCTGTCGTTTTATTGCTGCCAGCCAAAGACGTTCCGCGTGGAAACGCAAGCACACTGCTACTTTTGATCCACATTTTTTTCAAGGTTGTTGGCAGAAAGCATAATCTTTAATATGGCAAAAAATACAAAAAAGAAAAACTGTATATTTATATTCTAAAGACAATAATTAATTAAATCAGATTAAAATATTTAATGAGTTTAATTTTAATATTTTTTTAATATAAATATTTTAAACATAATTGCTCTATATAACTTTTATAGTAATTAGTATAATAAAAAAGTTAACAAATTTTAATTATATATTAAATAATATAGTTGAATTTAATCCTTATTTAATAATATAAAAAAAATAATTATGCTTATTTGTAAGAGTTAAAATATTTCACCTAAAAAAATATTGTCTCAAAAGAATCCTCATGATATGCAAATGTACTTACACCCTCCGGATTGAATGAAGATAGCATGAAATAGATTGGAAAAAATTGACTTATAATCTTTTTTGCAACTTAATGTTTGAGTTTTGAGAGTTGTGTACTTTTCGGATCAAATGACCATTATATAATATTGATTAAGAAAAATTGACTTATAAGTCCCTTTACACCTATATACTCATACTTGAGTCTTGAGGAATATGTATCTTTCTATGTTTAAAATTAATTAGACTAATTTTGATTAGGCTTGAACAATTTAGAGGTCATTGAACTTGGTTATACCTGTTGGGATTCATCCGAAGTCCCACATCTGTAAAATGAAGGAACATTGGCTAGTTTATAAGGGTGTCCACCATTCCATATAGTATGAGGCCTTTTGGGAAGGAGCCCAAAAATAAAACCGTGTGAGCAACAGGTGGACTATCGGGTCCAACAATACCATATTCCATTGGGTTTAGTTGATTAAGAGGTCACCAAACTCATTTAGGTTTGGTCGATTAAAAAGTTAGTCACCTAGGTTGATTGCTGGGACGGGAATCTAAATTGTTGGCTTAATGAATAATAGTATTTTGGTAAGTAAGAACAAAGATAACCATGTCATGATTTTTGGGAATTATCATCAAGGAATTTGTGTTATTCATATGTCCAACATGAACATATAAATTGTGCCTAAGGTTATGATGTGTTATGTTACTTTGTTGAATATTCTAGACTTTAATCAACAAGTTTCTTTAAAGGAGATCCTTCATACCTTTTTTATACGACATATTATTATTAGTTGTAGATACACTTTATTTATATTCTAGATCATGGATTGATTTTAATTAATACCCATTACTTCTTTATAATTTATGGATGAAAGGACGAGGCATTTATATTTTATCGCCGATTTGACTATGTTAATCACATCACTTGGTTAAGACATATGTTTAGTCTAACTATATACAAGGTTAATCCTATACTTACATGTGCTATTAAATCCAAGTATAGTTTATCCTTTAGTCATTAACCAAGTTTAGGTGATTTATCTATATCAATACTTGATATTGAAAAATCTAATTATAATTTTAGTATGAACTCATTATATTACATCAAAACCAAAAATATTATAATAATTTAAGAGAGAAAAATATATTTCAGGCTAAAAACAACATTTTCTACCGTGAACAAGTGTATGTCTCAAATAGAATTGAATTCGATCACTTTAGAAAAGATCTCAAATTTAAATCTTATGAATAAAAGAAATTGATTAAAGAAAGAAATTTCATTAAAATTAATTTATCAAATTTAGTTATTAACAAAATTGTTAAATAGTCTAACCAACAATATAATTTAAAAAAAAGAAAAAAGAAATCCGACTTCTAAAATTGAAGTAATATATTGATAGAATACAAAATAGCCATCATCATGAGCATGAGGCAAGTTGAGTCAAAAGTTCATACAAGCTCCAAATTCTAATGATCACGAAGACTAGTTTTAGAGGGATAATAATAGTTAATTTTCCTTGATACTTACGGGGTGATTTCTTTTTGAGAAAGACATAATGAGTTGAAATAGAAGTTTCTTTTCGGTTTTAGCTCACGGCGGATACGTTTCTTATTTGTACTAGAAATATATATATATATATTTTTTTAAAAAGTATTAACTATGACCCAGCCAAAAGTACCAAACATCGTAGATCTCTTGTCCCCATCGAAGGGCCTAATAATTTATTTATTTTTTCAAAATATATTTTCTTTTAAATTGAATTAAAATAAATATCCAAATGTCAAAGACTCACGCAATTATCCAAGCGATGAGGGGTTGGTGTTGAATTCGACTACCTCTTCACCACTTTAATAATAATCTAATAAAAACATTATAACCCCAGTTTACCACCGAAATCCATGTCCATAAAAAAAAAAAATATAAATACTTAATTCACATTACTTTATTACACTAAAATAATTTTTAATTGAAAAAAATCCAAAACTTTTCCACTTCACAAAATGTCAATTCTATCTATATATTACTTTATAGTAAAAAAAATAGTCACGCAATAAAAGTGCGTAACTGATTTACCAAAAATCTATCTATATATTCGTGTAGGAATTTAATGAGATTCAGCAAAATAAATATTAAAAAAAGGGTATTTAGAATTATTATATTATTGAAATACACATGGCAAGTATAACGCTATTACTTTAAGCATGAGCACCGAACACAACAGCTACCTTGAACTTGAGGATATTCTCTCTAGAAAAGAAATTAGTAAGATACTACAAAATTGATAAGTATTATTAATTGCAAATTTATTATTACTTAATTCCAAAGGGCGTTTTTCTTTTTCTTTTTCTTTTCTGCACTGAACTCTTCTCTCTCTCTCTCTGTATTCTTTTTTTTTTTTCTCTCTTTTTTCTCCGCCGGAGAACCCACCGGCGGCACCGTGAGAAACTAAAAAAGCCGAGCATGGGGAACTGCAACACGTGCGTGAAATCTGACGTGGTGGAGAGCAAGAGGGACAAGAAGCCGAACCCGAACCCGAAAAAACCGAACCCGTTTTCGGAAGAAGCGGGTCGGTCCTCGGCGGCTCCGATCCGCGTTTTGAAGGACGTGATTCCAATGAGCCACCGGAGCCGCATAAGCGACAAGTACATATTGGGCCGGGAATTGGGCCGGGGCGAGTTCGGCATAACGTACCTGTGCACGGACCGGGAGACGAAGGAGGCGCTGGCGTGCAAGTCCATCTCCAAGCGGAAGCTGAGGACCGCCGTCGACGTGGAGGACGTGCGCCGCGAGGTGGCCATCATGTCCACCCTGCCGGAGCACCCCAACGTCGTCAAGCTCAAGGCGACCTACGAGGACAACGAGAACGTGCACCTCGTCATGGAGCTCTGCGAGGGCGGCGAGCTTTTCGACCGGATTGTCGCCAGGGGACACTACAGCGAGCGCGCCGCCGCCGGAGTGGCGCGCACCATCGCCGAGGTCGTTAGGATGTGCCACACCAATGGCGTCATGCATAGGGACCTCAAGCCGGAGAACTTTCTGTTCGCCAATAAGAAAGAGAATTCACCTCTCAAGGCCATTGATTTTGGTCTCTCCGTCTTCTTCAAGCCAGGTACTGTGTTTTTCTTTTGTTCCAATTAGGTCAAAGCAAACCAAACAGAACTTGTTAGTCTAGACTCGAGTGATGCTCCAAGAAGAACACGTGATGCTCCATGAATGATTTTCGTGGTATTAAAATAATATCTACACTTTACGAGGCGCTAGGGCAAATTAGTCCTTGATTTTTGGGGCTAGTTTAATTTGTTTTATTTTATTTTAGGGGAAAAATTTTCGGAGATTGTTGGGAGTCCTTACTATATGGCTCCGGAGGTTTTGAAGCGGAATTATGGACCAGAAGTTGATGTGTGGAGTGCTGGAGTGATTCTTTATATTTTGCTGTGTGGGGTTCCTCCGTTTTGGGCAGGTGGGTGTTGTTTTTATTTGTGTGAGTGGGTTTGTGGTTTTTGTTTGGGGTGTGTTTGATTTGATTTGAAGTGGGGTTTTGGTTTATGTGTGTTTTTTGGATGTGGTAGAGACCGAACAAGGTGTGGCGTTGGCGATCTTGAGGGGTGTGATTGACTTCAAGAGGGAACCTTGGCCGCAAATATCGGAGAGTGCTAAGAATCTTGTGAAGGGAATGTTGGAGCCGGATCCTAAAAAGCGCTTGACGGCTGAACAGGTGCTTGGTAAGTCATTCACTGTACTGTGCAGTCTAGTGTACTAGTGTCTACTCACTGGGTGGCAACATGTTGGATTTTGTAATGGAATTTTTGTTGTTGTTTTAGTTGTTTTTTCACTCTTGTACCACTAGAATATATTCATTGGAATTTGGTTAGTGCAGAAGTATGACAAGTGTGTTTCATATTTCACTTATTTCAGTATGTTTTGTAGGCTTTCAATAAATGAACTGACAGGTATTACTTTAGCTTTTGAACATTGGTATTGGTGTCAATAAGGATGGCTCATAAACGTTAATTTCCTTTTCTCTGCCAGATTCTTACATCGTTTAATAGGACTTAAAATGTGTGTGGGGAAATTTGTCAGCAGAAACCCTGTAAAATGAAGGTGGGATATAAGAAAAAAGTGAAAACCCTTAAAATCTCTTGTTATACATGGCTCTCTTCCGGCATAGGTAGCTATTATAGTGCTTAAGGAAATTTGTTCGTTGTGGTGGGATTAGTGGGTAATGTGTAGGATAGATTGTTAGGTGTGCTATGATTAGGGTCTGCTTGGTTGAGTAGGTGGGAAGTTTGGAAAAAAAAAACCGCTTCACACTTGCTTGGTATGACTATAATATGAGAAGGTGGAAATTAAAATATTCATTTTTCAAGGTCATAGCACCAATTTTAGTTGAAAATCATGTTCACCCAGTCGTATATTTTCCACATACCCACTTCCCACTAACTCAACCAGGCATGCCGTTTATTTATGGTTTATAGATGCTCCTATTTGTTGCTTCTTAGGCTAGCTAGCAAGCTCTAACTTTACACAAGATGGAATTCAACTATCCTTCATATGCTAAGTTGGATTCATTTTGTATTTGTTTCTGGGTTTAAAATGTGACATTGTTCATGTATTATGTTTAACAAGGCAAATAGGGGTGGGGGACAGTATAAGTTTTCACGTGTTTGAAGTTGAACAGTGGCATTTGTTATTATTACTATTGTTCTTATTCTTATCATTATTTTCATAAACACAGTGGTATTTCGTGGTCTATTTTGTGCTTAGAAGGTTTTGTTTTGATATCTAAATAGGGTATCTCATTACGTGGTCTTCAAAATTAAAAATGTTGCAACAGGTTGAAATAGCTTTGCATATCATGTAACTTTTTCATTGTTTTTAAACGAATATTTCTCATTCTCACCCAGATCATTTACCCTTTTCTCCCTTCTCATAAAGGAAAAGAATTGTTAAATTTTTTCATCCTTATGTTATGACATGGGTTAGGAGACTGGACTTTACATCAGGTCTATCTTATGAAGAAAGTCTTGTAATATTTACCATCTTTAATTATGTTTGCAGAACATCCCTGGCTGCAAAATGCAAAGAAAGCTCCAAATGTTCCATTAGGAGATATTGTGAGGTCAAGGCTTAGGCAGTTTTCTGTGATGAATAGATTCAAAAAGAGAGCTCTGCGGGTTAGCATCTGATGTGGTTTATGCTTGATTGCTGACTCAAATATTTGTGTGATTGAAATAGTAAGTTGAAAAGTTAGTGATTTAGGTTTCTTTGAATGAATGCTACAGGTAATTGCAGAGCATTTATCTGTTGAAGAGGTAGAAATAATCAAAGATATGTTTACATTGATGGATACTGACAAAGATGGCAGAGTAACTTATGAGGAACTGAAGGCTGGGTTGAGGAAGGTTGGTTCACAATTGGCTGAGCCAGAGATAAAGATGCTGATGGAAGTGGTAAACTTCTAACTTCTATGATTCTATACCATTTATAGTGGAATTACTTTGAATAATATTATTCTTTTATAATTACTGTGATGATGATTCAAGTCAATCCGATGGAGCTCTTTGGAAGCATTTTTCTGGACATCTGCTTCATATTTTATATAAGAGTATGCATTTTTATAACAAGTAGGGCAGAGTTATGCTGTAATTAGGAATTTTTTCTCTCCTATGTACTCCATCACCTTTTTTGTCTCTCTTGTGGAGATTGATTTAGGCATTTCTAGAGGCAAATGGCGCCAGTTTTTTTTTTCTTTCTACTTTTGTATAAAGCTGGTGGAACACTCTTACTTTTATTTGAAGCGAGATTCACATATCTAAAAGGCAAACAAAGTGAATTGTCATTCATACCCTAATCTTGGACTTGTCAAGTATATTTGTAACAAAAATTTGTGATTGAATAATGGCTTCCTTTATTTTGAATTACATAGGCTGATGTTGACGGAAATGGTGTACTTGACTATGGAGAGTTTGTAGCTGTTACAATTCACTTGCAAAAAATGGAGAATGATGAGCATTTCCACAAAGCATTCAAGTTTTTTGACAAAGATGGAAGTGGATATATTGAGTTAGGCGAGCTACAGGAAGCATTAGCAGATGAGTCAGGAGAAACTGATGCTGATGTATTGAATGACATCATGCGTGAAGTTGACACTGACAAGGTTTGATTATCGTGCTTGTTACTTATTTCTAGTTTTTCTTTATGCAAATTCTTACTGAGAGTTACTACACAACTATATAATGATTGATGTTCAGAGTAGTTATTTTTGCTAAGTGTGAAATTTCACTGGAAATTACAACTATTTGCTGTCTCTCATGTTACATCCCATTACCATCTCACATACACGTCCTGCTTGCTTCTCAACATGTCTTTTTGACGTTTTTCAATTTTCTGTTTTCACTTCACAGGATGGTCGCATCAGTTATGAGGAATTTGTGGCCATGATGAAAACTGGAACCGATTGGAGAAAAGCATCTAGGCAATATTCAAGGGAGAGATTCAAGAGTTTGAGCCTAAATTTGATGAAGGATGGCTCGCTTCAGCTTCATGATGGAATTACTGGTCAAGCTGTGGTGGTTTGAATGTAAACTGTAAAGTAATTTCTTTCTGTAACCTCATTCTCACTCGAACACTCATTTTTCTTGCACCACTTTTTGTGCTTGAAATATCGCTTGCGGAATCTCTCCATGAAACCAAGTTTTGGGCAGGTTTGAGTTTTAGTGTTTGAAGGTTCAAATGACCTTGAGTTGGAGTTGCTTAGCTTAGGTTTCTTAGTTGGATTGCATGTTAGATGCCTGAAGCTTGTGTTGGAGGATTTCAATTGCATACTAAAGATGGTTCATAGCTTAGCAAAAAGTGGAGAGCACATGCTATAGCTACATACCCGAAAAAGTTACATATTCTTTGTATATCTTTGTAATTGTCCTGTTGTATGTGTTTGATAATTCCATTGGTAAATGTGATTTTTCTAACTTGTGTGCAGAAAACCAGTTAGGACTTGTCTCATTGGATATGAACTTCTGAAAAAGTGTAGCTATCTTAAGCCCTCATTTTTTTTTTAATCTCCCAACCCTTGTTTAGATATTATCCCTTGTCCCCAGTTATTAAATTTGGTTAATGTACTTTAGTTATTAGCATAATCTGAAGCAGCCCTAAATTGTATATAGAGTCATATGTTTGTATCCACATATACTAGATTGCAAATCAAACTTGGGTGAAGTGTACGCAATCTCTCACTATATAGGCTATGTTTGAATATAAAATTTGTAATCTCAGTTAGTTGGTCTTGAACGTAGTGTTTATATGTTTGACAATTTTTTTTCTTCTTCTTTTCGTTGAGTGAAAATTACATGCAAACTTCAGTTAAAGTAAAAACTGAAAGGGTATTTTGTTTTTATCGGAAAGTTGATTTGAAAAGTTAAGTTTAACTTAACTTTTTAACTAAAATTCAAGTAAACACAGTCATTTATTTGGAAGAAAATATACGTCAATCTATTTTAAGTGTTGCAATTACAAAATTTCCATCCTTATGCATTTCACGTTTGACATTTGTCTTCAAAGTTCCAATGACATGTTTTGTGAAGTCAAAATATGAGTTTGCGTAGTACTCATTTTTCTTGATAATAATTGTAATGTTTACATCTCAGTTGTTTTACGGAATTTACCCAAAATAAAATAAGAACGAATAAATAGTCCAAGCCCAACTCGTCTTCTTGCTAGGGTGATGGCATTTGCTTTTGGATTATACAAAAGAACATCATCAACAATTTTAATCTTTGCTTTTGGATTATATTAAAGAACAACATCAACAATTTTAATAGTATGTTCAATTTATCTGACATTTGAATACCTATACAAAAGGTTTCAAGGGATTCTTTGATTCAGTTTATTTTAAAATTAATTTTTAATAACTTCTCATAACATTTTCTTTTATTTATAAATAAGCTATACTAATGAATACAGGCTAAAAGCACTAAAGCAGGATGAAACGAGCATGGTAATTCACCTTGGGTTCAAGGTATGTCATTGCTACGTTAATTTTATATTTACACAAAGGTCCGTTCGTTCATAATTCTCTCCTTTTTGTTTTAACACCATTCATATTCTTTTTTAAAAAAACATTTTTTTAGTTATAAGATAAATGTTTGAATATATAATTTAGTCTACGTGTCTTAAATTCTCAAAGTTAGTCTTTATACATATAAATGTTATTGATTTGATCATGTCACCATTAACTATCTTAATTTAATTTTTATACATGTAATACAATCTTATTTTGATCTTTATATATGTAACTTATTTTTAATATGATATTTATAAATAGAGACTAAATTAAGAATGCACTACATGTATAAAGAAAAAATTAAGAATACCTTAGTTAATTGTCAATACATGATTGCATGAATTAAACTAGTAATGATTATATGTATAAATTAATTAAATAAATTTTTATGTATAGTAACTAACTAAGAATCTCTATATATATAGGAAATAAATTACAAAATTAATTTTTAATAATAATGTGAATTTTTAAAACTATTTTCAAGAATGTAAATTTAATTCTAAAAGATATTAAAAAGTATACGAGATAACTTTTAAAGTTGAAACAAACATACTCCACATTAATTATAACTTGGACTCATTTATTTATATTTTATTGAGTAAACTATTTTTCAGAAGAAGATTCTAAAATATTAATTTAGTTTTTAAAATATTACTCAAATTAAATTCTTGAAAATTATATCTATAAAAGTTCACAAGAATTAGAAGATACTATATATTAAAATTAAATTAAATTAATGTCAAATGATGACTTAACAACCATCGTTCGAATACTAATCAATACTAATGAATTGTTGACAACTAAATCGAAATTAGTAGAAATCTTTGAAAGATCGAATATAGAATTTACACTTTTTTAACGTTATTTTCTCTCATCTTACCAAGTAAGCTAAGCAAGAAGAAAGATAATAATAGCGTAGTATTCATGATAAGGTATCACACCGCTCTTCATAACGGAGTAACTTTTAAGCGTTTAAATCGTGTTTTTTTTTTCTTTCTTTCTTTTTGTAAACTTCTCGGAGCCAAACATAACTTTTTGGCGAAGGAGCTAAACAATTTTCCTACATGTTTCTTCCACACATTGCATGCTTTTGTTTTCACACTTTACACTAACCATAGTCACCGAAGAATCTAGAAATTTTAGATGATAAGATTAATATTTATTTTTATATTTTATAGTATTAAAAATTTTATATATAACTCTTAAAAGTATAAATATATATAATAATTATGTATTATAAGTTTTTATATTTATGATTATGATTAGGGGTGAAAAAATATATGTTAAATTAGGTTATGTTATAATTTAGTAGATCTAAACTTAATTTTTGTTGAAAATATATATTTTAAGTATGATTTATTTATCTGTTGTAGACATATTTTAAATGTTTGGTTAGAATTACAATTTTAAAGGCCTACTTTTTAATAATTTAACACCAATAAAAACATAAAAATAAATATGTTAAATTTTATAAAAATCAAGTTTAATTTATTTATGATACAAACATGTTTTTAATATCTAATATAAATTTTTAGATGATACTTTATTAAAAACATATTTTATAATAAGAATTCTAAATAAAACATAAATCTTACAATCTTTATTATTTTATTTTATTTTAATCAACGTATACAATAAATAAAAAGCACAAAAGATAAATATACATGTTGCAAATTTTATTTTATCAAAAATTGATTTTTTAATATATTATATTATATATGTGAGCATTAATATATATATATATATATATATAAATTAAAATTTTTAAAAATTGATTCGTTATCAAGGAATATTTTTCGTCACATACGAGAACTAATTTCTTTCAAAAATTTGACAGACATCAAATAAATGGACATCTCTTCTGAATTTAAATTTTATACATACGATAATTTAAACATATGTGCTTATTTAATTAGAATATAACTTTTTTTAAAAAAATATATTATTTATTTGGATAAACAGTATGTATGCGTAAAATGGTAGAGGAATAAGTGCGCCCCCACCGAGTTTCATAAAGATTTGTCCTTGATAATAGTCATAGTGCAAAGGAATTTTGTATTATAATATAATTATAAATAGTCATATATATATATATATGACATTTTTATAATAATTTAATAATTATATTAATAATAGTTTTTAATAGATTATGTTCTAACTAAAATTGGATAATTTTGGATACCAAACTTCCTAATCTCTTTACGTATAGGTTTCATGTCTGATCTTGTCTCCAATCTCTACTTCTAAGTTGTTGGCATGCACCACCACATATCGGACCTTAATCCGCCTGCGCTGGTCCTCTCCGAAATACGTGTATAGGTCTATGGTTCCTCGGGTATCCACTCGTTCACCCGAGAAACCTACCAACGGCTCGTCATAAGGTGTCAACTCCTGTTCCGGTATTCCTAACTGTTCGAAAGTCTTCCAGTACAAGATGTCGGCTGAACTCCCCTGATCAACTAACGTCTTTCTTACTATACAATTGTTGATCTCGACGCTGATGACCATCGGGTCGTCTTGTACAGGGTCGATGCCCTTGAAATCTCGATCGGTGAAGGTTATGGGGGGCATACGAATGGGCGAGGCTCGTCCTATCGCATTGATCGACTTGATGGCCCTCAAGTGCCTCTTCCGGGCCGAGGACGAGCTTCCACCCCCTGCGAAGCCTCCGGCAATTGTGTTTATGACCCGCCTAGGGTGATTGTGGTCTCGCGGGTCATTCCTATCACGGGATCTGCTGCGTTCACGGGATCGGTTCCGTGGAGGTACCCGATCTCGGTGGCTCCGCTGGTATTCTTTGGCAGGGCGATATTCGCCCCTCTTGTTGTCGGTCGATCGGACGAAGTTTTGTAGGTGGCCAGCCTTTACAAGATCTTCGATGCGATCCCGGAGAGCGGAGCACTCTTCGGTTGTGTGCCCCCTATTCCGATGAAATTGGCATGCCTTTGTTTTATCAGCTCGAGGAGGGGTCATTGCTCGTCTTGGAACGGCCAATACTTCAGTGGTTAACGCTTGTTCTAGTACCTTGGTTCTGCTGGCGTTGAGTGGCGTGTACTGTATGTACCTTGGCCCTCTGCTGCCTTTGTCGCGGTCCGTTGAGTCGCGGTGGCGGGGTCTGATTGACTCCTTGTCACTTTCTCTTTTAGCGAGGAACAGGTCGGGTCGGTTTTGACTTCGAAATTCTGCCAATTCCTCCATTTGCATATACTTCGTGGCTCTCTGCCGTAAGTCATCAAGGTCCTGAGGTGGCTTTTTGCACAGGCTATTAACAAATGGCCTGGGTCGTAGCGATGTGGTTAGGTGATGCATGGCCACAGCCGGGTCCAAATTGCGGATAGATAGGGTCATCCGTCCGAACCTCTCCATGAAGGTCCTTAAAGGTTCCTTCCTCTCTTGGCGAATGTTGACCAATGCTATAGATGTGAGCTGATGTGGCCGGCTCGTGGCGAACTGTATCACGAAACGGGAAGATAGAGTTGCAAATGAGTCTATAGATCCGGGAGGGAGTCTCGTGAACCAATTAAGCGCCGGACCTTTCAAGGAAGTAGGGAAGACTTTGCTCAGGATCGCGTCGTCATCAGTGTACAATCCGATCTGCGTAACGAACGCATCGAGGTGTTCTTCTGGATCGGCGGTTTCATCATACTTCTCCAGGGTCAAGTTTTTCCAATTGTCGGGTAAACGAGCCCCGGCAATGTCGGGTGTAAACGGTGTCTTTCCCTGTCTCCTTTGTTGATCTTGCGTTGTGGTGGTCGGCACACCCGATGGCCGGGGGGTATTAACCTCCTTGTACCATCCTGAGGATTCGCCATGATCCCGGGTTGATTGATTTTGTCCATCGTGCGTAGGCTGCCACGTCCTGTTATCGCTTCTTAGTTCGGCATTCTCTCTTCTTAACGCGGACAGCTCGTGTGCGTCTTTTTCTCGGAGCCTCCTAAGTTCCATCATTTCGGCCTTTAGCTGTTCGAGAGCCGATGAGGGATTAGGTTGCTGAGACCGATCCACGTACGATTCTTCCATTCCATCCTCGTTCTGGTTAACTTGCCGCCGGGGAATGTCCTGCGGCATCCCGAATGGGTATTCTGTTACGTTCTCCTGGTGACTCCTAGTGGTTACCATCCTGCTTCGGGGTCGAGTACCGTTTTGGTTTCGGCCCCACGGTGGGCGCCAAAATGTTCCTGCAAAGAAACACTCCTTCTGCAATCCTTCCTTCTTAGCCTTCCAAGTCTCCTATCTGACCGAACACCGTCTTTTAGAGATGGGGAGGGTACCTGCAAAGGCACTCCGACGATCAAGTAAGTATTCGGTATGGAGCAATTAATGCTGTTAGGTGGAATAAAGTCATACCTCATTTAAGTCCCATCACCTGTGTATTTATAGCGACGTGTGTGGGTCCAGGGGGACCTTCTGTCTTGGGAATGGGTAACAGTGAGATTAACCTTAATCTTTCTTAATCATGCAGGATAACCATTGTATAATGAGCATCTAATTTGCCACATGGTTCGAGTGAGTTTACTTCAGTCAAGCTTAAGGCTGATGAGGTATTCGGCCTGACCCGAGGCCGAGATGGTGTTCGGCCTAGCTCATGGCCGAGATGGTGTTCGGCCTAGCTCCTGACCGAGAAGGTATTCGGCCTAGACCACAGCCGAGATGATGTTCGGCCTGGTCCATGGCTGAGATGGTGTTCGGCCTGCTCCATGGCCGAGATGGTGTTCGGCCTGCTCCATGGCCGAGATGGTGTTCGGCTTGGTCCATGGCCGAGATGGTGTTCGGCCTGGTCCATGGCCGAGATGGTGTTCGGGAGTTCCCAATGTTGCCTCTGGACGAAGGGGTGTGGTTGGTTTTGTCGTTTTCGGGTTTTGACCGAGTCAACGGGGTGCTAACTGGTACAATAAGATTAATATTTATTTTTATATTTATAGTATTAAAATTTTTATATATAACTCTTAAAAGTATAAATATATATAATAATTATGTATTATAAGTTTTTATATTTATGATTATGATTAGGGGTGAAAAAAAATATGTTAAATTAGATTATGTTATAATTTAGTAGATCTAAACTTAATTTTTGTTGAAAATATATATTTTAAGTATGATTTATTTATCTGTTGTAGACATGTTTTAAATGTTTGGTTAGAATTACAATTTTAAAGGCCTACTTTTTAATAATTTAACACCAATAAAAACATAAAAATAAATATGTTAAATTTTATAAAAATCAAGTTTAATTTATTTATGATACAAACATGTTTTTAATATCTAATATAAATTTTTAGATGATACTTTATTAAAAACATATTTTATAATAAGAATTCTAAATAAAACATAAATCTTACAATCTTTATTATTTTATTTTATTTTAATCAACGTATACAATAAATAAAAAGCACAAAAGATAAATATACATGTTGCAAATTTTATTTTATCAAAAATTGATTTTTTAATATATTATATTATATATGTGAGCATTAATATATATATATATATATATATATATATATATAATTAAAAATTTTAAAAATTGATTCGTTATCAAGGAATATTTTTCGTCACATACGAGAACTAATTTCTTTCAAAAATTTGACAGACATCAAATAAATAGACATCTCTTCTGAATTTAAATTTTATACATACGATAATTTAAACATATATGCTTATTTAATTAGAATATAACTTTTTTTAAAAAAATATATTATTTATTTGGATAAATAGTATGTATGCGTAAAATGGTAGAGGAATAAGTGCGCCCCCACCGAGTTTCATAAAGATTTGTCCTTGATAATAGTCATAGTGCAAAGGAATTTTGTATTATAATATAATTATAAATAGTCATATATATATATATATGACATTTTTATAATAATTTAATAATTATATTAATAATAGTTTTTAATAGATTATGTTCTAACTAAAATTGGATAATTTTGGATACCAAACTTCCTAATCTCTTTACGTATAGGTTTCATGTCTGATCTTGTCTCCAATCTCTACTTCTAAGTTGTTGGCAATGAGGGAAGAGTACTTGCAAAAAGGACTTTGACAATCAAGTTAGTTCGTGGATATCTTAATCTAATGTATATAAAAGTATCTTGTATTTTGGTAACTGTTTCTTGATGACCGCTTTCTATATGATTTCGTACGTGCCTTTATATTGGCTAAAATTAGTCTATTTTATTTCATAGATTGGCTGATCACTCCCTTTCATCTTATAAATTGACTAATATGACTTTATAGGTTGACTGACCTAATATACCAATTGATAATTTTATTGTTATAGGTTGCCGATTCCAATCTTATAAGTTGGTAAGTCCAACCTTATAGGTTGACTAATATAGTGTTTATCTATTGGGTTTGTCAAAAATAACTAAGTTAATTTATCTGAGATCATTTTGTTAACTTATAAGATTGACTAATAATATTCATATTTGATTTGTTAGGTTAGGGTTATATTGTCCAACCTTATAAGTTGGTTGATTATATTGTCCAACCTTATAAATTAGTTGATTATATTGTCTAACCTTATAGATTAGCCGGTACAAATTGATAATATAAAGATAATTTTTGATAAAAAAAATTCTCTTTTCACCACTACTAGTTAAGTATTTGTGCCAACTGATCCACATATTTGTAAGTAGTGTAAAATTATTTATAGATAAAAAATTTAAATTTCTTTAAATATAATAATTTAATTTGAAGTCTATTGTCATATCATATATTTTGTCAATATCAATTGAGATACTCTTTCCATTTTTTTTGTTTGATATTTAAGGTTTATGCACAAGAATTAAGAAAATTATTGATATTTTAGTTTTTCAAAGTATTTATTACTTATTCTTTTTATATACCTTTTAGGTGGTTAGAGAAGAAATAAATATATTAGAAATGAATAAACACATTGTTCAGTAAACACGCATTAATTATCAAAGATAAAAATAAAAAAATTTATAAGTTATCAATTTTAAAAAAGTAACAATGAAAAAAAAATAGTGTGAAAATGACTATAAAAAAAATGAAGGGAATATCTTTTAACAAATATAATCAAAATCAAACTTTATTTTTCTTAAAAAAGTATTCTCCATTTAACAGCTAGAAAACTAACCTATTACAAATTTAAGAGACTAGAACTTTATATTTTTATAATTAAAAAATTAAATATCTTTATTTTAAGATTAAAAAATTAAAATTACAGATGAAAAAAATAAAGTTGAACCTAAATATAATTAATCAAGCAAGTGAGTACGAAAAAAAAAAGTAATGGAGGGATTGAGGGAGAATATATATATAAATTAAAAAACCGATGAGAAATAAAAGAATTGAATAGAGCAGAATCAAATTTATTAATTAATAAAAAGATAAGAAACTTCTCGGACGAAATGGTATCCCGCGTGAAAAAAGGAGATTACGAATTGATTCAATTGATTTAGGTTAGAAAGAGGATGAGTTTCTCCCAAAAACACCTTTCTCCCTTCCACGAAAGGAACGCAGAGAGTAGTTGCTTCCTTCAGCAATGTTGTCAATGCGCATTCTCATTCTGCACTGCACGTTCCATTAAATTAAATAATTCAAGTGCCCCAACCCAAACTAATCCCGCTAGGTCATAATTGCACGGGACCCGCACATGATTACAATTTCATAATTCATAATTCATAATTCATTTTTATTTTCCTGCTCCAATCTCCGAATCCTAACCGTCACTTCCAACTTGCAACGGTTATCCTCCGCCGCCACACCGGAGGCGCGAAACGACACCGTTATGGGCATGGATTACTACAACATACTGAAAGTGAATCGCAACGCCAGCGACGACGATTTGAAGAAGGCTTACAAGAGGCTGGCTCGCATATGGCACCCTGACAAGAACCCCGACAACAAGACCGAAGCCGAGGCCAAATTCAAACGAATCTCCGAAGCCTACGACGTCCTCAGCGACCCTCAGAAGCGCCAGATCTACGATCTCTACGGCGAGGAGGCGCTCAAGTCCGGCCAGGTCCCGCCGCCGCCGCACTCCTCCTCCTCCTCCTCCTCCCGCGCCTTCCACCACCACCGCCACAACCCCCCGCCGTCCTTCCGCTTCAACCCGCGCGACGCTGACGACATCTACGCCGAGTTTTTCGGCCCCGACGACGCCGCCGCCTCCGCCTCCGCCTCCGCCTCCTCCCGCCGCGACGCCTTCTTCCGGACCTCCAACGCGTTTGGCGGCGGCGGCGCCAGGAAGGCCGCCGCGGTGGAGAATACGCTCCCGTGCAGCTTGGAGGAGCTCTACAAAGGCGTCAAGAAGAAGATGAAGATCTCCAGGAACGTCTTCGATGCTTTTGGGTAAATCTGACTCTAATCTTTGACCTAATTTAACCTAATGTTTCGCTTATTGTGTGTTCAATGGTTGGTACTTGGTTAATTAATAGTCCAGGGATGCGTTTCGGTGAAACTAATTTTCAACCGAAAATGAAGTACATTGAATAGTTGAATCGGTTTTAGCGTGCTTTTTAAGTGCACATTTTTTAGTTTTTACCCACTCAACCACTTGGGTTTGCCTTAGCTGTAAGTTCTGGAGTTGTGGTTTAAAATTTCAAATTCTGTTTTATGACATTGAAGTCACAGGCCTTTAGGTTAGCGTTTACCGACTAGACTTGGCCTCGTGTACCTTTTGACTGAATAGACTTAACTGTAGTGGTTGCTGAAAAACTTTTATGTTTGGTTGTTTATGAAGTCCACATCTTTGACTGTCTAGGGAATATGACTTCATGTTTTTGTTTCCTTCCTTTTACTTTTGACAATATTCACTGTTTTCTCATGTAGTGTGTCTGGAAATACGTTTTGAACGTACGTATTCTTTAATTTTTTTTCACGTCAGTTTGTAGGATTGATATATAGAAGCTAAAGATGATTGCTCCTTAAAAATCACGTCACATTGTGTTTGAAATGGTTTCCAAAGAGGCTGTAATATCACCTGTCTATGCTTGGGTCATTTATCGTTTTATATTTGAGTGGGAAGATATGGCAGGGTTTATTGATTTACCCTGAAACTAAGGGCTGAAGTGAGCTTCGTGGCTTTGAGGGGATGATGTCAGATTTGATATGGGGGATTGTGCATAACATAAGTATGAATGCCACAATATATTTGTTAGCTAGTTTAAGAAATACTAGTGGTTATGCTAATGGGCCTGCAACTGATTAGGCCCGTTGAGGAATGGCTTTTGTTAGCAGACCAGTTGCTGTGTATAAATTGGAAGAGGGGTGAGAGGGATTTGATCTTGTCATCTGCGAGAGTTTGTGGTATTTGGGCATTGGGAGGTGTAGACCGTCGAAGTTCCACAAGTTAAGCTCTGTATTGAGGGGATAAATCTCTTGTTCTTTCTAATAAGATATACCTAGTTTCTATTAGAATCTATACAATGTCAGTCTTGGAAGAGCAAATTTTACCAGTAAGCAGAAATTTTTCATGGGCGATTTCTTTGACAACATAAAATAATTTCATGATTGTCTCTTAATATGTTTCTAGTTTATTAATGGATAAAAAGATGTCTTTCTAAGTGTTAGGTATAACATATCACAGAAAGTTGTTTTCACTCACATCTTGGAATCCTGTGAGTATTCATTTTTTATGCTTGACATTATGGACATGATAAATTATCGTGAAAGGGAATGCAGTAAGATATGCATCTTATGCTTGTCAGTAAGTGGCAGGTAATGAGTGCCAGCCATGCACACTTTGCACTTCAGCTGGACAGTCTGGACCTACTTATTATAGTGCTTAATTATGTTAAGATTATCTGCTATCAGGACTGCCTTAGCATTTGGTCAGTGTTTTGATTGAGAGACAAATACTTGGTATTACTTGCAGTTGTCTTGATCAAAACCCGTTGCCATAGTGTTCACTTATATAATGAACTTTAGGCTTCCACGCTAAGATTTCAAAAAAATAATTTCATCACCCTCTTTTTTCACCACCCTGTTTTTTATTTGCCTATCCTTGTTAAACAATTCATAAGGGCACACCCGTGAAGGTATGGAATCTAATGGTTTATGTACACAGTTCATTTGATTTAAAGATTAACTCTGAACATAATCAAGGGACAGATTTTAAATTTGCCATCAATTATGATTTTTGGTCTCATCTGCTGCTTGAGAATGTCACTGATATTTTAAAACAATCAGATGAATGTTAACATGAAAGTAAGACAATTAAGAAGGCTGTTTGGTATGTCCTCTATCTTTATTTGAAGTTGATATCCCTTAATAATTACGAAAATGTCATCATGTATCTATTGTGCTTTATGTTTTCAAAATTTTGTGAAGGAAATGGGGAAAATAAAAAAAAATGTTTACTTTTACCATTTCATTCCCAAAATTTTGTAAGCAAGAAGAAAGATGAATACAATGTTAAATTGTAATTATTTATGAAAACATGTGAATTGAAAATGAAAACCAAAATCAAACCAAACACCCTGGTAAGTTAGTATTTAGTTGATGACTTTCTTATACCATATAATATATTGGTTCATAATTCATAAGTGAATAAATGTAAACCAGGAGATTTCTGCTTAATCATTAAAATATGGGAGCCAGAATATCAAGTAAAATTTTAACTAAAGTATATTCATTTCAATAAATATGAAGTGATTAAATTGATGCCTGCTTCTGCATATGTTTTTCTTACCTATTTGAAATGACTTGAAACTATGTTGTGCGTTTTTTAGTCATCATGGAATTTAACTTGGTTTGGTTGACATGGAAACCTTTTTCATAATAAGTCAGCTTGCTAAATAAATCTGTTTTAGTGCATTTGCATTGGAGTTAATCACAAAGATATAGATGCAATATAAGGTTTACATTGCATGGACCAAGAATATGATATCCGTGTTAATTTCAAGTAGTGATTTAGATTTTGTAACCAAAAAACGATTAAAAATGTGCCCAATGAGAGGTAGATGGTGTGTCATGGCTCAACAAGTTTTAGTCACACGAACAGCCTATCTATTTGCCCTCTAGTGCAAGATTGCATATACATGTAACCCTCCCCTAACTTCACATTAATGGGATCCTCGTGTATTAGACTGCTTCCTTTTTTATGCCACTCAAGGTATCATTTAACCTTTGTGTATCATGTTCAATACTGCCTGAGTCTTGGCAAATTTTGAAAGCTACAGGATTTGTATAGGTTAAGATACTTTGAGTTAAATAATAACAAATTTTTATATGGTTATGAATTTTCAAGTTTGATAAGATAATTGATATACAAGACGAATCAACTATTTATTTCTCATTACATTACAAATCGGCTATTTAATCAAGTACAAGTGTACAACATATTCTTGAAAGTTTAACTACTAGAAATGCTAATTGTATCTGTCACAGTTTGGGCTATACTTTATATGTTAACACTTTAAAGTCAGCTTATTTCTTGACCATGATAAAAAGGTGCCAATTTATTTTGTTATGAAACTTGTTTGCATCAATTTGAAACTATGGGGTACATTATTGCAGTTTAAACTTGAGCGCCAAAGTCAAACTCAGCTGAAACTAAAGGGACTAAAGTGTAATTAAGCTAGCTTCTTTTCTTTTTTCCTTTTCTTATGGTTGTAGGTGATGATTTGATTAGCCTATTATAGTTTTTCAACAGTAGGCGTCTCCAGTACCCTGATTTATCGATCTAGCCACAGGTCTTCTAAAATTCAAATATGAAAGTTGCAGAGTATTTCGAAAATTGCAATATGATACCTATTAGTTAGTTGAAACAGGAAAAAAATTGCCTTGTTTATACTGACAGCATTAGGAAATATTATGCTTTGGTTCTTTTACGCATGAGAAGTGGATATTTGTGTTTGTTGACACATGCAATTCCATTTCAGCAAATCTCGGAATGTGGAGGAGATTTTGACTATTGAGATAAAACCTGGCTGGAAGAAAGGAACAAAGATTACCTTCCCAGAGAAGGGTAACCAGGAGCCTGGTGTCATCCCAGCAGATCTTATTTTTGTGGTAGATGAGAAACCACATGCTCTTTATAGAAGGGATGGCAATGATTTGGTGATCAATCAGGAGATAACCCTTCTTGAGGCCCTTACAGGTAAAACGTTGGATCTCATCACCTTGGATGGAAGGAGTCTCATGATCCCGTTGACAGATATTGTCAAACCAGGTGCTGAGGTTGTTGTCTCTAATGAAGGAATGCCAATATCGAAAGAGCCTGGGAGGAAGGGGAATTTGAGAATCAAGCTTGACGTCAAGTATCCTTCAAGGCTAACTGCAGAGCAGAAGTCTGATCTGAGGAGAGTTTTAGGTGGAATCTCATAAATATTTTGAGTTTGGTGTTTTGTGTCACCGGTGAATGCACATTGTATATATATCATGTGCATTCTGTTGATGCATGTGAATTACAGGAATACTCCACGGGTTGAACTGAGTATAAAGGGCTAACATACGATGGGCCCATAACTAGACATTTGGACTTTTTTGCAGGTTAGGAAACATAAACGACTGTTTGGAAATGAGTGGAAGCGTTAATCTTAGTGAAACAAATAGGTAGGTAAATTCAACCTGGCTTCCACCTGTTTGCATCAACTTGTTTTGCCTTTTTATTAAACTCTTGCAGATTACTAGTCTTGATAGGATCACAATGAGTGTTGCTCATACCATGAAAATTGTATATATTGATTGTTTATTTATTGAAGGTTCCTTTATTGACATTCTGTTCTTTTAAAATTGGAAGTACAACACGGAATCGTGGTCTATGCTCATATATTCTGCCATAAAAACGATGTATAATCGGCAAATTTATCTTTCGATTTTTCTTCGTTGATCAAATGTTGTGCGTGTACTTTAAAAATGCATTCTCTCAAGTTCCCGTACGTTACATATCGTGAACATGTAGGAACACTTTATGTATGATCTCCACCTGAAATATCGTAGCAAAGTGTATTTATATTTCTTTTCCAAGCTAGATAATCCATACTTGTGATTGTGCTTCGTGGGTGAATGATTGGCGCAAAGGAATAAGTGTGGCTCCATTGTACTTTCAATTTCTCTATTATTCAAAGCAGGGGGTTTAAATTAAGTCTTGTATGAACAAGAGAAAGCATGGTAATGGTATTGATACTCTTGCTTAGGTTAATATATTGCGAAAATTGAAGAGCCATTTGGTCCCCGATAAAATACATTGTTCAGTTCAATAGAACGTTTATTAGTGTCCAACAGTTTGAATTTTGTTTCCGCGTGTATCCTCTGAAGACAATCCTTTTTAAAAGAGTCAAAGGGCATTCTCTCCCAGTATTTGAAAATAATTTGAATGCACTTTTCTCATTTTAAATGGATAAATAAGGATTAGGCACGGCAATCTAACCCGCCTCCGTGGGTACTTGCCCAAACCCGCCCCGATTTCGATGGGAAAAACCCGTGTTTATCGTGTTCGGGTTCGGATTTTTCCCGATTGATAAAATCGGGGAGGGGGGGGGGCCCGCCCCGCTTAATAATATAATTAAAAATTTATATATATATATATATATATATATATATATATATATATATATATATATATATATATAAATCAATATTATAAATATTTATATGTAAAAATTTATATTAGTTTACTTTTCTTTTATTTTTTTAAAATTGTTCATATTTATTTAAAAGAAAAAAAGAAGAAAAAAAAATAAGAGTGAGGACGGGGCGGGGAATCCCGAACCCTGCCGGGGGCGGGGATGGGGACCCAGATTTTGTCCCCGGCGGGTATCGGGGGCAGGGGCGAGGACGGTTTAAATTTGCGAGACGGGGGCGGGGAACGTAAAACTCGCCCCCGCCCCGCCCTGTTGCCATGCCTAATAAGGATATGATTTTCATTAGTTCATCAACCATTAATAAGCTAACAGCTCTGCGATCAAATCCAATCCATCAACTTAAGTAGCATTATATGTAGTAATCATATGGCACGTTGGGTGGGTAGTTCAAGCAATTTTGGGCTTGGAGTAATGGTTAAGGCCTTTGTATATTGCTTCAGCCTTCAGGTATACTTTTAGCCGAATAATTTTTGGAAAAATATTTTGGACATCTAAGAGGTGTTTACATCTTGAGGGATAGAATGAGAGGATAGATAAATGATTGGTGATATGTGTACAAGAAAAGAGAGAGAGACAATTTAGAAGTGTTTCATTTATTTAGGTGTCTAAAAGAAAACAGACCCATAATTTTTACATTTCCATGTCTATTCTCTATTTCATTTTGCTATGGATCATCACCAGGTAGTTGGGCTTTGTCAATGTAGCTCAGGATTGATTGAACTAGGCCCATGTTTATATATAATGCTCTTCCAAACATATATTAACGAAACACTCTTCAAGACAATAAATAAATAAAATTGAACAAGCTTCCCTTATATGTATTTTGATTTTACACATTTTTTTTATATGTTTGATGATTTTACACATCTTAAACTATTATAAATGTGTTTTAATAAAATTATTGACAGTTAATTTCCTTATTTTATCGTCTAGTTGTACTTTTAATTTGTCATAGTCTAACTAATTGATAAAAATGAATTATTAATTTGACTATAGTATATATATTTATAAAAATTGTGGCTACATAAACCAAAAAAAAAAAAAATGTGGCCAGTGTAGTTTAACTCCTTTTTTTGCCTAGGGTAAAGAAAACCTTATTTATGAGAAATTGAGAATATTCTTCATTTTTAGTTTCGTTTGTTTTGGATTCTAGGTGTACTATCTTTGACAATATATGTAACTAACAGTGAAGGCTTTGGTATAATAGAATTTATTGGCATTGCTGAATTTTCAAGAAATTCAGCCAGATTTGGTTTGATTCTCTGATTGGACCACTGCCACAAAATCCCAATAATATTGAGAAAGCAATTTTCGTCTCATCACTTGTCTCTTTTCCTTCCGTTATTTTTATGGTTTGGTTTTTGTCTTCGCCTTTAAGTCGTGATATATGGTTTGTAATATTCTCCTCTAGCGTCATTGTCTCATATATTTATGGATTTAATATACACTACCACACACCCAGAAAAAAAAAATCATATATATATATATGCATGTCAGCCACCAAAAAAAGATAAATATCCCTGAAAAAGTTTATTTAACGACAAGAATCATATTTTTAAAAATGGAAATATGTCACGAGTGAAAATATTAGTCAATCCACGGTTCTCTTTTGTGCCTTGCATTTTGTTAAATTATTATCTTAACCACACAGTGCTGGCTAATGTGCTTTCGGAAAGCTGATTCTCTGTGCTTGGCTGGCAGAATATTCTGTGGTTACAAAATGTAAAGAAAAATCCTATATATATATAATAGGTTATGCATTCATATTGTATTCACTCGTAAACTATCATATGCATAATGATCTTGTTGATTTAAAGTCAATAGTAAGTTATAATGAGTTGAAAGTGTATGTGTATAACAATTAAACTTAATATATATTATTTTATTTTTATCTCTTTTTCTTTTTATTTATTTCTATTTGTCTCCTGTTTCATACACCTCAAAAGTACGTTAGTGTACAAATATCATTACTTAAATGTAAAACCTACAAAGACAAACCACGTGTTCAAGAAGTATGATTGTCTTTTTTTGAAGGAATCATATTTTCTTTCTTTATCATAACATGGCTCAGGATTCAGTTATATATTTATTAGCTCGGGTATCTTGTCATGATATTTTTAATTGCCACTAGAAGATTTGTAGCATGCATGCTAGGCAATCCAATTGATGTTTTACCTCTGTTCTTCTTAGTCTTTGTGACAACTTTTTATCCTTTGAGATGTTCTCACTTCTCACACCTTTTTCCTCTTTTCTTTGTGGTTGAAATAAAGGTTGAGACTAGGAGAAATGATATCACATTAAATAATGTGTGGTAAAGGAAAAAACTGAAGTGTGAAAGTTGATAGCGATTTACATAAAAGAAAAAAGGCCTCCCACACGATTCCACTTGCACAAAGCAAATCTTTTTCTTTTTGTTTTTTCCACAGTGAAGTGATTTTTCTGTGTAAAGATTCCTTTGTGCATGGAAAGGATGTTATACGAGAAAGTTGACACCACGTTTGTCGTATAAAAGTCCAAAGTTGCAATGAGAATGAAAAGAAAAACAATTGTACTGCGCCAAAATAATGTCACAACATAAATTACTATTCCACTCCACTTTTCTACACGAGGGGGAATAGAGAGTAAAATAGAAATGGAATTGAGATTCTCAACTAGGAAGTACTCTGCATTTAGAAAAGGAAAAAAATGATAAGAGAAATAGAGAAGAAAGAAAAAAGAAATGGAATAAAAAAGAAGAAGAAGAATAACATTCCATTGCTGTTTACTTCCCATTGGTATATTTCTCATATGGTCTAATCTGTTTACGTACAACACAGTGCTAGATAATATTAAAACTATAAAGCTATATGATATGCATCCTAATTATATTACATATTAACTTTCAACAGCGGATATATATATATATATATATATATATATATATATATATATATATATATATATATATATATATATATATATATATAAAAGCATTAAGTTGATGGCATATTGAGCCAGTTTGTTTTAATTTTAAAAAATATTTTTAAAAAAATTTCTAAAAAGGTATTTCTTTTAAGATATAAATAGAAATTACCTCTTAAAAAGTAAAAAAAATAAAAATTTACTTTTTAAATAAACAGTTTAGACAAACATTTAAAAATAAAAATGAAAACTGTTTATTTTATTAAAAAAAGAACATTTTTTTTATAAATTATTTTAAACAAATTAACGGCCATTAAAAGTACCATCTCAATTCCCTAATCGATCAAAGAAAAGAAATCAAAACTGAACAGCGCCAATTCAAACATTGGGTATGCACTTCTCTTTTCAGGTTGCACTATGGCTCGGAAATTTTTAGTTTAGTCCTTAGTTGCTTTCCCTAGCTATGGTGACATCTTGAGCCTTTAAAGAATAATTTTTATTTTAGAATTCACATTTATCTAATCTTTAACTAAATCACAATAACTAATATGAGTAATTATATCCGTTAATTTTATTAGGTTTATAAAGTAAAATTATAATATATCAATTATATTTTTCTTATTTATTATTAACAAAATTTATGAGAAAACAGATAAAGGTATTATTTTATATCAAAGCTTTTGTACAATAACAATATAAAATTGATACATGAGACTTTGAGAGTTCAGAAAGTGGGAAAACGAACATTTATTTATTAAATTCTCTTTTTATTATTGACAACAAAAAATACATATTCTTACAATTTTTAATAAGACAAAAAAATGAAAAACAAAGTTAATATTTTATAAAAAATTATAAAGTGTCTTATAAAAATAATGGTTATTTCTTTCTAAATTGTATCATACAATAAGAATTTAAGTGAGTAACAAAATAAAGTAATTAAATAACATATAATATTAAAAATCCCACATTGACTACATATGTGATCATAAAAATATGTATAAATGAAAAATAATTCTTACCTTACAAGCAATGATATAGTCTTAAGCATGGATTGATGTAGAGGTCCTATTGTTGAAGAGATACCAAAACAAATATTATTTAATTTACATAATATAAAAAAATTACATAATCAAATTATATAGAAAACAAATTAAATATAAACAATTAATTAATAATTAATTTTTTCACTAGTCAACAAAAAGTTATTCATAATTTTAAGAAAATAAATTAATATGTAAAGAAGAAATTGTGATATATTATTAAGTTATTTATTTTATTTCTTAGTGTGAATTTCCTTAATCCCTTGTTTGGTTAGATAGAAATAAGAGAGAAAGAGTAGAATTGAGAGAGCGAAAATAAGATTAATTTTGATAGAGTAGAAATAGTGACGGTGGAAAATATAAAATGTGTGGACCCACCACGTAATATTTCCACGCTGTGATGAATGGAAATGGTGAAGGAATGGCTTTGTCCATCACATTTTGTTGCAATTTTTACTTAACCGCTAGAAATTTTACACTTATAATGCTTTTTAATTGTTTGTGGCGGTCAAAAGTTGTCTGAGTTTCTTTTAATTCTTTATGAAGTACAAGCAGCTTATAAACCGACAAAATGTATAACAGGTTAAAGAAATGGTCTAATCGATTAAAATTTAAAACTTATGTATGATTAAAAATAAATTATTTTTAAAAAATAATTATATATATTCTTTTTATATTGATCACTTCTTAATTTTTCTTCAACCAAACAATTAATTTTCTTTTCTATTTTTGCCTATTTTTTCTCATCTACTTTCTTCTACTCTATTTTTCACCAATTTTTTTTCTTTGTATCAAACACATCCTAAATGTTATAATAAAATCATAAATAAGGGTTACATTTAATTTTTTTTCTTTTCTCTTTATTTCTAATTTTTTAGTTCTCTTTCTATTTATATATTGTAACTTATCTTATATAGTTAAAATCTCGAAATCAAATCGTGAACCTTTACCTTTCTCCTATAAGTTTCTTTGAGATGTATCACATTATTGATTCATTTTTTCGTTGCATAAAGTATAGTGATCTCTAAGGATAACTCATAGTCTTGTATGAATATATGTTTAGTCATTTTTTTAGCAAATTTGTTTAATTGTGGGTGCATTTTTACACTTTTAAGTTTGGGAATCAAAGTCAAAAGTAATATTTAAATAATTATGAGGGCATTATTTTTTCATTTCTCCTACGGCACCAAAAAGAAAATCAAGGCTAGCCTTGCTTATAAGTTATTTTTGTAAAGTTGAGTTATACCCATAACTCATTTCCTTAGATTGTATCAAAGTTTATCATAGTGAGTATCATTGAACTTATCGAGCCACCTTATATCTAGTTGTTATTGAGCTACTTGTAGATGTCCATTTTTTACAAACTTCACACCTAAGATGTCTAGTTCTTAATGTGAGAGGTGTAAGATAGAGGTACCAGAACAATTATAGATATGGGAAAAATATTATATATAAATGGAAAGTAATCTTCATCTTACAAGTCAGTATTGTATGATTGAGTTAAACCAAAAACCTAATTTGCTAAGATGATATCAGAGTCTATTATAGCGATTGTTATTGACTAATTTTCTAAGATGATATCAAAATCTATAAATTATAGCGATTGTTGTTAGATTTATCAAGCCTCTTGCTATCAAGATTGTTTGCATATGTCTAGTCCTACAAATTTCATGTTCAAGATTGTGTAATCCTTGACATGAAGGGATTGTGTTAAATATTTCACATTGACTAATATAGTATGGTAAAAATAGTGTCTATATATATATATATATGTATATATATATATATATATATATATATATATAATTAAAATATAATATATAAGTAAAAAATAATTCTTATATTTTAAATTAATTTTATAAAATTGAGTTACATGTAAACAAACAAACATTGTAAGATATAATTTAAAGAAAGGAGTTAAATATATAATGTTTTAATTAATTACCTAGATCTATGGTGATGGCCCATGGTGAATATCATTTTTCAACTTGCCCGTGTTAAAAGTCCACCTTACCTAGCTAGTTTATGTAGCATTATTGTGGTTGTCTTGTCTAGTAGTAGTAGCTAGGCATCTAGTTACCCCGGAATCTAAGATAGGAGATTTTTCCAAGCAGAATACTCCAGATATATAATAGGCATCACCAAATCCAAGATCTATCCATGATTTTAGATTTTAGTTGAGACAGGTAATGATGCCATATATTCACACTCCATGCAAATTTAGGTTTGGACTCCATTACTGAATGTTTGGTCTATATTCAAGTTTGGATTCGTAATAAATACATCAATGAGAGGTGAAATAAATGAACTTTGTCTGTTCAATTTACCGGAATTAATTTCCTCAGTTCACTACAAAAAATGTTATATATAGTGACATACAAAAAATGTCACTATAGAAACAATATATGTAAATATATGTTTATTTAATATATAATACACACAATTTTAATGTTGATTTTGAATGAGATTTAACAACATATTTTGTGTGTCACTATAACCTATACTTATACTTTTTAATAATATACCAACATATATTATAGTTATTATATGAGTAAAAGTAAATTTTTAATAACATGTATAATATTACTATAATGTAATGTATCATTATATGACAATTTTCTTGTAATATTTATGTAATATGGAATTGTTAAATTGTTTTTACGCTCTCATTTGATACGTCTTGTGTGTGACCATAACATTCATTTATGACTGTTGGGTATGTGTTCTTCGCACCCGCCGCATAAGTTGATCTCAACCTTTTACTTTTTTGTGATTCATTTGCGTAAAGATTAAAATCTCATCATTAGAGAGTGAGAAAGAGAAAGTCACATTATTAAACAGTTTACTTTTAAAATTACTCTTTTTTACACCATACTTTTAAAATTACTAAGTTTGAATAATTTTACAAAAAATATAATATTAATATAAAGTTAGTTACATTTAATGAGTATGACTTTCATATTTATAGTGATATTATAAAATGTCACAAATATTTTTTTTATATATAATTGTAGTTCACTAAAACATAAATATCTAATTAATATTTCTTTAAAAATGCACTAATTCAGTAATTTTAAAATTAAACTAAAGTCTATTTTCCTTATAATAAATGTCGTATAAAAAAATTAGTTTAAAATAAGGGTCATTTTAATTTTTAATAAAATATTAATTATCTTTTCACTTATATTTTTAAAAATATTTTTTATCACTATAAGTTACACGTCAGTGATGCACAAATGGACATTTTATGCTTACGTGACTGCCATGCGGCAATTTTTTTCATCCTTAAAAAACTTTCTAAGTATGATCATAGTCATTATAAATTTAAAGTTACATTTTAGTTTCTACAAATTTTAAAAGTTTGTGTACCTGTCTGAGGGTACACTCGTAGTCTTCTAGGTGGTGAAGGGCCGAACGAATACTTCTGGTGGGCGCTTCAGAGGGGGGGAGGTACCTGCAAAAGGCACTCCGACGCTCAAGTCAGGACAGACACGATTTTCTAGGATAATTAATGAACAGTGACATACATTGTTACGTGTGATCTATTTATAATACCTGACATGAGCCTGAGCATGGTGAGCCTTCTCTGACCCTTACCAAATTAGGTAATACGATGTTAATCGGCTGATTATGCCTTAATCATGTACTTGTCCTTGCTAATCATGATCATTGTTGTAATCTGCTTTTGCCTTTCAGCTCGTTGTCGAGCCGACAGATAAATGCTTAGGTTACTAGGTGTGTTCGGCCGTTGGCCGGACCGAGAGACATTTGTTCGACTATCCAAACCCTATCGGAATCCGCCCGAGCCGATACGCAACGCCTGGAAACGCATCGTGGTGCTATTCTTATCGGTCATCGACCAGGCCAAGGTTGCTATCGAACTATTCTCCGCCTTCGACTGCATGCCGAGCCGATGTTAACGTGGAGGTTCATGGCTATTTCTAGTTCGCGTGGCTGTCTGACGAAATGGCACGTGTTGGTCCACGTGACCGATAGGATCCCTCCGATACAGTTTGGTTTTAGTCCTCTTAAAATTTATATGTTTGATTTTAAATTCTGGTAAATTTGAAGTTTTATTTTTATTCTTAATTTAGAGTTTCATTCATTGATATTTTCATCTCACAATAACATAATACAATATTGTTCAAATCATTATTAGTGACTAACGACGTCAAAATTTAATAAACACATTATTCGACACACTTTAATAGCTATAGACACATGCTCACAACTATAATTCTAATTCAACAACTTCTGCAAAAATCTATTTCTAAATAAATGGCACCAAGTGTTGTAACTTTGTTTATCGGGTTTTTAAGAGCATATATAAGAGGTTTTAATATTTTAATATGAATTTAGGTCATTGATTTATCATTATATATAATATAAGGCAATATGGTTTCACATCCACCTTTATCAGTGATCCAGAATAAAAGTTTGAATATATATTTTAAAAATAATTAAATTGGTCATTGAATTAGTGAAATCAATGACTTAAGGTTAAATAGTCTAATTGTAGTTCAGTAAAAAAAATATATAATTGTGATTAATTAATTAATAGTTAAATATGTATAATTAGTCATATAATACAATAAACGATATAAAACAAAGATAACACAATATTCATGACTTTGTAATATTATTAGTTCTTTTGTAATATTATTAGTAGAGTAAATGTGAAAAGATTGATACATGTGTTATTATTCCTAACGAACTTGAAACTTTGTTACGATCATTTAAGTGAGCTTGAATCTAAATTGACTAAGATCACATATATGATATAAATTTATAATAACTTGATTGGTTCTTACGCTTTACAATTCAACAACTAAACATAAAAAAATATAACTCTAATTACTTTTGATTACCATGCAAACGATTCCTAGATATACATGCAATAATATATATATATATATATATATATATATATATATATATATGTGTGTGTGTGTGTGTGTGTGTGTGTGTGTGTTTGTTTGTATGTGTGGGTGTGTGCGCGCACGCATGTGTGTCTGTGTCTATATGTGTATATGTATAGGAAAGATAATCAACTAAAATCATAAATGTTCATCAGTGGAACTACAACATAAATCTTGTACGCATATATATTTACAATAATCCAAACTAAAAACATAAATTTTAAGTTATTGATTAAGCAACAATTATCTTTAGCTACATCAAAGTAGCCCAAAAGAAATATCGTCATCCTTCGGCATGGCTTTCAAAACATGCACATCCTCTGATCTATTCCAGCCCTACTCCCATAAAAAGTATGATCATCATAGTCTAACCACAAAAAAAATGCAAGAGTAAACTTGGATTCAAAAAGAAACAACATAGTATAAAAGTATTAAACTAATTATACAATAACTCAACATCCACAAAAGCCTAAGGCTCAGGTTAACAATATAGATCAACATACCAACATAGTTTTTACAACTTAACAACATGGCAACAATTCAATTTACAACACAATCATACAAATTATCAACTTAACATATGAACAACACAACTTTTCAGTCACAAAATATGTACCACTCAACAACTATATGACATAGGTGAACAATTTAAGTAACTTGACCCTACTGAATCAACTTAATATTGTGACCTTTTTGTCTTACTAGATCAACAACAATTTGGATATCAATCCACAATACAACATGATTTTTAGGATTTCACCACTTAAATTAAGAAAGTTTAGTATTCATGTCAGGAATTGAACAAATTGGATGTGAGCTTAACACGACCTTAGCATGCATAACTAAGTCTTGTGGAATTAGCCCGTTGATTACCTTTCAAATATTGTGCCCTTTAGTACTTAGTCAGGGATTTTGGCCTCTATCCTTATACTTTACTCAATTGATCACTTTATATATGTATGGCTCAATTTTGCCCCACATGGTTAAACTAATCACTTTTAATCAGTATAGCTCAATCTGACTCTTATATTGTATTAACTAAAGACTTAGAGGAGACTAACACTCCACTTCAATAGATAATTATACTCAATAAGGGTTTGTCAACAACTAGGCTTATAGAGAACCACAAACATCATATCCTCGCATTGGGATATTCATCTTTTTAAAAAAACACCTCTCCTCTAGTTCTAAATCAATCAACATAGTACAATTACATGCATTAAGCATTTACAAAATAGCTACTTTCAGCCTTACACTTCATAACACTCTACTACAGTTCAACTTTCAATTTTAAGCAACTTAAAGATCAGTATACATCATCCCAAATCAATGCATAATGAACTAGAATCATATATCAACATACATCATTTGAGTTCTTTAATCTATTAAATACATGCTTGTAGACCCCTAAAATTGTCCGGGTCGGAAATAAGACTCAAAGACTCTCGAAGACCGAAGGAAAGTCAGCCGGAAGGACTCCTGGAAGACCCTAGGATGATTCTTTGTAGGTCTAGAAGTCTTAGAGTAGCTTAGAATAAGGGTGTGTGAGGATTGGAGCTCAATACGCCCTCCTAGAGGTTCAGTACGGCCGTACTGAGCCATTTGAACTACAATACGGCCATAATGAAATCAATACGGCCGTACTGAAGTTTTTGAACTTCAGTACGGCCGTACTGAATTCAGTACGGCCGTACTGTAGTTCAAAAACTCAGTACGGGCCGTATTGACTCCTTAGGCCGTACTGCGCCTCAATCCTATAAATAGGACGTCATTGGCTCGTCCTTCCACACATTTGGAGCATTTCTCCACCCTCTGGCTGAGTATTCTTGGGTTTTTGAGCTATTCTCTGCCCTAGAAATCTCTCCGAGAGCTGATCCGACTAAGTTCTTGAGTTCACGAGCCTTTAGCTTGAGACTCGAACAAGTCGAAGGGAAATCTCTTTGATTTCCATAGTTAATATTTATTTTTAGGGAAAGGAGCGAGCGAACGTGTAGTAGGAAGGAGTGCCAAAAAGCCTCCTAACTCCTTTTTGAATATATAAAAGCTCGCTTCGAAGGTTTCTTTCCAAATCCTTTCTTTTACCGCTTTCATTTATCGCTTTTTGATTGTTGCATTGCACGTTTATAGCTTTCATCATGTAGATAGTTTACTTATAATCGTTCTAATAAATAGGGGTAGTTTAGTAATTTTACGCTATTATTTATGAAATAATCCGTCATAGGGAACCCGAAAGGGGCGTTGTGGGGTGCTAACACCTTCCCCACACGTAATCGACTCCCTTACCCAACTCTGGTTGTAATGGCCAAAGTTGATTTGCGAAAATCAATTGCCTTATGTCTTTTTCCAATGTTTTGAGTAAAACATTGGTGGCGACTCCAAGAACCCCTTTTTGCGAAAACCACTAATCCATGGAGGGTCCCGTTTGGGATTAACACGGATTGGTGAGAATCATTTAATAAAATTGTTAGTTCGATGAGGTCTCAGTTTGAGAATAAGTCGTTCTAACAATCCATCATTTTTCAAAACTAAAAAAAAGAGTCCAACCATCGTCGCGAATGCCAATGTCCGTTTCGGCGGGTGGCGACAATGCTCAATACTTAGTCAAATAACATTCAAGTTTTCATTTGGCAACCAACGCTTCACACCATTCTCCTTGCTCTTGACATCATTGAGGCAGAGAGTTAGTGCCCTTGTCAATCATGCCTAAAGTAGCTAAACCTATGCCCGACTTCATTCAGGCAAAGAGTCTTTGGCTAACTCACATTCGACGTCATTCAGTCTACACCCGACATCATCTAGGAAAATAGTTATTGCCTTGGTCACACCTAATGCTCCTCAATCCACACCCAAGGTGACTAAGTCAAAAATCTCTCTTCTAACTCATACACGGTTCTCAAGCTTGGCATCATTAAGGTAGAAAGCTTGTAGCCTACATCACTCTTGGTTCCATAAAGCTACATCTAGCCTGATAGTGATTTCTACACTTGGTGGAATCTCATTTTGGCTCAATCCACCTCAAACTCAACAAATTACCAACATGCAATGCATAATAACACAACTATATAGTTCAAACAACTCAAATTCAGTAAGTTCTCTAGGGAACTCCACTAGGGGACCCTCTAGGGAACTACACACGATACCACCAACTCTTCGATTCTCAACTCAACTACTCATTGACTCTGGGGGGAAGGGTCCTAGTACTCATTAGTAGACTCATAAGAAGAACAAAAAAAATTCTGGCTCCATAACTTTTCTCTCTAACTTCTCTATAGTTTTCTTAAGAAATGAATTTATAAAGTTCACATCTTAAGATAAACCTTATATATCCCCCCCTAAATGGTCAACTAGACATCAACTCAAAATAACTCATAAACAACAAAAACTCATAAGAATTTCTAAATCCTCAAAGTTTCACATAAATAAACAACTAATCACAACAACAATTAAATTATTAAAATCAACAATTACTAAAAAAATTCACAGTATTACAAAAATCACATCAACTTGACTAAGACTATATATATGAGACAAAATTTCATCAATTTATTGTTTTTGTATGATCTCATCAACTTATTGTTTTTGTTTGACAAATAATCAACCTTATTTATTAACATGATATATTTTAATATTAAATCTTAAAATAAACATAAAACCTAAATTAATGTATTATATATATATAACATAATTTTAAATATAAAATTATATTATTAAAAAAAAATTAGTATTAACTTATAATTGTTAAAAATTTAAATTTTTTAAGAAAATATAAGACATCAAATCATTAGACAATGTATTACTAGCATTTTCAAAAACATATGTCATAAGGTTAAAGTTTAACACAAATAATGTCCCTTTATATAAAGTTAATTGAATAATGTTTGGTAATGAATTTCTAGTTGAACCAACAACTATGGTTTAAACAATATTACTCTCTATCGTGTTTTTATAAACCTTAAATTTGAAGTGTTGTTTGGTCAATTTTATAAAATCAAATTATAATATGTAATGACCCGTCATAGTCACCACACTTTGTAGAATCACTAACATTAGCAACTGGAGCTAAGTTACTAGACTGTACAAGATTAATAAAAGAAAATATACCATACATATAAGTATCATGAGTATATAAGAACAAATCAAACAAATATAAACATGATATATATATATATAGTCATCCCAAAATAATCCTCTATCCTAGTGTCGGTGACGCACACCTATACAAGGTACATCAGTAGTACCGCCATCAAAAAAATCACAATCCCTGTTCGCATCAGCTCCTCAAGCCTATCCCTAATCTACTCTCATACAACATATGATCATCGTAGTCCAAACCACCATAGAAACAATAAAAGGTAAGCTAGAGTTTAAAAATATATATATATAGAAACACGTCTATAATATACAATAAAGCACTAGATATCATGTATGAAAACTAATCACATCTCAACCAAGCATGTACCTCACCCAATCATGTCCCAAAAGACATCAAATGCACATGAACACATGAACACATCTCAACAGACATCATATGGAAACACATTGACCAATGTGTCATCACGCATTAACCTACGAAGATCGCCTAACAACATGAGTAGTCTAGGTGATTTTCACCCTACCGAACCAACTCAATCGTTTTCACGCCTGAAGCACTGGCTTGATCACAACAAAATGGAATATCAATCCCTCCTTTGGTTTCTCGGGTCTCATCACTTACACTAGGAAAGTCCAGTTCCACCGTCAAGAGTAGTATAGTTAGGTATGGGCTTACCACAACCTTGACATGCATTACCAAGTCACATATGGAATTCGTCCACTGATTATCCTCAAGGAACCACACAACCTTTCCAGTTATTTGGTTAAGGGTTGTATCCCTCGAACTCCTACCTTACTCAACCACTAACTAAGGATTTAGAAGAGACTCGACACACCTCAAAACCTACTCCAAGAGACACACCTATTCAAGGAGGGTTTTCTAAACAATGGCCTACCCGAGCACCACTCCAAGATACCCTATGTGGGATCTTCAGTTTTCAAAATAATTTTCTCTCCTCAAATCCTAAGCTAGCCATCATGCTATAATGCCACACCGCATTCTCAACATCCACACAGTACCATACATCTACTATATACATTACATCTAGTCAATGTATATAGAGATCTATACCATCAATCATGTACAACATACCAATGCTTAACATCTCAACCAATAACAGCATACCAATGTTTAACAATTCATACAATAATAGCATATCAATGCTCCACAATTAATTCAACATAGCATATCAATCATATAAAGCATATCAATGCTTATCACCATTTCAAGTACACAAGGATAGCATTCCAATGCTTATTATCATCATCCAATAACACACAACATGCAATAGACACAAGCATTCTATTCATGTTCACAAATTTCACCTATCACACAACTTGTATCACATGCAATTTATCAAAAACACTTATTACTACACTGATAACCTTCACCTAAAATAACCCATATGGAGTTCTACTACTCAAATCATTCTCATCCTTATCTCATATGAAATATAAGAAGATTTCCTAAAACTCTCATGAAGACACCAAGTCCTAATTCCATCATCTACCTTGTTAAAAATTGTAAAAACCACAACCATTCTCCTAAATGTTGACAGCTTGATCTTTGCTCACTAAAAAGGTCATAACTGAAGCTCTAGATCTCCTTTTTGGGTGATTCTAGCGCCATTGGAAAGCTAACATCCAAGACTACAACTTTTATGAAGACCTCAAGACCAAATTTTGTCATCTACCCTCACCGCTGCAGCGCTCATATCAACGTTTTAGCCCTGAATTTCTGCTAACTCAGTTTCCTTTCAAAGGCCATGGCTGTGAATCCACGGCCATGGTTGCAAGTTTCTGCCACTCCATTTTTCCCCTATAGCCATGGCTGCAAAACCATGACCATGGCTTCAAGTCTCTGCCACCACATATTTCCCTCGCACGACCATGGCTGCAAGTCTTAGCCACCACATTTCCCCCTCCCCCTACGACCAATGACGGATCCACGTATATGATTGTGGGGGCAGTTGCCCCCACTAACTTTTCAGTTTTTTTCCTTTTAATATATATAATATTATATTATTTTTATTTAAAATCTAAAAATAGAAGAAAAAAAAATTAAAAGAAAATTAAAATTTTATAAGATTATAACTGAATTTGAGTCTTGTTACGATTATCTTTGTGTGAGAAGAAAGATTTAAAAAATATATTTTAATATATTATAAAAAGGTTTTAAAATAAAAACAAAGTTATTATGTATTTAAATTGTAAATCAAAATAAAAAAAATTATAAATTAATAATATATGTATTTTAAGTATAAAAAAAACTGTAAGTTGTTATTAACCTCTTTTTGGATATTTTATATCTTTTTTCTTTTTTCTTTTTACTTTTTCCAATTCTATTCATATTTTGAGATTTTCCTCTACCTCTAACATATTTTAAAGTGTAGAAGAGTAAAATTGGGGGAAAAAAAAAACAAACTTCTTCCATCTCTACTCCTTCATGTTTTAATAACTAAACGATACATTTAAAGTGATCTTTGAGGTTAGTGTATTTAAAGTTATTATTTTTATATTACTTTATTTGAATTATTTTTTTTATTTTCAATGAGAAATTCGATATTTTAATTTTTATTTACTCATTCTATTTTTATGTTTAGAATAAACATTGTATGTTATGAACATTACATTAATTAAAATTATATTTTCAAGTTGAATTATTTTTTCAAGTGATTGATCAACAACTTCAAGAGTTAAACAATCGTTTCATAGAAGCAAATATTGAGTTGCTTCTTTGTGTAACATGTTTAAATCCAAGATATTCATTTTCTGCATTTGACTGGGAGAAGTTGATTCGTTTTGCTCAATTTTATTCTTCTGAATTTTCTCCAGTTGAACTTTTGGCATTAGATAACCAACTTGAAAATTATTTCATAGATGTATGTTTTGACAGTGCTTTTTCAAAATTAGAAGTGGTGATCTTTCTATGAAGTTTGTGGAGACATGAAAACATGTTGAATATCCATTGGTGTATTTGCTTTTAAAGCTAGCCTTGATACTACCGGTGACAACTACATCAGTTGAAAGAGCTTTTTATACTATGAATATCATCAAGAATTGAATGTGAAATCGTATAGGAGATGAATGGTTAAATGATTGTTTAGTTACTTATATAGAGAAAGAGAGGTTTTTGATAGTATTAAAAATGAGCAAATTATTCAATATTTTCAAACTATGAAAACTCGTAGAGAATAATTATGATATATATTTGTCTTTATAGAAATTTTATTTTATATTTTAACAAATTTAAGTCTTTAAATATTTCCCCCACTATTTAAGTTTTCTGAATCCGTCACTGCCTACGGCCATGGCTGTGAATCCACGGCCATGGTTGTGAGTCTCAAAATTTCTAAAAATCCATGGGTTTCACCTTCGATTTTCACTCAAATCCTTCATAAACCTGTAATCCAAGGAGACTCAATCCATGCTACAACTCAAATGCAACACTATCAACCACATGCAACACAAAAGCTTCAAGAAGCATAACATGCATGCATCAAATTTTCAAGGAGATCATCAAGAACAACAAAGTTTCAACTTTCGCAAGCAAACAACTTCAATCCTTTTTTTCCCAGTTCAGATTTTCAGAATTCACACAAATTTTGAGTTCTCTACTCAATCAACAACCCCATAAATCATAAAAATCTAAGATTTCTAGCTTTCCTTACCTCAATCTCAAGCTCCACGAGGAAGAAGAAGAGAACAACGGAGAAGAAGAATGGAGAAGGAGAATCCGTGCAACTCTGGTGCTCAAAGTCCTCAACTTCCCCTATTGCTCAGTACCTTGGTGAATTCTAGCACAACGAGTGAAAGTAAGTGAGTGAAGGAAGAAAAGAAAAAATGGGAAGAGAAAGAAAGAGTAGAAAGAATAGAAAAGGGAATGAAGATTTTGGGTCTCACATAATATCTCTTGTCTTAATATTTTTTTACATGAAATAATCCTTATTAATGGATTTTTCTTGATTCAATAAGAATTTGGTAGAGTAAAAGTCTTATTAATATTAGGGGTAAATTAATCAATTTTCTTAATTTTAATAAATTAGATAATTAAATTTTATAAAAATAAAAAAAATGATTATGTTGATAAGATGAATATGAAAGTTAATGAAAATGATATTAGATATTTAAAAAAAAAACAATATTTGAAATCAAACTTTGAATTTTATGATAAAAAATCAAAATTTAAATTTTATAGAGATTAAAACCAAACTAATAAATTTTCAGAAAATTAAAACCAACCTTTTTGAATTTTATAGGAAATAAAATCATATTTTAAATAGTTTCTAAAAAGAAGCTTGTTATGTGACTACTGACTACCACATCAACCAAAATTGTGTGTGCGCAATGCTAGCGTGTAATTTTTGTAGTCTAATTTAATGGAATTAAAGACTTAGATTAAAAAAATATTTTGAATTTCGAGAGATCAAATCCAAACGAAATTATTTTAAATTATTTTTTAAAAAGTAATTGAGTAATATTTTTATTTAAATTTTATAAAGAAAAATCAAATAGAGCAATTTAATAAGTGTTGAGCCCCTGGTATGGGAGACACGGTGGTATAGATGGCTACATTAATTGTTTGACAGAAGATGAATTGAATCCATCTCAATAATGACAGATAAGGTGAAGAAGTAGCTATGCATATTTTGTCAGTTTTTGAAAATAGGTCTCAATTTCTGTTCTTTGCAGACAAATCTGTGTGCTTGCTGACGTTTTTTTTTTAGTTTGTCCATGGTGTATCTACCATTGATGGCAGTAATTAATTTTTTTGCTACGTTGGAGTTACTTCAAAAAGTAGGATAGCTAGTCCCAAAATTTAACGCGGCTACATACACAAGACAAGATTCGAATCGCTGATCTTGTTTAAGTTCACATAACATAAAGGAGTGGAATACAAACCTTGCTGTCTCTCAACTTTGCTTTATCCAGATTTTTTAATCTCCACCGTCCTTAATGTAATATTCTGCATTTTTATTAAATTATTTTTAATTTTATTAATTTATGTGTAGTGGTGATATTATTTAAATGTTAAAAATTTTAAAAATTTGAAATTTTTTTATGAGTTTTAGTTGTTTAAAAAAAATTGTATAAAGATCAAGTTTGATATGTAGGAAAAGATATATAAAAACTTTTTTACGAAATAAATTATTTTTTTAAAAAAATTATAAAGATAATCTAAAAAGAAACGATTTGGAGCTTCAAAAGTTCTTTCTTTTCTTAAAAATTTTATTGAGTGTCTACATTTCTCGGAGTGTGGCTAAATTGTTGTGTTAGGATTAAAGTGTTCGAGAATTGAGAATTCAGTTATAGTTGTCTTGTGTAGTTGATCGGGAGAAAACTCCATCTTCTCTTCCTCTTATTTTTGACTTAGCCTGTGTTTGCTAATAGCAAACACGCACTTAATTCTCAAGGATAAGTTAGTGTGTTTGATTTAATTGTGATGCATTAATTGTATAGTGCTTCAGTTCATCAAAATTCGTGGCTGAGATGTTGTTTACATGAGAGAACCTTGGTTGTGTTTGCTTGTAGGTTTTGGTAAGAATGAGAAAGAATTGGGTGATTTATACGAGTTTCTGTTGTTGCATTTTAGTTTTGGAGATGAAAAGGAGTTGTTGAATGTGTAAATATATTTTGTTTTGCATTGCATGCTTGGATTCTTTTAAGTTTCACATAGTTTTGACCAAAACATGCATGAATCTGTTTAGTACATAATTTATCATCATAAATTATCAATACATGTCATTTTAATCAATCAATTAAAGTCTTCATACTCAATAAATATCTAAACAATATCATTCATTGACGTTTATACGCAGTCATTCAAAATTCTCAAAAATTCATGTAGAACAACTCTAATGTTCAAAATATACAATTGCAATATTAGTTTAATCATCCACAATAAGAATCAAGACATATAATAGTAACATCATTCTAATTAATATTCATACATACAAAATTCCCTTCAAATAGATAACTTAAAGAGGTTTAGGGATTGTCCCCCTAGCCTTATTTCTTATATATATATATATATGAAAATCGATAATTTCACTTCCCTTACTTGAAATAACGAGTCTTAAGAAGTGATATTTCTTCAATAATTCATGTTGTCAATTCGTGCTTTTTCTCACGACCTCTTTTGATTCTTCTCCAGTGAGCTCTTTATGATTTCAGAGTACATGCAAAAATGACCTAAACCCCCTCTAAACTCTCATATTTGAATTAACTTCAGGGAGTATAACTCAAGCTTTTGATGAGCTTTCCCCTTAATATTTTATTAATAATATTATTTATCTTCTTATTATTAATTATTCTAATTTATTATTTAAAAAAAAGGAGGATGTTACAAAACTACACTCTATAAAACGCATAGTGTTTTTTTGATGTTGGTGGTTTTTGGGTGTAGTGTGGTTTGTGCTTTTCACCTTTTACATGTGTTGTTATTTTCTAGTTTTACAAATTTTGGAAGAGGAATGGATATGGGAGGTTGCAAAGTCAGAAAGAGGATGAAGGCGTGATTGGTAATATGGAAATCATCAATGAATAGAAGAGTGGGAGCAGAGGTTAATGGTGGCTTCGCAAACGTTTATGGCAGGGGGCGAAGTTAAGGTGCTAGCGAGATGAAGGGTTTGTAATGTGGTTTGGGTGTAGGATTTGAAACTAATTGATATTTTTCATTTTTTTCTTTTTTAAATTGATTTACTACATCAAAAATATTTTTTTTATATCTAAATGAAATTAAATATCTTATTAACAAATTTATTCAAATAACATTTCATTTGATTATAATTAATTATAATAATAATAATTAATTATTTATATAATCAATTATTAAAATAATTTAATTTTTACATCTTTTTCAAGCACACTAAATATACATTTATTGTATTCGATGATGTTAAATGAAATTTTCGTAATTGTTACATTTTCCAAATAGCTAAAGGGTAAAACATTTAATAGGATAGCCATTTAGACGAATTTTTTATTGAAATAAAATTTTTTAAAATTTTTTTACCAAAATTGTAACGACCCGCCGTGGCCGTCACACTAGGAAAAAAAGTACTACATACTGCTCGAAAATATACTAAAATAGTATAATAAATATTTAATACAACACAAGTTGCTAATCAAGCAACAAACAACTAGTTATATACAAGAAAATCTGCTACTATAAAGTAGCCTACAAAAAAATATCCATCTTCGGGCACCTCCTGTGGCCTCTAGCAGCTACCTCCCAACCTATCCCTGCTCTGCTCCCATACCACGTATGATCATCGCAGTCCAAACCACATGGAGACATGCAAGGGTAAGTTAGAGACAATAAACAACTCATAATAATTTAATATGCAACATATATGCTATATAATCATATTCACATTCGACACTTGAGACAAACAACATATATATATATATATATATATGTATTATACATCTTAACATTCAATTCAACTTACAACATAACAACACTATCGTCATCCTCAACAAGGTCAACATACAACACAAACACAGCTTAACAAAACAACAACAAATATATAACTCATATCAACAACAAATCAACTCATCAACAACTTATGCGTCGTCACGCATTTCGACTCGGAGATCTCCTACAACATGATAAGTAGTCTAAGTGGCTAGGTCTTACCGAACCGACAACACGACAAATTTGGATATTAATCCACAACACGATAATGGTTTCTCAGACTTGGCCACTTAAACAAGGAAGTATAGTACTCGGTTAGGAACTAAGTTCCCGACTTTGTATTTTACCCAAATTGGTCACTTGTAATCGATATAGGTCGACCTGACCCCTATACCGTGGTCGCTTTGTAATCGGTATAGCTCGACCTTGCCCCTATACCGTGGTCGCTTTATAATCGGTATAGCTCGACCTTGCCCCTATACCGTGGTCGCTTTATAATCGGTATAGCTCGACCTTGCCCCTATACTGTGGTCGCTTTATAATCGGTATAGTTCGACCTTGCCCCTATACCGTGGTCGCTTTATACACGTGTGTCTTGCCCACACACGGATCAACTAAGTCTTAGAAGAGATCAACACAACGACCACTCCAAGGGATAACCTCCCAAGGAGGGTTTTTCAACAAATTGGGCTCTCAGAGCACCACAACTATCTCAATCCACACAATGGGATGAGCAACTTCGAAAACATCTCCCCTAGTCCTAGTGATCAACAACTTATCATCACAGCGTAATCAGTTTACAACTCAACAACACAGCTTTACAGCAATAAGCATCACAACAACTTTACAACAATAGGCATCTTAACAACTTTACAGCAATAGACAACTTAACAACTTTATAACAATAGACAACTATAGTCATCAATCTCAACTTTTAACAACTTTAAACAACATAACAACTTTCAACTCTATACTCAACATGCATCTCTATGTAATTATACAACTATACAACCTTAATAATTTTATCAACATGCAAACAACTTAATTAAACAACTATAGTCATTAAAATATCAACTTAATGCAATTTAACAACTTTAAACAACTTCAACAATATCATAATTCAACACAACTTGTAAACAACTTCACAACTTAACTACAACATGCATTTTGCAACAACATCATTAATAAATATTTAATCAAATATTAGCAACTAACAATATTCTCATCACATAACACAACTCATACTAATCAACCTAAGTACCCAAAAGAGTTCCCAACTCACATACAACCAACTTTACAATCTAGCTTCCCTTACCTGAAGATTGGCTCAGAATAGCTAAGAAGCGGAATTCCCTTTCCGAAGCTCAACCCGGAACTTCAATCCCCCCCAAAGCAAGCTTCTTAGTCCAGAGTTCCTCTCTCTAAAACTTCTCTCTAAAAACCTCCATTTCTCTTCAACAACCCAACTCTATTTATAGACATTCAGGAGTGGCCAGAACGGCCTGTTTCGAATCTGGAACGGCCCGTTCTGCACCTCTTCACCATGTGTAAAAATTACATGCAGAACGGCCCGTTCTGAAATCAGAACGGCCTGTTCTGGGACTCATCCAGAACGACCCGTCCTCCATCCAGAACGGCCCGTACTCCCTCCGGAACGACCCGTTTTGGGGTTTGGAACGACCTGTTCTCCCTCCAGAACGGCCCGTTCTCATCTAAAAATTATAGGTCAATTCAGTAGTTTGGAACGGCCCGTTCCAGTTTGGGAACGGCTCGTTCTGGACTACTAAATCACCCATATTGAGCCTTCTAAAAATTTTTTACTACGTTACAAAAATAATACCTATTCCAATTTATTTACAGAAGTAACACCTTTTACTGTTCACACTCAGAATTCGGTTCCCGGGAAATCAAATTCTGAGCTGTTAAAAAAAAAATTTTCTCAGAATTCGGTTCCCGGGGAACTGAATTCTGAGTAGTGTTTAAACTTTTTTTTTCTTTTTCGTTTGTAGCTCGGGGGGTGTGTGAATGTTGCAACTGGAACGGCTCGTTCTCCAAGCAGAACGGACCGTTCTACTTGCACGCGTAGTATGTTATTTTTGAAACTGGAACGTCCAAACAGAACAGCTCGTTTTGATCCATTCGCCATGTGTGTATTTTTGGATCTGAAACGGCCCGTTCTGAAAGGAGAACGGGTCGTTCTCCTTACAGAACGGTCTGTTCTCCTTGCAGAACGGGTCGTTCCAGATCCAGTTTTACACCATGCTTAGCTCCAAAAATGCAAAAAAAAATAAAAAAAAAATTTAATAGCTCAGAATTCGGTTCCCTGGGAACCGAATTCTGAACGTGAACAGTAAAAGATACTATTTGGGTAAATAAAGTGGTACAGGTGTTTTTTGGGTAAATTTTTTTTTAAAAAAATTATTTTAGTAAAAAATTCCCATTTAGACTGGTAATTCTTTTTATCAATAAAAAATATTCCAACGGTAGTAAAAGCAAACCGAACTTAAATAAATTTATCCCAACTTCTTATTACAGGACTTCTAGTGATTTGTATTTAGACTAGGTCTAACTAACTTTGCTTTTGCTTGCCTAATATTTTATTTTAATATATTAGGCCAATATTCTTAAGCCCAACGAACCCTGACTAACAAGTCTAATTAACTTAACATTGTAATAAAATATATTAATTTACGTATTATATAACTTAGCATTCTAACAATATATATATATATAGGAACCTTGGATGATTTTTGTTTGTGTATAATCAACAATGTATTTAGACGTTCATATTATTCCCATTATATCAACATAGGCAACCTATTAGAATTTAGAAGGAAATAAGAATCAATAGTCAGTAGTATACAATTTAGTATTTTTTAATTTTATAATATTATTAGTAGAATTATTAAAATGGGTTAGTTCGGCTTATTTCGTCTGATTCACCTCAACTCACTTTTTAAATGGGTTGACCTAATCTAACCCACCAAATTTATTACCTAAAATTTTTTATTCCAGTCCGACCCATCACGAGTTGGTAGGCTAAACGGGTCGACCCACCAACTCTTTTAATTTTTAAAAAAATAATAATTAAAATAAATTTTATAATAAAATAATCTTTAATCTAAAGAAAATTATCAAATTAAATATTATGCAACAACATTAAACTTAAATTAAAAAGTGTACAACTTTAAAAAATTAAAATAAAAAAATTAAAATTCTTTCATGAAAGTGATTATTCATCAATATTAAATTTTATTGAAGGTTTGAGTAGATAAATTTATAGCAATTTTATGTTGTTTAATATTGATTTTATCTTTATATATAAAAGAAAGTGATATCTTCTTAAAATAATACACATATAATAAAAATAGTTAAATTGATTGTTAGTGTGTTGAGTTGATGGGGTGATAAGTGGGTTAGGTGGGTAGCCCGGCCCACCACAGGCTCAATCTAGGTGGACCGGGTCACATTTTTTGACCCAGCATAAATTTTTTCAATTTTTTTTTTGCCCGACCCGACTCATTTTTAAGGTATGTCAGGTTGACTTACAGACTAAAGTTCACTTTGACGACTCTAATTATTAATATAAAATATTAATTATTTTTATTAATAATTAATATTTATTATAAAATTTGATTAGTCACCTTAATTTATTAGAATCTTTATTTAAATATTTTTTTTTCATCCGCAAAACTCATACATAAATCTTATTTAAATAATTTGAATTTAGTTTTACTTAGATCAACAATATGTTGATCAACTTCACTCATTTAAATTTAAACAAACTTAACTTGTTCAGTAAAAAAAATGGCTAAATTGTAATTTTAATTCCTTTTAATTTTCAATCCGTAATTTCAATTGTCTCAACTCTAATAAAAAAAGGGGAGGAACCCTATTCGTGTGAGACTATTCATTAGTTGTGAAAATAGACTCAATTAAATTAGAATTTGTAACTTGGAATCCTTAAAGAAGGCATGTCTCTTAAACTTAAAATTTAAACTTAATCTATTTTTCTTATATAAAAGACCTAACTCAGACCTTTTCAAAAATGTAACTTAGACCTAACTCAGAACTTAATTTATAATAAAGTATTTTCAATAATTTAAAATTTATCTTTAAATAAGCTAATAGTCCTAAACTTATTTATAAATTCCTTAAATAATTAAATTCCTAAACTTATTTAACGATGTTGTCTACGCAATTCATATAACAATTTATACAATTACATTTCATATCCCTCTCCCTTTTCTCTTCTTGTATCGTAAATTTTTTTTAATTGCAATCTTAGTTGTAAAGTGCAAAAAAAAAAAAAATATATATATATATATATATAACATTATTTTTTAAAAAAATATTATAAAATATGATCTCATTTAAACGCCCATTTAATTAAAAATAGGTAAAATATACTTTTAAACCTCTAAATTTTTTAAATTTTGTTTTTGGAGTTCCAATTTTTCATTTATTGAATTAGTTTATCTAAAAATAAAACATGACAAAGTTAATCTTTGTTTACTAAAATATCAGTCCTAAATTGACATTTCTAAAATATAAATAGGAATCAATCTCAATATGTATTATTTTTAAAAAAGACTAATTCAATAAAAAAAATTGAAGAACAAAAATAAACTTAAAATCGATTTAGAGAGACTAAATTAATATTTACTCATAAAAAATAAATTTAATATAAAATGTTATGAAATCATTCAATTGGATTGGAATAATCTAATAAAATGTAAAGTGAACCTGAACAGAATATTTGAGTCAATTTTTTAAATTAGAATCCAACCCAAATAATTTAGATCTAGGGACAATTATCTGGTCATGAATATTCTATATATTGAGTCCATTTCATTTTACCATTCTCAAAATTTTCAACTTAGGGGTTATAACTACCCTAAAAAAAACATACGATCGAGTTTACTTTTAACGCAACAAATATGAAATTAATCATTATTTCAGAAAAATTTAAAAAGAACTTATTACGAAATTATTTCAGAAAAGAATAATTAAACATATCTATATTGATTGATATATAGATCGAGTGTGAATTATTGTAAGATTTCTATGTATAAAAAATAAGTTATGTCTATGGAAGACTACCTAGGTAACATTTCACTACTGTTTAAAGTATTTGAAGGTTTCATTACCAAAAACTAGCAAAATTGCTGAAAAGAATGTTCTTAAAATTTCAAAAGTGGCTCCCACGACAAGAAGCATATAAACAAGTTAAAATCTCTATAAGGGGCTCACATGAGCAGAAGACAATCGATGATTCATCTAATCATTAAGTACTGAAATGATTAAAATTTAAAAGTGTTTCTATAAAAGTTAAAAGGCATTTAAGAAGCCACCTCTTGTTATAATGTCCTTTTCAATTTCCAAAATACATACGACAATGAGCGAGTCTATTATGTTCACGATAGGTTAATTTCGATGGAGTTTTAGGCGATTTCACTATTTTATCAAAACAATTAATCATGTATTACTCACTCCAATAATTGTCATACTAGATTAAAAAAAATAATATTTTATAAAATTAATTTTATGATTATTTTTTTACTTGCTAAGATGTAATACAATAAATATTTTTAAATAATGTTATTAGGAATATAAATAAAAATATGTAATTAATAATATATTGAAAAATATAATACAACAATTATTTTGAATTTTTTTTCTAACATGACATCTATTATGAGACAGGGTGTAATGATCCATCTTGATTTCTACATTTTAGCTACTAACAGCAAAAATAATTACTACTACATAAAATTAACACTTAAATTCTAGAATCACAAAAACTATATATATACATATATGTAATAAATGTTACACCAAAACATAGAAATATTATACAATTGTGTGTGTACAGTGATCCAAAACTAAAAGAGAAATCTTAGGTTGTTAATCAACAACACCTACCCAAGATGGTTACATCAAAGTAACCCAACGAAAAAAAGCCAGTAGCCAACTATCCATTGGCGTGACCTCATAAGAGCTCAAACTTGCCTCCAAATAACCTTACTTTATTCCCATAAAAATCATGATCATCATAATCCAATCACTAGAACGCAATGGTAAGCTAGATCTCAAAAGTATCGACGTATAATGAGAATATAAGAATTACAACTATACTAACCATAATATCAATATGTAAACCATACAACATAATACAACATGATTTACAACTTAACACCACACCCAATACCCAAACATGGCATTCAATACCATTCAACAATATAGTCAACAAGCATATGAACAACACCATGTCATACTACATCATATGCATAACACCTCAACTACATGCATCATCAACATTCACCTATGAAGATCTCCTACAACACTTGAATAGTCTAAGTAACTTAACCCTACTAAACCAACTTGATTATTTTCATGCTTTACACATTTGCTAGATTGACAATTAAATTGGGATACCAATTCCTACCATATGATTTATCGGATGTTGCCACTTAGATTAGGAAAGTCTAGTACCACGATTAGGTATAATTTAGCTTGGGTGTGGGCCTACCACAATATTGTCATGCATTAACCAAGTCACTTATGAGATTAATTTGCTAGCTATCCTCATGATACCATACACCTCTCTAGTAATCAATAGCCATTAACTTCATACCTTACTATAATATTAACTACCTCTTTAGTAATCAATAGCCATTAACTTCATACCTTACTATAATATTAACTAAGGATCTAGAAGAGACTTTACAGTTCACTCCAAGAGTTATCGCCTATTCAAGGAAGGTTTTCCAAGAACTAACCTCTTGGAGCACCACACCAATATCCACATAATGGGATATTCGACTTAAAAAAAATAATTTCTTCTAGTCCTAAGTCAATCAATATATTTTAATGCCTATAACATTCTTAGCATCAACACCTCAACATCTATCATCTAGCTATATGCATTACCCTTATCAATAGATATAGAGATCTAACAACATTATTAATTCACAACACACCAATGCTTCTTAATAACTCAACCATACAAACCTTTACATATATTCATTCCATACCAATATACATAGAACAACATCACCAATTAATACAAAAATGCAATAGATTAACCTAATCTATCCATGTTCACCATTTAACCATATAAATAACAAGTATTTTCAAAGTAATCATGTTTGGCATCACACACCCTAACTTTTTGACATAAAACTTGAAGAAAGTTGGATTCGATCTCAAATCTTAACTTTTTGGAGTAAAGATTCTTCTAAAAAATCTAATAAAAATAGGATTAATTAGATATTATTTTTTAAAATTATTTTAATTGATTTCGTGGACGATAAATTATTAGTGTGTAGGTTCCACTCCCAATATTTTATTATGTTTCATTTTCATTTCTTTAAATTTAGTCAACATCTTTGAATGCCATAATGACATAATATCGATATCACTTAAATATATGTTTAATAAAATTAACATATAAAATAGTTAAAAAGTTTATTAGTTAACAAGTTTATAAATTATGAGATAAATAGGTATAGAGGTTTAAAAAATGTCTTAATTTGACATGTTGATCCAATAGATTAAACTCCAAAAAATAGTGTTCCAAAAATAATTAGGTCAATTTGATTTAATAGGTTAGATAAAACTACTATTAGATCTAGTATTTTATTTTATTAATCTTTTTAAAAAAATTAAATAAAAAATAAAGGGTCAATTTGCCTTGGCCTAAATGGACAGGTTGAACTATAAAATAAATACTCTATAAGAAAAATTAGCTGGATCAAACAACTCACATACACATAGTGACAACTCAATTTACAATCTTGAATAGGAACTAAAATGTTGAAAACTTAAAAAATAATTAATTGAATTAAAAATATTTAGTAAGATTAGATGATAAATATAAAATAACATAAAAACATATATAATTATTTGAGGTAAAAATAAGTTAAATAAATTAATGAGAACAAAATAAAAAAAATATTTATAATTTATAAACTACGTTATTTTCATAAGCATTTCAAATAATTTATGAAAATAAGTTAAAGTTATTAAATAACTCACATATTAAATAGATATATCAAACTAACCGATAAACTTCTTAATTTTTTTTGACAACTTATAACTTCTTTTTCGGTGAAAATATCTCCTAGCCGATAGTTAAAAAAAATTTGATTCTTCAAAATACTAAAATTTATTAAAGAACCTAATATATTGCAACAAATATATTTTTATACATAAAGACTTCAAAATTAAACATCTAACGTTTATACGATATATTATTCATTAACAATACCACACTATAATGGTATAACTTCATAACTACTTTTAGCATCATTTTTATTATTGAAATTATTATTCTAACAAAAAATAAAAAAATTATAATATTTAAAGATGTTAACAATATTTGATATTCTTGTAGAGAATGAAATGAAAAGTTATAAATTAACTCATTAAAAATACATGAAGTTATTGTTGAAGTGAGAAATAAAAAAGAGAAAGTGGCTAAAATGTTTGAAGCGGGTATCACGGAACCGTACGGATTGTACCTTGTGTTTGGACAAAAATCATGTGATGTGATGATCGTTGTTGGACACTTGCCATTAGTTTCTTCCTACCAAACAGGTTTTGATTTCCCAATAGGGTTTGTCACACATGTCTATGGGACCATTCTCACTCTTCCTTCTTACTCTTTACTCACCTCCATTTTCTTTTTAATCATAATATTGTTATTAAAATATCTATTAAATACATATAAATTAAGTATTTTTATTTTAATATAATTTATTTTATACTTAGAATTTAAGATTTAAGATTTAATTTAAACTTTAGACATGTTGATTAAAGAAGATAAATTATTATCATTTTATGATCTAATGTAAATACAACTGACAAATATATTTTTAATTTTTTTTTAAATATTGATTATGTCATTTATGTGATGTTATCATTTATTTTATTGATAATTATTTTTTATTAAAAAATTATTTTTAAATTATATTTCTTTACTTATAAAACTTAAATTTGAGACTTTAGAATCTTATGTATTAATTAATGATGTTAGGTGGTCATATAAAAATATGAAATTTCTCATTATTTTTCTAATGTGACCATAATAAGGACAGAAACAGGGCGGAGACTTACATCTCGAATGTAAACCTGATACTACAAGGTAAGAAAAATCTAAATTCAATAAAAAAACAAGTTTTCCCTATTAAAGTTGGATTAGACTTAAACATGGACCCACATATTTGAATCCAATTACGTATCCAAGTTCCATTCTTCAACGTTTTTATCAACAAGTTACCTGAGAATCCATAAGATCTTGGAGTACAACATTTGATCAATCTTGGTGCATAAGTGTATGGGTCTCAGGTCTTTATAAATTGCATGCTATTAATTATAGAGAACATATATAAGTTATAATGAGATATTTATAAATTACTAAAAGATTTAATATTTTATTAGGTTCCATAATTTTTAGAAATACTTCAATTATGCCTCTAAAGTTAAAAAATTATAATTAGATGTTGGTCTTTTACAATTTTTATAATTAGATCTCTAGAGTTAATAAAATGATCACAAACTGTTATTTATGTGACGCAAATTAACTAATAAACTCAATTATAAAAAAATATATAAGCTTTATTAAAATAATACTTTATCAATTGACTTGCTACCTAGTGTATAGGGATGATAATGGGGCGGGTCGAGGGTTTCATGATATGTCTCTGTCCTTACGAGTCAAACTCATTACTGTCCCCGTATCCGTACCTGTCGGGTATATAATTTTCATCCTCATCTCTGTTTCCGTCAGGTATTAAGTATACTCGTACCCGTCAAATTTTTTATTTTTTATTTTTTGTAAAAAAAATATAATATTTTTAAATTATTTTTCTATTATATTATAATTATAATTAGGTTATTTTTTTATCTTATATTATAAAAAATAATTACACATAATAAAATATTAAATTTTTTTAACATAATTAAATTGAAAGTGAATATTAAATTAAGAATGAGAACAGAGACAGGTACGGGTACACGTACGGAGCGGGTAAGTACATACTTGTACTCATACCTGATTTAATATATCAAGTTTTACCCGTACCTGTACCCGTACCCAATTAAACTGGATATTCCCCATCAAAATCGAGATAAATTTAGGTATTACTCACGAGTACGAGTATATTTGTCATCCCTACTAGTGCATACTAAGGCAAACAATATAACCTAGCTAGCAAATATTCAACAAAACATTGTGTTATATATATAAAAAAAAAAAAAAAAAAAAAAATCTTTGAACTTTGTGATAAGCGGTGACATATTGCTCCTAAAGTTATATTTGATTGCAATTTTAAAATTTGAACTTCAATTAGTTGGTATTGATTCTGTACTTACATGTTTAACAAATTTTTTCCCCTATTTTATTGAGTGCAAATTATCAGTAAATCCCAATTAAATAAAAAAACTAAAAAGTATTATTTTTTAAAATTAATTTAAAAAATTAAATTCAATTAAACTTAATTTTCTAACTGTAATTTAAACATGATTAAAAAAAACTATAATTCAAACACACTGATTACTAACTACCCCTAGCAGTGACTACAGTACTCGATAGAGTGCCTTAGAATAATTGAATAAATAAATCAAAGAAAATTTAATTGTATTACCTAACAATGGCAGTCACTAGAATAGTCAACAAAGTGCTCCATAAAAGTTGAATAAATTAATATTTTAATTATTATAAAGTAAATAATATCTTTTATATATAAGTATTTAATTAAATAAATCAAAATTACTTTATTATTATTTTTTGTAAAGAATCAAATTTATATAAAATAGTATTTCATTTAATTTTAATTTTAAGATAAAAATAATAATATATTCATAATGATAATAATTAACATTCTTTTTATTTTTATTATAAGATATTTTTAATTGAATCACACATACCAACATAAATAATTATGTCAGTTGATTTTATTAGATTTATAAAATCAAATAATAAGTTATCAATTTTACTATTCTTAATTATCATCAAATATTTTTATGAGAGATATGAATATATTATTCCATATAAATATTTATATACTAATATCAATAAAAATAATACTACTAAATAACAATTGAAAAGTTTAAAAGTGTAAGAGAGAAAAACATATTTTCATAATCTTTATTAAAGGTAAAAAAAATATAAAAAAAAAATTAATACTTTACATAAATTATAAAAGCATCTTAAAAAAGAACAAAAATTCTATGTAAATTGTTTCTTAATTGTATAATTTGATTTAACTTTTCTAAAAAAATTATTTCTATAACTGTACAGCGTATGTATAGCAGTCACTACAATATTCAATAGATAATACTAAAACAAATTTAATTGTTTTTTTTTTTAACTCCAAGCAACCATTACTTTAATTTTTCTAGTCAAATTATTTTTCTATTTAAAGCAAATTGGTTGTTTACATTAATTTTTATATACTTAAAACCCTAAAGCTTATAATTTTTACTCATTTTTTGGTAATTTAAATAAATTTTTATTTTTATTTAAAATTTTTGAACCAAAACATCAAATTATATATATATATATATATATATATATATAATACTTGAACTAAGTTTTATTTTTCAAACATTAATATCCCATATGGGGTTAGAGTAATATTCATGAAGTTTTATCTCTAACGTAAAAATAATTTATATTAATATCATAATTTATAAGATTTATTAAATTGTATTATGTTTTTCTTAGCTCCTTTTAATTTTTTATTACTTCTATACTTTTAAAAATATTTTATGTTTCAATTTTATTATGAATATGAAAATGTTTAGATAAAATTTTTAGTCAATGTTTGTAATTTAAATAAATAATTATTTTTATTTAAAGCTTTTGAACCAAAACATCAATATATATATATATATATATATATATATATATATATATATATGAGAAGAGTTATAATAATACTGGTGTAATTTTTACTAAGTATTATACTAATCAATAACTTTATATTAAATATAAATTTTATAAATTCAACTGTTAGATTGAAAGTTCATATCACTTTATATGGTTATATAAAATTTTATTAAAATTGAACAACAATTTGAAGGTAATCAAATGTTCATATTTTAACATATTTTGAAATATATATATATATATTACGTCAATTTTATTTTATAAGAATGAAGTATCAAATCATGTTGGGTTAATATTAAATTTTGTATATATGATCTAAGAATAAAAGACTTTCAATCAAACGGTTAAATTTACAAAATTTACATTTAATATAAAATCATTGAGCGATATAATACTTAATAAAAATTATATCAATATTATTATAATCGTCATATATATATATATATATATATATATATATATATATATATATATATATATATAATACTTGAACTAAGTTTTATTTTTCAAACATTAATATCGCATAGTTATGGGATTAGAGTAATATTCATGAAGTTTTATCTCTAACATAATTTTTTTTTATATTAATATCATAATTTATAAGATTTATTAAATTTTATATGTTTTTCTTAGTTTTTTTATTATTAGTTCTATACTTTTAAAAATATTTGATGTTTCAATTCTATTATGAATATGAAAATATTTAGATAAAATTTTTAGTCAATGTTTGTAATTTTAAAAAAAAAATAAAAATTGAAGAGCTTAATTATCTTTATAAATTGTTGAAAATTAAACTCGTAAAAGATCTCAAGTAAAATGTTAAAAAAAATTGAACCGAAAATAATTATAATATTTTACGAAATTAAAAAACCATTTAGATCTCACTTTTGTTTTTGGTAAAGTATTTAGATCTCACTTGAATCATCTAAAAATATAAATAGAAGATTGGCTTAGTTAGTGATGGAGATTAAAAGGGAAAATAATATCCACAACTTTATATTCAAATTTTGTTTTTGTGTGGATCTTATAAATAAAAAAATATCTTAACACTAAGCACCTCTTACCGTGATTTAAAAGTTAAACCCTAAGTTATTATCGGCATATGTGGATATTAAATATGTTTAAAGTCAATTAGTAATTATGAATTTACATAAAAGTCAATTACTAATTAATTACAATATTAATGAATTTAAATATAATAAATTATGACATTAAATTACATAAGCCATGAAGATGGTCTATTTGAAAAGGAATTATGCTTGTGAAAATTTTCTGAACTACTAATAATGATCACAATACTACAAGTGAGAGAAGTACTTGTTTGGGCAGATTTTACATGAATAATGATACATCCTTCAAAAAAATTTATTAAAACTTTAAAATAATAAAATTTAAAAAATATTTTATTTAAAATATTTTACGAATATAAATGATTGAATGATTTATAACACTGATTCAGAACCCTAAATCCTCATTTACATGAGGAGATTCCTTAAGAAAAAAAAAACAAAAAAAAAAGTCTCTAGATTAGACACAACGCCGCCAGCCCCCTGTTATTGCATATATGATATTTTAAAAGAAAATTACATTAAATTATTTTTGTGTTTCAAGTTGCTAATAGCTGGTGTCTGCCATTTTTATACAACACCTGTTACTTACATGTGATGATGCACTGTTTCTGCGAGGGACTACGTATTGTAAAGATACGTGAATTATTGTGTGTAGGAATATCCTTTCAGCTACTATTCATGAATGATGACTCTAGGGACAAAAATTGTGATTAACATCAAGGTAAAACTATAATATGGTTGAAATCCTCAAAATATTTTAAAATATTAATATTAGTGTATAACATTACGATGACATGTATTTTTTTGTTACATGTTATTTTTACTACCGATATTATTCTTGTAGAATAAATATAAGTATTTTTTTAAAATAAAAATTGTTATATAATGAGAGTTATTACACACGTACATATGTATCTACATATTATCTACTGTGGGTCCAATCCTTACGATTTTGGCTTACCACATACATATAATTTTTATATTAGTAAGATATTGTCCGTTTTGGATCCAACACTCCCGATTTTACTTTTGGATACCACCCAAAAAATCTCTTTATCAATGAAAATAATTGTATATATAAATATATGTTTATCCTCTTATTTGAATGATGTGAGACTATGTTTTCATTCCAACAAAAATTAATTTGTGGTGCATTTTATTAATATCTTTACTACCGGTATCATTCTTGTAGAATAAATACAAGTTTTTTTTAAATAAAAAATTGTTGTGTATTGGAGTTACCACACACATACACATATATTAATCTAGTGCTGCGGGTCCAGTCCTTACGGTTTTGGGTTACCACATACATAATTTTCATATTAGTAAGATATTGTGCGTTTTAAGTCCAACATTACCAATTTTGTTTTTGGATACCACCTAAAAAAACCTATCTATCAATAAAAATAATTGTGTGTATATAAATATAAGTTTATTCTCTTGTTTAAATTATATGAGACCATGCTTGCATTCCAATAAAAATTCATCTATGGTGCATTTTAACCTAAAATATTAGTAAAATGATTTTCGAACCTTAAACCGATGCTACCAAAATTATTGAAGTTAGGACTTGGAAGGGGAAAAAAATAGCATTGAGAAAGCACGTAGAGGCAAGGCAACGCAAAGCGGAAAGCGATGTAGTTACTTTCTCTCATCACCTTTTCTTCTGTTTATGTTTTTATGTGTTGAGGGTTGACATCATTGTTATGAATCTATCATTACTTTTTTTTCCTTAAACCCAAAGTTCAATCAACATCTCCAAAGGCCTGTTTGCACTCTTTTTCTCAAAGGAAGCAATCATGACTAGTGTGGTAGCTGTACAGTGAAAAGAATGTAAGAATATGTTTAATTATCTTTCTAAGTTATTCATTTATCATTATATATTAAATTAATTAAAGTATTTTTAAAAACCATATATTATCTATTTTTTTTTTCTTTTAACAACTTATTTGTTGAGGCTGGAATGGTCGAACCTGCTAGCAGTGTAGTATGTAGATATTTAAAAAATTCGTACCTATATCCGTAGATAAAATTTATTACGGATAAAAAATAAATATTATAAATAAATATCTACGGTAATAAGTACATTTATTTTCATATTTATTTGTACTTAGAAGTACATGTTAATATTTAATTGTATTAAATTTATTTAAATTTTTTAATAAAATATTTTAATAATTAAATTTAATTTTAAAATTGAAAAATTTTGATTAATAAAATTATGTATAATATATGAATAATTTAAGTTTTGATATTACTTAAATTATTATTTTAAAATAAATTATTAAAATAAATAAAAATTATTTTTAAAAATAAATATTCACATATATTCATGGATAACCATGAATATTGAAAAAATATTTAACGGATATGTGCATAGATATTGAGATAAGTAGGAGATTGATAGCAAGAACTACTATCTATATTTGTCCCGTCCTATTGACATCTCTAATAATATGTTTACCTACCACAATTTGCTTTTGAGATCATATATTTTTTTATATTTTCAAACTTTTTAGTTTATATATTTTTCTTAATTCTACTTAAATTTATTGTGCATTTTATATAACTTCAAATATTTTTAATTACCATACCTAAATTAGAAAATATAATACATTAGATGCTTGTAATTTTAGAAGTATTCATAGATTTATAACGGTTAAAAAAGTCATTCAATATAATGTTATCAATTTTCTTATTTTTATTATCCAGAGAAATATTAAGTGAGAAATATTTTCTTACGTGATGAAAGTTATAAAAATAAATATTGATTATTAATTTTATTATAAATAGTTAAAATTAAAATGTATAAGACACGTAATATATATATATATATATATATATATATATATATATATATATATATATATAAAGTTCGTGTCTTTTTAGGTGATTGTGTAATTTTAAAAAGCTTTAATCTAAATCGTTTATGTATGTAGTGATGTGACTCAGATTTGTTCATTTTTTTTTTTAAATATATTTTTGTTTCTCAAATTTAAAATTATTATTTTTAGTCTATGTAATTTAAAAAAAAATTATTCTCGTCTTTATATTCAAATTTTATTAAGAAATTTATCAAACATTATTGCATAAAATCTATCTATTAGTGTCCCTATAATTAAATCCAGTTGATATTACATAACTGTCTTAATTAGTCACTTTCAAATATGTTATTAGTGACCTAAGGGACTAAAATAAGATTTTTGCAAATTACAGGAAGTAAAAATAACAATTTTAAATTTGAGGGACCAAAAATAAATTTGTCTTAAATTTGAGGGGCTAAAAACATATTTAAGCCTTTTTTTATATAAAAATGACCTTTTTATTAGATACATCTCTTTTTGCATCTAATTGATTCGTTGAAATTGTGTGTATTAGTTTTGGAGTTAATCACCTATACACTGCTAATGTAAAGTTTTTTTACACTAGCAACCAATTATATTTTTTAATAGTGTCATGCCATTTGCTTATTTAATTAAATAAAAATAAATAAAATAATTTAAAAGATATGATTAGTTGCTAGTGTAAAAAACTTTACACTGACAGTGTATAAATGATTAACTCTTAATTTTGAGTGTTAAGGGGGAAACAAAAGAGAATGAAATAATAATGTCGAATGCACTAAGTTGTTATAGTTATTTGACCAATGTAAATGATAACTTTTACACAAAATGTTGCTAAAGAAACAATTATCCTTAAATTGAATTGTCTTCCAAAACTCCTTGAAAATAGTAAGGTTAGAAAACTTCATCACTATCAAAGAACTTTATAATTCCGCACTAGGCGAGGTTGCTTTGTACACCACATACATTGCTACCATAACTTCAACATCAAACTTGAATTCAATAAAATGAGGCTAACACTTATATTGGCCAAAATTTTAATATGACTATAATATTCTCATTTTGCAGCTCTTATGTTGATATAATGTCATGATGTTGGCAACTCATGATTATTAGTTGAAAATGAGGCTGGTAGTTTTTAAAACTGGAATTTTTGGTTTTATAGGTGTTTTTGGGTAGAGAATGTGTTTAAGGAAGTGAGGGGTTTTCAAATAAGATAAAAGAAAGTAAAAAATAAAATCTAAAACATAATCTCTTCAAATCTTTTGAAAGAAAGAGAATCTATCACATAAATAAAGGGTCCATATTTTTTCAAAGTGTGGAGCATTAACATGAGGCTATTGTTTTATGATCTTTTATTCTTTGGAAGTTAAGAATGAGCACAAGTTGGAATTTGTATGTAGATGTTGTGCACTAGGGGGTTTAAATATGCAAATGTCTCTACATTAGTAAGACATTATTCATTTTGAATCTATATCCTTGTGATTTTGCTTTTGATCATCATACAAAAAACTTATTATCAATGGAGACTTTGTGTATATTCAAACTCATGTTCATCGTCTTATTCGAACTATATGAAACTTTGATTGTATTCCAACAATAAAGGTGGTCAAGGACTTCATTTTATACTTTTGCAAAAATTTACTCTCCTAGCTAGTGCAACAAACCTCCTTTGTTACGCAAATTTCTACGACTTTAAAATAGAGACCAATGTTCACTAAGCCAAAAAATAGTTAAGCTAAGTGAACCCCAAAAACTCACAAATTATAGAGAATAAATTTTGATGAGCAAAATTCACTCGATGAGCGAAATTCACTCGTTGAGCAAATTAAAAAGGCCATATCATAGAGGCCAAAATTCATTGAGCAAATTTCTCAAACACCGTTACAAAGGCTAAAACTTGCTTAACCATCTAGTTTACAATGATTCACTCAATCAAGATTCATATTGTTGATCCATTAGCAAAAAACTCATCTTCCCTTTGAACCTTCAACTCCTAAAGGCTCACTAAGAGAAAATTGCTTTGCTGAACGAGAAAGCCAAAACATCTAAACATGCAAGGCTTCTTGTTAATCCAAAACACTCATTTACTCATGCAAAACATCAATTATATATAATTTACCAAATCTTTCATCAAATAGCACATGCAACCACAATATGATAAATAAAAAATCACTCCTTTTTGGAAACAACCCAAAATCTATAACCCTCAACAAGAAAAATCATTCAGATCTCATAATCTAGTCATTGAATTGGCTCAAAACCACACATCCATGAAACAAGTAGAAACATATGATTTAAACTTTCCTTGCCCCGATTGAGCTCTCTATAAGCTAGAAGCAAAGAAAAGGAAAAGTTTTCCCAAACACTAACACATCAGTTTCATCTTAGCGGATCTTTACTTTACTAATCTTCCTTCAGCTATCAATAACTTTAATCTCTTGCTCGAGGTACATTTGGGGCTTGTTGGATGATCAACATAAGAAAAAAAGTCTTCTTCTCCCAAAACCTTTCTCTTTAGTTTACTTCTTTAAACTTTTGAAAATGAAACTTATTATGAGGTTTCACTTTTCTAATTCCTATATTAACCTTATAATTTTCTTTGAGTTACAATCTTATAACTTAACTTTAGCAGTCTTTCATCACTAACTTTTTCCTAACAACAAGCGTATATCGAGTAAGAAATATAATATATATATATATATATATATATATATATGTATATATATATAACAAGCATATAGGAAAACAACAACATTACAATTCTCCCACAACAACAATAATTTTTGTTCAAAAAAATTTGCTTTCTTGCGAAGAGATTAGGGTATTGATTGTATATATTTTCTTCTAATTATCAGGTGGATCACTTGTGATGTTATCTCACATCACTTTTACCATATTGATAGACTTGCCACGTAGTCATTTCACCCTATGACCCACAATTATTTCATGTGTCATCTCATAGGTCATATTCTATTTAACTTGTACTATATGTGACTCCACCACATTAGTCAAATCATAAATATATTTCCTTAATTGAGAAATATGGAACACATGGTCACCCTCTTAATATCCTTCCTACTCCATTAGTAGTGTTAGCTTTAAGAACACATGATTAACCTCTTCAAACTATAAGGACTTTCTTCACTTATCAACATAAGATTTTTGTCTACTCTAAGTAATTTTCATCCTTTCTTGAATTTGTTTTACTTTCTTCATTGTCTAAAACAACAACTATGGTCCTACTAATAAGCTTCATCCCTCCTTATAACCCTCCTTATACCAACAAAGAAGCATTTGACATCTTCTACCCTTTAAAGTGTTTTAAACCCTTATTTGTTGCATTTTAATGTGTTGTGGATTGTCATTTTATCTCATTTTATGCACAAATTCATTGACATACATTTTATGTTAATATGAAAGAATATTGTGATATTTTTATATTATTAAAACCTTCCTTCCAATTTAGAAATGTAAGATACTCAAATCTTTTTACAAAAACAATTTTGTGACAAACATGAACCAAAACTATCAAGAGTTAATATTTTCTAAAATGTTATTTTAATATTTCTAATTTTAATTTTTTGAAAAACAAAAATTTTATATCTCGAATATATTAGATGCTCTTTAAGAAAAATAAAAAGAGCACTAAATAAAAAGTAAATAGGCTTAGATGTGCTTCCCTTCATTAATTTTCCACTAAAAAATGAATGCAGTGTAAATCCACTAAAAAAATAATTTAATACAACAATAACATGGTTAATAATATTGTGACTTATAAAAATAAATATCGTTAAATGTTTTAGAATCATAATTGTCTACCATTTCTTTTCAAACACATGAATATCATCCATTAAAATAAATATTTATTTATATAAAATATTAATTAAAAAAAGATTATAAAAGGGTGAAAAATTTGCACCCACTGCAATTTTTTTTAAAACTGTGGAAATTTGTATCACGGTTTTTTCTCTCAATAGATTCATATCCATGTTTATAAATGGGATGGGATTGGAATCCACATTCTTATCTTTTAACAAAATATAAATTACAAAATAAATTTCTTTATAACATAGATAAAAGTTATAATATATATAGAAAACATATTCAATAAAAACATGTCTTATTATGAGATATGAGATCAATAAATCATGATTTTTAAATTATTGATAAAAAAATAATAGTTAATATTAAATCTTAATTATAACCACTCCTTTATAAGGTAATTACAATTTCTTTTTTCATAATTATCAACCTCACTATCGCCCATCATTGTAATAACAACAACCACCACCAACATTATTAACGTTGTCACTACAACTATCACCATCGGTGGAGGCAACAATGCTAGGGGTTGTGATGGTATCAATGTCATTAACCTATTGATGTTATTTTTATCACCGTTTGTCACCATCGTCACATGTTGTTGGCGACAACGGTGGTTACAACGACAACAACAAAGGTGATATTGATGATAGTAGTGAAAACTATGTTGTTATTATTGTCACTATTACTATTACTACAATCGTCATTACCATCATGTGGCGACAACGACGATGGTGGTGACGATGATGGTGATGACAAAATTGCCACCATCATTATTGTCATTGCCATAGTTGTTGTTGCAGTCATCGACGACAATGGCATTGGTAGTGGTGGTGGTGGTGGTAGCGGTGATGATAATAACAATGGTGGGTGATGATAATGTCGATAGTTATGCAAGAGATAATGGTAATGATCTTGTAAAGGAGTGCCTTTAATTGAGTTTTAATATTAACTATTAGTTATTTTTATCTACAATCTAAAGATTATGATTTATTCCTTTCATTCCTCATAATAAGATATGCTCTTTAGGTGTGATCAAAATTTTTTGGTCCAACCAAAATCGAAGGTAATCGCATGCATTTTTTTTTTTTTTTTTTACTTTGGATGGTCAATCTCGAATTTTTGAGGCTTCGAGTTTGTTGCTTCGGTTTGGAATGGGTTTTCTTGGTTGGGTTTGGGTTAAAATATTTGTACCCGTTGGTACCTAAACCTGACCGAGACATAAGAATTAAAAGGTATATATAAAATTACTAGTTCAGTTCTTTCTTGTAGAAACCCTAACACCACGAGAGACTTTCGATTTCTCTAAAATATGAACCCTAGCACTATTCGCTTATCTACGTCTACCATCACGTAATCGTTTGCTCTTCTCTGTTTACTACCACGAAGACGATCTGGTTCATTCGTCTTCTTCTTCGTATCCTCTAGAAAATCTTTTGGTCAGTCATTTTTTCTTTCTTGGGTCTCTACTTGTCAACATGGTTATCATTCTGTCAATTTCTTTTTTGATAACACTTTAAAGAAATCATGTTTTGCAGGAATATAAATCAAGTGTTGACTCTTTCTGCATTTGTTTGAGATACACTCATGCGAACGCATCAAAAGGGGATGAGAAATGTTTAGATGCTGCTAAGAGTTGCAAGAAAAGAAAAATAGGCACGTTTAAGATTATTGTTGCCCCTGTGTGTTGTTTTTTCATTTGTTTTTTATATAAAGAAACTATGATCATTTGAGTGACTTGATTTTCAGCTCTTCAAATTGAACTTTTAAATTTTTTGATTGATTATGCCTCTAAGTTTGACTGCTCAAGAATTCTTGACAAACCAATGAATTCATTAGTCTGCTTATTATATTGCTATTAAAATGGGCTTCTCTTACATCATTATTAAATCTTCAATATTTCAAATGACATTTTTGTTTGCACTAATGTTTCCTTTTGTAAATAAATAATCTCTTTTAAAGTACAATGTTGTCATAAAAAGGATCCTTTCATGAATCCCTATTTTGTACAGGTGACAACTATTTTTTGGCTAGTCGAACAATGTCTATTATTACTTTTTGTGGTGGGTAAAAGTAAGGATTTCCTCCGCCTTTCATCAGGCATGGACCCTATTTTCCATCTCCCTTCCATTCAAAGACTAAACTATTGCAATACTTTTATTGGTCGATCTCTCTTTAAAGTAGACTATTTGACCCAAGGCTTTCAGCTGTATTTATGGCCAACCCACATTTTGTGTAACTCAAGAGCATTATTCTGTTCACATCCTTTGGGGCTTATGTTCTATTTTATATGTGTGTGCATATTTCAAATGTCTTTGTGTTTTTTTTTATTTGACCCTTATTGTTATTAACTTGTTTTTTGTAAAAATTATATCTCTTAAATATTAATTATGAATATACCTTTAATATGGTATAATATTATTGAATAATTGAACCTTACTATTTTTTGTGTAGGTCTGGTTGATCCTTTTGAACTATTGGCTAACATTGAAGCATAGATAATTAAGGTAAAAGATGAAGCTTTGAGTAGAAAAGAAGTAACAAATAGGATTGATAAGTATTAAGTTCGAGAGAATGATTATATTTGCTAGTTTTATTGTGAAATATTGTGACACCCTCTACCCCAACATACATATACAGTAATTATAAAAAAATAAAATATTTCATCATTAAAAATCAAATTTCCAACCACGTAAGGGTAAAGAGTTCACATTCATAAACTTAATACAAATAACATGTCGGTAAAATTACAAAGAAATAAAACTGAATTTTCCAAAATAATTTAATAAAAACATCTTAACACTAATCATATCTATGTCCCGATGTCCCATGTCCTATCAGAGCAAAACCCAACATAGAAGCCTAAGCTTCATCATCAACATCCTCAGCCTCACGCTGATGATCACCTGTATAACAGTCAAAACAAAACAACACGAGAAAAGGGAGTGAGAAACATCTCACTCTGGCTCACAGTGTAGAAATACACACCGGATAGCCAAACACAAACAATACAGATATAGCATAGACATGTTAACACAATATTACATCTTACTCATCCAAGACATAAAAATATCAATTTATTATATAACATTGAAAATGCACATGTATGGACACGGACTACATATTATCATGCATGTGGCGCCAGTAAAACATCACATGGCATATTGCCGCTAGCAATACACGAAGAGTAGTCTAGGAGTACATGCCGGGTCACACCCTCTGCGCACTCTCACTAGAAGGATATACTACGAGAGTCTCGTCGGGATAGCTAAGCCGCGCAAGATACATCCCATGCACACAATGGGCGAGACTGGGACTTCCAAACCGAGTTATCCCCAAGGACTAATCCCCAAAGCTTTTACACTAGGGGGCCTTCTCTGGCGGTGTATTCCATATCGTACCCTTAAAACACTTATGCAAATGATGCATGTCAATCAAGACTCTATGCATTCTCATATCACATTATCATTTCTCATGGTCATATCACATCATCACATTCGTCATCACATTTCATCATCATATTTCTTTATCACGTTTCATATCTCATGTCTCAATCACATTTCACATTAGATCATCATATCACATTATCACATTTTCTCATCATGTTCACAAAGCCTCATAGAGCACTTTAATTTATATTAAAACTCGTTTATTTATAAAATTAAATACATATTTTAACATCACATCAAACAAGGAATATAACAGAATAATCAGAAATTAAAACATAAAATATTCATATTTTTCCTATTTCTCATAGGGTTTCCCGCAGGAACCCATAGAGCACTTTAAATCATATCAAAACATATTTATTTTCAAAATTAAGCACATACTTACACTCAACAAATATCAAGAAACACAACAGAAAACTCAGAAGGTAAAACAGAAAACATTTAAAATTTGCCTCTTACAATTATCAATACATTATCTTAGGGTTTCCTATAGGAACCCATAGAAATCTCAATTCATACAGTTGAGAAAAATCCCTCATACATAGACATACAAAAAATACAACAAACACAAGATTGGGGGCCAATCCCACTACCCAGCATACAATCCCACACCCAGAGCAAGATTTCTCACTCCCCCTTACCTCGATAAGCAGAAGCCGAATCTTGTTTGGTCGCCCCCTCTAGGTTTCCCTTCGCCTTCAGAGAGGAAGGAGGAAAAATATTGGAAAATGAAAAAATGAGTTTTAGAGAGTGCAAAACGCTCTATTTATAGGCATCAGGCCGCGGCCAGAACGGCCCGTTCCGAATCCGGAACGGCCCGTTCTGGGCACATAGAACATGGTCAAAAATCTCTCCCAGAACGGCCCGTTCCAAACCCAGAACGGCCCGTTCTGAGTCAAGACTTTGTCCTTTATAAACACATCCGGAACGGCCCGTTTCCAAAGTGCAACGGCCCGTTCTGGGTTAAAATTTTACCCACGCATGCTTGATTTGGAACGGCCCGTTCCCAAACTGGAACGGCCCGTTCTAGAGCTATGAAAATTCAGAATTATTAATTAATAAATAAATAAATAACATATATATATATATATCAAATTAAAATAAAATATCAATATAATTTAAAACATGATTTTCTTCAAATAATAATTATAACAAAATATCATAATTAATAATATTTATACAAAATAATTTTCATAAATGATTATTATTAAAAACCTTTAAAACTTCAATCAAACCCATTTAATTAATCAAAATAATTATAAGGAAATAATCTTCATAAATACAAAAATAAATAATAATTATTCGTAGTATTAATAGGAAAAATTCGGGGTGTTACAAATATCATTCTAGATTTGAAGGATTATAGACAAACATTAAAAGTAGTAATACAATGTGTATGTATGTGATTTGTCGTTTTCTTTTTTATTAATTTGCATTTAAATTTAATGATAATTATTATATAAAAAAATTGGCTTAAAATTGATATAGTTATACCTACAAAAATTTATATGTGATTTATTCATTTACTTTTTTTGTAATATATTTATTAAGTATTAAAGTCTACAGAAAAGACCTATAATCCCTTTAAAAAAAAGTCCCATAATAATAACTCCACTGATTTAAATAGGTGAGAATAAAAGAGAGAAAAAAAAATTAGGTCAATCCAAAGTTAATTAAAATAGTTGTTTAGATTTTGAAAAAATAACAAATAAAAATGTTGGGTCCAATATGGCCCAACCTGATTAAACCGACTCGCCCGATCCGAGACTTGACCAATTCAAACCCAACAAATTCGAATCATTATAGTAGTTGGAAATGGGTTGATTTTTTTTAGTCGATTTGGGCTGGGCATTTCAACCTGAACCGGTCCAAACCCATCTCGTGCTCAGGCCTAATACTCTCATTGGATACGCTCCCATGTATGAAACATATTTAATGAGAGCATGAACATGTCTTATTATGAGAGGTGAGAAAAGTAGACCATAGCTTCTAAATTATATAAAAATAATTAATGATGAAAATTAAAACTCAATTATAGACATTCTCATATAAGATTAATACTATTATTCCTTTCACAACTTAATATTACTACCACTACAATTATAACTTCTATCACCATTATTATCGTCGCTATTATTGTTGTTGTTATCACCATTACTATATCGTGACAACAAGTAAAATAACAATGACGATGATAGAGGTACTGGTGAAGGTTACAACGATGGCTACCAATGATTTTAATAGTTGTGGAAGAGATAATAGTAAAAATTTTATAAGAAAATATCTATAATTAAAATTTAATCTTAACTATTAATTATTTTTTATCAATAATCTAAAAGTTATGATTTACTTTTCTCATCTTTAATAATAAAACATATTCTCATATATATATATATATATATATATATTAATTTATCTATATAATATATCGATACAAATATAACATATATTTATATATAATTGTTTTAAATTTTAAGAAATATATTGATATAACTTTTTTTTATATTATTGAATTGTTTACTATTTATGTATGCTAATAATGAAAATAGGTTAAATCCTTACACAAGGGCTATAACTAACTCATTATATTTATATTAAACTAGTTTTATTTTTTATTTTTTATTTTAAAAAAATAGGTTTGTTCAAAACTTTTATCAAAACAATTTTTTGTATGAAATTAAAAATATTTAGTTTAAAAATTTGAATTCTATATCATTTAAAAAGCTTTTTAAACCTAATAGGTTGGTTTATCTTAAATAAAAATAAATATTATTTATTACTATTCTATCAAAATTGTTATTGTAACTTTACTTATATAAAATAAACAATAATAATAATTATTATACTAAAGTCTTCTTAGTATATTTTTATTCCAAATGTTATCTTATTAATTATATTAATCTATTTATATGATATGCATATTAGTTGTATTAATAAACTTATATATCATTTGTATTTGTATTAGTATATGTGATTTCTATATTAAAATTAGGAATGGAAATATGATAGATAAGACTATACTTTAAATATAAAGGTGAAACTTATTCTATAAAATTAAGTCTAAACTTGACATATTATTTATCATAAGTTTTATTATAAGTATGATTTGATTTTTATAAAAGTTTGACATGACCTATAAATCTATTTAAAAATATATTTTGCATTAACAACATTAAATAGGTCAATAAATTTAATTTTAAATAAGTCAATAATTATATTTTTAAATATATGTGTGAGTTTTTTAATTAATATTATAAAATAATAGTTTTCTCTATTATTATTAAAATTTAAAATTCAAAATAAAAAATAACTTAAGAGAAATAACTTATACATACCACATACAGTAATGTACATTCACACATGTAATGAAAGCATATAATCTTATCTAAAGAAAGCTTTCTAAATGTTCCTTAATTTTCATTTGAAATATTATAAATATAAACACAAACATGAAAATGAAGGAAAAGAGGGAACAAAGTGACAAGTAGAATTTATATTTTTAATTTCTTGATTTTGTATGAATAAAGAATATAATACATTTAAATGTTGTGAAAATGTCAAAAAGATTAATAATTTAATTTTTTGTATTAAAATTTATTTATTTAATTATATTGTTAATAATGTAATACGCATATAATTTTTTATTATATTATATAAATAAATAAGTTAGCTTATTAGACTTGACAAACTTTTTAATAAGTCTAAATTTAACTTTTTAAATAAATAATTTTTTTAAAGCCTTAATTTATTTATTTATCTTATTAAATAGGTCAAACTTTAAACGTATAAAATCATAAACTCCTGTTTAAAATCTAACTTATTTTTATCCCTAATTAATATATGTGATATTTATATTTACATATTGAATTTTTTATATGAATATTAATACAAATTGAAAATAGTTTTCCATTGTTATGTCATCTATAATTTGAAAAAATGTTACATTTTGTAATATCGTCAAAATTTGGGGATAACATTCACAAGAAAAAATATATTTGAAAACAAGTGAAATTTTGAGGATACAAAATACAATTATACTTAATGCTTCATCAACATTCTATTTATATTTTAACAAAAATTGATGAAAGATAGACTTTGTAACATTCTAATATTTAGAAACAAAATTCACCACAAAATAAATGTTTGAATATAAAATACAATTAAGTCTATTAAGTAAATAATTTTACATATTAAATACATTTTTTATAATTATAATATTGATATAAATATTCATTAGTGTTTAAACATATATAAAATAAATATTTTTTTAAAAATAGAATTTATTCCCTAGTGACACAATACAATTTATTCCAATAAGGCTATAATTTAAAATAAAATAAATTGATTAAGCAAGCTAAATAGTTAATATTTATGACAACTAATATCTGTCACATTTATGTTTTATTTAATATATTTATATATTTATAATGCGTTAAAAGTTGTGAAAAATATGGGGCAAGAAGACGAAACATTAACAATTTATAATAAAAATAGTAACCGTGATTAAAGAGAAACCAAGTTTAATTATAATTAACACAGGTGACATTCATTCCGATTCAGGAGTCTCTTCTGATGATTCTTTTCCGCAAATAAACAATAAACAATAAAGACAAGAAAAGGAAGAAAAAAATCTAAAAAATAAGGAGAGAAAGGGAAGTTAAAGGGGTGAATGAGTTGTGAGTTGTGAGTGGTTACAGTTACTGACTTGGCTCTCTGTGTTCCTCCTACACACTTGCATTTCCGTTTGCATAAGCTGTTTCTTGTGCTATCTTACTTCTGTTCTTTCTGCAGAGTACTTGTTATTGTTATTGTGTTTTCACTTGTAGTTTGAACACCCCTTAAGTCCTGGATCCCAAAATTTGGGGTCAGAAAGATTAAGGTTGTCCAACTCCACTGCAAGCATTTTTCTTTTTTCTTTATCTTTATTTTTCTTTGCATACTATAATATTCTTTAGTACTTGTACGTGTGCTGTCAGCTATCACGGTTTGTTTGTGCTGTGCACGCCTTGTTCTGATTTCTTAGAAGTTTTATTATATTTGTAGTGAGAGACAGAGTTGGGAGAGGTAGAAGAAGTGGTCTACCATGGGTGACAAGTCCCAAGTATTGGAGGCTGTGTTGAAGGAAACTGTAGATTTGGTAACAGATCTGAACAACTTTGAGAGAGCCTCTTAATTCCTCGCTGTGTCTCTTTGTTTCATTGATGGTTCTTGTTTTTGGTTGAATGTAGGAGAACATTCCCATTGAGGAGGTTTTCGAGAATCTCAGATGTAGCAAAGAAGGTCTCAGCAGTGAAGCTGCCGAGGAGAGGTTGGTCATTTTTGGACACAACAAGCTTGAAGAGAAAAAGGTTCACACTTTCACTCTTCCTTTTATTTTTCTTCTTCTTCTTCTATTCATGGAATTTCTTTGTCACTTGTTGAATAAGACCTACTTAAAAAGTTTGAATTTTGAGGAGGATTGTCTTTCTGGGTGTTTTTCAGGAGAGCAAATTCTTGAAGTTCTTGGGGTTTATGTGGAATCCTCTGTCTTGGGTTATGGAGGCTGCTGCTATAATGGCAATTGCACTTGCTAATGGAGGGGTGAGTTGAGCTAACGCAGCTTTGGGAGTTCTTAATTGTTATGGCTTTTATTGATTAATTGAATTGTCCCTTGAATTTTTGTGCAGGGGAAGCCCCCTGATTGGCAAGATTTTGTTGGTATCATCACCTTGCTTATCATCAATTCAACTATTAGTTTCATTGAGGAGAACAATGCTGGTAATGCTGCTGCAGCTCTCATGGCCCGGCTTGCTCCGAAAGCAAAGGTGCCAAGTTTAGCTTCTTTCAGTTTAATACTTTATTCTTTTGATATCTATGTTGTAAAATCTTTTTCTTTGGTAAGGATTTAACTTCTATTTATGTTTCCCCTCATAGTTTCATTCCTTTTGTCTTTGTTATAAAGGTTCTTCGAGATGGTAGATGGAATGAGCAAGATGCCGCTGTCCTGGTTCCTGGTGACATAGTTAGCATTAAACTTGGTGATATCATACCAGCGGATGCTCGTCTTCTTGAGGGGGATCCTTTGAAAATTGATCAGGTGTGTGTCTAATATGTTTGCCCTTATCATTTTCCATCTCAATCATATAAATTCACTGTTTTGTCCATTATATGCCAAATGATTTAGTGTCACTCAGCTTGTCCTTATGCTATGTACTTTTTCAGTCTTCTCTTACTGGCGAGTCCCTGCCGGTGACGAAGGGACCTGGTGATGGAGTGTATTCTGGTTCTACCTGCAAACAAGGAGAGATCGAAGCTGTGGTTATTGCCACCGGTGTTCATACCTTCTTTGGGAAAGCTGCTCACCTTGTAGACACCACTAACCAAGTGGGACACTTTCAAAAGGTAACATAAAAGTAGGCATTGTTTTTTGGCATCCTCGGTGTTGCTTTTGTGCTTAAGATTTAATTTGTTCCATTTTCTGCTTATGTTTAGGTCTTGACTGCAATTGGGAACTTTTGCATATGTTCAATTGCTGTGGGGATGATTATTGAGATTATTGTTATGTATCCGATCCAAGATCGAGAATATCGCCCTGGAATTGATAACCTTCTTGTACTTCTCATTGGTGGAATTCCAATTGCCATGCCAACTGTACTCTCAGTTACTATGGCCATTGGTTCTCATAGGTTATCGCAGCAGGTCAGTTAGGTTCAGTTGAGTGTGTTTGGTGGATATAAAGTGTGTTTGGATATGAATTTAAAAGTGTTTTGGGAGCTTCTTTACTGAAAATTAAGAATTCTTTTTTTAGTAAAAATGTTTTTCTAAGTTTATATCCAAATAGACTCATAGACAATAATTAATGGTTCATGGGTTATGATGTTTGCAGGGGGCTATCACAAAGAGGATGACAGCTATTGAAGAGATGGCAGGCATGGATGTGCTTTGCAGTGATAAGACTGGGACCTTAACATTAAATAAGCTTACTGTTGACAAAAATCTTATTGAGGTTGGATGCTGGTTACTTGCAGTGATAAGACCAACACTTTTGAACCATATGCACATTTTCTAATTATTTTTGTTTTAACCAATAAGGTTTTTGCAAAAGGAGTGGATGCAGATACTGTTGTTTTGATGGCAGCTCAAGCTTCAAGACTTGAGAATCAAGATGCAATAGACACTGCCATAGTAGGGATGTTGGCTGATCCAAAGGAGGTTAGTCATTGATATATTGTTCACTGCGATTCTTTTGATGACATACTGCAAGCCTCATAATTTTTCTGTATTCAAGTTTGTAAATTAATTTTCTGTTCTAACTTGCTGTTATCAAGGCTCGTCTTGGTATCCAAGAAGTACATTTTCTTCCTTTCAATCCCACTGATAAGAGGACAGCATTGACTTATATTGATCGTGATGGTAAAATGCATAGAGTAAGCAAAGGTGCTCCAGAACAGGTAACTTACTAACATTGTTCTCATAAATTTCTGTTAAAGTCTCATTCTTTTTCTGATTTGTACGATTATGCCATGATTGCTAGATCCTTAATCTCGCGCACAATAAATCAGACATTGAACGTAGAGTTCATGCAGTTATAGATAAGTTTGCAGAGCGGGGTTTACGATCCCTTGCAGTAGCATTCCAGGTAATTGATTCATTGGGTACTCTCTTAAATGTTAAATGATACTTGATGAATGCTATAATTGTTTACTTAGGTTTATCCATTTTATACAGGATGTTCCAGATGGAAGGAAAGAGAGTCCAGGTGGTCCATGGCAGTTTATTGGCCTTTTGCCTCTGTTTGACCCACCTCGGCATGACAGTGCAGAAACAATACGCAGGGCACTAAACCTTGGAGTGAATGTCAAAATGATTACAGGCATATTACATATTTACTTCCCCACTTAGAGACCAATTAATCTGATTTCCATCATGGACACAGCATAATTTATTTTTCTAATCTTATTAATACCATATCCTCATAATTTCATTCATTTATATATCTTTCTTTTTCTTCTCAGGGGATCAGCTAGCTATAGGAAAGGAAACTGGCCGTCGCTTGGGAATGGGAACAAATATGTATCCTTCATCTGCATTACTTGGGCAGGATAAGGATGAATCCATTTCTGCTTTACCCATTGATGAACTAATTGAAAAAGCTGATGGATTTGCTGGTGTTTTTCCTGGTATGCTTTTATGTTGATCATACTGTTTGTTTTGAAAGCTGTTGAGCATATATTGGGAGAAAGATTAACAGGAGAAGTATATGCTTATTTCTCATACTAATTGGTTTATATCTTGCAAGAACACAAGTATGAGATTGTTAAACGCTTGCAAGCTAGGAAACATATTTGTGGAATGACCGGTGATGGAGTGAATGATGCGCCTGCACTCAAGAAGGCAGACATTGGTATAGCTGTTGCTGATGCAACTGATGCGGCTCGGAGTGCATCTGATATTGTTTTAACAGAACCTGGCCTCAGTGTTATTATTAGTGCAGTCTTGACAAGCCGAGCTATCTTCCAGAGAATGAAAAATTATACAGTGAGCAGTTGAACTTCTTTTGCAGTTTCTTATCAATCATTTCTTATGCCATGATAGTAATTCATCGAATTTTCTATTTATTTTTGAGGGAATGTGTTTTGTTCAGGCCTTGTGCACTTGGCCTTATAGTATAGTTTTTTTGACCCATTTGTTTATTCTTTCATGCAGATTTATGCTGTCTCTATTACAATTCGTATTGTAGTAAGTTAATTTGCAGCTCTGGAATATATTTTCCACCTTAGATATCATCATTGATGAAATAGGTCATGGGGATTGGTCTAATATTCTGACGGTATTCCTGCAGCTTGGTTTCATGTTACTGGCTCTCATATGGAAGTTTGATTTTCCACCTTTTATGGTGCTTATTATCGCCATTCTGAATGATGGTTAGCTGTTTCTTTTCTCCCTCGGCTTGCCTTTGTGATTGAGTTTTATCCGCAGCTAATATTCTGGTAATCTATGACATTGTAGGTACTATCATGACAATTTCAAAAGATCGAGTAAAACCATCACCTCTGCCTGATAGCTGGAAACTATCTGAGATATTTACTACTGGCATTGTGCTCGGAAGTTATTTGGCAATGATGACGGTCATTTTCTTTTGGGCAGCATACAAAACTAATTTCTTCCCGGTATATCTTTTGACGATTTCCATCCCAAATTATTCTTTAGTTTAATTAAATTTAGTCATAATTGGAGTTTATTGTGACATTGATGCATGCGACATTACGTCATCCTTGTACTATGAAATATTTTTTGATTCATGAGAATTGAACTTTGGTACCAAGAGGGTTTACAACAACTCACTTTGCTCAACTAATTGAGTGAGACTCCATTAATATTATGAAATATGATTCTATGATTCACTGACGTTACAATTTAATGTTTCCTAATTAATTGTTTGTCAGTGCCAATTTATGCCTTTACCTGGATTCTGTGTTGCTATTGATGATTTTTGGTGATTCATTCATTTATGTTACCTGGTACTTGTTCAGCGAGTATTTGGAGTTTCTACTCTTGAGAAAACTGCTCATGATGATTTTCGGAAACTGGCCTCTGCAATCTATCTTCAAGTGAGCACTATTAGTCAGGCCCTAATATTTGTGACTCGGTCCCGGGGTTGGTCTTATGTTGAACGTCCTGGTATTTTGCTCGTGACAGCTTTCGTGATTGCTCAGCTGGTAAGTCAATTAACTATGTAGAATCTATTTGAATACAAGTTTAGTTTAGAAGAGTTTTTGGGAGTTCTTCTACTGGGAAAAAATGCTTTATTTTCAGCAGAGAAGCTCTTAACTATTATCCAAGCAAGTTCTTATTCTGTTACAATATTTCAAATTACATCAAGGATCACTTTGGTGATTGATTCGTTTTTTCGCAGATTGCCACTTTGATTGCAGTATATGCCAACTGGAGTTTTGCTGCGATTGAAGGCATAGGTTGGGGTTGGGCTGGTGTAATATGGTTGTATAACATAATATTCTACATCCCACTTGACATCATCAAGTTTTTAATTCGATATGCTTTGAGTGGGAGGGCTTGGGAGCTTGTCATTGAGCAAAGGGTAAGTAGAGCATTTGTTACTAACTTGTATCCTATGAAGGCATTTATTAGTTATTAGTGACTACCTTTTGCTACATGCTCATGGATTTTTCATTGTCATGTAGATTGCATTCACAAGGCAAAAGGACTTTGGAAAGGAACAAAGGGAACTTCAATGGGCCCATGCACAAAGGACATTGCATGGATTACAGCCACCTGACACCAAGATGTTCACTGAGCGCACACATTTCAACGAACTCAATCAAATGGCTGAAGAAGCCAAACGGAGAGCCGAAATTGCAAGGTAGACATCATTATTTAATCATTTGGTCTTGTGTCAGTAACATCACAACATTGCTATATGCTAACCACGTAAGTTTATGTATTTATTTGTTTCCTTTTTGTGTAGGCTGCGAGAACTGCATACACTAAAGGGTCATGTGGAATCAGTTTTGAAGTTGAAGGGAATTGATGTAGACACAATTCAGCAAGCATACACGGTCTGAATATGGTTTTATATATTTGCATACTGATACTGTAAAGGGGATGTTGCCGAATGCTGAGAGGAGTAGAAAGTAATGATGGTTACACTGTAGTCAGTTCAATTTCTTCTCACCATTTTGACCACTTAAAAGAGTGCTTTGAAAGGTCTATCTATGTATCTTGTTTTTCACTATAGCTGTCACTTTTTTCTATACAGTTTTCATAATGCAATTTAGAGTTCATCTTCTATGCTTCTGAACCCAAATTCCACTGTACTTCCCTCAATCATATCCCTCAAGAGTTCAAACTTCAATTTATGAATATAAGAAAAGCACGTTATCTTAAGAGTTCAGTTTTGATTTTATGTTATATCGTGTGTGCTTGCGCTTGCGTGAGAAATATAAACTTGGGACGTGTTGGAACATGATTAATGCTAAATTCTCTATTGAAATGGAGAATCACTTTCAGATTCATGTTGAGTGCGTGATAGGTGAATGAAATTGTGTTCCGTCATGTAAAGAAAGCTTTAGATTTTTTAATATATGGTCACGACATATACTAATTTATTCTCTCACCACGGTTGAAAGAAAGATTTAGTTTTATATATCGTAAAGTGAACAAATCTTTAAATACAAGAGGATTAACCTTGAGTGGAGTGGAAAAAAAATAAGATTGGCATTTAAAATTAAGGACTTAGTCGAAATATTCACTGTTTAAAGATTTTTAACACTATTTTTAAATCATGAATTGTTTTATAGTAATCGAGTTGATGTTAATGAATTATTAATGGGCCAGATCTCAGGACTTCTAACAAGGATTGATGAGTTTAGTGGAAGAGGCTAGAAAATGTCATTCAAATGACAACTATAAAAAAAATACAGAAAATGGAACTATTGAATTATAGTTGAGCTAAGGGAGCAAGGCAACTCAAACTCATTTAGTTAGCAGGTTAAGTAAATTAAGTTAAAATTAAGTTTTTATATATATATATATATATATATATATATATATATATATATTCTTCTAATTAGGCTCGATTAAAATTATAGTGGATTGAATTGAGTTAATATATTTTGATTTATTTGACTCCTCTATCATTAACTCAAATAAATACAAATGTATTATTTTTATTATTTAATTTAAAATGTATTATGATTTTAATCTAGTAAAATATAAAAATTGATACAATCTTACTTTAAAAATTAAAAAAAAAACATTTTTTTATCTCAAATATATTCACATGATAAAGATCATCACATTTAAAGTATTGTTCACTTTCGTACTTGTTAAGTTATTATTAGGATCGAGAATGAGTTAAGTTAAGTCAAGATCGATTTAACTCGATTTAACTTAACAATATTTAACTTGGTTCACAATTCGATTCGAGTTTAACATAAACCTTTTTTTCTAACTTGAACTAGTCTCAGTTCAAGCTCGCTAGTAGATCAGTTTAACTTGTTAACTTGAATCCTATGAACTAATACTCAATTTTATTTAATCTTATACATTCCAAATTTTCTATATAATAATAGATTTTAGATAAAATGGTTGTTTATTTTTTTTAAAAGACAAAACATAACTTATTTTATTAGTTTTGCAAGATTACAATATATAACTCTAAATAAACATGCTTACAAATAAAATCTATAAAAATTAAAAATACTTCATCTTACATAAAATAATAGAAAATTCAATACATAACCATGAAATTCTAAATTGTTCACTTCTTTTATTATTATTAAGTTGTAACTAAGTTTTGAAAGTTCTTTCAAATTTTAATAAGCTGAAAATAAATATAAAGTTAATTATATAAATTAGATATTTACATGTAGAGTTGATTCATGAATTAAATGAGCTAAATTATATACGGTCAAAATTTGACTAATTTATTTATCAAGTTCAATTTTTAGTTCAAGCTCAACTTAGTTGATTCATGAACCAAGTTCAACAAGTTAATCATCAAATCAAATTTCAAACTATTTTTTAATTGATTCGGTTCATTACCACCTAATCACAATATTGTCTTCAAAAGGTGTGGATTAGGGAGATAAATGTGTTTACAAACTACTACCAATTCCGACCCCTAAGTAATGTGAGAATTTTTGACATATCTAATAACTTTAATTTATTTAAAATTTGAATTTAAATATTTTAGGCATGCAAATATTCATTTAATTTTTTTTATCATGTGCAAGTACGTGATTAGGTACTTGGTAATGACTTTTAGCCTTTTGGCCAATGGCAGATTAAAAAGGTAATAAGTCGCAATCAATGGCTGACTCAATTGCATAATATGAGAAAGCAACCACTGCAATTTATTGCGAAAGGATAATGGAGAAAAGAATCATGGTGGATCACAAATTTGGATGGCGTGAAACCAAAGGGAAACGTGGTCAATATTCAATCCAGGTTTCATTTATTTATGGAGTAGAGACTTTTGATATTAATATGCAAATTTTACACTATTCTTGGCTCTCGTCCTTGTCATCATTGCGTGTTAAAAGCCAAATACATTCATACTTACTTATCATCCTTCAGAATTATTTGTTAGTGCAGAAAAGTGACGATGAAAGTGTTGGGTTTCATCTATTTCTTTTTCTTTTTATTTTAATAATAGTATTTTTTAGTGGGAAAATTTTTATTTTTATAAACAAACCTTTAATTGTGTAAATTACTTTATTATGTTTTAAGGTTAAATTATACTTTTATTTTTTATTTTATTTATTAAATTTATTTTGTTTCTTTATCTTTTAAAATATTTTTTGATTCTTTATTTTTTAAATTTGGATCGATATGATGCTTTTGAAATAATAATTATTTTCAATCTTAAAACATGATTTTAAATTATTTTTTGATTGATTCAAGACTTGAAACTTGTTTCATTAGATTTTTTTATATATAAAAATTATTAATTTAAATAAAAAAATATTAAAAACACGATGAAAATGACATAAAAAGTTCAAAAAGAAATTTAAAATTAAAAAAAAATAATACTATTTTCTAGTTGCTTATGAAACATATTTTTTACACAATTTTCTCTATGTTTTATAACTTTTTAAATTCTAATGTCAATTGAATTTCATAGTTTTTATATAATTGAATCTAATGTTACAAGTTTTATGTCACAAATTAGTTGAAAATTGATTCAAAATTGTATCACAAAATTAAAAAATTATTATTATTTTTAAAAAGACCACATTAATTCAAATATAAAGATCAATGATCAAAATTAATATTTTAAAAGATAAAGGACTAAAATGAATTTGAAAAATAAGATAAAGGGGCAAAAGTATAATTTAATTATTTTTAATGAATCAAATTAATATAAAAAATAACATTTAATCTAATTTAAATTTTAGTTTAAAATATTTTTTTACTCCTTATAGTTTTACTTACTTTACTTTTTAGTTTATATAGTTGAAAATAAACACGTTTTAGTCCCTATACTTAACTTTTTAAATCTCTTTTAATTTTTATAATTTAAGATAGATATTTTAATGAGTTAATCATTCGTACACTGCCAGTGTAAAATTTTTTACATTGACAACTAATTATATCTTTTAAATTATTTTATTTTATTTTTATTTCATTAAATAAACAACTGACATGACACTATTAAAAGATATGATTGGTTGTTAGTGTAAAAACTCTTTACACTAGCATTGTATAGGTGATTAACTCTGCTAATTCCCTACTCCTTATATTTGTAATTTTCTAATCATTTTAGTCATTGCCGTTAATTTTTTTTATAATGTTGTCTTTTTTATATTGACGTGATTGATGCGTTAATTAAATTTTATGTGTCTTATGTCAAATTTATTTTTTTGAAATTATTTTGAAATAGATATCTCAACGCTTCGTATTTCAATTGTACCCTCACCTATGACACTATTGTTGAGACACTTTATTTTTATTTTTACAAAATTGAAAACCTCTACCACATACAAAACATATAATGGTATAAAAAAATGATAGGGAGTAAAAAAATCTATCTTAAATTGTAAGAGCTAAAAAAGGATTGAAAAAGATAAGTTAAAGACTACATATGTATATATATTTTAAATTATATAGAGACTTAAAAGTAAAGCAAATGAAACTATATAAAGATTCAAAATGCATGCTAACCTAAATTTTAAAATAACTGGGTTAATTATAATTTAACATTTTAAAACAATAATATTTGTTAGAACTTAAATATAAAATAGTATCTAACTTGAATTTAAAGATGATTACATGTTCATAAAAATAATAATTAATACAACTTAATTTAAATTTACAACCAATAATAATTGTTATAATTTAAAATTTATTATGATTTTAATTTAAGTTTAAGTTTATATATAATAATATATCCATAATAACAATTATTTAAATTAAAAAATAGGACGATATTAAAAAAAATAATATTACTCTTATATCATTTGTATGAAGATGGCTATGTAGTAATAAGATTTTTATGAAGACCACTATAGTATGGAATAAAGGAAGAGTGAATATAATATATATATATATATATATATATAAAAGTAGTTGATTCAAAGAATGAAGAGAGTGAAACACTATAAGAAAATTTAAAATCATATTCACAACAAAATAATAGTTAATTAGTAATTAATCTCTTGTAGACAAAATTAGCTACAAAATTACTATTGAATTAGTGTAGTAGCATGAAATAAGTAGCAAATTAGTTAGAAAAAAATTCTAGTTAATTCAAAGTAAATGTTTTATTTATTTTTTACTATTCTCTAATTTGGAGTAATATATTATTTAATCTTCTTTATTCTCGACTATATAATTAGGATATTTTTATAGCAATTTTGTAGCTAATGTATAGCTAGAATATACTATATCTATAATAATTTAATAGTTATTTCTAGACAATTCATAGTTAGGGGTTATTTTAAATGTTCCAATCTAAAACTATTTCATACTATTTTTTATTATCCTAAGAAAATCTTTAGTATATAATCCATAATTAATTATTATTTACTTTTCTAATCATAGATTGATTCGTGTTATTTCGTTGCAAAAATAAATAAATAAGTTGGAATGCAAGATGAAAATGCAAGTGGTGAATATTAAAAAGGTTGAATAAACTGCAAAACAAAAGTAAAAGAAGGTAATTGTTACAAAATGTAAGAGTATGTTTGGATCATCGTTTAGCTCGTAAAAAATTCAGTTGACTTTGAAGGTTACAAATAATTATTTTTTCATTTGGTATTTGGAAATGTGTGAAATTCCGTTTGCGTCTTTATAAATGGGCTTCCAAACATGCACCAAGTGTTGAAACTTTCACTAATTCAAGAAGTACGATTTCTATTGTCTATGGATACTGAGAGCATGAACTAATTGAACTCTTGAGGCATATAAAGAAATTGTCCATAAATGCTGAGAGCACGAATTAATTAAACTCTTGAGGCGTGTATTGCATTTATCTGCAGATTATCATATTAGTACCTATGACATAATAGGATCTTCCTACCGATGATAGAGAATTAGCAAATTTTTAATTCAAAAAATGAGAACATTAAGAAAAACAGAAGAGAATAGTGTTCAATAATATTGGCTCTCACTGATTCTCAATATTTATAGAAAAGGATAGTGATTGTTGTGACTATAATTAATTACAAGAATTAAAATCAATTAATTTTTAAAACATTCAATAATAATAATTAATTAAAATTACAATGATCATATTATTATATCTCATTAAAATCGATATTAATTAGACTTTAGTACTTGTAATTAATAAAATAATTATTTTGAATTTAAATTTTAAATCCAACATATTTTCGCAAATAAATTAATCTTTTGAAATATCTCAAAATATACAACAATTATTTACATATTTCAAAATGTTTAAAAAGACATTTTGAGTTATCATATATGATGTAATATTTCAAACCTAGTGTAGCAAACTATTGAGTCATACCTAAATTGATAAAACTTAACACATAGTGTAGTAAGTGTAGTAAACTATTGAACCTAAAATACTTTGTGTGTATTAGAGGTTAATCAATTACAATACACCTCCCAATTCTTGGCGTTTTTGTTGTGTTGCACTTTCTAGTCATGTGCATGTTTGATATTCATGAGTGTTCTAGAAATTTTGTCAAAATCTCATATAAGCAGCTCCACTTAACACTCATATAGATAATTTCGTCAAGTGTATAATACAATTCATATACCACCCTTATGAGATATGAAAATCATTAAAATCTTTAGAAGTGGTCAAGCTTTCTCATAACCACATAAAACTTAACTATAAAGATTATTCTCTCATTAATGCAACTTCAACACTTTCTCACATAACCGGAAGAGATAAAAACCTAAAATTGATTAAAACCAATTTTAGTGCAAACAAAAGTAAAAAATGACTTATTTTTCTCATTGAACCTTCTTTATGGGATCTCCAATTACAATGGATGAGTTATCATCATTGTTGTTTCAAGTGACTTTAATAAAATATCTTTCCTCTCAATATTTATAAACAACTCATGATGCTTCATAAATAATATATTGGTTAAATACCTAATTTGGTCCTTATAATATTTTAATGTTTCAATTTAGTCCCACTTTAATTTTTGGTTTTAATTTGGTCCCTAATAATTTAAATTACTGCAATGTCGAACCTTCCGTCTAAATTTCTTAAACGGAGTTAACTGTTGGCCACATGGATGCATAGGTGGATGCCTAATTTCTATAATGCATATGGAACCAGAACGACCCTTTCTGAAACTAGAACGACCCATTCTGAAACTAGAACGACCCGTTCCAGATGCACCCATTGTGTGTTAATTTTGCATCTGGAACGACCCGTTCTGAATCCAGAACGGTCCGTTCTGGTTTCAGAAGGACCCATTCTGGTTTCAAAACGTCCCGTTTTGCTGCACTCGTTGTGTGTTAACTAATGCATCTGGAACGGCCCGTTCCTGATGCAAAATTAACACATCACGAGTGTAGTAGAACGGGCCGTCTTGGTTTCAGAACGGGCCATTCTGGCTCTAGATGCATTAAAGAAATTTGGCATCCACTTGTGCATCTACGTGGTATCCACGTGACCAACAGTTAACTCCGTTTAAGAAATTTGGACGGAAGGTCCGACATTACAGTAATTTAAATTATTAGGGATTAAATTGAAACAAAAAATTAAAGTGAGACTAAATTGAAACTTAAAAATATTATAAGGAATCAAATTAGGGTTTTAACCATAATATATTCCTTAGGAATTTAAAGTCAAAGGATAGACCAAATCCATCATTAATTACGTATAATAATTTTTAATCTTTTTAAGCAATTGTTATATAACAATCTTTTTTTATTTTATATTTTTAACAATATATTTGCCGAGAGGTTTTCAATCACTAAACTTCACAATCAAGCATTTTTAGAGCAACAAACTCTAATTCAACAATTATATTTGATTGATTTTAAATTAATTTTACTATAATAAAGTGTAATGACACAACATTAATGAATTTTGTCTCTTATGAATCAAAGATTCAATTAATCATCATTGTATTTTAAATTTTATTTTTTCTTTTGACAATTCAGGATGTTATCAGGCACATAAATGATTTAATACTATTTTAAATCTTTGATATGCCCTTTGATGAAAGAGTGTCTTTTGGACTTGAAGGCTGAACAATGCAATATGGTCTTAACTTTAACTCATTCCCTCCTTCGACAGTTACGTTACCCAACAAATGCATGCCTTCGTGGGTCGAGATTGTCCACCACACCACTTCGTTTTCCAATGAAAATGTCAAAATGCAGTTGCTACATGCATAGGGCCATCGTTGGTGTCCTAGGTTGAAGTTTGCTCTAGTTGTTTTAAATGGCAACAATATAGGTTACAAGATGCGTAAGCTTTTTGTTGGAGGAAAAAATTCTAAAACATTGTTATTTGAAATCCTATTTCTTTGTTTGTAAAACATTCTTAGAAGTATGTAAAACACTATGGAGAAATCACTAATGTCTCGGGATTCTCAAAAAAATTCTAGAAGTCCTTTATCCTTTTTGAGTGTGTTAATACTAATGTTGAACTTTATAGTGTTAGTTCTACCAACAAATCACAATTAGAGTTATTCTTTTCTTTTGATAACTTTGGTTTTACCGATAGATCGTGGTTAGGGTCAAATTCCTCTTTTTTTTTCTATAATTGTTTCAAGATGATCCGTTCATGTTTCAAAATCTTATTACCTCTCGTCCATTGTCATGGAATAGTTCATTCTTAGCACATAATGTGGAGGAAATTGAGTTCTATCTATATATATATATATATATTTTGCTTAAATATGTTTTTAATATTTTAAATTTAAGTTAAATTTATTTTTAGCTTCTCAAATTTAAAATTAGTATTTTTAATCTCTATAATTTCAAAAACTCTTATTTTAGTTCTTGTATTATTAATGAATCCATCAAATATTATTGCATAAAATCTACCTACTAATGTTTCTGATGATAAAAACATAATATTAAACCTAACTAATGTAGTATAACTGTTTCAATTTATTACTTTAAGATATGTTATTGATGACTTGAAGAACTAAATAAGATTTTTAAAATTTATAGAAACTAAAAAAATACAATTTTAAATTTGACGAAAAAAAATTATTTTAAATTTAAATAATTAAAAACATATTTACATTTATATTTTTTTTGTAATAATTTTTTTTAAGAAGATGTGGTTCTGAGTCCCCAATTTTGTTTTGGATTCTAGGTTGAGAATTTCTACGGTACCCATATTATTTGAGAGGGTACCGGTACATTTATAATTATAATTTTATTTTATATTTTATATTTTTAATAATTTATTTAAATAATATTTATAATATTTTATTCTTTAAATTTTTAAAATTTTAAATTATTTAGTTATTTTATTTTATTTTATATATTCTAATTTTATTTGTAATAATATTATTATATATTTAAATAGTTTAATTTTAATAATTTTTTAAGTATATTTTATGTCTTTTCACTTAAAATTTTTAAATTTCTATATTTTAATTTTAATAATTTTTCAAGTATACTTTTGTCTTTTGTCTTAAATTTTTGAATTTCTATATTATAATTTTAATAATTTTTTATTTCTACTATTTATTAATTCTTTTCTTTTTTAATGTTTTATAACATTATTGAAATCTTATAATTTTAATCTCTATAATTTTATCTTATTTTTCATTTTATAAATATAATTTAGATTATTCATTTTATAATTAAATTAGTTTTTTTTTTTAATTTTTATAAGTTTACATAAAAGAATATACTGAAACCCCTTCATCTTTGAGGGTATCATAGCAACTCCCTTCTAGGTTTACAAATTTTGTTGTGTTCCGTTAAAATTTACGGCCTTCAAATATTATGGAAGTTCTTGGATTCGGTTTTTTTTCTTCTCACTTCATCGCACATTTATGTTGTTGTGTTTGAGATTATATTTCATTTAGCTTCATGATGGTGATTGCCAATGATTCCTTCTTTCATTCAACATGGATTATAAAACAAATCTATGCATGTTGAAATAACAGAAAACAGTGAAAGCTTATCACAAAACATGACTCCTTGGTTTATAGAGGTAATATATTATTTGTCCATAAAGGGATAATAAATCCTGTGTTGAATGGCTTGAGTATGACTAAGGTGTAGGATGGTTGAAGAGGGTAAAGGGGTGAAAGGCATGAGTGGGTGGGAGCGGAGAAGGTGGAGGAACAGGAAGAAGGACACAAGGGAGGAAGAAGGAGGAACAATGGCAACTCAGGTTATTTGTGGCAACTCATCATATAATACCCATTTTAGCACGTGCTATACTCAGAAAAATAGTTAAGTCTGCTTCTAATATAAAAGTTTGATTAGCAAAAGAAAGCAACTTCTAGGTTAGGATAATTAGAAATTTAATTTACTTTTTGAGTCTAATACCTTTTTGATAAAAATTTAATACATATTTGAATCTTCTTGAATTGAACACATAATACATGACAGTCTCTTGCATCTAGTTATCGTTGTATTAAATATTTTCAATGGGGTTATTTATAAGTAATTTTCTGTACTATATTACTATTATATCAACTCTGTCTTATTTTATGAGTTATTTAAATTTAAGCAAAATTATTTATAAAAATAACTTTATTAAAATTTAAATAATCCATAAAATAAGTTTAATGTAACAGTAATGCAGTACATGATAAAGGAAGTTGTTTATAAGGAATCCATTTGTATACACTTTAATGGTGTGTTTGGATAAAGAATTTATATGAGGTAATTCATTTATTTGAAGAATTTCAAATTCTTTGAGGTGAAATGCTTTGTTTGGATGAGGAATTTACAAAAAATTTGAAATCCAATCATTTGTGAAATTTCTTAAAATAGTAGAGTTTCAAATTCTCCCAAAAATGGGAGAATTTGAAATTCCTCATATTTGTTTTTCTTATTTCACCTATATATTTTATCTTATCTCTTCATTTTTTTAATTATTAGATATTCAAAAATATTTTTAAAATTGTTAAACATTATCTAATATTAATTGCTAAAATTATTAAATCTTATCTAATATTAATTTTTAAAATTAATAAATATTTAAAAATGGATTAATATTTATTTTTATAAAATTTAATTTAAAAATCTCAACATATAAATATATTTTTAAAATCAATTTTACTATGATGGAATAAAATTATCATATTCAACCTAACAATTTAAAATTTAAGAAATTTGAATTGTCTCGTCCAGACAAAATATTTTAAGAATAATAGAAATTGAAATCAAAGTAATTCAAATACCAAGAATTTAAAATTCCTTGAATTTGTAAAATTCCTCATCCAAACACACTATAAGTGTTTTAAAGTTTTCACAGTGATGGGTCACATCTACGCTGTGGTATCACCAAAACGATGCTCCATGTTCGATGCTGCCATCAGCAATGCCAATCACAACACAAAGCAAACAACCCCGTATTTCGGACATTATACGCCGCTGCCCCAAAAATACGGAGGTTGTGTTAAAATTCCAACAACGCGCTCATGTTTATAATCTTCCTACTCTCCACCTTTACAAGACACGTGTACACAAATTTGAGTTCACGTTCCCAGTTGCTGACGTGGCCGTGATATTGTTGGCGAGAATTCTACTTCACCGCCACTCGCACGAGAGTGTGATATAAACCAGAAAAGTTTCGTCTTTCATGTTTTGAATTTTGCATTGTAGAACGGCTACTTCACTCTGCATCACTTTTTATGCCATCTTTCAAAAACACTGCATTTTAGTTTCACTCTTTTCACGTAAATATTAATTTATTGGAGTGAAAAAGAAGCATTCCTCTACTCTCTCTCTCTCTCTCTTCATGCTTTAAAAGTTCGAATTATTAGTTTTGCTGGTTTAAAGTTTAATCATGGTGACCCTTTGAGGTCCATATTGTCATCACAACTCCACCAACAGCGATCATCATCACTGTTGACACTTTCTCACTCACAGTGAGAGTGATTCCACTTCAACCCAAATAAGTTGTAACCAAAAGAGTCCCTTTTGAAGGCTGGAATGAAAATGGGTCATGTAGTGTGGATGTTGCTGGTGATTTCCACCACTGTTTTATGCCCTTCTTCTCATGCTCTAACTCAAGATGGTAAAAACTATATATGAATCATGAACCCCTTTTTTCTCTTCCTGGGTTATAGCTACCCTCTTCTATTTGGTGCTTCTTTTGTTATTTACTTATTTTCCTTTATACATCTTCTACCTTTGGTTGCCATTGGGACATTGGGTATAGTTTATTTTCATTTTATATAGTTTGGAGGTGGATGATTGCATTTTGGGTAGTTTTCGGTTTTGTTCTCATCTTTCACTCTCTTAATTTGTTCTTTAAAGATAGGATAAAATAATGCAGTTTTTCAAAAATCTGATTTTTTATTCATCTATTAGGATTGACATTGTTGGAGATCAAAAGCGCTTTGAATGACACAAGGAATTTTCTGAGAAACTGGCGAGAATCTGATGAGTCTCACTGTACATGGACTGGTATCACTTGTCATCCTGGGGAACAACGAGTTCGCTCAATGTATGTAAGCAGCACACATTATTCATTGTCTCTGATATACTATACTTGGTTTGAGAAGAAAAAAAATCATCATTCAAACTAAAAGGCACAAATTTTTCTCATTTTTCCTCCCGAGTTTGAGTGTATGACACCTGTGTTTGCCTTGTCACGCTTGTGTGCTTCAGAAATCTACCTTACATGCAACTGGGGGGAATTATATCTCCTAGCATTGGCAAACTCAATAGACTGCATAGACTGTAAGTACTAAGTAGTACAAGTATCATGTTTCTCCCCGATTCGCTCACTTCTCAAAGTGGAGAGATGTAACATCTCTTTCTTGTGTTTGCAATGAATCAGGGCACTTCATCAAAATGGCTTAAATGGAGTTATTCCCAGTGAAATTAGCAATTGTACTGAGCTTAGAGCACTGTAAGTGTAAATTGGTCTAGTACTTTGTTAGAAATTTATATGTGAATATCCCTTTGATTGTAACTTGTGCACATGCTTCATGTGATTCAAATGAATAGGTACTTGAGAGCTAATTATTTACAAGGAGGCATCCCATCAGATATTGGAAATCTTTCTTATTTACATGTAATGTAAGGCCCTCTTTTTCATTTCTTTGATTGTTTCCCATAATTTTGTCACTATTTTCTTATTTCCATGGTTTTATTGTTCAACTACATTTTAACCCTTGTTTTAAAGATTTTAATAGAAAATTCAAATACAGGGATTTATCGAGCAACTCATTGAAGGGTGCTATACCTTCTTCTATAGGCCGTCTTTCACAATTGCGAGTTCTGTAGGTTCATTCAACCAATAGCTCTGTTTTCTTTGACATAATGATATTGATAACCATAGCTTTGGGATTAAGTATATGATAATCTGCTTGTCTTAGGAACTTGTCAACTAATTTCTTTTCCGGTGAAATCCCTGACATTGGAGTGCTAAGCACCTTTGGGAACAACGCGTAAGCACACTTGCCTAATAATGATGTGTCTTGGCTGCTACATTTTACCCTTTATAGTATAGACCAAACAATATTTAACCAATCAGATAATTTAATGACGTTTTTGTTATTCATTCCCCTTAGGCCAATGATTAAGGTATGAATAAATAGAAAGCTTTTACTGGAAATTAGTAGGAATATTTAGGTAACATTAAATGTTGCATTTTCTAATAATAACTTTCCACTTTTGATTTCATAGGGGTAAACATTCATTTTCTGTTAACCTTCTTTTCATCCAGTTCTTATGTTGTGAACCTATTTGATCCTTGCACCGAGTGGTGGAAGGTTGGTTTCATTGTCTGTGTTTATGCTTTAATTTATACGTTCACTGCATATGAATAGGTTTATTGGGAATTTAGATCTTTGTGGGAGGCAAGTTCAGAAACCATGTCGGACATCACTTGGTTTCCCAGTGGTGCTACCACATGCTGAAAGTGATGAAGCTGCAGGCAAGTCAATTCTGATGATTTATATTTTAGTAATAATGCTACATTCTCCTACAATATCTTCATATTCTCCTATTTCGAACAAGATCTTGGTTTCAAACTTTGGTGCTATCGTTATAATTATTACGGATAAAAAAAAACCTTCTCCTAATTCTTTATAAGGAAAATATAAAATGTAAAAAGCAAATGCATATAAAATGTTGAACATATGAAAGCTTTCAATATTTTCTTCATTTATAGTAAGCATGAGGATGTTATATTAAGAGTTGAAAACCTGCTATTTTTAAATAAATTTTGACTTGGTAGATTTTATAACCAAATTTACATATTGATCAATCACTCATTGAATTTGTTTGAAGCAGTCCCTGCCAAAAGATCTTCACACTACGTGAAGTGGCTGCTAGTTGGTGCAATATCAATTATGGGTCTTGCACTTGTAGTAACTCTTTCATTACTATGGATTTGTTTGCTATCAAAGAAGGAAAGAGCTGCTAGGAGATACGTAGAAGTTAAGGATCAAGTCAATTCAGAATCTAGCAGGAAGGATGATGGTATTTGAAATTTGACACTCATTGTTCAGATGCAGAAAAAGAAAATAACATTAATATCTTTTATTTCTTTATCAATACTAACCCGATCTTATAACAGGTACAAAACTTATCACCTTCCATGGTGATCTGCCATACACATCATTTGAGATCATAGAAAAGTTGGAATCTCTCGATGAAGATGACGTGGTAGGGTCTGGAGGATTTGGTACTGTTTACCGGATGGTGATGAATGATTGTGGTACATTTGCTGTTAAGCGGATTGATAGAAGTCGTGAAGGTTCTGATCGAGGGTTTGAAAGAGAACTAGAAATATTGGGTAGCATCAAGCACATTAATCTAGTTAACCTGCGTGGTTACTGCAGACTCCCTTCTACTAAGCTTCTAATCTATGATTATTTGGCCATGGGAAGCTTAGATGATCTCTTGCATGGTATGATTCATTTTAAGCTTGTTTAGATAAATTTCTCTAGAAGGCAGAAATACTTCTAAGAGAGAAAAATAAGAAAAAAAATGAAATAACCGTCTCCATATGCTTAAATTATTTTAAGCATAAACTAATTTGTAAAAGCTCTTTCATATAGTTTCTTTGCAAACTTATGTTTAACTTGTGCATAAGGTGATTTTAGTTTTAGTTTATAAAGAAACTTATTTAATGTTTCCTTCTTATTTGTCTCTCTTAGAAGTACTTCTAAAAAAAGTTTATATACACTATCTATCCTTTGGCTTATTATGATTTCATGATGATATATCCTTTGTGCTTTAGAAAAAGCCGAACAATCACTGAACTGGAGTACTCGCCTAAAGATAGCCCTTGGATCTGCTCGGGGTTTGGCTTACTTGCACCATGACTGTAGCCCAAAAATTGTGCATCGTGACATAAAATCCAGCAACATCCTTCTTGATGAGAACATGGAGCCTCGTGTCTCTGATTTTGGTCTTGCTAAGCTTTTGGTAGATGATGATGCTCATGTTACGACAGTGGTGGCTGGCACATTTGGTTATTTGGCACCAGGTATGTATTTAATTCCACAATCCAGCAGTTATCTGGATTCTGGTCACCTTTTTATGGTGTAACATAGACCTTGATACTTGATGATGTCTTTGAGAGTTAAATTTCCTAGATATCAATTTGCAAGTGAAATGATCATGTAAAAAATGTTGTTGAAATATTCAATAAGTACCATTCTAAGGATTTGTTATGATAAACTTCTTCAAAAGTACTTCTAGAAGAAAAAAATAAGAAGAAAAATCAAAATAAGCTTCTTCATAAACTAAAATTAGCTTATACATAAGATAAAAGTTAGATCTTGGAGAAGCTAACAATAAAGAGTTCTTACAAATTAGTTTACGTATAAGTTGATTAGCTTATGAAGAAGTTTATTTCATTTTTCATCCTATTTTTCTCTTTTAGAAGTATTTTTGAAAGTTTACCCAACAGACTCTGAAAATGAACAAAGTTAAGCTGGATTTCATACCTGTTTAGCCTAGCCTACTAGCCTTCCTTTTGTAACATGTTTTATATAGTGTGACCGTGTGATATATATACTATTCTATATTGAGTCAGTTTCATGAAAAATAATCGATGGTTGGTTATTTATTACTTATATATGTCAATATCAGAGTATTTACAAAGTGGGAGAGCCACTGAGAAGTCAGATGTGTATAGTTTTGGAGTTCTACTGCTAGAACTTGTAACTGGAAAGAGACCTACAGATCCTTCCTTTGCAAGGAGAGGTGTAAATGTTGTTGGTTGGGTAAGCTTCTCCTCATTCAGTGCACAAGTCACCTGAACTTCTGTTTCCTCATGTTGCAAAACTAATGAAGTGGGGGCAATTATTTGCAGATGAACACGTTCCTAAGAGAAAATAAATTGGTAGACGTAGTAGACAAAAAATGCACCGATGCAGATTGGGAATCTGTTGAAGTAATTCTTGAACTAGCAGCAAGTTGCACTGATGCAAATGCGGATGAACGTCCATCAATGAACCAAGTATTGCAGATACTGGAACAAGAGGTTATGTCTCCTTGCCCAAGTGATTTTTATGAGTCACATTCAGATCATTAAATGGCTCAAGTAATTCAATTCCAAGATGCTATCCTAACAACGTTTGGCAAGTGTTTTAGCCCCCTTTTGTGGGTCTGTAAATTAGTGTTCTAGCAAATATGCAACCTCAGGAATTCAACTTTGCAATGACATGCCACAAATATGATTTTGGTTAATCAACATGTATTTTGTTGATTTTGGTTGAGTTTTTGGAATGACCTCCAATGACAAGCCAGTAGTTAATTTTTTCTTCATCATTTTTAGCATTCTGCATGATTTAATGGACAAAACTTGTTACTTGTTAATGACTCTTTGCCCAAAAAATCAAAGATAGAACAAGTAGTTAGACATTCTTCCTCTTTAACTGAGAATTGCTTGGACATAAAGAGTTATATCTCCTTATAAAATAAAATATAAAAAAATCTTTGCCTAGAAATGAATTTAATGGATGCAAACTATAATTTATTCATTTATTTGAACTTTCAGTTTCAGATTGTGAATGGCATCAGGTACTGGAAATTGGTAAATTAGGGCCTTAGGTTGAAATAATAAACCTATAGTTTTACTTTTTTGACCACTTCTCAATGTGCCAATATATTCCGGTTGAAATTCGCTCGCATGAAAGAATAGATGGTACCACTTTTTATTTATTTATTTTTAAATGGTACACTTTCTCTTTCTATCTTGTTAGCTTGGCAACACGATAGGGCCTTTTGGCCATAATAAATAAAAATTACTGAAATAAATTTTTATAAAAATTATTTACTAAAATAAATTATTTTGGACACATAAGAAAGAGGTAGATTAGAAAAAAACGTTAACGCTAGTGACAAGTCAGATGTATAATAGAAGACGTCAATTATATTGACGCTATCCATGCAAAAAAAAATTTGAACATAAAATGCTAATAGTTTTGACGTTTTGTGTACACCTCTCATTGTTTGCTCTCTCTGCATGTGCTCCATGTGTCGTGATGTTGTGTGCATGTGCTTTTGTGGTGGGGTGGAAAATGTCAACCAGGCTGACGAGTTTCATGCAAACCACCAATTTTTTAAACCACCAAAATTCGAGTGACTTTGTGAAGCTTTATGCAGACGTTTTCTAAGTCAAATCTCTTCACTGTTAAGCAGCTTCCCAAACAAGCAAACATTTCTATACATCCTTCTTTCTCTCTTTTTCATAGTTAGATTATGTTGATGCTAGTGATTGACCTGCACGTGCAATTCTTCAATTTTGTTGTTTCTAATCTTAGACACCATATAGGAATTACAAAAAAGAAGAAGGAAAAGACAACAGTCGAAAAGATGACATGATCATGCAACTAAAAAAATGTTTTATCTTGCAACTACTAGTCGATAAAAAATGGACATTGCATTTCATACTTAAATTATGTCAGGAAATATCTACCAGGAAAGATTCATTCCAAAGCTTTGGCTTAAACCAAAATCCCTTAGAAGAAAATAACACAATGTCTCTTTTTGTTGCAACTTGTTGCATAATTCATTTAAGTAAATTACATATGAATGTCTCTATTAAAATCCTTCGTTAAATATCACATTTTGCGCAATTGACTTGGAAATTAATGTGAGTGTGGCTGTTCTACATCCACATGTTCTCTCTCTACGGTTAAAAATGAAGAACTAATATTCTAAAGATCTAAACATGGCAAAAATAAAAAACAAACACGTTCAGATCATTCTCATAATTGCGAAAATTAAAGGACCAACCTCGAGCCATTGTTGTTTGCTTGTTTCTTCAGATTTCTGAACCCTTGCTGTCAATACGCGATGGTGTAGTATACTGAAGAGGAGAGTAGGCTCAGTGACCCAAAAATAGAGATACGCGTCCAATTTATAGAACTCTAATCCATCGTAGAGCCTCTTTGAACGTTGGAGAAAATGTGCGGGAATCATGGTACCATATCTGCAAGTTATTTGATAATGGGTTGAAAAATGGACCACATTCATGATATGTTAACCGCAACAAGTAGAAGAATCAGGAACGCAACGTGAAAATCGGAAGCACGTTGTTTCCTTTTACGCGGTTGTTGCAAATGTGCTACTGTTGCAAAAACAAATTTTCAAAACGACGTATATGCCAACATTCTCCCACTTGGTCCATTTATCCAATTATCAATCAAATAGGAAACCAAATATATGAATCATGGTGATAGATCCTCTGATAATGAGTATTATCTCCCATGTATCACAATATATTAAGTCTCTCATCCTAAGCTCTTAGCTCTAATGAATAAACCATACGTTTATTCCAGGTCACAATTAATGAGTTTTCTCAAAGTAAATAGGTATGTGCACAAGATAAATGAGAAAACATCAAACTAAATAAGAGTTTTAACAAGTAATTACAATGATTGTCACATCATGGAACCAAGTCCCATTCGAGTTACATGATCCTTAAAATTCTTTGGTGGCATGCCTTTAGTTAAAGGATCAACAATCATTAACTCAGTGCTAACGTGCTCAATGACAACTTTCTTTTCTTTAACACGTTCTCTTATGGATAGATATTTAATGTTGATATGCTTACTTCGACTTCCACTTTTATTATTCTTAGCCATAAAAACAGCAACAGAGTTATCACAATACAACTTCAATGGCTTAGCAATTGAGTCCACAACTCTAGGCCTAGATATAAAACTCTTCAACCATACACCATGTGAGGTAGCCTCAAAATAAGAAACGAACTCAGCCTCCATAGTAGAAGTAGCAATCAAGGTCTGCTTTATGCTGCTCCAAGATACAGCTCCACAAGCTAGCATAAAAACATAGCCAGATGTAGATTTTCTGGTATCAATGCAACCAGCGAAGTCTGAATCAGAGTAGCCTATCACCTCCAAAATATTAGTCCGTCTATATATGAGCATGAAATCTTTTGTTCCTTGAAGGTATCTCATTACTTTCTTTGCAGCTTTCCAATGGTCAACACCAGGATTACTCTGATATCTTCCTAAAACTCCAACTGCAAATGCAATGTCAGGTCTAGTGCAAATCTGAGCATACATAATGATGGCAACCCTCCTTGCATGGATTGAGTTAAAAGCGTGAAAGAGGGATGACCGGACTCCTTGGATCATGGAACTCAAGGTTTCTAGCCTTGGAGATGGAGATGGGCGAATGGTGTTTATGGAGGCTAGGTGTTTGATGAAATGCTAAGGTGGTACTCTAGGGTTTTGGCTCACTTCATTGATGGATGAAGGCCACTCCTAAAGGTGAGAACACTCACGGTGAAGATGAGAAGGATAGGTGGCCGAAATGACCAAGGGGACTAAGGAAGAATATTAAGGCACAAAGGCTCTCTTAATATCATAAATTCTAAAGTATTTACAAGGTGTGGGGTGTTGGGTATTTATAGGAGGGGAGGCATCTAGGGTTGCATTTGGAGTAGGCAAATGCATTCCAAATGAAATGCAAATGAACCCTAGATGCAACTTGGTGGCCAAGGATGGAATCTTTGGGTTTAGATTGGCTATATCTAGGTGCATGATAAGACCATGCAACTTTTGCTCCACTTGGGCCTAAGCCTTTCTAACACCAAAAATAGACCCAATGACACCAAAAAACATGCATCACCCTCTAATTAACACCCTAGCCCAAAATTAAAAACCTAATTATCTAGAACACTCCATAATACAAAGGCAAAATGGGAAATACAAGGAAAATAAATTCTAAGTCCTAAGCACCCCAAAATACAAGGGTAAAATAGGAAATTAAAGATAAGGGCAAAAATAGGAATAAAAATAAATGCTATAAAAACTTAGGAGCTAAGGCCCAAAAGTAGGCTTACTCCTCCTATGGTTTTTCAACACTAACCCATTCCTCTTGCTTCCTTCAATATATCACCTCTTGGTCTTCTTGGCCTTAGTGTTATTCCATCATTCCCTCCCTCTTGAAAAGGATTTGACCTCAAATCAAGAGGTTCCTCATGGTGGGCATCATGACCAACAAAAACATAAAAATAAGCATGAGAGGTAATAGTATATGATAGAAACGGAAAGTGTATCCTAAGAGGAGTTCTACTAAAAATGCTAAAAAGATTGTCTAAATTAAAAGGACTAGACTCTCTAATGTTAATGATAGGATCCTCCCCATGGTGAAGTCTAGGTGTATAACTAAAACCTAAAAAGGTAAAAAGACTAAAACTATAGCACACTAATGTATTAGTCCTAAAAACTAAAATATCTTGTTGGAAGTGCCCAATGTAATGACCTAGGTATGTATTGGAAAATAAAGAAAACTTAACTAAAAAATTACCTAAACAACTTTGTATTGCATAATTTGTTAGATACATATGAGAAAAAGGTGCTAAGAGGAGTTTAGAAAACTCATATAATCTAAGTTTGTCTTGTAGGGAAGTATCCAAGTTAAGTTCAAATAAGTTTGAACTTCCCTCAAGATCAAAAATAGAAAATAGGACACCATGAGATGTATCCAACAAATCATACAAATCTAAAGTTGGGTGCTTTATGAAGGGAACTAAAGTGGAGAAAGTCTTAAAGAAGGAAGGCTTATCTTCCTTGGGCACCACCAAGGAAGTAGCACAAGAAGTGGGACTAAGTGAAGTCCACTTCTTCTTCACTAAATCTTGAAGTTGAGATTCTTTTTCTTTAAAAAGGACTTGTTTTTGAATCTCCACTTCATGACTAGTGGCAATGTGAGAGAAAGAGTTAAGGTCTTGATGAATAAAGAGAGTTTCTTTTAAATCATTTTCAATGGGAAAGTGACTCTCTTCAAGCATAAGCCCTTTGGAGGAAACATTATCCTCCTTACTCTTCTCTAAGAGTGTTGGTTGTGTTTCATTTTCTAACCACTCTTGAACTTTCTCTATACTTTTCTTCATTTTTTCTTTCTTTTCTATTTTCTTTTCTTTTTCTTTTCTTCTAAGTTCATCATCTCTTTTTGTATTTTCTTCCTCATGCATACTCTTAGGGATTCTAACCTCTTTGGAATTTTGATACCTAGTTGAGACAACCCTAGGTTTGGATCCACTAGTTTCTCTCCTCTCAACTAATTTTGCAAGTAACCTTTTTATTTCCGCATTATTTTTTTCAAACTCTTTTTCTTTTCTTCTCAACTCTTCCTCTCTTTTTATATTTTCCTCTTCTTTTTTTTCTTAGGTACTCTTTTAGTTGCCTAAGTTCATCCCTAACACTAGACCTAGTACTACAAGAATTATGACCATGAACACTAGAATGATCACTCATCTTTGATCAAGAAAAGGTTTTCACAAATTTGTTTTCAAAAAGGTTGAAAAAGTTTTTCACAAAGAGTGAGTGATAAAAGGGTTTTCACAAAAGGTTTTCAAAGTGCAAGATAGGTAGGAAAGGCCTAAGTGTACAAAGTGAACTTTCAAAGGGAGGTGGACTACAAAGAATCACTTAATAACCAAGCCTTATCAAGTAAAAATCACTAAGCCTTTTCAACTTTTCTTACAAAACAATTTGGCACAACAATGAAGTGTGTGTGTGCACGTTACCCCTAGTAGGAAAAAGCAAGCCTTCTAAACGTAATTGGAAGCAAAGTAAGGACCTAAGCAATTATACTACTAAAAGCTTTAAAACATGCAACAAGGAAAGCATTTAAAACATACTCTAGTCGAAGTCCTAGGTGAAGGTTTTCAAATCACCTTCAACTACACGAACTAAAACCAAAGTGAAGAGGTTTAGAAATGGCCAATTACAAACCAAAAATGAATAAACAAAGGCCAAATACAAGTGGCCTAAAAGAAATGGTGCAAAAGATAAAACAATTCAAGAAATTGAGTCTTCAAGTCTCCCACTTGTCACCCCTTCACAAGGAACAACCAAAAGTTAGCCTCTCATTGTGTATGCACTCTTTTTGATAGTAGAAATCCTTCCAAAGGTCTTGGAATCAAATCAGACAGCTCCTCCAATCAATTCACCAAAAGTGTATGTGATGAGTTTTAGGAGCTTTCCACACCTAGATCAAGAAGAAACCACCCAAGAGTACAAGAGTCCAAAGAAATAAAACTAAAAAGGCACAATTAAAAAGGCTAAACTCAAGTAGAGATATATGTGACAAAACTTAAGAGTAGAAAGAAGACACAAAAACTAAAATTAAGGCACATTAAGAAAGGCAAGTACTCAAAAGATTAATTCCTAGAATGGCACTAGAATTGAGTAGCAAGTGTTTGATAAAATGTTGCACTTAACATGTTAAATTTTAAAGTCTCATTCAGCCACTAAAACATAGTCCAAAGGTCCAAAGAATAACTCCAATTGCTAAGGTAGGAAAAATTGTCCAAAAGTCCACAAGTCTGGCAAAGGATCCCTTTTGTTTGCATTTTTTTTTTCACTTGTTTTGGCACTTTTTTTTTTAATGATAATGTCTAGCCACTTTCTTGCTTTTTTTTTTTTTATATTAATATTCCTCCTTTGCTTGGGTTTTACACTTGTGTTTGTTGATTTTGATTAGCAAAAAATTTGGAGTATCCTTTTAGCAATTAGTGATGGCTTAATGAGTCAATAATTTTAGTTTCTTTGAGCTTTTTGTGTAATAAAGTCCAGCAGTAAAATAAGCACATATAATCACTTTTCAACCTCAAATTATCAAGCAAAACATGTTCATATTAAGTGCAAATGGAAAAGGAAAGCAAGATGGCCGATTTTTGCAATGTGTGCAAAGATACAAATCACACATGAATGGTTAAATATCAAGGAACATGCTAGGATTAATTAGCATGCATGATTGACACTCTAAAGCACTCTAAATCCCACGGCCATTTCAACAAACATATAGCATGCATATCATATTTTGATCATGAAAGTCTTTAGGCATGTGTATTTGGATTTTTCTTTCAAGAAAAATTAGGGAGAATCATACTCTTATGACAAAACTTAATAGATTATAAAATAAAAACACATGATCATCATTTTTAAAAGACTCAAAATAGACTAGAGATTACCCTTGAAGAACCATTGGCTCTAGATACCACATGATGGCAACCTTCCTTGCATGGATTGAGTTAAGAGCGTGAAAGAGGGATGACCGGACTCCTTGGATCATGGAACTCAAGGTTTCTAGCCTTGGAGATGGAGATGGGCGAATGGTGTTTATGGAGGCTAGGTGTTTGATGAAATGCTAAGGTGGTACTCTAGGGTTTTGGCTCACTTCATTGATGGATGAAGGCCACTCCTAAAGGTGAGAACACTCACGGTGAAGATGAGAAGGATAGGTGGCCGAAATGACCAAGGGGACTAAGGAAGAATATTAAGGCACAAAGGCTCTCTTAATATCATAAATTCCAAAGTATTTACAAGGTGTGGGGTGTTGGGTATTTATAGGAGGGGAGGCATCTAGGGTTGCATTTGGAGTAGGCAAATGCATTCCAAATGAAATGCAAATGAACCCTAGATGCAACTTGGTGGCCAAGGATGGAATCTTTGGGTTTAGATTGGCTATATCTAGGTGCATGATAAGACCATGCAACCTTTGACTTCCACTTGGGCCTAAGCCTTTCTAACACCAAAAATAGACCCAATGACACCAAAAAACATGCATCACCCTCTAATTAACACCCTAGCCCAAAATTAAAAACCTAATTATCTAGAGCACCCCATAATTTAAAGGCAAAATGGGAAATACAAGGAAAATAAATTCTAAGTCCTAAGCACCCCAAAATACAAGGGTAAAATAGGAAATTAAAGATAAGGGCAAAAATAGGAATAAAAATAAATGCTATAAAAACTTAGGAGCTAAGGCCCAAAAGTAGGCTTACTCCTCCTATGGTTTTTCAACACTAACCCATTCCTCTTGCTTCCTTCAATATATCACCTCTTGGTCTTCTTGGACTTAGTGTTATTCCATCACATAAGACTTCCAACAGCTGAAGCATATGGAATATTTTTCATGTGTTCCTGCTCAAGATTATTTTTCGGGCACTGACTCAACTCAAGTTTGTCACCCTTCACAATGAGAGCTACACTTGATGAACAATCTTTCATGTTAAACCTCTCTAAAACCTTGTTGATGTAGGTTTCTTGAGATAAACCCAAAATACCTCGAGATCTTTCTCTATGGATCTTAATGCCTATAACATAAGATGCCTCACCCATATCCTTCATATCAAAGTTCTTTGAGAGAAATTGTTTCACCTCGTACAACATACCCTTGTCATTAGTTGCAAGCAAAATGTCATCCACATATAAAACAAGAAAGCAAATCTTGCTCCCACTAACCTTCTGGTATACACATTGATCCATGATGTTTTCTTCAAAACCAAATAAAGATATAACTTCATGAAATTTTAAATACCATTGGCGTGAGGCTTGTTTTAATCCATAGATGGATTTGTTAAGCTTACATACTAAGTGCTCACCATCACTAGAGAAAAATCCTTCAGGTTGTTTCATGTATACCTCTTCCTCTAAATTACCATTAAGGAATGCTGTTTTCACATCCATTTGATGTAGGTCAAAATCAAAATGAGCTACTAATGCCATGATTATTCGTAGAGAATCCTTCTTAGATACAGGAGAAAATGTCTCACTATAATCAATTCCTTCTCTTTGAGTGAATCTTTTGGCAACAAGTCTTGCTTTATGTCTTTCAATGTTACCCTGTGAGTCCTTTTTAGTTTTAAAGACCCATCTACATCCGATGGATTTTACACCATGAGACAACTCAACAAGATCCCAAACTTGATTAGACGTCATAGAATTCATCTCTTCTTTCATAGCATTATACCACAAATTTGATTCCTTAGAATTCATGGCTTGTGAAAACGTTTCAGGATCATTTTCGGCTCCAATGTTATAATCTGATTCTTGTAAATACACTACATAATCACTAGAAATTGTTGATCTTTAGATTCTAGTAGATTTTCTTAATGTTGTCTCATCACTTTGGTCAGGAACTTGTTGTTTAACCGATTGCTCAATAGGTTGTTCAACATTTACTTGTTGCTCCTGGTCAACAACTTGATCTACATTATAATCTTCAGCAACTTGTGGAACTTGAATCACTGGTTGTCTAACACACTTTTGAACTGAAGGAGCGTGATTGACTAACAGTCTGTCATTTGATTGAGAGGGTTGAACTTCATAGTGATCCTTTTCAAAACTAATATCTTGAATTAAATCACTCCCACTAATCAAGTCATTTTCAAGAAACTTTGCATTTCTTGATTCCACAATTCTAGTGTTATGAGATGGGCAATAGAATCTATACCCTTTGGACTTTTTAGCATATCCAATGAAATACCCACTAATAGTCCTTGGGTCTAGTTTCTTCTCTTGTGGGTTATAAATTCTTACTTCAGACGGACATCCCCAAATGCGTACTTGTCGTAGAATGGGTTTCCAACCTTTGAATAACTCAAAAGGTGTCTTTGAAACAGCCTTGGTTGGAACTCGGTTTACTATATACACAGTCGTTTTAAGTGCTTCAGCCCACAAGAATTGAGGAAGTTTTGCATTACTCCTCATACTTCTCACCATATCCATTAATGTTCAATTTCTTCTTTCTGCCACACCATTTTGATCCGGAGAACCAGGCATGGTGTATTGGGAAACAATCCCATGTTCTTGAAGAAATCTCGCAAATGGACCAAGTGCTTGTCCATTCTCTGTGTATTTACCATAGTACTCTCCACCTCTATCTGATCTCACAATCTTAATTTGCTTTCCGCATTGTAGCTCTACTTCAACCTTAAAAACTTTAAAGGCATCCAAGGCTTCATCCTTAGAACAAAGTAAGTAAAGGTACATATATCGTGAGTAATCATCAATAAAGGTGATGAAGTATCTTGGACTATTTGCATCTATATCTGGACAACAAATATCTGTATGAATGATTTCTAGTATGTTTGAACTCCTCTTGGCACCCTTTTTGGACTTGTTAGTTTGCTTACCCTTGATGCAATCCACACAAGTCTCAAAATCAGCAAAATCTAAAGTACTAAGTACTCCATCATTTACTAATTGTTTTATTCTATCAATGGAGATATGTCCTAATCTCCTGTGCCACAACATAGAAGAATCCTCATTCATAACACAACGTTTTAACCCAGAAGAAACATGCATAGAATTATAAGCAGCGTCATTATTTTGCAAATTAATAGAGTAAAGACCATCACGTAATTCACCAAAACCAATAACTTTGGATTTATTCAACAAAGTAAAACCAGAATCCATAAATTTAAAAGAAAAACCCAAAGGTGCAAGTTGCGAAATAGAAATCAAGTTTTTACTAAAACTAGGAACATAAAAAGTCTTTTCTAAATTTAAAATAAAACCACTACTCAAAACTAAATTGCATGTCCCAACGACCTCCACATGTGAACTCATCTTGCTTCCTGAATAGATGCATTGCTCACTTCCCATCGGTTTCCTTAGGTTTTGCATACCCTGTAAGGTATTAGAAACATGGATTGTAGATCCAGAATCAATCCACCATGTGTTATGATTAGTACTAGTCATATTAGATTCATAACAAACAAAAGCAAATAAATTACCTTTCTTTTCCAGCCAATTCTTAAACTTCAGACAATCCTTCTTCATGTGTCCTTTCTTTTTACAAAAGAAGCACTTGGATTCTTTTTTAATAATTGGTTGAGCTAGAATCTTTCCCTTCTTATTATCTTGATTCTTCTTTTTCTTAAAAGAAGTAGTTAAGAGCACCTGCTCTCCTTCTTCCATCATTAACCTTTCCTCTTCTTGAACACACATGGTCGACAATTCATTAATAGACCACTTATCCTTATGTGTGTTGTAAGAGATTTTAAAGGGGACATAATGGTGAGGCAAGGTGCACAAAATATAGTGCACTAGGAAAGAATCATACATGGTAACCTCTAAAGCTTTTAGTTGAGCCACAATATCCCTTATGCGCATGATATGATCACGCACTCCTTTAATCCTAGTGAGCTTTACGGATATAAAACTGCATTATAAGGGTGCTGGCAAGAGATTTATCAGATGTGGTAAATTGTTCATCAATAGCCTTTAGTAAATCCTTGACATTGTCATGCTGGTCAACAGAATCCCGAATTCTAGCAGAAATGTTGGTCTTTATGAACTTCACAGAGAGACGATTTGACCTCTCCCATTTTTCATAAAGATCAACTGCATCTGGAGAGCTGGTCTCAGTAATACCCGGTGGTGCTGGCTTCCTAATAGCATAGTCAATGTCCATCCAGCCTAAATGAAGAAGAACTCTCTCCTTCCAAACCTTATAATTGTCACCTTTTAATTCGGGAATTCCACACTTGAAATCAGAAATATTCATAGATTGAGAAACTGCAAATGTCAAAACAAGTTCATCATCATAACTTGAGACTAAAATAAATGTCATGTTTTACCAATGCAAACATGTCTCTTTTAACGAATCTAGTGACATAAAACTTGCCTGTGGGCCAAAGTCATACTCAATTAGACTCATGTAACTTTATGACAAAACTATCAAATTATGTTCCCTTTCTTAATTCCTGTGGGTAAATTAAGAAATATAATATAATATTTTATCCTAATCAATCATACAAATGTAAGAAATTTCCTGTGGGTATATTTCATCACATCACATAATTAATTACAATTAATGTTTTTCTTAATGTGATCTTAAAAATACACACACACACACACACACACACACACATATATATATATATATATGTATATATATAATTTTAATTAATTAAAGATGTTGTGGCTATTCTCTAACTTATTAAAATTATATGTATCACTAAACATTAATATAAAATAAATAAATCTTATTTTTATTTTAATATCAAATAAAATAAATATAAGAAAACATTAGATAATCATATAATATTCAATACTCATTATTCTTAATTTCCAATATGTAATACAGCAAAGAATAACACGTATTACGAAAAATAATTACGTAACTTGTGATACTATGTAGGTGACGTGTCTCCAGCATGCAAGAAACGGGATTCGAACCCATGCCATGACAACTATATCGCAAGTGAATAAACCACTGCACCAAGCATTTCATCTGGGAAGTGTGATACAATTTAAAAATAAAACATATGCATGTCAATAGCAAACAAATAAACAAAACGCGAAAACACAATGCGTTTTACTCGTCTTCAACCTTGAGACGGGTCAGTTTTACCCATTTATGACCCGCGGACCCAAAACGAAAACCCAACTATTTTTGCATGTTTTGAACACCGAAAAACACCATTTTAATTACAGAAACTTTAGAAAAATCATCCTCTTCTTCCTCTCCAGTTTTAAAAACTATTATGGGGTTGAAAAGAGATACCCAAAAATACCCGATACAAAACAAGGCAGAGGATTAACAAGCTCCGATACCAAATGAAGAACTAATATTCTAAAGATCTAAACATGGCAAAAATAAAAAACAAACACGTTCAGATCATTCTCATAATTGCGAAAATTAAAGGACCAACCTCGAGCCATTGTTGTTTGCTTGTTTCTTCAGGTTTCTGAACCCTTGCTGTCAATACGCGATGGTGTAGTATACTGAAGAGGAGAGTAGGCTCAGTGACCCAAAAATAGAGATACACGTCCAATTTATAGAACTCTAATCCATCGTAGAGCCTCTTTGAACGTTGGAGAAAATGTGCGGGAATCATGGTACCATATCTGCAAGTTATTTGATAATGGGTTGAAAAATAGACCACATTCATGATATGTTAACCGCAGCAAGTAGAAGAATCAGGAACGCAACGTGAAAATCGGAAGCACGTTGTTTCCTTTTACCCAGTTATTGCAAACGTGCTACTGTTGCAAAAACAGTTTTTCAAAACGATGTATATGCCAACAAAAAAAGCGAAAAGATGATACTTGTGAGTGTTTTATTTTTTTAAGATGAGGCAGAAAGAAAAAAAGTAAAAAAGAAAAAGAAAAAGGGAGCCTATCTACACTTTGTTAGTACCACAAACTAGCCACGAAGTACCCAAGTTTGCATGCATAAAAAACGTCAAATAGTATGACGTTTTAATGTTTATTTGCCATGCGAGTTCCGTGCAGAAAACGTGGAGTGAAGGTGCAGAAAACATCAAAGTTTATGACATTTATTTTTCCTTCATAAAAAACGTCAAAGACAATAATGTTTTTCATTGTCTTTTTCTTCATGTATAAAACGTCATAAAGGATGACGTTTTCTTCATCTTTACCAAAAAAAATTATTTTGATAAATATATATTTTTTAATTTATTTCAATATTATTTATTTATTTTTTATTTATTATGGCCAAAAGGCCACACGACAGGGTGCTTGGGAATTTGCTTTGTTGTACTTTGTTTCACATGAGAGGCTTTTTTGCCATACTAAATTAAAAAAAAAGTTACTAAAATAAATTATTAAAAAAATTATTTACCAAACTAAATAGTTTTGGCCACGTCGGATTTAAAGAGAGAGTGAAAATGTCAATTCCAGTGACGACTTTCAAAAATGCATGCATGTAGGAGAGCGGATCAACGAAAAACATCATTATGCTTGACATTTTGTGCGTAAAGGATATAGAGGAAGGAAGCGTCACCATGCTTGACGACTTTCATTATCTGGAAAAGCAATGGACACTACTGCAAAATAAGGTTACTACGTCACCCCTTTTACGTCAGAAATCCTAAAATTCAACGTAAAAAAAATACGGTGGCATTTTTGTAATTTTCGCGAACTTTTTTACGTCGTACCTGGTAGGGTCTGACGTAAAAAGTCAAATCTACGTCGGACCTGGTAGGGTCTGACGTAAAAAGTCAAATCTACGTTGGACCTGGTAGTGTCCGACGTAAAAAAAGGACGAGAAATTGAATAAGAGAGTGCGAGGCATACCGCGTGCATTTAGGGATGGCAACTGGGCGGGTCGGGTACGGGTTTTATAATACCCGTCCTTGTCCCCGCGAGACAAACCCATCCCCGTCCTCGTACCCATACCCGTCGGGTATATGATTTTCATCCCCATCCCCGTCCCCGTCGGGTATCGGGTATACCCGTACCCGTACCCGTCAAATTTTTTTATTTTTTATTTTTTATAAAAAATGATATTTTTAATTTTTTTATATTATATTATAATAATAATTAAGTTATTTCTTTTTCTCATATTATAATAAATAATCACACATAAAAATATTAAAATTCTTTAATATAATTAAATTAAAAGTGTATGTTAAATTAAAATTGGAAACGAGGAAGGGTACGGGTACGGGGCGGGTAAGTACATACTCGTACCCGTACCCGTACCCGATTTAATATATCGGATTTTACCTGTACCCGTACCCGTACCCGGTCAAACCAGGTATTCCCCGTCAAAGTCGGGATGGGTTTGGGTATTACCGGCGGGTACGAGTATGTTTGTCATCCCTATGCGCATTCACTCTTCATCACTTTTTGTTTTTTTTCTCTGTAAACCCTCTCCCTCTCCTTTGTTACTGAATCATTTTTTTGTTTTCTACAGAGTGGGGTGAACTCTTTGTTACTCATTCGCACACTATTCCTGCTCATCATGTATGAATCAGGGTTTCGTTAACACTTTTTTTCTTCGTATTGCTATTGTGGCTATCTGTTCTATTCGATTTTTTGGTTGTTTTATTTGTATGGGCTGTTGGCCTTTTTTTTGTTGTTCTATGAAGCAAAACGGCCCGTTCTCCAAGCAGAACGACCCGTTCTTCATTTACTTGTTATTTTTTTTCTTTATTTTTTTACTACTTTTTTACGTCGGACCTTGATATTGTCCGACGTAAATTTACGTCAGTTTTACAGTGCCGACGTAGATTTACGTCTCCCGCATCTACGTCGGTATTTTTTCTGATGTAAAAAGCTCAAAATAGCCGACGTGGAATACCTCTTTTATACTAGTGGGAAAACGTCAATCCATGAGACATTTTCCTTGCAAGCTAAAAACGTCAGTCTAGCTGACGAGTTCCTTCTCGGACGAGTTCACACACATCAATCATATTCGGATTGAATCATGTTTCGTATTCTCCCTTGAGAAATACTAGAGGTCCAGGTTTGCGAGTTGTAAGGATGTTTTTGAGCACATACTCAATGCCAACTTGAGCCATCTCACCTTCCATTTTGCCTGGTTCCTTTCACACATAATCAGATCTACCATTGTAATTAGCTATAACATAACTAAAAATAATGAAGGAAAAATGATGCAAATATAACCTTAAATCTGCAGATCTGGAGCCACGACAGGTATCCTAGGGAACTAAGAGCCAAGATCTGATGGCGCCATTTAGGGAAGCCGTGAAGGAACAATTAATACCACATGGCCTTCTCCCTTTTCTACTATGTGCATTTTTTTGTCATTCACTTCCACTGTTTTGTGCACTATTCCCTCCATCTCACACCTTTTCTTTCACAACAATACACAGCTAATGATTTATAGACACGCTCTTCTCTCTATATTTTAAACAAAAGCATATAAACCTATACTTATATTTTATCTTACAAATAAATGGGTGGTTTTATCGACTGTGAACGTGATTGTCATTCACACCAAATTGCCTTTTAGTTCATTGTTGCGCACGAACCCTGGAGATTCACTTGATCATGCAGAAAATGTCATAATAGTTGACGTTTTCTGTTCACAATAGACCATGTAGGAAACGTCACAATGGTTGACGTTTTTTGTTCTTTCTCTCTTCCGTGCTTCCATTTCTGAAAGTCATAATCGAAACTGGCATTTTCTTTCTCTCTTCAATCCAATATGGCCAAAACTATTTAGTTTAGTAAATAAATTTTTTAATAATTTATTTTAATAATAATAATTATTTTTTAAAAAAATTTATTATGGCGAAAAAGCCCACATGAGATTTAGAATATGTTACTTGGTTAATAATGACTAATTGAATGCACTTCTAGTACTCATAATTCAAATTAGTAAAAAATGCTTACATTTGTTTTAGATTGAAATATAAAATATAAATAAATGTCAATGGAATTAAATTTAATTAATATTTTTATTCAAAAATACTTATAAGATAATAAATAAAAACAATATCCGCAGAATATATAAAAGGAATGAATTTTTTTAGGTAAATAATTAAATATTTCAAAGTAATATACATAGTATTTAATATTATTATTCCATAATAATTAAACGGGGTTACAATTATTTTAATTAATTCACTACTAGATTTATGTTTTATTACTAATTACAATTTGTCAAGAAAAAAAAATACTAATTGCTAATATTACAAAATAATTCCCTTCAAAAAAAAAAAATATTACAAAATAATTGTATTTCTACTGTGACGTTAATAAACGTTTCATTACTATATATATATATATATATATATATATATCCATAATACTTTATAAATAAACATGTGAATAAAGAATATGTAAGTATTTTTCATGATTTGATTTTTTTAATTAATTAATTAATTTTTAATTACTACTTAGATTTACGTTTTTTTCATTACTAATTACTAATATTACAAAATAATTGAATTCCAATTGAGGTAAATGATTAATATTCGTGGATTAGATTAATCTTGTATTATTGATTACTAATATTACAAAATAATTATATTTCAATTAAGATAAATGATTAATATTTATTGATCAATCCCTGTGCCACATATGCTACATCAGCTCTTTTTCACTTTATGGGTTACTTAAATTTTTGCAAAATTATTTGTAGAAGCTTAGTACTAAAATTTAAGTAATCCATAGAGTGAAAAAAAGTTGATGTAACATGATATGGCACAGGAGGTTACTTATGGACAAAAATTTGTTAAAAAGATAGTTATTGGAAAAAAAATTTGTTGAAATATTTTTTCATAATTACAAATAAATATTTTTATCGAAAGTTATCAATGGATTTTTTTATCGGAAACTAATGGTCATTTATTATTGACAAATATATTTGTCAAAAAATAATGGTGATTCATTACTGATGGTTAATCTATTGGTATTACTGATGGTTAAATCATTTGAACTCTTTCTTTTCGTTTCTTCTTTGATATTAATACTATATTTAGTTGGGACAAATTATTGGAGCAACAAAGGGCACGTGTGGAAATAAGAAGGGGCGGGCCTATCAATATCCTGTCAGATGGGATATGCAATAAATATAAAGGTTGTGACTTTTATTTAATTTCATTTTTTGCGCAAAATTGGTAGAAAATAAAATAGTAAAGAAATGTGAACATCTTAACTTACCCAGGTGATTTTACATTGTGAAAGTGAATTATCGGTTATTTGTTATTGCTCCCTCTTTCATGTGAAATCGTTGTTTTTAAAGTATCTAATTGATTAAGGGACAAATTATTTAATTACTTTTTTATTAATACAAATTACGGTGACAAAAAGATTTGTGCTAAGATCTTTAACATATTACTCTAATCCTCTATAAGAATGTCTATCTTAATGGAATAATGGTTCACTTATTTATACTTAAAAGAATAATTATATTTTTTTAAAAAGAAATAATTTAAAAAAGTAGATTGGAGTTGTTTCTTAAAAAATATATTTTTTATTTTTAAAATAAGCAGTTATAAAAATATATAAAAAAAAGGAAAATAAAAACTGTATATTTGATTAACAAAATGTTTTTTCTATATACTTTTTTTTATCAAAGGACCCTTAATCTTAAAATAATCAATTATTTGACGTACGCTTAATCTTAAAATAATCAATTATTTGATTTTAAAATTATTTTTATTTATATTTTCTTATTTTTTAAAATCAAACATTCTTATTTCTATTATATATATTTTTTTCTATATTTTTAATTTTTCACTTATCCTATTGCTTACTTATTAATTTGGTTCATTGTTGCTAAATGGAGATAAGATTATTATTTCTTTTTTACTTTTGTTGAAGTCTTTATTCACTGCGTCTACGTAAAATTATGAATGGAAATGAGTATGAGGCTATTATAATAGTTTGGATGTCAATTTGACATTATTCCCGAACAACTGTAATGAATAATTATGAATATAAAAATATAAAATGAAAAATATATTTATTTCACGTGGTAGGTGAAATAATAAGTGTGGTTATTTAACAAAAGTGTAAGTATATAGGAGACTAGTTTTGGTCCATAGAGTCTCCCTGAGAGAGAAAAAAGAAAGAAAATGGCTGAATCTGCTAACTCGATCCACAACAGTGGGCAGAAGTTGGCCGGAAAAGTTGCCATAATCACCGGCGGAGCGAGCGGCATCGGAGAAGAGACGGCGCGTGTGTTTGCGGACCATGGTGCGCGAATGGTGGTCATCGCAGACATCCAAGATGACCTGGGCAACCAAGTTGCAGCATCCATCGGCTCTCACAGGTATACTAAATTCTTATTACATAACCTTAATATGAGACTATGTTAAATTAAGACACGGAAATAAAATATTATTCTATCTAAATAATAATCACTCCCAACATCTTATCAACATATATCATTTCCCTCAACTCTATCTTTCAATCCATCGTATTAATTATTATATCTACACTTACTTGTCATCTTTATGTCATTTAGAGCGTCAGTGTTCACCTAAGGATGTAAACAACCACGAATAATTTGTAAACTTAATTGAGCCGACGAGTTTGATTTAGATTTTTTTAACATTTAGTTCAAACTCGTCCGATCCAATTAAAATTTGACTATATGTCAAGTTGAGTAACCATTTTTACATTTTTGAGTTGTTGTAATCACCTACCAAATCACTACATTTTAGGTTTAATTATTTATAGTGAAAAGCATAACTATAATTACTTAAATTAGGTGAAGTTTCTGATGGGGAAGTTCAGGAAGAAGTTCAGGAAGTGGTCCATCCGTGCTGCATGTTTAGGATTTAGGATGACCTTAGATATAATATAAAAAATAATGAATGGTTAAGATTAGTGATAGTATAATATACACCTTCACACACAAGATCAAAAATTTCTAATTTTTTACTGAAATAATTTTTTTTTTTCAACTACACAAAAACAAACACGTGTTACGACGTACGGAGGTAGCTGCTTTTCAGTTTCGGAACGGGCCGTTCTGAAATCAGAACGGCCCGTTCCATATGAAAAATATACACATGAATATTGGATCAGAACGGGCCGTTCCAGATGAAAAACAAACACATGACCAAAAGGATCAGAACAGCCCGTTTCGAAATCAGAACGACCCGTTCCAAATTCAAAAATAACACATAAATAATTAAATCAGAACGGGCCGTTCTGATTTCGGAACGGGCCGTTCTGATTTCGGAACGGGCCGTTCTAACTACAAATTTGTCATACGAATTTTTTTAAGCAAAATAATATTTTTTTTTCATTCTACTAAATTACATCTAAACCCTAAACCCTAAACCCAAAAAGTCTTATACTAAGACCCATAATATAAGACCAAACAATATAAACTCCTATACTACCAAAAATATGAGAAAGGTGGTCATCCATGAAGTTCAAAACTAGGCCCAATAAACTTAAAACCCAAAAAGTCTTATATTAAGGCCCATAATACAAGACCAAACAATATAAATTCCTATACTACCAAATATATGAGAAAGATGGTCATCCATGTAAAGCCCAAGTAAAGAGAACCTTAAGCTAACCAAACTCATTGGGCTCACTAAGCTCAAAAGTAAACAAAAGCTCAAAGGCCCATAAAGCCCAAAACTAGGCCCAATAAGCTTAAAGTCCAAAAGTCTTATACTAAGGCTCATAATACAAGACCAAACAATATAAATTCCTATACTACCAAATATATGAGAAAAGTGGTCATCTATATAAAGCCCAAGTAAAGAGAACCTTAGGCCCACCAAACCCATTGGACTCACTAAGCTCAAAAGCAATCAAAAGTACAAAGGCCCATGAAGCCCAAAACTAGGCCCAATAAGCTTAAAACCCAAAAAGTCTTATACTAAATATAAACTCCTATACTACCAAATATATGAGAAAGGTGGTCCTCTATGTAAAGCCCAAGTAAAGAGAACCTTAGGCCCACCAAACCCATTGGGCTCACTAAGCTTAGAAGCAATCAAAAGTCCAAAGGCCCATGAAGCCCAAAAGTAGGCCAAATAAGCTTAAAACCCAAAAAGTCTTATACTAAGGCTCATAATACAAGATCAAACAATATAAACTCCTATACTACCAAATATATGAGAAAGGTGGTCATCTATGTAAAGTCCAAGTAAAGAGAACCTTAGGCCCACCAAACCCATTGGGCTCACTAAGCTCATAAGTAAACAAAAGGCCAAAGGCCCATAAAGCCCAAAACTAGGCCCAATAAGCTTAAAACCCAAAAAGTCTTATACTAAGGCCCATAATACAAGACCAAACAATATAAATTCCTATACTTCAAAATATATGAGAAAGGTGGTCATCCATGTAAAGCCCAAGTAAAGAGAATCCTAGGCCCACCAAACCCATTGGGCTCACTAAGCTCAAAAGCAAACAAAAGCCCAAAGGCCCATGAAGTCCAAAACTAGGCCCAATAAGCTTAAAATCCAAAAAGTCTTATACTAATGCCATAATACAAGACCAAACAATATAAACTTCTATACTACCAAATATATGAGAAAGGTGGTCATCCTAGTAAAGCCCAAGTAAAGAGAACCTTAGGCCCATCAAATCCATTGGGCTCACTAACCTAGTTTTGGACTTCATGAGCCTTTGGGCTTTTGTTTTGGTCTTGTATTATGAGCCTTAGTATAAGACTTTTTGAGTTTTAAGCTTATTGGACCTAGTTTTGGGCTTCATGGGCCTTTAGACTTTTGATTGCTTCTGAGCTTAGTGAGCCCAATGGATTTAGTGGGCCTAAGGTTCTCTTTACTTGGGCTTTACTAGGATGACCACCTTTCTTATATATTTGGTAGTATAAGAGTTTATATTGTTTGGTCTTGTATTATGGGCATTAGTATAAGACTTTGGATTTTAAGATTATTGGGCCTAGATTTGGACTTCATGGGCCTTTGGGCTTTTGTTTGCTTTTGAGTTTAGTGAGCCCAATGAGTTTGGTGGGCCTATGATTCTTTTTATTTGGGCTTTACATGGATGAACAACTTTCTCATATATTTGGTAGTATAGGAATTTATATTGTTTGGTCTTGTATTATGGGCCTTAATATAAGACTTTTTGGGTTTTAAACTTATTGGGCCTAGTTTTGGACTTCTTGGGCCTTTGGGCTTTTTTTTTGCTTTTGAGCTTAGTGAGCCCAATGGATTTGGTGGGCCTAAGGTTCTCTTTACTTGGGCTTTACATGGATGACCACCTTTCTCATATATTTGGTAGTATAGGAGTTTATATTGTTTGGTCTTGTATTATGGGCCTTAGTATAAGACTTTTTGGGTTTTAAGCTTATTGGGCCTAATTTTGGGCTTTATGGGCCTTTGGGCTTTTGTTTACTTATGAGCTTAGTGAGCCCAATGGGTTTGGTGGGCCTAAGGTTCTCTTTACTTGGGCTTTACATAGATGACCACCTTTCTCATATATTTGGTAGTATAGGAGTTTATATTGTTTGGTCTTGTATTATGGGCCTTAGTATAAGACTTTTTGGGTTTTAAACTTATTGGGCCTACTTTTGGGCTTCATGAGCCTTTGGACTTTTGATTGCTTCTAAGCTTAATGAGCCCAATGGGTTTGGTGGGCCTAAGATTCTCTTTACTTGGGCTTTACATAGATGACTACCTTTCTCATATATTTGGTAGTATAGGAGTTTATATTTAGTATAAGACTTTTTGGGTTTTAAGCTTATTGGGCCTAGTTTTGGGCTTCATGGGCCTTTGGACTTTTGATTGCTTTTGAGCTTAGTGAGCCCAATGGGTTTGGTGGGCCTAAGGTTCTCTTTACTTGGGCTTTATATAGATGACCACCTTTCTCATATATTTGGTAGTATAGGAATTTATATTGTTTGGTCTTGTATTATGAGCCTTAGTATAAGACTTTTTGGATTTTAAGCTTATTGGGCCTAGTTTTGGGCTTTATGGGCCTTTGGGCTTTTGTTTACTTCTAAGCTTAGTGAGCCCAACGAGTTTGGTGGGCCTAAGGTTCTCTTTACTTGGGCTTTACATGGATGACCACCTTTCTCATATATTTGGTAGTATAGGAGTTTATAATGTTTGGTCTTGTATTATGGGCCTTAGTATAAGACTTTTTGGGTTTTAAGCTTATTGGGCCTAGTTTTGGGCTTCATGGGCCTTTAAGCTTTTGATTGCTTCTGAGCTTAGTGAGCCCAATGAGTTTGGTGGGCCTAAGGTTCTCTTTACTTGGTCTTTACATGGATGACCACCTTTCTCATATATTTGGTAGTATAGGAGTTTATAATAATTGGTCTTGTATTATGGGCCTTAGTATAAGACTTTTTGGGTTTTAATCTTATTGGGCCTAGTTTTGGGCTTTGTGGGCCTTTGAGCTTTTGTTTACTTCTGAGCTTAGTGAGCCCAATGGGTTTGGTGGGCCTAAGGTTCTCTTTACTTGGGATTTACATGGATGACCTCCTTTCTCATATATTTGGTAGTATAGGAGTTTATAATGTTTGGTCTTGTATTATGAGCCTTAGTGGATGACCACCTTTCTTGTATATTTGGTAGTACAGGAGTTTATATTGTTTAGTCTTGTATTATGGACCTTAGTATAAGATTTTTTGGGTTTAGGGTTTAGGGTGTAGATGTAATTTAGTAGAATGAAAAAAAAAAATATTATTTTGCTTAAAAAAATTCGTGTGACAAATTTGTAGTTAGAACGGGCCGTTCCGAATTCAGAACGGCCCGTTCTGCTTTAATTGTGGATGTGTCATGTTTGAATTCGGAACGACCCGTTCTGATTTTGGAACGGGCCGTTCCGTTCCATTCGTCATGTGTTTTTTTGTCATCTGGAACGGCCCGTTCTGGTCCTATATTTATGTGTTATTTGTTCATTTGGAACGGCTCGTTCTGATTTCAGAACGGCCCGTTCCGAGAGTCAGTAGCAGTTTCGTCTCTTACCACGTGTTCTTTTTTTGGGGATAATTTAAAAAAAAATTCAGTAAAAAAATCAAAAATTTAGATCTAGTGTGGTAAGGTGTATTATGGTCTACTAGTTTAGATGCATCTAAGGGTGAAAACTGATGTTGCACCCATGGAACACTTGTGAAAGTGGTCTTTCAAAGAATTCACCCTTAAATTAACATACAAAAAATTCTTAAAAATACATATTATGATATATATGTATATATATATATATATATATTTGTGTATGTATAAATTATATTAAATTGAAAGTAAATCTCTCATTGGAATTACATCTATAAGCTATAATTATATGTATATACAGTAATTTAAAAACTGAAGTATAAATATGGGTTATCAATCAAACAATATCTACAAACTAACTAAACCTGGGTAGTCTAAAAATAATCAATGTTGTCATATAAATATGATTATCATAATTCAACCACAAGAAGACATGTAAGGATAAACTAACATATTCAAAAATAATCAGCAAGTATAGAAGAAAGATCTAACTATACTATCACATCAACATATCAACCACACAACAAAACTCCTCATGGTTTTCAATTTTAAAAACACAATAGCAACACCTCAAATATTTAGCATAACATTTGAGCAACACAACACAATCAACACATTATATGCACAATCTAACAACTATATGCATCGTTACGCATTTAACTAAGAGATCTCTTATAACAAAATGAGCAATCTAAGTGGCATGACCTACCAAACTAACAACAACATGATCTTTTTTACATATGCTAAATCAACAACCAACTTGGATAAAAATATACAAAAACATGATTTTTTTGCCACTAAAACTAGGAAAGTGCAGTATTTCTGTATGGTAAGATAACTCGAGTGTAGGTCTACCACAACATTAGCAAGCATAACTAAACCTCTAATGAGATTAGTTCGTTGACTACTTTCCAAATACTATAGTCCTTCTAGTACTTAGTTAGGGGTTTTGATCCCCAATCTTGTATCTTACTCGATTTGGTCACTTTGTACACGTATGACTCGGCCTAACTCTTATATGAATCTATATTGATCATTTTATAATCATTTTACTTGACTGACCCCTATACTATCCCACATGCCATAATACATAAGTAATAAATAAAATAATAATATAATCTTTATAAATAAACCAAACAAGTTTAAGTAGAAAGTATCACATTTTTAACTTAATAAAATAACATAATCAATAAAATTGTAAGGAAACAAAATTAATGTATCCAAAATAATTTAACAAAAATAAAATCCTAATCTAGTCTTAAGTACACCCCGATGTCACATGTCCTATCAGAACAATATCAAACATTGAAGCCTAAAACTCATCACCACATCTTCAACCTCATGTTGATGATCACGTGCATAACAAACAAGGAAAACAACATAAAACAAAGGAAGAGAGAAACATCTTACTCTAGTCCACGGTATAGGAATGCAAGTCAGATAGTCAAATATAAACAAGACATACATCAAGATATAACACACACAAATTATCATCACACTTATTTAGTCATAGCATAATAAGCAATAACATATACATTATAATGCATTTTGCAATGGACATGAACTACATATCATTACGTATGTGGCATCAGTAAAAATACCATACATCACACTTGTGCATTACCACTAGTAATACATGTAGAGTAGTTTAAGTGTACATCTTGGGTCACACCTTTTGTGCATTCTAACTAGAAGGAGATACTACCAAGGTTTGGTCATGATAGTTGAGTTGCACAAGATACATATCATGCACACCAAGGACGTATATTTCATATCGTACCCTTAAAAATACTTCTATGCATATGATACATATCAAATAGACTTTATGCATAACATTTCACATGATCTCATACCATAACACATCACACATCTTGTTATATCATATCATGGCTAAGCCTCGCTTAGACTTCTCATCATATGACCCTCACACGATTTATGCACATCAAGTGTATCAATGTCAAAGCAGATCACTCAACTAATACATAGCTCACAATATATCATATTAATGACATACACATTAATTAGAACTAATTATCAACATTAAGTAGTACAATGATTACACATCATCCGATACACCTCAAGAAAGAATCATTATGAGATTGTTTAATCATATGTAAACACCTCAACCATAATCACTAAGAGATTAATGTCATTATGAGTTTAAATCAATAACTTAACTAATCTAGCAATTTTATCACTATCACACATTAAGTCCTTAGACATTGTTATCACCAAAACATCTGAAGTTGTTAATAATTAACTCTTATCATAACTTATTCCCAATTATCCTTTCTCATGGTTTATCCTTCCTAATACTAATATAGATATCTCTAAGCATTCATGAGATCAAACACTTAGAGGCTAAAACCATCATCATCATTCACAAACTATATTTTTATAACTTAATCTTCTAAGACATCGGGTGATCCAAATGCCTTATCTAGAGCCATAAGTATGCTATCAAATTGATCTTAATTTTTCTAGAAAGCTAATACAATTATCTCCAATTTCTATGTTGATCTCAAGAGCTAATTATTCCATCTACTATTTTTAAAAAATGCAAAACCACAATGTTTTAGTCTAAATATGACAGTTTGAACTTCACTCATTAATTTGATTATAACTTGAGTTATACCCATCCTTTTTGGGTGATTTCAATGACATTAGAAAGCTAATAACATCTAAGGCTACATTTCTTATATAGATATAAAAGGCAAATTCGAATTTTAAAAGGATGCACGAGAGCATTCATAAATAAGCATGGGTGTGTTTCACTACAATTCAACGTGTGGTTAATTAAGCGTGGTCGTAGTTCCCCAATATTGACAATGCATGGACATCCTTCCTTTAGCACGATCATGGTACCTCTTGCATGGGCGTGCTTCCTTCAAGTTATACCCCATTTTAGGTAGAGTGCTTTGTCTTGACTCAAGCCCAGATTCACTAAGTTGGCACTCAACATCGTCTAAGTAGAGAACTTCTGTCTTAATCATGTATAGCGCTACTCAACTAGGGCCTGACGTCACTAAGTTAGAGAGCTCCAAGGGCACCCACACCAAGTATCATTCAACTCACGCCTAGTGTGATCAGGTTTGAGAGCATTCCTTTAACTCATGCCTGATCTACCAATCCTGCACCCAGACTTATATGCCTTCCCTTACAAATCAAACTCTGCTTAGAGAAACTCTTAAACAACTAAAAACTCATAAGAATTTCTAAATTCCAAGGAACTTCTCTGAATTAAATAAAAATTTACCATAACACAATAATTTAATAAAAACAACAATAACTAGTAAAAATACACATTATTACAATTTTTCCTAACTACCTCTCAGATAGTCTCACGAGTAATTGTATCCCATAATACTTTCATTGAGCTAATGGACTCACCCCTTAACTCTTCCAACATGTGATCAACCATAGCAATTAATCTCTTGACATAGGTTAGGTTCTCTTAACCTACACCTCATCCATCACCGATACATGAATTTTGAACTGAATTGTAGACTCTAAATCCAAACATATAATAATAGATACAAATCATACAATATTTTCATGCATACATTTCGTTAATTATACTTTTTTATTCTTTTTATCACATTATTTTTTATATTTTTTTATCGGTAAAATATAATTTAGTAACTTTTATTTATTGTATTAATTTAATAATTAATTAATTAATATTCAATTACTCCAAGACCCCTTCCTACTGTTTACAACCTCCATTATACATTAAAAAGAATTTTTTGACTAAAGCTAAAAACACATATACAGAATGCCTGAACTGCTACATAGAACAAAAATGATTAAGTGTATAAACTGTACAGGTGCAGCTATGTCCATTGTGACGTTACAGACGAAGAGCAAGTGAAAAACCTCGTGGATGCGACGGTCAACGCCTACGGGCAGTTGGACGTGATGTTCAGCAACGCCGGTATCCTCAGTCCCTCCGACCAGACAATCCTCGACCTCGACCTGTCGCAGTTCGACCGCCTCTTCGCCGTCAACGCGCGGGGCATGGCGGCCTGCGTCAAGCACGCGGCGCGCTCCATGGCGGCGCTGGGCGTGAGGGGGAGCATCGTGTGCACGGGGAGCGTGTCGGCGTCGCGAGGCGCGCCGCAGCGCACGGACTACGTGATGTCGAAGCACGCCGTGAAGGGGCTGGTGCGGTGCGCGAGCGCGCAGCTTGGGGCGCACGGTATTAGGGTGAACTGCGTCTCACCGAGTGGGTTGGCCACGCCCCTCACACGTGCCGCGCTTGCCTCCATGGAGACCCCGGAGGAGGTGCAACAACACTATGCGCAGAGCTCCAGGCTGAAAGGTGTCGTTTTGACCCCTAAATTTGTGGCCGATGCGGTGCTGTTCCTTGCGTCCAGTGACTCTCAGTTTGTGACCGGACACGATCTTGTCGTCGACGGTTGTTTCGCCCGTGCCTGATCTATTACTATCAATCTTCGTTGTTTGTCTTTCTTATCGGTCTTCTTATTTTTTCTTTAAGTCTTTAATCAAATTTTTATGAATTTCTCAATGTGATTTAAGATTTTAGAAGGACTTAATTTAAAATTTTAATTTATTTTATGAATCTTACATTTCATTATTTTTATTTAAGTGAAAATCTTTGTTTATTGTTAGGAATCGATTTTTAAGAGTTTTTATATAAAAATAATTCTACTACACGTGTTTACACTAACTCTTTAATAATAAAGTAGTAAAGTTTGCTGTAAAATAACTTTTTTTCTAATAAATTTATGATTCATTGAGTGTGATTAGAGTACTTTGTTAAAATTGACTCTAATTAAAATTAATTTTCATTAAAATCATTTTTAAAATAATATAATTTATGTTTGAATATTTTTATTTTATAAACAAGTTAATAATTAAATTTAGGTTTAAAAATCTTGTTTTAGTTTATGAGATCTGTAACGACCCGGCTGGCCACTACACTTCCAACCACCGCACACCGGAAACACTAGACAGAATAGAACAAGTATATAATTATAGGGTCTAGAATATAAATATATACAGAGTTCCAATCCAACTAGAGTTAGAGTGTACAAAAGAAATTACAATCAAATGCTACTATCCCAAGTAGCTACACAGCAAAAAAATCATAAAAGTAATCAGCTCTACTGGTCCGCCGGAGACTCATCATCAGACGCCCACCTATCTTTGCTCTGCTCCCATACATAGTATGATCATTGCAGTCCAACATCATGGAGACAACAAAAGGGTAAGCTAGTGTAATTAAAATTCAACATACAAATATATATATCAATATAAATAAACAACAGATACAGTTATCAGCACACTTGTACAACTTATATCACTCAACAATATCAGCACCGCAATGCGGCAATATCAGCACTGCTTAGCAGCAACAACAGCACCACTCGAGTGGCTATAATGACACCGCAAAGCGGCAACAACAGCACCGCCTTAGCGGTTAGAATCAGCACCACATGTGTGGCTAACAACAGCACCGACTTAGCGGCTATAGTATCACACAACTTAGCCCAGCACAGCACAGCACAACACATCACAGCACAACACAACACAGCATAACACAACACAGCAATTCAACACAATTATTATTTTCTACAATTCAGCCCAACAATCTATAATTCTACTATACTATAAAATTTCACTTATTAATTCATTGATTCCAGCTCAACAATACACCTCTAATACAGCTAACATATTTATCTCAACTTTATCCCCTAGTCATCACAACATATTCATCAAATACAACTTGGTTCAGCATATAACATCATTGATTAACAATCTCGGCACAATTCAACAGCCAACATCATATAGGTCATCATCTCCTTGCGCGCCCGGCGTACTCGAGGTCGCGCCCAGCGCGGCTTAACCCGAGAGCACCAGGGCCAACGCGCCCAGCGCAGGAGTACTCGCGCCCGGCGAGACTCAACCCGAGAGCACCAAGGCTCTCCCGCGCCTGGCGCAATTCCAAATTGCGCCCAACGCCTGCCTGGCAGAGACTCAAGGAGTCTCGTGCGCCCAGCGGGGCCTAACCCGCGCCCAGCATGGGGAAGGCAGAGACCTACCAAGGTCTCGCGCCCGGCGCAATTCGTATTGCGCTCGGCGTGCTCTTGGCAGAGACTCCCAAGGAGCCTCCGCGCCCAGCGAGTCCAAACGTGCGCCTAGCGCAGCACCAATTATCCCAAAACATGTTACTCTTGATATCGCGCCCAGCGTAGCTCGAGTCACGCCCGGCACGGGCCAACCAGAGACTCTCATTTGCAAGCTCGCCCAGGGCACACAGCCTTGCGCCCGGCGGGCTTGCCTAAACAAAGTCTCCTGGTGGTCGCGCGCCCGGCGCGAAGAACAGCGCCCAGCGCGAATTCAACAGCAAGCATCCCCAAGTTCGAAATTTGTCCAAAATTCTGCAAAACATAACAGAAAACAAACATGCAATCCAGCCAAAAGTTCCCATTCTCATCAAATATCAATAAAAATGCCTCATTTTCAACATGCATCCACAAATCAAGCTTTTTCCCCAAAAATTTTCGAAGGACCCCATAACCCGAAAAGCCCCTAATCATCCATCCCAGCAGATTCTCAGCTCAAATGTAGCGAATACCATACCACTAAAGAGTTCTTAGAACTCATTTTCAGCCAAAACAAGACAAGAGACTAGCTTCCCTTACCTCAAATCAAGAGATCCTAGCTCCGGGAAGTAGAAGAAAATGCTCAACGGGGAAGAAAGGGAGAAGGAGAAGAGGAAGCTCTGCACGGCTCAACTAGAAATCCAATCCTATTCTTGACCAACACCTTGAATAAGCAACTAGAATGAGTCAGAAATGTGAGGAAGGGGGGTGAAGGAGAATGCTGAATGTGAAAGCTTGGTAGTGTGTGAATGAGAGTAAGAGAGGGTAAGGGTAATTGGGGAAAGAAAAGAGAGGGTCTCACAAGATCCCAGTAATATAACTTAAAATGAAAAATTGTGACAATTATATAGGTCAGATTAATTAAATTTAATATAATATTTTTACTAATAAAGATAATAGTAGATAATTTTTGTGTGTTAAATTTAATAATAGGTGAATTTTATTTGACAATTCACTAACAATATTTGAATAGAAGAATTAAAAATAAGATTTTTTTTTTCAAATTGTAGGGACTAGAAAATTAATTTTAAATTTGAGGACCAAAAACAAATTCATCTCATATAAAATTTATTATGAAAATTTTAATATAATACAAAAGATACTTGAAATTATTTTTAGGGGTTAAATAAGTTTTGTCTCTCAACTTCTTAAGAATTCAATTTTTAGTCTTTTTTATTTTTTTTCTCAACTTTTAATTTTTTTATTAATTATTTTTGTCACTTAAATTAGTTTTTAAGGTTAAATTTTTTTATTTTTAATTAAGAATGACAATAAATGATGAGATTGAACTATTAATGTCTAGTAGATGTTAAATCATATGAGATTTGTAATGTTTCTATTTGGCTAAATAATATGTCTTCGTGGCTACCATATCTTATGCCCACATTGCTATCTTATTGTAGCAATTATTGGGGCAAATGAAAATTTATTAAATCTCATATAATGTGGTATCTAGTTGATACTCATTTAGGCATCAGTAATGTTGTCAATTAAATCTCATATTACCACATTATCATTTAACAAAAAGATTTAATTTCAGAAAGTAATTTATGTGACAATAAATTAATAAAAAATTAAAAGTTGGAAAAAGAATTTAAAAAGAATTAAAAATCAAATTCTTAAAATATTAAAAGACCAAAAACCTATTTAACCATGTACCGTTCAGCTCGGCTCAACTGATTTGGCCTCCTTTGTTGACCCACAATAGATCCCGAACATCACCATAAGACAAAACCTTACGAGGTTACTCCTTATTAATTAACAATTTATCTTCCCGTTAATTATGTCCTAAAATATGATATCATCATAAATTAAATATCTTGTCTTTAACTAATTGATAAGAGAATCTCTTCATTTAATTAGACAATGTCATATCATTATTTGTCGAGATGTTTCCTTATTTGAATATTTAAATAGGTGATAAGAATTATGTATTTATTTAAAAGATATTAGATGTCAATTGTCATGTACTAGCATATATTATAATAATATAATATTTATTATTAAAAATTATTTTTATTTATATTATATATAAAATATATTAATATATATAAAGAGAAAGTAATTCAAATTTCAAATAAGTTGAGTGAGTGAATATATATGGAGATATTTTATAAATTTATAATCTTTATGATATTATTTAGATTTATAGATTTTTATCTATTTTGATATCTGTTCTTACCGGAAATCTGCTGTAGAGCTGATCCACCGGGTAAGATTGATGAGCCTCCTTCGCTGGGTGTATTGGTGCTCCGAGATGGGGGAGGTACCTGCAAAAGAGACTCCGATGCTAAAGTTAGGGTTTGTATGAGTATGAGTCTCGTATATATGTAATGCACATACCTTTGTGTCAGTTAGGGTTGTCTTGGGCCTTTGGGCTTGAGATAAGATATATCATGATATGATATAATTGAAGGGCGGATCTGGTCTGGGACGAGATCCTCTGAGTCAGGTATGATTCGCTCAAATGTCGGGCTGACATCATGCACCGCGTGCCCGGGGTTACTTGTTTGCAACACTAATCCGGGTTAGGAGCCCGGGTGCGAAGTACGGTTAGTACACTAGCCCCCCGAGCTCCGAAAGCCGTAGGTTAAGGAGTTAAGACCGGGCTTGCTGGAGGGGGAGCGACTTGGTGCGTACGCTATCTGGAGCTTCGCCACGTGGCGCGGCTGTTCATTTCTGGAACGTGCGGTCGGCGCACTAAAGGAAATGACGGTTAAGCGATGATGGCTTGCATTTAATGTTTTGTCAGGCGTGCCCCTTGGTCGACACGTAGCCTGGTGGTTTTGAATTTCGGGGAGAGGCTTTTCCCTTTCTCGCGCCTTTGCCCTTTTCGCTTTACTCTTTCTCTGTCTATCGGTTTCTTGCGCACGTCTCGTCTTTGCGTTGCTCCTCGTTTCCGTTTTCTTTGTGTTTTCTTGATGGCTGGCGGTTATGGCGGCAAGTCCTCTGCCTCCACTAGGGGTAGGGTACGTGGCAAGGCGGTGGTCGCCGCCGAGGCAAAAGGGGCGCCTCCGCCCGGAGACTCAGAGCTGGGCATTCCTGGTTATGAGTGGGTCAAACACGAAATGACCAGGTTTGCGAGTGTCTTTGATTCGCAACCGGAGGTCGATGCGCTGTGGGAGACGCACAGGATTTGTGACCCCTCCATCTCTCGGATGGTCCGACTGGAGCCTTGTTTGGCTGGCGAGGGTGTGTACATGAAAAGGTCTGCTGATCCCCCCTCATTTTATGTATATGAGAGCTTTTTCAGAGATTTGGGTGTTTGCCTTCCCTTTACGCAGTTCGAAAGTGATTTTTTGAACTATATTAATGCGGCCCCCAGTCAGTTGCATCCCAACAGCTGGGGCTTTTTGAGGGCGTTCGAGATCTTGAGTGGAGTTCTAGGGATGGAGGTATCCCTGCCGGTCTTCCTTTCTTTTTACCAGTTGAAGGAGGGTGGTCCGACGTACGGGACCTTGTCGTTAAATGGAGGTAAGGAGGGGGGTCTGTTTACCCCCTATTCCCCTTCATATAAAAATTACAGGCAGGAGTTTTTTCGGGTTACTCTTGCTGGTGTCAACCCTTTGGAGGACGGGGGATTCTACTTTGGCGGGCTGCCAAGGTTTCCTTTCTATTGGTGCCACGACCCTGTTGGGTTTCATGGGGTGGAACCGTCGAAGTTAACGCTGTCGGAGACGGCTGCTGTTGAGCTTTGAAGGCACTTCCTCGTCTGCTGGACTGCAAGCTCATCCTGTCGCTCGAGCGTTCGGCGCACAGGGAGAAAGACTTGGAGGGTGGGTATCTTGTTGTTTTCGTTTAGCTGTTGGGGCTTAATGCCTGCTGATGTGCTCTGATTTATGTACTTAGGTATTGTGGGAAGGGACCTGTGGTGTGGCTGGAAGCAGCGCTATGGCTACAATGTGGCCGAGCTTGAGGGTCCTGAGGGCCAGGGGGAGGAGGAGGTCTCCCCCCTGAAGATAAATCGGAAGAGGAAGAGGGTCCCGGCGGAGACCGGGGGAGTCGCTGCCCCTCGCGAGGCGGAGGGGGTCGTTCCAGGGGCCTTCGTTGTCGAGGCGGCGGGCTCAACTAGGACCTCTCTATTGGAGGGGGGGATCGGGTGGCAGAGCCGGATATCGAGCCCCTCTACCCTTCTGCTGGAGTGCCCGTGCAGGCTGCTGGTCGAGGGGTAGGGACTATTTGTCACCTTGTTAGTTTTTCCTTTGCATGCTTTTGCCTAGTGTTTCTGAGTTGGGATCGTTCCTCGTAGGTGGAGGCTGTCGTTGGGTCGACTTCCCGGGCCGTTGGCCAGGCTGGTGTGCCTTCTGATGCGGAGATTCCGACCGTTGGGCGGCTCGCTCCTATTGTTGAGGTGGGCAGCGTGTGGCTGTGATCTGCTACATTGTTGCGTCTCTTGTTCAGTTGGTGAAATTTATATATATATATTTTTTTCTATATTTTTTGTAGGCGGGGAGCACCGCAGGAGTTTCTGATGGTCGAAGGTCACCGATGGTGGGGGGGTAACGTCCCGGCGACTGGACCAGCGGTTGGGCCGGTGGCCTCCTCCTCCTCAACCGATCGTCGTGGTAAGGGCTCTGGTTCTGGGGCTCCGGCTCCTACGCCTGCGACGAGGGGGCCGCCCAAGCGTCCCTACCTTGCGTATCGTTATGCGCAGGAGGGTGCGCCAACACGGTTGGAGCACCTGAGTGCGTCAGAGGGGATCGACTCTTGGTGGAGCGCCTCGCTGACGCTTGAGAAGTTTTTTCCGCAGGGCTCCTTGAGTGCGGCCGATCAGGCGATGTTTGAATCCGCCGGGCCCGTGGCAAGTTTTGACGCTGCCCAGATCTTTTTGCAGAGGGGCACGACCATCGTGGATTATTGGAAGCGCAAATGGTCCCGGCAGCAGGAGGAGTTATCAAGGTTGAAGGGCCAGGTGCAGCCCTTGATGGAGGAGAATAAAGTTCTAGCCGCCACTCTGCTCGAGGCGAAGCAGCAGGGGGTCGAGCTTCAGGCGGCGCAGAGGGATCTTGCCGAGGCCCGGGGATCGTTAGAGGCGGCCCTCCATTCTAACGAGGCTTATGCTAGCCAGGTTCACTCTCTGGAGGAGGAGATATCCTTTTGGAAGGGTGAAATGGCGTCTGTATCTGAGGAACGTCTTTGGACGAGGTGGTCCTCAGTACTAAGGAGGCGGAGGTGGTCCATCAGAGGGAGAGTCTTACGGCTCTGGAGGCCGAGAATGCCGCTTTGAGGAAGAGACTCGAGGAAGCCGAGCGCTCAATCATGGTGGAACATAAGAGAGGCTTTCTTAAGGCGGCCCGGCAGGCTAGGCTCCTTGCGCCGGGGTTTGACCTTTCCGGGATGCACTTAGAGAAGGTTGTCCGCTTCGGGCGGTTGGTCCGAGAGGACGATGTCGAGGAGAGTTCTAGTGACAATGCTTCTGTATAGGATAATTTTTGTATTTCCTGTTTCTGACTGTCTTTATGGATTATGGATTATACTTCTCAGTTGTGCAAGTTTTGTTTAGGTGTTGCTATTTCCACCCTGATTTTTGTTATGACGAAGTTCAGACTGGCTTTTTGCCCTGTGTTTTTGGTGGTGAGGTTTATTTGCAACCGTTAGCAATGAGGTTTCTTTTTGTCTTGTGACGGGGTAAGATGGGGTTCGTTTGCGACCTCTATTTGAGTGAGGTGAGGTTCGTGTTCGACCTCCGTGAGGTTCGTTCTCGACCTCTATTTGAATGAAATGAGATTCGTTCTCGACCTCTATTTGAATGAAATGAGGTTCGTTCTCGACCTCTATTTGAATGAGATGAGGTTCGTTCTCGACCTCTATTTGAATGAGATGAGGTTCGTTCTCAACCTTGATTTGAATGAAATGAGGTTCGTTCTCAACCTTGATTTGAATGAAATGAGGTTCATTCTCGACCTCTATTCGAATGAAGTGAGGTTTGTTTTCGACCTCTGTTTAAATGACCGGGTAACGGCACCGTAAGGGATTTTGAATATATAAAACGAACGAGTCATTTTATTGACGAAAGCCGTGTGCCTCGTTAAAAAGAGTGCACCGTGTATTTGTACAAAGTTTAACTGAAGTAAAATTTGAGGTGGGTAGCGTTCCAAGTTCGTGGAACGGGCTTGCCGCTGAGTTCCTCTAGCCGGTAGGCTCCATTTTTTAGGTTTTCTGCGACTCGAAATGGGCCGCCCCAAGTGGGTGCGAGCTTCCCGTCCGACGTGTCCTTTCGTGCTTCTCCGAGTAGCCGTCATACCAGGTCGCCTTCCCGGAAAGACCAGGGTTTCACCCGTGAGTTATATCTCCGGGCGGCCCGGAGTTTGCAAGATTCTGCGTGGATTTGGGCTTCGTCTCGGAGCTCGTCTAGCAGGTCGAGGTCTGTTGCTAGCTCGTGGTTATTTTGTTCATTGTTGAAGACTTGGCATCAGTGGGATATTTGTCCGACCTCTACCGGGATCATTGCGTCGGCTCCATAAGTTAGTCGGTAAGGTGTTTCTTGCGTTGTTGACTGTGGGGTGCAGTGGTATGCCCAGAGGATGCCGGGAAGCATGTCGGGCCACTCCCCTTTTGCGTTCCCTAGCCGTTTCTTGAGTTCCCGGAGGATGACCTTATTGGCTGCTTCGGCCTGGCCGTTGGTTTGGGGGTGCTCCACCGAGGTTGGCAAGTGCTTAATTCCGAGTTCTTGGAGGAAGACTTCGAATTCTTCTGCGATGAACTGCCGCCCGTTGTCAGTGACAATAGTGTGTGGAATTCCGAATCTGCAAACGATGTTTTTCCATGTGAATTTTCGCACGTTTTTCGTGGTGATCTTGGCAAGTGGGCACGCCTCGATCCACTTGGTGAAGTAGTCGATTGCCACCAGGAGGAACTTTAACTGACCCTTCGCGGGGGGGAAAGGCCCAAGGATGTCCATTCCCCACTGGGAGAAAGGCCATGCTGCCATCATGTGGTGAAGGGCCTCGGGGGGCTGTCGATGCGCGTTGCCAAACTGCTGGCACTCTTTGCATTTCTGGATGTAGTTTTGGCAATCTGACTTCAAGGTGGGCCAGTAGTACCCAGCCCGGAGTACCCTGGCTGCCATCGAGTGGGCTCCGGAGTGCATTCCGCATACTCCGTGATGAATTTCCTTGACAACATAGTCTGCTTGAGATATGGTCAAACATTTGAGCAGTGGGATGGAAATTCCGCGTTTGAATAATTCACCGTCGATGATGGTGAATTTTGCTGATCGCATTCTCACCTTCCTTGCCTCATCCTTATCTGTAGGCAGGGCTCCATCTTTTAGGTAGTTCCATATGTCTGTCATACATCCTAGCTCTTCGCTGTCGTTGACATTGACGGTTTTATCATCCAGGCTGGGTGAGTGCAAGGTTTCCTGGATAATGGTTCGGTGTTGCCCGGGCTTTTTGGTACTGGCGAGTTTTGACAGTAGGTCTGCTCTGGTGTTCTGCTCTCGCGGTACATGTTTTATGGAGAACTCATCGAAAGACGAGATCTGTTGGGTTGCGCTATGAAAGTATCTCTGTAGGAGGGCGTCCTTTGCTTGGTACGTTCCACCCAGCTGTTCTACCATGAGTTTGGAATCGCTGTTGCAGCTTACTCTTCGAGCTCCGAGGTCCCGGGCTAATCTTAGTCCGGCGAGGAGAGCTTCGTACTCCGCCTGGTTATTAGTTGCTTTAAATCCGAACTTGAGAGATTGTTCCACGGTGATTCAGTTTGGTCCTTCCAGGATGATGCCTCCACCTCCTCCTTTGGAGTTGGAGGATCCGTCTACATGGAGGGTCCATGCTTGGGGTTCTTCTGTGGTGGCCGGCGTGAGCTCGGCTACGAAGTCGGCCAAACATTGGGCTTTTAGAGGTCCGCAGCTTTTGTACCGGATTCTGAACTCTGACAGTTCTATTGACCAGGCAATCATGCGCCCGGCAAGCTCAGGCTTCCGCAGGATTTGTTTGATGGGGTAGTCAGTTTTGACTACCACCTGGTGGCTTTGGAAGTAGGGTCGGAGTCGCCGGGCTGCGGTGACCAGTGCCAATGCCAGCTTTTTGACCATTTGGTACCTTCTTTCGGCATCTTGGAGGACCCGACTGATGAAGTAGATTGGGGTTTGAGCCTTCTGATGCTCTTGTACAATGACGGCGCTGATGGCGCCTTCTGCCACTGCCAGGTAAAGAAGGAGGTCGGTGTTGTGATCCGGCCTTTGCAAGATTGGCGAGGTTGTGAGGAAATTTTTGAAAATTTGGAACGCTGCTTCACACTGGTCGGTCCATGAGAAGCCTTTTGGTTTCTTTAACAGGGTGAAAATTGGTCCCGCCTTCTCCGCGAGTTTAGGGATAAACCGGGACAGTGAGACCAGCCGTCCGGCCAGGCGTTGCACCTCTTTTACCGATTATGGGCTTTGCATGTGTATGATGGCCTCGCACTTCTCGGGGTTGGCTTCAATTCCTCTACTGGTGATCATGAAGCCAAGAAATCTTCCTCCCCGGACACCGAAGACGCATTTCTCCGGGTTGAGACGCATGTTGTGTTTTCTGATCTGGGCGAACACCTCGGCAAGGTCGGAGGCATGGTCCGTTGCCGAGATGGTTTTTACCACCATGTCGTCCACGTAGACCTCCATGTTTCGCCCGATTTGGTGGTGGAAGACTTTGTCCATCAGCCGCTGGTAGGTTGCCCCTGCGTTTTTGAGGCCGAAGGGCATCACCCGATAACAGTAGTTGGCACGATCAGTGATGAAGGACGTGTGTACTTCATCCGGTGGATACATCATTATCTGGTTGTACCCGGAATAGGCGTCGAGGAAGCTGAGGAGGGCTTGCCCGGATGCTCCGTCGACTAACCTATCGATGCTTGGCAAGGGGTACGAGTCCTTGGGGCATGCTCTGTTGAGGTCGGTGTAATCGACGCACATGCGCCACTTTCCCGAGTTCTTCTTTACTAGGACTACGTTCGCCAGCCAGGTAGTGTACCTGACTTCCCGGATGAAACCGGCGTTGAGCAGTTTCTGCGTTTCAATGATGACGGCATCCCACCTTTCACCGCCGACCTTCCTCTTTCTTTGGGCGACCGGCTTGGCCTCTTTGTGTATCGCTAACCTGTGACAGATGAAGTTGGCGTCTATGCCGGGCATGTCAACGCTGGACCAAGCGAAGAGATCGGCGTTCCTGAGGATTTCTTCCTGGAGTTGTTGTCGTAGTTTGGGGTCTAATTGTTTGCTGATCTTTGTTGTTTGGCTGGGGAGCTTTCCAATTTGGAGATCGTCGAGCTCATCGACGGGACTGGGCCGCTCATCGTGAGCGTCGGATCTCGGATCGAGGTCGGTGGTTCCCTCGTGATCAGCACGGGTTAGAACAGTGAAGTCGCTTTTGTCTTGTCTGATTGGGAGGGCAGCTTCTAGGCTGTCTACGTAGCATTGTCGCGCTTCCTGCTGGTTTACTCTGATGGAGATGATTTTTCCGTTGTGCCCCGGGAATTTCATGGTAAGATGCGGGGTGGACACTACCGCCCCGAGTTGGTTTAGGGTTGACCTGCCGATGATGGTGTTATAGGTGGAGTCGGCCTCCACCAGTAGGTACCGAACCAGGATTTGCCGGGAGGCCGACGGTGTTCCGAAGGTCGTCAATAGGTCCACGCGTCCTCTGGGGTGGATGGTTGCTCCTGCAAAACCGACCAAAGGTTCGGTGTGAGGTTGTACGAGAGAGTGGGGAATGTCTAACCTGAGGAATGTTGGCCAGTATAGGACATCGTCCGAGCTTCCCTGGTCGACCAGGGTCCTGCGAACTTCCCAATTGGCTAAAGTTACTGTCACGACCATGGGGTCGTCCTGATTTGGACTGATTCCGACGTAGTCGTCGTTGGTGAAAGATATGGTGGGCAAGTCTCGGCGCACAGTATGCGTGGCGGGGTGTACGCGGTTGACTTTGCGTAGGTGTTCTTTCCGGGACGAGCTGCTGGCGCTGCCCCCTGCGAAGCCGCCCGCAATTGTGCTTACTAATTGGTTTGGGGGGCTAGGCCCTGCTTCCCGGTCTTCCAGGTCCCGGACTGCCTCGCCGGGGCCGAGGGGTGAGTTGGAGGGACGATCGGGGTACCGCCATTGGGTTTGAACGCGGACAGTTGTGCTCTTTAGGATTGTCAAGTTGGTGACGCGGGTTGAGTCTCCTGAAGCTATATGTTCGTTGCTCATTTTGCTTGGGTGCTCGTCTGATACGGTTCCTGGTACGGACCGTGCGAGTAGCCGATAAGAGCTTGGTCTGATCGGCCCCACGGTGGGCGCCAAATGTTCTTACCGGAAATCTGCTGTAGAGCTGATTCGCCGGGTAAGATTGATGAGTCTCCTTCGTTGGGTGTATTGGTGCTCCGAGATGGGGGAGGTACCTGCAAAAGAGACTCCGATGCTAAAGTTAGGGTTTGTATGAGTATGAGTCTCGTATATATGTAATGCACATACCTTTGTGTCAGTGAGGGTTGTCTTGGGCCTTTGGGCTTGAGATAAGATATATCATGATATGATATAATTGAAGGGCGGATCTGGTCTGGGACGAGATCCTCTGAGTCAGGTATGATTCGCTCAAATGTCGGGCTGACGTCATGCACCGCGTGCCCGGGGTTACTTGTTTGCAACACTAATCCGGGTTAGGAGCCCGGGTGCGAAGTACGGTTAGTACAATATCTTTTTTAGATTTATTTCTTGATTTTTTTTAATTAGGAGGATTATATCATTAAAATTTTGTATTATAATTCTACTCTATATATAAAGTCAAGAAATAAAATATGTGTGTTTTTCGTTTAAGATCCTGAATGTGTTGATAATTTTATTGTGTGAAGAGGAGTTATTTCATCAATATATTACTAAAATGTATAAATATAAATTATAGTGATATAAAAAATTATATTATTAAATTTTATTAAAATTAATACTAAAATTATGTATAAATATATATAAAAAAGATAATTATATTTATATATTTAATATATAATATTTTTTATATTTTACTATATTCAATATTTATTATAATAATTCTTCTCTTGTCAACATGGGTGGACCTTAGACATGGCAGAGCTCTCCCAAATTTTTCTAAATTTTCGTTTTTATATATACTTATATATATATATTAATATTATATTTGTATATTATCATATTACTAATTGTAATAAAATTAAAAATTAAAATAAAAAAAAGAAAAATTCTATTATTTTTTAATTAATAAAAAAATTAATTTATAATTTTATATATAAAAAAGTAATTTTGCACCCCAAAATTTTTTATCTAGTTTCCGCAACTACTTCTCTAACTCAGCGTTAAAGTCTTCTTGTATGTTTCCCCTCTACTGGTATTGGAGTATAAAAGTCCATGATTCGTCTCGCTGGAGGACCTAAAGAAGCAGGTGCACACAAATTAACCCTATATGGAGACACGATATTTTTTATTTTATTTTATTTTTTCGTCCCTGAAATATTCACTACAATAAAGTGACTAATTTCCTCGTTACGTTGGAGGTATCTCAAATAATGGGATAACACTTTTTTCTCGTCGACATTTTTTCTTTAAAATAAAGTATAAAAAGAAAATTATATACGATGATTAATTATTTAATTTGTACTGCTACTCAGTGTTTTAAAACCCGGACCGACCCGGCCGGTCGGACCGGTTGGACCGGGAACCGGTGGTCCAGCCGGTCCGAATCTGAAGTTGGATCGGTTATGCAGTCGACCCGTTTCAAACCGGATTGAACCGGTCAATTTTCCGGTTCAACCGGTGAACCGGTGGGTCAAACCGGTTCAACCACTTTTTTTAAATATTTTTTTTAAAATTTTTTTAAGGGACCATAAATCACAAAAATAATAATGAAAATTGAATCTCTTAATGAAAAAGCAAGGAGTCTTATTAAATATAACAATGACTACTTGTTCTAATATATTTGTTTGCAATATATACAACTTAAATAACTTTTATAGTATATTATTAATTTTAAATTATATATTTAATAATGCAATATCTATGTAAATATTACATATATTATTTTGTGATATTAATTGCAAGCATATTATATATGTACATATTGTTTATATTTTTAATTTGTATTAATATACTGTTTAACATGTAATTTTTTTATGTATTTTTTTACAAAATAAAAATAAAAATAATTTTAAATAATATAGAAAAATTAAAATTTAAAATAAGATATGAATTTATTAAAATTTATAAGTATAAAATATATTTAATATGAATATTTTTTAATAAAAATAAATAAAAATCGAGTCATGCGGTTCAACCAGTGACCCACCGGTTCAACCTTTGACCCACTGACCCAGTACCTTAAAAATGAAAAAAAAAACTAATATATGATTATTTATTATAGATCTAAAATACAAATGATAAAATTAAAATTTTCATAATTATTTTATTAAAATTAAAAAAAAATTCTTAGTTTATGTATATAAACCTTAAAATACAAATAAAAAAGAAATGTAAACAGTGTTTCTTAAAATAAACTTAATTAAGAAGTCCATATTGAGTGGAAAGAGGCATGCTGCAGCCTAGTCCAGTGTAATTTATGATATTCTAGGTAGCCTCGGAAGAATAAAAACACGTGAACGAGAAGCCAAACTCCAACAAGCTCACTGGAATTAAAGGAGTGCATGATCATATCATGTGCATAAGGGACATTATGGCTCAACTAAAAGCTTTGGAGGTTACCATGTCTGATTCTTTCCTGGTGCACTATATTTTATGCACCTTGCCTCACCATTATGCCCCTTTAAAATCTCTTACAACACACATGAGGATAAGTGGTCTATTAATGAATTTTTGACCATGTGTGTTCAAGAAGAGGAAAGTTTATTGATGGAAGAAGGGGAGAAGGTGAACTTAACTACTTCTTTTAAGAATAAGAAGAATCAAGTTAATCAGATGGAAAAGATTCCAGCTCAACCAGTTATTAAGAAGGAGTCCAAGTGTTTCTTCTGTAAAAAGAACAAACACATGAAGAAGGATTGTCTGAAGTTTAAAAATTAGCTAGAAAATAAAGGAAATTTATTTGCTTTTGTTTGTTATAAATCTAATATGACTAGTATTAATCATAACAAATGGTGGATTGATTCTGGATCTACAATCCATGTTTCTAATACCTTGCAGGGCATGAAAACCCTAAGGAAACCGATGGGAAGTGAGTAATGCATCTATTCAAGAAGAAAGATGAGCTCACATGTGGAGGCCGTTGGTACATACAATTTAGTTTTCAGTAGTGGTTTTATTTATGTTTAGAAAAGACTTTTTATGTTCCTAATTTTAGTAAAAACTTGATTTTTATTTTGCAACTTGCACCTTTGGGTTTTTCTTTTAAATTTATGGATTTTGGTTTTACCTTGTTGAATAAATCCAAAGTTATTGGTTTTGGTGAATTATGCGATGAACTTTACTATATTAATTTACAAAATAACGACGTTGCTTATAGTTCTATGCATGTTTCTTCTAGGTTAAACCGATGTGTTATGAATGAGGATTCTTCTATGTTGTGGCACCAGAGATTGGGACATATCTCCACTGATAGAATTAAACAATTAGTAATTGACGGAGTACTTAGTACTTTAAATTTTGTTGATTTTGAGACTTGTGTTAATTGCATTAAGGGTAAGCAAACTAACAAGTCCAAAAAGGGTGCTAAAAGGAGTTCAAACCTTCTAGAAATTATTCATACAGATATTTATTATCTAGATATGGACGCAAGTAGTCCAAGATACTTCATCACCTTTATAGATGATTACTCACAATATATGTATCTTTACTTACTTCATTCTAAGGATGAAGCCTTAGATCCTTTAAGGTTTTTAAGGCTGAAGTAAAGCTACAATGCAGAAAGCAAATTAAGATTGTGAGATTAGATAGAGGTGTAAAGTATTATGGTAAATACATTGATAATGCACAAGCACCTGGTCCATTTGCAAGATTTCTTCAAGAACATGGCATTGTTACCCAATACACTATGCCTGGTTCTTCGGATCAAAAATGGTATGGCAGAAATAAGAAATCAAACTTTAATGGATATGGTGAAAAGCATGAGGAGTAATGCAAAACTTCCTCAATTCTTATGGGCTGAAGCACTTAAGACGATTGTGTATATAGTAAATCGAGTTCCAACCAAGGCTGTTTTAAATACGCCTTTTGAGTTATTCAAAGGTTGGAAACCTAGTTTATGACATGTACGCATTTGGAGATGTCCGTCTGAAGTAAGGATTTATAACCCACAAGAGAAGAAACTTGACCCGAGGACTATTAGTGGGTATTTCATTGGATATGCTGAAAAGTCCAAATGGTATAGATTTTATTGTCCATCTCACAACACTAGAATTGTGGAATCAAGAAATACAAAGTTTCTTGAAAATGAATTGATTAGTGGGAATGATTCAATTCAATATATTGGTTTTGAAAAGGATCACTATGAAGTTTAACCCTCTCAATCAAATGACAGACTGTTAGTCATTCACACTCCTTTAATTCAAAAGCGTGTTAGAAAACTAATGATTCAAGTTCCACAAGTTGCTGAAGATTATAATGTAGATCAAGTTGTTGACGAGGAGCAACAAGTAAATGTTGAACAACATATTAAGCAACTAGTTGAACAACAAGTTCCTCACCAAGGTGATGAGACAACATGAAGAAAATCTACTAGAACCAAAAGATCAGCAATTTCTAGTGATTATGTAATGTATTTACAAGAATTGAATTATAACATTGGAGCCAAAAATGATCCTGAAACATTTTCACAAGCCATGAGTTCTAAGGAATCGAATTTGTGGTATAATGCTATGAAAGAAGAGATGAATTCTATGACGTCTAATCAAGTCTGGGATCTTGTTGAGTTGCCTTATGGTGTAAAATCCATTGGATGCAGATGAGTCTTTAAAACTAATAAGGACTCACAAGGTAACATTGAGAGACATGAAGCAAGACTTTTCCCCAAAGGATTCACTCAAAGAGAAGAAATTGATTATAAGGAGACATTTTCTCCTATTTCTAAGAAGGATTCTCTACGAATAATCATGACATTAGTAGCACATTTTGATTTTGAGCTACATCAAATGGATGTGAAAACAACATTTCTTAATGGTAATCTGGAGGAAGAGGTTTTCAAGAAACAACCTGAAAGATTTTTCTCTAGTGATGGTGAGCACTTAATATGTAAGCTTAACAAATCCATCTATGGATTAAAACAAGCTTCATGCCAGTGGTATTTAAAATTTCATGAAGTTATCTCTTCATTTGGTTTTGAAGAAAACATCATGGATCAATGTATATACTAGAAGGTTAGTGAGTGGGAGCAAGATTTGCTTTCTTTGTTTTATATGTGGATGACATTTCGCTTGCAACTAATGAAAAGGGTATGTTGTACAAAGGTGAAACAATTTCTCTCAAAGAACTTTGATATGATGGATATGGGAGAGGCATCTTATGTCATAGGCATTAAGATCCATAGAGAAAGATCTTGAGGTATTTTGGGTTTGTCTCAAGGGACCTATATCAACAAGGTTTTAGAGAGGTTTAACGTGAAAGATTGTTCACCAAGTGTAGCTCCCATTGTGAAGGGTGACAAACTTGAATCGAGTTAGTACTCGAAAAATGATCTTGAGCGGGAACACATGAAAAATATTCCATATGCTTCAGCTGTTGGAAGTTTTATGTAAGCACAAGTTTGCACTATACCTGACATTGCATTTGTAGTTGGAGTTTTAGGAAGATATCGTAGTAATCCTAGTGTTGACCATTGAAAAGCTACAAAGAAGGTAATGAGATACCTTCAAAGAACAAAATATTTCATGCTCATATATAGATGAATTGATAGTTTGGAGGTGATAGGCTACTCTGATTCAAACTTCGCTAGTTGCATTGATACCAGAAAAATCTACATATGGTTATGTTTTTATGCTAGCTTGTGGAGTTGTATCTTAGAGCAACAAAAAACAGACCTTGACTGCTACTTCTACTATGAAGATTGAGTTTGTTTCTTGTTTTGAGGCTACCTCACATGGTGTATGGTTGAAGAGTTTTATATTTGGGCTTAAAGTTGTGGACTCAATTGCTAGGCCATTGAAGTTGTATTGTGATAACTCCACTACTGTTTTTATGGCTAAGAATAATAAAAGTGGAAGTCGAAGTAAGCATATTGACATTAAATATCTAGCCATAAAGAATGTGTTAAGGAAAAGAAAGTGGTCATTGAGCACGTTAGCATTGAGTTAATGATTGCCAATCCTTTGACTAAAGGCATGCTGCCAAAGAATTTTAAAGATCATATAACACGAATGAGACTTGGTTCCATGATGTGACAATCATTGTAATTATTTTATTTTGATAAAACTCTTGTTTAGTTTGATGTTTTCTCATTTATCTTATGTACATACCTATTTACTTTGAGAAAATTCATTTAATTGTGACTTGGAATAGACATATAGTTTATTCATTAGAGCTAAGAGCTTATGATGAAAGACTTAATATATTGTGATATATGGGAGATAATATTTATTATCAGAGGACATATCACCATGATTCATATATTTGGTTTCTTATTCTAATTGATAATCGGATAATTGGACCAAGTGGGAGAATGTTGGCATATACACTCTGTTTTTAATAGTTTTGCAACAATGAGATAAATGGGGGTAACAATTTGCAACGCACCTCCGATTTTCACAATGTGCCTATACACTCCTGATTTTTTCTCCTCTATTAAACACTTAACATATTCTAAATATAATCCATTATTGATGTTAATTTAACCCATTATCAAATGACTTGCGGATATGATACCGTGATTCTCACATATTTCTCTAACGTTAAAAAAAAACCTATGATGGATTAAAGTTCTACAAATTGAACGTATATATCTATTTTGGGTCATTAAGTCTACTCTTCAACATGCAACACCATTATATATTGAGAGTAAGAGTTTAGAAACCAAAAACAAGCGACCAAACGACAACGATTACTAAAAATTGATTCTTTCGCTTTCATAACTTGTAAATAATATGAATATGTTTGTTTTAATTATTTGAGATGTTTAGACCATTAGAGTCTTATTCTCGTACAAAAGACATCCATAAATGAGATTATTAATCCACTATAAAATAGAGTACTTCATAAATCTGAATGTGAATTATGAAACATAAATGATGAAGCAGCAATTGTTTGATTGACAAGAGGCACTACATTCTTGTATAAAGCCATTTCCAGTCAATTATGGTCATTTTCACTTTTTTATTACAAATTTTTACACCAAAACAAAGAGCCATCATCATCAGTCATCCCCAATTCTACAGAAAAAAAATTCTAAAATGAATCCATCCACATTAACAACATTGAATCAGTCGGCCTCTTGCAATCCGCCGAGCACAACGGAGCCAACGAACAGGGCGACGGCGCCGACGCCAAGCGCGGCGGCAATGAGGGCCTGAGCGGCAACGAGCGCGGCGGAGTCGTCAGGAATGATGACGATGGCGGCGATGGCGGCGACGAAGGCGGGAAGCGCGGCGGAGGCGAGGAGGGAGGGGGAGAAGGCGGCGGCTCGTTCGAGCAAGCTGAGCAAGCCGAGCTGCTCGGCTTTGGAGAAGACGCCGAGCTTCTCGATGGAGGAGAGCGTGAAGCCGAGCTGCTCTGCCTTGGAGAGCAAGCCTGCTTTCTCCACGTTGCTCAACACCTTTCTCTTCTCCAGCTTCTTGAACACGTCCACCTCCACTTCCTCGCTTCCCTCGTAGAAGATCCCTGCCCCGAACCACTCCTTCTTCCACCCATCGTCGTACTTGTTCACCTGCCACACCCAATCACTTTTTCAATTTCCCCTTTATTCACTTTCTAAATCTACCTCTCTCATACACCTTAAGACTCGGAGCATAAAGTCATGAGTAATTTATAAATATTTTTCGATTTTTTTCTTACTTATTTCCCACATTTATTTCTCTTCCTTCTATTTTTTTTACTAGGGTGATAAATAAATTCATACATGTAAATAATATTCTTACTCTTTCTGACTTGACTTTGATCGAGAATATCTAATTTGATTGAGTACGGGTAAAACTTGGGAACATAGATGTCCCTATTTCTGATTTGATTATTTTAAAAAAATTTAATATTTAATTACATGTAATTGTTTATCATGATGTAAAATATTTATAGTTATTTAATTATTAAGAAATCTCTTGATTAAAATGAGATAGACAAATAACCCAAATATAATTATAATATAATAAAAAGATAAATTAAAAATATTATATGTGTTTTCTTATAAAAAAAATTAATTAATTTTTAACGAATATAAGTACGGGTACGAGTATATCTGATACTCGACGGGAATGGAAATAAGACAAAAATTACATATCCACGAGAATAAAAATGAGTTTAAACAGCAAAAATAGAGACAAATATCATAAAACTCATATCCAACTCTTCTCTTAAGCCTACTCTTCACTCTATTTTTCACATATATTTTTCCTCTCAATCAAACACAATTTGAGATGTAATTATCCTCACTGAGCTAACAAACTTGATATTGGAATACTGTCTTACAATTTAGTTTAATTTTACAAGTGAATTTTATAAAATTGAATTAGTAATGAATTCGCGTTACAAGAACATCTGCCATCAATTCAATTCAAAGGCTAAAACCAAATTTTAGAATTTTAATTTTAGCTTAATTCAACAAACTAACTCACAAAGCAGGGTTGTGTTCGTTTATGTACAAAATTTAAACCATATAATTAATAAAGGTGAGTGAGATCTCTAACCTAATTTCTAGCACATCTATATACTTTTGAACATGAAATTTGTGACACCGAATACTTGTGAGTTTACATACAAATAAAAAAGATTGCTGAGAGAAATATAAGGAATTGGTACCTTCTTTTTGGTGGCCATGGCGAAGACGGTTAGGGGCTTGTTGGTGGCGGGAGAGGGAAGCTGGCGGCGGTAGCGGAAAAAGGAAGAGAAGGAGCGGTTGGTGGGGACAGGTCGAAGGACCGGAGCTGAGGAAGTTGCAGGAACCGCCATGGTTGCTGGGACGAGGTTGCGCCTTGGAACCACACTGCTTCTATGCTTGATATCTCAACTCACTGCCACGTGGGACGATGAAAAATGATTGAGAGACTCAAAGGACGTTTTCTGTGATAATAATAATAATAATAAAATATTAATTAATAATTGTCTTGGGTTTTCGGTGACGCGATCTTCTTGCTTCGTTTCCACCAATCATGTTGCCTGTAGCTTTATCCTCTAATTGAAACTGATTTTTTTTCTTTCGCTCCAGCTTATTTTTTTCTTCCTTTTTTAAATAAATAACTTAGAGGTTAGTAGAGTGTAATTTTACGTGGAGGTTTTTATTATACACTTAATTAGTTACAATTGAAGAACCAATTTTGATTGGGAGAAACTTTTTTCATGAGTATTTTGATAGGAAAAATAAGTATTTTATTATAATATGTAATGTAATGAAACTTTCGAGAGAAATTAATCTCATACTCAACTGGAACATAATTTAGTAATAAATTAAAATAATATATTAATGAAATAAGTATTATCTTTTTAAATAATTTTTTAGCAGCTAATTAAGAATTAGGTTCTTAATAACATGTTAGAAATTAATCTCATATTCAATTGGAACATAATTTAGTAATAAATTAAAATAATATATTAATGAAATAGTTATTATCTTTTTCAATAATTTTTTTTGAAAACTAATTAAGAATTAGGTTCTTAATAACATGTTTAAGAAGTTTAAGAAATGTTGAGTTCAAGTGTTTAAACATTGGAGAATACTTTATTACTTCATTCATAGGTAGTAAATAAATCACATAAAGGGAATTTAATATCATATCATAACTTAAAACTTGACATTAAATTGATGAGTTTTCCTCAAGTGTGTATCCCTTTCACACACTTATATTGATTCCTCAAATAAAAGTTTTATTTTTTTTAATTTTTTTTATTCATGAGTATTCAATAATGATCTACTTACATCGTCGTCATTGTCGCCACCGGCCCAAACGGGCCTCGGCGGTCGCGAAGACGGTCGAGCTCGCTTTTATTTTAGTTTTGAAAATGTATTGGATTATTAGAACGACTTGTTCTCAAACTGAGACCTTGTCGATCTTATCCAATTTATTTATTAAATGTCTCACCAATCCATGTTAATCCCAAGCGGGACCCTCCATGGATTAGTGGTTTTCGTAGTAAAAGGGTTCATGGAGTCGCCACCAATGTTTTACTCAAAACATTGGAAAAAGAAGTTTAAGGCAATCGATTCAAAAATCGACTTCGGCCATTACAACCAGAGTCGGGTAAGGGAGTCGGTTACGCGTGGGGAAGGTGTTAGCACCCCACAGCGCCCCTTTCGGGTTCCCTATGACAGATTATTTCTAAAAATAATAGTGTGAAATTACTAAATTACCCCTATTTATTCTAAGCAATTATAAATTAACTATCTACATGATGACAATTAAATATACACACAGAAAGCAGTAAGAGGAAGGATTTAAGAAGAAACCTTTGAAGCGTGCTTTTATATATTTCGTAAAACTGGGAAGCTTTTTGGCGTTCCCTCGCTCTACAAGCCCGCTCGCTCCCTCCTATAAAATTTTGACTACGGAAATCCGGAGGATTTTCCTTCGACTAGGTTCGATCCTCAAGCAAAATGGCTCGGGGCTCAAGAACTTCGTCGGATCAACTCTCCGAGTGATTTCTAGGGCAGAACACTGCTCAAAAACCCCAGAATACTCAAGGAGAGGGTTAAAACTCCGTGTAAAAGTGTGTAATGACGTCAAAATGACGCCATATTTATAGGGAACAGGCGCAATACGGGCTATGGAATCAATACGGCCGTATTGAAATTTTTGAACTTCAATACGGCCGTATTGAGTTCAATACGGCCGTATTGAAATTCAGAAATTTCAATACGCCCGTATTGAGTTCACTGCGGCTGTATTGAAGCTTCAATACGGCCGTATTGATTTCAGTACGGCCGTATTGAAGTTTCAGAAACTTCAATACGCCGTATTGAGTTCACTGCGGCCGTATTGAAGCTTCAATACGGCCGTATTAAGTTTAGTACGGCCGTATTGGGCTTCATTCCCTCCACTTCCTTATTTTAAGCTACTCTAAGACCTCTAAACCTACAGATAGCCATCCTATGGTCTTCTAGGAGTCCTTCTGGCTGACTTTCCTTCGATCTTTGAGGGTCTTCGAGTTTTATTTCCGACCCGGACAATTTTAGGGGTCTACAGCTGCCCCCCCTTTACTTAGTCAAACGGCTTTTTGGTGTACCGGCTGACAAGTAAAGGAGTTGACCCAATTGTCCGGGTGATGTGCCAACCTTCTGACTTGTAGCGTCTTCCGGCGGAAAATTGTTGAGTAGCCTCTCCAGGTTGAGTATTAGTCGTCGCCTCTCCAGGCTCATTGCATACCTCGGTGCTCTCGACAACTGGGTAGCTGAGTACCGCCTCTCCAGGCTTGTGCATACCTCGGTGCTCTCGACCACTGGGTAGCTGAGTACCGCCTCTCCAGGCTTGTGCATACCTCGGTGCTCTCGACAACTGGGTAGCTGAGTATTGCCTCTCCAGGCTTGTGCATACCTCGGTGCTCTCGACAACTGGGTAGCTGAGTAGCGCCTCTTAGGCTTGTGCATACCTCGGTGCTCTCGACAACTGGGTAGCTGAGTATTGCCTCTCCAGGCTTGTGCATACCTCGGTGCTCTCGACAACTGGGTAGCTGAGTAGCGCCTCTTAGGCTTGTGCATACCTCGGTGCTCTCGACAACTGGGTAGCTGAGTAGCGCCTCTTAGGCTTTGAGATGATTTTGTCTCCACAGTCCACGATGCTGCTTCGACGATTGTTTTTTATTTTTGTGCCACTGAGGGCTGGATAACGCAGGGATCCGTCTAGGGGATGTGCAGTTACTCATAGGTTCTTGTGTCCCAACTTTCCATTGGGTAGTTGGTGCCCATTGAGGAATTTCTGTTTCCCTGGGGTGTAGACACGAAGATGCTCTTTCTGAGATGAGCGGTGCCTTATGATTGGCTGACGTCCTTTCGACGTTGGTGGAGTATCCCGGTTATCCTTATTCGGGTGACTCTTTTGATTTTCTGATTTTGTTGCCTCTGTGTAGGCTATTATCCGCTGGGGATTCTGGATGTTGATTTTGATTAGCCTCTTCTGTTAAGCATATCATCTTGATGTTCAATGATTGGCTGAAAAGCCAAATTCCGCTTGGGGAATGGTTATTGATCTTTTGGATTTTTTTTCTTTTTTGAAAGAGTGCCTCTGAGTAGGCGAATTATCTTGATGTTTGGTGTTCGGCTGAGTGCCGGATTCCGCTTGGGGAATGATTATTTGTCTTTTGTGATTTTTCTTGAGGGGGTGCCTCTGAGTAGGCGAGTGGGGATTTAAAGTTTATTTATCCCAGAGTATTATTTAGAAAGTCTCTTCAGGCTTAGCTTCACTCATCGCTTGAGTTGGAAAGCTACCTTCCACTGAGGAAGTTTAAGTCCTTTCGACTTGGATATTCTGTTTAGATGATCAAGCCTCCCTTGGGGATTTTTGCTGATCTTGGTTTGATAGCTTTCACTGGGGAATTTGGCCCGTGAGTGGAAGCTGAGGTTTCTTTAGGGAGTATTATTTCTGCGAGCCTCTCCAGGCTCAATTATTCTGTACAGTTTGTCGAGTATTATTTCGGTGAGCCTCTCCAGGCTCAATTATTTTGTATGAGTATTATTTCGGCAAGCCTCTCCAGGCTCAATTATTCTGTGGGAGTATTATTTCGGCAAGCCTCTCCAGGCTCAATTATTCTGTGGGAGTATTATTTCGGCAAGCCTCTCCAGGCTCAATTATTCTGAGAGTATTATTTCGGCGAGCCTCTCCAGGCTCAATTATTCTGTATGAGTATTATTTCGGCAAGCCTCTCCAGGCTCAGTTATTCTGTACGATGAGTTGCTTTTCTTGTTCAGCCTAAGAATGCAAGCTGAGATGTCCTTTGCAGAGTATTATTTTGGCAAGCCTCTCCAGGCTCAGTTATTCTGTATAATTTGTTGGATTTTCTGTATTTTGCCTTTTTGTTGATTTTGGCTTTTTCTGTGTTTTTGCCTTTTGATTTTGGCTTTTTCTGTGTTTTTGCCTTTTTTGTTGGTTTTGGCTTTTTCTGTATTTTTTGTTGATTTTGGCTTTTTCTGTATTTTTGCCTTTTTGTTGGTTTTGGCTTTTTCTGTACAGAAATGTCTCTGAGGAGTATTATTTTGGCGAGCCTCTCCAGGCTCAATTATTCTGAAAGAGTATTATTTCGGCGAGCCTCTCCAGGCTCAATTATTCTGAGAGAGTATTATTTCGGCGAGCCTCTCCAGGCTCAGTTATTCTGAGAGAGTATTATTTCGGCAAGCCTCTCCAGGCTCGGTTATTCTGTATGGTGAGAGAGTATTGTTTCTGCAAGCCTCTCCAGGCTTAATTATTCTGAGGAAGTATTTTTTCAGCAAGCCTCTCCAGGCTCAATTATTCTGTACAAACTGAGGAGTATTGTTTGTATCCTTGCCTTTTTTCATTTTCGGCTTTTGTTGACTGCTGTCATACACAAGCAATTTTCCTATTTTTCTATTTTATGCAATTGCCTCGTAGTAAGGTCTTTAAATGTGCAACTAATGTGTGTGATGCACGCGATGCAAGTTTTTATTTTTGTTCTTTTATTTAGAAAAGTGAATGGCTCTCCCTATCCTCTTCTTCTTGGAGGAATTTTGTCATTGATGTGAGGGAGGATTTCTGTTATTGCCAATACGGCCGTTATTCATTTCAGTATGCCCGTATTGAATTGAAAATTTGTTCATAACCCTAATTTTGGTACGGGCATACTGAACATGATACGGGCGTATTGTTTTTCTGAAGTTTATATATTATTTTTTTGTTTTTTTTCGATAAACAGAGAATAAGTGATCTTCCATTACACCTATCATCTGTATGCATGTATGCAATATTGATGCACCTAATTCTATTTGATTTATCTTTCAAAAGAATTAACCGATGCGTTTTTGTTTGGATTTTTGCCATTCCTCTAGACGGGCTGTGTGCTGCCGATTTCTGTAACCGAGGAATGATGCATGTTATATTGAGATTTGGTGTCATCAACCAAATGATTTTCCTTTCCTTTAGAAGATGTGTCAACCCTCCTATTGACTACTATATCTCCATGTTTCCACTAGATTATTCAAAAATCGTTTGGGACAAGAGAGAAAAGAAGGAAAGGATATATTTTTTTTTCGAAAGTTTGTGTTTTAGAGGGGATTTATTTTTGTTTTGAAAAATTGTTTTTGTAAGAATGGCTGGCCAAGGTAGGCTTATTGTGTTTAGCTTTGTTTGATTAAACACTTATGAAGTTAAGCACGTCTTGGTTATTAACATTTGTGATTTGACAACTTGGATAGCTTTTCTTGAGCCCCTTTGTTGAATTCAGTTGGAGGTACCATCATGGATTTATTCTGTTTTTCGATTGCCCTAACTTTTGCCTAAAACACCCATTTGTGGAGTCTTAGCGGGCTTTTTTTTTTTTTGTTCATTATTTTGTAACCCTAATTTTTGCCTAGGTCACCCTCTTGTGGGATTCCTAGCGGGTCTTTTGCTCTTATTTTTGCGCAGTCCCCTTTTTTGGGTTTCCTGCCGAGCTTCTTTTATTTTTAGGATTTTTGTCCTGAATGGATTTCTTTTTATCCATGACGGCACTTATTGAGGCCAAGGAAAGGTGCTCCAAGTTGTCACACACTTCCACATAAAAAAGATGCGGGTTTATTTTTATTAAGACGATTTTAACCTCACTTATGTTCATTCAAACAGGGTTAAATAATGTGGTTTAGAATTTTATTGCAAGCAAGAAAAGAAGCAATAAGAAATAATGAAGAATGATTTTATTATAATCATAGTGGAAACATGTGCCCTATCGAGGCTCGGGGGTCGGGCTGTCCCCGAGGAGTAATCTCTAATAGTCATCAGGCCTATACATCTCTATCGGAAGGAGAAGAGCACTTGATGACGACGACCGGCCTTGACGCTTGTGAACCGGCCTTCCTGAAGATCTGGCTTAAAGAACGTCGAGAAGGATCTTGATTCCTCTTCGTTCTTTGATCTTTGTTAGGGTTGTATCCTAACCCTTGTTTCCCCGGATTATCCTTGATAATGGGTAGCTCCGGGATTCCTTGGGAGTCCTTGCCTAATCCTTGTCCTGGCAAGTATCCGTTCTTGGTGAGCATGGAGGCTACCTTCTACATTTCTCGGGGAAACGTTTCGACATTGGCGATTTCCAATGCTTGGAAGGCGGTTTCTAAAGCTTCCTCCGCTGCATCCACGTAAGGTATGGTGGATGGTTTGCTGATGAGTATGTCATCTTCAGCTTGTACAGTCACCAGTTTGTCACCCACTATGAACTTGACTTTCTGGTGGAGCGTAGAGGGTACAGCTTTCGCATCATGAATCCAAGGTCGGCCAAGGAGACAGCTGTATGCAGGAGTAATATCCATCACTTGAAATTCGACATTAAAGATAGTGGGCCCAATTTGGATTGGAAGACTGATTTCTCCCACCACTTCTCTTTTAGAGCCGTCGAAAGCTCGAACGATCATGTTGCTCGGGCGCATTTGGACTCCCTTGGTTGCCACTTGATCAAGAGTTCTTTTAGGCATCACATTCAAGGAAGATCCATTATCCACCAAGACTTTTGCGATGTGATACTCCTTGCACTTTACAGAGATGTGCAAGGGCTTGTTATGATTCGGTCCCCCAACGGGGATTTCTTCATCGGTGAAAGTGAGGTGATCATTAGCCGTGATGTGACTAACAATCCCCTCAAATTTGTCTTGGGAGATAGTGTGCGACACGTATGCCTCGTTCAAGACTTTCAACAGAGCTTGTCGATGCGGTTCGGAGCATAGGATCAACGACAACAAAGTAATCTTTGCTGGCGTCTTATGAAGTTGATCCATGATGGAGTACTCGCTCTGTCGGATAAACTTTAACAGCTCGTCTGTCTCCTCCTCGGATTCTTTTTCCTCGGTTTTCTTTTCTTCTTTTTCTTTATTCTTGGGGGCTTTATCATGAAGATCTTCGGGAGTGTAGATCCTGCCACTCCTAGTCATGCCCCCAAGCCCAGCGATGTTAGAGATATCGCTGTCGGCAGAAAAATGGATGTCGTATATCCACGGCACAGCCTTATTCGATTCGTAGGGGAAAGGTCTTGGAGCAGTGATCCTTAATGGTGTTGGACCTTCCCCTTTATTCGTCTTGATTACCAACAACGGAGTTGATGTGCGCCCGCTTGGCGCGGTTGTTGGCTTACAGTTAATAACAAATGGCGTGCGATCCATCTTGAACATACGCATCGATTATTTCTTTCTTTTTATTAACGTTTATTAATGAATTACTAGGAGGGATGTATGAAATGCAAACCTAGATCCCTCCATGATCTTTGATAAGAATGCATGATATGAGATGATGGCGATGAATATGCATGCATTGTGTTTATTCAACTAAGCATTATCATGTTTTTAGGATGTCCCTAAGATGATGCATGATATTGCTTGGTTTGGATAAATAACCCTTTTTTCCTTTTTTTTGGGTATTTTTTTTTATTTTATATATTTTTTGTATTTTTTGGGTGAAAAGGGAAACTACCTATATGAATGTGATGAAGGTAGATGTTAACACCATGCAATGGAAGATTCTTATTCCTATTTATTCTTATTTTAAAAAGGAATAGGAATGTTGTATGTTTAAAGAAATGCAATGTATGCTCAAACAATTTCACATAAACAATGCACAAACAATTCACTCATCCACGAACAGTCACGAGCGAATCACGAGGTAGGGGTATCCTGCAGAAAAGTGCATATTCAAGGTGGTTCTAACTGTTCTCACCGGTCTGAGGCCCCCAAGGTGCCCCCATTATAGGGACCCAATTCCTCTCATCGTAGGTCGATGGAAAGCTCCAACGCACCGTCGGACTCAAGTTCATGGTTATCACCTTGAGTGATGTTTTCCGACAACGGTCTACGGGCACCTATAGACCCATTCGACAACCGGCCGTACTAACATCCACTCCCTATGGTTAATCACTCATGCCCCCGGGTATAGAGGGAACTGTTGTGTGCAAAGGTTTGTGTGCAGTTTTTATTTCAAACAATTGCGTAAATTTAAAAATACAACAGTTATTAAAGCCAAATAGATAAATATGTTATCATACAAGTGAGGGGTAATAAAGTAATTTTAACTATTATTTGTTAAAAATAATCTGTCACTAAATGGGACTGACTCTCGAGGCTTCCCCAGTGGAGTCGCCATCTGTCGCCACCGGCCCAAACGGGCCTCGGCGGTCGCGAAGACGGTCGAGCTCGCTTTTATTTTAGTTTTGAAAATGTATTGGATTATTAGAACGACTTGTTCTCAAACTGAGACCTTGTCGATCTTATCCAATTTATTTATTAAATGTCTCACCAATCCATGTTAATCCCAAGCGGGACCCTCCATGGATTAGTGGTTTTCGTAGTAAAAGGGTTCATGGAGTCGCCACCAATGTTTTACTCAAAACATTGGAAAAAGAAGTTTAAGGCAATCGATTCAAAAATCGACTTCGGCCATTACAACCAGAGTCGGGTAAGGGAGTCGGTTACGCGTGGGGAAGGTGTTAGCACCCCACAGCGCCCCTTTCGGGTTCCCTATGACAGATTATTTCTAAAAATAATAGTGTGAAATTACTAAATTACCCCTATTTATTCTAAGCAATTATAAATTAACTATCTACATGATGACAATTAAATATACACACAGAAAGCAGTAAGAGGAAGGATTTAAGAAGAAACCTTTGAAGCGTGCTTTTATATATTTCGTAAAACTGGGAAGCTTTTTGGCGTTCCCTCGCTCTACAAGCCCGCTCGCTCCCTCCTATAAAATTTTGACTACGGAAATCCGGAGGATTTCCCTTCGACTAGGTTCGATCCTCAAGCAAAATGGCTCGGGGCTCAAGAACTTCGTCGGATCAACTCTCCGAGTGATTTCTAGGGCAGAACACTGCTCAAAAACCCCAGAATACTCAAGGAGAGGGTTAAAACTCCGTGTAAAAGTGTGTAATGACGTCAAAATGACGCCATATTTATAGGGAACAGGCGCAATACGGGCTATGGAATCAATACGGCCGTATTGAAATTTTTGAACTTCAATACGGCCGTATTGAGTTCAATACGGCCGTATTGAAATTCAGAAATTTCAATACGCCCGTATTGAGTTCACTGCGGCTGTATTGAAGCTTCAATACGGCCGTATTGATTTCAGTACGGCCGTATTGAAGTTTCAGAAACTTCAATACGCCGTATTGAGTTCACTGCGGCCGTATTGAAGCTTCAATACGGCCGTATTAAGTTTAGTACGGCCGTATTGGGCTTCATTCCCTCCACTTCCTTATTTTAAGCTACTCTAAGACCTCTAAACCTACAGATAGCCATCCTATGGTCTTCTAGGAGTCCTTCTGGCTGACTTTCCTTCGATCTTTGAGGGTCTTCGAGTTTTATTTCCGACCCGGACAATTTTAGGGGTCTACAGTCATCAATTTAACAGGACATATTTTCTACACACAAGAAGACTTTGATAAAAAAAGAATGATCTTATTTTTGGATATTCATCCCAATTCTATATTGATCAATACTTATCTAAATCGACCACTTAATCAAATCATTAACTTTGATACTACAATTAGCTTAAAAAATAAAATCAAGTATATAATAAAAGAGCAAGAATGAGAAATGTCTTTCTCTATATTCAAAAAAGGAATAATCTTGTGTATATTAAATAGGCCATTAATTGACAAGTTAATCATTCATACACTGTCAGTGTAAAGTTTTTTACACTGAGAGTTTATAAATGATTAATTCTAAATTGACGGATACTCCATAGAATCATGGACATTATGCATAATCTGAAAATTGAAATTAAACTCCTAAATTGAAAATTGAAAACAGGTAAACTAATTGGAGTAAAATTCTCCTAGACTCTCAGTCAACATAATCCTACTCTCTATGAATAATGAGTTCTCCGAAACCAAATAAAACATGGAAATAATATTGTAGCTATACCCTTCATCATATCTTGACTAGCAAAAGGAAGAAATTAATTCTTGCATTGTGGATTTTGTTTTATAGATTTACCTACACGAAGAAGCAGAAGTCAATTTGAATTTCCATTGGTACAAAATTACAAATCTTTGATAAATAGAAGTTTCAATATTTCTATTCTAGCTCTAAATATTCATAAACCGTGTATGACATCTTGAGTCCTCAAACATAAGTGGACAAGACACTAAACATGGATATGATACCGTTCTCCAATGTTGAACAAAATGGATGGGGCAAAACAAAATTTCCATGCAATTTGCAACATGTTTTGGAAGTCTCTCATTGCTTGTTGAATTTATTTTAGAGCCATGGAGATTCCAACCTTAGGGAGCTTCTCTTTATCTTTGATGTTCAAGTTCATCTCACCAGCCACGGTTATGGAAAACTTCTTCCCAAAGTTTTGTCGAATAAGAGCACCAACCTTGCCAGAGGAGTCAAGTCGAGCCTTAAGCAACGTCCAAGGAAACAATGCATGCTGAGCACCAACGGTCACACCACGAGTCTCATCATCTGCAAGGTCATACTTCACCTCTGCTGCAAGTGCAGTCTTCGTCAAGGGATTCACTTCAAAATAACACGAACCTTTCAAAATTTGAAAATTCTCATGCCTGCATAATTGACATACACCAAACTTCAGCATCACACTACCATTTGGTTTAATTTGAATAAAAAACATAATACTGATCACAGAGCAGTGAGCAGAACTCACTAGAGGCAGCCTAATAGTGAAAGTTTTGGATAATTTCTATAAAGTTATAGGTTCTATGTAAAATAAATAAATAAATAAAAATGAGCACAAATATTAAATAAGTTTGTCAGATTTAATTGTGCTTAATGTGGAGGTGGATAGATGCTCCTAAAGTGGAGGTGGTAAGTGTTCTTTATTAGTGTTAGTTACTAAAATGCATGAACTGAGATTGAACTACAAGCAAAAGCTGAGTTGACAACATGGAAAGTTGAAGTTTAAGCTGACAGGATATTTAAGGTGTTAATACCACAATAAGTGCTCAAGCAGACAAGCTTTTATGCATTACAGAAAATATTTGGATACAAGTTCAAAAGAGTGTTTTCTGGGTATTTCTACTAGAAAAAATTATTTATTTTCAGAAAAAGAAGTTTTCAAAAACTCTTATAAGCTTGTATTCAAAGAGGCTTATAAATTGATTCTTAGGTTTTTGTAAGATAACAGATATGATGTTAGTGTACATTTTCTGATAAATTTAGTGTCTATTACAGTGTAGCTCACAAGGTCATGGTAGCGACAAGGTAGGGACTATTCAGGCTCAACCCAGCATTCATATTGCTAGTTTCCCTTCTTGACAAGTCATAGTCAAGATTAGCTCCCAAGGTGAGAATTCTGGTTCCTATAAGTCCAGTGATGTTTGCAACAGGGTTGTATCCTTTTTCTGGGTCTCCCAATAATCCAATGCTTCCAGAAAACCCACTGAATCTATTCAAGTGTTGAAGTTCCACCTGTAATTGAATTCAATTTGATTCCATAAACTAGTTAGATTCAATGAAAATCAAGACTCGAAATTGTTAAAGATGAAACTAATCATGGTAAGTAGACTAGTATGATCTAGTTGTACCTTTCCAGAATCAGGTAAGTTACAATTGAAAAGTCCCCTTAGTCCAGGCACAAGTTCTTCTACTACAACAGATACACCATCAGTACAGTCAGATATGAAATTCCATAGCTATTTCAGGGTTATGAGATATAACATTTTTCTTATGATGTAATGGACATCTTTGAGGACTATTTGGTTCCCTCTATTTCTATGCCAAATAAATAGCACACCAAACTAAGCCAAATAACATGTTAGATAAATTTTTCTCCCTCACAAATGACATGTAGTTGGACACAAAAAAATGTCTACAGTTCCCTAATGGACCCTTCAGTAGACTAGAATTACATGTAGATTACAAGTAACATGCTTTAAACAAAAGTAAAAAGAAGAGAAAGAGGGTTCAAGATGATATATTATTACCTTGACAGGAGAGATCTAAATTCCAATTCAAGGATCTGTAGTTAAAGTGAATTGGTGGTTGTTGAGCATAGTCCTTGTGAAGAACATCTAACATAGACATAAAAGGTAAACAATCAGATCAAAATCAATGCTAATGAAAGATTAAAATGAAAATGAAAGAGGGAAATAATTGGCATAAAAGAAATTTGTAAAACCTCTGGCCTTCTTTCCAATATCAAAATATAAGCCCGGACTCTGGCTCATTTTGCCATGAAGAATGCTTACAAGTCAATTATATTCTTAGTTTATTATTTATTAGAAAAAGAAAAGTGGCAAGAGTACAATTGGCTTGTGCATCATGCGATGTTTCCTCGTGAGAATAGGACAATCGATTGAGCACCGTATAAAGCGAAATTTCCAATAATCAATTCTAACTACATATCGTTTATAACAGTGAACATGAGACATAGAGATGATGACGAATAGAAGAAGAGTAAAAGTTAAGCTAGCTATATAACGATTAATGCTAATAAAGTTTGAACTGAGTAAACTACACAGAAAGCGTATTATGTTAAATCAAAGCACAAGAAGATGAATAATTAAGGTTAAAACTACTTAAAAATAATTTTCTTCATCTATACATAATTGTACACCTCTCACAAATTAACACACACAAGTTGAAGTAAGGGGTCGTGTAAGGAAAAAATCTTTTTTAATCAAGCTTGTACTAGTTGAATCAACTATCCATCAATGATTTCTTACCTTCATTAACAATGTCATCATTTGAGTTTATTATCCCACATTCTTTGTTCAACTCATTTTATTTTTTCACATAAATATTTATGATTGTGTTTAACTATGTAAGCTAAAAGATGTCCTGTCAAATTTTTGTTGTAGTTGAGACACCGACACAATACTGGGGTTTACATTAGGGATGACAACGGGACGGGTCGGGTACGGGTTTTATGATACTTGTCTCCGTTCCTGCGACATAAACCCATCTCCGTACTTGTATCCGTACTCGCCGGGTATGTAATTTTCATCTCCATCTCCATTCTCGTCGGGTAACGGGTATACCCGTACCAGTAAAAAATTATTTTTTTTTTGCAAAAAAAATATATAATATTTTTAAATTATTTTTTTTATTATATTATAATTATAATTAGATTATTTCTTTATCTCATATTTTAATCAAGAGATTTCTTAATAATTATACAGCTATAAATATTTCACATTATAATAAATAATTACACATAATAAAATATAAATTTTTTTAATATAATTAAATCGGGTACGGGTACGGGTACGGGTACGGAGCGGGTATGTATATACCCATACCCGTACCTGTACCCGATTTAATTTATCGGGTTTTACCCGTACCCGGTCAAATCAGATATTTTTCGTTAAAATCAGGACGAGTTCGAGTATTACCTACGGTACGAGTTTATTTGTAATCCCTAATTTACATCGAGTTATGTAATAAAATCATTATTGCTTCACTCTTAAGCTGACTTCATTTATTAGTGATTTGGTACATTTTTGTAAGCATTTTATACCAAAATCATTACTTAAGTTCCGTCTCATTTATGAATGATAACACATTCCTTGTTTTTCAATTTTCTCCAACATGGCACTTCTTAAATCTAAATTCTTTAGGCTCAACTAATTTTTATATGGTATTATTTTTTTATATATAAATTGATGACTATATATTACATTAGAATTAGTCAAAATCATAAAGACAATTAATAATCTAAAATTATTAATGATTTCTCCTACTAACCACCATGGGAATTGGCAACAAGGTCTGATCTGGCGAAGCCTTCGCCGTAGTTGTGATACATTCGGGTTTTATTATGCTTATTGATGATTTTTGAACAAAATTATTATCAACATGTATTATATTTTTTTAGTGTATGAGTGGAAAAAAGAAAGAAATAAATACAAAAATTAAAAGTACGAGAAAAAATTATGAACATGATAAATAATATAAAAATAAATATTGAAACAAAAATTAAATATATAATAGCAATTTTTTTTTAATCTTTTATGATAGTTGTATTTGTATTTAAAAACTCTTCAAGTTAATTTTTACATTACCACGAACAAAATTATCAGCGAATTGGAAAATTATTAAAAAAATGTTAAATTATGAAAAAGTTACTAATATATTCTTATAGCATTTTATCAAACTAGTATATTTACTCCTATAATGTATGGTATTTGATTTAATATATATTTTATGTGATAATAAATATTTTAAAAAATAAGTTAATTTTATTAGTATTATATTTTAAAGTATATTTTATTTTATTAGAAAAAGTTGATTATATAATTTTATAAATTAATGTATACAATACTGAGTTTAATATATTTTTTGACTCTGTTATAACTAATGTATATATTAACAACATTTTTTACATCAAATATTTGATAATGAATACTTTAATTTGAAATCACATAAAATTGGTTTATATACTGTTGGTATGTATTTTTATACTGTAAAATGTAATATAAGTTTTATGTTATATTCCTTGACATTGAACCTTGTAACAATAAAAATACTATTTTGATGTTTGACGTAAATTTATTGAAAAAAATAAATACTAATAATAATCTTATGAGAAATAACAATATGAGAAAAGTAAAAAAAAAAAAAAAAATATATATATATATATATATATATATTTATTTATTTATTTAATTAAATGAGATGCAATATGCATGTAGTGTAACATTTTCAATATGATGAATGACTTATCAGTCTAAACACATCAATTAACATAATGTTAATACTACTTAAAAGTTAAGTCAACTCCAACGAACCTATTTTAGAGTCTATAAAAGAAAGACCAAGGAAACTATTTGAAACAAACAAGATAAAAGAGAGTTATCAAAGTAAACTTTCATAGTTGCAATCCTTTCTTCATACTTTATTTTCAAAGATCTCATCTTCTATATTTATAAACATACTTGTAATAGAAAAATGAAGTAAAAATATTTCCTTAATAAAAACTCCTAATCAAGGAGAGTGTGTTGAAATAGTAGTTGCCTTAGGTGTAATGTCTTAAATTTTTAGATAATATTTTTAATATTATTATTAAGTGTACTCTTCTTAAAATAGTAATTGAAATTTTTAGTTATTATAATATATATATATATATATATATATATATAATAGAGAATAAGTATAGTATTTTCACAATATATATATCAAATTTTTATTGAAATAAAATTATAAAATATTTATTCCTAATTACATAATTATTATGATCTAATTAATAAAATAGAATCATCTAATATTTATAATTTTATTATTATTATTATTATTTTAAAACAAACTCTTAAATTTTAGTTTGTATATTTAAAATGAATAGGTAAATACTAGTAGGCTATTTTTATTTATATTTAGTAAACTATATATATATATATATGTGACTACCAATGCTGTTTCAATGCTATTTATATAACGGAAAAAAAAATGTGCTACAGATTGCAATTACTACCAAAATAATGTGTAGTTACGTGACTACCAATATAATGTGCTGTGCAAGTTCCGTAAGCATTTACGTGGCAAAGTTACGTGAGCATTTACGTGGCAAGTTACATGGAGGGAGTACGTGGGCATTACAATAAATGAAGTGCACAGAGATAAGGAATGAAGTGCACAGAGATAAGGAATTTGCATAGAGATAAGAATTACCTCATCTGATTACGTATATAGTGGATACATGTAAGAAAAGCTGCAAGTACACTAAATTATTACAGGGAAAAGAATGTTATCCCAAATCAGTGAACTATGTGAGCTCTCATTTACCAATAATAGGATAAGAATGTTATCCTATTATTGGTTAAGGAGAAATATGCTTTTGTTGGTTGGTATTATGATGATACTCATTTATCCTGACTAGTCACTACAAGTATAATTCAAATTTTAATGTTAATTATCATTAATATATTTTTTTAGTATTAATTATTGCTACGCATGTTATGTGATTATAAATATTTATTTGAAAATTGTTCCCACTCCTTATGTTTTCTTGTGTAATATAATCATAAAAATAATTAAATAAATATAGATGGATGTTCCAGCAATTCTAGCTCCTTTTCCTTCAGTAATTTCTGCAATCTTCTTTGGCACAACATGGGGTGTTGATGCTGTAGCCAACTCAGTTACTTTCAATGGAGTAGCTGTGTCTTCATTCACTTTTTCTCCAAATCAAGAAATTTCAACCATGATAGATGGGCCCATAGTTGTTACTTTTTACTTACCTCCAGCAAATCATGTGAATCCTATTGTAAATTTGTTTCAACCACCCATGTAAATATTATAATAGAAGTAGAAAAAAGAAACTATGATGTATAAATAGGCACGTATGGGAAATGTTTTCAATAATATGTAATATATATGTAAAAGTAAGCAACTATGCATGTAGTGATAAATATTTATGGTATGGTATGATGTATAATATTATTATTATACACGTGTTTTCTAGCTAGAATATATATATATATATATATATATATATATATATATATATATATATATATATACGTATATTACTGAGATTAATATTAATACGACTAGGCGTTTATACTAGGATTCAAAACTTGAATCTGTAATAGCTCGTACTACCCAAATTTATGTTTAGAGGGTGAGAAAGGTGGGAAAAATTTTCAACTAATTAGTTGAGGTTGTTCATATCAAAAAACTATGAGAGTAAGGTTCTCAATAATAATAAATTTACTTTATATATATATATTTTTTATATAATTTCTATCAAATATAGTGAATATAGTCATTATTAAGTTTAATTATCATTGAAGTTTCAATTCTATCCGTTGAATTAATTTTGTACCTATTGTTAGTATCAATGCCACTTTAGTTTCGAATATTTAATGTTAAAATAGTTTTATAGACATGTAATTTTACTTATTTTATTTTTAGTTTTTATAATTTAAAATAGACATTTTAACTTTTATATTTATATTTTTTTAATTATTTTAAATTTCTATAATTAATTTTTTGTATCTTTGTTTTCATATGGATAATGTGGGATTAATTATTAAATACATGTGACAATGATATATTTAATTTTTTTTATGATAATGTTTCATTTAATGGTTTATTATATATGTAATCATTAATAATTTGATCATTATATGAATCACATTCATTAAATCATAGTAATTATTGTATGCCTAACAAGACTTATTATTATTTTTCTCTTAAATCATTAAGTGACACATCATTATCCATAAAATAAAATACATCCCCACCACATGAATTTAATAAGTTTGTGTTATTCATTCAAAAATGACTTTACAAAGAAATTAACGATAAAAATTAAAAATATTAAAAAATATATAAATATAGAGATTAAAAATACCTATTTTAAACTATACAAATTAAAAAATAAAATTAATAAAACTATAAAAATTTAAAAAAATATTTTAACCGATATTTAAAATGTCCGCTATACGTTTTTTTCAAAAAATATTGGTATTATGGTATATATGGTTTGTCTAACTTAATTATCATTATATAGTTCAAATCAACAATGAAGATACTATAATAATTAATACTTTATTTCAATAAATTACACAAGCCATGAATCTAACACAGGCAAAATTAAATACAGACCGTCTCCACAATATCTACATTTTTCTTTGTTCTCTCTTCTAGCATGGGAGTGTCCATGCATTTTTATTTTTATCCTATAGCAAATACATATATGGAGAGAGAAAGTGTGTGTTATAGATTATACACTTATTCATACAATATATATATATAAAAACATATACACAGTTGATCTAAGAGGCCACTGGTGGCGCACTTGAATTCGCTACTACTTCTTGAAACAGCTTCAGTAATTCTTCTCTCTTAGTTACTAGCGCCTGAATCTTGGTCTCTAATTTTTCAAGCTTTTGCTTCAGTTTCGTAGGATCATTTTTATCTTCAGGATTCTTCTCCTTCTTCTCTTTCCCTTCCTTGTCTTTCTTCTTCTTCTCTTTAGATTCTTCTTTTCCATCACCTTCCTCTTTATGCTTCTTTTCCTTCTTATGCTCCTCAGCTTCGCCCTCATGTTTATCTTCTTCAGTTCCTCCCATATTTAAACAAAGGATTGCAGTAGATTATTGTGGTGTTGTTTCCTTTGAAAACAGTAAATTTAATTGTTAAAACCAGTTAGAAAGCTGTCCAAAATATATCTATTTTAATTTCTAACTAACCAAAATACATGTATTTAATTAGTTATTGATATATATATATATATATATATATCAATCACTTTACTCTAAAATCTCGTGTTAACATAACACATTGGTAACTAAATAGAAGAAATTGTTATATATGATCCAAAACTATATTATGATATCGATAATCCACATGAGACATAATTAAGTTTTATTGTTTGTTTCTAGCAAACTAAAATTTCAGGTAGCTACGTTTTACGTTGAAACTGACTATAGACATGTAATAATATTAAACTAAGTAAAAATTTATTCAAAACAGAATGGAGTTCATATTCAACGTTTCACCAAAAATATTCTTCTATGTTGTAACTTGTAAATAAACAATCATTTAAAAATAATAAAAGGGTACAGTCATGTCATTTTACTAATGACTAAATCAGAGATGACTTTCAAAAAGGAGCAATGGTGGGATAAAGTTGAATCAAACAGATGAAAGAACATACTACCTGGAGGTTGTAGTCTCAAATCCTTGGAATGGTCTAAAAATTTGCAAACTCAAATTCTTAATTGTCTGGGCATAGCAGTTTAAGTGCAATACATTTATACCCACAAATTCAAAATTATTCTATGGTTTTAAATTTTACCATTATCTTCGCTTTCCACTTATAGTCACGGGCTCTGAAATATTTACTTTATTTAGCTTTACTAGTTTATATTTGGTTTAGCTTTTTCTGGTTAAGGGAGTTACGTGAAATTCACAGAGGTGATGAGATCGCAGGGGATTTCAAGTTTGAGGGATTAAATTGATAGATTAAGGTGATATTTGAATAAACTTTTCTCGAAATACTTCTAAAAGAGAAAAAAATAAGAAGAAAAAATAAAATAAATTTTTATAAAAATTAAAACTAACTTATAAATAAATTTTTGAAGAAACTATATTGGAAAACTTCTATAATTTATCTTATGTATAGGGTAATTTTAATTTATCAAGGAATTTTATTTATTTTTATTTTTTGTCCTAAAAATGTTTATGAGAAAATCTTAAATCTTTCTTTGGTAGAAAATTGATACATTATATCTAAATTAATAAATTGATTGTGTATACGGAAGTCATTATTTTCATTCTAATTTATTTAATTATTACTATTTTGCTAATCTTCTATTTTATTTTATTTTTTCAAAAACACCCACTACTAGAAAAGTGTCATTTTCCTATAAATTTTTCTACAAAAAAATATTCGCAGAAATTTTTTGCAATAATAATTTTACAATTTTTTTTTACAAATTTATTTGCGAAATATAATTTACAAATATTTCTTTAAAAAAATTATGAAAAATAATCTAGAAGAAGTTTTTGCAAATTTTGCTACAATTTTAATGATCATGCAAATTTTTTTTCTGCCAATTTTAATTTGCAGGAAAAATTAAAAAAAAATTTAAATTTTGAATTTGGTTCTTAAAGTTTAAAATTTTTTATTTTAATCTCTTAAATGTCTTTGTTAACCTAACTAATCCTTTTGATGAGTTGTTATTATACCCTAAAAAATTGAGGAGTTCTGATATTGTTTCTGATATATACCATAAAATAAGTACACGTCAATTAAGAAAGTTACATTAATTTTTTAAATAAATTTTATCTTTTATTTAAATTTTTTATATTAATTATCTTTAGCTCCTTATTTAATATTTTTAAAATAAAAAAATTATTGGATTTTTCATTTGTTGAGGGTGCAGATTTTCAATTGGATTTGTTGAGGATGCAGTTTTCCAATCAAAGGTGTACATGTAGGTTTTCGATTGAAGGGTGTTAGACATTAAGGTAGTGTTTGTTTCCGGTGAACGCTGTTCACGAGCAAAGAAAGGCGTGGATTGTGTGTGTTTGTTTCCCGTGATTTGGAACGAAAGAAAGGCGAAGAAAAGCGAGGAGAAACACTGTTACTCTCCTCGCACAAAAGGGAAGAAAGGAGCTGAAAGCCACGTAGGATTTGTAAAAATCCGAAAATGCCCCTTCCATGCATGTGCCATGCAGCAGAGGATTTACGTTCACGTTCTCCACGGGCTGGTGTTGATTCTCGACGTTGGGTGGCTGGTGGTGGCTGGTGGGTGTTGGTGGTGAGTGATTGTGGAAGGAGGTCTTCCATTTAAAGAAAACGAAGGAGCATAATCGATTATGGTTGACCACATAATCGATTATGGCCTTGCATAATCGATTATGGGTGAGGCATAATCGATTATGCAAGGCCATAATCGATTATGTGGCTAAGCATAATCGATTATGCAGGAACCCGAAACGGCCCGTTCCAAAAATGCATGTTATGAGAAAAATGCGAAAGCAGAACGGGCCGTTCCACTTTTGGAACGGGCCGTTCCATTTTTGACCTTTGCGAAGTATTTTATAACCCCAGAACGGGCCGTTCCACTTTCAGAACGGGCCGTTCTGGGCACATTAATTTGTTATTAATGTTTAATACGTTTATATATATATATATATATATATATATATATATATAATATTAATATTTAATATATAATACCTTAAATTAAATATAATTATTTAATATTAATATTTAATTTATATATATATATATATATTAAATATTAAATATTTAATATATATATATATATAAATTAAATAATATTTAATTGATATATATATATATATATATTAAATATTAAATATTTAATATATATATATATAAATTAAATATTAATATTAAATAATTATATTTAATTTAGGTATTATATATTAAATATTAACATCAAAAAGTGGAAATATAAAAAAAATAAAGTAATACATGTTTATAAAATTATAATAATAACACTTTCATAAACATTAATAAAATAATGTTACAAAATATAATTATCATAATATATTTTGTTATTATTATTTATTATTATAATTATTATTATTTTCATTTTTATTAATATTAATATTATTATTTATTATAATTAATATCATTATTATTTATTATGATAATATTTATTATTATTTTTATAATTATTTATTATATTTTTAATAAATTATACTTATTAATATAATTTTATTGTAATTATTATTAATTATAATAAATAATATTATACTCATTTTTAATCCAAGGGTAAAAGTGTAAATTATATATTCATCTCTTAAATTTTTATTTTTTATCTATCATTAAATTTAAACCAAATATTTAAATTAATTTATTTTTAAATTAATTTTTTATAATTTTTTAGTTAAAATCTATATATTTATCTTTTAATTATAATAATTATAAACTTTTTTTAGCCTAAGGACAAAATAGTAATCTTTTACAATTATCAATTAAAAAATTTACTTTTATCTATCACATCAATCATTTCATTCACAAACTTTCTCTACACTTTCCACTCACTTTCCCTTAATCCAAACAACCTCACTTTTCACTCACTTTTCCTTCAAATCTCTCCTTTTCCACTCCTCCTTTTCCATCTTCAAATCCAAACAAAGCCTAAAATTCTACATTTCTTCATGGTAGAAGAAGTTCGAGGCGTGTAGAAGGAGATCGGATGATTTAGTTTTAAGATCAAGGTGGTTGTATGTTGAAATCCTACATTTCTGCACATAGAGGGAGATCGAAGCACAAGAACCCTCACCAGATTCTTTCACAAACATCACACATACTAAGTTTATATGATTGACTTTACATATCTCAGTTATCTTCAAAGAAAGAAATCGCTTACCCATATGTGATGCACGTTTCCCAAATAGAACACACCATTTTGATTCACAGTGTATCTCTGCATTTTGATGTTAACTTCCACCAGAGGTCTGTCAAGCTTAAGTCTGATGCAAACAGTCTTATTTTCTTACATTGCTTCTAGATTGAAATAAATAATAGTTTTTCTTAATTGCATTTTTGATCCCTTAAATATAATAATTGTGCAATTTTGGTCTCCAATATTTTAATTGAGTAATTTTAGTCCTTAAAAAATTGTAATTGTGTGATTTTAGTTCCTCGATTTTTAATTAAATAATTTTAGTCCATCAAATATCATAATTATGCGATTTTAGTCTTTCTCATTAAAAATTTAATAATTTTAAAATTTATATATATATATATATATATATAATATTTTAAAATTATACAATTTTTTGCTTATTTAAGTTAACGTATATTATAATTTTTGTTAATGTATCAAATGATATATATTTATTATTACTAAATAAATAAAATTTATATATTATTAATATTTTAATATTACTAATAAATTAATATCGATAATATTTTTAGTATATTTATACATAAATTAATAATTTGATAAATATAGCTTAGTATATATTAATATACTTTTACAAAAATATAAATATATAAGATAAGATATATGTTTCTAATTAATATACTTATATTTTTGTAAAAGTATATTAATATATAATAATTCATATTTATCAAATTATTAGTTTATCTATAAATATACTAATAGTATTATTGATATTAATTTATCAGTAATATCATAAAAATAATAATATATAAATTTAATTTATTTAATAATAATAAATATATATTATTTGATATAATAATGAAAATTATAATATACGTTAACTTGAATACGTAAATAATTGTATATTTTCAAAACATTATATGTATATATATTAAAATTATTAAATTTTTAATGGGAAAGACTAAAATGACACAATTATGATATTCGAGGGACTAAAATTGTTCAATTAAAAATTGAAAGACCAAAATCGCACAATTGTATCTTTAAGGGACTAAAATTACCTAATTAAAACTTTAGGGATCAAAATTGCACAATTACAATATTTGAAGGATCAAAAATGTAATTAAGCCTAATAGTTTTTAGTATTAGAATGTAAAATGGTGACATGACTAAAAAAATATCAGATAACATAAGCTTACGTAACTGTACCAAAATCTTCCAAAAAACTGTTGAGTACCGTAGTTTTTTTTTCTTATATACTTACAGTGTGTAACAAGTGCAGTAGGGACAGAAGAGTCAATTGAAGATACTACTCAGCAAAGACACCTGACATCAGATTCCAATCATCAGGGAGTGAGGAGGGGCACAAGAATCAGAATAACTAACTCTAGGTTGCATGATTTTGATTGGTACAATACAGGGTCTAGTATATATATTCTGTTTGTTAAGGAGAGAGAGTAGGAAGGATTGATTCTGTTTTCTTCTCTTTGCGTTTCTTTTCTGCTGGTGCCATGTTTGTTTCTTCTTTACGTAATTTTGCTCTATAAAGCTACTGACTGTGGCTCATAGATACTCATTTTCTGAGTATTTCTTTAATATCATTCAGAGCAGTATTTTCTCATTCCAATTTCTGGTGCATTGGTTTGTTAATTACCCTGTTACATTGGTGCTTTCATCCACATGGCAAAGAATACTCACCTTAAAGAACTTACTGCTGATGTTAAGCGAATCCTGGAATTAATGGAGACATGGCATAAAGAAAATGCCACTAGATTTGAGACCCTGGAGTCTACCGTTGATACATTGTTGTAGTGGATCTTCAAGGCCGAGCAATTTTTTTGGTATTACAATACTCCTGATGATCATAGATTAACTATTGTTGCCATACATTTAGACAAGGAAGTGGTACCTTGGTATCAAATGATGACTTGTCATGATTCATTTCATTCATGGGTTGCGTTTACTTGAGCCTTAGAATTGGAGTTTGGTCCTTCTCCATATGAGTGTCCTCGGTCTCATTTGTTTAAGCTAACACAAACAGATTATGTGCATGATTATTATGTTCAATTCACTGCTCTAGTTAATCGTGTGCAAGGTATCACCACTAAAGCTTTGTTAGATATTGGAGGTTTAAAACCAGATATTATAGAAGGGATGTGATTGCTCAATCGCCTTCAACTTTGATTCAATCTTTTTCCTTGGTTAAGTTATATGAAGAGAAGTACATTTCCAAACCCAAACACTATCAAGCCTACCCAGCAACCAAAACACAAGCCTACCTATAAGCCAAACCAATAAATCCACTAGCTTACCACCCCTCCTTCCTAATCCTACTTCATCTCCAACCACAACAACCATAAGAAATACCAATATTAAGAAAATAACCCCTGCTGAGATGCAACTTAGGAGAGAAAAAGGCCTTTGTTATACTTGTGATAAAAAATTTCCCCCAAGCCATATAAGTGCCCCAACAAACAATATCTCCAATTACAAGATGAGTACTATGGAGAATTACAACCAGAACCTCCAGATATTGAGCATAACACAAAATTACATTTGTCCCAAAAGCATCATTTATCTTATAATGCATTAAAAGGAGCCTTCAGTTTGGGTACAATGAAGTTTCAGGGTTCTGTCAATGGCATAACACTACAAGTGTTATTAGACAGTGGCTCGAGTGATAATGTTTTACAACCAAGAATAGCTCATTGTTTGAAGTTGCCTATTGAGCCAATTCCAAATTTTCAAGTTCTGGTGGGAAATGGTAATGCCTTAGTTGTTGAGGGGTTAGTCAAGGACTTAGAAGTCAGAATTCAGGGCCATTCATTAACCTTGCCAGTGTATTTATTCCTTGTTACTGGGGCTGACTTAGTGTTGGGGGGCTGCATGGTTAGCTACTTTTGGTCCCCACATTTCAGATTATAGTAATCTTACATTGAAGTTTTACCTGGGAAACCAATTTTTCACATTGCATGGCAAGCAACCAACCTTACCTGTGGAAGCTTAGTAGAATCATATGAGAAGAATGAATCACACACATGCCATAACTGAGCTATTCACACTGCAATTTCAACAACTGGACACTGTCCTCAAGACCAATGATTTGATTTACCTACTGATATGGAATCGAAATTGGTGGTGTTGTTGCATACTTATAGTGTGGTGTTTTCTGTACCTTCTAGGTTGCCTCCTAGTAGGTCATATAACCATTATATCCCTCTATTACAAGGATCAAAGTCAGGCCATACAGGTATCCACATAGCCAGAAACAACAGATTGAGATTATGGTACACGATATGTTAAAGGAGGGACTTATTGTCCCTAGCACTAGTCCTTTTTCCTCTCTAATAAATCTTGTCAAGAAGAAAGATGGAACATGACAATTCTGCACTGATTATAGGGCCTTGAATGTTATCACTGTTAAGGATAGCTTCCCTATTCCGACTGTTGATGAACTAATTGATGGGTTACATGGGGCTAATTTTTTTACTAAATTGGACTTGAGATCTGGGTACCACCAGATATTGGTTAATGAAGAGGACATGTTCAAAATCGCATTTAGAACCCATCAAGGTCATTACGAGTGGGCAGTGATGTCATTTGGTCTCACTAATGCACCTACAACTTTTCAAAGCTTGATGAATGAAATTTTCCAAGGCTTGTTAAGGAAATTTGTTCTTGTTTTTTTATTTTTATTTATGATATTTTAGTATACAGCTCTTCATGGTTTGCTCATTTACATCATCTCGAGGTCGTACTGTAGAAATTACAGCAACATAAACTATTTGCCAGATTGTCTAAATGTTCTTTTGGACTTCAGCAAGTAGATTATTTAGGCCATAATGTTTCAGCCCTAAGGGTGGCGATGGACAAGAGGAAGGTGCAAGCTGTTCTGGATTGGCCATGTCCAAAAAACTTGAAGCAATTGAGAGGATTTCCTGGCCTTACGGGCTATTATAGAAGATTCATCAAGCAATATGCAATGGTGCATGGTTGCTCCTCTCACTATCCTATTGAAAAAGGACAATTTTAAGTCGGATGATTCTACTCATGCTTCATTTGCAGCTCTGAAAATAGCAGTTAGTCAAGAACCTGTTTTGGCTTTACCCGATTTTTCTAAGCCATTTGTTTTAGAAACGGATGCTTCAAGAGTGGGTATATAGGTGCAGTTCTCAATCAAGATCATCATCCTATTTCTTTTTTCTTTAAGAAACTGTCTGCTTCAATGCAAAAACAATCTGCCTATAGAGAATTTTATGTTATCACATAAGTTATTGCCAAGTTTCACCATTATCTGCTTAGACATAGATTTGTGATTCGAACGGATCAAAACAGCTTGAAGAGCTTAACTGAACAAGCTATTTAGACCCCAGAACAATAGAAGTGGTTGCACAAACTATTGGGATATGATTTTACCATTGAATATAAGCATGGGAAGGACAATATTGTTGCAGATTCACTGTCTAGATCATATTTTATGGCTTGGTCTCAACCTAATTTACAAATTTTGTCTGCTTTGAGGGAAGCTGTTTCTAAAGATACTCAATTAAAGGTTGTTCTAGACTTGTGCTTGCTTAATAAGCCTCCAAATCCTCATTATTCAGTACATGATAATTTACTTTTCTGGAAGGGTAGACTGGTTATTCCCAAATCTCATGATTTGGTTAATCAGATTTTGCATTAGTTTTATAGCTCCTTGATTGGAGGACATGCTGGTTTTACACGGACATTGGCTAGAATTTCAGCTCAATTTTATTGGAAGAGTATGAACAAAGATGTTAAGCAGTTTGTTCAAACTTGATGTAACTTCCCTCACGGTTAAATTAGTATAATAAATTGATGAAATGAATAAATTTTATCTAATACAGATATATATTTTAAGGAATCAAAATAAAACTTCTTAAACTTAAGAGATCAAACAAAACTTAAAATAAGAAATTAAAATTCTATTTTAACCAATATAAAAAGATAAAAAGAGTAGTATGCATACTAGTTGAAAAGGAGGGAAATAGATCCCTTAACTTTGTGGAGGGAAAGTTAGGGTAACTTAACACATTTAAACTGTTGGATTTGTAATAATAGATCAGATTGTGACACGTGTACATTTAAGTCAAAATATATTTTGTACACGTGTCACAATCTGATCTATTATTACAAATCCAAAGGTTGAAATGTGTTAAGTTACCATAACTTTAAAATCTCAAAGTCAGAGGATCCGGATCCGAAAAGGAGGGGATTGGTCGAAGAAATCGCTGAGCCTTAAATAGTTAAATTAATGAAGCGTGGGTTATAATCTTGATTTGATAAAAATACGATATTCGTAAAGTGGTTAATTAGGTTACTAGCTGGATTTAGTTATTGGAATCAACCATTAGTTAAAATATTGATGTTTTATTTATTTATTTTTACATGTATATATGAATTATAATATGATAATTAATAAAGTCTAAATTTAAGAAGAATATATATATATATATATATATATATATATATATATATATATTATTTTAACCTCTTATTATTAAATTGATTCTAATAGTTGATTTATATTGTCTTAACAGTAATAAATCTACGATAATAAAATATAAATCAAAACACAATTACTTTTAATATATATCACAAGTATTTTTGTGGTAATTATATTCAAATAAGGTAAGTAAAATTATTATAAATGATAAAGTTTTTCTTTAAAAATTTGGTACAATTACTTATTCAAGACTTAAATTTGATATTAAATTAAAATAATTTCATACTAAAATTAAAATATAATTAAAAATAGGTGTTTGAAGATTTTAATTTTAAAAGTATTTGAATGATCTTTGCAAATAACCTACTATATTTAATGTTGATGAAACATTATATATGGAGGATGTAATGGTGGAGGAATGGAATTAGATTGTATTAGAAGTTAGGTTTGATCTTAATTATTTTTATTGTACAAAAATTAAAAATGTCTGAGTATTAATTAATTAAATTATTTATTTTAATTTAAGAGTTGAGATTAAATATCTTTATTCTTATCTAAGAAAGTTATTCTCATATAATACATCTTTCAATTATTTATGCAAAAAATAATGAAAGAAAAATATGTAATTATATGAGAATGAGAAATAAAAATAAAAAATAAAAAGCTTCAAATTATTACATAACTAAAGATGAATACAAAAATAAAATAAGTAAGAACATTTCTACGGTAGCCTTCTTTTTCTTCTTCTTTCCGATTATATGCGAGCATAGTTTGATTTAGTTGATTCCTAACATACAAAAAAAAAAATATTTAGTTTGGCAAGTATAAAACAAACTAAGAAAGAATAAATATTCATTTTGATTTGTAAAAGTGACAAGTGTTATCACTTTTGAGTTCTATTTTTTAAACACTCTAATTTCAAGAGACATCGATATATATCCAAGCAACTTCTATTTAATTTTAATTATTCTCTTACCTTTTTTATGTAACACACTTTAGGAAAGAGAAAATAAATTTTTTTAATAGTGTTGTTGATGTGTTTTGATCTTATATGAGTGTCTAAAAAAACATTTATCTATCAGATTAGTGTATGAAAGTAAGAGAATGTTAAATAAAAAGTTTCTTGAATGTAAAATAAATAATTAAATTTAATTACTTATTATCATTTATGTCTCTAAATAAATATATATCGGTATTATTAATTTAGTCATATATATATATATATATATATATATATATATATATATATATATATATATATATATATATATATATATATATATATATATTTGAATTTTGGACTCATTGATGTGATTATTAATTTAAAGATTTATTTGATATATTTTTAAAAATCAATATAACAATGTCTTTCAAATTGAAGGGATCAAAATGATCTTTTACTAAATTAGGTTAAGTGGTACATCCTCGAACTAAAAAATTTTATTTAAAGAAATTTTAATATTGATATTTTTACATACAGATTCTCCAAAAATATATCTTTCCGATGTAAATTTATGTCAATAAAATTTCTTAAAAGGGTATGTTAAACACCGAATTGATGACCAATAGAGTTTAAGTGGATCAGTTGAACAACGTAGTTGCAATTCACACTTTAGTACTAATTTCAATTCCTATAAATAAATAAAAAGAAAACGCCTAACTGATATACCAAAAAAAAAAATTTAACAGATAATATTAATTGATATCAAAATATAAATTTAATATCATTTATAAAACTAATTAGTAAGAAAAAATATTAATATCAAGTATATTATTGTATCATATTATGAAATTTCCATATAATAAGTTTGTGTATTACTTAGGAACTGCTATGGTACTCATGATAATTGAAGGGTTTTAGTACTTTAAATTATTTGAACAAATAAATTTAAAAGAAATAAATTTAAAATAATATAAATTTTAGATTAAAAATTTGTAGAAGATGAATCAGTAAATTAAAAAGACTAATTCAAAAAAAATAATCAAAAGGTCAATTTTCATAATTTTTTTTTATTTATATGTGAGAATTAAAAAATTAAAAACAAAAAGTATAATAATATTATAAAAATATTAAAATAAGAAAAAAATAAATAATATAATTAAAAAACTAATTTATACCATAAATTTAAAAAATTAACACCAAAGAAAAACTAAAACATAATAACAAAATATTAATATTAAATTATTTAATTATAATAGATGCTATATTAAGATAAAATTTAAAAAAATATAAAAAAAAAATATAAAAATATAGAAAATTTTATAAAAAAAAATTATTAAAAATATTAAATAAAAATAAAAATAAAACAAGTAATTACAATAAATAAATAAAAAATTAGACGGTTGTACCGGTACCCCACAATTATAGGGATCAAAATCCTCTGTCTCCAACTTCTGTCCTCAAACCCTATCCCTCCAATCACAAAATGTCACATCATTACTTTTAATTTTAATTTTGATTTTTAAAAAATGTAACCGGTTACGATTTGTTATTGGAACGTTGGGCAGTTCAACATGACTTTTTCCCGTGGCCTTCACCACCACCATGCTTTCGTGGAGTGTTGTTGAGTTTGGTGGGGTCATGAAGGGTGAGTTGCAGAATGCAAGAGAAGCCATTCGTTGGGCCACAAATTATCTTTTCAAAACCACTGCACATCCAGACACCATTTATGTTCAAGTTACTCTTCTCTTCCTAGTAGTTCCATTTCTTCTGTCATTCTTGTGTTATGTTAAAAGATATATTACTACGGAGGTGTTATTAATGGGTGCGTGTTTTTGCAGGTGGGAGATGCAGTGAAGGACCACGCTTGTTAGGAGAGACCTGAGGACATGAACACCCCAAGAAGTGTCTTTAAAGTAGATAAATTAAAACAGGGGTTGAACTACATAACGTTCCAACAACAAATCATAACCGGTTACATTTTTTAAAAATTAAAATTAAAATTAAAAATAATGATGTGGCATTTTGTGATTGAAAGATATGGATTTGGAGACAGGAGTTGGAGACACAAGATTTTGATCCCAATTATAGTGGGTACCGTAGAAATTTTCTTATTACTAATGTATATCAACATGGTACACATATATAAACATGAGACATAAAGGCAGTTTGGCGTGTCAAGGGACTTCCCTTATGGTGCACTCCATGAATGAAACTTATGAGACACATACAATCCAAAGGAAAAAGCCATAATAGCAGTTCCAACAACTCCCTTGTTTCTCATCAAAACCTCCACTAGAGCTCTTGACACGTTATGTTTTTGCACCAACTTCCTTCTTGTTAATCCATCAGAAAAACCCTCTATGTTATGTGCATTTTCATTTTTTATTTCTTCCTTCTCTCTACCCCAGTCGTGTGGAGAATGATCCCTCTCCTCATTAACCGCATTGTGGTACTCATGATCACTTTCAATTTCTTGAGGCCTTTCAACATTGCCATTCGAAACATTCTGTATCTCATCATCAGTTTCTCTGTGCTCTTGTGAACTTCGCTTGGGGACGTACACGTGAAGGATTTCAGTTTCACTATCGAAGTTTCCGGATATGTTATCCATATCTGAATCCGCTGGCAGTGGAAAGGCAAGTTCAAAGCGAAAACATTTATGTTCATCTGTTTGCCTTTCGCCTTTTACAAATATACGACCAGTGGAGCTATCAACTTGAAGCTCCACCTCCTCCTTTGTGAATTCTGAAGCAAGAAAAATAACAGAGATTCATGAAATATAAGAAAGAAAAATGGTTAATCAAGCATGCAAAATCATAATATAAAAGAGTACCATTTAATAATAGAAAAAAGGAGTTATGGGTTAAGACTTAAGATTATCTTTGATTTGATGTACTCAATTTTTTTTAATTATTTTTAAATTTTAATTAATATAAAATAATATTAAAAGTTAATTATCTTTATAAATATAAAATCTTAAAATTTAAGAATCAAACATAATAACAACTAATCTAATATTAATAATTTTTAAAATTTTTTATTAAATAAAATATAGTAATATATTCTATTAGTAATAATAATAATAATAATTAATTTATTGATTATATATATATATATATATATATATATATATATATATATATATGTGTGTGAATATATATAAACAAACAACTGCATATTTGCTAGCAATTTCGGTAATTGTGACGTTATTATAAGCATGACCATAGCAACAATAAGAAACCATTATGGGTGTTTGAATATAATATATACCAGGAAGATCTACAAGAAGAAAATGGTGTGCATGGTCCTCAGTCCATGCAGAATTAGGTACGATCTCTTCGACCAGTGGTTCTGGTGATGATGGGCTTGTTCTTGTTCCAACCCGTCTTGTATTTCTACCTGTCTCGATGGCCATTGAGAATGAGTTAAACCAGCACGTAGCGACCAATATAAACCTCCAAATTCCAACGATGTTTGTGCCACAAATATATTTGACAGCGATTGTGTTGTTTGCACGGTTTATAGAAAAACCTTTGGAAGCTAAATGCACTTTTAGGATTGATTAGACTTCCCTGATATGACGAAATTAGATGGCTTGCTTTCAGTGATTCAACATTCTTATTCCATACTTGTTTTGCAAGACCGTGTAAGGTTGTCGCCTAATTGGGTAGTTTCTGACATGCAAAAGCAATTCCTTGCTTTGCTTATTATAATTGTTAATATTTAATGTTCTATCAAATTCAAGGTTACCTATGAATTCGTATTAGTACCAAGTAAGATTAGTCGATTAAGTATATCCTCTAATTTACATAAAATTGAACATAAGTAGTATTGTTAAATCTTAACTTTTTTCTCGGTGTTACATGACTTTTTTTGCGGACCATTGCATTTACACTAATTTTTCATATATAAACAATTATTAAAAACAACGTACATCTTGTCTTCCTTCTCTTTCTCATGAAAGGAATTAAGGAAGGTATAATGGGTGTATGATAAAGTGACTTGGAAATAACATTGCTGGACACATATTTAACTTATTATTATTAGAACAAGCCATAGTTTTTACTGAAACTTCCTATCTCTTATTGAAAACCTTCTATGAACTATCTTTATTAGATATATGATTTTTTGTATTATCGTGGATCAGTTTTACAAAGTATTTATCAAGATTGTTTTGAAACAATTTTTCTTAGCATGTTTCAAAATAGTTTCTCTGATAAATAGTTTGTAAACATACCCACCATGATAAAAAAAAAAAAAAAGTATTAGATATATCTGAAAAAAATTAACATTATACTTAGATGAAAAGGTTTTAAATTAATGAGCAATTTAAAATACAAGAGATCGAATTGAATTTTGTCGATTCAGTTCCCTTCATTTCTTAAATTAGCGATTTGGATAATCAATTTGGTGTATAACAGGTTTGAAAGTAAATCTTATATATACTATGTAAACTCTATTTGATTTTAGTGAATTTTGAAATTGGAATTTTATAATCAACATAGAAAGAAAAGGGTCGAATTGTGTGTAATTATATCACTTGAAAAGTAACTGAGTCACTTTTTCAGCCACTAAATGCGCAAGGATATGAGTTACGTGCATGACTTGCTGGATGAATTACGTGCTTGACTTAGTAGCGTCAATCATGGCGGCTTTAATTTGCTGGGTAGTGACGCAAGAGGATGGCTACGGGGGATCCAAGTTAGATGCATGTTGTCATGAAAATGTGTTTGATGTGTTGTAATGGTTTTGGTTTGGACGAGGTCGTCGTTTTGGAATGAACTAATATATCTATTGATGATACCATTCTTGTACCTCCCCAAGGCTCAACCTACATATGTAGAATGACATAGACCTTTTCTCTCACCCTTTTCTATTTTATTTCCTCCAACCAATTGAGACCAGGGATGAATTTGGATTTTGTGGGGTTGGTAATAGGATGCCTATTCCCACTTTACCAAATAAAAATTGGTTTTGTACCTGTCTTATACCGGTAAGATCAGTATCAATATCCATAAATCATATAAATTCGTGAATATCTATGAAAATTTGTGAATTTTTAAAAATTATAAAGATTAAGAAAAAAAGTACTACAAATCACAAACCTAGGCTTAATTGGCCAAAAAGATTTGGCATCAAAACATCCCTCCCTCTAAATCTTTTGTCACGTGGAGACTTCTACATGATAAACTGCTTCTAAGGATCTTCTCTAAAGAATGGGGTGGTTATTACTTACATTTGTGCTCACTTTTATAATGACCATGAGCCTTCTTCTCACATTTTTTAATGTCATTTTGCTTTTAATCTTTGAGATTGGTTCTCTCATATTACTAATCAAAGACTTAGCTTGAGCTATATTCTAGAAATTCTTCAAAAACCATGGTGTAAATTAGAAAATATTGTTCTTTTTGGCAACAATTACCTTCATTATTTCTAAAATTTGGTATAGAAAAAATTAAATAAAATTTAACAATGCATCTATCGACATTAATTTTTTAAAGAATAAGATTTTTTTCTTTAGTAAATTCTTGTTGTTCTTTGTCCTCTTTTACTATGGAATCTAATATTATGGAATTTAAACAAGTAAAGGCTTTTATGGTGCATTGCAGGTTATGAAAAGTTGAATCCATTGTTGAGATTTGTTGGATCCCCTTACTAGAGGTTAGATCAAGTACAATATAGATAGACCTTTTTCTATACGTTCCTTGTTTGCTGCTTGTGGGATTATATTTAGAGACATCTCTATTGATCTTCTAAGGTGTTTTATGGAATCAATTGTGGTCAAGTTAGCCTTTGAAGCAGAACTATTGGCAAACATTCATGTGGTTCAGCTTGCTCGTAATCATGGTCAAATGTCTCTTTGGTTGGAGTCAAATGCTTTACTTGTCATCAAAGCATTCTATGATTCATCACTAGTGCCTTAGCGTATACATGTTTAATGGAGAAATACATTGGATTCTATTAAGCATATGCAATTCAGATTGCTCACATATTTAGGGAGGGTAATGGTTGAGCATACAATTTAGCTAGGTTTGGTCTCTGTCATTTCAGATCTTTTTGGGGGTCTACCATTCCACCTTCTATTATTCATGCTTACCCTAGGGAGTGTGGTCTTCCACATTTTCAATTCTCTTAGTTAGCTATGATGATGTACTAGTTCTTGTTCTTTTTGTTACATTTCTTTTTATGTTTTATATAGTATTAGGTGAGGTGCTAACCTAGTTAAGATCCCTTTTCTGCATTGTGATGTCTTAGCATATTTATTTTTCTTTTAAAAAAAAGTTTAAGCTTAGTTGATGTTAATTATATTGGAGGATTGACATTAATTTTTGAACTTGTAATGAATGTTATATTAAAAATAATATAAAATAAATAAAATATAAATATTTAAGTAATTTTATTTAAGGAGTACTTACAAGTATAAATACTATCATATTCACTTCCACCTTATTTATAAATGAATAAAAAAAAATACACATATTCATTATTTATATATATCCATTTAGGCTACTTATTAATTATGTGTGACAAATTGTATTTACATATATAAAAGAATAATGGCTTTTTTGTCAATCCTAATTGAGACATTGACTTTTTTGTAATTTGTGTTTATCAATGGCTTTTGAATTTTAAAATGTTGACTACTACGAGGCTAGTGATTAATTTTTAAAGACTAATGTTATATTTCTTAATAAAAATGGTTAATGACATATATTATTTAATATTTGTTTTAATATATTCTTAATTATACGATGAAATTTATATTAAATTCACTAAATAGGAAATAAATAAAATCACTAAATAAGAGATAAAACTTGCATAAAATCATATAAATTTTATTTTCAATTTAAACATTTTTCTAATTTTTTAAAGTTAAAAGGGTTTTGTGATTGTTAAAAGGAAGTGCATCCAAAACGGTTTTCTTTTTTTTTTTTATTAAAATTTTTATAGCTTTCATAATATATATTGTATTTGTAGTATTTCAAAAGGTATGTAAGAAATCCCACATTTCCTTATTTTGTTTTTAGTTATTGATTTATATATCAACATGTGATATAGACATTAAAAAGTGACTTGCGATGATTGTGAGGCTCGCACGCATGCCATGTAAGCTTGTGCCTGCCCACTAAATCCAAAGAGAGATATTATTACTATTAGAAGAGTCCAAATAGAGTAGTTTGACTCATCCAATTTTTTCACGGACAAAGGAAATTTTGAAAAAAATATAATCTTTTAGTGGAAGCGGCGAACATGAGATTTGGCAATCATTTATTTTCATGGCGCACTTATATTGTAATACAATCTTATTTCCTATAAGTATCATTATTGTAAAGAGAGGTAGTTATACTTATATCTGTGTATGCACTGTGCATGATCCAGTTCTACGCCCCCCATGCTTGAGAAGCTGCAAAAAGACACACAAATTTCCCATTAGAATGATCAATAAAAATTATAACATGTTTCAAAAACATTATCGTATATAATTTTTGTTGGACTCACCAGCTAGAGAAAGAGCCCAATTGTTATCCGTCCCAAGCTGCCAAGCGAAATACCCAAACAACCCCTGTCGCTTGGCGTAAGCAACCTTAGCAGTCACAGTCTGAACATCATCGTAGCCGTACCAATCCGTCCCGCGCGAGCAGTAATTGGTGACAAAAGTGGAATTATACACAGCCGTGGCCCCCACAGCTTTGATTTGACTATAGCCCACGGCCCCAAGCCCAGCCGTGGCGGCGGCAAAAAGCCCATTACTGTTGCTATTGGTCAACCTCCACTTGTAGCCGTAGAACGGCAAGCCCAGGGCCAGTTTCCCCAGCGGCACCCCGAGCGTCCTGTTCCACGTGAGCACCCCCTGGTCCACGCTGAACATGCCACGTGGGTTGTACAAGGGAGCCGGGGGCTGCGTCGAAGTAGGGTAACCATCGGAAGTGAAGAGGTCGTAGGTCATGAGATTGATGAAGTCGAGGTAGTTGGCCATGTCGGGTCCGGAGTAGTATTGGAGCGGCGAAATTTGGTCGGAGCCGGCAACGGCGGCGGATAAGAGAAGGCGCGGTTTTCCCGACGAGGTGGAGTCCTGTGTGATAGCGGCTTTCCATTCCTTGAGGAGTGCGACGAAGTTGGATTTGTCGGCGTCGGAAGAAGGGTACTCCCAATCCAAGTCGAGGCCGAGGAGGTTGTTGGCTCTGGCGAGCTGGACGGAGGAGTCGATGAAGGCCTTGCGCGTGGCGGCTTGGGAGGCCATTTTGGAGAAGCGCGCGGCCAGGGTGGGGCCGCCGCCGCCGCCGATGGAGAGGAGCGTCTTGACGGAGGGGTTCTTGGCCTGCACGGTTTGCGTGAAGGTGGAGAACTTGGCGGCGTTGGAGGAGGAGATGGTGACCTTGTAGGTGGTGTTGTCGAGGTCGGCGAAGGCGCAGAAGAGGTGGGTGAAGAGGGTGGCGTTTATGTCGGCCACCGCGAGGCCGCTGTCGGAGTACCAGTACCCGCCTTTGATGGCGGCTTTTGTTGGGGAGAAGTGGAGTTGGAGGAGGAGGAGAGTGGCAATTAGAAACCAAAGGGTTTTGGAATTCGCCATCGTCGTTTTCTTTTCTTCTTTGATCGATCGATCGATGCTTCTTGTGGTGTAAATTGGAGTCTCGCCAAAATATGTATTTATAAGTTATTGAAGTCAAACTACCATTCTCACAAGTAAATGAGTCATGTCAAAACTTAGAACGCCATTGCCGTAACGTTTGCATATTGCATGCTGCCACTCTCTCCTTTTCACAACGTGCCATTGTCGTACAAGTTATTTTTCTTTTCTTTTTACCTAGTTATTATATTTATATATGCACTCCATAAATAATTAAGAATATATTTAGATATAAACTTAAAAATATTTTTAAAAGTTTTTTTTTATTATGAGTAAAAAGAATATAAAAAAATATTTCTATTTTATATCCAAAGAGATTCTAAAATTGATTTAATGGTGAGGTTGGAGTGTATAAATACAATTTTAGATTTTAATAATGTTGCTAGTCATCATTATAATGTCAACCAATAAAAAATAAAATAAAATAAAACTAGCCCAAAATAACATTTTATAGTCTAATTTATTTCCTTATTGTGTTTTGTAAAATTAAAAAAATAAAATAAAATAAAATAGTTGAATCATCGTCATTTTCTATTCTCTCTTATATATTATTGACTTAAATTAGTTTTAAGAATTTGACTTTTAGTTTTTATATAAAAAATTTTATCAATTTTTAGTTTTTTATTAAATAACTATCATATAAATTAATTCTTAAGATTAAATCTCTTTTATTAAATGATGATGTATACTAATAAATTATGATTAATTTGATTATTGATATTTACCTTAAATATATTTAATAGATATCAAATCATTTAGTATGTATAATTTTATTATTCGCTCATTGTTCTAGGGGCGAAGAATTATTTTAATAACATCTTTTATTTTCAAAAAAGAATGTTTGACCATGAACGAATAAAAAAATTATACACGACATATAATTTGACATTTATTAAGTAGTCATATGAACATCTATACTCAAGTCAATTATGATTTATTAGTGTATGGGTAAGTGTATGGAGAATACCTTTTGGCTATATCCCTTGGCAGTCAAAGTCCTCAGCATCAAAGACATTAATTAACCCCGTTCAACGCACTCTACGACTGAAGCCCGTTCGGCAGTCGAAGCCCTCAGCATCAAAGATATTGACCCCATTCGACACACTCTATGGTCGATGCCCGTTCGGCACGTTCGACAGCCGAAGCCCTCAACAACAAAGACATCAGCCTCATTCGGTGCACTCTAAATTCGAAATCCATTCAGCATGTTCGACATCCAATAGGGTATAGAAACAAGGTTCCCCCTAAGTGATTATTAATTATCCTTGCTTAGTAATTAGAAGTCAATTACAAGAGTAAAGTCTATTAGTAGCACATTACCTAATTCGTAACCCTAATACAGGGCCCATCGAGATCTGGGCCCATTAATGTCAATAAAAATAGTTCACATCTTGAGGTAAAATTACTATTCATTTATTATCATTATTGTTCACTCACGTGCTGACTTATGCATCGGAATATCTTTTACAGGTACCTCCCCCCTGTCTCACAAATCGGAGCTCTCGTTTGATCCCTAGTTTACGAGAAGATTATGAGTGTATCCTTAGACATGTATAATTAGCATACATAACCACTTAATAAATAATACTTAATTATGAAGATTAATTTATGAAATAAAAAATTAATAAAAGACTAAAAATTGGCTAAAAATTTAAGAGGGACTAAATTTTTTAAAAATTGCATAATTATAAACTTATTTATCCCTATACTATTCCAATTTTTAGCATTTTTATTCCTCTACTTTATTATTATTATTATTTAATGTTTATTTTCTGTTGGGATGTAAGCAAAGTCTCACATCGTTCACACAAGAGGATGAACATGAGTTTATATACACACAATTGTCTCCATTGGTAAATAGGCCTTTTGGGTGATGTCCAAAAGAAAAATCGTGGGGGCTTGAGCCCAAAACGGACAATATCTCACTAATGTGGAGACATGTGTGTATGTGTGGTAACCCCCTCCGTGCATAATAAGTGGTATCAGAGTCGATGGTCTGATCAGGTGACCGACTCGACGAGTATGATGGTTGGCAGGTGGATCCAAGTTTGGGATCCCTTGTGTCGAAAGTTTTCCTAAACGGTGGGGGGTTAGGAGGCGTGTCCCGCTGTCATGAGGGAGGTCATGATGGTGCGGCGGTGCAAACACTCAGAGCGTGAGTGAGCTTTGTGGGCCACCAACAGATAATACTCGTAGTTTCCTGCAGGGTAAATCGTGGTCTTTTGTTTAAGGGGAGGATTGTTGGGATGAAAGCAAAGTCTCACATCGTTCAAACAAGAGGATGGACATGGGTTTATATACACACAATTGTCTCCATTGGTAGAGAGGCCTTTTGGGTGATGTCCAAAAGCAAAACTGTGAGGACTTGGGCCCAAAGAGGACAATATCTCACTAATGTAGAGACATGTGTGTATGTGTGGTAACCCCTTCCGTGCACAACATTTTCATAGCTTAGCACTTTCTTTTCCATATTTTTCTATGAGGGATTAAGAGAAAGAGAATATCACTTAATATGTTAGAGTTAATTAACTTGCAACAACAACAACACTTCACTTTAATATCACATAACAACATTTTTGGTTTTTCATAAAAATATTTCTTGATTAATAATAGGAGACTAATTTTTTTTAAAGGCATAGAAAACATCAAAGTGAGTTGTCTCTTCATACATATCAAAAATCAAACTTCAAGAAAAATGTTTAGATAATTCAACTATTCACCAACTATATTTGACAATATTATTCATACATCACATGACAACAAATTGGTATAACACCTTATTCTGTGTCTTTATTTTGTTCTCACTTCTCACTACAAGAAAAGTGGCTTATACTATATGGTTGTTTTGATCTTATAACATAATGATTGTAGGTAAAACTAAAATTACTTCTATGTACCTACAAGTATTAGTGTTAGTAAAACTCAAAATACTTATACTTACAACTATTTATTAAAATTAAAATCTACAAATCATTTCCATATAACTCACATAATGGACGATATAGATCATGTGGATAAATGTAAAAGAGACAATTAATTACAATTTTTAACTTTTAGTGACAATTTATGTTTATTACTACATGTCAATTTTCTTATAGTATCTCTACACTATTACTATACCTTTCGGCCTTTTTTTTATTATATAGTAAGTTTTTGTTTTGGTCATTTACTGTTGAAGTTTAAATATGAATGATTAAGATTAAAGTTATTTAATGATCACATGACTAACTACTTAAAAAGTCATTGTAATTTAATTACAATTATTAATTTATTATTGTGTCATCAATATTCCTATTACTTCTCCCCCTCTCTCCTTATCAATCTATTAATAGTTGTGTTACTTAATAAATTGTCCAAATTTTAGCCATGAATATATATTAATGTCATGATTTTCCAAAAAAACAAAAAAAAAACTACAAAATGAATTATCATCGTTCCTTCGGTAGGAGAAATATACCAAATAATACAATTGTGATTTACTCAATATTTTCCATTGTTTGAATAGAGTTTTGTTTTTATTTATTTTTCATTTTTTAAATTTTAAGATAATATTTTGTTTGTCAAATATATCTTTATGTATGAGTAAGAGCACTCGGCCATCGGATAGCCGACACCCGATCGGCCACCGAATAGCCAAACCTAATAACCGACAGCCGATTGGCTATCGAGTAGCCGAAGTCCCAAGTGCAGTACACCATGGACTCAGGAATTACCCCTAATCAAGAATTAAGGGTTAATCACACCGATAAGACGATTAGGGACGTATTACCTAATACAGTAATCCTGTTGCAGGGCCCAGGGAAATCAGGGCCCATTAATGTCAGTATAAATAGCTCATGTCACGAGATAACATCACTGTTCATTAATTACTATCGATATCAGTGCTTTGTCTTGACTTGAGCGTTGGAGTGCCTTTTGCAGGTACCCTCCCTCTCATCGAAATATTCGTTTGGAGCTCTCATTCGGCCTTCAGAGTACGAGAAGATTACTAGTGTGCCCTTCAGACAGGTACATTTTGGCACCCACCGTGGGGCCGAATTGAGAGTTTTGAGAGAAGAAGTTGACAAAATCAAAGCAATGGCTAAGACAAGGAAGACAAACACAGAAGACGACCGATCCAAAGGAGAAGAGGAACATGTGGAAGTGGTGGACGAAACGAACCTTTCGGAAACCATTCGTCAGCTAAAAGAGGAGATGGCCGCCATGAGGCATCAAAGAGAAAAAGACGCTAGAGAACTTTCGGCATTGAAAGCTGAGAATGCCGCCCTAAAAAGTCAAGACCCCTCTTGGAAACCCACTCAGCCGACCCATGAACAAACATAAGGATCGTCCCAATCCTTGGAAATCCATACTTCGGCCCCTCGCGCTTCGGCTGTCGCGCCAAAAAAATCTCGACAATTGGACGGTCGACAAGCGTAGAACCTGTTAGCGTTCATCGGCACCCCTTTACCTCGTCTATCATGCAATCACCTTTGTTAGACCACTGGAAAGCTCTTCCAATAGATAAGTATGATGGCACTACGGATCCCGATGAACATATTGACGTGTTCCTTACTCAGGTGACATTGAATACCACGGATGATGTTGCCTTATGTCGGATTTTTCCGACATCCTTGAAAGGACGAGCCTTAAGCTAGTTCACTCGGCTTTCACCCAACTCGATTGACTCCTTTAGTACTTTATCATCACTATTTACCATCCAGTTTGCTACCAGTCAGCCACACTAGTTAACTTCCTTGTCACTGATCAGCATTCGACAGGATAAGAAAGAGTCGCTACGAGCCTTCATGGATTGGTTCAACAAGGCAGCCCTTGAAATAAGGAATCTCAATCCAGTCGTAGCACTTCACCACCTTACCACGGCTTTGAAGCCAGGGCCCTTTGTTAACAACATTTGCAAAAAAAACCCCATTGACATGGATGATTTACGGAGAAGGGCTGACAAATATATGCAGATGGAAGAACTGGCTGATTTCCGCAACCAAGCCCGAGCCGAACTAGTAGGCAAAGCCGAAAAGATGATGGACCAACCATTTAGAGGGCGGAACAAGGAGTTAACCCTTAGAGAACGACCCGCACATGGTCCGAAATACTCCCACTACACTCCCCTCAATGCAAGCCAAGCTGCCGTGCTTGAACAAGCTCTGGCATTGGAAGTGTTGGCAGTCCCCAAAAGAGCATCAACTTCCTTCGTGCTGATACAAACAAATCTTATGGGTATCACCGCAATCGTGGACATTCCACTGAGGAGTGCGCAACCCTAAGGGATAGGATTGAAGACTTGATCAAGCAAGGACAACTCCAAAATTTTGTCGATCGGCCAAACTTGTCTCGGCATCGATCTACGTACCAGTCCCAACACCGGGACAGACATGAGCGCTCAGACAGACATCGTCGCGAGCGCAGCCGATCAAGGGACAGAAAGGAAGAACCCCAAACGTCATATAGGCGTGTAATCAACACAATTGCCAGAGGCTTTGCTGGGGGAGGATCAACTACGTCGGCTCAAAAAAGACATATGCGGGTCGTCAGATCGGTCAATGTTGTTGAAAAGAGGTCAGCTCAGCAGTTGCCTACCATCACATTCATTGATGAGGACTTTCAAGGCATATACCCGCTCCAAGATGACCCTACGGTCATCAGTGTAGAGATACATAACTGCATTGTGAAAAAGACATTGGTAGATCAGGGCAGTTCGTCCGACATCCTGTACTGGAACACATTCAAGCAACTCGGCATTCCCGAGGAGGAACTGACTCCTTATAACGAGCCGCTTGTCAGCTTTGCCAGAGAAAGGGTCAACACCAAGGGATTCATCAGACTCTTCACTCGATTTTGCTTCAACAAAAAGGAACATCGGGATTTCCAAGTAAAGTATATTTTCGTCCATGCCAACATCGGAATTTCCAAGTAAAGTATATTTTCGTCCATGCCCCAAGGATGCCTACCCACTACCTAACATTGACCGATTGGTCGACGGGGAAGCAGGACATAAGCTGCTAACATTCTTGGATGCCTATTCGGGATATAACCAAATCCGGATGTACCCGCAGGACGAAGTGAAAACAGCTTTCATCACTGAATCGGCTAATTACTATTATCGGGTGATGCCATTTGGCTTAAAAAATGCTGGGGCAACTTATCAGCAGCTGATGGACAAGATCTTCAAATGTCAAATCGGCAAAAACCTTGAAGTATACTTAGACGACATGGTCATCAAATCAAATAATCTCGACACTCATATAGATGATCTTGTAGAAGTCTTTCAATAGCTTCGGAAATATGACATGAGGCAATTCTGAAAAGTGCATTTTTGGCATAGCTGGGGGTAAATTCCTAGGCTTCATGTTGTCGGCCAGAGGCATTGAGGCCAATCCGGATAAATGCCAAGCGGTCATTGGAATGAGGAGTCTGCACAACATCAAAGAAGTTTAAAAATTAGTCGGTCGGTTAACTTCACTCTCTCGGTTCCTTCCCTGCCTAGCCGAAATAGCAAAACCCATCATTGGATTGCTAAAGAAAGCCAATAAGTTCAGCTGGATGATAGAATGTGAGGAGGCTTTTCAAACCCTCAAGCAACGACTCGGCTCGCCTCCGATCTTTTCTGAACCCGATCCTAATCTGGACATGGTGGTGTATCTATGTGTCTCAAATGATGCAATCAGTACCGTCTTGGTGCAAGAAAAAGATTCACAAAGACCTATCTATTTTGTCAGTCGAATGCTTCAAGACTCCGAAGGGAGGTATCAACTTCTGGAAAAGGTGGCGCTCGGTTTGGTCCTGATAGACTATGGCCAAGGCTAAGGAATCCAAGAGGTGATACATTGAAAGAACCAAGAGGAATGGGATGATGGACCATGGGCCAAGGGCCCAATTACTAGAGTTATGGCCACCCTGAAGACCAGTGGGCTTTCCAAGTCCAAGGTACTCTTCAATTTGGACCACTCTATCATGAAGAGAACGCATAGTTCTAGTTGTAAATATCTTGTACATAGTTCTCTTGTATAGGCTTATTTTTGCCTTTGTTTTGTGAGACACTTTAGTTTCTTTTATTAGTCATTGTATATTGATTCTAGGGTGGGTTACTTGGAGAGTTTGACTCCATTTAACCTCCTTTTTTTGATACACTCATTTTCTATTTTTTCAGTAGGAAAAAAGGGGTAGCATTTAGCAATGCTTGAGGGTATGACTAGTAATTGGGCCATAATTGGGCCTAGGCAAAATTTTACATATTGACTCATTTTGCTCCTAATTTTTCATAGATTTGATTTAGCTAGGTTTCATCATCATTGGATGAACCTAACTAAACCAAATCAAATATTTTTGAAATTAATTCAAGGAGTCAAAGGAGACCAAATCCGCCCACCTTGCCTAGTCTCCTTTCTTTGAACAAATTGCTTCTCTAACCTTCAAGGAAATGAGAAGCTTGTGCTACAAGCTTCTCCTTAGCTTGCTTCCCAAGCAAGCTAAGTGAGAAGCTTGCTCCACAAGTTTCTAAACTCACCTAGAAGGTCAACTAACCTTACCATGGTTCCTAGTGAACCATGGTTAAGGTTAGCTTGCTCCTTAAGCTACCTACCTCTATATATTTGTAATTTCTACTCTTGTAATCACTTTTGACATATTTTGAGACTTAGAATTCAGAATTCTCTCTCATTTCAAGAGTCCAATTTCATGGAGAATCTCCTTCTCCTAGAAGCTTCACAAAAGAACTTCTCCTTTGTGCTTGGTTCCTCAAGTTTCTCTCTTTCAAGAGAAACCGAACCACCATTGTTGCTTCTTCAAGCTTTATGAAGCTTGAAACTCCTTCATTCTTACCTTGCCGTGAAGAACCTCAAGAGAAGAAAGGATTTATTTGGTTCAACTTGAAGAAACATCAACCATCTCCAAGTAGTTCCATCAGGTCCACACTGCACGGCGCCTCCGATAATACTTCCAAAGCCATCGGGTCATAGTGCATACTAATTGTCTAATCGCCAAAGTCTTGAGAAATCCCGAATTAGCAGGACGCATGATGGCCTGATCAATCGAGTTATCCGAGTTTGACATATCATTCGAACCAAGAGGCCCGATCTAGTCACAATGCCTAGTTGATTTTGTCAACGAGTTGCAATCAATCGGACATTTTGAGAGCGACCTATGGACGATCCGCGTTGACGGTTCGTCTAACAACCAAGGCAAAGGAGCTGGAATAATCCTCGAAGTACCCACAAGCCTGGCGCTCGAACAATCCCTTCGTTTTACGTTCAAAGCTTTGAATAATCAAGCCGAATACGAGGCGCTATTGGCAGGCTTAAGGCTAGCTCGAGAAGTGGGTGTTTGGAAGCTGATATGTTGGACCGATTCGAAGGTCGTCTCGGAACAGGTGAATGAGAACTTTCAAGTTAAAGATGCCCACTTATTGAGGTATTATCATACTTTTCGAGACATGTGCCAAAATTTTGATGAAGTAACCGTGAAGCACACACCTCGAGAGAACAATGAGAGGGCCGATCAGTTGGCCCGATTAGCGACCAGCAATCGCAAACCTGAGCAACTCCGAACTAACTTCATTTTAAACTTTCAACCGAGCATCGATACCACCGAGTGTCTAGCAGTTACCGAACAAGCAACAACATGGATGAGCGACATATTACGCTTTATTACTGAGGCACCGAACCAGCATGCCCTTCGGCAACGAAGAAGCTGCAAACGCAAGCTGCAAGATATTCAGTAGTGGGTGGTGAACTCTATCGGAGAGGTTTTTCATCTCCATTGCTTAAGTGTCTCAACTCGGAACAAGCTGATTATGTCTTGAGGGAAGTCCACAAAGGAATCTGCGGTTCTCACTCGGGGGGAAGGACTCTAGCAGCAAAAGTGCTAAGGACCGGCTACTATTGGCCGACACTCAGATCTGATTGCATGGAGTTTGTCAAACGGTGTATCCAGTGCCAGAAACATGGCAACCTAATTCACGCATCGGCTGAATAGTTGCATAGCATCAGTTCGCCTTGGCCATTTGTCCTATGGGGAATGGATATACTGGGATCTTTTCCTATTGCCAAGGGGCAATGAAAGTTCTTGCTGGTCGCAATTGATTATTTCACCAAGTGGATCGAGGCCGAGCCACTCGCCACCATCACAGCGAGCAACGTTCAGAAGTTCATTTGGAAGAATGTCATCACAGGCTTCGGCATCCCTCATTCCATAGTAATGGACAACGGTCTGCAATTTATGAACCAGAAGCTCAACAAGTTTATCCAAGACTTGGGGATCAAACACCGATTTACATCAGTCGAGCACCCACAATCAAATGGCCAAGCCGAATCCGCCAACAAAGTGATTCTCTCAGAATTAAAGAAACGCTTGTGAGAAGCCAAAGGAGACTGGGCCGAAGAGCTTTCGGAAGTACTATGGGCGTATCGTTGCACCCCCCCAATCCACAACCCAAGAGACTCCCTTTCGATTGACGTACGGCACCGACGCAATGATTCCGGCTGAAGTCGGAGAGCCTTCATTTCGCTTATCACATTTCGATGAGGCCTCCAACGATGCGTCGCTTTGGGCTGAGGTCGATTTGGTTGACGAAGTGCGTAATAGGGCTCAACTTGTTGTCGAGGCGTGTAGATAGAGAATGACCTGGACGTTTAATTCCAACCTCACCAAAAGAAACTTCAATGAAGGAGATTTGGTATGGAGAGCGCAAGGATCGGCAAGATGCAACCCGCAAGAAGGCAAGTTAGCGGCCAATTGGGATGGCCCATTCATAATTAGGCATACTCTCCAAAATGGAGCATATAAGCTAGAAGAGCTTTCGAGAAAAATCATCCCCAAGACATGGAATTCGACCCACCTGAAGAATTACTATAGTTGAAATTTTGTTTCAAATTTGTATATGCAAAGCGTTGTAAACATACCAAGGTGCACTCTTTTCCTCGGTCGGTCTTTTTTCCCTTATAAAAAAGTGAAAAGGGGTTTTGGCCGACCAAGTTTTTAACGAGGCACAAATTAATCAAGTACACTTCCCTCTTATTCGGTGTTTTTTATTTCTTTGTTGTTCGTTCGACATTCATACAAAAAAGGCTTCCCTCCCGAGTGACCCCACTCGGCCAAGGATATGCCTTCGGACTTCACACAAAAAAGGCTTCCCTCCCGAGTGACCCCACTCGGCCAAGGATGTGCCTTTAGACTTCGTACAAAGAGGCTTCCCTCCCGAGTGACCCCACTCGGCTAAGGATGTGCCTTCAGAATCCGTACAAAAAAGGCTTCCCTCCCAAGTGACTCCACTCGGCCAAGGATGTGCCTTCGGACATCGTACAAAGAGGCTTCCCTCCCGAGTGACCCCACTCGGCTAAGGATGTGCCTTCAGAATCCGTACAAAAGAGGTTTCCCTCCCGAGTGACCCACTCGGCCAAGGATGTGCCTTCGAACTTCGTACAAAGAGGCTTCCCTCCCGAGTGACCTCACTCGGCTAAGGATGTGCCTTCGGAATCCATACCAAAAAGGATACCGTCCCGAATGCCCTTGCCTTCGAAAGTTAAAAAAAAAAAGGCTCCATTGTCAAATGACTTAGTTTTCGATTTTTACTCAAAAAGGCTGCCTTGCCGAATGACCCCATTCGGTTTTCACTCACAAGGATCCCTAGCTGAATGACCTAACTCGGCAAAGCTACCTTAAGAATTCGCCAAAAGGCTGCCTTTGTCGAATAACTTTGCTTTCAATTTTTACTCAAAAAGGCTGTCTTGTTGAATGACCCCATTCAGTTTTCACTCACAAGGATCCGTTGCTGAATGACCTAACTCGGCAAAGCTACGGATTTTGCTAAAAAAGCCTTGCCGAATGACCACATTCGGCCAAGGACATTTTCCACTCACAGGACTTTTTCACCGAACTCAACTCGGTAAAGATTACACCTTGGAGATGCATTCGTCGTAACTACTCAGCCATGAAGAGAATGTCACACTATTTAACCAGAGAAGCCAAATTCATTTATGAAAAGAAACACCATTGTTCAATTAGCAAAAGTCACTTCATTACAAAATAAAAGGCTCTGTCGGCCCCTTTTACATTAATCAAATAAAACCCATATTGGTAAACAAAAGCTTTGATAAAAGCAAAAACTTGGACTACCCTAAACGCCTTCAGATGGCACCCTGATCCTGGGAATTCTCGACGGGGTCCTCACGAGTCTCGGCATCGACCTCCAGGTCGGGATTTTGTTCCTCCTGCTCGTCCTCAGCCTCGCCATCGGAAGTAACCTAAGTATCTTCCTCCAACTACGGGGCAGAGCTTGACTCATTGCTATCGGGGTTTGCCCCTTCTGGTATATCCCTGAACGGCATGAAGGACCCTTGGTAAAAATCTTGGCCCATGTCAAACTCAAAATCCTCCCGGAATCGGCCAAAGTACTTGGCTTGCCAGAACCTGGCTTCATGTTGAGCGACAATACGCTCTTTCGCTTGTTCTTTCAGCCGATCCAACTCGGCCTTCGCCTCTTCCATCCGATGACGCTCCTCATTGGACGCTTTTTGAAGATCTAGCCAAAGAGTGTCATTCTCGTGCCTTAGTATATCTAGTTCGGCAATGAGCTCTCGATTCTTGGCCGTTACGTTCTGTGTAGTTGAAAGGGCTTCGACAGTAGCCTTGTCGGCCTCCTCAACCCTTTGCTTCAAGCTCATGAACTTGCCGATTGGTTCCATAACAAGATGATGGGCGAGTGCCAAGGATCATGCTTGCACCTCACAAAAATACTTTCATTTGGACATGGTATCCAACCGGTCCAAGAATTTCCACCCATGATCTGACACTGCATCCGGCTGAATCAGGCTATCGGAAGACACATCTTCACTCAGAAATGCACGAGACATCAAAGTGGGGCGCACCACATTGACGGTCCGTGTTGGCGAAGGCTTTACGGGTTGTTTCAGTTTTTTCACCTTTTCTGGTCGCTCGTTGTCGGCTTTTCTTTTTTGGCCCTCCCGGTCGGACCCCTTTCCCTTCTTACCCCTTCGGTGCTTGCGCTCCGGGGAGGGGGAAAGTCGATTATCTTGAACTGGTTGGAAAGTGCGGGAAACGGTCGAACTGCCAACCACTCCGGATGGTTTGGCCTGCTTCACTCGATCGGCCAACAAATTCCAAATGTTGAACTCGTCGGTACCACTAGACACCATGATTCCTGCAAAAATGAGCAAGTGAACATCAATATGAATTTAGCGCACGACCAAAATAGGACAGATAACATACCTATCAAGTCGTTCTCCCACTGAGAGGATTCAACCAAGTTGATTAGAGATCTGGTCGGCAAACGCCGGGGGAGACAAAGTAGTAATTTTAAATCTTTCCGCTCTCCGGCCGAAAGCATCTTTTTAGCCACAACATCGTACGACCGAGGGGCGCGTGTCCAGTACAATGGAAATAAGCTCCTATCATCCTCTCCAAAAAAGAAACGTTGTCCGCTCGAGCAAATCGTCACTCAGAAAAATCCAGCCTTGAAGTTCTTGTAAGAGGAGGTAAAGTTATCCAGTAGTTGCCGATCCCCTACTCGGCTTAAAGACACCCACTTCGCCAGCTCGGACGGCCTGGACGAGTAGAAGTAGAGAAAATGAAGTGGCGAGGGCCTAATGCAAAGGCATCGACATAGGTGCTTGAAGCCTTGTATTTGAGCCCAACTATTTGTATGTAGTTGAGTCGGAGGAAAGTTCAAAACTCTCAACACACCCATCGTAAACTCGTCAAACGGTAGCTTTACCTTGAGATCTCGAAGAAGGCAATCGTATACGTAGAACGAATCCATCTTCGGGGAATGTTGGCCTAGACAGACCATGTCGGGGTTGGGAAAGGCATTGTTTCGGCAAGACCGAATGCCGATAGGATATGGCTCCTCCTTAGCGTCAAAGGTTAGATAGATGGTATATTCTAAAAGAGGTTGCACTCCCATTAGGTCTTTCGGCTTGGACTGGGGATAGAATTTTCGCGCTCGAACGACTAGAATCACTAGACGATGACCCCCCGGATGACGATGGCCGAGAGCTACTGACCGAAGAGATTTCGGGAGTCTCAGCCATAATAATAAACACTTACCAAGTTTTTTGAAGCACAAACAAAATCACTTGGCACACTCGATTCGGTCTCAGAATCGTTCGGACAGTATACCTCGGTTGAAAGCAATACGCGTGGGGGGCTCTACCACTCGTTGCTATTTATAGCCACGAAAAAAGGCGGGAGAATTGAAAATTTGAAAATCATAACCATCAGATCTTCAAGATCCAATGATTTAGACTGCGCAACCTTTTGACTTACCCGTGGAAATCAGCTTCAACCTTGTACCCTTCAGGAGAGTTTACCCTTCTCCAAGGCTGGGGGGCAAGTGTATGAGTAAGAGCACTCGGCCATTGGATAGCCGACACCCGATCGGCCACCGAATAGCCGAACCTAGTAGCCGACAGTCGATCGACTACCGAGTAGCCGAAGTCCCAAGTGCAGTACACCATGAACTCAGGAATTACCCCTAATCAAGAATTAAGGGTTAATCACACCGATAAGGCGATTAGGGACGTATTACCTAATATGGTAATTTTGTTGCAGGGCCCATTAATGTCAGTATAAATAGCTCATGTCACGAGGTAACGTCACTGTTCATTAATTACTATCGATATTTGTGCTTTGTCCTGACTTGAGCGTTGGAGTGCCTTTTGCAGGTACCCTCCCTCTCATTGGAATATTTGTTTGGAACTCTCGATCTTCAGAGTACGAGAAGATTACTAATGTGCCCTTCAGACAAGTACACTTTACATTCTAACTTTTAATTAATTTATACATACTCATCTAATATATATATATAGATATAATAAGAAATATTAAAACAATATTATGAAAACCATTTAAAAACCTTAAACAACTACTTAAAAATGAATAAATATAATAATAATCAGTAATCAATACTATAGCCGTTAAGTATGAAAATGAACATATATATATATACCTATGCAATATTAATTGCTAATTATTGCTATACATGTTGACAAAAGTTTCATGTATAAAAGGTTTTGAATAAAAATGTCTTTTTTATATTAATCAATGATTATTTGACTTATTAATAAATAGGAGTGATAAAGTGCATCATCACGTTTTAACCTATACCACAAATCCAATAAAAACGAGAGTGAGACATGGTGGGTAAAATATGATGGTATACCTTTCTTAAGAGTGAATCGATAAGTTGACAATTTGGGCTACCAAAAATAAGTGGAAAAATCAAAATTATTACTTCAACACCAACTCAAATTAACAAATTTAGTTAAATAAATTTTTTAATTACATTTATTTAAATGACTTAAAATATGTTAAAGAATTTTTTTATCTCATTATTTAAAAAAAATATTAACTAAGTTTTAAGACTGAATGTTACATTTAAAGTTATCTTCATAATGTGAGACTAATTTTAAATATATAATAAATATTTTTTAATAAAATGAATTATACATTAATGAATAAATTTAAGCTTTAAACACATTATACATTTATAAATAAATAAATAAATAAAAATACTAAATAAAAGTGGGCAACAAGCGAACCTGCCCTGTTGAAGAGGGCTAAACCTTGTGCTGTGTGCTTCCCTGCCAAACCTACTTTAGCGGGCTAGCCAAAAGTCAAGAGATGTATTTATAAAGAAGACCACACTACAAAATAAATTATAGCCATGCAGTGAGTACGAGTAATATTACAGATCATGAAATTATGAAATAACATATTTATAATTTAATAATCAGTGATAACTACTGTTGAGCTCGAAAAGTCATCATACCTATACCGGATTAATTACTAATAATTTCTATAGCAGTTGACAAAAAGGTTATTCTGCAAAAGATATAAATAAAAGGTTAAAGCACAAAACTGTATATACTTCTGTAATTTATATATTCACTGAATCACTCAGTATTGTATTCTTTCTAATTCAATTTTTAAATTTTTATCTCCCCTATATCTTTCCTTCTATTCAATCAAGCTGACCATAAAAAACAGAAATTAAAACTATAAAAATCATTATTAACTCCTATATATTAAATACTAATATTTATCTTAAGTGAGATTGTTTTTAGAAGATTTTTTATAATGAGAAAATTTTTATATTTTTTTTACTTTTAATCTAATTTAGCTTTTATTTATTATAATAATTTATTAATTAAATTTTAATTTTTTAAAATAAATTATTAATAAATAAAAATAATATTATATTATAATATAAATTATTTATTATAAATTTAAAATATAATTTATATATTAAAAAAATCTATTTATATAAAGTTTAAATATAGTTTATATATTCAAATATAATATTTATTTATATATATATATATATAATTTATTATATATTTTAATTATATATAATAAATATTTTGTCTATACATTATAAATACTAGTTGATATATAACTTTAAAAAGTAACATGTAACTATTGTAAATGCAACTATATTGCCTAAACCGAAGTTTTATTCGCCAAAAATTATTTGAGGGATTTGAAGTTTCAACCTTGCAATGAATTCAGGTTTGAACATTTACTTACACGGCGATGAAGAGGTCAATGAGGAATCAGTGAGAGGTAGAAGAAGAATATGGGAAAAATTAAGTCTAATTAAAAATAAAATTGACGTACAAGGATATTTATAGAATTGATAATTAAAATATTAATAGTAAAAAAGTTAATAAATGTGCATGTCAAGCAACGATAACATAATAATAGGATAAAAATAAGGTAACGTTGATCGCCACTAATAACCATATTTTAATATAAGAGACCAAGACAAATAAAATGTCATGAAAAATCTGTTTTTTTAGATAAAGGTCATTTAATTGAAATTTAAATATTAATTTCTAAATAAATTATAAAAACTCAAACCAAATTTTCTTTAATGTCCATTATTGCACATGCATGCAAGGGGAAGGGGGAAAATCAACAAATTCACATCACACGAATACAAATCAACTTAAATTTATCTACGTATATGCGAGTCCCATGGATTACAATACGTGTATAATCCTATAATTAAGAGAGTGGGAGGTAGAAGAAAAGTGTGATAAAAAAAAATAAATCTATTAAAAATTCACATATAAGGATATTTATAAAATCAATAATTAAAACATAAATATAAAATGTTAATTAATATACACATTAAGAAATGGTTAAAGGTTGAATCACTAAGTGCAAAATACACATTTTTTGACGTACTTTATATATTAGATGTTATTAACATGACATAAAAAATGGAACAATAACATATACTTATAATTATGTTAAAATATTTTATGTGAAGTGAGCATTTACATATCATAGAATGTTTTATTTTATGATGGGTAAGTCAACACCTATCATAAAATATGTTGGTCAGCCTTTGACCTCATATATTTTATAATGGATGTTAATTTATTCGTCTTAGAAAGAAACATTATATATGATGGATAAATGTTTATCTAGTATACATCTTCTTCTTTTTCTTTGGTGAACTCATTCACGCACTGTCTCATTAATTGGTTTTCTCCTTGTTTCTAGCAACCACTACAAGTCCAAAGCTCTCCATTTTTGGGGCCCACCATGATCCGTGGGAAAATTCAAAAAATGATTCATATTTTAAAAAAACTCACATTCTATCACAGATATTGTCTTAAAATAATGAATTTGAGCCTAATTCAACTCTACAAAATCGACTTATAAGGTGAGGATTATTCTTTACTTATATACTATTTAATTATTTTATCTCTATTCGATATGAGACTTAGAATTTTTCCAATACACTCCCTCAGGTCCAGTACTATTGGGTTTGGTACGTGGATAAATGGTGGGTGACCCCTTTTTTAATGATCTAGCGGGATTTGAGTTTTTCTCAATACACCCCCTCATGTCCATGGTGCATGTATCAATGATAGGTGACTCATTTAAAGTGGATCTAGATAGTTCTGATATCATCTTAGAATAGTGAGTTTAAACATAATTTAACCCTACAAAACTAACTTGTAAGATGAAAATTGTTCTTTACTTATATACTATTTAATTGTTTTATCTCTGGTCGATGTAGGACTTAGATTTTTTTCCAATATATTGTCACACATGTTGTATAATGTGTCACATTCTATGATAGATAATGTCAATATCCATCATAAAATGTGAGTACCAAAGTCTTATATGATCATATTTTATACCTCTATTATAACGAACGTTAACCACTCGAATATATAAACATTCTATATCAATAGGATTTATGTTATGTCCCTAACAAACATAGAATGTACAAAATTTCTGTCATAGAATATCCTCCTACACTAATTGATAAAAATAAGATAAGATTAATCTCCACTAACCACATTTTTAAATTAGAGATCAAGTAAAATAAATGGTCATGAAACTCAAAATCCAATTTCATGTGTGATCGTAACTCACATTTTTTTTATAAAAAAAAACTTTTAAAGCAATTTGATATATAAACACAATAAAAAGAAAAATACAGCATCAAACAGTGCGAGATATGCCTTTTAAATACCCAAAATTACAACAACACTGCTAAACTTCTTTTTTCTTATTTACGTTTATTTTTAGAACAAAAAATTATATTAAGACAACAAACGATCTCAAGTTGAAAAATCACCCACCAACTTCTTTAAAAATTTATAAAAAATAATTATGAATCGTCCTATTTTTTTTGTTTTCCGGGGAAAAGTATTCCTATTTTTACATCTAGGATTTACATATACAACCTATATCACCGTCAAGATCAAGAGTTCATTTTTTTTATACTTAAATTAGATATTTTGATTCCAAAATGAAAAATAAAATAAGTAAGGGGAAAATAAATTAGAAATGAAAAAAAAAAACAAAGATTGGGTTGCGCTATACATATGAAAGAGTATACAATAATGATGTATTTGACAAATCAAATATCATTGTTTAATATTTAATAATAATAAACCTTTTGAATTTATTGATAATATTTATAGATTATTTGTGAAAGATTCTATGAAGTAAAAAAAAAAATTCACTAACTCTTAAGTGATGTCGAGTTGTTATTTCGAGAATTCTTAATTTGTAAATTGTAGGAAGGGATTTATATCACTACAAACAGAGATTAAAACAATATTGAATTCAAAACTAGTGTTAAAGATTATAAATTAACTTATTATACATATGAGTATTGAACCAAAGATACTGAAATTTTGGCAGCATTTCATAATACAAGATGTAGTTTCTTATTTGCTTTGTTTTCATATTATTCAATGCTTTCGTATTATACATGTTATTCAAGAGCTATTATGTCATGTTCGGCTGGTATCAGGTTGAATTTTTTTTATTTTTTATTTTGGTGAAATTCAAGGTATATGATTTAGGATTGGAATTCATTTCTCGTTGATATTTACGTCGTGCCTTTGATTGTGATATCTTTATTATTATTATTCTTTTTTTTTTTTTGTGCAGTCTTAGTTGACTTATTTGTTCTGCTGTTCTTTATTTACGGTGAAGTCTGGTATTTGTGGATGGAGGATTCCCATCACTCAACTCATATAATACATATATTCAACCAAGTCTTTTAATGATTATAAGATCTATTTTAAAACATGAGATTAATTTAATATTTTCAAACTTAATTTTTATTCTTTTATATATTAAATATATTAATTTTTAATTATCAATTTTTAAACACTCATCAAACATGTCCATGGATCCGGGAAATAATAATAATAATAATAATAATAATAATAATAATAATAATAATAATAATAATACAAGTATCATTAAACGGATATATACGAGTATATATAAATATTTTTAAAATATAAATTTTCAACAGAACATAAGAAATGGAATGAAACTATAAATAAATAGTTTTAAAATATATGCTCATATTAAAAATAATTTTGTAGCATATATTCTGAATAAAAATAAATAAATTTAAATAAATATTTATATTAAAAATAAATTAGACTAATTTATTTATATATGATTAAAAGTATTTAAATAATTTCAAAAAGTACAGATGATGATATAAGTAACTTACTATCCGCCTCATTAATAAATATCATTTAATTATTCATTTTTAATTTACAGTGAATTTTACATTGTCTCCCAGTTTTTAATTTTCTCATCCCACATAGTGTGGGAGGGAAATTTTCGTGATCCATGCATCTGAAGGTTGCTCTCCTCTGTTGCTGTGAAGTAATGATGGAAATTAAAATTTTTGTAGGTGTAAAAATCATTTAAGTAGATTTGTCTCAACAAAATCTTATCCATATTTACTTTCTTTGTTTACTTGATCTGGCTCTAGGCCCAGCTTGTGCCATGTTCTCTTTTGTTTTAGCAGCTTCACACCTTAGTGTTTGGGGCTACGCTGTTACTGGAATTTTTTTCTTTTTGGGATCTGAACTATTACTTTGACATCAAGAGGCCCAGATCATTTGTCTCTGGATATTATTAAGCTAGTATTGTTTTTAATTAAAATTAAACACTTCATGAAAATCCAGTTGAAGTCAAAAACAGAATAATAATAATATAAATAAAAACTGGCTTTAGTTTTTCTATTCCACTTATTTTATATTTGTAATAAATTTAACCTCAAAAAATATATGTTTATGCAAATATAATAACTTTTCTTCTATCCAAAATGATTTTCATTTATTAATATGAAAATATGAGAACAACTAATAATTCTAAAGTTAAAATAAATGATTTTAATTAAAATATTATATAAAATAAGTTAATATATATTACTATCATCATTATTCTATGCATCAACCATTGTTATTGTCATTACCAGTTTTACAATCATTAAATAATGATGATAACAATAATGATTGTAATGATAATGATAATAATAATAGTGGTGACAATGATAGAAGTAATAACAGTAGAGATTGATGTGATGGTAGTGTAATAAAGATGGAGATAACAATAGTTATAATAATAATGATGAGAACAATAATGATAGAAAAAACTACAATAATAATATGATACATGATAATTTTATTTATAATATTTTAATCCAAATTATTTATTTTAACATAAAAATTATTAATTATTTTCATATATTCATCTATAACTATTATAAAGGGGATATAGGAGATGTAACCACTTTTTAGTCTCCATTTTTTAATAGACCACTATACCTCCAGATATAAAAAAAATCTTAAATTTTCTTTAAATAATTATACATAATTTTTTTAATATTTTATTATTAAATAACTATTAAAGACACTCTTCTAGTATTAATAATTATTCTCAATTGAGACGTCTCCTCCTTCTATTTTTCTTGAAGTTTTAGTTTGTATGTTCTTGCGTTAACAAATCTGAGCATTAATCGACCAATTTTTAGAATTGGTTGTTTATTATTCATTTAATTGGTTTTAATTGTCAGAATTGTTAACTAAATTAAGGGATCCCAAAATATATATAAAAATAATTAAAAATTTTACTTAGAAATCTTTGCACTACTTTTATAATATCAATATATATATAATTTACACTATTTTTACTTGTATATCACAAAGATATATTAATGGTTGCAGGATTTGGATTATCTCTGGCCATCCTGGCTCTCCATTCTCCAACAAACAAATCTTCCTTTGTCATGTTCAACTACAAAAATATTTATTTTATATTCTAATTTTTTATAACCGTTAGATACTAATCAAAGGATAAATATAAGTGTTGCAGAAGCAGCTTTGCATTTGCAAGAGATGATCCGTTTGCATGGTTGTATGCTTGTATTGTACTTTGTGCAATTTTATAATATAAATTCATGTGATACTTTATAATATTAACTAATAGTTACATACATCTGGTAGCGTTATCTTATGCACTATGCAATGTGGAATGTATTAAAACAAAAATCATCAATTTTTTCTTTTGCAAAATATTCTTATGATAATAAAGCATAAAATTCATGCAATGCTCTGTATCTTTGACTTTTAACTTTCATATTTATGACAGTAAACAAATGTTTGATATCTGAAAAGCTTTTAGTTTTTTTTAGAAATTTGAAATTAAAAATATTAGTTCTTCATATTTAATTTATTTGTATAAAAAATAATACTGTCAAAAAAATTATTTATTGATAATCATTTATCTATATCTTTCACAAAATAGTTCCCAGAAGAAGATAAGATTAAAAAAAAAAGTTTTATTGCAATATAAATATCATGTTACCTTCATTAATTCATTAATGTGATGAATACTTGTTTTTGGAAAAAATATATTAAAACTAAACGTAAAATTATTTGATTCCTAAATAAACATGTATAATTTAGTCATTCTTAATAATTATGATTGAGATTCATGATTTCCATAAATTTTATCTTCCACCAAATGCACCATATGTATAATCATGTGTACTATCTTTTATCTTATGAAAATCTAAATTATAATAAAATTAAAATTCTTAATAAAAAATTAAAAAAAACAAAATTTAATTCATCTATTCAAAAGGCTAACATTGTAAAATGATAATTTCTAAGTCAATTTTTTGAACAACATAGAAATGATAGTTATAAAGTTAATTCTAATTTTAACCAATTTAAAATATCTTCACATTTTAAATTAGTTATTGCAATAACATACTTAAAATGTGAAGATATTTTAAGTCACTTAAAATTAGAATCTGACGACTTACATTTAAAGTTGTTACTTTTGAAAATTAAAAATCAACCTAAAAAATCTAAAATTGATGAGAAATTGAAAATAAAAATTTTGTTAATTTTTATTCTTTTAAACCTTGCAGTTTAGTTTGGTTTGATGTTTGGGTTGTGAAATCAACTTAAATAAAAATGAACTATATTAATATATAAATATTTTTTTCCCTAAATGCACAATGTAGGTATTGTAAGAAATATAGGAGAATAAAAGTTGTGTTGTGGTAAAAACTATTGTCCTAAAAACAAATTTTCAGTGGACTTTTAATGCAACCTAATAACTGATTTACTCTTCAAGGTTTACACAGTAACTTGTTCAAACTCATACACTCAAGGTTAAACGCGTTGGAACTTCACGAATAATGCCTAAAAAATTATGGAGGGAGTAAAGGAAAAAATGATCAAGTGTAGAGAAGAAATATTCTATCTAAAGTGTGATGCCCCCACCCTTTTATAGAACAAAATATTAGATCGTTGGCATTTCATCTAGGATAGCCAAATGTTATCAAAATCAATATTCTAAATGCTCTTGAATGGCTATTAGCCACAAACCAAGAATTAAAGGAAGAAAAAAAAATTAAAGTATTATGATTCAACAAAAAAATAATAATTAAATGTCATTATACCAATAATCTTCCAATAATGGTACTTAATAGAGAAAAAGAAATGAGACAAATAAATTTCTAGGCAAGGAAAGAAATATTGTGCTTAAGTGTTAATATCTCAAAAATTGAATTAACACAGATGATGGGAGACAACACTTTAATTTCAAGAAGTGAATTATCTTGAACTTAATAAAATTAAGATGAGATCCTCGCAACACACACTTATATCTTTAAAATTATGATAGCTTCGCATTTAAATCTTTACACAAAGTTAGGCTTTAAAAAAAAATTTTATCTTTCGTTATCCATGAGTGTTCTATAAAGATAGTAAATCTTTCATGGAAGGTAGCCTGTGCCTTCACACTCATAATAAATTTTTCATTATCCATGAGCGCTCTACCAATTATTTTTGCATACTCAAGTTGATAAATAATAGTTCCACCATTTTTCTAAAGAAGGATGCTAGAATCATATGCTGTTATGGCAGTTACAACATCAAAACTATTGATTTTTCTCAATAATTTCTCAACATAGTGAGGTTGATTTAAAGAGAAACCATTTTCAATTTTTTTTTTGTATTTGAACACCCAAAATCACGTAAGTTTCTCCCAAGTCTTTCACTTCAAAATTGAAACTTAAAAATTCTTTAATTTCAATAACTACTTTTAAAGAAGTTCCAAAAGTCGATATATCATCAACATATAAACATATAATAACACAATTAGAATCTATCATTTTTATGTACACACAAGAGTCTAAAGTATATACTATAAACCCATAATTCACCAATATATTATTAAATTTTTCATACCATTGTTTAGGTACTTGTTTTAAACCATACAAAAAAAATTTAAGCTTACATTCCTTGTGCTCTTTTCCTGGTACAATGAAGCCTTGCTTCATGTATATTTCTTCTTTTTAATATCCATTTAGAAAAATGATTTTTGCATTCATTTGATGTATAAATAAATTATGAATTGTTGTTAAAGATATTAAAGCATGTACAATGACAATTTTTGTTACTGGTAAATAAGTATCAAAAAAAGTCTATACTTTTTTTTTTTTTTAATAAAGCCATTGATAACCAATCTTGTCTTAAAAGAAAACTTACATTTGGGATAGTTCTCAGAGTAGACAGCATCCCATATCCTTCTTGCAAATGGACCAGTGTAATCAGTATATCTTTCAGGATTCAGTTGAAGATTCACATTGTCATCTCATTATTATGCATTCAATTGACAATTTGACATGTTTATTTTTTTTCTTTGAAAGTTTAATATGTAATAAAATGATTAAATTTTGATACACCAACAGTATAAAAATTGAATCTACACTATCACCCATTAAAAAAAAAAAGTTAAGATTTTAATAAAAGCGAATACTAATTACCCTGTTTTCTGATGGTGAAAAATTTTGCACCAAGGTCGATCAAGTTGAAATTTAGTCATAAAATCATCTTAGTAAATTAAGACATCAAACAAAAACTATTCACCTAGATAAACTCGTTTGAACAACATAATAAAACTGATGTCTCCAAATATGTATGTGCGCGTGTGCAGATGCAAGTATAAATATTTATGAATCTTAAATTCCTAATTTTTATTAATATCTAATATTTCACATAATTAATTGAATAAACTACAACTATGACCATAAATAATTTAGATATGAATTAGCATACAGAGTAACGCACCATTGTCAGTCTCATCATCATTTGTCCATGAATAGTCTATTTCAGAACATCTTCTGAAAGCTTTATTATCAAAAGTACGGTCAACAACTTCTTAAGGATTTCCTTATTGAAAAATAAGATCGTTCAATGATAAGCGAAGGGGCTTCTTAAATGATCTGGAGAGCTCACTTTCTAGACATTCACATACACTACAGTCCCGCAACCAGGACATGCCATCATCTAACTAGAAAAGACAGTCACACCATAACTTCACCTGTAAAAAATCCCACCGCTAGTAAAATAAAACATGCAATTCAGTTATCATTATTTCAACATATAATGCATCATTAGAGGTACAATTTAAGAATGCTATTCATGGCTTTAAAAAACAGAGCAGTCTGGCAGGTTCAATTGGGAACCAACTTGATAACAGTTCCACATTTTAATTACAAAATCAAAATCAGTAAAAAAAACTGAGTGAACTGGTAAAAAAAAACCAGTTAAAATCATTCGATTTACATTTTGCTCCAATTTCTCAAAAATGGCCAAATGACATCACTTGATTGGTATGCACCACGAATTTATTGTCCATGTGTATATATGTCTTGGATTTCAGTTTTGTTTCCATGTTTTGCGATAATTTTTCATTCTACTATTGACATTTATATTCTTAAATTATAATGGAAATGTGAAGACAGAAAAATCCAAGTATCTCAGTTAATCCAATAAATTATGAACCGAAAACTATAGTGTCTTCACTGCTTCACTAACCAGTCCAGTTTTAGCAGTATTGATGCAAGTAACATAATATCATTAGTTTTGGTTCATCTAATCTTCACCATTACTCACTCTAAAGTCAAACTTAGTCGATTAATATAAGTAATAACTATACTAAACACCACACAACAACATACAATAGTTTGCCACATGACAGGGGTAACAAGTTCAATATTTTAAAATCCATAATTGTAGATGAAATAGTTGGACATGAAAGGCACTAAGTTCAGTTGATAATGCTAAATCTTTAATGTGTTTCTACAACATATGTGGTTCTCTCAAATTTCTCTTATTGTTAATCAAATCAAAATTCAAATATTCCATCGATCAAGAAAGCCTTTAAAAATGATCAATCAAAAACAAGCTAGGAACCATCACACATTCTTTCCCTATAAAGGCCCCTCTCAAACCTATATTATGCTGCTAGAATGAATTGGTTGCTAGTAATCTTTAAAAGTAATATCAGGGATAGGATAGGAACCAATGCAAAAGTCAATTTGAACACAAAAACACAAACTATAAGGGCCTAACCAAAACCTAATAGTTTATCAGGCTCTCATCAAACTCAAGATAACCTTGAGAATCAACAGTAAAGATCTTAGTCAACAGGAAATTCATTAAGAAAACTAAGCATAATATAAGATGTGACAATAAGCAAACCTTAAAATAGCAAAAGAAAGGGGTCTTCACAAGCTCATGGAGGAAAAGGTGCAAGTGCAATACTTCCTAAATCCTCATTGAGACTATCCTTAGTTTCATAACCGCGACAACAATCCTTCACCATGCCACTGTACTTTGTTGTACCCTGAAACAAGCTAAACGAAAAATTAAGCCTCCACCCTCGATCAAAATATTATATCATCAAACTAAATTTCTAGTTACATAGCAGGAAAAAAAATCATGGTAAACATGTCTCAACATTCCCATTGTTTGGGGGCACCAATCAATGCAAGAGTTTTTCATTACAATTGCCAATGGAAGACAAACTCGCTTTAGACGTGATATAAATTGTAACAAACAAGATAAGGGAAAACAAGTGGAAAATCATATAAAGAGACATTCTCAGTCCAATATTTTAATCTAAATAATACATCAAGATTCAGAATTCCACAATTTAAAAAAGAAGAAAAAAATTCTAAATATGGGTTATTGACAAGAGAGTTGAGAGAAATTACCCGAGCATAGTGACAAGCTCTATCAATGGCTCCAAATAGAGCTATTCTCGGAGAAGTTTTACACAGCCACAAGAGCCACCACCACCCAAAGCCATCGCGTTCTACAACCCTTTTTCTCAACCTCCACTTTCACCATAACACTTCCCAATGTTGGTGCTTCCGAAGTTTTCACAGACCCATAAGAAGATCGCTGCTCAGTGGCTAAGGAAAATAAAAACCCACCAATGGAGGCGCTAAAATTAAAACCCACCCACCCCAAACTACAAAGCTGCAACCTTTATTGTCACCACAAACACAAACCCAGAAACCCCACCCACCATTCCCATCACTCCAAACCCTAAACCATCATCACACATTTGTAAAGGATGAGCGAGGCAACAACAAACAAAAGACAAAACTAAATACGCAAGTAAAAGGGTTTCACTATGTTTACCTCAAATGTTATTCGTCGAAGAGGGCTTCAACGCCTGGACCGTCGTTAGTCAAAGATTAGCGAGCCTAGATCGTCATTAGTCGAAGATGAATGATAGCTCTTTAGGTCAAGATGAGTATATGTTCCCACAGGGCTGCTTCAGAGATCAGTCTGTGTTCGCACAGAGTGTTGAGTGGCTAAGCTTGTTGTAGGTACTATGTGTTTGCGCAGTAAGGCAATTATTTATCCCTTCTACATCGGTCAATAGAAAACTCGATGTAGAATACTTTACTAATTTCATTTCTACATGGTCACTAATATAATTGACATAGAATAGTTCACATTTACATCATTTTTAAGAAGAACCAATGTAAATATGTATATATTTTTTACTTATTTACAAGTTTGTCATCGCGTATTTTTTTTTACATCTTTTTGAGGGGAACCGATGTAAATATAACGATGTTGAATAGTAATTTTCTAGTAATAATTTGAAAATTTCTAGTAATGTACTTGTTATGATTAATGACATCATACGTTCCATATTTCTTTTCAAGTGTCTTCCAATTATATTTTGTAGACTTTTTGACACAAAGAGATATAAAAGATTGTTATGCATATGATTAAGGAGATGACCATGTACCAATTTATTATATTTTTCATGGTTCTTATATGTATTAATTGTGGCTTCCATATCCTCATTACTAGCTACGGATGGCATATAAATTTGTATTTGTAGGTAATACTCGAATCCACTCCGATTGAGATGGGGAATACTTGATTGGATCGAGTATGGATATGGGTATGGATAGTACTGATTTATTAAATTGGGTATGAGATAGAGATGGATATACTTACCCGTCCCGTACACTTACCTGTTTTAAATTTCTAGAAAATTAATATATTTTGTGATTAGTATTCTATGTTGAAATTATTTTTTTATATATGTTTTCTTAAGAAAATAATTAATTTCTAGCCAAATAAGAGACAAATACGGGCATACTTGATATCTAATAGAGACAAAGATGAGGATACAAATTTTATACTCATCAGATATGAAAACAGATACAAATATAGGGGATAAGGACGAAATAGTAAAACCTAACCCGCTCCACCCTATTTTCATCCCTACTCATTACTTACCTCAAGAGGAATGGTAGTAGTATCTTTGAATAGAAGTTAGTCAACCTCAAGTTGCTCGAAGATGAGTAATCCTTGTGACCATCACTTTTAGTTTCTTCCATCAAGTAGTTCAAACTTTGACATATCATACAAAGCCTTATTAAACAACAAAGCCATTGGGAAAAAAATTTCTTTCAAATTGTAAGAAATATAGGAGAATAAGAGTTCTGTCATGACAAGAACCATAGATTAAATTTCTAGTGGATCCCAACTCAATAATCAATTTGTTTCTTAAGGTTTACACAACGATATGTTCACACATTGGAGTCTCATAAATAATGCCCAAAACAATATAGAGTAAAGAAAGAAAATATGAAGTTTAGAGAAGAATTATCCTATCTAAAGTGTGATGAATGTAACCTTTTATGAAACAAAAATATTAGATCGTTGACATGTCATTAATTTCATTAAAGACAACCAAATGCTATCAAAATCAATATTTCAAATGCTCTTGAATGGCTATTAAAATCAAAAACCAATAATTAAAGTAAATCAAATTCTGCCAACAATCATAAGTCATACATCAAATGTTGCCAATAGTCATAAGTGTGATACAATGGGAAAAGAGAAAATTAAAGGCTATTATGACTCAACAAAAACAAGAATTAAATGTCATTATACCAATAGGTATACGACAATAACACAACATAACATAAAAGACATTTTATGAAATAAGTTAATAAACTTTATATGCTTTTAAAAGTTGTTTTTTCACCCCAAATGCACATTGTAATATATTTGATTTAATGTTTTACAAAATTGTAAGTTACTGAATTTTAAAATTAAAAAAGTTATGAATCATTTATAACGTTCAAAAGTATTTTTATTTTAAGTGACAAACTTCATATATAAAAAATATATAATACTTATCTAAAATTGTATTAAAGAACTATTTTCACAAAAATAATAAGATAAAAGTTGGTATTAATACATTGGGTGATAAAAAATTCCATTGTTTGTACTTATAATATTATTTTTGATGTATAGGTTTTAATCAAATAATAAAATATTATATATATATATATATAACTAATTTTTAAATGACAAAATTTAAAATTACAAAATTTGAACCATACTAAATTGTACTTAATATTTTTGTTTTATTCAAATGATTTTTAAATCAAAAGCTAAACCAAATTGCACTACGAAAATTGCTATACTATGAGTAATGGAAAATCTTACTAATCCATCCACAAATTCTCTTATATTATCTTATAATGAAAATATCAAGTAAAAGTATGTATTTAATTTCTAAAAAATATATAATGTATTTAATACATTTTTTTACGATGATGTCATGATTTGAACTTAAGGATATCATTAGTAAGATGATAGGTAGGAGGATTAAAAAACAATTTCTCAATATTTCTCTAATTATCCATCACCTATACTAGTGCAGACTACTATTTCATGTTATCTATAGATTTGTGCCTAACCTTGCTATTTTCCTTCTTATTTTGCCTCAATACATGGTTAAATAACAAGTGTACCTAAATTTCCTAGACAAAATACTTATTTGTTAGCACATGTACTAAAATATCTAAAAGTTGGACAAAGAAAGCAAAGAGACTAACTGACTAAAAACAAGCTTTCTGTTTAGGGAAAGGCTTTCCACCCTTCCCTCACCATGCTTCATTTTTGTATCTCTACTTTAATTAGATTTATGTCTGCTATATACAATATCTTCGACCGATTTATAATATTTAAATTTTCCAACATATGGTAAATTGGTAATTCATGTCTAAAAGGATTACAATCACAAGCAAATATATAGCAGATATAGCAAAATCAACGCATATTCACTCGTTTTGGCGATTGCTATCTATTCATTCACACAAAGATATAACAGCAAGGATCTTGTAGCATATATCGGGTCTAGCGCAAAGCAAGGGATATATAACTCAAAACGCTGAAAAAAAAACTCAATATATATACATAGGTTACAAAGCAGGTACAAAACAAAAACAAAAGCTTAAAGACACACACGATTTAAGATCTTGCGTAGAAAGAAACAATTATTATCATGGAAGCTAGCAAGTTGATGACATTGTTGTTCTTTTATGTATTTTATTTTGCCATATTCCCTACCGTGAAGGCTAACATAGGTCACATGGACCATGTCTGGCATAAGCGATTGTTGGAAGCAAGGGAAGCTGCAAAGCAGGCTTATCATCCAGATCCCATGAAAGTCACCGAGGAATTCAATGCACACGTCATTAGGTACGCAAGCATGAGCATTTTTAATTTCAATTCTCCTTAATTGGTTGCAAATATATGTTGCTCTTAATCTACCATCATGTAACACACAAGCTTGCATTGTTTTTATTTGTACATTGGTATATTAATCGATTATTAATAGAAAGTTTTGGTTATACATAGAGCTGTGGAAGGGTCGAATAGCACAAGAAGAGGGTTAAAATACAGTGGTCCATGCAAGGCTACAAATCCCATTGACCAATGTTGGAGATGTGACCCAGATTGGGAGAAAAACCGCAAGAAGCTTGCAGATTGTGTTTTAGGATTTGGCCACGGCACAACGGGAGGAAAAGATGGCAAAATTTACGTGGTAAGCGACAATTCCGACGATGACCTCGTGAACCCTAAACCAGGGACATTGAGACACGCCGCGATTCAGAAAGAGCCATTGTGGATCATTTTTTCCAAAAACATGAAAATCAAGCTTAAGGCTGAGCTCATGTTGACGGATAACAAGACCATAGATTCACGCGGCGCCAACGTTCACATATGCAACGGTGCCCAAATAACGTTGCAGTATGTGAATAATATCATCATTCATGGCCTGCATGTTCACGACATCAAGAGATGCAGCGGTGGCCTCATAAGAGACTCCATGAGTCACTATGGAATCCGCGCCATGAGCGATGGTGATGGGATTTCGATTTTCGGAGCCACGCGTATTTGGATCGATCATGTTTCCATGACCAATTGCGACGATGGCCTCATTGATGTCGTTAGTGCTTCCACGGCTGTTACTATCTCCAATTGCCATTTCACCAGACACAATGATGTAATCACATCACTATCTCCACTTTCTGACTCTCATTTCATGTTTTTCTTTCAGAATTAGAGTTTTACAAAGATAACATGCATTTATATTTAATCAAATCATTTATCACGTATATTATAAGGTGAAACTTTAATTCTAATAGTAGAACGGTACTAACAATACTTATAATACTGCATGTAAGTTTTCTCTGATTTTTTTTTTCTTGTGCAGTAACATTGGTTTCATTTTGTGATTCAGGTTTTGTTATTTGGTGCAACTGATAGCTTCACTGGTGATAAAGTGATGCAAGTGACTTTGGCTTTCAACCATTTCGGGAGAGGATTGGTTCAGAGGATGCCGAGGTGCAGGTGGGGCTTCGTTCATATTGTAAACAATGACTACACTCATTGGCTAATGTATGCAATTGGTGGAAGCCAACAACCCACCATCATCAGCCAGGGCAACCGATTTGTCGCTCCAAATAACCAAGCTGCAAAAGAAGTAGGTAAAAATAATAATGTTATTCATGCATGCAACAATGCACTAATGATATTGTGGTGCATGCATGATATTGCAGGTGACAAAAAGAGAATATGCACCAGAAAGTGAGTGGAAATCATGGGATTGGAGATCAGAAGGTGATTTATTGATGAATGGAGCCTTCTTTATTGAGTCTGGGAAGAAAGTCACGAATGCTCCCAAGACAGACCTCAAAGCAATGCCTGCAAAAAGCGTAGCGGATCTCACTCGCTTTGCAGGTCCTATAAAATGTCAAGTGAACAAGCCGTGCTGAACAAAATACATTGGAATGATGTTAATATTAGAGACACGTTGTAACATAAATAAGTCAAGTACATATATCAGACCCTAAGCGAACGAATGCTTCCGTGGTTTTTTAATTTCTTTTACTCGCTTTGTGTACATTCTTCCTTTTCCCTTGTTTTTATAATTTGAGGGATCAGGTAAAGAGAATAGAAGAACTATGATGTACATAGTGTAAAATAATGCAAAGCACATTTTTTTTTTAAGGAATGGGTGGTGTGTTATCAATTCTGTTTCATTAATTCATAGTAAATATTCAAATTTTCATGCATGTTAATTAGTTTATGAATGGCAAGGCCAGTTATCATTAATTATGATTAGTATATTTTCTCTTGCATTAATATTGTGTTGGAAATTAAAATAAAATCACAGAAAAACACTACCTTTGCTAGAGCAAGAATGTAGGATTGGTAAGATTCGTGGGGGTTATATATGGATTAAATATATATAGGCAGCATGAAGATGTTCTTGGACATCCCCAAGCATGAAAAGGAGCAAATGAAGTTAATGTATACAATATTCAATATAAAATTAATTAATTTTATTTTAAGTATAGGGTTATAGAAATAATAGCATTTAAATATTTTTTTTGACAAATATTTTATTATAGTTATAATATTTATTGTAAAATAATAAATTTTTTTATTTAGACAAATATACTATTTTTTTGTATAGTCTTTATTACAAAGTAATTATAGTTTTTCTCTTTTAAACAAAATATCTGGATATAATTATTTCCTTAATAAATAGTATTTTATTTTATAATATGTTATTATTATTTTTAAGGTTATAATTAAATAGTTATATTTAAAATTAAATAATTTTATAAAAAAATATATCAATTTTAATTGATAATTAAAATTTATTTATATTAAATTTTTCAATGAAATAAGGTTATTAGGAACACTAATAAAGGGCCAGGGTGCAGCTAATAAACAAAGAGGGAAAGAAAAAGTAAAAGGAAAAGAGACGAAATAATTAGGCTTTGAGGAAGGCTCACAAGAAATATAAATGAATTAGTACAAAAGGATCGTACCGACAAAAGAAAGGGTCTCACTTTGGAGGGGACTTTAAGTTTTATTTGGACAAGCGGAATTACAAAATTTCACATAATTTAAAATTTTTAAAATCAAAATTACTTTAATTTTAATTTTCATCATTCATCAAATATTTTATTTAGATAATAAATTTAATTTTTAAAGTTTTAAATTTTTAATTTAAATATGAAAATTTTAATTTCACTGCAAATAAATAATAAGTAAACAAGATACAAAAATGTTAGAGTTAATCATCTATACACTGTTAGTGTAAATTTTTTTCACTGACAACCAATTATATCTTTTAATTGTATCATGTCACTATAAACACATTTACTTTTAACAGTGACATGACATAATTAAAAGATATAATTGATTGTCAATGTAAAAAAATTTTTATACTAATAGTGTATAACTGATTAACTCGAAAAAAAAAAAAAAAAGTTAACCATAAAGTATTGGTTTATAGGACTTACACAACCAGTCAACCACTTCATCTTATTAGATAGCCAAACCCTTACTACATAACGCAAAAGTCATAACTAACTCAACAAAGAGTTTATGATATCTAATAAAACCAGTGGACTTTTCTTTCTTGACAGCGAGCAAGAAATATTCATCTTATAATTAAATGTAAGCGTATGCAGACTAGGTCATTAGAGGAGAAATCTTTGATGAGGAAAGCTGACCTAGTTCAATATATAATAACGAACCCAAGAATCTAACCAAAAATGAACGTTGTTATTATGAAACTTCAATTGGCAAAGTCATCCTTTGTATCATAGTCTAACAAATTAAATATCATACGGATTCAATATATTTTTTCATTAGACGTTTTGCAACATATTTTAAGAAGACTTGCGTAACAAGTGGGGAAAGCGAAGTCTACTTTCAATATATATATATAGGGTTTAGGATTTATGGAATTACTTGAATTAAGGAAATAAAGTATTAAATAATTTTTAATTCTTTTTAAAAAATTTGTAGTATCATATAATGAAGTAACATATAATGACGTATCTAGGGATGGCAATAGGGTCTCGTGGGGGCGGGTAATAATAAACTCGTCCCCACCCCGCTAGATGAAAATTGACCCATATCCGTCCCATATTCGCGCAGGTATCTGTTAAGTGGGTATCGATGAATTTCTTGAATACCCGTGGGTATCAATGAATATCCATGGATATTTATAAAATTTTTAAGAAATTAAAAAATTATATTATAAATAATTTTAAGTTTATATTTAATGTCATTGAAAATTTGAAATATTAAAAATAAAATTTTAATGTTAATTTTGAACTTGTAATTAACGTTAATTTTGTTGAAATAACAACAAAAAAGCAAGATAATCAATAACTCAAAATACATCAATCTCACAAGTAAGTGAAAGTCTCATATCACAAAGCTACAATAATTCAATCTCATAATTTCAAACGAAAGTAAACAACTTAAAATACATAAATTTTATTGGTCCAATTAAAGCTAGAAAATTAATCAAATTATCTATCTTTTTGGTACAAGAATAATTAAGATATTTAAGAAATATTATTAAACGGGTATCCGCGGGTATGGATACCATCATACCCACCCCGCCCCATTTATAAACGGATAAAAAATTATTCATCTCCATTATTTGTGAGTACCCAATTAACCTACTCATTTATTATCCATGGCGGATTTTACTCACAGATATCCGCGAGTGCGGATTTAAACTAATGTATAAAAAAAAATTAAAAGACCAAAAGTATAGTAAAATTAAATATAAATTAACAAAATTATAATGACGTTAGTTTGTATAAATTTAATATAATTTTTTAAAACAATTATAAAGACTTTTTTTAAAGTGTTTATTGTTGTAGGAATTAACTAAAAATTCTATGTTTTTGTTGTAATATTGTACTGGCATGAATATCCTCCAACTTTATGAAAATTAGTTATCATTAAGAGTTAGTACCTTCACTGCATTAAACCTATTATCAAATTCAATACTTGAACCGCGAAACTTCAAAAAAGCGTTTGTTATGCAGAAGCTTTTACTTTTTTTAAGAATTTTAAATTGAAAATCTTAATTTTTTTTTGTTTGGTAACTATTTAAAAATAAAAGATTCTTAGGAAATATAGTTCCTTGAAAAATATTTTATCCCACTTAAAAAAAAAATTCTCATAAAAGTTGAGAATTCAACTTTCTTAAGTTAGGAGTAAAATTTTATGTATTTAAAAAGATTACAATACTTTTTTTTTTTTTCAAAACAGAAAACTTAATTAATATTTTTTTTTATCTAGTATCACTTGAACAACAAACACGAAAACATATTAATTTTATAAACTAATTAAAATATAAATTAAATTAAATTAAATAATTCATTAGACATATTATTTTTTATCACTTTTAATTATATTTTTTTAAGAAAAAAGAAAACCAGTCCAATGTTTCATGTATAAACTTTTAGCAAATTATTTTATTGTATTTTTTATTAAAAATATTTTATTTTCATTAGGTAGAAATTACTATTTTTTTTATCACTTTTCTTGTTAATCTAATAATAAAAATTATATAATTATATAATTTTCATAAGATATGATTTTATAGTTATTTAAAATTTATAAATATAAAATTGCATTACTAATTTGCAATTAAAATTTTTAGCTTCTAAATTTAATAAATTATTTAAACAAAATAACGTTATATATTTTTTTATAGCTTAATTATAGTTTAATTTTTATTTTTATTTTGATTGTTAATTTAACTTTTTTTATTATGATAAATCCTGAAAATTATATTTTATATTTGTACTTTATGCTATATATGTTAATTTATTTTACATTATATATGTTAATTTAATGTTATATATGATTTAATGTAATTTTGTGTATAGTTTAATTACATGTAAATTGTTGATTTGTTATTTTAAGTTAAATATTTTTTTTATGTAAGATTATGACACATTTACATTCCCTAAAGAAGAAGAAATTCAATTTTTTATAAAAGATATTTTTATAAAAAAATATTTATATAGTCGAGAAAGTAATATTATAATCAAATGTAAGAATCTTTATTTTTAGAAAATTTATATTAATATTCTCAAGAACCTTTATGAGTAATTACACATATTTTAATCATTTCTAAGAATTGTGATTTCTAGATTTATAATTCTCTGAAATCATGATTTCTAGAATTTATAATTCTCAAAAATTATAATTTTTGAAATTTGTAATTCTTAAGAATCATAATTTTTGAGTATGAAAATACTTCTTTCCTTTAACATAATTAAAAACTCTATAAAAGTATATAATTAAAAAAATAATTTAACCTAATTAATTAAAATAGTTTCTAATTATATTATTTTTCATTCACATGTTTAAATTATGAGAAGGGGAAATTAATTTGAATTTCAATCAAACGCACTGTTGAAAGAAGGCACGCCATCTGCTTATATATTTTACACACTGTCACCAATAATTGTTATAAAAAAAAAAATCACCAGCAAAATTAAGATGCTTTCATCGCGGTGAGTGATATTTTTCCTTATAATTTTTTATTATTAGTTAAAAAATTAAATTTTGATAGATTTTCTTATCACTAAATCATGAGATGAGAGACTTAAAAAATTTATAAATTTTAATTATTTTCCGTCAATAACAAAAAGAGTGGTGGAAAAAAAAAATTGTTTGTGTTTCTCTTTTGTCCCTTATCAGAATGATTTTGGCGAGTTATCATCTCCCCCTTTTAATTATAAAATTAAACACCCAAAAAGTCAATACAAGGTTTCAATGGTCTCTATCAAGTTTCAACTTTCAATAATATAAATTTTATTAGTTGTCTAGTGTTAGGGAAATCGAGGTAAATTTAACTTCTTTTTCTTTATGAAACCGTCCGCCATCTTAGCTAAATTTTAAATTAACTTAGTCTCGGGGTTATTGAAATCCTAACCATATCCGATTATTAAATAGAAAAGTACTTTTAATTGTTTTCAGGTAATATAATTAATTTTTCCTTTATATATATATATATGAAAGAGGAATTCGTTTATTGCACAAGTAAGTTTATCTAAACTTACTTTATCCAATAATTCATGATTTACATAAAATTTTAATAATTCAACCGTTAAATTTAAAGTTCTTAATATATAAGTCTAAGTCTACAAATTTTTAAAATTTTTGAAAATTATTGGATACTTTTTTCATTAATGCATATAAAATATTTTTAATAATTATATGTCAATTTGAATTAATGAAACGAAGTATTAAATGCAGACTTAATTTATGCATTAAAAATTGTAATACCCTAATTCCTTCCTTCCCTCCTTCACTTTCATTTCTCAATTATAAAACTTCTTCATTTGATTCTTAAAGGTTGAGCATTTGGTAGAACAAGGAAGATTCAAGCTTCGGGGTCGGAAGGTTCTTCTCTTCTTCTCCACATTCCTCTTTATTTACGGAGCTCAGAAACCCGAAATCAGGTTAGGGATATTAACCATTTTGTTGTTCGATTCAAATAGATTGATTTTTGATGAAGTATGGGTTGTGTGTGTGTAAATGGATTTGAGTTGAGAGGATTGAAGTAGGAAATGAGGTTTTGAGGTTTTGAAAAGAAGTAGAAATGTGATGAATTTGAGTTGAATCTCTTGTTGCATGTAGTTATTCTTTGGATTTTTTTTTGTGTTGTTAGTGAATATTGTTGGCATGGTGGTAGTTGCATGTGCTGGGGTACTCTTAAATACAGGATTTTGATGAAAATCGAGTGTTATATGTGCTAGTTTCTGAACTCGCGTCAGGCATGCCTTCACGGCGTCGGGTGAGCATTCAACAAAGACTCAAATATCACGATCACGTCGGATGCGAAGATGGTCGCACTGGGCGTGAAGTGGAATTGAGGTCTCTGGTTGAATGATGTTGAGCGTGGAAGAGGTTGCACCGAGTGTGATACTAGAAAGAGGTGAAGTGGGGACCTCTACTAAGGTAGCGTCGGGCGTGTATTGACCACGCCAGGCGTAATTCCTTAGAGGAGTCTTTGTCAGGCCTTAGCGCCGAGTGAGACATCCTATGCTAGGCGCGTGAGGGCCCTGTTGACATCAATGTTAATTAGCGAATTAAAGTTGGAGATCTTTGACAGACCCATGCCGGGCTGAGCATCTCTCAAGCTGGGCGAGATTCCCTTGGGGAGTCTCTACCAAATTGGCGTCGTGCATGACTTAACCCGCGCCGGGCGCGATAAAGCTTTAGAGCTCTCTGTTTGAGCTTAGCACCGGGCGAAATAGGAGTTTCGCCGAGCGCGCCTCTATTGCTATGAAGGGTTAATAGTTGATCTTCTAATGTTGATGTTGAGTTGTATAGTTGTTAATTAGTTGAAGTTGTTTATATGTTGTTTAATTGTAAAGTTGTTTAAAAGTTAAGTTGTATGTTATTTTGTAAAGTTGATTAAAGTTGTTAAACTGATTAAATATTGCTAAAGTTGTTTATTAAAGTTGATACCATGATGACTATAGTTGTAAATTTGTTAAGTTGAGGACATATGGTTGATGATATATATCCTAAGTTGATGATACATAATACTAAGGTGATAAGTTGAAAGTTTTCTAAAGTTGAATCCCTTAGCACTATGTGGGCAACATAGAAGTAGTCGATCCATGTTATGGTTGAGTGACCAAATAAGTAAGGTATCTAGTTAGAGATGTAGTCATTGACTAGGTACTGGAGGGTGCGTGATACTTGAAGGCCAGTGGGTGGCATGTGGATTGGTGATGCAAGTCAAGGTCGTGGTAGGCTCATACCCAAACCCTTCTACCCTGATAGTAGTACTAGACCTCCAAGTCTAAGTGTCACACCTGAGCAATCAACTATTGTTGTTTATATCTAGTTCTCTTTGGAGTTCCTCATGTTGTCTTATACTTGACCTGACTAAGATAGGTCTAAAAGCTAGATTCGGTAGGGTTATGCCACTTAGATTGCTCAACCTCAATTTTTGAGATCTCCTAAGTTGTATATGTGTGACGATGCATTAGTCGATCTTGCATATGTTGTTGTATATGTTGATGTATGTGTTGTGTTCTAAAGTTGAAGTTGAAAGTTGAATGATTGTATTATATATTGTTGCTTATTTTATGATGATGTCATTTTATGATGATTATTATTGTGAGCTTACCCTAGTTGTTTTCTTTGTGGTTGGAACTACTATGATCATACTATTGTATGCGAGCAGATTAGGAGTAGGTGTTGGGTCGTGATGATAGGCATTTTTTTGGTTGAGATGTAGCAAGGAAGCTGACATTTTGTTATTTTGTTGTAGTTGGCTACTAGATGTTTTGTATAGGGTATTATGTCACATTTGCAGTTATATATATAACTGCAAACACATACACACACACATGTGTGTGTGTGTGGAATATTTTAGTTGTGTATTCTCATTGTGTATATATATATTTGTCAGAATGTGATATTTTATTTTATGCATGGTGCATGGTTTGGGAAAATGTAATTGTACATTTTCCCATTAACGCCATAGATTGTGTGAGACATGATGAGTCGTTACAAGAATTTTAAATTTAACGGTTGGATCATTAAAATTTAATGTAGAATATAAATTATTAAACAAAATAAATCTAAATAAACTTATTCATAAAATAAACAAATCCCTTATTTATATATATATATATATATATATATATATATATATATTATATAATTTTTTAATATTAACATCAAATGTAACAAATTATTAGAAAGAGAGATCCTATTACATATAATCAATATTTGATGTGAATTATTTAGTGATTTTATTAATTATCAATAAAGTAACTAAATAATTCACACCAGTATCCAAAAACATCAAACAAATTTATAAATTACATTCATATATCTTATATATTAGTTGAATTTCAATATAGTATTTTGATATCGGTATTTTTAAATTAAGAAAATATAAACTAAAATAAAAAAAACAATAAGGCATTTAAAAAACTATATATAACTTTAAAATCCTATAAAGTTAATCTAGTCTATTAAACTTTTTTAATGACAACTTATACATATATAATTATACTTAATATTAATCGAAGAAATTTTAGTAATTAAAGGAAAATAAAATATTAATTGACTTAGATGAGTTGAAAAGCTATGTTTATCATATTCCACCAAGCCTTCGTTTGATAGCTTAGAAATAGGCAAGAAAATAAGAGTGAGAAAATGTAAACGAGGGTGGAAAATAAAAAGGTATGATTTGTCTTCATAAATGTGGAATCTGATACTGATGTATATGTTAAATATGTTACTTTTAATTTTATATCTATGTGAGATATATAATATTTGTAAATTCAAAAAATGATCATTAATTATTTTATTCGTTGTTTAAAAGTTCATGTATTGAATTGTCATAATTCAATAATAAAATAAAATTATATGATTTTAATTACTTGCACAGTTCATATATTTCAGATGCAGTTATACAGTTAGAAATATTTTCTTTTTAAATTAAAATGAATCTAATAGGATTAATAACTTCAACTAAATTTTAATTTTATTAATCAAAAACATTCTAATATAAGTCATAGCTACACATATAAAAAACTTACCTCAGTTATTTTCACAACAACACCTAATTAAAACAAAAGTTCAAAATAAAATGTTAACAAGGATGATAATAGAATCTTTGTCCATGTGTACATTTGGGATAGATAAGGTATATAAAAAATTGTAAGGTATATAAAAAAAAAAGCTACAAGTTAAATTATTTTTATATAATATTAGATACACAAATGATGAACACACTATCAATATTTTAGTAGGCAATTAATAAAAGGACCCAAATCACCAAAATCTAATAATTTAGAGACATAAATTATGAGAAAAATTACTAGGAACAAAATTCATCAAAAAGTAAAAAATTTGGGAGCACAAAGTGCAATTAAATCTTTATCAAATATGTTACGTCATTAAATTAATTCATGTCAACACTCCATTATCAAAATTTGTCAAAAAGTAAAATTTTAAAATCATAAAGTGCAATTAAACCTAAATAAATATTAATTATACTAAGTTAAATTACTGAAAATTAAATTAAACTTAACAAAGGTAAGTATCATTGAATTAAATTAATTTAATCTAATTCAATGGAAATGTCTACTATATATAAGATATATTTCATTAATATAATTTTATTATTTTTCACCCCTCTATAATTTAAACTATTGTTTTTAGTTCCAATTTGTGTAATTACGTATTTGTTTATTAAAAGATTAAGTGACTATCTCAAATATTATGTACAACTATAATGATATCATGTTAGTATGTGACATCTTTAAAAAATTAATAAACCATTAAAATAAATATTATTTATATATCTTAAAATCATTCTTAGGAATTAAAATAGTGATTTTAAATTTTAGAGAAAAAACTTTTTAAAAATATTTTTTACAAGGGCCAAAATAAAAATATACTCATTTTACAAGAGCATTAATATTTTATGAACACCAAAAATAATATTTACAAATTTTAGAAGGATGAAAATAAAAAAATTATTTTTACATGCACTCTAAAAAAAACCCAACTTACATAGTTATAGGCCTTTTCAAAATATACCCAACTTACATAATTATGTTTTTTTTTTAAATCTACCATCAAGTTAAAACATTGTGTCTCTTGCTTCTTTTGAACTAAATCCACTGGCTCATTCACCAAAACACTATTAAATCATTTGTTAAACTCAAAGTGTCCCTTATTTCTAAGGTCCATAGACTGGTAGTTTGAGGATAACAAATTTTTTGTGACTGTGGAAAATTTTTGGAGGAGATAGATGTACAGGGATGAGGGCCTTTGTTTTGAAGGAAAAATTGAAAGAATTAAAAAGGAAACTGAAGGTAGGAATACAGAATAGTTTGGGAACACACAAAAAGCATACAAACAAATCGAAATTAAAATGAACAGGCAGGACAAAAAAAAGTAGGTAGAAGGTTTGAATGAGGGTGAGATATATTTGAGAAAGGAACTATAAGAGAAATTTTGGAGGGCAACAACTCGCAATGAGTCTCTTTTGAGACAAAAATTAAGATTATTTGGCTGTGAGAAGGAGACAACAACACAAAATACGTTCATGTGTTGGTTAATTAGAGGAGGTGATGGAGGTGAGTAGTAGGAGTGAAACTCAAACTCTTCCTAAACTCCTCCTAGGCTCGGATCTTCTTCAATGGAGATGGAAACACACTTGAAGAACTCGTGAAGATGAAGAACACTTGCTGAAATGGAAGAAGGAAGCATCCAAGCTCAAGAACTCAAGGGATTGCACACTTCAAAGTGAAGGAAACTAGGTTTTCCTAAGGTTTTTGAAGGCATTCTCTTAGGTTTTCTCTCTTGGATATTTCGGTGACTCTTGAGGGAATTAGCTGAAGGTAATGTTCAGAAATTCTCATATATTCAAAAGTGTTTTTACATGGAGGGAAGAGATACAATTATAGAAGGAAAATTAGGTCAAGCTTGGCGGCAACCAAGTAGGCATAGTTGGCGCCAAGTTTGAATTTCAAATTTTGAATTTGAAATTCAAACTTTGGCCACTCACATGCTTAAACCGGATTGCTACCTTCATTTAGGTGTCATTTAGGAGTGATTTGAAGTGAATTTGAGCTCACATGGCCGGAACTACTACATGCCATCCATGTGACTCAAATTCATCTCAAATTACTTCTAAATGATGCATAAATGAAACCTAATTCTCCTATTAATGTATTCTTCATATAATCCTAATCTAATGACCGAAATACATTGGTCTAATGAATACAATGAATAGGAAAAAATATAAGAAGAAGAATGAGCCTAATATTGGGTATCAAAAGCCCAAAGCTTAAGAAGCCCAAAAATAAGCCCAAGCACAACAACCCTAAACTATGGTCAAAATACAAGACCAAAAATCAAAGTAACTTCCTATACTAAGTAATGCAATAAAACATGGTGTTTAATCAATCAAAGTCCAAGTGAGAAGCACCCTAGGCCCACCAAGCCCATTGGGCCCACTAAGCTCTGAAGCAGTCAAGTCTTCAAGTAATCTCGTGGCCATAGCTCTAGTGGTTGGGCCTTTAGCCCATGCTCTTCCATCAGGAGGATGAAAAACTCTTTAATGGATTTCAATATAGATGGCTCTTGGGTGGAAAAGCCAGCTCGACTAAAGGAGGAGGTGAAGGGGTTTTTTAAAAATAGATTCAGCGAAGAGCATTGGGGACGTCCAAAATTACAAGGGATACATTTCAAGTAGATTTCATAAGAGGGCAATTTTTACTAACTGTACTATCCATACTACGTAACCGAGCTCCGAGCTCGGCACCACAACGCAAGCCGACCTCGGACGCGCACCGCGTGATGTCAGCTCGGCACTTAAGTGAATCATAACCGATTCTCGAGGATCTCGCCCCAGACGAGATCCCTTATCTGATCACATTACATCTTATCTCAGGCCCAAGGCCCAAGACAACCCTAATTCACACTAAGGTACGTGCATTACTTATACGAGACTACTACTCATACAAACCCTAACTTTAGCATCAGAGTCTCTTTTGCAGGTACCACGCCCATCTTGGAGCACTAGCGTACCAGTGAAGGAGGCTCACCGATCTTACCTGGCGGATCAGCTCTACAGCAGATTTCCGGTAAGAACATTTGGTGCCCACCGTGGGGTTGATCAAGACAGCTCTTATCGGCCACCTGTATGGTTTTCACCAGAAGCCATAGTAGACGCGCAACAGACAACGCAAAAAACTCAATCACAATGGACAGCGACGCTGCGACCTTGAGGAGGCTGATCGACCAGGCTGAACAGATGCGGCAACAACACGACGCTGACCTACGCAATATGCGTGCCCAGCACGAAACTGACCTAGCGACGATGAGAGCCACCAATGAAGCAGACCTAGCGGCATTACGCGCCAAAAACGAGCGCATTCGCGCCCAAATCCCTCGACGCCCCTCCGACCACTCTCCTCGCGAGAGCAATATCCATGAAGACGAGGCACACTCGGCCTCTCAATCTCGGACTGCGACTAAGGCACCGACTTCACGACCCGCCACGCACCGATCTCATGCATCGACGCACAAGCCGGGTCCAGACGCCAGCAGAGCACCCACACGTGCCACAGAAGGTCACGAAACCTTCTGTCGACATCCTTTTGTGGACGGCATCATGGAGACCCCACTCCCCCGTGGATGGAAGCCTCTCCATCTCGACCGCTATGACGGCACGACGGACCCTGATGAGCACATTGACCTGTATACAACCCAGGTAAACCTCTACACTAACAGTGATGCTATCCTGTGTAGGGTCTTTCCGACCTCGCTCAAAGGAGCCGCACTCCATTGGTACACCTAGTTACCCGCCGAGTCCATCGACAGCTTCAGCACCTTAATCCGACGGTTCACGGTGCAATACGCCTCCAGCCGACCTCACCACACAACCTCCACTGCATTGGCCAACCTCAGGCAGAATGATGACGAACCTCTGCGGACCTTCATGGAGCGCTTCTCCAGCATCTCGGTGAGGATCCAGAACTTAAACCCCGAGGTCGCCCTGCACTCCATGCTCATGGCCCTCAAAGCTGGCCCCTTTGTCGACAGTCTCTGCCGAGATCCCCCCCGCAACATGGACGAGCTCCGCGCCCGCGCGGCCGGATACATTCAGATGGAGGAGCACTCCGCCTTCCGCGACCAGGTTCGCGGGAAAGCTCCAGCAAAGTCAGAACAAGGGCATAAGGATAAAATCAAAGTCAACAATGACAGCCAATTCAAGAAGTTGACTAAGGCAAGCAGAGGGGGGAGATACGACTTCTACACTCCCCTAAACACACCTAGGGTACACATCCTGGAGGAAGTCAGCAACAACAACCTGCTCGCCCTTCCACCACCGGGCCACACTCCCAGCAGCACCGACAAGTCCAAGCACTGCCGGTACCACAGGAACCATGGTCACACCACGGAGGAATGTCACACACTCCGGAATCGCATCGAAGAGTTCATTCAAGCGGGTCACCTCGGCCAGTATGTCCAACGACAACAGGGTAACAGAGGCAGCTATGGCAGTCGAGGACGCGGCAGAGGTCGCGGTTTAGGAGCTCGCACTGACCCACACCCGGGCTCCCAGCAAAATGCTAGCGGCGCAGTACAAGCTGAGATAAGCCAAGAAACAGAGTCGGCTCCCTTAAGGGGAGTAATCAACACAATCGCAGGTGATTTTGCTGGGGGCAGCGCCAGTAGCTCGGCCTGAAGGAGACACCTGCGGAGCATCAATTGCGTCCACTCCACCACCTCGGCCCTTCACCAAAGCTCACCGCCGATCTCTTTCTCCGATGAAGACTACGCCGACGTCAGCCCTAACCAAGATGACCCCATGGTCATTGTTGTGGAGATAGCCAACTGGAAAGTGCAGAAAACACTCATTGACCAGGGAAGCTCGGCCGACGTCCTGTACTAGCCTACGTTCTTCAAGCTAGATGTCCCCCACTCTCTCATTCAACCTCACACGGAGCCCCTAGTCGGCTTCGCAGGAGAGCGAGTTCACACTCGGGGGTATGTAGACCTACTGACAACTTTCGGAACACCACCAGATACACGGCGGGTCATGGTCCGATACCTCCTCGTGGAAGCCAACACTTCCTACGACATCATCATCAGAAGGCCCACCCTAAACCAACTCGGAGCGGTAGTTTCAACCCCACACCTCACCATGAAGTTCCCCGGCAAGGACGGTAAAATCATCTCCGTCAAAGCTAATCAGAAAACGGCTCGGCAATGCTATGCCGAGAGACTGAAGGTCTCCTCCTCCAGCAAGCAAAACAAGGGGGATCCCCCCACCACAACTTCTTAAGTTTCATTTCTTTTCTGAGTATGAACAAAGTGTGCACTCTTTTCTCGCCCCAGTCTTTGACTGAGAGAGTTTTTAACGAGGCACACAGGCATAATAAATAAAATTACTCATTTTGCTCAACCCATACTCTTATCTTTCCGCTTATATAAAGAACGAAAGCGAACCTTAAACGCACAAATGCAAGTTCTGAGGTCGAATACGAACCCCAACACTCTCGTCAAAGGTCGAATCCGAACCTTGGTTTATTAAGGTCAAGTTTGAACCTTCACAAAAATCTAAGGTCGAGTTCGAACCTCGGTTTATTAAGGTCAAGTTTGAACCTTCACAAAAATCTAAGGTCGCGTCCGAACCTCGGTTTATTAAGGTCAAGTCTGAACCTTCACGAAACTCTAAGGTCGAGTTCGAACCTCGGTCTATTAAGGTCAAGTTTGAACCTTCACAAAAATCTAAGGTCGCGTCCGAACCTCGGTTTATTAAGGTCAAGTCTGAACCTTCACAAAACTCTAAGGTCGAGTTCGAACCTCGGTCTATTAAGGTCAAGTTTGAACCTTCACAAAAATCTAAGGTCGAATGCGAACCTCGGTTTAATATGATCAAGTTTGAACCTTCACAAAAATCTAAGGTCGAATCCGAACCTCGGTTTATTAAGGTCAAGTCTGAACCTTCACAAAAATCTAAGGTCGAATCTGAACCTCGATTTATTAAGGTCAAGTCTGAACCTTCACAAAAATCTAAGGTCGAGTTCGAACCTCGGTTTATTAAGGTCAAGTTTGAACCTTCACAAAAATCTAAGGTCGCGTCCGAACCTCGGTTTATTAAGGTCAAGTCTGAACCTTCACGAAACTCTAAGGTTGAGTTCGAACCTCGGTCTATTAAGGTCAAGTTTGAACCCTCACAAAAATCTAAGGTCGAATCCGAACCTCGGTTTATTAAGGTCAAGTCTGAACCTTCACAAAAATCTAAGGTCGAATCCGAACCTCGGTTTATTAAGGTCAAGTCTGAACCTTCACAAAAATCTAAGGTCGAGTTCGAACCTCGGTTTATTAAGGTCAAGTTTGAACCTTCACAAAAATCTAAGGTCGCGTCCGAACCTCGGTTTATTAAGGTCAAGTCTGAACCTTCACGAAACTCTAAGGTCGAGTTCGAACCTCGGTCTATTAAGGTCAAGCTTGAATCCCCACAGAGCTCTAAGGTCGAATTCGAACCTCACACTCCGAGGTCGAATACGAACCTCGGCACTCCCGTTAACGGCCAAGTTCGAACCATAATCAAATGTTTTCCCCCAAAATTGAGGTCAAGTACGAACCTCCAATACGCTAATTCCGAGGACTCCAAGGTCGAATACGAACCTCGGCACTCCCGTTAACGGCCAAGTTCGAACCATAATCAAATGTTTTCCCCCAAAATTGAGGTCAAGTACGAACCTCAAATACGCTAATTTCGAGGACGAGCCCGAACCTCGATATACTCGCCTAAGGTCGAGTACGAACCTTAATTAAATCATATACCTCGAGATCTGAAGTTGGGTCAACCCTCCAGAATGCAAAGTTGGGGTCGAATCCGAATCTCAATGTTCTCGCCCAAGGTCGAGTTCGAATCCTAGTACCGTTCACTGTACTTCAACTTGGGGACGACTTCGAACCCCTGTACGCTCTTTCAAGGTCGAACACAAACGTTGATGAAACACACAGCACTCTAAACCCAAGAATGTGTTCGAACCTCGGTGAAATGTATGAATTCGAAGACAAATACGGACCACTTATCCGAGAAAGAATTCGAACCCCTACAACATCCTACTTAACATGCGAGTTTGCCTGGTGACGCAACTCACTATACTCCGGTTTGAGGTCGACTCAGAACCTCGGCGCTAACAAATCAAGGTTATCGAACCTTCACAGAAACACTCACCCAAACAGATGTCCGAGGTCGAGCCCGAACTTCCCCAAAACTACGAGGTCGAACACGAACCCTAACATCGAACCTTAATCAAATCATCTCACTTTAAATTTAGGTCGAGTACGAACCTCGGTTTATTAAGGTCAAGTTTGAACCTTCACAAAAATCTAAGGTCCCTCAAAGTTGAGGTCGGACTCGAACCTCGACACCCTCACCTAAAGACCGGATGCAAAACCTAATTAATCTAACGACGAGTGCGAACTCTCAATGGGTCACTCAAACTTAGGCCAAATCCAAAGCACACCAGGGGCATCAGACATACGTCTCAAAACATGAAACTGTCGAAAATCAGACGAAGTCGCAGATGAAGAAAAACACATATACATTAGATGCAAAATTTCCAAGGTTCAATACATAAAGTCAGGAAAATGAAACATAAAACAAAAAAAAAAGACAACAAAAACGGCCTATGCTGAGGCATTCCCACTCGAACTGTCATCGACATCATCCTCCTTGACCAGCCTCCTAAAGCGGACGACCTTTTCCACATGCATGGAGGAGAAGTCGAACCTGGGAGCCAGGAGACGTGCCTGACGAGCAGCCTTCTGAAAGCCCCTCTTATGCTCTATCACAACGGAACGTTCGACCTCTGCGAGCCTCTTCTCCGTGGCCGCTTTCCCCGCCGTGAGCTCCGCGAGCTCCGCCTTCAAGGTGGCAATTTCGTCTTCACGGCCACCAAGAATGACCTCGCCACGGAGGCGCTCCTCAGACGTCTCCGCCAACTCTCCCTTAAGAGAGGTCACAACATCCTCCAAAGCCCGCACTTGGCTGCGAGAGGACGTCACCTCATCCTCCAAAGAGCGAACGCGACCCCGAGAGAAGGCGACGAGCTCTTGCAACTCCCCCACCTAGGAAGCATAAGCCTCGTTGGATCGTAAAGCGATCTCAAGAGACTTTTGCACCCTTGCAAGATCGCCCCGCATAGACCGAAGCTCCGCCTCCTGCCGCTTCGGCTCGCCAATAGCAACACTGAGAGCCTTGTTCTCCTCCCTTAGGATCTTGTTTGCATCCTTCCAGGGTTGAAGTCGACCCCTCATCTTGGCCAGGTCCTCTTGCTGCTTGGCCAGGTCCTCTTGCTGCTTGGCCTACCTCAGCTTCCAGTGGCCCAAGATGCCCGTAGCCCTCTGCAGCTGGACCTGAGCAGCATCAAAACTATCCTCGGGACCGACTTCCTCTATCAACCGCTGGTCCTCGGAGCTCAACGAACCCTGAGGGAAGAACTTCTCAGCGGTCACCCCCGAGCTCCATAGAGAGTCCATGTCGGCTGAGGCGCTCACATGGTCCAGTCGCACCTTCGGAAGGCCCTTCCCGAAGCGATGAGCCAAGTATCGACTCCGGGAAGCCCCCTGTGACGAGCCAAACGGCGGCGCCGAAGCTGCAGCGGGGGACGAGGGAACCTCCGACCTCACCTGCAAAAACCAGCCCCATGTCAAAAAAGAAATAAGATGACAACCAGGAAACCACGAAGGCCTGAGAATACTACTTACCTCAGCAGCAGGGGCAACCTGCTCGGTGGCCGGAACCGCCACCTCGGCAGACTGGGCAGCCCGCCCAACAACCTGCGTAGCCGCCTCTGCGGTATCTCCCGCCTGCAAAAAACGGCCCCAGGTCAGAACACAGAAAAACACAATGAACAACATTAAAAAAGCAACAGCAACAAGGTTCCCACCACCTCGGCAACCTGGGCGACCTGCTCAGTGGCCGGAACCACCACCTCGGCAGCCCGAACCACCTCTTCAAAGGCCACCTGAGGGGCCTCCTTGGGCGGTGGACTCTCAGTAAGGTCCACCGCACTCGCATCAACGGCCGTGGAAGTCACCTCCTCGGCGTCCGCAGAGGCAGAGGTCCCCCCGACCTCCTTCGCTCCCCTCTTCCTCTTTCGGCTGGCCCTTAGAGGGGGAACATCCTCCTCTTGAGTCTCGGGGACTTCGAGTTCTGTGACGTTGTAGCGATGTTTGAGCTCGCGCCACAAATTCTTCCCCATGATACCTACAGCCAAGAAGCAAAATACATCAACAAAAGGAAATCACACGAGCCCTAACAAACCACCAAAACACGAAATACTCACTCTCTAGGCCCCTCTCCCTGTAGGGCGAATTTGCAAGCGACAGAACGAGCTTGCAATCCAACGGGCGAGGGAGCGCATCAACGTTTTCAATGGCGGCCGCCTCCGAGGCCGTCACCTTCAGGTCACCCAAACTGTGAAACCTAGACGGTTTGGGACACCAGTAAAAAGGAAATTTCGGCAACCCACCGAAATGAAACACCTCATCTTCCAAAGGGTCGACACCCACAAGGGCGACCCGGAAAAACTCCTGTTTGAAATTTTTATATGACTGGGAGTAGAGAGTAAATAGACCCCCATCCCTACTCCCACTCAAGGACAAAATACCGTAAGGAGGGACGCCCATCTTCAGCTGATAAAAATGAAGAAAGACGCGAAGAGACACCTCTATCCCCAGCACTGTACACAGGACTTGAAAAGCCCTCAAAAAACCCCAACTATTGGGGTGCAACTGGCAAGGAGCCGAGTTGATGAAGTTCAAAAAATCGCACTCAAATTGGGTGAAGGGAAGGCAGACACCCAAATCCCTAAAAAAGCTTTGGTACATATAGAAATGGGGAGGGTCAGTAGACTTCCCCATGTACACGCCCTCATCGGCCTGACAAGGCTCAAGCCGAATCATATGGGCGATAGAAGGGTCGCAAACCCTACATGACCTGGAGATCCTATTGACCTCAAGAAAGGTCTGAAAGACGCTTTGGACCCCCGCCATCTCACGCTTGACCCAGTCATAACCGGAATGCCTGGCTCCGGGCCCCGGGGCGGATCTCTCTTTTCGACGGTGGCCTTCCCGGTAGCCACCGCCTTACCACGCGCCTTACCCCGAGAAGGCGCAGAAGAACCGACACTACTTCCCCCAGCCATGAAAAAGAAAAGAAAGACTCAAAGAAAAACCGAGAAGAAGAGAAAAGAAGACAGTAAAAAGGAAGTATCTAGTACTCCTCTTCAGAAAATAACCCTAACAACGAAGGGGTTACCGGAAACGGTGACTGAAACGGAGAAAATGGAGATGGAGAACGGACGAAAACAAGAGAAGCGGCGTACGCAAGAAGTTGAAGAAAGAGTAAAGTGAAGAAGGCAAAGAGGCGCGAGTGAGAGAAAAGAAAAAACTCTCCCCCAAATTCAAAACGGTCATGCCACCTGTCAACCTAAGGGCACGCTTGACAACACAATTAATTGCAAATTCATCATTGCACAAACGTCATTTCCCTTGACACGCCACTTGCGCGTTTCTGGGAAATGAACAGTCGCGACACATGTCACCACAACGAGCAAGCGTACGCGAAAGGTTACCTCTCCCCAGCGAGCTCGGTTTTAACTCCTCGACCTATGATCTTCGGAGCTCGGGGGGCTAGTGTACTATCCGTACTGCGTAACCGAGCTCCGAGCTCTGCACCACAACGCAAGCTGACCTCGGACGCGCACTGCGTGATGTCAGCTCGGTACTTAAGTGAATCATAACCGATTCCCGAGGATCTCGCCCCAGACGAGATCCCTTATCTGATCACATTACATCTTATCTCAGGTCCAAGGCCCAAGATAACCCTAATTCACACTAAGGTACGTGCATTACTTATACGAGACTACTACTCATACAAACCCTAACTTTAGCATCGGAGTCTCTTTTGCAGGTACCACCCCCATCTTGGAGCACCAACGTACCAGTGAGTGAGGCTCACCGATCTTACCTGGCGGATCAGCTCTACAGCAGATTTCCGGTAAGAACACTAACAATTACTTTCGAGGAAGATGAAATTAAGTAAGCTATATGGGATTGCGAGAGCTCTAAATCTCCCAGGCTGGACAAATTTAATTTTAAATTTATCAAGTCCTGTTGGAGTATCTTGAAAGAAGTCATCAAACACTTCTTGGTTGAATTTCATTCAAATAGCAAGCTACTAAAAGGTGTTCATGCCTCGTTCATTGCTCTAATCCCAAAAGTTGACAATTTGAGTTCGTTGGGGGATTATAGTTCGATCTTACTAGTGGGTTGCATGTATAAAATTCTTGCAAAAATCTTAGCAAAGAGGTTAAAAATGGTATTACAAGGGGTCATTGATCAAAGGCAAACCGCCTTCTTAGGAGGAAGGAACCTTTTGCACAATGTGGTGGTAGCCAACGTAACAATAGATGAGGCTAAAAGGAAAAGGAGAAAATGTCTTTTTCTTTCAAAGTTGACTTTGAAAAAGCGTATGACTTTGTCTCTTGGAATTTTCTGCTATACATGATGGAAAGGTTGGGATTTTCTAAAAAAAAAATAGGTTGATTGGATTAAAGAGTGCTTGGTCACACGCTATGTGTCTATACTTGTAAAGTAGTCCCATAGAAGATTTCAAACTTCGAAAAGGAATAAAGCAGGGTGATCCTCTTGCTCATTTTGTATTCATTATTGTGGCTGAAGGTCTTAGCGGTTTGATGAGGGAAGTTGAAACAAAAAACTATTTAGTGGCTTTTCGATTGACAAGAATCAGGTGGAGGTAAGTTTGATGTAGTATACAAACGATACAATTTTTATAGCAGAGGCAAACTTGAGTAATTCCATTTTAAGCAAAAGTATTATAAGGTGTCTCGAATTGGTTTCAAGGATGAAAGTTAATTTCTTTAAAAGTAGATTAGGTGCAGTTGGTGTGGAAGAAAATATGTTACAAAAATATGCACAATTGATGAGTTGTAGACTACTCTTGTTACCTTTCTTATATCTTGGTATTCCAATTGGCGCCAACCCAAGGCAAAAGGTGACTTGGAAGCCAATTCTACATAAGTTTGTGAAGAAGCTCACATTTTGGAAACATAGGCACTTATCTTTGGCTGGTAGAGTTTGTCTTATCCACTCTGTCTTATCATTCCTACCCTTCTTTTATCTATCTTTTTTCAAACTACGACAAGGAGTGGCAATAAAGATTAAGAGCATCCATAGTAGATTTTTACGGGGTTCAGTAGAAGGGGAAAGGAAAGTTGCAATGGTAAGTTGGAAAAACATTTGTCGTCCTAGGAGTCATAGAGGCTTAGGCATTAAAAACATCATCACATTCAAGCTTTATTGGCTAAATGGAAATGGAACTTGTTCCATCATAGGGACAATTTTTGGGGAAAGGTTCTAAAATTTAAATATGATGGTGATTATAATATTAACAGACTCACTACAAGAAAAACTGTTATTGTCTATGGAATATTACCTACGAAATTTTTTCTGTAGATAATATTTAGTTATTTACGAAATATTACCTACGGAATTAGTTATCTACAAAATATTACTTACGAAATTTTTTTCGTAGATAATGTTTAGTTATCTATAGAATATTATCTACGAAATTAGTTATCTACGGAATATTACTTACGGAATTAGTTATCTATGAAATATTACCTACGAAATTTTTTCCATAGATAATGTTTAGTTATCTACGGAATATTAACTACGGAATTAGTTATCTACGAGATATTACTTATGGAATTAATTATCTACGGAATATTACTTACGGAATTTTTTTCGTAGATAATGTTTAGTTATTTATGGAATATTACCTACAAATTAGTTATCTACGGAATATTACCTACGAAATAAGTTATCTATTAAATATTACCTACGGAATTTTTTCTTTAGATAATTTTTTAGTTATCTAAGTGATGTAAAGAATATTTGGTAAAAAATAAATATTATTAAAAATTATCATTTTAAATTTTTTATTTTTATAAATTAATGATGATAAAAAATAACATACTAATATTTGGTTTTAAATTTGATATGAAAATATTATGATATAATTAGATAAGATTTTAAATTATTATTTTATTAATGATTGATAATTAGAAAATAAAACAAGAATAAATACATTTTTTGAATTTTATATCATAGATTTAAGATGAATAAATATATTAAGTTAATTAATATAATTTATTTAAAATGTTAAAATTTAACTTATAAAAATAATATTTTAAAAGAGAAGGGTTATAATAACACTGGTGTAACTTTTATTAAGTATTACACCGCTCAATAACTTTATATTAAATGTGAATTTTATAAATTCAACCGTTAGATTGGAAGCTTTTTACTCTTAGCTCATATATACAAAATTTTATATTAATTCAAGATGATTTGATACTTCATTCTTGTAAAACAAAATTGACATATAATATATACATTTCAAAATATACTAAAATATGAACACTTTGATTACCTTCAAGTTGTTGTTTAATTTTAACAAAATTTGATATAAACATATAAAGTGATATGAACTTTCAATCTAACGGTTGAATTTACAAAATTTACATTTAATATAAAGTTATTGAGCGGTGTAATACTTAGTAAAAGTTACACCGGTGTTATTATAACCCTTATCATTTTAAAATATATAAATTATTATTTAAAATTTAAAATTTATAATAAATAATTTAAATTATATCATAATATTAATTTTAAATAGAAATAAGTATATTGTTAATTATACAAGTAAGTATATGTAAATAAAGATTAATTAAATATAATATAATTATTATTATTGGTAATATAATTATTATATATATTTTATATTTTTATAGCGGTTTGGACACACCAAAATGAGAGGGATCCAAAAATAGTATAAGTATGAGATTGTATAGTTGAGAATGACTTAAATGAATTAATTTGTACTACTTATATTGACAACATGCATTTGCTTTTCGGTAGCTTATCTCATCAGAACTCCACAGTTAAGCGTGCTTGACTTGGAGTAATATAGGGATGGGTGACCTTTTGGGAAGTTTCCCAGCAAATGAGCAGTAAGGACAAAACACGTTAAAAAGTAAAGTGTCATGAAATAGTATCCTTGAGAGATCAAATATGAGGGTTGTTACATTAATAAATTTATTAAAATTAAACAAAAAAAATTTCAAAGATAATGCTAATTTTTCTTATAGTGACTAGACATTATAACTCGTTTTCTATTTGGTGGAGGGATTTAAGAAAAGAGTGTGTGGTGGGGATAACCAATTGAATTGGTTTGATAAGATGAGAGAGTGGAAACTAGGGGAGGGGTGTCAAACAAGGTGGAGGGATTTAAGAAAAGAGTGTGTGGTGGGGATAACCAATTGAATTGGTTTGATAAGATGAGAGAGTGGAAACTAGGGGAGGGGTGTCAAACAAGATTTTGGTTAGATAATTAGACAGGGGAAAAGTGTTTAGCCAAGGCTCACCCTGTAGACCCCTAAAATTGTCCGGGTCGGAAATAAAGCGCAAAGACTCTCGAAGACCGAAGGAAAGTCAGCCGGAAGGACTCCTGGAAGACCCTAGGATGATGCTCTGTAGGTCTAGAAGTCTTAGAGTAGCTTAGAATAAGGGTGTGCGAGGATTGGAGCTCAATACACCCTCCCAGAGGTTCAGTACGGCCGTACTGAGCCATTTGAACTGCAATACGGCCGTAGTGAACTCAATACGGCCGTACTGAAGTTTTTGAACTTCAGTACGGCCGTACCAAATTCAATACGGCCGTACTGTAGTTCAAAAAAACTCAGTACGGGCCGTAGTGAAATCAATACGGCCGTACTGAAGTTTTTGAACTTCAGTACGGCCGTACCAAATTCAATACGGCCGTACTGTAGTTCAAAAACCCAGTACGGGCCGTATTGACCTCCCAGGCCGTATTGCGCCTCAATCCTATAAATAGGACGTCATTTGCACGTCCTTACACACTTTTTCCATACTTTTGGACCCTCTGGCTGAGTATTCTGGGGTTTTTGAGCAGTGTTCTGCCCTAGAAATCTCTCCGAGAGCCGATTCGACGAAGTTCTTGAGTTCTGAGCATTTAGCTTGAGGATTCGAACTAGTCGAAGGGAAATCTCTTTGATTTCCGGAGTAAAAATTATTTTTAGGGAAGGAACGAGCGAGCGTGTGGTGGGAAGGAGCGCCAAAAAGCCTCCTAACGTCTGTTTAAATATATAAAAGCACGCTTCAAAGGTTTCTTTTCCAAATCCCTTCTTTTACCGCTTTCTGATTGTTGCATTGCATATTTAGAATTTTCATCATGTAAATATTCCGCTTATAATCGTTTCTAATAAATAGGAGTAATTTAGTAATTTTACACTATTATTTATGAAATAATCCGTCATAGGGAACCCGAAAGGGGCGTTGTGGGGTGCTAACACCTTCCCCGCACGTAACCGACTCCCTTACCCAACTCTGGTTGTAATGGCCAAGGTTGATTTGCGAAAATCAATTGCCTTATCCCTTTTTCCAATGTTTTGAGTAAAACATTGGTGGCGACTCCAAGAACCCTTCTTTTTGCGAAAACCACTAATCCATGGAGGGTCCCGCTTGGGATTAACATGGATTGGTGAATCATTTAATAAAATTGTTAGTTCGATGAGGTCTCAGTTTGAGAATAAGTCGTTCTAACAATCCATCATTTTTCAAAACTTAAAAAGAGTCCAACCATCGTCGCGAATGCCAAGGTCCGTTTCGGCGGGTGGCGACAGATGGCGACTCCGCTGGGGAAGCCTCGAGAGTCAGTCCCATTTAGTGATGGATTATTTCTAAAATAATAGTTTAAAATTACTTCATTACCCCTCACTTGTATGATAACATGTTTTATCTAGCTGGCTTTAATAACTGTTGGATGTTTAAAATTTTTGCAATTGTTTGAAATATAAACTGCACACGAACCTTTGCACACAACAGTTCCCTCTATACCCGGGGGCATGAGTGGAAAGCCATAGGGAGTGGATGTTAGTACGGCCGGTTGTCGAATGGGTCTATAGGTGCCCGTAGACCGTTGTCGGAAAACATCACTCAAGGTGATAACCATGAACTCGAGTCTGACAGTGCGTTGGAGCTTTCCATCGACTCACGACGAGAGGAATTGGGTCCCTATAATGGGGGCACCTTGGGGGCCTTGGACCGGTGAGAACAGTTAGAACCTCCTTGAATATGCACTTTTCTGCAGGATACCCCTACCTCGTGATTCGCTCGTGACTGTTCGTGGATGAGTGAATTGTTTGTGCATTGTTTATGTGACATTGTTTGAGCATACATTGCATTTTTTAAACATACAACATTCCCTTTTAAAATAAGAATAAATAGGAATAAGAATCTTCCATTACATGGTGTTAACATCTACCTTCATCACATTCATATAGGTAGTTTCCCTTTTCACCCAAAAAAATACAAAAAACAAAATACCCAAAAAAAAAGAGAAGAAAAAATCATTTATCCAAACCAAGCAATTATCATGCATCATCTTAGGGACATCCTGAAAACATGATAATGCTTAGTTGAATAAACACAATGCATGCATATTCAACGTCATCATCTCATATCATGCATTCTTATCAAAGATCATGGAGGGATCTAGGTTTGCATTTCATACATCCCTCCTAGTAATTCATTAATAAACATTAATAAAAAGAAAGGATTAATCGATGCGTGTGTTCAGAATGGATCGCACGCCGTTTGTTATTAAGTGTAAACCAACAACCGCGCCAAGCGAACGCACATCAACTCCGTTGTTGGTAATCAAGACGAATAAAGGGGAAAGTCCGACATCGTTAAGGATCACTGCTCCAAGACCTTTTCCCTACGAATCGAATAAGGTTGTGCCATGGATATACGACATCCATTCGTCTGCCGACAGCGATATCTCTAACATCGCTGGACTTGGGGGCATGACTAGGAGTGGCAGGATCTACACTCCCGAAGATCTTCATGATAAAGCTCCCAAGAATAAAGGGAAGGAAAAAGAAAAAGAGAAAACCGAGGAAAATAAAGAATCCGAGGAGGAGACAGACGAGCTGTTAAAATATATCCGACAGAGCGAGTACTCCATCGTGGATCAACTTCATAAGACGCCAGCAAAGATTACTCTGTTGTCGTTGATCCTATGCTCCGAACTGCATCGGCAAGCTCTGTTGAAAGTCTTGAACGAGGCATACGTGTCGCACACTATCTCCCAAGACAAGTTTGAGGGGATTGTTAGTCACATCACGGCTAATGATCACCTCACTTTCACCGATGAAGAAATCCCCGCTGAGGGACCAAACCACAATAAGCCCTTGCACATCTCTGTAAAGTGCAAGGAATACCACATCGCTAAAGTCTTGGTGGATAACGGATCTTCCTTGAATGTGATGCCAAAAAGAACGTTCGATCAAATGGCAATCAAGGGAGTCCAAATGCGCCCGAGCAACATGATCGTTCGAGCTTTCGACGGTTCTAAAAGAGAAGTGGTGGGAGAAATCAATCTTCCAATCCAAATTGGACCCACCATCTTCAATGTCGAATTTCAAGTGATGGATATTACTCCTGCATACAGCTGTCTCCTCGACCGACCTTGGATTCATGATGCGAAAGCTGTTCCCTCTACGCTCCACCAGAAAGTCAAATTCATAGTGGGTGACAAGCTGGTGACTGTACAAGCTGAAGATGACATACTCATCAGCAAGCCATCTGCCATACCTTATGTGGATGCAGCAGAGGAAGCTCTAGAAACCGCCTTCCAAGCATTGGAGATTGCCAATGTTGAAACGTTTCCCCGAGAAATGAAGAAGGTAGCCCATATGCTCACCAAGAATGGATACTTGCCCGGACAAGGACTTGGCAAGGATTCCCAAGGGATTCCCGAGCTACCCATCATCAAAGATAATCCGGGGAAACAAGGGCTAGGATACAACCCTAATAAAGATCAAAGGACGAAGAGGAATCAAGATCCTTCTCGACGTTCTTTAAGCCAGATCTTTAGGAAGGCCGGTTCACAAGCGTTAAGGCCGGTCGTCGTCGTCAAGTGTTTTTCTCCTTCCGATAGGGATGTATAGACCTGATGACTATTAGAGATTACTCCTCGGGGACAGCCCGACCCCCGAGCCTCGATAGGGCACATGTTTCCTCTAGAATTATAATAAAATCATTCTTTATTATTTCTTATTGCTTCTTTTCTTGCTTACAATAAATCTCTAAGCCACATTATTTTAAACCCTGTTTGAATAAACATGAATGAAGTTAAAATCGTCTTAATAACAATAAACCCGCATCATTTTTATGTGGAAGTGTGTGACAACTTGGAGCACCATTCCTTGGCCTCGATAAATGCCATCATGGATAAAAAAGAATTCCTTTAAGAACAAAAATCATAAAAACAAAAAAAAGCTCGGCAGGAAACCCAAAAAGGGGGCTGCGCAAAAATAAGAGCAAAGAACCCGCTAGGAATCCCACGAAAGGGTGACCTAGGCAAAAGTTAGGGTTGCAAAAATGAACAAAAACAAAGGTCCGCTGAGACGCCACAAAAGGGTGTTTTAGGCAAAAAATAAGGACAATCAAAAAAGCAAAAGAAATCCATGATGGTACCATGAGCCGAATTCAAAAAGAAAGGTTCAAGGGAAGCTATCTAAGTTGTCAAATCACAACGTCAATAACAGGACTTTCTTAACTTCATAAGTGTTTAATCAAACAAGCCTAAACACATGAGCCTACCTTGGCCAGCCATTCTTACAAAAACCGCTTTCAAAACAATAAATAATCCCCTCTAAAACACAAACTTTTGAACAAAAATATCTTTCCTTTCTTTTCTCTTGTCCCAAACGATTTTAGAATAATCTAGTGGAAACATGGAGATATAGTGGTCAATAGGAGGGTTGATACATCTTCTAAAGGAAGGGAACGATCACTGGGTTGATGACACCAATCTCGATATAACACGCATCATTCCTCGGTTACAGAAATCGGCAGCGCACAGCCCGTCTAAGAGGAATGGCAAAATCCAAGCAAAGAAACGCATCGGTTAATTCTTTTGAAAAATAAATCAAATAGAATTAGGTGCATCATACCGCATACATGCATACAGATGATAGGTGTACTGGAAGATCACTTATTCTCTGTTTATTGAAAAAACAAACAAAAAACAAAAAAACAAAAAAAGCAAAACTTCAGAAAAAACAAAGCGCCCGTACCATGTTCAGTACACCCGTGCTAAAATTAGGGTTATGAACAAATTTTCAACTCAAATACGGGCGTACTGAAATGAATACGGCAGCATTGGCCATAACGTCCACACTAATACGGGCGTATTGAATTCAATACGGCCCGTATTGGCCCATTCTTTTGTACATCAACAACATCTTCATTCCTCTGCATACTTTATCTGTGAGTGTGTTTGAGATCCCTCCAACAGAAAAAGCCAAAATCGACAAAAAAAGGCAAAATTCAGAAAATCCAACAATCATACAGAATAACTGAGCCTGGAGAGGCTTTCCGAAATAATACTTCCCAGAGACATCTCAGCTTGCACTCTTGGGCCGAATTCCCAGTGAAAGCTATCAGAGCAAGATCAGCAAGATCCCCCAACGGAAGCATGATCGTCCAAACAAAATATCCAAGTCAAAGGACTTAGACTTCCTCAGTAGAAGATAGCTTTCCAACTCAAGCGACGAGTGAAGCTAAGCCTGAAGAGGCTTTCTAAATAATACTCTGGGATACATAAGATCCTCAATCCCCATTCGCCTACTCAGAGGCACTCCTCCAAAAAAGGGAAAATCCAAAAAGATCAATACCCATTCCCCAAGCGGAATTCGGTATTCAACCAAACACCGAACGTCAAGATAATCCGCCTAATAGAAGAGGCCAATCAAGATCAACACGATAGAATCCCTCAGCGGATAATAGCCTACACAGAGGCAACAAAATCAGAAAATCAAAAGAGTCACCCGAATAAGGATAACCGGGATACTCCACCAACGTCGAAAGGACGTCAGCCAATCATAAGGCATCGCTCACCTCAGAAAGAGCATCTTTGTGTCTGCATCCCCAAGGAATCAGAATTTCCCCAGTGGGCACCAACTACGCAATAGAGAGTTGGGACACAAGAACCTATGAGTAACTGCACATCCCCTAGACGGATCCCTGCGTTATCCAGCCCTCAGCGGCATCAAAATCAAAAACAACCGTCGAAGCAGCATCGTGGACTGTGGAGACAAAATCATCACAATAGAATCCCCCAGCGGATAACAGCCTACGCAGAGGCAATAAAACCAGAAAATCAAAAAGAGTCACCCGAATAAGGATAACCAGGATACTCCACCACCGTCGAAAGGACGTCAGCCAACCATAAGGCACCGCTCACATCAGAAAGAGCATCTTTGTGTCTACATCCCCAAGGAATCAGAATTTCCCCAGTGGGCACCAACTACGCAATGGAAAGTTGGGACACAAGAACCTATGAGTAACTGCACATCCCCTAGACAGATCCCTGCGCTATCCAGCCCTCAGCGGCACCAAAATCAAAAACAACCGTCGAAGCAGCATCGTGGACTATGGAGACAAAATCATCACAAATCCCTGGAGAGGGCAAACTCACGCTACCAAAGTGACCAGAAGCACGGAGGTATGCAACCCTGGGGAGGGCAAACTGCAGACCCTGGAGAGGGCAAACTCACGCTACCGAGGTTGTCAGAAACACCAAGGTATGCACGAGCCTGGAGAGGCGACGACTAATACTCAGCTACCCCGTCGTCAGAAACACGGAGGTATGCAGCTACCGAGGTTGTCAGAAACACCGAGGTATGCACGAGCCTGGAGAGGCGGTACTCAGCTACCCCGTCGTCAGAAACACGGAGGTATGCAGCTACCGAGGTTGTCAGAAACACCGAGGTATGCACAAGCCTGGAGAGGCGGTACTCAGCTACCCCGTCGTCAGAAACACGGAGGTATGCAGCTACCGAGGTTGTCAGAAACACCGAGGTATGCACGAGCCTGGAGAGGCGACGACTAATACTCAGCTACCCCGTCGTCAGAAACACGGAGGTATGCAGCTACCGAGGTTGTCAGAAACACCGAGGTATGCACGAGCCTGGAGAGGCGGTACTCAGCTACCCCGTCGTCAGAAACACGGAGGTATGCACGAGCTTGGAGAGGCGACGACTAATACTCAACCTGGAGAGGCCACTCAACAATTTTCCCACCGGAAGACACTACAAGTTGGAAGGATGGCTTACTCCCCGGACAATTGGGTCAACTCCTTTACTTGTCAACCGGTACACCAAAAAGTCGTTCGACTAAGTAAAGGGGGGGCAGCTGTAGACCCCTAAAATTGTCCGGGTCAGAAATAAAGCGCAAAGACTCTCGAAGACTGAAGGAAAGTCAGCCGGAAGGACTCCTGGAAGACCCTAGGATGATGCTCTGTAGGTCTAGAAGTCTTAGAGTAGCTTAGAATAAGGGTGTGCGAGGATTGGAGCTCAATACACCCTCCCAGAGGTTCAGTACGGCCGTACTGAGCCATTTGAACTGCAATACGGCCGTAGTGAACTCAATACGGCCGTACTGAAGTTTTTGAACTTCAGTACGGCCGTACCAAATTCAATACGGCCGTACTGTTGTTCAAAAAAACTCAGTACGGGCCGTAGTGAAATCAATACGGCCGTACTGAAGTTTTTGAACTTCAGTACGGCCGTACCAAATTCAATACGGCCGTACTGTAGTTCAAAAACCCAGTACGGGCCGTATTGACCTCCCAGGCCGTATTGCGCCTCAATCCTATAAATAGGATGTCATTTGCACGTCCTTACACACTTTTTCCATACTTTTGGACCCTCTGGCTGAGTATTCTGGGGTTTTTGAGCAGTGTTCTACCCTAGAAATCTCTCCGAGAGCCGATCCGACGAAGTTCTTGAGTTCTGAGAATTTAGCTTGAGGATTCGAACTAGTCGAAGGGAAATCTCTTTGATTTCCGGAGTAAAAATTATTTTTAGGGAAGGAACGAGCGAGCGTGTGGTGGGAAGGAGCGCCAAAAAGCCTCCTAACGTCTGTTTAAATATATAAAAGCACGCTTCAAAGGTTTCTTTTCCAAATCCCTTCTTTTACCGCTTTCTGATTGTTGCATTGCATATTTAGAATTTTCATCATGTAAATATTCTGCTTATAATCGTTTCTAATAAATAGGGGTAATTTAGTAATTTTACACTGTTATTTATGAAATAATCCGTCATAGGGAACCCGAAAGGGGCGTTGTGGGGTGCTAACACCTTCCCCGCACGTAACCGACTCCATTACCCAACTCTGGTTGTAATGGCCAAGGTTGATTTGCGAAAATCAATTGCCTTATCCCTTTTTCCAATGTTTTGAGTAAAACATTGGTGGCGACTCCAAGAACCCTTCTTTTTGCGAAAACCACTAATCCATGGAGGGTCCCGCTTGGGATTAACATGGATTGGTGAATCATTTTATAAAATTGTTAGTTCGATGAGGTCTCAGTTTGAGAATAAGTCGTTCTAACAATCCATCATTTTTCAAAACTTAAAAAGAGTCCAACCATCGTCGCGAATGCCAAGGTCCGTTTCGGCGGGTGGCGACACACCCTAGGTTGTTCTTGACTTTGGAATAGTGACATGAATTGATAACAAACATGGGAAGATGGGAAGATGAAAGGTGGGTTTGGAAACTTAATTGGAGAAGAAATTGGGTTCAATAGGAGAGTAATCAACTAATTGCTTTTCAACAACTTTTATCAAATGTAAAAATGCATGAAGGGAAAGAGGACAAGTGGTTATGGTTGTTTGAATCCACAGGGTATTTCACTGTTAATGAGACTTTTAAAGCTCTATACACCATGAAATTTGGGAGAAAAATTAATGTTATTTTCTCACAGGTTTGAAAAATCAAGGTTCCACCTAAGGTGACATTTCTAATATGAAGGATCATTTGTAATAAATTACCAACTCTTGAAAACTTAATTAGATGGAGAGTTCTACCACATTCAGTGGCTAGTTCTTGTCCCTTCTGCCACTTAAAATTAAAGTCGGTGTCACACATTTATTTCTCTTGTCATGAAGTATATATTGGCTTTGGAAAGAATATTTTTACTAGTTTGAGACCCTTATATTTTTGTGTAATGATCCTACTCTATATTTTGATCAAACTCCATATAGTTTGATATTTGAAGTGGAGAAATAAAGATGGAAAGTTGTATATATGGTATGCTAACACGTGGTGTATCTTGAGGTATAAAAATAATTTTCTTTAATGGAAATGCCTTAGACAAAAAAAAAAAATTTGAAATACAAGATACATTTTTCACTTCATGGTCTTGGCTCACATCCTCCCAACTTTTGTTAGAATTAATACATTCATTCAATCAATGAGTTGTCAATTTAGAAGTTTGTCTATCATTATCATGCGGGTTAAAGGTGATTGAAAAATGGTTTATAAGGGATCAAGATAGTAGTTCCAATTCATCTATTATACTGGATAATAATATCAATTTAAGGTTGTATGGATTGAATATTTCTTGTACCGTTTATTCTCCATCTCAATGATATTATATTTTGCTGATAAAAATAAATTTCTCAAATAGGAACTAATATTTATACTGACGATCTATTTAAAATCTAACCCTTCCAACAATATTATTTCTTTCTTAGACATAAACTTAGAGATTGAATTTTTAACTATATGTTTAAAGATCATCATTATCTATATATCAACCACACCTAATTGGTGTCATTGAGAAATACATTAAATATGGATTTTGTTTTATTTTCTCGCTGGGTTACAAAGTTCACTTCCGTTGATACATATAATTGCTTGAAATTTCGTAAATTATGAATTTCTTTTTAAATGAATGAGAAATGTTAACAAATTCTCTTTCTAACACTTTTTTTTTATAATTGAAAGAAATTTATTAAAAATCATAAATTCTGTGTGTTTTGTATTTCATTTAATGAGTGTCTTTCCTAATTTAATAATAGTAAAATTAAGATTTATGATTTTTTTATCTAATTAGAATATTAGTAAGAAATTGTTAGTGTGATTGCTTACATGTCTCCAAATTGAATATATCATCATGTAACTTTATAACCTGTGCATATGAATTGCTGTTACACACGTATTTTTCATACTTTAAGAAAAACTAATATTTAATATATAAATCAATCAATAAGTATGTAATTTTGCAACTGTGTTCGTGTCATCACAGAAAAGCATTATTTTAAAACATACATTATATGGTACGCACAGACAAGTACATTGAAACCCTAGCTATCTATCCTTAATAGATCATGGCATGCACCAATCAGGAAGCGTTATTCTCATATGCCCTACTTTGACCCATCTTAATTCTCTATATATATCTAGGTGTGAATGTGTGTGGCTGCATTCTTTGCCACAAAAAGACAAATTAAAACAAAGGGAATTAGAAAAAAAGTAAAAGGGGATAACGTGGATATATTATATTTTGGTAGTAAAATAGTTTAAGATATCTAGTTGGTATAATATAATTAATTAAATTAAAGTCAGCACATATAACGAGTCTCATGAATGATTTGTTTTATATATGGAGTCATCCTCTTCGGCAGATATTTAACAAGCCAAGGCAAGACAAAGTAGCTCATCACAAGGGTAACATAAAATTTATTTAGAAAGAAAAATACATTAAACTTTTTTAATAATCATATTATTGATATATAGTTAACTAATCTCTATTAGAAAAATAAATAACCGACCATCATATATTTATTCTCAATCACATCTTTTCAATCATAAAATTCAAATGAGATTTTGTTAAAAAGAAATTGAATTGATTTCTATTTAGATCAAGAATCGTTGGTTATTAAAAGTGCTTTTGATGGTAAATAAATTAAATTATGTAAAAGAAGGGTTAATTTGGTCATGAGTGGTGGCAAAAAGTTTGACCATGAAACCCTATTTGTCCCATGTGACTCTTGCAAAGTTCGAAAGTTCAACGATGCCACTTGTATAGTAGGCGGTGTCCGACCATTGCGGCTTCAACCCCTCTTTCACTTTCGCTGACATATTGTCTCAAACGTTGAAGTTGAATTCTTCCACTTATTAAATATTTTCTCAAGACTGAACATTAGTTAACTCTTATAATGCCTTTCTCTCGTTCTTTTCTTTTAGTGCAATTGGATTGGTCTACGTTTGACATTTTAATGTACGTGTGTATCCGTGTTGGCTACCTCGAGTTCTAATGAATAGTTATCATTTTAATTGTTAATTCTTTTCAAGAGTCAAATACTTCATGCAGGTCCCTCTCTATATTAACATAGGAAGAGGGCCTTGTTTGCGGACCCAACGCAGAAAGAGAGAAAGAAAGGAAAGTTATCTTTCAGAATATGGAGTTTGGTTCGGAAATATCTGGTCATGAAGTCAAGGACGAGAAGAGAAGTGAATCCAGTATTGGCGATGAAGAAGATCGTCGTGAACAAGAGATTGTTATGCAGGTGAAAATTAATTCTATGCTAATATCTAACTAAGTATATGATTATGAGCATCGAACTTCACTAAATATATATCGATTTCTTTCTTTCTATATGTTGAATTCATTCAAGATCCTGTGTATCTGGTTTTTGTGATTTGTTAGTCAAAAGGTTAAATAAAAATTAATCAAACTGTTCTGATCTCAATTTTTTTTTTTATCAACATCTGCAATCCATTCTTTTAGCACTCCGATAATCAAATTCAAATTAATTTCAAGGTAAAATTATCATCTACCCGTGTTGAATTCATCTATATTGTTTAAACAATCCGTTCAAACATTTATTTATTTATGCAATAGTTAAAAGTAATTTGATCATATATATATACAGCAAGGGTTCATGTACGTTTTTATGTTCTATTAGATCTACAAATAAAAACTAGCAATTTGTTGAAATTAGTGAATTGCGCATGCATAGCTAGCTAGTAGTAGATTGAATTTTTTTTTTTTTTTTTTGAGATTTTGGTAGTAGATTATAAATTCATTTTGTGATTGCTTGATATGCTAAATAAACACTGCATCATATATTCATTTATGATATGATTATTTGATTTTAATATTGATATATAATATTTATCATTATTTTTCTTTTTCACTTTATTTTTCTATTGACTATATTATTTTTCATAACTTCAACATGTGCATTTAAGGTTGCATTAAAGTAGTTTAATTACCTTATAAGAAATTCCAATAATACGAAAATATATATAATAGTAGAGATCTATTGGTATTTATTTTTTAAAAGATAAGATAGATTGAGTTTCTACATATTTTTTCTGCTTTTTTACATGACTTTCTCTATATTTCTTATCATATATACTCGATCGATCTACATGCAGCAAAGTGCTTATTCTTAACATATACACTAATAGTTAATAATTGTTTGCTTTAATGAAAATTTGGAAAGACTGTTGAAAGTAAAACACTTGTCATGCATATATCATTGACACGTTACCTTTTATTGGTTTACATAGATTCAAATGAAATATAATATTTAATCTGCGCCATTGATAAGAGTTGACTCGTGCATGTGCCAGGAAAGCTAGCGATGATATTATTGATATCCAAAATATAACAATTCATTGCACATGCATAACAGAAAGATTCTCATAAAAGAAAGGAAAAAATTACCAGTTTGTCATAGTTCTTCATCATTCCATACACTTCGCTCGCTATTTTATCCCGCTAGTTGAATTATAGTTTCTACTGGCATTAGAATTCAGTAATCCAAGATTTCTTCAATTATGAAGAATAAGAAACTATAGCCATTGGTAAAATTAAACCCTTCTTAGATACTCGCTTCCAAGGCGAAATGAAAAGTGACAAGAAAATTGCATTTGTATATGCATACTAACTTTTTATTGTAATTTTTTTTTTTTTTTATGTTTCAGGAGCCACCCCTCACTACTATCGAAAGATCTACCGTTGAGGCTGGACCAAATGCATCCCCGACCAAAAAGGAAGAGGTTAGATTTTTCAATAATAATTTTATTTTATTTTATCTTTTTCAATGGTCAGACTTTAGCTATAATAATTATAATTACAATGTACTCGTTTTGGTCTAACTAGAAGCGAGCTTCATTTACGGACATAATTGTTTGGGTTATATCTTATGAAAAGACAATCATATTGACCTTTCCATTGTTGAAAAAGAGTTTTTGTTTGATTTTTTCTTTTCTTTCTTTTGTTTACATCACTCGATATTTCTCATTTCATTTTCAAGGAGTGTAAATAAAAATGGTCATAAAAAGGAAAAGGGGAAAAAAAAAAAAACTGAAACAAACATTGTTGTATAGTGTATGATTTGTCTGATGAATGCATGGATGGTTGCAGGTTGACGAACTTGAAACTGCGAAAGCCGAAATGGGTGAAGTGATACAAGAAAATCAACGACTAAAGATGAGTCTGAACCGAATATTAAATGATTACCGTACACTGCAAATGCAATTCCACAGCATAGTTGAACAAGAGACAAAAGATTCTTCTGACAAAGTGAAAAATAATGATCATCAAGAAACAATAATAGAGGAATCAGATCTAGTTTCCCTCAGTCTTGGAAGACTTCCAAGAAGCAATGAGAAAGCTAAAGCCTCTAAACCTTTGAAAGATGAAGAAGATAAAGAAGGCTTGTCTCTTGGACTGGATTGCAAATTTGAAACATCGAAATCTGGAAGCAGCACTGAACATATGCCAAATGCAAGCCCTGATAATAGTGTTGAAGCACCGAAGGAAGAAGCTGGTGGGGAGAGTCCACCTAAGAAGGGACACAAGACAAATAGAGATGCCGGAGAGGATGAAGTTTCTCAGCAAAACCCTACAAAGAAAGCAAGAGTTTGTGTCAGAGCAAGATGTGACACCCCAACTGTAAGTATCATGTCTCTTATATATATCATGCTCATTAATTCCAAGCAACTTTTTTTTGTTTTTTGGTTATAAGTTGGTTAAGGATTACATTGAACAGTTTTGACTTTAATTAATTAATATATGAAAATGCTATTCTTTGACATAGTGATTTTATGAAACAGTTGAATGATGGATGTCAATGGAGGAAATATGGACAGAAGATTTCAAAGGGAAATCCTTGCCCTCGAGCTTACTATCGTTGCACAGTTGCACCATCATGCCCCGTAAGAAAGCAGGTATTTATCTATTGATGCGCACTTCAACAGTACTATTATGATTTATGTCTCTCTACTTTATGTCACATATAAATTATGATTTTGAAATCAATAATAATATTTTCACTATCTTCAGTTTATATATGGATATTTGGTCAACGTATAAATGAGAAAAGATAAGTGTAAGTAGAAATAGTGATATAAAAAGATATAAAGATAAATAGAATGAAATAATAAATGTTGAAAATGTGTATGATACATGTGAAAGTATTGCAGGTGAAAGATTGCATGGCATAAAAGAAATATTTTATTTCAAAATACAATTATATTTAACTTATTCTAAGTTAAAATAGGGTTCAACGATTCATATATAGAAAACGATTGATCCAATTAAAAAAAATATACTAACCATCTTAACATGCATAATTAATTCCACTAATTACTATTTAGATTGTTTACTTGGAGTAGGTTAGACAGCCCTTTCAAAATACAATTTATTTATATGGGTATCAAAAGATGTATATCACACATTCACACACTTTCTTTTGTTGTAACATAGAACAGTTAATATTGTACATTAACTCCACATATGCAACTTAACATTTCAGGTGCAAAGATGTTCACAAGACATGTCCATACTAATCACAACCTACGAAGGTAACCACAACCACCCTCTTCCTCTTTCAGCTACTGCCATGGCTTCCACCACTTCTGCAGCAGCTTCCATGCTATTATCCGGCTCATCAACCTCACACTCTGGATCAAGACCATCCACTTCTGCAGATCTTCATGGCATGAACTTCTTCCTATCAGATGGTTCCAAATCAAAGCAATACTACCTCTCCCATCCTGCACTCTCATCTTCACCTTCACACCCTACCATCACTCTTGATCTCACGTCTAATCCACCCTCTTCTTCACCACCCTTTGTTAAATTCACTTCAAACTCAAACTACAACTCACAAAGGTACCCTTCCACGAGCCTCAACTTCGGTTCAAACGAGTCCAATGCTACATCTTGGACCAATAACGGGTTCCTCAGCTACACCACACAACAACAACAACCATATAATAACAATAGGAACAATGTGAATTTCCTTAGCAACATAAACCTTGGAAGACAACAACAACAACAACCACAGCCAATGGAGAACATCCTCAACTCCTACATGCAAAGGAACAACAACAACAACAATATTCCAATCCCTCCACCACAACATTCTCTGCCAGACACCATAGCTGCAGCAACAAAAGTAATCACAGCAGACCCTAATTTTCAGTCAGCTTTGGCAGCAGCACTTACAACAATTATTGGCTCAGGAAGCACTAACCAAGGTGCTGTGGAAAATAATCTGACTCAGAAAATGAAATGGGGTGAGTTGTTTCCATCATCTTCTGCATTACCTTCGTCTTCTAAAGTGAGTGGCTGTGCATCAAGCTTCTTGAACAAATCACCCGCTAGTACACAGGCAGCAAGTTTGATGTTTCTTCAGCCACCTTTGCCACTTTCTAGCCCCAGAAGCGCTTCTGGGTCTCCCGGAGATAACAGAGACAAGAAAAATTAGTTATTGGGATATTCAAACACGTACAAGAGAGGTCATGTTTAAATCTTATGTTATTTGTTTAATTTTTACAGAATGGAAGATAGACACGTGATTTTAATATGACCTTATCATGTTAAAATTTGACTAGTTTAGGTAGTAGGTTTGGCTTGCTATTATGTAATTAAGATGGATAAGTAATTTTGAGAATGTACACATAAATAAAGAATGCTGGACGTAAAATTTCCATTGGTTTATTGGTGATGTTTATCACATTGTAGCTGGATTATGTCAAAGAGATAAGAAAAATTGTTTAATCTGTTGTTTAGCTTGTTACTTAAACTTCTGAGTTATTTTAGATACTTGCCCAAAAGTTATATAATTTATTTAAATTGAAAATGAAATAAAACAGAACATATATGACGTCCACACTTCCAAGCATAAACATTATTGTATGAACACAAACTTCACATATGTCAGTTGTTCAATTAAATCTTAATCCCATATTTGTTTTTTGAATAATTCGTATTGGGTGAATACTTCGCATAATTTGCTTAGTTATTGTTTCGGGTTAAGTGTAACACTCAATCCATGTTGATCAAAGTCAAATTCCTGGTAAAGGACTTTTTTACCATGTATATATACCAATACCATGAAATTTACAAGAAATTTAACTTATCTCAAACTCTTATAAATATAATTACTACTACTACTACTATTATTATTATTATTATTATTATTATTATTATTATTATTATTATTATTATTATTATTATTATTATTATATATATATATATATATGTAAATATTTAATATTTATATTGTTCCTGTGTTAGGATACACACTTCACTTATCCTTGTTGAAGCAAGTCTGATCCTGGGTCTCGGTCTTCTCGTTCCTATCCGGGTAGTCCGATGTGAGGGGGGGTGTGCCTGCAAAGACACTCCAACGCTCAAGTAAGTGTTCGGCGTAATAAATGTGGTAGTTGAAAGTTAGTTACGTACCTCGCTAGGGTCCTATTTATAGTGATTCTTATTGGGCCGCGATTAAGGACTAGGCCCCGAGAAATTAGGGGGCTAATCCTGTGCATTACATAAATTAACCTCTCCATAATTATCCTGGCGTAAATCCGTGACTTGGCCGAGCACACCGACACGTTCCGTTCAGATTGTGAGTGGTCGGTGGGCTCGAGTATTCGACCTGGTCGTCCACGAACTCGGGTATTCGGCCTAGTCGGCCATGAACTCGGGTATTCGGCCTAGTCAGCCATGAACTCGGGTATTCGGCTTAGTCGGCCACGAACTCGGGTATTCGGCCTAGTCAGCCACCATACGGTATACAACCCACGCAGCGTCGAGGATGGGAAAGACAAAGACGTTTTAATTGTATAGGGTTGTGGTTCTCGACGTGGAGTGGCAGATGTTGCTTCCGACCGCTAGTAGTAGTGTGCATGTTCCTAGTGTAGTCGGTTTTGCTAACCTCGGTGGTCGTGGCCGGTTTGAATTTCCTTGTGCCAAACGTCCTCCCTAATTGCTAAGCATGTTATGATGAGGTCAGTTGTCTCCGAGGAGAGGTTGCAGGGGGGGCTTAAGGAGGCTGAGGTGACGTTGAAGGAGGCATTGACCGTCAATGCAAAGGTCACCAAGTCGGCCGAAGAACTGAAGAGGGCAGCCGACACCCATAGGAGAGAGGCCGACGACTTGAAGTTGACGGTCCAGAAAATGAAAGTTGAGGCCACTGCTGCAGTTGCCGAGATTGCTCGGCTAAATGAGGCTGCTACCAAGTTCGAAGCCGAGGCCACCGAGAAAATTCTCGACCAGCACGATGCCGGCTTCCAACATGCTATGCTACAGGCCTTCTACTTTTGTGAGGTCCCGGCTGACTTCAATTTTGATGTTAGTCGGGATTTCTACGGTGGAAAGTTCATAAGTTACGCCGAGTTCCCTCAAGGTGCCCAGCCTGACGAAGAGGCCCCACCGGCAAGGGAGGAGGAGTCGATCATTGATGTGGTCGGCGATGGGAATCCGGAGGACTCGGCTGCGGTGTAAGAGGTTGACTCTCGTGGTAGTAGGTTAGGGTTAGGATTTTTCGCTTACTTGTAATCAGGCCATTAGTGCCTTTTGTGATCGACCATTGGCGTCGTGGACAAAGATGATTTTTTGTGTAAGTAGTCGTACTGATTGGCCATACTTTAATGGAATATTTTACTTTCCAATTTTTTGTCATATTCATTAAGGCCTAGTAATATAAACACAACTGAAAGGTATGCTCGGCCGAAGGGGGGTTAAATTCATGTTTGTCGCGGATTAATGCTTGGTGTAAGTTCGGCTCAGGAGTGCTCCGCCTAGGCGTGCTCGGCCTCGAAATGCTAGAGTACGTGCGAGTGCTCGGCTTGAGAGTGTTCGGCCGAAGTGTGCTCGGCCTCGGAGTCGGATCATGCGATTTGATACGCGGAAGTGTATTTGATCCGCGAGAGTGCTCGTCTTGAGAGTGTTCGGCCGAAGCGTGCTCGGCCTCGGAGTCAGATCATGCGATTTGATACGCGATGTATTTGATCCGTGAGAGTGCTCGGCTTGAGCGTGTTCGGCCAAAGCGTGCTCGGCCTCAGAGTCAGATCATGCGATTTGATACGCGAAGTGTATTTGATCCGCAAGAGTGCTCGGCTTGAGAGTGTTCGGCCGAAGCGTGCTCGGCCTTGGAGTCGGATCACGCGATTTGATACGCGGTGTATTTAATCCGCGAGAGTGCCCGGCTTGAGCCTGTTCGGACTAAGCGTGATCGGCCCTGGACTGTTGGGTCACGCGATTTGATGCGCGAAGTGTGTTGGAGCACGCGAGAGTGCTCATCTTAAGAGTGTTCGGCCGAAGCGTGCTCGGCCTCGGAGTCGGATCATGCGATTTGATACGCGAAGTGTATTTGATCCGCGAGAGTGCTCAGCTTGAGAGTGTTCGGCCGAAGCGTGCTCGGCCTCGGAGTCGAATCACGCGATTTGATACGCGGTGTATTTAATCCGCGAGAGTTCTCGGCTTGAGCGTGTTCGGCCTAAGTGTGGTCGGCCCCGGAATGTTGGGTCACGCGATTTGATGCGCGAAGTGTGTTGGAGCACGCGAGAGTGCTCGGGTTGAGAGTGTTCGGCCGAAGCGTGCTCGGCCTCGGAGTTGGGTCACGATTTGATGCGCGAAGTGTGTTGGAGCACGCGAGAGTGCTCATCTTGAGAGTGTTCGGCCGAACAGTGCTCAGCCTCGGAGTTAGATCATGCGATTTGATACGCGAAGTGTATTTGATCCGCGAGAGTGCTCGGCTCGAGCGTGTTCGGCCGAAGCGTGCTCGACCTCAGAGTCGGATCATGCGATTTGATACGCGAAGTGTATTTGATCCGCGAGAGTGCTCAGCTTGAGAGTGTTCGGCCGAAGCGTGCTCGGCCTCGGAGTCGAATCACGCGATTTGATACGCGGTGTATTTAATCCTCGAGAGTGCTCGGCTTGAGCGTGTTCGGCCTAAGTGTGGTCGGCCCCGGAATGTTGGGTCACGCGATTTGATGCGCGAAGTGTGTTGGAGCACGCGAGAGTGCTCGGGTTGAGAGTGTTCGGCCGAAGCGTGCTCGGCCTCGGAGTTGGGTCACGTGATTTGATGCGCGAAGTGTGTTGGAGCACGCGAGAGTGCTCGTCTTGAGAGTGTTCGGCCGAAGCGTGCTCGGCCTCGGCGCGTGTCGTAGTGCTCGGCCTAGGTACATCCTTAGCCGAGGAGGGTACTCAGGAAGGAAATCTGTCTGGCGCGAGTGCGGTTTGAGTGGTCGGCCGAGGGTTCTCAGCGTAAACGCGTGTCGTAGTGCTCGGCCTAGGTACATCCTTAGTCGAGGAGGGTACTCGGGAGGGAAACCTGTCGGGCTCGAATGTACGTTTTGAGTGATCGGCCGATGATTGCTCGGCGTCGGCGCATGTTCGTGCGTAGTGCTCGGCCTAGGTACATCCTTAGCCGAGGAGGGTACTCGGGAGGGAAACCTGTCGGGCTCGAGCGCACTTTTTGAGTGATCGGCCGAGTATTGCTCGGCATCGGCATATGTGCGTAATGCTCGGCCTAGGTACATCCTTAGTCGAGGAGGGTACTCGGGAGGGAAACCTATCGGGCTCGAGCGCACTTTTTGAGTGATCGACCGAGGATTGCTTGGCATCGGCGTATGTGCGTAATGCTTGGCCTAGGTACATCCTTAGCCGAGGAGGTTACTCGGGACGGAAACCTGTCGGGCTCGAGGGCAGTTTTTGAGTGATCAGTCGAGGATTGCTCGGCATCGACGTGTGCGTTATTCGAGATTGGACCTGCATGAGCGCGACCTAAACGTATATATATATATATATATATATATATATATATATATATATATATATATTAAAATAAGGAACGGCATGACAAATATTGAAAAATGTCTTGTATACATTGTGTAACGTGGTCCTCTCGGGGGATGAGCATTTGAGGGCTCAGCATTCGCCTTTCTCATCGGGTCTCGGCCAGGTTCTTTTCGTCCATATCCCTCCTCGGCTCTGGCCTGATTTCTAGTCTCCGCCAATTCTTCCATATGCATGTACTTCTTGGCTCGGCTTCGGAGATCGTTCATATCACCGGGCAGTTTCTTACACAAGCTATTCACAAATGGCCCCGGCCTGAGGGCAGTGCTCAGCCGATCCATTACCACGGCTGGGTTAAGGTCGCCGATCTCCATGGCGATCTTGTTGAATCGGTCCATGAAGCTTCTCAAACTTTCCTTCTTCTCCTGACGAACCCCCGCCAATGCTAGTGAGGTCGTCCTGTACGGTTTTCTCGTTGCGAACTGAAGAGCGAATTGGGACGACAGCTCGCTAAAGGAGTCAATGGAAGCGCTCGGCAATCGCGTGAACCAGCTCAGAGCCCTCCCTTTCAACGATGTGGGGAATATCCAGCACAAGGCCGAGTCATCTTGAGTAGAGAGGGTCGCTTGTGTCAGAAAAATGTTCAAGTGCTCCTCGGGGTCGGTGGACCCGTCATAGTTCTCGATCAGCATGCTCTTCCAATGGTCTAACAGGGTTGCCTCCATTATCCTTCGGGAGAAGGGGTGTCTCAACCAGTGGGTGGTGGTGTCAATCTTGCCACCAATCAAAGAAGTAACCGGTGTTCGGGTTACATGGTCGGTGGGGGCATGATAGGCCGACTCCTTTGGGAGTGTGGGAGTTGATGGCACGTAGGTTTGGTTCAGACTTCGGAGCTCGGCGTTTTGTCGGTGCAGTTCGGCCAACTCCCTAGCATCGACTTCTCTCTGTCTTCGGAAGGCTGCCACTTCCTAGCGCAATGCGCGCAAGTCATCGTGGAGGTCGGGCTGGGCTCTGTCGGCGTTCGGCCGGACCTCTTGTATCACATGCTCCAGTTGTGTCTGAGGCATTCTGTATGGGTATCGTTCTTGGCCGGTCATGACGGGATTGTTCTCGGGGTTGGGGATCAGTTGAGTCGATGTCGATGGTCCTTTGCGTGTTACTACCATATCTCGGTCTCAGTTGTAGAGTTAAAAGGGGCTGAAAACGTCTCTTCGGCCCCACGATGGGCGCCAAATGTTCCTGTGTTAGGATACACACTTCACTTATCCTTGTTGTAGCAAGTCTGATCCTGGGTCTCGGTCTTCTCGTTCCTATCCGGGTAGTCCGATGTGAGGGGGGGTGTGCCTGTAAAGACACTCCAATGCTCAAGTAAGTGCTCGGCGTAATAAATGTGGTAGTTGAAAGTTAGTTACGTACCTCGCTAGGGTCCTATTTATAGTGATTCTTATTGGGCCGCGATTAAGGACTGGGCCCCGGGAAATTAGGGGGCTAATCCTGTGCATTACATAAATTAACCTCTCCATAATTATCCTGGCGTAAATTCGTGACTTGGCCGAGCACACCGACACGTTCCGTTCAGATTGTGAGTGGTCGGTGGGCTCGGGTATTCGACCTGGTCATCCACGAACTCGGGTAAGTCGGCCACGAACTCGGGTATTCGGCCTAGTCGGCCACGAACTCGGGTATTCGGCCTAGTCAGCCACCATACGGTATATATATCATTATTAATTTGATAGAATTTTTATTGACTTGAGTATTAGAGTATCTTTTATCAATACTTAATCATTTTTCAAATGTCAACCTTACTAGATAATCAATTGAATTTAGAGGATCTCAAACCCCAATCTAATTTTTATTTTATTTTTTGGTAATTATATTATTAATAGACTTCATTAATGTCTTTAATGAAAAACTTGATTAGTCACCTAAGTGAGGTTTTATCTTTCAATCACATTTTTTTTTCACACATAGAACTTGGTGTACTTGAAGCACAACATCAACATCCAACAAACTTCAATCTAATGATAATGGTCTAGCTTAAACATGTCATATGTGACGTAATTAGTAGACTAGAACGAGTCATTCCCAATCTGGAACGGGCCGTTCCAAAAGTGGTCGTTGTGAGTAAAACTCAACTCTAGAACGGACCGTTCTAGATGTGAAGTTTTACACATGATAAGTGAGTATAGAACAGGCCGTTCCGGATCCGAAACAGACCGTTCTGGCCACTCTTGAACTTCTATAAATAGGACTTGTGGGCAGTTGAGGAGAAGGAGAGGTTTTAGAGAGAAGTTCTAGGGAAAAGGACTCTGGACTAGAAAACTTGTTTTTGGAGGATTGAAGTTCAAGAGTCAAGCTTTGGAGGATATTTCTTCTTTTTCTCTTTCTTCTTCTTCTTCTCAGATTCTTGGCTTTTTAGAGCCAATCTTCAGGTGAGGGAAGCTAGAATGTAAGTTGTTTAATTTCAGGGGAGTTTAGGAACTCCATTGATGTATGAATTTTGAGAAGTGGTTGAATTAAAGAAATTCCTCATTTTTTGGGTTTTTGGGAAGAATGGGGTTTTGATAATTTTGATGTGTTGATTCGTTGCTTGTTGAATCTGAGCTTATTTTTTAGTTGTATGAAGCTTATATGTTGCGTAATTGATGGAATTAAGTTTTTTACATGTTGTTAAAGTTATTAAAGTTGTATAGTTGTATAGTTGAATAGAAAGTTGTCAAGTTGGTATGTAATGTCTATTGTTGAAAGTTGCTTTTAAGTTGTAAGTTGCCTTACAGTTGCTTATTGTTGTAAGATGTCTATTTTTGTATTGTTGTAAAGTTGCTTATTGTTGTAAGATGTTATTGTTGCATTATTGTAAAGTTGAAAAGTTAGGGACATATGGTGAAGATATATGTCCTATGTTGAGATACAAAGTACTAAGGTGATACGTTGAAAGTTGTTTTAATGTTGAATCCATTAGTACTGTGTGGACGATGTGGAAGTAGTCGATCCATATCATGGTTGAATGACCAAATTGAGTAAGGTATCTAGTTAGAGATGTAGTCTTTGACTAGGTACTGGAGGGTGCATGGTACTTGGAGGGTAGTGGGTGGACTAAGCCCATATGTGGATTGGTTATGCAGACCAAGGCTGTGGTAGGTTATACCCAAACCCTTCTGCCCTAATAGTAGTACTAGACCTCCGAATCTAAGTGACACACCTAAGCAATCGCCTATTGTTGTCTATACCTGGTTCTCTTCGAAGTTCCTAACGATGTCCTATACCTGACCTGGTTAAGATAGGTCAAACGTTGGATTCGGTAGGGTTTATGCCACCTAGACTGCTCAACCTCAGTTGTTGGAGATCTCCTAGTTGTATATGCGTGACGACGCATTAAATTTTAAGTTGTATATTGTTGTTGTTGTTGTATTAAAGTTGCTTCTAAGTTATATGAATGAGTTGGGTTTTTTATGTTGAACTGTGTGGTTATGTTGTGATGATGATTGGATGAATGAGTAGTATAGTATTTCCCTATACTTGTATGGTTGTTTATTGAACTCTAGCTTACCCTTATGTTTCCATGTGGATAGACTGCCATGATCATACTGTGTATGGCAGCAGATCAAGACTAGGTTGAAGTTGTTGGTTGCGTCCGCTGCTAGAAGTAGAATTTTTGGTTTCTAGTGTCAGAATTACCACCTTGGGTAACAGTTGTTGTGCTTGACCAGCACTAGGAGATATTAGTTTTGGATAATTGTATAAATACCTTATATTTAAAAACTCAATTATTCTTATATATTTTTCATGTTTTTGTATTTATGAGTTATCCAATTTTATTATTTATCTTAGTTCAGTATTAATAGTGCGATTCTACTAAGTGTAGGAACCACGGTGGGTCGTTACATCATCTTGGTCTAACTTGAAATCAATCATTTGGTATCATCTATAAAAAACCTAGTAAATCTAATTCTCACCCAACATGGCTAAAAAAAGGAGACAAGCAACTAAGGATGTACATTGATAATGGCTTATAAAAGCCATTTTCTATTGATTGATTTAGAATATATATTATATATGATTTTAGGTAGGTTTTTTGGAGGCAAAAGTTCGCCTAAATCACAATAGGCATTGAGTATTATTATAACTTAAGTGTTCAAACTCGAACAAATTCTCAACCCATAAAGATGAGAGGGAAGCAACCACACTATAAAAATAATCCCTTATTTCTTAGATGTCAATTATAGGACCATTAACTTATAACTTGATGATCTGACCATTGGTAAAAAAAGCAATAATCACAAATATTGATGTGCGCAAAGTCTTTGTGGGTGATGGAAGTCTTTTTTTTTTATATCTACAAAGAAAGAGAGAAATATTAAATTAGCATTGTACAACGGTACCAAGAATCTATATACAACTAAAGATACAATAATAGTCCAACAATCATGTACTTAAACACTTGATAGAGTAGGTTACTTTCTATTTATGATTTAAAGTAAAATGAATTGAAATTAACTAGTCAATCACCTCGCTGCTATATTAACACCCAAAACTAAAGAAAATGAATATATATATATATACTTCTCCCCAATTCCTACCAATATTAAGGCAAAAAATTCTAGTGTTGGTTTGAAGCATGTATAACCCATTCGTAATTCTTTTATGACTAAATTTACTACAACTAGGTAGAATTGAGCTCTACTTCAAATTGATAATTTTTTGTGTATTTATTACCTACTATCCTTTATTTTCCATCTTTAAGCTTTGCCTAAAAATCCCTCCTTGTATGTTATCCATAAGTAGATGTCCCGACATGTTTCACCCATTTTAGAGCAAGCGAATTCATACTACTTTGACATTTGTAGAATTGTCCATGGTGGCGAACCATAGTTGCAGATACAAACCAACTCACTAATACCCTTCACCATAACTCTGGATTTGAAGCACTTTAATAGGAAAACCTCTCATCCTCCCATTTTCCATAACTTGAAACTGTTGTTCAAAGAGAAAGATGTTATTAAGTAAATACAAGCCCAGATTAAAGGACCATTATGAAAAAAATACTAAAACAATTGGTTTTTGATTTTAGCCAACATTGAGAAGTGATGAGTCATTATTTTCCCCTATTTTCTTACCTTTCTGTACTTATTTTAATCGCTGATTTGTGCTTAATTGTTTATATTCTGCATTGTTTTCTATTTGGGCTTTAATTGGACCAGTAATTCATATTTTAACTAATTTGAATTTTCTGAATCTAATTATTCTAATTTTTATTTTCAGGGCAGTTTAATAATTATCTGGGCTTGAAATTAATTTCTGGACTTCAAGTGGAACTGCCACGTCATCTGCCATGTTACTGCTGCACCATTTTCCACCTCAGCATTCATCTTTTGTTTTTGGTCTATTTTATTGTTTTTGAGTCAGACTTGTAATTGTTTGGGGCCCAATTTCATTTTAGGTCATTTAGGTCTAGGTTAGGGCTGACTTGGCAGCTACTAACATGAGAGGTTGATGTGACTACGTAGCTGCTCTCTTCTCATTCATTATTCATTTACGTTTTGGCTTCCCGTTGGTTCTGGGTTCTTTGTTCTTTTACGTTTTTCTCTCTGAGCTGCCATTTTCATTTTCGTTTTGCTCTTTGAACATTTGAAGAATACAGATTACTCATTTCGTTTTCCTTCTCTGCCTTGCATTTTCGTTTTCCTTCTCTGCCTTGCATTTTTGTTTTTGTTTCTGTTCTATTTTAATGGAAGGCTAAAAACCCCTGGGTTGGCTTCTTGTTGCGGATTGTAATCTCTGTTTGAGGTTCGGTTATGGTTGTATATCTTTGTTCTGCTTTGTCTTCTTCATTTAACCTTTGTATCAATGTGTCCATGCTTAATGGGCTGTGCTCAATGCCACACTTGCTTAATCTGTGAAGAGGTTGATGTTGTATACGTTTGCTTAATTCGTGTAGGGAAATCTTGAGTTAATCTTCGCTTAGTTGGTTAACTCGGATGGAACAAGGATTAAGTGGTTAATAGAGTAATCTTTTGAGAACCAGGGATAAAAGAGTTGCAATCTAAACAAGGAGCTGATCTATTTTACTTGCTGTGTTATCTGCGTTTATTGTGTTACAAACTGAAAATTCTGAACCAAAACCCCCCCTCCGTGTGTTTAAGTCTTTAGCAGTAAAAGACGGTCCATGGGAGACGACCTAGGAGTCACTTCCTAGTACTACATTTAATTGCATTTATTTGACTGGATACGGCTTCGATCAAGAAGTAAACATTATTTCATCCAACAACTTGTTCTTGTCGAATTGCTCCCTTTTAAACATGCAAACAATTTTGTGTTTCCATATGCACTAGGATATTGAGCACCACACTACCTTCCACTTAGTTGATTCAACCTTAAAACCAAGGACATCAAAAACTTGTTCAAAGTGAATACTGGGATTTTCAAGTAATACTATTGAAGTTCTAACCTACTCAAACCACTTTTTCCAAATACCATTAACTTCTTTACATGTAAATAGGATGTGAGACACCAATGATTAAGAATGACAAAAGGGACATAAATTATCATCTAGTTGCTTACCTACTTGTCTTTTTATTAAATTTGTTATCATTGGTAAGCTATCATTATACATCTTCCACAGGAAGATTAAAGTCTTAGGAAGGACATTAAGGTTCCAAATTTGTGCAAATTTACTATTTATTTAGGCCTAGTATTGCTCATACTATCATACCTTATATGTTGTATTAATTGAAAATTTCCCATTATTGTACCAGCTAACTTGAACCATTTATCCTCCACACCATGGTCCATTTTCACATCTGATAGTAACTGTTGCAAGGTTTTCATCTGACTTCATTCCCACTCAAACCATTTTCTACGCTATTTGAGATCCCAAACCTATAAATCATCCACCCACCTACCCATATTAGTTATTTGCTCACATTGTTGTTCTCAATTTAAATATAATCTTTATAAAGCCACTACTATACATTCACCCCCAACCCATGTATCCAACCAAAACCTGGTTTGATATTCCCCATTCCTACTCTTCAAGACACCATCTTATCAAACCACTTAAGCTAGCATTCAACCCCACACATTTTCCTCAAGTCTCTCCACCACAAGGAAGAGGTAACACATATAACCTCTACTAAGTTGTGCCAACCTCCATACTTAGACTTTAGTACTTTCCCCCACAGGCTTTCTTTTTGATAAAAAAGACTCCATCTTAAATTTTCTAAGAGATCATTATTGGCGAAATTAGTATCTTTAACCCTTAATTAAGTCCTCATGGCTTTTCGGTCAACAAATCTTGTCCCACCTAACCAATGCAATTTTTTTTTTCATTAGAACCCCACAAAGAGCTCCTCTAAATGCTTGTGATCTAGTTAACCATTATTTTAGGCATCATGTACATAGACAAATAAAACAAGGGAGAAGATGATATAAGACATAATTTATAAGGAAAATCCTACCAACCAAAGAGAGCACCTTATTTTTTCATAAGTATAATTTGTTTCTTGAACTTTCTTATGATTGTTTTGCATGTGATTTCCTTTCTAGGGGTGGCTCCAATCACTACAAGAAAATGACGATTTTGCGATGGTTATATGGCCTACATTGCGACGGTTAGAACTGCCGCAAAGACAACATTGCGACGGTTTGGGAACCGTCGCAGAATTGTCCGTCACCAGGCAATTTTGCGACGGTTATCAGAACCGTTGCACAAACCGTCGCAAACTTGGAATTGCGACCCTTTCATCAAGGGTCGCACCAACTGCCTCGATATTAACATTGCGACCCTTTCATCAACTGTCGCATCAACTGTCTCTAAATTAATATTACGATTCTTTTTTTATCCGTCGAAAATTATAATTTTTTTTAATTTTAATAAATTTATTAATGTAACAATCCTCATATTTGGCCTCTCAAGCGTTCTGTTTCACAATATTTCACTATTTAACGTGTTTTATCCTTACTTGTACAATTTCTGGGAAACTTCCCAGAAGGTCACCCATCCCTGTACTACTCCAGGTCAAGCACGCTTAACTGTGAAGTTTTGATGAGTAGGCTACCGAAATGTATATGTATGTTGTCAGTATAACTTGTACAAATTAATTCATTTAAGTTATCCTCAAATATACAATCTCATATTTGTACTATAATAATAATATATAATAATTTTATATTATGAATAATAATAATAATAATAATAATAATATATTTAGTTATTCTTTATTTATATGTACTTACTTTTATAATTAACATCTACTTATTTATATTTAAAATTATAATTTAAATTATTTAATTTTATAATTTATAATGATAATATAATTTATAAAATTATAAATATTTATTTATTACATACTTATAAATTTAATTTTAATATTTTAAATAATTATTAATTAATTTAATATATTTATTTACCTTAAATCAAACATATAAAATTCAAAAAAATGTATTTATCCTTGTTTTATTTTTTAATTATCAACTATTAATAAAATACTAACTTAAAAGCTTATCTAATTATATATAATATTCTCATATCAAATTTAAAAGCAGATATTAGTTATACAAAAATATTAAGATCATATAGTAAATTGTCAATAAGATTTTAGTTAAATAATTTAAAATAATTAATGTTTCAATTATATTGTTAATTAGAAAATAATTTATTCCAAAACTAATTAATTTTTTTATATTAATTATTAGTAAAATTTAATAACTTTTAAATTAACAATTAATTGGATCGATGAAATTCAACGCACACCATGAGTTATTGAGCGGAATAACTTTACCAAAAGTTATTTTGTAAGTTATCTTAAATCAAACATATAATATTAAAAAAATGTATTTATCCTTGTTTTATTTTTTAATTATCAACCATTAATAAAATACTAACTTAAAATCTTATCTAATTATATCATAATATTTTCATATCAAATTTAAAACCAGTTTTTACATTTTCGACAAATATAAATTTTTCTGAAATATTCCATCAATAATATAGTTTTTCCTACAAAAATTTTCTCATTAAAAATATAAATTTTCTGACAGATTGAATTTAATTTTATAAGAAATCATCTTCGATTAATATAACATTCTGTATATATGATTTAAGAGTAAAAGATTTTCAATTTAACGGTTGAATTTACAAATTCACATTTAATATAAAGTTATTGAGCGGTGTAACACTTAGTAAAATTTACACCGATGTAATTATAACCCCCCTCATATATATATATATATATATATATATTAAATGTGACTTTTACTAAGTATTACACTGCTCAATAACTTTATATTAAATGTAAATTTGGTAAATCCAACTGTTAGATTGAAAGTTCATATCTCTCATAAATTATATATGCAAAACTTTATATTAATCCAAGATAATTTGATACTTCATTATTATAAAACAAAATTGATGTAATATATTCATTTCAAAATACACTAAAATATAAACACTTTGATTACCTTTCAGTTGTTCAATTTTAACAAAATTTGATATACACTTATAAAGTGATATGAACTTTCAATTTAACGGTTGGATTTACAAAATTTACATTTAATATAAAGTTATTGAGCGTCATAATACTTAGTGAAAGTTACACCGGTATAATTATAACCCCCTATATTATATATATATATATATATATATATATATATATATATATATATATATATATATATATATATAGGGACGGATGCACGTTTGGAATAGTGGGGCACTTGCCCCCACTACTATTTGACAGATACATAATTTTTTATCTAAAAAGTAATATATTTTAAAAAATACAAATTATATTCTAATAAAATAAAATATAGATTCTGAAAAAAATATTTATTTATTTGATATCTGTCAAATTTTTGAAAGAAATTAATTCTCATGTGATAAAATTTTTTTCTTAAATAATGAATTAATTTTTAAAAAAGTTTAATTATAATATATATTGATATATATATATATATATATATATATATATATATATGTCTTAATACTCACATATATAATGTAATATATTAAAATAAATAATTTTTTGATAAAATAAAATTTGTCCATGCATGTTTATCTTTTGTTTTTTTTATTTATTTATTGTATATGTTGATTGGAAAAATCAAAATAGTAAAATTGTATATATTAATTAAAAAAAATTAAAATAAGAAAAATCTGAAGATTTATGTTCCATTTAGAATTGTTATTATAAGATATATTTTAAAATAAATTATCATTTTAAAATATATATTATATATTAAAAACATATTTATATCATAAATAAATTAAACTGAATTTTTATAAAATTTAACATATTTATTTTTATATTTTTAATAGTGTTATAAAGATAGAATTTAAAATAAAATTTATAAAATTTAACATTGTAAATTATTCAATAATATGTGATCTGATAACTCAAAAATTAAGTTATAAAATGATAATTATACTTATTTATATACTCTAACACATCTTACATACAAGATAAATTCATAAGTTTGTTGAAAGATAAATTTATATTTTAGTCACGATTTTGAAATTATATAAAGAAAAAAAAATCGTGTACCTCATGTTAAAGGAAGTATATATAAAATTGTTAATAAAATATAAGTTTATTAAGATAATATACATAATACTTCAAAAAAAAATTAATTTTAATAAAAAAAATTGTCTTGTAGATTGCGACGGTTTATAGTAAACCGTCGCAATGCTGAAAATTTTGCGACGGTTTATGACTAACTGTCGCAATATTAAAAAAATTTGCGACGGTTTATGATTAACTGTCACAATCTTCAACAAATTTTGCGACGGTTTATCATAATCCGTCGCAATGTTCAACAAATTTTGCAACGGTTTACGATAAACCGTCGCAATGTTGAACAAATTTTGCGACGATTTATCATAAACCGTCGCAATGTTCTACAAATTTTGCGACGGTTTATGATAAACCGTCGCAATGTTGAACAATTTTGTGACGGTTTTGAAAAACTGTCGTATGAAGGGTCGCAATATCAAAGCGACGACGATTTCTAGATAACCGTCGCAATTTGTCCGTCGCAATTTATCATTTTCCTTGTAGTGAATAGGCATACCACGATACATAAATGGTAGGAGTATCACTCTACAATTCATAATATGAGCATAATTCTCCAAAAAGTTCCTTAACACACTCACTCCACCAAGTTTGCTCTTAAAAAAATTGACCTTGAGGCTTGATATCAACTCGAAGCATCTAAGGATGCTTTTAATGACTAAAACAATGTTGAGTTTGTTGGTCCCTACGGTTAGAATCTAGAAGGGGGGGTTGAATAGATTCTATGTTATTTTTCCTTTTCTTCTTTGCTTTCTAAATCTTTACCAAACAAATCTTGATTTAAAACAAACCTTTAAACATAAAAAGTAATTCAGAGTTATATATGCACAGCTTATCCAACAAGATTTGAATAACACAATTAATACAAGATATGTAAAGATTGAATTTATCAATTACCAAGAATCTTTAAAGTTCAGTTTCTGCAGATAATGTTTTTCTTCATACAACATTAATCAAGAAACTTATACAGAATGTAAAGAGTGTAAGAGTTAAGAAAATCATGCACCAAGATATATACTGGTTCAGCCATCCAAAGGCCTACATCCAGTTTCAGATTTAGATACACCTCTAAATCCAGTCAAATCCACTATTGATATTCTTTACATGCACCCTGCACAAGCAATATCCAATCAATGAATTTAACAAGCAAATCTTGACATCTACAAGATTAACAAACCATTTCTTGACTCCACAAGAAACATATAACCCAAGAATATTGATCCCACAATATCCTACTTGAGAAAAACCTATCTCAAGATTTCTCTTTACACAACTCTTCCAGAGATTCTCTAATCTCAAGAGTTAAAACCATTCAAACAATAAAAGATCAGAAACGAGTACACCTGTTCGTGTAGATATGATCTTCAACAATGTAAACCAGTTTAGAATGAATTTTCTATATGAACTTCATCTTCTTGAATTGATCTTGCACACTTCTTTTTCCAAAAGTTGATTTTCAGCAGATATGTTCTTTCTTTCTTTTTCAGAAAATCTTTTTCTCTTTTGCAGTAATGTGTATTCTAAAAAAAGTCTCTCTTGTTCGTGTAAGTATTTCTCTTCTTTCCGTGTGTGAAAATTCTCTTTTAAAAGCTTCAGTTTTAATCTTATTTAAAGATAATTTTCATGTGCAAGGAAACAGTTATTTCAGTTATATTCATAACGGAGATAATCTATTACCTGTGATGGTAATCTATTACCACGAGTTAGAATAACTGAACTAATTGTTTCAGCTCCTGTTTTAATCTATTACCTAACATGGTAACCGATTAACACGATGCCAAAATAACACAAAACTCACATTTGGAACAGAGGTAATCGATTACTTTACAGAGGTAATCGATTAACACGATCCTTTTTCCTCTTGAAATCATCAGAATCAGTTTGGTAATCTATTACCACACATGGTAATCGATTATTCCAGTATCAATCAGTTTTTCAACATGAGTCAGGTAATCTATTACCAGTTCAGGTAATCTATTCCTTAACTCAGAAAATTTCTGATGTTTTCAAGTTTTCATTTAAAGTCTCAAACACTCAGTAAATTAATACTTCATGTTCTCAACAATGAATGAAATAAGAAAAATGAGTATTATGATATTTTCACCTTCATGTTAATTACTAATTTTTAACACATAACAAACAAACACATACAAGCCTAATCTTTTAAACAATCAATACATTATCCTTTTGACATAGGCTTAAAATAAAAAGCAACAAGAGCAAAACATCAAAACTAAAACTTCTAGGGAACATCTTCCAGATGTAGATTCTTCAATCTTCAACAATCTCCCCCTTTTTGGTTTTGATGAGCCAAACTCTTCATGTTGACTTTCACGATCATCATGTTGTTTTGTTTCACTTGTTTGTTTGAAATTTGAACTTGAATTTGAACCTGCATATGTCTAGAACAAAAACTTCCATACAAAGCATTATGCAGTTCTATTTCCATTTCTTTCTTATACAATACATAAACAACCATATAAACATTTAATCAGTTTCTCATGAATTTCTCCCCCTGTTTGGCTTAACCAAACCAAAAAAAAACAGAGTAAACAGAGAAATAACATGATACTTATGCAACAAAAACAACAAGCACTTAATAAGACTTTCATCATATAAGCATTAAAAATGTTCAGAAGCATACAAATACTACAACTATTACAAACTTTAAGTCTGAAATATAAATCAAAGTATTTATGCAGAACAAATTAAAATGCAGTGCCTAAAATGTAATGCATAACTAAAGTTCTTCAGGGTAGGGTATGTTCATCGCATCCAGTCGTTCAGATATAGATTCAAAACAAGCCTTCAGCTCTTGATAATCTCTTCTCTGAGTTTCTCTGATGTCATCTAGCTTTGCCAGAACAGATAGCTCAAAAGTAGAAAGAGGCTTGGGCTCTTCAGCACCTTCCTCTTCTTCAGTTTGAACTTCAGGTTGAGACGGCTCTGTAGTCTCAGCAGTAGGAACATCTTCCTTTGCTATCCAACCAGCATCTGTTTTTACTAGCTTCATCATTTTCAGAGCTCTATCCTTGATATCATGAACATCTCTGGTGACCTCTCTTGCTTCACCAGTTAAGGGAACTTTATAGAACACCAATACCTTGCTTATGAACACAGCATATGGACACTTGCAGTCCATTAACCTCCTTGTCTTTAGCATTATGTCTTCTACCACATATACCCAATCAACTTGAATGTTGTTCTTAAAAGCTGCGAGCAGTGCCATATCTTCTTCACTGATTTGTGCGTGATTGCTCCCCCTTGCTGCCAGAATCCAGACAATTACATAATGTAGGAGTCTATCTTCCATTCGTAGACCTCCAGCATTATATGTAATTTTCCTCTTTTCTTTTCTTTTGTATTCTTTATTAGCCTCCCAGGCTGAAACATCCCTCAGCATACTCATAAAAAACGTATCTTTATCTATTGAGAAATTTTTCATCTTTAATTCATTGAAGGTAGGTTTAATACCATTTCTGGTTAATCCACCAATCTTCAAAAATACATCAGCAGATAGAGTAACTTTTATTCCTTTAACTTCTGAAACCAAAGCACCATTTTCATCTCTTCCCAAATTTGAGTAAAAGACCCTAACAAGATCAGGGTAGTACAGTCCACTTAACCCAACAAATTTGCTAACTCCTTGACTAGATAACAGAGTAGGAAATGTAAAACCTTGCTCTATAAGCCAAGACGAGTAGAGTACCTTTGGAGCCACAATGTCTTTGCAAGCAAAAGACTCATTGAAAGTTTCCTCTTGAGACTTCCTTGTGAACCACGAATAAGAATATTCTTCTTCAGGTTCTGGACGAGAGGACTCTTGTTTCTTCTTTTTAGATGTACCTTGACCTTGAGTAGTAGGACGAGGGTAATCTCTGTTGGCTATGTGCTTTACACGCTTTCCTTTGCCAAGACTTTCCATGAATGGGGCTTAGGGTTAGGTTTTGAAATAGATTTTGAGATAGAAAAGGGAACCAGGGGTTTCGTTCGTTTTAGTTTGAAGTAAAAATGGAGAGAGTTTTGAATTAATTTGAATTCGAAACAGATTTAAAGAGGGTTTTTGAGTACAAAAAAAACAGGGGTTTGCGTCAGGTAATCGATTAACCCAGTTGGTAATCGATTATCTCGCAACTGAAACAGGGTAATTATGCAAGTGAGTGAGTGGTAATCGATTAACCCGATAGGTAATCGATTATCACAGTGAAATGTGTGCAGATACAGGGCATACTGTGTTTTGTGTGATTTCCTATTATGAGTGCACATACATCAAGTTTAAACCTATAAGTGCTTAGCAATTTCATGCATATTCACACAATCATACTTTAATTATGAGATTTAGGATAGATTGGACTCACTAATGATACCAAGATTGGTTCTTAGCTTGAAAAATCTTTCCTTTGGTAGAGGCTTTGTAAAGATGTCAGCAAGTTGATCTTCTGACATTATGAATTTGATGTCACAGTCTCCTTTCTCTACATGATCTCTGATAAAGTGATGTCTAACTTCAATGTGCTTAGTTCTTGAGTGTAGAATAGGATTCCTTGAAATGTTAATTGCACTTGTGTTGTCACACTTCAGTGGTATGTGATCAATCTTCAATCCAAAGTCTTGAAGTTGATGTTTAAACCAAATTGACTGAGCACAGCAGCTTCCAGCAGCTATATACTCAGCTTCAGCAGTTGAGAGTGCTACACAAGCTTGTTTCTTGCTCTGCCACGATATGAGACATTCTCCAAACGTGTGGCACGTTCCACTTGTACTTTTCCTATCCAATTTACAACCAGCAAAATCGGAGTCAGAGTAACCAGTTAAAGATGGAGAAGTACCTTTAGGATACCACAATCCAACATTGATTGTGCCTTTCAAATACTTCAGTATTTTCTTTACAGCCTTCAGATGTGATTCCTTTGGTTTTGATTGGAATCTAGCACATACACATACACTGTACATGATGTCAGGTCTGCTAGCTGTTAGATACAGAAGAGATCCAATGATCCCTCTATACATTGATTCTTCAACATCTTTTCCTGCAATATCACTATCTAGATAACAATTAGTAGACATAGGAGTATTTGATATCTTACAATTCTCCATATCAAATTTCTTTAACAGTTCTTTGCTATATTTAGTTTGATGTAGAAAAATTCCATTTTCCATTTGTTTGACTTGTAGTCCTAGGAAGAAGCTTAATTCTCCCATCATAGACATATCAAACTCCTTCTGCATATTGGAAACAAATTCTCCACAAAGAGATTGGTTAGTTGATCCAAATATTATATCATCAACATAAATCTGAATCAGCAGAATATCTTTTGATTTTCTCTTTATGAAAAGAGTTTTATCAACATTACCTCTTTGAAAGTCATGAGTTAGTAGAAACTTACTTAGCCTTTCATACCATTTCCTTGGAGCTTGTTTCAGTCCATACAAAGCTTTCTTGAGCTTGTAAACATGCTTAGGTAATTTGCAGTCAACAAAACCAGGTGGTTGAGCTACATAAACTTCTTCATCAATTAGACCATTTAAAAATGCACTTTTCACATCCATTTGATATAGTTTGAAATCAAACACACAAGCAAATGCAAGTAAAAGCCTAACAGCTTCTAATCTAGCAACTGGAGCATATGTTTCACCAAAGTCTATACCTTCCTGTTGATTGTATCCTTTGGCTACTAATCTAGCTTTATTTTTAACTATAACACCTTCTTCATTTAGTTTGTTTCTGAAAACCCATTTTGTACCAATGATATTCATATTCTTATTGAAAGGAACTAAAATCCAAACATCATTTCTTTTGAATTGATTCAGTTCATCATGCATGGCCATTATCCAGAATTCATCTTTTAATGCATGTTCCACACATAATGGTTCAATTTGAGAAACAAATGCCATATCATCACTTAGAAGATTAAAAAAGTGTCTAGTAGAAACTCCCTTATTTATATCTCCAAGAATGTTATCCAGAGATAGATCTTTGGGTTTCCTCCATTCTTTGGGTAGTGATGTGTCTTCAGATGGTGTTTTCTGCTGTAATTCCAGTTTTTCTTCTTCTTGTGTAATACTGTCACCTATCTCATCTTCATCATTAAGAGATTTTCCTTTTTCAAGGATGTTAGTTTCATCAAAAGTAACATGTATAGATTCTTCAACAGATAAGGTACTTTTGTTAAAGACTCTATATGCTTTGCTAATTGCAGAATATCCAATAAAAACTCCTTCATCAGCCTTAGCATCAAATTTTCCAAGAGTGTCTTTTCCATTATTCAGAACAAAACACTTACAGCCAAACACTTTAAAATGTGAAATGTCAGGCTTTCTTCCTTTGTAAAGCTCATATGGTGTTTTCTTTAAAATAGGTCTAATTAAGATTCTATTTAGAACATAGCATGCAGTGTTTACTGCATCAGCCCAAAAGTATTTTGGTAAACCATTTTCATTTAACATGGCTCTTGCTAGCTCTATTAGAGATCTATTTTTCCTCTCTACAACTCCATTTTGTTGAGGAGTTCTAGGGACAGAAAAATTGTGATTAATACCATTTTCTTCACAAAAAGTTTGAAAAGATTCATTTTGAAATTCACCACCATGATCACTTCGCAAAGATTTAATTTTCAAGTCCTTTTCATTCTGAATTCTTTTTGAAATGATTCTAAAGGCTTTAAAAGCATTGTCTTTATGGGATATAAATGCAACCCATGTGAATCTGGAGTAGTCATCAATGAGAACTAAAGCATAAGTGTTTCCACCTAGACTTTTGGTTCTTGATGGTCCAAAGAGATCCATGTGCAAAAGTTCCAGCGGTCTAGAGGTTGACATAACTTTCTTTGATTTAAAAGAGGCTCTAGTCTGCTTTCCCTTTTGACATGCATCACAAAGTCCTTGTTTAGAGAACTTGATCTTTGGAAGACCACTAACAAGATCTTTAGATGCAAGTCTATTTAACTGATCTGCATTTATATGTGCAATGCGTCTATGCCATAACCATGTTATATTATCATGTGATGTGAGACAAGAATTGGATGATGAATGCTCTAAGTCTAAGATGTATATGTTATTGACTCTTTTTCCTATAAGCAGGACTTCATTTGATTCCTTATCACAAACCATACAGCATTGATTATTAAAAGAGATATTGTAATTTTTGTCACAAAGCTGGCTAATACTAAGCAGGTTATATTTGAGACCTTCTACATACAGGACATTTTCAATGAGAGTATTGGAATTGTTACCAACACTGCCTGAGCCTAGTATTCTGCCTTTGTTGTTATCTCCATATGTTACAGATCCTCCTTCTTTTTCCTGTAATGAGATAAATTTGCTTTTATCTCCTGTCATGTGTCTTGAGCAGCCGCTGTCTAAGTACCACATTGATTGCTTTGCTCTCAAGCACACCTGCAACACAAGTTATTCAATTTGATTTTGGTACCCAATGGATCTTGGGTCCTGGAGAATCAGTGAGTACATAATCTAATTTCTTAATCCATTTATATTTTCCACTAGGAATGCCAAATTTCCTTATCATGCATCTGTAGTAGTTATGACCAGATTTCATACAATAGTTACATGAGTGGGAATTAATGGATTTCATAACATTAACATTCTGTTTTTCTTTATCCTTTGCTTTTAATGCAGCATACAATGTTTCACAGTTCTCACATGGTGACTTTAGTTTAGAGATATCTGAAAGTAGTTTCCTGTTATCATTCTCTAAATCAGAAATTTTATCTCTCATGTGTGTCATTTTCTTTTTGTAAACATTATTTGATTTTTCTAATTTCTTTGCTTCAGCATACAGTTCAGCAAATGCATTTTGCAATTCATCATACGAGTCAATAGATGAGTCAGAATCATATACCTCATAATCTGAATTATGTTTGGTCATGAGACAGAGATTTGCTTCCTGATCCTCATCACTATCACTTGAAGTTGTTGAGGCATTCTCTTCCCATGCTATGTATGCTTTCTTTTTCTTTGATCTGAACTTTTGTTTCGTCTCCTCATTCTTTTTCAGGCTTGGACAGTCAGCTCTCATGTGTCCAGCTTTTCCACATTCAAAACATTTGAACTTTGGAGATGAGTTTTCATTCTTCTTGAAGGATTTCTTCTGACTGGAGAATCTCTTATTGTTGTTCTTCCTTCTCATGAATTTTCTGAAATTCTTCACCATTAGATTTAATTCTTCTTGTTCAGAACTTTCATTGCTGCTATCCTCTTCATCACTTGAGGATTCTTTTACCTTTAAGGCCAGACCTTTTGCCTTTTTATCTTTTTGTTCTTCATCAGCAATCCTTGACAGATCCATCTCATATTCTCTTAGCTTTCCAAATAACTCAGCACTTGTCATCTGAGCTAAGTTCTTTGACTCTGTAATTGCTGTGACAGTTGGTTGCCATCTTCTGATTAGTGACTTCAGGATTTTGACATTTACTTCTTCTTCCACGAAGTCTTTCCCTAATCCTTTTAGGTGATTTATTATGTGAATGAACCTCTTTTGCATATCCATGACAGTTTCACCTTGATTCATTCTGAAGGTTTCATATTCCTGAATGAGTGTGTTCTTTCTAGCTCTTCTCACTTCTGGAGTTCCTTCATGTGTTACTTGGATTAAATCCCAAGCTTCCTTTGCTGTAGAACAAGCTGAAATTCTAAAAAATTCATCAGAATTTAGTGCAGAATGTATGATATTTAAAGCTTTTGCATCATTCTCTGCTCTTCTAATTTCACTTTGATCCCAGCTATCATATGGTTTCTTAATTTCTTTTCCTCCCTCTATCTTAGTGGGTATTTTGTAATCTGTGATTACAGCCTGCCAAATATTTCTATGAACAGATTCCATGAAAATTTTCATTCTAACTTTCCAAAAGGGATAGTTATCTCCACAAAACAATGGGGGTCTGTTTATAGAAGCACCTTCAGCAAACGGTAATTGATTACCAGCCATCTAACCTTTCTAAAGATCTAGTCTTGAATGTTTTACAAGATACAGCTCTGGTACCAATTGTTGGTCCCTACGGTTAGAATCTAGAAGGGGGGGTTGAATAGATTCTATGTTATTTTTCCTTTTCTTCTTTGCTTTCTAAATCTTTACCAAACAAATCTTGATTTAAAACAAACCTTTAAACATAAAAAGTAATTCAGAGTTATATATGCACAGCTTATCCAACAAGATTTGAATAACACAATTAATACAAGATATGTAAAGATTGAATTTATCAATTACCAAGAATCTTTAAAGTTCAGTTTCTGCAGATAATGTTTTTCTTCATACAACATTAATCAAGAAACTTATACAGAATGTAAAGAGTGTAAGAGTTAAGAAAATCATGCACCAAGATATATACTGGTTCAGCCATCCAAAGGCCTACATCCAGTTTCAGATTTAGATACACCTCTAAATCCAGTCAAATCCACTATTGATATTCTTTACATGCACCCTGCACAAGCAATATCCAATCAATGAATTTAACAAGCAAATCTTGACATCTACAAGATTAACAAACCATTTCTTGACTCCACAAGAAACATATAACCCAAGAATATTGATCCCACAATATCCTACTTGAGAAAAACCTATCTCAAGATTTCTCTTTACACAACTCTTCCAGAGATTCTCTAATCTCAAGAGTTAAAACCATTCAAACAATAAAAGATCAGAAACGAGTACACCTGTTCGTGTAGATATGATCTTCAACAATGTAAACCAGTTTAGAATGAATTTTCTATATGAACTTCATCTTCTTGAATTGATCTTGCACACTTCTTTTTCCAAAAGTTGATTTTCAGCAGATATGTTCTTTCTTTCTTTTTCAGAAAATCTTTTTCTCTTTTGCAGTAATGTGTATTCTAAAAAAAGTCTCTCTTGTTCGTGTAAGTATTTCTCTTCTTTCCGTGTGTGAAAATTCTCTTTTAAAAGCTTCAGTTTTAATCTTATTTAAAGATAATTTTCATATGCAAGGAAACAGTTATTTCAGTTATATTCATAACGGAGATAATCTATTACCTGTGATGGTAATCTATTACCACGAGTTAGAATAACTGAACTAATTGTTTCAGCTCCTGTTTTAATCTATTACCTAACATGGTAACCGATTAACACGATGCCAAAATAACACAAAACTCACATTTGGAACAGAGGTAATCGATTACTTTACAGAGGTAATCGATTAACACGATCCTTTTTCCTCTTGAAATCATCAGAATCAGTTTGGTAATCTATTACCACACATGGTAATCGATTATTCCAGTATCAATCAGTTTTTCAACATGAGTCAGGTAATCTATTACCAGTTCAGGTAATCTATTCCTTAACTCAGAAAATTTCTGATGTTTTCAAGTTTTCATTTAAAGTCTCAAACACTCAGTAAATTAATACTTCATGTTCTCAACAATGAATGAAATAAGAAAAATGAGTATTATGATATTTTCACCTTCATGTTAATTACTAATTTTTAACACATAACAAACAAACACATACAAGCCTAATCTTTTAAACAATCAATACATTATCCTTTTGACATAGGCTTAAAATAAAAAGCAACAAGAGCAAAACATCAAAACTAAAACTTCTAGGGAACATCTTCCAGATGTAGATTCTTCAATCTTCAACAGAGTTTATCCTTCCCTAATAAAAATTGTGTCATCAACATACTAAAGTATAATGATTTCTATTTGATTGTCTCCTACTAAAAAACATTCAAACAAATTTTTGCCATTGTTAATCACATCATACTTGTTAACCTTTCAACAATAATATAACAAACAGGAATGGTGCTAAAAGGTCACCCTACCTATGCTCATTTTTGCATTCTGAACTCTTCAATTGGACTACCATTGACAAACAATGAGTTAGTGCCCCTTATAACTTTCCATTCGCCTGAAAATATTTCAAAAACTTACTACCCCTCTCTAATTTACTCTTTTTTAAAACAAGATATTAATGTGAGGTTTTTTATCTTTGAGATTTGCTTGAATTGAACCCCATCAAATTTGGGTTTTTCCCCTATTTCATTTGTAAATCTAATTTGGAAAAAAGATTTTAACTTCTTTCTTTATACACTTAATGGGTCCTCCACCTAAGATCCCCCTATATTTAATTCCAATAGTGTTTTTTTTCTTCCTCCTCCAATTCACCACCAAATAAAAACATTTGATATTATTCATGTCCCATTTCCAACAACCATCTTGCCCTCAATTATTGAGATATAAGGGGTTCACTACGAACAACCACACTCTATAATTTTTTTTGAAATTTCTTTTTTAGTACTCCTTCCTCTTCAAATAGTCCCTATAACTTTTCTTTTTTATCCAACTCATTCATATCTGCTATAATATTTTATGCAAGTTTTATAAATTATTGAATTGTCATTCCTTCCATTGTTTCAGCCTCAATTCTAGTCCTTTCAACGTGCCCTTCAACACAAAGGCACCTCAACCTTGTACATCCATCTCCCCCCATGACTGTTCAACAAATATTGGGAACTTCTTATCTTCAAACCAACAACCTAAAGATCTCAAGGGTTTAAGGCCTAAATACAATATAAAATTTCTTAATAAAATGGGACAATGGTCAAAGGTATTTCTATATAGAATATATTGTTTGCTTCCAGGCCAGGCGTTGAACTATTCCTTGGAGATCAGGCGTTGAACTATTCCTTGGAGATCAGAACCTATAAATCTTGCTTGCCAACCCATTTGGCCAATACTAAGTAAATCACCTACCCACCATAAGCACATTCTCAAGCTTCATTTGTGAAATGAAATTATTAAATGTCATTCTATTTCCAAAACCATAATCTCCCTTATTATCCCCTTATTTCTCAATTGTTATGTTCACGTTGTTAAAATCTTCTCTTTTGTACTCTATCACAAGATGAATAAATGTTCATTATTATAACTTTTACCCTTGATATCAAACAAACCCTGTGTAGTTTGATATATCAAGATCCCTTTAATTGAGAAGTTATATTCAATGTTCCCCTATTCCACAGACTTAATGAACCACCACATGTATTTATTGTAGGAATTGTAGTCCATTCACATCGCAATCAGCCCATAATGCTTGGAACAATTGAATGGACACTTTTGCTTTTTTGTTTCCTACAAATATAAAACTAAATGTTCTATTTAATTACTAGACTCCTCATTATCCTCTATTTTTATTTTCCCCTAAACCTCTAACATTATATGACAATAATATTCATTGATGAAATTTTGATGCTCCCTCCTACTCATTCTTATTAAGCTTCAACCTGCATTGTTGATACCTTTCCTCTAATTTTACTAGTTTATCAATTATGTTCTCATTTTCCCCATATGTGACACTTATTGCTTTTCATAATTGTCAAATCCTCATTGCCTCTATTGTTTCCTTATTCAACCAAAAGATCTTGTTGCAATTTCTAATATCACTATCCATTAAGGAATTGTAGAATGAATGAAGAGAGAATCTCACTTTTTTTCTTCTAGCGACATTGTTTTTCACCACAGGTTCTGCCAAATCGCAAGATATGTAGGGATTGATGTATGGAACATGTGATGATCTATTTGTTGAGGATTTTGATTAATCAAACACTTTGACCATTGTTGTCCATTTTTCCTTGTCAAACCTCGCCTTTTCCTCCTTGTTTAGAAGGGGTAGGCCTAAGATTGTGCCTTGGTTTTGTGGTCACAAAATCCCACTTTTTGTAGGACACAAGGGTATTCTCTATTTTGTGCTTATTTCATTCCACCCGAATCATCTTGGATTAGGTAATGAGATGTTTGACTACCGAAGAGTATATGGTGCTTTTCCGTAATTGGTTTTGGGATCAAAAGGTCCATATCTACTTTTTTGTCCTTGCATTTAGTAGTGGGTTGTAGTAAGATAGCTATTTTCCCCCTTGGCTCATTAATTACATTAATACTCACCCCATGCTTTGGCCCATTAAGACACTCCTCATAATTTGCACTATAATTAGATATCCCACATGTTACAATGTGACTTGACTCACCATCTTGATTATTACCATACTTTCGCAAGCTATCTTACATTATAGTCCATTCAAAAGTTGGCATACCACCTTTTTCACCCCTTGCCCCCATCGTACACTCCACAAAAGCCACCTTTGCACTACTACTTGTTAGTAAAGGTGTTTGGTCATTGCTTGGTTCTTTAACCTCTTGGTTAAAAACCCTTGGGCCAACCACACAGTTTCATCGTTATCCTCCCTTTCTAATTTGCTACTATCTCCACCTCATTGTCATCAACCACCCAATATAGGTCATTGGTGCACTTATGCATGTCTTGTTGTTTCCCACATGTGCACCTAGGTACCTTTTTTTATTGTCAAAGGTTGTCATGTTTCATCCCTAACTTTTTCTAGTCATCCCTCCTATATTTTGGAATATTAATATTCATCTTGACACTACCAAAGTATATCTTGTCAAGGCTATACTCAAGTTCCTTGTCATCTTAAACATTAAGGAGCCTAACAAAACCATATCTATGATCTCATTTATTCCTTTTGTTTGCAATAAACACTTTTCCCACTCTCCTCCATCATGGGAAAACTTTCCATAAGTCAGTTCCATTATACTTCACTAGGAATTTGGTGAAGCAAAAAGTTGAAACCTTGCATGGCTATTGTCCTCCATACTTCATGGTGTTTACTTTCTCTCTCACCATATTGTTTCACTCCTTACTCCATCATCACTATAAAATATAGAGTAGATTGGATCACGAAAGTTTAATGAACATATTATACCATTAAGCTTTAGCTACATAGATATAGGAATAGAATATTATGCAAGTAACCTATTGGGATTAATTTATAGGAGACCGAACTTAACTTATGGAGTATTTAGAATCATATATTCCTCACGATAGGCAATGAAATGGAGAAAAAAATTGTGGCAACTAGATTCTTTATGATAGATTGCCTGAGTCACACACAATGCTATGTTGGATAGACCTCCATTTAATGCATTAGGGATAATTATATTAAGCATCTAGAAATGAAGTTTTATGGAGAAGGATCATACAAGTGTTAAGAGTGAAAGGAGATCAACAAGTGTAAAAAAATTATTATCATCTTAGCTTAAAATTCAACAACAACGATGGGCACAAGAAGAAAAAGATAGATGAATATATAGCTTAACCCCAAGTCTTTTTTTAGACTTGAAAATGAGAATTGACATAGGTGTTGAGGTTAATTCTCAAATGCATAATGTATTAGATTACTCCCGGTATATCTATAAGTTGGAGAATAGCAAATGCCTAATCAATATGTGACCAATACACGTAAAAAAAAAAAAAAAAAAAAAAAAAGGTATATCATATTTTTTTTAGAGATTATAAATATCTTTCACATGAAATAATTTTCTTATATTGAAAAGACTACTACAAATAAAAATATAAACTTTTTTTTTATTCTTTAAGGCAATTGTATACTAGGACTTGAACTTAAATATCACAAATTAAGTTAAGGAAAATGCTGATATGAGTATGTTAAGATACTAATTAAATAATTAAAAGCATAAATTTTTTTAATTGAGTAGTGTAAATAGTAATATAGTTCATAATAAAAACTTTCTACGTCTTAATTTTTTAATCAATATCTTTAGGGGTCTTTAGGTACAGGTTGAAACAATTCCACCACAATTCCGCGTTAAATGGTAACCCAACTTCATTTTTAAGAAGGCATCAAAGGTGGTGGTGAACGGCCAAGGCCTATCAAACGAATGCTGAGTTCATTGATTGTCTACAATATCCGTCGTTTCTTCACTCATACAGACCTATATGATAGGGATTGATTAACAAAAAAATACATATATGATAGGAATTGTTTCATTTAATGCTTTATATAATATGGTGATGTTCAATCCGGGCGAGCATACATAGAACTAATATAATGTACACACCTTTCGTTAACGAAAATCTACTCGAAAATTGGGAAATAATTTATGTTTTTGTGAATTATATTTTAGTTTCCTATATTTACAAGTTGGGGATGTAGCTCAAATGGTAGAGCGCCCGCTTTGCATGCGGGAGGTACAGGGTTCGATTCCCTGCATCTCCACAGTTCATTGACTTTTCCAACCCCTCTTTTTATCTCTCTACTTTAATTACTTTTATTTTAACTTCTTATTACTTTTCATTTTTTTTATGCATTTATACGTTCAAAGAAATTGTATTTGCAAAATAATTGTCTTCATAACATTATGAATGAATTTAAAAAAATTATTAAGACTAGATGGGTCGAGACACTTCGTACCTCTAATAATTATTTATCGATAAATATTAGAAATTATAAAAGATATAAATAATTTTTTTTACATTCAAGAATATAAATGTTCACTAAAAAATAAATATAAAAAAAGTGATTACTAAAATATATCTTTTTTTATAATAAGTATTGATTAATTTATAAGAATATCTTGCTTTTGTATTATAAGAAAGTAAAAACAAGTTACATGTAACAAGGTGTAAGTGTGTAAATATGTTTTTAAGTACTTTAAACATGAGATAAATTTATTTTATATATATTTTTTATAAATTTAAATTAGTCTTTTTAATTTCTATAACTTTTTTTAAAAAAATATTTAAGTCACTCTGCGTAAACATTATTAGTGGTGAATCTAACACACAAAATTTACTATTAAATTTGTCATACAAAATCATCCATTGGTATATTTATTAGTAAAAACTTTATACAATTGATTCAAAAAAAAATTTGTTAATAATGATGTAAGTAGTCTTGAAAGAGTAAAACACAATTATTTTTTTAAGATAAATCAAGATTAAATAATTAATTTTGAATTTAGGAATAAAAGTAAACTTATGTTAAATTTGTTGGATTGAAAAGATATTTAATTCTATTTATAAATATAAATAGCGTTGCATGAATAAAAATATTTTAATAAGATATCCTTACTACATATGTGTCTACGAAGTAGACATTTGAATGGTAGTAAATTCAATTTCTTAATTAGTAATTTTTTTTCTAATTATAATTAAAAAATGTTAAAAAAAAGTAAATCTTAATATTGTCTTTATAAGAATTTGTTATTATTTTAATTGCTCTAATAACAATGGAGTAAATTGGTAAGTTATGCAGAGATCTTCAACAATAAAAAAAAAATCGTAGAAGGATACTGAAACTTAACATTTTTGAAGTTGAAATTGAAATTCACAGTATGTTATTTTAATATTTCAAAAATATTTATATTTCTTTTTACAATACATCTTAATCAGTTAAAATTATGTGAAGTTGGAACAAAATAAGACACAAACTCAAAAGATAAATACATTTTTAATTTCTTAGAAAAAATTTAATATGGGTGTAAACAGATTAGATTAAATTAGGTCAAATTTGACCAAATTTAAAATTTAACCCAATTAAATATAGTCAGGTTAGATAAAGTTAGTTTTACATTCTTTTATCAAGTAATCTAACTCCATCTAACCTTAATCGGCCGGATAATCAAGTCGTATTTATAGAAAGACAAATACATTTTCAATTCCTTGAAAAAAATACATTTCAATATAAATATATGTTAGTTCAAAGATAATTTTAAATCTCTTATGAATATATGTTTTAATGATTACAAACTCAAATTTTTTTTCATAAATAATTGTTTTTAAGATCACAAAATTAAGACGATAACATAAGACAATTTTTCATAATGATATCTCATTTGATAAATCTCTCAAACGAAACACTTTGTTTGTCTAATATAAATGTATTAAATATTACATTTATTATGTTTAATGATCATATCATATGTTGGAATAATTTTTTTTTTTTTATGTTTAGACTTCCTAAGGGAACGAAGATTTTCTTTTCATCAAAAAAAGGACAAACAAATATTTCAAAGGGTGCAAAGTCATCTAAAAAGTCATTTTTGACCAACACACACAACAAATCCTCTCTCTTCTTTATTTTTTACCAAAATGATGATAAGTAATTTCCTTAATCAAACAAGAAGTGACGTTTGGTGAAATATATGTAATGCACCAATAGACATCTTATTCTACAAGGAAAGAAGATAAGGAAAGATGAAGTAAGTCAACGAGTGAAGCTCAAGGCTTATAATGATCATTTTCATCTATCACCTATATAAAGGAGTTTGAAAAACTCAAAAAGAAAAGACACCGAGAAGAACAACTTCTTTCTATTATTCATTCTTTTTATATAAAATCATGTACTTAAAAGTTACATCATGTCTTAGAGAGAAAGATGAATTGTTTTGTTATCTATCCCAACTTTAACTATGTGTTTTTGCTTAAAAATCTGTAGAGACTTTATTGTTTAAAAAATACTTGGTGTTGAAACTTAAAAGGTTTTATTATTAAAAAAAATACTTGGATAATTTACTTAAAGAAGCAAACCAAAGAATACTTAGATTAAATTAGACGTGGCTTGTGAAAAAATACTTATATATTCATAAAAGATTGTGAAATTTGATCAAGTTGATAAAAAAATTAGATGTAATATTAGTGGTTGTGACGAATAGATATAAAAATATTCTTTGTTTTTGTTTCATTTACACTCCTTAAGTCTTATGCTACTACTTCACTATTTTTAAAAAAAGTTTGAAATTTTTTTATTGACATTATTTAACTTCATTCTAATATTTTTCTTTTCATCACAACATAAACAAATTAGGTTAGATAAGATTCCACCAAATTTAAAATTCAACTCAATTAAGCATAATCAAGTCAGATTGAACCAATTTTCCATTTTTTTTCAAGCGATCTAACTCAACCTAACCTTAATGTGTTTGAATAATCAAGTTAATTCATTAAATATTAATATATTCTAATTTCTTTTAAAAAATGTCTCTAATAATAAAAAAAATTATTATAAATGACATAATACATGTCTTAAAAGACAAAAGTAATATTAACATAAAAAATAGAATAATATTTCAAAAACATTAATAATTATTTGAATTATTTCATAATAATAACTATTATTAGGTTGGATTCATCCTATTAAAACTTCATTACCTTGTTGTCCAATTGCAATTGTTGACCTATTTAAATTATATATACATTCATGTAATAAATGATATATATATATATATATATATATATATATATATATATTTATTATTACTACAAAAATAATATATATATATATTATTAGTATTATAATATTATTGATAAATTAATCAATGATATTATTATTATATTTATAGATAAATTAATAATTTCATAAACATAAATTAGCATATATAAATATAATTTTATAAAAAATATAAATATATTAGAAGAAAATTAATTAGAAATATCAATACATCATGTCAATGACGGATGTATGTACAAGTAGGGATGGCAACGGGGCAGGGCGGGTACGGGTTTCATGATACCCGTCCCCGTCCCCGCGAGCCAAACTCATCCCTGTCCCCGTACCTGTACCCGTCGGGTATGTGATTTTCATCCCCATCCCTGTCCCCGTCGGGTATCGGGTATACTCGTACCCGTACTCGTACCCGTCAAAAATTTTATTTTTTATTTTTTTTAAAATAATATTTTTAAATTATTTTTTAATTATATTATAATTATAATTAGGTTATTTCTTTATCTCATACTATAATAAATAATCACACATAAAAAATATTAAAATTCTTTAATATAATTAAATTGAAATTGGGTATTAAATTAAAAATGGGAACGGGGACGGGTACGGGTACGGGTACGGGGCGGGTAAGTACATACCCGTACTCGTACCCGTACCCGATTTAATATATCGGGTTTTACCCGTACCCATACACGTACCCGGTCAAACCGGGTATTCCCCGTCAAAGTCGGGACGGGTTCAGGTATTACCCGCGGGTACGGGTACATTTGCCATCCCTATGTACAAGGGAGTGGGGGCACATGCCCCCACTACCATTTTACACACATATTTTTTTTATTCAAAAAAATAATATATTTTAAAAATAAAAATTATATTTTAATAAAATAAATAAATATATTTAAATTATCATATGCATAAAATATAAATTTAAAAAATTTGTTCATTTATTTGATATTTATCAAACTTTCAAAAGAGATTAGTTTTCATATGAGATAAAGAATATTCATTAATAAAAAATTAATTTTTTAAAAGTTTAATTTTTGATAAAATAAAAATTGCAGCATATATATTTATCTTTTGTACTTTCTATTTATGTATACATTGATTAAAAAAATAAAAATAATAAAGATTGTAAGATTTATATTTTATTTATAATTTTTTATTATAAAATATGTTTTGAAATAAATTATCATCTAAAATATTATATTAGATATTAAAAACATGTTTATATTATAAATAAATGAAACTTGATTTTTATATAATTTAACATATTTATTTTTATGTTTTTATTAGAATTAAATTATTATAAAATATATTTTTAAGATTGTAGTTCTAACCGAACATTTAAAGATATTTATGATAGATAAATAAGTCATATTTAGGACATGACATGTATTTTAAAAAAAAGTTAGGTTCATACCTACTAAATTATAATATAACATAGTCTGACCTAACTTATTTCCATCCTTAATCGTAATAATAGATATAAAAGCTCGTAAAAAATAATTATGATATATATTTATACTTTTAAAAGTTATATGTAAAAGTATATGAAGTAAGGAATAATAAATTGAAGACTCTATTTAAATGTTTGAAGATAAGGTTGTTCCAAAGGTAACATCTTTTGAAGGAAAACCCGATAGCACCAGGAAAAAAAAAAGTTAACATAACTTAAAAACTAAGCTAACCTTAACGAGCCTATTTTGAAGACTATAAAAGGATGACCAATGCTACATTTTTAAAGCAAACAAGACCAAAGAGAGAAATCAAAACACAAGTTATTAAAGTTGTGATCCTTACTTCATATTCTATTTTTCAAAGAACTCCACTTCTACATTTATATCAATCTTGTAATAGACAAACGAAATGTGAATCTTCCTTGGTAAACGCTATAGTTAAAAGATTCTATTGTAATCATAGTAAAAATTTATTAAAAAAAATGTGGAAAAAGTAAAAAAAAAAAAAAAAAAAAAGGCAGGTCGCTATGGCTCATAGCGACACATGGTCGCTATGGACCCTAGCGCCTCTGGTAGTCCATAAAAAATATATAAAATTTATTTAACAAATATATATTATATAAAAGAAAAATTTATTTTTAACAAATCTAGTTTTTCGTAAATATTTTTTAAAAATATATACATATATTTTACAATATATTTTTTTCTATGAAAAAAGATTTTTTTTTTTATATAATTAAGCTATTTTAAATGGTGAAGGAGCCTATTGCGACATTAGTAAAATCGTTGCAGCCAGTAGCAACTTCTACGTGGCTAAGTTTAAACTATTTTTAATGTTTGGTCTGACCTATTAACCTATTTAAATTATTAATATTAATTAGGTCAATAAACTTAATTTTTAAAAATTAATAAAATTATTTTTAAAGTATAATTTACTCAATATTGTTAAAATTAAAATTTTAAAAAGAAATATAAGAGAAAAATTGAATACTTTTTTGTTGAAGGGACAATTCATGTATGTTGATATACATTCATGCATAAGTCATAAGTTTATAAACCTATAATAAAACTTTTTTATAAAAAATATTTTAAATTTTAATAATTTATTTTTGTTTTATAAATTTATTTATTTATTTATATTTTTAATAATATATATATATATATATATATTAATTTTTTATTATATTATATAAATAAATAGACCGACTTATCAACTATCAAGCCTAACAAACTTTTTTATAAGTCTAAGTCTGACTTTTTTATATAAATAATTTTTCTTAAAATCTAGTTCAAACTAGACTTTAAAGAGGTCAGACTATAAGCCTTTTTTAATGCTTAACATATTCTCATCCCTAGTCACACATTAATACAATATTTCTAACAATTGTGAGTAAGATCTGAGATGATTACATGACTTTTTAATGAATAAATGAGTAATTAAGAATGATTACATAATAAGGAACACTAAAAATAATAATTATAAATTTTAGAAGGACAAAAAATATAATTTTTTTACAGGACTAAAATCAAAACTTACTCATTTTATAGAGATTAAAAACATACTAAAGTTTTCTATTTTAATAAAAAAAGTTAAAATCACATAATTAAAATACTTGATTAACTAAAATTATTTAGGGTTTAGAGTTTAGAATTTAAGATCTAACAATTACAATATTTGATACACTAAAATTACTTAACTAAATTTTGAGGACTAAAATCACAATGTAATATAAAAGAAAGATATTTTTAAAGCAAACAATTACAACCAAAGTGTTGTTAGGTTGATCATCTCAAATGGTAAGAAGAATTTAATTCATATCTAACTGCTATCAAATCCTACATTAAACCAAATAAGAAAGAGATTCGTTTAATAAGATAACATTTTATAATCATTGCAAATTATTTGAGTGATAATTGAATCCATTAAGTGATATCACAAAAAAGAACTTAATAAATAAATAAAAACGTGACCGAGCTATAAAAACATTTTAATCACATATATAATTAGTTAATTAAATGTATAAAAACTAAAACGCAAAAAGACTAAACGAAGAATAAAATCACTTAATTTTTTTTTAGAAAAATAAGACAAAGTATAAAATAAAACACATACTAAACACTATTCTAAGATCATTAATTAAAAACAAAATACAAAAAACAAAGACAAGAATAAAAACATTAAAACAAAAAAGCTTTCACAAAAATTAAAATAAAACAAATGAAATAAATATTTTTCAAATTCTCATCTTCGTCTTAATTTTTTTATTAAAAAATATTAAAATAGTTTTGTCATAATTATTAATTGATTAAGTTGTATTTGTATCATAATTCAAATATTTATATATATATATATATATTTATTATAAAAGGATATATTTGAGTAATCATCCTTTTAGTTTCCACTTTTAAATGAACTTTTATATCCTTGAATATAAAAAAAATTATATTTTTTATAATTTTTAATATTTATATATGTATAATTATTAAAAACACGTAATTCCTATTGTATAAATAAAGTAAATTTGTTAACCAACATGTAAAAAATGAGCTGTTACCGTATTTGTTAACGAAAAATGAAATGTAAAACATTATGGAAGTAAAGGGAATTAGATTAACATTAACCGGAATCCCAACGGAAGTAAAGTCATATTAGTATTAGTATTACTATTAGGCGAAGCCGACAACGGAGCAGTACCAATTTTGTTTTGAATGGAAGGAACCATAAATATCATTTACCAATCGCTTTTGCTTTTTGCCTAATCATAACCCTTTCTTTCACCATTCCCATTCCCTCAACCCGCACCCTCTCGCTCCCTTCCTGGTCAGCCATTTTTCTTTTTCAATTCATTCCCATTTTCTTTGCGATTCTCTTCTCTTCCCTCTTCATTACACGCTCTACGTTTCTTTTCATTTTTTAATGTTGCCTCTGCTCAATTCTAGGGTTCATGAATCCTTTTATCTTGCATTTTTTTTATAATTTTGTTTCTCCTCGCTGTCTAGGTCTTTTTAATCCTGTTTGATTTTGTAAATCTGGTGATTTTTTTTTGGTTTTATTTGAATGAATTATTATTATTCTGTTTTACGGGAAAGACCTAATGTTTAAGTAATCTTATTCTGATGTGGTGGTGGTGTGTTGGAGGCTTATAATTTTTTACAAGCGGGCGATTGATTGGGGTCTATTCTGTTTCCTTTTCGTGGGGGTTGTTTTTGCTAGGTGGTGACCATGTCGACCCCTGCTAGGAAGAGGCTGATGAGAGATTTCAAGAGGCTGCAACAGGACCCGCCTGCAGGAATCAGTGGTGCCCCCCAGGATAACAACATAATGCTGTGGAATGCTGTCATATTTGGGTGAGTTGAATTGAAAATCGGTATAGATTCAATGTTGTTCTAACTTGTAGTCGATTATTCGCTTCATTTATTTTTTTATTTTGTTGTATTTGATTATTGGTGGATAACTGGTATCTGTTTTGGAGTGCAGCCCTGATGACACTCCATGGGATGGAGGTGAGTGAATGCTTGTACAATAAGTTTGAAACCTATGGTAAGTGTCAGTTAGGTTCTTTTTCCATCATGTGCCTTACGTAATCGTGTTTTGAGTTGTTCAGGTACGTTCAAGTTGACTCTCCAATTTACTGAGGATTATCCAAATAAACCGCCAACTGTACGGTTTGTGTCTCGCATGTTTCATCCCAATAGTAAGTATTAGATGGAAGATATTTTTACTTTAGGGTATCAATAAATTAGTTTTGTAGCTCTAATGTCATTTTTTCAATTTTGTGTAGTTTATGCTGATGGAAGTATTTGTTTGGATATATTACAAAATCAGTGGAGTCCTATATATGATGTGGCTGCTATACTCACATCTATCCAGGTATCATCTAGTATTTTTTATTTTTCAGTTAATGACATCTACATTTCATTTGAATATTTTGCAAATGAACTAAGCAAGCAGATATGTTGTACATCATTAAGTCTATCCTTACAAGTTTCATTTCCTTTCCATTCCCAAAAAAAAGTTATACTCCTCTCATCATTAGAGTCCAAATTGAAATGAAATCCTGTAGGAGATTGTGTGGATCAGAGGATTGAGAAAATTGTGATGGACCTTCTGTTGGCATAGGAGATTCTAGGAGCAAACTGGGGGTAGCAATTGCATTGTTTATTCCCTAACCATCCAATCCATCTGTGCATAAATCCAATCAATCCACTCATTCATAAGATTAAAACTAAATGGATTGGATCAACAATTATTTCTGGATGGTTTATAAACTGTCCATTGTATTTTAAAAACCAATATATTGGAACAATGATGGTCATAGAAATAGAGGCCTATTGCAGGTTCTTCTGAAAACAATGCCCAGTAAAAGAGAAATTTTAGAGAGAATTTTTGTTGTCCTGTAAATAAAATTTAATATATTCATCCATAAAAAAAAATATTACAGATGGGTTGAACAGATTTTTTTAAATGAGTTGTGGATGGATTGGACTTCTTAATACACTTTTAATGGATCCTAAGTGGACAATTTTTTATTTTTGACATCCATTTTATTTCAATGCAAAATCTATCCAAACTTTGCATTATACACCTTGAGCAGCCATTAATTCAGAGGTTTACTACCATAAGCCTATGCACCTTGGTGGGTTGGTGTAAATAAAATCAACCCCTATATATTAAACACGAACTTTTATCTTACACAAAAGTATTTTTTTGGGTCTTTTCTTCAATGAGAGGATTTTTAGGAATTTTTTTTTATCTTATCTAATTTGGTTTTTATTTATTATAATTATTTTATATATTAAATTTTAATATTTTTAAAATAAATTATCAACAAATAAAAATAATATTATGCTACAATGTAAATTATTTATCATAATTCTAAAATTTAATTTATATGTTTAAAGTATATTTATTTTTACAAACTTTAAATGTGATTTATATATTTAAAACATAATATTTATTTGTATATATAATTTTTTTTTTATAAATTTTAGTTATATATAATAAATATTTAGCCTGTGCATTGGACATGCTAAAATGCTAGTTTAATATATTCATCCATAAAACAGATGGGTTCAACAATTTTTTTTTAAATGAGTCATGGATGAATTGAACTTTTCTGATGCACAAGTTTTTGTTTTTTATGTCCATTTTGTTTCAACTCAAAATTTATCCAAACCATCTATTTTACACCTCCAGATAAAACAGCCATTAATTTTCAGAGGTTTACTATAAGCCTAAGCACCTTGGTGGTTATAAACCAGTGATATTTGTGTCTAAAATGTACTTGCAGTGGTTGTGGTGCTTCCGTTTATGATCTTGTTGCTTAAGCATAGATTGATAAGGATTTCAATGTGGTCTGTCAGAATGGTTGGGGTCACTGAGGTTGGAGTCTATTATTGTGTGTATCTAGAAGGCTAGTAGTTCATTTCATTGGCATACCCCACTTTGTATCCATTTTTGAGCTTTTTCGGAGCTGGAAACTGTTCATGATCATCTTGGTTTTGGGAAAATGTGTTTAGGGTTATCTCCTGGACTTCGGACCCCAGCTGCATTTCTACCATGATTTCTTGAGTTGTGTCTTAGTCATAACTCTTGAGAAACTTCTGATAATAGTTTCTTTGCTGCTATCCAGCTGTCGCCACATGTCACCTTTTGCTGAACTGTGTTTTTTTTTTTTCATTTTTCCATTTCACCTGCTCTTAGATATTTTCTTTCTCTTCTATTTGTGTTTTTTCTCACCCACAGAGCTGATTTGTCTTTTCTCTCATCGTGCTCTGACGCACGGGTAATCGACTCTAGTTTGTATTATTTGAGATGCCCTCGCTTGAATCTTATATCATTCCAAATCCGATACGGGTAGGTCCTCTTTTTAGTTTCTTTCTTGCAATCATTTTCTGCTAAATCAGCTTTTAAGGTTGCATTTTGCCCAACTATTTTTGGGCTTCTATTCCCTTTAAGTTGAGATAGACAAAGTCTATTTGGATAAACTTTTTCAGAAGCTCTTTTAGGAGAGAAAAAGAAAAATTGAAAATAAGTTTTTCCATAAACTAAAATTAGCTTATGTACTTGTTAAGAAAAAGCTTCTACAAATTTAGATTATGCATAATATAATTTTAACTTATTTCATTTTTCCTTCATATTTTTCTCTACTAGAATTGCTTCTGAAAAAGTTTATCCTAACACAGGCCCAGATACTATTTTAGAAAAGCTCTAAAAATAATTTTTGTAGTGTATAAAAAATGAAAGGGGGATCATGTACCTAAGCAAAAGAGATGTGATGTGAGAGTCTCTGGTGAGTGCGAGTGTTCATCATTCCTTGTAACTTTTAAGTGAGAAACTTGGATTGGTAGGGAGAAACAGCTTTGGTCCATATTGTGCGTGGTTATTTTTCCCCCAACATAACTTGGGTCTGCAGCAATAATTTGCATGGAGTGGCTGGGTTGGCTCTAACAAATGATGGACATGGGTCATCTATGGTTGTTCCAGGTAGTTCAGCAATGGGGGTTGGTACTGCTGGTCCATCTTCAATGGCTTTGGTAGCAGCAGTTTCAGGACTAAGCGCATGGTGGGTTTGGGTTTTGAGCAACAAATTTCTTGAGGTTTAAGCTAAAACAAATAATAACAAAAAAATAAATAAAAATTACCAAATAACTTTAGCTTTGTTTTAAGGTATTGCCATTATGTTTTAACTTTTAAGTAGCTTTAAATCAAAACCTCGTCAAAGGTACCTAAGTAATCTTTGGGAATGTCCAAGTCATCTCTGAGATTGAGGCTTTTGGCTGGAGTTTTACGTGATAGGATTAAATTTGAATGATTTCTTATGGATACACACACCACTTTAGTTCCTTCTATTATGTTCTTCAAAAGTTATGAAACAAGTAGCTACCTCTGTTTGCATTGAGGAAGCTTGACAATCCAGGGGTAAGTTAACTGCTCAATCTGGATATCTTTTTCTTTATGTCGCAGAAGCTCTGGGTGTAGGAAGGATATAAGTTGCTTTGGAAATGTGTGTTTGACTGTAGTGTGATTCCAGTCATTTATTTATGCCTTGTCTTTCTTCGTACACACTTTATGGCACCCGTTGTTTTCTTAGCTTCCCTCCAACATTGTGCATAACCAAAGAACATTCCCTGCAACGTTGTTTGGCATCAACACATTATTGTATTTGGAAGTCTGGCACTTTTGGTTTCTGAAATAAATAAACCATATAGCATTTATCCTGTTTACTCATTTTTTTTATATCTATTTTCTAAAAGGTAAATTATTCCTCCTTTGCAGTCATTGCTGTGTGATCCCAACCCAAATTCTCCTGCAAACTCTGAAGCAGCTCGTATGTTTAGTGAGAACAAGCGTGAGTACAATCGAAGGGTGAGGGAAATTGTGGAGCAGAGTTGGACAGCCGATTAAGTTCATCCTTTTATGCTTGTGGGTCAAAAGTCTGTCTGAAGCTTTGAAAGCATGAATTAGGTTGCAATGGCACCTATAAGAATGATTGTGCAAACTCATCAAATTTATATTCCCAGTTGATATGAATGATAGCATCACGTTATCTTTAATTTATTGTAGCTTTTGGCATTACTCGGCAGTTAATGTAAAATATAATTATGCGTGTCAATGTACTTTGAATTGTTATCAACATGTGGTTCAACATAAAAGTTGTAGTTTGCTAAATTTGTTATCACAGGTTTGAAAATTAGCTTCATTGTGGTATTATGAGCGGGTTTATCATTTGCGTCCCTTTGCGATCTTGTTTGCACTTTGCAGCCATCCATTGTGATCGTGAACTTGGTTGCGCCATATTGACTCGGTGGCGATAATTTGCCCTCATTATCTTGGGTATTTTTCATGTGAAACTTGTGTGTTGTGGGTGTCCATCATGCATTTTTGTTTATGATTCCCTAATTTTGTTAAACTGAAGCAAATTTTGCAGACCGGTTCAATGTGACAACAAAATTCTTGGGGGTACCTTAGACAGTTAGGGATGAGAGAAGGAAACCAAATTGACGGGTCATGAGGGTGAATGACAGCCCTGGTCAATTCATTTTAATATAAATTATTATTGGTGCAAGAATTTAGAATTAGAATTAAAATGAATGTTACGATATCAAATCTTTAGTTTTGATTCTTTTATTTTAATGTCATAACTTCAGTCTCAATTTCATAAAATTTGCATTTTCGGTTCTCTAGGTGAATATTTATTTGTTCATGATTAAAATTTTATCATTAGTCATGATTTGACATTAAGTAAATAATATGATAATTAATATTTAATTATATTTAGGTTAAATTCACTTTTAATTTTTAGTTTTATCTCATAAAGTGGTAAAATGAGATGAAAAAGTGATAAAAATGATAAAGTGTAAATTAGCATACATATTAAATATTAATCAATTTGTTCTTTATCTACTATTAGGTTATGATCAATATTATAATTTTAATGATTAACAGATGACAATTCATTTTCAATGAAGACTAAAATTGTGGATTTAATAAAGTTGAGAGACTAAAATTATGAAATTAAAATTAGATAAACCACAACTGCAAATTTGACATTATAAGAAAATCAAAAGTGCAATAAAATCTAAAATATTGTATTTAAGATACACTATCTGTTACCACATAAACATAATAACAAACCAATATATAGTAAATAAAAGAAGAAAGGAAGAGACACTCTCACTATTATTTCATTTACTCACACATAATAATAATACGTACAGCATATGGCCTTTTATAGGCAAATGATACAGTAAAAAAATAATAAAATATTATATTTAGGAAACTTAACGTATGCAAATTGGTACCACAATTACTAATGTCAAACATTGCTACTCAATTTCAATTTGGATTTGTTATTGTGTGGCAGTAATTCAAAAATTAAACTGTGCAGCCATTGTGGAATTTCAAATTTCAAGTCAAACATTACGGCTTGATTTAATTTTCTGACATTGCCTCCCTTAAATCAAGCTTGTATCATTCCAAGCATTCTTTTTAACTTGTAGAATAATTCAACTTTTAACGGCTTCGTGAAAATATCTGCAACTTGTTCTTCAATTTGACAATATTCAATTGCTACTTCTTTCTCAGCTACCAGTTCTCGGATTTTATGAAACCGAATATCTATGTGCTTGGACCGTCCATGAACTACTAGATTTTTGCATAATGCAATTGCTGACTTGTTATCACAAAATATCACTGTGGGAGTATTTTGCTTCTGATGCATCACTTCAAGCATTTTTCTCAGCCATACAGCTTGGGTTGACAACTTGCTGCTGCTATATATTCTGCTTCAGCAGTTGAGAGCGCTACCACTTGTTGCTTCTTTGATGACCATGATACTGTACCACTTCCAAGATTGAATGCATATCCTGGCGTGCTCTTTCTCGTCTCTATATCTCCTGCCCAATCACTATCTGTATATCCAACAAGATTCACATCAATATCTTTATCATAGAAAATTCCTTCTGTCAGAGTACCTTTGATGTATCTAAGAATTCTTTTAGCTGCCTGCCAATGAGAATCTCGTGGCTTTTCCATGAATCTGCTGAGTAGTCCAACTCCATAGACAATATCTGGCCTGGTTGCAATTAAATATCTGAGACTTCCAATCAAACTTTTATAGAGAGTTGGATTGACTTTCTTGCCTTCAATGTCACTTGTCAGCTTCAACTTTCCTTCAACTGGCGTAGAAACTAGTTTTGAATTCTCCATCTTGAATTTTTTTAAAATGTCAGCAGCATACTTCTTTTGAGATATAAAAATTCCATCATCTTGCTGAATGACCTCAATGCCAAGAAAGTATGACATTAGACCCAAATCCGTCATTTCAAAACATTTAACCATAGCCTCCCTGAATTCTGCAAACATTTTTGGATTATTGCCAGTAAAAATTAGATCATCAACATAGAGGCACACAATAAAAATATTGTCAGGATCAACAAATTTGATATACAAAGTGTGTTCAAACGGGCATCTCTGAAAACCATTATCCACAAAGTAAGAATCAATCTTCTTATACCACCCCCTGGGTGCCTGCTTCAGACCATACAATGCCTTCTTCAATCTGTAGACTTTATCTTCTTTTCCTTTAACTTCATATCCTGCAGGTTGCTCAACATATACTTCTTCTTCCAAAGTGCCATTCAGAAAAGCAGATTTAACATCCATTTGATGAATTTTCCAATTATTTTGAGCTGATAGAGATATAAGCATACGAATTGTATCTAGTCTTGCTACAGGAGCAAATACCTCAAAATAATCAATACCTGGCTTTTGTTTGTACCCTTTTGCTACCAACCTTGCTTTAAGGCGATCAATCTCTCCACTGGACTTGTACTTAGTTTTGTACACCCACTTTACTCCAATTGGCCTTTTGTCTGCTGGTAAGTCTGTCAGCTCCCATGTTTGATTCTTCTCAATGGCATGAATTTCTTCATCCATTGCTTTTCTCCAATGTTGATTATTTGAAGCTTCTTCAAAAGTTACAGGCTCACAATCTGCAAATAAGGCAAAATTGATAATTTCTTCATCAGATGGGTCATTATCATTACCCACAACATAATCCTCCAATCTGGCTGGTAGTCTCCTTTGCCTTTGTGGTCTGCTTGATGTTTCTGGCTCATCAGGTATTGGATCTACATGTCCATTCTCTTCTTCATAGTTTTCTAGGTTTACTACAGGCACCTTTTGGGCTTTGAAAGACCAATCCCACATTCCTTCTTCATCAAAGGTCACATCTCTGCTGATAATTACCTTCTTTGTCACTGGATTGTAAAGCTTATACGCCTTTGAGTTGGTGCTGTAACCAATGAAAATGCACTTCTCTCCTTTGTCATCAAGCTTCTTTCTGAGTTGATCTGGTACATGAGCATATGCTATACACCCAAAAATTCTGAGATGCCGGATTGAGGGCTTCCTTCCACTCCAAGCTTCTTTTGGTGTTTTATCACAAACACTCTTTGTTGGACACCTATTCAAAATATACACAGTAGTAGAAACTGCTTCTGCTCAGAATTCTCTAGGCATTTGTTTTGCCTTTAGCATGCATCTCACCATATCCATGATTGTTCTATTCTTCCTTTCTGCTACTCCATTTTGTTGAGGAGTGTATCTGGTTGTTATTTGATGCTGAATTCCATGGTGGTCAAAGAAATCTGCACAGGCAAGGTATTCTTGGCCTCTATCTGTCCTCAATGCTTTAATCTTGCAGCCACTTTGTTTCTCCACTAATGCCTTAAATGACTTAAAGGCATCACAAGCTTCTGATTTCTGTTTCAAAAAATACACCCAAGCTTTTCTGCTAAAGTCATCAATAAAAGTAATGAAATACCTGCTACCGCCATGTGTTGGTATCTCAACCATGCATAAATCTGAATGAACTATCTCTAATAGCTTCTTCACCCTCCAAGATACTCCAGTTGGGAATGATTATCTATGCTTCTTTCCAATCTCACACGTCTCACAAACACCATTAGGAATATTCACAATAGGCAAGCTAGAAACATATTCTTTTCTTGACAAATAATTTAATCCAGAGAAGTGAAAGTGTCCAAAGCGCATATGCCACAACCAATCATCATTGGGAATAATAGAACTCAAACAAGTAAACTTTTCATGAAAAATCTTCAAAGGAAATAAGCGATTCGGGGTCATTTTTACCTTAGCTATAAATCTTCCACTTTTTTCTATCAACGTGCAGTATCCATGATGAATCTTCATGTTGTAACCTTTCTCTGATAGTTGTCCCATACTCAATAGACTGTGATGAAGACCAGGAGCATAGAAAACATCAGAGATGAAATTTTGAGAACCGTCCTTCAATCTAATTGCAACTCGACCTTTTCCCAAAATCGGAATATTAGAGTTATTTCTGAATTTCACAGTAGATTTTACTGTTTCATCTAGTGAAAAAAATAACTCCTTTTTCCCACACATGTGGTTGCTGCAGCCAGTATCTAGGTACCAAATATCTCCATCGCCTGAAAAATTATTTGCTACTAGAAGTAAGGTTTGTGGATTATCAGAACTCTCACCAGTATGCTTATATTGATTTTCTGCTATATTTGCTTGTTGTTTGAATCTACAATTTGCAGCTCTGTGCCCGAACTTTCCACAGTGGTAGCAATTGAAATTTGTCCTCTCCTGGTTGGTGAAGCTGCCTCTTCCTTTTCCACGGTTGGAAGATCTGATATTGTGTTCACCTCTTCCTTGATTAAGTGGCCTGAAATTGTTGTCTCTCCATTGTTGATTAAAATTACAACGACCTCTTCCTCTGAAACTACCACGACCTCTACCTCTGAAATTTATATTTCCACCTTCACGACCTCTACTGTCTTCACTTCGGCTGGATTCTGCTATGTTGGTAAAATTCACCTGGCTTTTCAATGCTTCTTCATTTCCTTTTTCAGTTTTCTCCAAGATTCTGCTCACATGACTTTCAATGCTACCTTGCAATTCTGCAACTGTCATGATGTCTGTGTCGTGGGACTCAATTATTGTAGTCACCACATGATCAAACTTCATCGGCATGGTGCGTAGAATTTTCTCCACCACCTTGCTTTCAGGAATATCTTCTCCATATACTCTCATTTTGTTGACGAGATCTGTAACTCGTGAAAAATATTGTTCCACGAATTCAGAATTCGACATTTCATATCTTTCATATTCCCTTCGCAAAGATTGCAACTTGAATTTTTGAGCTTTCTCTACACCTTTATATGACAACTTCAAAATATTCCACGCTTCTTTGATAGTTTTGGCATTTGCAATTTTTCCAAAAATGGAATAATCTACTCCTTGGTGAATTTGTGACAGTGGCAATTGGTCTCTTCTTCTAACAATATCATCAGCTCCTTCTGCTAATCCCGGTTCAACAAAGCTCCAAATGTTGTGAGCTCTTAAATGTGTGGCCATCAAAGTCTCCCAATAACTAAAATCTAATTTTCCATCTAACTTGGGACCAGACCAAATAATATTGTAACTGGTGGCCATATCTCTCTCTCAAAGATATAACAACTCTATTTTTTTTAAACAAAGTAAGAACCCTCTTGTTTCTCACTCAAATATTTTTTTTTTTCACTCACACTATCACTGGACTCTCTGGCTCTGATACCAATTTGTTACCACATAAACATAATAACAAACCAATATATAGTAAATAAAAGAAGAAAGGAAGAGACACTCTCACTATTATTTCATTTACTAACACATAATAATAATACGTACAACATATGGCCTTTTATAGGCAAATGATACAGTAAACAAAATAATAAAATATTATATTTAGGAAACTTAACGTATGCAAATTGGCACCACAATTACTAATGTCAAACATTGCTACTCAATTTCAATTTGAATTTGTTACTGTGTGGCAGTAATTCAAAAATTAAACTGTGCAGCCATTGTGAAATTTCAAATTCCAAGTCAAACATTACGGCTTGATTTAATTTTCTGACACTGTCTTAATTTAAATATGTGTGGTGTAACCGCAAAACATCAGCTTACTTTTCACAATTTATAGCAATTTTTTTAATAATGCAATTAAAAATCATCCTAGATGTCTTTATAACAGTAGTCATTATAAACATTAACAATCTTACCATGCCCTTTTTAGGATTCTTTTACATCCCATAAATATTAGGCATGTTAACAGTGTTTTTTGCGGTGTTGTCTGTTATAGCATACATAAATGTTACCTAACCTATACGCGAGCATATAATCATTTAACATATAAATTCACATGAAGGATCAGAAAATAGATTCACATAAATTTACGACTAATGCGGACAAAGAAAATACAGTTATATGTCGAACAAATGTCTTGCCTTGACAAATATTATGGAATCATCTATAGACACAAACAATAACATTCAATACAGTATGGTTTGATTAGCAAGTGTGTAATAATAACAGGACACAAAATATGCCAAGTGACCAAGCGAAGAGAAATGCAGCCTATACAAATTACAAAAGCACGCTCCACACAGAACACCCCGGGCAAACTTCAAGTTGGGAATCACAAAATTTCAGAAATGCAAAATCTCATGAGATTGCTTACACGACTTCTGTCACGCTGATTTCTTCAGTAATCTGAGCATCCTACAAGAATATCAATAAAACCATAAGCCGTATATTTTACTTATTAAAAACTAGACTTTTTACTTAGTAAGCCATTTACCACATTTTCTTTGTTGCCCTTTGGTGTGCTAACTGTAACTGTGAGCAGAAAAAAAAATCATGGTAAGTATTAAACTAATTGAACAAGAAATGCATCATAGATATCATATCATAACATAAATTTTGCCGTGAACTTGGTCACTTGCCTTCTTTAACATCAGATTTCTTTCCCTGCCTCTTTACCATGCCCTTTTCCTTACTAGGTTCTTGCTTGCTTGGCTTCTCAGATTTTTTCACCAACCTATTATTCCTGCTGTCTAGAGCAGGCCTTGGAGTTGTGGCATTGGTGCTGGAATTCCCTCTCAACCTGGGTCCAGGATTACTCTTTTTACATGTCTCTTTCTTAGTTGACTCTGCTGCAGGTGTGACTTGAGTAGAATCAATGTTTAAGCTTTTAGGTTTCAGTTTTCTAATCCCCATGAAGAAGAGCTATGCACATCATCATCAGAAGACCGAGTCCCCTCTTCTGGCACATGTGAAATAGTTTCAGACACCTGCAACTGCTCCATGTTTTCTGAGATGTTATAGATCTCAAACAGTGCTTTCACAGTTTCTCCAAGGCCATCAAGCTGATGTCTCCTCACATAAGATTTTAGCCCCTCTTGCATTGGCCCTAGAGGCTGTTTGATATTGAAAGAAAAATAAATCATTAGAAAAATTGGCTCAGTTAATGAGCAAACAAATAAGAGTGCTGTAGTTGCACACAAGTGAGTCAGCCATTAAGTCATACCATAATCCATAAACAATATGACAAATTACATTCATACTCCTCAAACTAAGTGATAATTGCAACCAGTATCCCTTTCTCTTTTCAATCTAACATAGAGGCTCCACAATTAATAAACCAGGAGTTGTGTGACATGGAGAAATTACGACATAATTCAAGACTTTGTGGTTCTGACTAATTTCCGCATAATCATGTTATAACATGTCAGGTAGACATTGATCTGAGACCACGCTGTCTTGGACCATATAATAATTTCTCTATGAAAGGGAGGTCTATTAATAAAAAGGGGGCACCAATTAAGAAAGGTCTGTGTCACTGTATGTCAAGAACAATATGCTTAAATTCGGGGATATAATGCAATTTCTTCTAAGAAATTATGGCTGGCCATATAAGTGTATTTGTGTGTTGATTTTTAGATTTATGTTGTACCTCACATCCTGCCTCCAAAGCTAATTTGAAGAAGCCAAGTGAAATTGAGTGCCTGGCAGCAGATTCAGAGAGCTTGATCTGGTTTAACCAATATGAAGCCGAAGTTAGAAGATTTGACTTTATTTTGGTTGAGGTCTTGGAATTGTCAGGAATGGGTGTTTTGCTTCTGCCTTGACCAAAAGAGCTCCTCACTGTTCTAATCTCTGAGATTGGGGTAATGTTGCCCATCTTGGGCCTTGAAGTGGCTGCTGCTTTGGTAGGAATTGAGAGCCTTCTGGGTGGTTTGGCACTACCAGACTTGTCCTTGCCAGAAAAATCAAGAACACTAACACTTTTACTCACACTAGAAACACTTTTCTCCCTGAAAACAAATAAATGTAACCTTTTAAAGGAATACATATATCAAATTGAGTTGTTCAAGCATAAATTCTTAACTTCTTAATAATACTTTAAAAAATTATAATTTTCTTATTTTAATTTCTGTTCAATGTCGTTATAAAAACACTCTTTAACACATTATTATTATTATTATTATTATTATTATTATTATCGGTTTAAATTCATTAAAAATTAAAATATAATCAGGAATGAAACTGGTTAAATAAAAAAAGACAAATAAAATTTTGTTAATTTTAATAGATTTCAACTAAATATTTATATGGTAAAAAAATCATAAATCATAGATAAAATTTTAAAGTAGTTATAATAAAAGTCTACATAATTATTATGTATATTAATTTGTGATTAGATGCTGTTATAAAAAAAATTATACCAATTTTACATAAGTTGGAAATCCAGCATCTACTAATGAGATAGATCATAATAAAGTATAAACTTAAATGTATTTTTACTCTGTAAAGTATAGCAGTTGTAATTCCATAATCCACTTTTTTATAAACACTCTAATTTTAGTAAGTGATGAAGTGAAAACACTATTACCAGGAATGCATTTTGACACCAAGGCAATTACCTCTTGGTTTGGGAAAGATTGGAGCAATTGGGTGTATCTGACTTCTCTTCCTTGGATTTAGTGACAGAGCGGAGCGCGTACTTCTGAAGCCTGGGTCTGGCGGTGTTCCCTGATGCATAACAGAACACAACCCACTTAAATTGTTAATGTGATATACTATATACTATGAAAAAATATATAAATATATAGAAAGTTGGATATGACTATGAGAATGTATACCTGCGGAAGCAGCAGAGGAGGGTTTTTCCATGACGGGTTCTTCCATATCTGACTCTGAATTGCGTGGATCACAAAGAAGTTGAGATGAAATGTGTGTGAGTGATTATGATGTCATGTCGTTTGGATTTATAATATAAGGTTGTGTTGTCTGGTTCTGCTTGGGGCGGGAAAAACTCAAATTTTGGCTGACGTGGAAAATGGAGGCTCTATTGATAAACGGCTATGACAGTGGAGAAAAGTATGATTTTGTTTAAAATGATACTAAAGGGGGGGTTTGTGGGGCTGGATGGACCCATGTTTGCTACTTGCTAGCAACAACATGAGAGCCTCCCTCGGTTTTTCCAAATTCAAATTTCAAAATTATGCTAACGTTTGTTTATGTCAAGAGAGACGTTGTTGTTTCGTCAAAAACTGCTTTGCTGTTGCTAGGAACTTCGAAACTGGGTTATCCCCGTCGACCAATCAAACACCGATACTTGTTCGCCCCAAATCTCACTATTTACCAATCTTTTCAAATTTCACTCTCAAATCACGTATGCTTTTAGAGGAAATCTTCACCTCTTTTATCGATTCTAATGATTAGTTAGCAAATATTTTTACCAAATCTCCAATAACGTTAAAGAAATCTTACATTTGTTTCAAGATGGATATTTATATGTTCCTTATTTAGGGGAGTATATAGATTTTCATTTCAAATTTGATCCATATTTTTATATTAGATTTATTTTTGATTTTCATTTGATGTCTATCATTATTATTTCATATTTTATTTTTATTATTCTTATGAAGTTACTGTACCTGTCTGAAGGGCATACTAGTAATCTTCTCGTATTTGGTGGGCCGAACGAGAGTTCCGATCGAATATTCCGGTGAGAGGGGAGGTACCTGCAAAAGGCACTCCGACGCTCAAGTCAGGACAAAGCACAAGTATCGATAGTAATTAATGAACAGTGACGTTACCTTGTGACATGAGCTATTTATACTGACTTTTATGGGCCCGGATTCCCATGGGCCCTGCACAAGATTACCATATTAGGTAATACGCCTCTGATCGGCTTATTAGTGTGATTAACTCTTAACCCTTGATTAAGGATAATTCTTGTCCCTTGATTAATGATAGTTCACATTCACTAGGTATCCAATGGCCGATCAGCCGTCGGCAATCTGGTTCGGCCCTTTGGGTGCCGATTGGGTGTCGGCAACCTGGTTTGGCCTTTCAGGTGCCGATCGGGTATCGGTCAAATGGTGGCCTAAAGGCCTTGCCAGTACACTTGCCCCCCAGCCTTGGGGAAGGTGTACCTTCTTCAAGGGTATAGCAGTTACGATGTAGGAGAAGTTGAAAGGTTGGGGTCATTTCTGCCGTTGGATCGTGTAGATTCATTGGTTTAGGGTTTTAAAGATTTGAATTTTCCCGCCATTTTCCATGGCTATATATAGCATTGCGTGGTAGGGCCTCTCACGCGTATCGCTTTCAGCCGAATAGCATCATTTGGGCAAATCTGATACAACAGCACACGCCGAGTGATCGTTTCAATCTCAACTTCCTGGTAAGTTTTATTGGATGGCTACTGCTTCCGAGAGCTCTTCGGCGAGTGGGGTTCGGTCATCATCGTCCGAGGGGTCGTTGTCTAGGGAGACGTCGTCGCCGAACGGGGACAGGTCTAGCGAGGATGTGAGTACTTCCGAAGAGGCCTCAACCAGTGGTAGCGAGGAGGCGCCGATCCGCGTGAAACGTGTTTCCAATCGGCAAAAGTATGGGCCTTCCGAGGTACCTGGGTACGAGTGGGTCAATGGAGAAGTTACTTCCTACTATTCTCGTTATCAAGATACCACGATGATAACCAATTTATTGGGGTACACCAAGTGTTTGTATTTCGATGCTGGCGAGAATCCGTATCCGATTGGTGTTCGTGCTTGCCGAAACAACGCATTTCCCGATCCAGATACGGTGTGCTTGGACAAGCAAGCCGATAGTATGGCCTCGTTTTATATTTATGATTGCCTTCTGCGAGATCTTAAGGTAAAACTACCATTCGATGAGTTCACGATGGGAGTGCTTAAGGTTTTGAACGTTGCGCCGACACAACTGCATCCGAACAGCTGGGCCCAACTTCAAGGTTTCAAGCATCTGTGCCTATGTGTTAACATTAGGCCGTCACCCCTACTTTTTCTTTCTTTCTATTCCTCCCGCCCTTCGGATTTGGCCAAATGGGTGTCTCTTAGCCGAGTGGGCTCTCGGCAGCTATTAGATAGCTTTACGTCCTCGTATAAGAATTTTAAAGCGGGATTTTTTCGAGTGACCATTCGTCCGAACGGGAGGCGTTTCTTCTTTGGAGCCGACGACAAGAATTTTTTTCCGTTGTTCTGGACCCGTGCCCCTCGGCCGTATGATGTAGTGCTGAATGAGATGCTCACAGCCGAAGAGCAAAGGGATTTGCAATTTTTACTTCAACTTCCTAGGCGCTTGCCGACTAAGTCTTTAATAAACGTGGTCGAATCTTCCCGATGGGAGAACGATTTGATAGGTATGTAACATTCTTGTTTCGGCCTTTAAGTTAATTCCTATTGATGTTTACTTGGTTATTGGTGCAGGAATCATGGTGACGAGTGGTGCCGATGAGTTCAACATCCGCAATCTTTTGGCTGGTCGAATTCAACAAGCTAAAGCCTCGGGGGTTGTGGGCAGTTCGGCGCCTGCCCAAACGCCTCGTCCAACACAAGATGATCGAAGTCCGCCTACGCCGGAATGAAAACGCCGAAAGGTGAAGAAGGGGAAAGAGGTTATTCGGGAGGGGCCAAAACGAAAAAGTAATGAGGAGAGGCTGGAAAAAACCAAGAGATCCAAGAATTCGGTGTCCTCCCCGGGTGGGACAATTATTTGTGTGCCCCCCATGCTGATGTCGAGGGCCTTTCTGAGTGAAGAAGTCACTGCCGAATCAGTGGTTCGGTCAAAACAGTCTCGGATCATGGTCGCGAGTTCTTAGGCCAGTTGGATACCGTGGCGAAATGGAAATATTTTTGCGAGGTGCAGTCTCGGTCGTTGGCACTCGCGCACCACCTCGCTATGGAGCCAATCGGCGAGTTGGTTCAACTGAGGCAAAGGGTTGAGGACGCCGATAAGGCCACAGCCGAGGCCATGGCGGCATCCGAGGAAGCATTAGCAAAAAGTCGTCAACTTGCGGCTGAACTTGATGTGCAACGGCGCAACAATGATACTCTTCGGTTGGACATGCAAAAAGCCGCGAACGATGAAAAGCGCCGACTGGAGGAAGCTAAGGCGGAACTGGAGCGAGTAAAAGAGCAAGCCAAGGAGCGTATCGTTGCTCAGCATGAAGCTGGGTTTCGCCATGCTCTTCGGCAAGCACAATACTTCGGTCGTTTTAGGGAGGGATTTGAGTTTGACATGTCGAAAGATTTCTATCAAGGGTCTTTCATGTCTTTCCAAGATATGCCCGAGGGGGCCATCCCTGACAATGACGCGCCGAATGATGACCGCGAGGATGAAGAGACCCTTGATGCTTCGGATGATGAGGCTGAAACCCAACAGGAAGAGCCGAACCAAGATCAAGAGGGAGAGCCCGAGGTGCAAGATGACGCGGGCAACAACGCCGAAGAGTGATTATGTTGTATGGCAGGCCGATAGAGCCTTTTTAATTTGATTTTAATGTAGGTTGATTGTAGTGTTGGCCGATAGAGCCTTTTAACGTTTGTTAATGACAAGTACTCGTTTTTTGAAGAAACTCAGAATTGGATTGTGTAACTTGCCCTTTTATTTTGATTGTTTTTTGAGTCAAAATCGAATGGGGTCATTTGGACTTGACGCTTTTTGAGTCAATTCCGAATGGGGTCATTCGGACTTGATGCTTTTTGAGTCAAAACCGAATGGGGTCATTCGGAAATGATGTTGTGTCAAAACCGAATGGGGTAATTCGGACTTGATGCTTTTTGAGTCAAAATCGAATGGGGTCATTCAGACTTGATGCTTTTTGAGTCAATTCCGAATGGGGTCATTCGGACTTGATGCTTTTTGAGTCAAAACCGAATGGGGTCATTCGGAAATGATGCTGTGTCAAAACCGAATGGGGTCATTCGGACTTGATGCTTTTTGAGTCAATTCCGAATGGGGTCATTCGGACTTGATGCTTTTTGAGTCAAAACCGAATGGGGTCATTCGGAAATGATGCTGTGTCAAAACCGAATGGGGTCATTCGGACTTGATGCTTTTTGAGTCAAAACCGAATGGGGTCTTTCGGACTTGATGCTTTTTGAGTCAATTCCGAATGAGGTCATTCGGACTTGATGCTTTTTGAGTCAAAACCGAATGGGGTCATTCGGAAATGATGCTTTTTGAGTCAAAACCGAATGAGGTCATTCGGACTTGATGCTTTTTGAGTCAATTCCGAATAGGGTCATTCGGACTTGATGCTTTTTGAGTCAAAACCGAATGGGGTCATTCGGAAATGATGCTTTTTGAGTCAAAACCGAATGGGGTCATTCGGACTTGATGCTTTTTGAGTCAATTCCGAATGGGGTCATTCGGACTTGATGCTTTTTGAGATTTTGAAGGTACATCCTTAGCCGAGTTGGTTACTCGGGAGGGAAACCTTTGTTGAGACTTGGAAGGTACATCCTTAGCCGAGTTGGTTACTCGGGAGGGAAACCTTTGTTGAGACTTGAAGGTACATCCTTTGCCGAGTTGGTTACTCGGGAGGGAAACCTTTGTTGGGACTTGGAAGGTACATCCTTAGCCGAGTTGGTTACTCGGGAGGGAAACCTTTGTTGGGACTTGAAGGTACATCCTTAGCCGAGTTGGTTACTCGGGAGGGAAACCTTTGTTGAGACTTGAAGATACATCCTTAGCCGAGTTGGTTACTCGGGAGGGAAACCTTGAGACTTGAAGGTACATCCTTAGCCGAGTTGGTTCCTCGGGAGGGAAACCTTTTTAAATTTTGGAACAAGTAGAAGAGTAAGAATAACCACGACATGAATTGCCTTTCATTGATATGTGCCTCGTTAAAAACCTTGTCGGCCAAAACCTCTTTTCACTTTTTTACAAGAGGAGAAAAGACCGATCAAGGAAAAGAGTGCACTCTGTATACATGGATCACTATCTTTACACAGAAAATTGCTGACTAAAATAAGCCTTCAAATGAGTTGAGTTCCACGTTCTTGGGATGATCTTTCCTGAAAGCTCCTCAAGCTTGTAGGCACCATTATCTAGAGTGTGACGGATTCTGAATGGGCCGTCCCAGTTAGCTGCCAATTTTCCTTCGCGGGGGTTGCGCCTTGCCGATCCTTGTACACGCCATACTAGGTCACCCTCCTTGAAACATCGCTTCGAAAGGGTGGAGTTGAAGTGTCGGGTCATTCTTTGCTTGCATGCTTCCGCCATTATACGCGCCTTGTCTCGGATCTCGTCTATGACATCAACTTCAACCCGAAGAGATGCATCGTTGCCTGCTTCGTCAAAATGTAAACGGCGGAAGGAAGGTTCCCCTACTTCCACCGGAATCATGGCCTCAGTACCGTATGTCAATCGGAACGGTGTTTCCTTTGTTGTGGATTGAGGTGTACATCTATAAGCCCACAAAACTTCTACTAGTTCTTCGGCCCAGGCGCCCTTGGAATCTCTCAAGCGCTTTTTCAACTCTGTTAAGATGACTTTATTTGCCGCCTCGGCTTGTCCGTTCGATTGAGGATGTTCAACCGATGTGAATCGGTGCCGTATGCCTAAGTCTTGAATGAACTTGTTCAACTTTTGATTTGTGAATTGGAGACCATTGTCGGTTACAATGGCATATGGTATACCGAAGCGCGTGACAATGTTCTTCCACAAAACTTCTGCACCATGCCAGCTGTGATCGTTGCTAACGGTTCGGCCTCGATCCACTTTGTAAAGTAGTCTATGGCAACCAACAAAAATTTGCATTGGCCCTTGGCTATAGGGAACGGTCCGAGCAAGTCCATCCCCCATAGAGCAAACGGCCAAGGTGAGCTGATGCTATGCAGCTGTTCTGCCGAGGCATGGATTAGGTTGCCATGTTTTTGACATTGAATGCATCGCTTAACAATTTGTGCGCAATCACTCTTGAGAGTTGGCCAATAATAACCTGCCCTTAATACTTTTACCGCAAGAGTTCGTCCGCCCGAATGTGACCCACAGATGCCTTGGTGAATTTCTCTCATCACATAATCGGCCTGCGCCGAGTCTAGGCATTTCAGCAATGGGGTTGAGAAACCCCTTCTATACAATTCGCCCCCGATGACAAAGTATCTAGCAGCTTGGGCTCGTAAATTTTTGGCAGACGAGGGCTCGGCCGGTTCTTTGCCATGAAGAATGAATTCAAGAAGTTCCGTTATCCACGTTGCGTTGGATGCCGCCGAACTTGATTCTTCCACTGCCAAGTTTTCAGCTGTGGCTATGCTCGGGGTAGGTAACTCAAAATGTAGAGTGGTTCTGAGCTGGCCTGGTTTTCGAGCACTGCTTGCCAATCGGGCTAGTTGGTCGGCTCGTTCATTGTTTTCTCTCGGTGTGTGTCGTACTTGAACTTCCTCGAAGTTGGAGCACATGTTATGGAAGAGGTGATAGTAACGTAGCAAATTTGGATCTTTCACCTGGAAATGATTATTAACTTGTTCCGATACGATCTGGGAGTCTGTCCAACAAATTAATCTTCGGACCCCAATGTCAGCTGCCAGTCTTAGGCCCGCTACGAGTGCCTCGTACTCGGCCTGGTTGTTAGAGGCTCGAAATCCGAAATGCATGGATTGTTCAAGGACTACCCCCATCGGCCCTTCGAGTATTATTCCTGCCCCGCTGCCTGTATTGTTTGAAGAGCCGTCCACATGCATTGTCCATTGGTCGCTCTGAAAGTGACCGTTGGGTTGTAGCTCATTGACGAATTCAGCCCAGTGTTGCGACTTAATCGGCCCGTGCGGTTCGAATGATATGTCGAATTCTGAGAGCTCAATGGACCATGCCATCATTTGTCCCGCCAGTTCGGGTTTTCGCAGGACTTTAGCAATGGGACAATCCGTCCGAACTACAATCCTGTGCCCCTGGAAGTATTGCCGAAGTCTTCGAGTTGTATGAACAAGTCCGAGTGCTACTTTTTCCAGCAACTGATATCTAGTTTCCGATTCTTGCAGCATGTGACTAATGAAATAGATAGGTACTTGTGTGTCCCTCTCTTGGACCAAGACCGAACTGATGGCCTCATTTGAAACGCACATGTATATTATGATGGCCGATAAGGGATCAGGTTTTGAGAGGATTGGAGGCGTTCCGAGACGCAACTTTAATGTTTGAAAAGCCGTTTCACACTCTTCGGCCCATGCAAATTTGTTAGTTTTTCTCAACAACCCCAATATTGGTTTGGCCACCTCTGTGAGGCATGGAAGAAACCTTGATAATGCAGTGAGACGGCCAGCCAGCCGTTGTACTTCTTTAACATTATGGGGACTTCTCATGTCGATTATTGCTCGGCATTTGTCAGGGTTGGCTTCAATACCCCTAGTCGAAAGCATGAAGCCGAGAAACTTGCCGCTTGCTACCCCGAAGACACACTTTTCTGGATTGAGCCACATGTCGTGCCGTCGAACCTGGTGGAAAATCTCAATTAAGTCTGAGATATGATTATGAAGGTCATTTGACTTAACAACCATATCGTCCACATAAACCTCCATATTCTTGCCGATTTGATTTTGAAATACTTTATTCATGAGTCGCTGATATGTGGCGCTGGCATTCTTGAGTCCGAAGGGCATTACCCGATAACAATAGTTAGCCGAATCAGTAATGAAAGCAGTCTTCTCCTCATCTTGTGGATGCATTTGAATCTGATTATATCCTGAATAGGCATCAAGAAATGTCAACATGTTGTGCCCCGAGGCACCATCAACTAGTCGATCGATATTGGGCAATGGGTAGGCATCCTTTGGGCAGGCTTTGTTCAAATTTGTGTAATCCGTGCACATTCGCCATTTCCCACTCGTCTTCTTGACCATAACTACATTTGCAAGCCATGTTGTATATTGTATTTCCCAGATGAACTCCGCTTCAAGTAGTTTGGCCACTTCTGTTTCGACCGCCTGTTTCCTTTCGGTACCCATCTTCCTCTTCCGTTGTGCTATCGGTCTAGCCTCCCGACAAACAGACAATTTGTGACACATAACCTTTGGATCTATACCTGGCATATTCGAGGGTACCCAAGCAAAAAGATCTTTGTTTTTCTGAATGACCTTGCTCAATGCATGGCGATCTGCCTCAGGCAATCCCGCCCCCAAGTATGTAACTTGCAGAGTTCCCTGGCTGACCTGGATTGCAACCTTCTCCTCGACTGCTTCCATCCGTTCATCTTCATTCATTCTTTGATCTAAATCCCATGTCTGGGATTTGTCTGATACTGGAGGGTTTACCACATGAACTCTCCTTGACTTTGATTGCTTTTCTTCCACAGGGGTTACTCGCAAACTGGCAAAGTAACACTCTCGGGCGGCCTTCTGATCAGCATGTACTGTAAGAATTTTGCCTTTGTCGGATGGAAACTTCATTGCTAGGTGTGGCGTTGAGACAATAGCTCCCAACATATTCAACGATGGTCGACCCAGAAGAATATTGTAAGAAGTGTTAGCATGTACTACTATGTACTTCACCTGGATTTCCCTGTATTCCTGCTCGTCAACACAGAAACGAGTAAAAACCTTAATGTACCCCCTAGTGCTGACTCTTTCTCCCGAGAAACCAACTAGAGGGTCATCATATGGAACGAGCTCCTTTTCCGAGATGCCCAACTGCTTGAAGGTTTTCCAGTACAGAATGTCGGCCGAACTACCCTGATCCACCAACGTTTTCTTCACTATGCAGTTGTGGATTTCAAAACTAATTACCATTGGATCATCTTGCACGGGGTCAATTCCTTGAAAATCAGCATCAGTGAATGTTATAGCTGGTAACCTCCGAACGGGTTGTCTGTCGACCGAATTGACCGAACGAACGGCGATGGTGTTGAGCCTCCACCAGCAAACCCCCCGGCGATGGTGTTGATGACTCGCCTATGGGAAGCTGTAGGCTCATCTTTCCTTTCGCGTGACCGGCTTCGGTCGTGGCGAGGTCTATCAGTTCGGTCTTGTCGAGGTCGGTCGTGTCTAGGTTGATACTGGCGCGATCGATGCGAATCGGGCCGATCAACAAAATTATGAGGCTGGCCCTGCTTGATTAAATCCTTGATTCTGTCTCGGAGGGCCGTGCACTCCTCGGTAGAGTGCCCCCTATTGCAGTGATACCGACAAGATTTGCTAGTAACGGCGCGCGGTGGCGTGGCAGCTCTTTTTGGGACGGCCAACACCTCTGATGCCAGAGCTTGTTCAAGCACCGCAGCTCGGCTTGCATTGAGGGGAGTATAGTGAGTGTATTTCGGACCCCGCGTTGGTCAGTCACGAAGAGTTATCTCCTTGTTTCGCCCCCGATAGGATGGTTCTACTGGCTTGTCAGACTTTCCCGATGGTTCAGCTCGGGCTTGATTTCGGAACTCAGCCAACTCCTCCATCTGCATATATTTATCGGCTCGTCTTCGAAGTTCATTCATATCTGAAGGGGGTTTTTTGCACAGGCTATTGACGAATGGCCCGGGCTTCAAAGCTGTGGTCAGATGATGGAGTGCCATTGCGGGGTTAAGATCCCGAATTTCTAAAGCGGTCTTGTTAAAACGATCCATGAAAGTCTGAAGAGTCTCCTTCTTATCCTGCCGAAGACTAACCAACGACAGAGATGTCAAACTGTGAGGCCGACTCGTTGCAAATTGAACCGTGAACTCAGAAGATAGGGTGTTGAACGAGTCAATAGAGTTGGTGGGGATCCGAGTGAACCAGCTCAAAGCTCGGCCTATTAACGATGTGGGAAAAATCTGGCACAGAGCAGCATCGTCTGTTGTGCTTAATGTTACCTGCGTAAGAAAAACATCAAGATGTTCGTCAGGATCCGAAGTACCATCATATTTATCAATCGGCAGCGATTTCCAGTTATCCATTAAAGGCAACTGCATGATAGAGGGTGTAAAAGGATGCCGGTGTGATCCCACTGTTGCTACATCGGTGGGACGTCCAACTGTAGGCAGGGCCGATTGTAATTTTTGTGGTGCCGCAGCCGAGGCATGGATAGCCGAGGTATGGATATCATGGGATTGGTAAGATCCGTGTGTTTGAGTGTTAGTAGGCTGGGTAGGTTTCCATGAGGAGTCTTGACTCTTTAACGCCTCATTTTCCGCTCTCAAAGCCGAAAGTTCCTTTGCATCCTTCTCTCGCTGCTGTTTCATTACAGCCATCTCCTGCTTGAGCAAGCGCATGGTCTCGATGAGATCAGTTTCGTCCTCAACTTGAACGTGCTCTTCCTCGGTTTGGTGATTTTCCGTGTTCATTCTCCTTGTCTTCGTCATAGTCTTGTTAAGTCTTCAAGTCTTTCTCGGTTCGGCCCCACGGTGGGCGCCAAAATGTACCTGTCTGAAGGGCACACTAGTAATCTTCTCGTATTTGGTGGGCCGAACGAGAGTTCCGATCGAATATTCCGGTGAGAGGGGAGGTACCTGCAAAAGGCACTCCGACGCTCAAGTCAAGACAAAGCACAAGTATCGATAGTAATTAATGAACAGTGACGTTACCTTGTGACATGAGCTATTTATACTGACTTTTATGGGCCCGGATTCCCATGGGCCCTGCACAAGATTACCATATTAGGTAATACGCCTCTAATCGGCTTATTAGTGTGATTAACTCTTAACCCTTGATTAAGGATAATTCTTGTCCCTTGATTAATGATAGTTCACATTCACTAGGTATCCAATGGCCGATCAGCCATCGGCAATCTGGTTCGGCCCTTTGGGTGCCGATTGGGTGTCGGCTACCTGGTTCGGCCTTTCAGGTGCCGATCGGGTATCGGTCAAATGGTGGCCGAAAGGCCTTGCCAGTACAGTTACCATTTTATTATATTTAATAGCTATTTATATAATCTCTATAATTAAAGGATCTCATTGTTATAGTAATTTATTTCTAATTATTATAAATAAAATGTTAAAGAATGACTCTTCTTAAGTATTCAAATCATTAAGCCTTATATTCAACTCAATTTTTGTAAGTTTGTATGATAAATATAATATATATTATGTTATATATTTTTATTAACACTGATGCCTAATGCTTTTTAATTTTTTTTTTTAGTAAAATACTTTCCTAGATAAGATGGAAATTGAATCTAAATAAATGTTGATTATTTAACACCTTAGTGATCATTGAATCAATATATTTTATGAATTAAATAATTTATAAGGTATATTTTTAATTTAAAGTTATATATGGAATTATATTAATTTATGTAGTTTAATTTGTCTATGATTTAATTGTTAGATTAATATTATATTAACTAACTTCTTTAAGACATGCAATGAATGTTATTATAATGTATAAGTATGAAATATATATGACATAAATATTTTTTTTAATTTTTTTGATAAAAATTGGGTCATACGATATTGTAACGTAGAGAGGAGATTTTTGAGTTTAGTTGATTCTAGAGAGAAGAGTATATAAGGGTTTCTTTGAGAAGGGAACTTCATAAGTTCATTCTCAAAGAAACTAGAGAGAAGTTTTAGAGAGAAGGACTCTGGGTCCGTGAGGTCTTTCTGATCAAGCAAGTACTTCACACTCTTGTAATCACCAAAGACGTTAAACCCTACACTATAAAAATAGTGCATCCATACCTTTAAGGCAAAAACAACTGCTGCCAACTCTAAGTCATGAGTAGGGTAATTCCTCTCATGATTCTTCAATTGCCTTAAGCATATGCAACTACTCTCCTATTCTACATCAATACACACCCCAACCCTTGGTGAGAAACATTACAACACACCTCAAATGGCTCATTAGGATTAGGCAACACCAACATAGGAGAAGTAGTCAATCTTTCTCTTCAACTCTTCCACTTGACACTTTAATTCAACCAACTCTGTTAGGACCATCCTATAGGGAGCAACCACCACTAGCCTTACACCAGGGACCAGATCAATGCTAAACTCAATCTCCCTAGTAGGAGGTAACCCAGACACCTTATCCAAAAACACCTTCGGGAATTCCCTCACAACTTCTACCCATTGATCACCTTTTTAGTTTCCACACTCACAGCAACAAACAAGATAAAACACTTTGCTCCATCCCTCAACAAAACTTTAGCTTCGTCAGCTGAACCCAACAACTCATCCTATATCTAAGGAAATACCAACTTTCTATCACATCATCTCCAACGGACAACTATCATACAACTCAACAAATCATCAACACAACACAGAATACTACACAACGAAAGCCTAATGAGATCACCCCCACATAGTGCCCACTAGGTTCGAACTGCTCTGATACCATAAAAGTGTAACGACCCGCCATGGCTGTCACACTATGAAACTACACTACACACTACTAGAATATATACTAAAATAGTATAATAAAAATAATTACAACACAAGTTGCTAATCAAGCAACCAACAACAACCAGCTATATACAACAAAATATGTTACTATAAGGTAGCCTACAAAATAAAATCCAACTCCAGGCACCTCCTGTGGCCTCTAGCAGCTATCTCCCAGCCTATCCCTGCCCTACTCCCATACATTGTATGATCATCGTAGTCCAAACCACATGGAAACATGCAAGGGTAAGCTAGAGACAATAAATAACTCATAATAATTAAAAATGAAATACACCAACTATATAATCATCTTCACATCCAACATAGAAGACCAACACATATACTATACATCTTAACATCATTTCAACTTGATTCAACATATCAACACTATATCAGCACTTCAACGCAACTACTGTACAAACCATTGGAATAGTTACCATATTCATTATAACAACAACCAACACATGTATTACACACCTCTCAACAACACATATTTAAAAGCAACTTACAACACAGGTAATCTAGCAACGCTAGCATCATCATCAACTTGTATACAAATAAGCAACTCACAACATAACAACACTATCATCATCCTCAACAGGGTCAACACAGCAACACAACAACATGGGTGAGCAGTTTAAGTGGCTAGGTCCTACCGAACCGACAACAAAGAACCTTTTTGGGCTTGCTAGGTAAATAACAAATTTGGATGCCAATCCACAACACGGTAACAATTTCTCAGACTTTGCCACTTAAACAAGGAAGTATAGTACTATCTTAGGATAGAACAACTGGGTTTATGCCTACCACAACATTAGCTAGCTTAACTAAGCCATCTATGGGATTAGCCTACTGACTATCCTCCAAATACTACAACCCTCCGATACTTGGTTAGGAACTAAGTTCCCGACTTCGTACTTTACTCAAATTGGCTGCTTTGTAATCAGTATAGCTCGACTTGGCCCCTATACTATGGTCGCTTTGTTCACGTGTGCCTCGACCTTGTCCATACATGGGACCAACTAAGTCCTAGAGGAGAACAGCACAACGTCCACTCCAAGGGACAACTTCCCAAGGAAGGTTTTCAACAAATTGGGCTCTCTAAGCACCACAACTTTCTCAATCCACACAATGGGATGAACAACTTTGAAAACATCTCTTCTAATCCTAGTGATCAAATTTGGTTGCTTATAATCGGTATAGCTCGACCTGGCCCCTATACCATGGTCGCTTTGTACACGTGTGCCTCAACCTTGCCCACACATGGGACCAACTAATTCCTAGAGGAGAACAACACAACGTCCACTCCAAGGGACAACTTCCCAAGGAGGGTTTTCAACAAATTGGGCTCTTTGAGCACCACGGATTTCTCAATCCACACAATGGGATGAGCAACTTTGAAAACATCCCCCCTAGTCCTAGTGATCAACAACTCATCATCACAGCTTAATCAGCTTATAACTCAACAGCACAACTCAGCTCAACAACTTAAACAACATGATCAACTCAACAGCACAACTCAGCTCAACAACTTAAACAACATGATTAACTCAACAGCACATCACAGCTCAACTCAACAACTTAAACAACATGATTAACTCAACAGCTTAACGACTCAACTCATAATCTACAACTCAATCATCATAAAATAATATCTTTCAACACATAGTACAACATACAACTTTATAGCAACATACAACTTTCCTCTAACAACTTAGCAACACAGTCTACTAATAACTTTTATATAAATCTCAGCACATCTACACACTTCACATCATGCTTCTCACAACTCGCAATATTATCATCATGCACTTCACAACTTTCAACTAGATCATCTCATCATATATCACAACATATAAATGGTCCACACATAACATATAACAACTTTAAAAACACATCACATATTCAACACATTTCTATTTAGCACAACAACTCATTTAGCACCTATACGCAACTACACAGCTCCATAACTCAACTACAACATGTATCTCATTTACATCCCATCTTCATCACAAAAGCATCACCAAACAACATCATTAATCAATATTATCAACACACAACATTTTCATCATATAACACAACTCATACTACATGTTTACAACCCATCTTTCATGCCAACTTACCCACCCAAACAACACCAATCAACCTAAGCACCTAAAATAACTTTCAACTTAACCAACTTCTTGTGAAGTGGCAACCTTCACATAAAATAGCGTATCAGGATTTATACTACTCCTACCATTCTTATCCTTATCTCATATGAAAGATAAAAAGATTTCCTACAACTCTCATGAAGACACCAAGTCCTAATTCCTTCATCTACCTTGTTAAAAATTCTAAACATCGCAACAACTATAACCAATGCTGGCAACTTGACCTCTATTCACTAAAACAACCATATTTGGAGTTCTAGATCTCCTTTTTGGGTGATTCCAGTGTCATTGGAAAGCTAACATCCAAGGCTACAACTTTCATGAAGACTTAAAGGCCAACATACTCATGCCCGGTGCATTAATATCACGCCCGGCGCAACCTCAAATAGAGACTCACAAAGAGTCTCCACGCCCGGCGCGACTAGCCTCGCGCTCGCACGTGATTTAACACTGGTGGCCCTCGGATTAATGCATGCCCGACGCAAAGAATTGCGCCCAACACATATTCAACCAGAAACCTCCAAAAACCTCGAAAATTCCTTCAAAACCTGAAAATCAGCAACTTCAACCACATGGAATCCATGAAATGCAACATATAGACTCCCTACAACTCAAAAACGAGTTCATATTCAACATGCAACCAATTAATGCACCAAAATTGTCAAAAAACCCATTTTTCCCAAAAACCCCAAAAATGAGGAAATCACCCAATTCAGCCACTTCTTCTCGAATTCCATACATCAATGGAGTTCCTAAACTCTCATGCAACCAAACAACATACATTCTAGCTTCCCTTACCTGAAGATTGGCTTCGAACATCCAAGAATTAGGGAAGAAGAAAACTTTCCTCCGAGTTTGACTCCCAAACTTCAATCCTTCAAAATCAAGCTTCTTACCCTGAATTCCAAGAGAAGATAGAAGAAGTTAGTGATCTAGAGAAGAAGAAGAATCAACCAGAGAAATTTGAGAGAGAAAGGAGCTCACGGACCCAGAGTCCTTCTCTCTAAAACTTCTCTCTTGTTTCTTTGAGAATGAACTTATGAAGTTCCCTTCTCAGAGAAACTCTTATATACTCTTCTCTCTCTAGAATCAACTAAACTCAAAAATCTCCTCACTACGTTACAATACCCCCCAACAAATAGGAATTTTTGTCCCCGAAAATAGACTTACCTCTCAACCTTTTCAACTTATAATCAACTGCAACTAGAAGAGTCCTCTCATAATTTAGGTTCTCCCTAACCTGAACTTCATCCATTTCTACAACATGACTTGGATCATGAATGTACTTTGACTGGGAAACATGAAACACATGCCCCTCCCCAGAAAACTCTAAAGGCCTCTACCTTCTATCAACTTATGATTTCTGCCTACTCTAGGCAAACCTCATTCTCTGTTAAATCAACTTCACCTCCTCAATAGTTTGTAAAACTGACTCTAGCCCTGCAACTACCGACTCACCATCTTTGATACCAACACAGAGGAGTCCTACACTTCCTACCATGCAATGCTTCAAATTCCAATACTAGCATGAAAGCTATTATTGTGCGTAAACTCCACCAGTAGTAGGACTTCCTCCCAACTCTCTAAGTGGTCTAGCACACAAGCCCTCAGAAAATCCTCCAAGGATTGAATCGTCCTCTCTGACTGACCATCCGATGTGGATGATAAGTATAACCCAATCTCAACCTCGTACCTAAGGCTTGGTGTAGACTCTACCAAAAATCTAGAAGTGAACCTTGGATCCCTATCTGAAATAATACTAGAAAGCACCCAGTGCAACCGTACTATTTCCTTCACATACAGCTGTGTCAACTTCTCCAAGGACCACTTGATATTGACAGGCAAGAAATGTGCACACTTGGCTAATCTGTCAACCACAACTCAAATAACATCACTATTCTAGCTAACCTAGGCAACCCAACAATGAAATTCATAGTGATACTATCCAACTTCCGCTACAAGATCTCCATCATCTACAACAAACCACCAGGCTTCTAGTGCTCAACCTTTGCATTCTGACAAGTCAGACAGGCCGCCACATATTCAACAATGTCTCTCTTCACTCAGAATCTTGGGGTAGGCAAATTTTGCCCTTAAACCTCAAATCCCATCTTCACCCATCTCAAAGCCAACTGCTTCCTCTACACCCAAAAAACTAAGAACCTTCACCAATTCTGAATCTTGTAACCCATTAATTCTATTATTAATCTATTGACCTGATACTCTGACTAGTTTGATGACCGATTCGATTTTTAAAATATTGTCCTCACTAAGTGCTTTCACTATCTTCTCACTAATGCTTCACGAAGTTCTCGCAAGGTATTTGTCTTTGCTTTGTCATTACTCAATCATTACATATGATGATGATGATGACGACGAAGACGATGATGATGACGACGACGACAACGACGACGACGATGAGGATGACGACGATGACGACGAGGACGACGACGACGATGATGATGATGATGATGATGACGACGACGAGGACGATGATGATGATGATTATTATTATTATTATTATTATTATTATAGTCACAAAACATAATAGTTATTCAAAAGAGTAAGATTAATGATAGAAAACTTACAAAGACAAAAACTAAGGAGATTGGCATATCAAGTTTAAAAACAAAATAACAAAGCGTTTTATTATCTTAAAAATCTCAATGCCCTTTACAAACATCAGTGAGTGTATAACCTAATAACTTGTAATTCCCCAAAGAAAGTTTAAAATGACAAAACTAAAAGAACACTATTCAGCAGGATAAAAATTAAAAATTAAAAACAATAATAGTTATGTTTTAAACAATAATAATTAAAATGTATCTTAATAATAGAATGACTCTAATATGGGAATGTATGTTAGGTAGTGGGATTGGCCCCCAATCCTATGTTTGTTGTATGTTCATGTATGAGGGGTTTCTCTCAATTATATCTGTTTCATCTATTGTTCTTCTTATATGTAATTAATTGTATGATTTGAGATAGGATTAGATTAGGATGTGACATCGGGGCGTAGATAAGATTATATTAGGATGTTGTTCTTATTAAATTATTTTGGAAATCTTAGCATTATTTCTTTGTAATTTTCCCTGATTATGTTATTTAAGTCATGGAATTGGCGCTCTCTATCTGAACACGCTTGATATTTTAATTATGAAAGATTATGTTCTTCAAATTTTGTTATCTATGTGTTATGGTATGCGGTGTAGAGGGTGTCACAGCAGGTATTAGGTTAATAATGTATGCTCGAGGCATAAAAATATTTTTTCCAAAAATATTACAATTTGTTGACAATTGTATTGTAAAATTTTTGGTTTTTGTATTATTATTATAACATCACTAGCCATGGTTCTGGTTTTTGTTTCCTTTTCGTCTTTAAACTGGTTTTGTTTAGGAACTATGCTTTCACATAAGCACGTAAAAGTAGCTATATTATCAAAGCTTGGATGATAGTCGCAGTTTTTTCTTGTTTGATGATTTTGGGAAAAGTAATTTTTACCAAAACATGTAAGCTAGTATTGGGCTTTTTATTGCATATTTTTGGTATACAGTCTTTGTTTTGTAGTGCCATTAAACCACTAGGTCCTTCTTCATGGTTTATGAGTTTATTTTGAATTTTGAAATTCTCATAAAGAAAATCTACTATTTGTTCTATCTAGTTTATTCTAGTCTCTAAAATAGATAATCTATTATTAATCAATTTGTTTTTGTATCATTTGTTTGTTTTTATGATCTAGAAAAGATATCTTATCAATTATTTCTAAGCATGTTTTGCAAAAGTTCTTATAACATAAAGGACAATGTGCTCTTAATGTTTTATGAAAGAATCTTTTGCAATAAAAACATTCAATATGTTCTAGGCCAACAAAAAAATTGTATTTCATGATCACAGGATATTTGTTCATCACTCTTATTCATTAAACTATATCCTAAATCATCTAAAATTTCACCAATATTATACTTATCATTCATAGCAGGATATAAATGATTGTATTCATTATTAGTAAACTCATTTATGACTTTATAGTCTTCCATTACTTCTTCTTCTTTAGAAGTGTAATCAGACCAACTTACTACTAAACATATTTCAGAGTCGGTGGAGACTATTTCATCTATAGGAATCAAATTCATCCTACAACTTTTAATCATATTCTGGTTCTTCCAAAATAGTTGTAGCAACACCACAAACAGCCATAATGACAAATAGGAGAAATAGTCTTTTAGTTAGGCTCACTGACTATGAAAATATACAAACTCCTGACCTAAGAGAGAAAGAAGAGGAACAAGAACCCTCTAGAAAATCCTTAATGAACTTATGGCATTGTTCGTATTTCAAATCTTATATTCCAAATTATGAACAAGAAGAAGAAAAGGAAAAAAGCTACTTAGACAAATGTCAACTTTCACCCAAACTTCTCTTAGCTGAAGAAAAATGGGGAAAACAAAACAACTTGAAAAACAACAAATTAAAACTGTTTCTCAATGTTATAAAAATGAAAACAAAAATTTTGAAGATGAAGAAGATTATTTGATTTTTAGACAAAAATTGTTTTCACAAATGAATATTGAAAGAGATGAAGTCTCTAATGATAAAAGTCAGGATCTAGAAGAAACCTTAGATATAGATGTTAATAAATGGCATAACAAAGAAGTAACTTTTAGAAATAAGTTATGCCTAGATAAATTAGAAACACAATTTGAAATTTTAGAACCACCATCTGAGTTATCAGAAACATAATTATCCATTCAATCTTACAAAGGTTTTACGAGAGATAACTATAGTGGTAATGCCAGTATACCTGACCAAATCTAGCACATTGACTATAGTCCAAAAACATATGATCTAGGATTCATACCTAGAGATAAAGTTGTTACTCCTGTAGATTTTTTAATAGGAGAAAGCATAAAGTCTAAAGGGAAGAGACTACCAATTGAACCAAGTTTTAATATGCCTTCTCTTTTATTAAACATAGAAAGTGTTGATCCTCAACTCTTGCCTAATTATATAGAACAGTTAACTTCCACTATTATACGTGACTATAGAATACACAATGAAAGCCACGTTTCTAATAGTCAAGAAATGATAGCTAGAGTTGAAACTTATCTAGGAGATATAGCTAAAACTTGTTAGGAGTTATTCAAATAAACATTTGCTGACCAGGTTAAGATAAATTTAATTGACCCGGACCAAACATCTACAACTTTTTTAGTATTATACAATGTATTTTTATAGCCTAATCTGTAAACGATAGAAATACTATAAGATAAAGATTTTATCTTGGTAACTTAGAAAGACTTTCAACAAGTTACTTTGGTAAGATAAAAGAATTTACACAAGATCATCTTATGTATGCTTCCATAGCCGGAGGATTCATATATAGATCTTTAGGAGAAAAATTGTTCCTTAAACTCCGTGGTATGTTAGGACAAAAAATAAAAGATAGTTGGAAAGATGGCTAGATTGACCTAGTTATGAACAATTTAGTTGTCAGGATACAATACATTATGAAAGTAATGGAAGACACCTGTACTAATATAGCCATAAATAAACAAATAAAAATGGTCAACATAGATATTTGCAAACAAATATACACCCCACAACAATATGATAAAGAGGTTTGAAAGAAAAGAAAGCCTCAACAAAGATACTCATCACCACCAATAAATCATAACTCTAGGAGAAGACACCAAACTCATAGGTATTCTATTAGAGCCTCTAGTGCAAAGAAACCTACTTTGAATAAAGACAAACATGTGAGAAAAATCAAGAATAAAAAAAGTTACACAAAACAATTAGAATGCTTTGCCTGTCATCAAACTGGTCATTATTCTAGAGATTGCCCTAATAAACCAAACATTTTTACAAAAGAAGCTGAACTAATAAAAAGCTGTAAGATGAATTTAATTCCTATAGATGAAACACTATCCACTGACTTTGAAATATATTCAGTAATAAGTTTGTCTAATTATACTTTTGAAGAAGAAGAAAAGGTAATCAAAGATTATAAAATCATAAATGAATAGGCAAAATACTAATTTGGTCCCTTATAATGTTTTTAGGGGTCAATTTAATCCCATTTTATTTTTTGGATTTAATTTGGTCCCATTTTATTTTAAAATACTTTAATGTGGGACTTCCGTTGAAATTTCACTGACAATGTTAACTCAATGTCACGTGACTAGTAGTTTCATGCAACGTGGATGCCTCGTTATTAAAAACCAATACATGTGGTTGTCAAGTGGATGCCTATATGAAATGACCGATGCCTACATCGGCGATGATCTCGGCTCATTGACATGGACTACGACACCTCCAAGCTCAACGAATTCCCCGCGATCACTCTCTACAGATAGCGAAAGGATTTGCTCAATCTCATTACCCAAAAAAATTATGAGTTTCAATTCATTTGATGAAGATGGATTTTGTCTCACGACCTCTTGAAAACTTTGGGGTTGGGTTTTTGTTTGGCTAGATTAGATAACACATATTATCTCTGATACCTATGGTGATTAGTCCCAAATGAACATATCTCTTATTGGTTCTCAAGAGCTGTCTACCAATTTGTTCAGAAATTAATCTTATAATTTCATGATGTCAATCTGGTACATGAAAATCATCCAGGTGGAAATATCTATATAAACTAGTCCTATCATAACTCAAACAATTTACATTTAAAACTTGAGAAGGTATTGGTTTTCCAAAATGGGCTTCTAATTTTGATTTTACCTTTTCAGAAAATAATTTTGGTAATCTTGCTATATATCTTTCTTTCCAAAATCCTTGAAATCCATCTTCTCTAAGGGTTATTTTTGACATAAAAACATCTTTATACCACCTGACATTGTTGGGGAATATAAATTTGCTAATTGACTTGCAACTCTATCTTTAAAAATATTGGGATCTCCTACAAAGTGTTGAAAAATATTGGGGAATATAAATTTTCATTTTTCATAGCTCTTAATTTAGTTTCTCTATCAGATGGAGTACAAAAGTTGTTCCATCATCCTTTCAATTTTCCTATAAATCCTTGGACAAGAGTCATGATTGTTGCCTTGTCCGTATTTCCTCTTCTTTTGTAGGCATTGGTTGCCATGGTCATTTGACAAATAAAGTATAATATTCCTTGTTCACACATACCATTTATATTTTATTCACATATATTTCTACTAGAGTAACTATTTAGAACTAGATCTCCTCTTTCTTCGTAAAGAACATTAGTAGGAGAGGGTCTTGGATAATAGATTTTAAGTTTTGGATAATATTTTAGATTTTTGAGAGCAAGGTCTTCTATAACATTTAAGGAAGATTTTTTTAAGGTTAATTGTTCTAAAAAAATTTGATTTCTTCTATTTTTTTATCTGTGCTACTATATAGATTTATTGTTTCTATTTGAGTGTTAAGTTGGTAAATAGGTTTAACTAAGGGTTTAATAATAGCAGTAGAGGCACTATTGCTAGGATGATATTGATTTTCTTCTGATTCTTCAAGTTCTTGGTTAATAGAATGATAAACAGGTTTAGCAATTTTGAATTAATATCTAATTTAGTTAGATCTATATTGATTGTTGATCCATCTACTGAATGTCTTGCATTACTACCTTTATAAATCATTTGAGGTTCTCTTATCCTTAGTGATCTTGACCCATTTATTTTTAATCTAATATTCGTTCCTTCTTGAATAATGTCCCTAACTTGGGTGTATATATTTTAGCTTCTTCTACTATATCTTCTAAATACCAATTTTCAAGAATTTTACTAATAATTTCTTCATGACTAAGACGTCTTGGAACTTGTATTGAATATTTTTTTAGATTGGCCTCAACTAAAATAGTCTTGTTTTTAGGTGAGGATCTTAAAGTCTTATAATTATAATCAATTTTGGTTATTTTATAATAAATCCTAAAAATTATCTGTATAGGTCCTGATTCTTCATCTAATATTTCATTTGGAATTTTAACATATAATTTCAAAGTGTTACTAGTTTTTTCATTTCTTATGTTCATTGAAAAGTTTGGATAACAATTAAAAAAGGCAGGGCCATCATGCAAATTACTTTCTAATATAACTATTATTGAATCGAAGAATTGTTTCATCCTAAGATCCCTAAGTAACATTAATATATAGGACTATTGACGCCTAGTCTATAATTGAGTTTTGTTACTACTTGAATTAATCCTAAATGTATAAAATTATATCCCTTTTTAATATGTTCATTTAAGATTGACTGTTCTAACAGGTTAATTATTTTATTAGTCTTTGTACCAGGGTAACTATATTATAATATGTGGACTTTGTCTTGACTATTGGACCATATACTATGTTGTTTATATACTTCACATTTTTAACTATGGGTATTGACCAATTATGGAGATAGTTCTCTATTTCTACTATCCTAAGTTATTGTTCTACCATATCTTGAGAGGTTGATGAAGAGGCATCTTGTTGACTATGATTCCTCATAACTATTTGCTTTTTTTTTTTGTTTTTTGTTTTAATCCTAAATTGCTTATAGAATCTAATAGTTTTGACACTTTAAACGCTTCTTTAACAGTAGTAAAAGCTTAGCCTTTATCTATAGCTGACCAACAAACTCACTACCACACCTAGGTTTTACTAGTGGGACCACGAACAAGAGTGTATAATCCTAACTTCTACTTCCTCTAAAAAAAAGTATTAAAATGACAAAATAAAAATAACATTATTCAGCATGATATGAATTAAAAATTAAAAACAATAATAATTATTTTTTAAACAATAATAATTAAAATGTAGCCTAATAATAGAATGACTCTGATACCATTCTTACAAAAATAGAATCATAACAAAAAAAAAACATAATACTTATGCAAAAGAGCCCTTTACAAGCATTTTATTATGATTATTATCATTATTTTTATTATCATTATTATTATTATTATTATTTTTATTATGATTATGATTGTTATTATTATTATGATTATTATTAATAACAATATTATTATTATTATTATTATTATTATGATTTATATAATAATGATGATGATGATGATGATGATGATAATGATGATGATGATGATGATGATGATGATGATGATGATGATGATGATGTTATAAATAATAATAATAAATATTATTATTATTATTATCATTATTATGATTGTTATTACCATTTTTACAATTATTATTTTTATTGTTATTATTATTATTATTATCAAAAATTTTCCACCATTTAACCTTGATAGTTCTGGTTAAAAGTAATAAATTGTTATTTGAATATGGTTGAAGATATATATAATCCCAACTCATAATTCATGTAATATTTGTGAGGCAATGAATGAGATAAACTTGTATCCTAATAAGAATGTGGTCTTTTTTTTTAAAATAATCAAATATCTCAGAGACCACTATATGAAAGATTTCTCTGATAGGACCAAATTTGACAAACCACTGAAGAAACCATTTTAAAAATTTTAATGAAATTCCTCTGCGGAATCAAATGAACCAAGAATGAGTTTTGGGTTGAAGGTAAAGAAAATAAGGCCATGCATCTATATAATCATAATAAGAGTATTGTTGAGGTTATTATTATTATTATTATTATTATTATTATTATCATTATTATTTTTATTGTTATTATTATTATTGTTATTATTATTATCATTATTATTATTATTATTATTATTAACATTATTATTATTATTATTATCATTATTATTATTATTATTATTATGATTATTATCCTTATTACTATTATTATGATTATTATTATTATTATTATTATTATTATTATTATGATTATTATTATTATTATTATTATTATCATTATGATGATGATAATGATGATGATGATTATTATTATTATTACTCATAGAATTTATAGTAATTTCTTTCATTTTTTTGTAAAAAATATTCTTGCAGAATTTCTTGCGAAAAAATTCGCAGGAAACTTTCTTGTGAATTGTTTTTTGCAGGAAACTTTTCAGCGAATTTTTTTCGTAAGAATTTCGCAGGAAAATTTATTGCGAATTTTAAAATTTGCAAAAATATATTATCCACGAAAGTATTACCTGCAGATAAAATTTTGCAAAAAAAATTGTAAGAACAACGTTTCTTGCGAATTTTTCGTAATAAGAGAAATTCTATTAGTGTATTTTATATATCTTCATATAATAATAATAATAATTGTTATTATATGAAGATATATAGCAGACCACACCTTTCTATTTTACAAACAAGGGTAGTGGTAACCCCAAATTATTAAGGGCAAACAAGGAAAGTAAAAATAGTACACACATTATTAAAGTAGTTCTAAATTATTGGAGCATCTTGAATAATGGTGGTCCTTCAAAGCATCTTGAGTCTTGTCATAGGGTGCTTGTAGAATAATTATTTTCCTTTTAAAGCATCTTGAATAGTCTTTATTAGGATAATCTTATCTTGCAATATCCTTTAAAGTATCTTGAATAGTAGCTTTTCAAAGCACGTTTTTCTTGTTGTTAATCAAACATACTGTAGGGGTTGGTAGAAACGGAGTCAAACTATCCAATTTCTTCCTTTTGAGTTGGATCTTGTAAGGCTTGAATCAATTTCAGTCTTTCTTTAAATTCTTCTTGAGATGTGGCAGAAGCTAGTTCAACCATAATTTTACTTTTTTCTGCTAAGAATTTTGCTTCATCTCCCAAAGCTTGATGCTCTTTTACTTCCACAGATAAGGAATTCGTCTTAACCCATTCATCAATTCTTTTGAGACTTATCAATGTGATGTCAAACTTTTTTCACCATTTAACCTTGACAGTTCTGGTTAAAAGTAATAGATTTTTATTTGAACATGGTGGACGATATATATAATCCCAACTCATAATCCATGTAATATTTTGTGAGGCAATGATTGAGATAAACTTGTATCATGAAAAGAATGTTGTCTTCTGTTTAAAATAATCAAATATCTCAGAGACTTTTGTAGGAAAGATTTCTCTGATAGGACAAAATTTGACAAACCACTGAAGAAACCATTTTAGAAATTTTAATGAAATTCCTCTATGTAACCAAATGAACCAAGAATGAGTTTTGGGTTAAAGGTAAATAAAATAAGTCCATGCATCTATATAATCAAAATAAGAGTATTGTTGAGGTTCAAAGGTCCTGGAGAAAGTATTGGTCTGATAAAGGGGTTGATTCCATTCTTTTGGAGTAAGGATCTTGAGGATTTTTATTTTGGAGAACTGAATTTTATTTTGTTCATCTTTGGTATGGGTTAATTCTATGGAATCTGTATCAATTAGAACAAATTCATAGAAAATTATGGACTTGAAAGTAGGAAGGTAATGATAATTTTCTGGAAATATTTTGGTGGCTAAAGCAGTGGGAAATAATTTTCTCCATTCAGGTTCAATGGGTAAAATGTCTATGTTTTTGTCTTTAGTAATATACTCTTCTTCATATGATTTTGATCTAGAAGGTGTGGATATTGGAAGGGTAATATGAGATAAATTCTTTGAAGGTGCAGGTATTGAAGTTGGAGTAGGACTTTTATATCTGTCTATAAAGGATAATGGCAAAAATTTGTTTTGAGGGGTGGTTAATGGTTATGTTTTGATGGTAGTCAAAAAGGTTGGTCTTAAAGGAGTTTGAGAGGATCCTGGGGTTAATAGGTTAGTATGATTATTGATGGGATTTGTGATATGGGCCAAGGGCCTATTGATGGTATTGCTAGATGCTGATTTAGGGGTTCTTAGGAGAGAACCGTATTGATCTTTTGAATGGCAGTGTGTTTTTCTCTCCCTTAATATGTTCTATCTCAAAATCAAAACAAGATAATAATGTTTACAATCTTGCAAAAATATGTTATGAAACTAGATTTTTGACATCTTTTTGTAAAATAGAGGGAGCTGCTTTACAATCAATACGAATCAAACAATTTTTGTTGAATAAATCATCTTGAAACTTTTGAAGACATAATACAATAGATAGGTTTTCTTTTTTGACCGTAGAGTATTTTTGTTGAGTAGGATGCCAAATACCTGAATGATATTTGACTACTTGTTGTTTTGAGTTATCAAACACAAATTTTTGTTTTAGAATCCCCCCATAACCTATTTCAGACGCATCTGTTTCAACAATTAAAGAGGCTTCAGGGTTTGGTATTCCTAAACAAAGAAGCTTTTTAACTATTGTCGCCACCGGCCCGAAACGGGCTTTCGGCATTCGCGAAGGATGGTTGGACTCGTTTATTTGTTTAAAAATATGGATTGCTAGAATGACGTATTCTCAAACTGAGACCTTGTCAAACGAGCAATTTTATTAAATGATTCACCAATCCATATTAATCCCAAGCGGGACCCTCCATGGATTAGTGGTTTTCGCAAAAGGAGGGGTTCGTGGAGTCGCCACCAATGTTTTACTCAAAACATTGGAAAAATGGATAAGGCAATTTGATTTTATAAATCAACTTTGGCCATTACAACCAGAGTTGGGTAAGGGAGTCGATTACGTGTGGGGAAGGTGTTAGCACCCCACAACGCCCCTTTCGGGTTCCCTATGACAGATTCTTTTATTAATAATAGTATAAAATTACTAAATTACCCCTATTTATTATAAGCGATTATACTTTAAATATCTACATGATGACAATATGCACACAGAAAGCAGTAAAAGGAAGGATTTAAGAAGAAACCTTTGAAGCGTGCTTTTATATATTTCAAGTAAAACTGGGAAGCTTTTTGGCGTTCCCTCGCTCTACAAGCCCGCTCGCTCCCTTCCTATAAAATTTTAACTATGGAAATCCGGAGGATTTCCCTTCGACTAGGTTCGATCCTCAAGCAAAATGGCTCGGGGTTCAAGAACTTCGTCGGATCAACTCTCCGAGTGATTTCTAGGGCAGAACACTGCTCAAAAACCCCAGAATACTCAAGGAGAGGGTTGAAACTATGTTCAAAAGTGTGGAATGACGTCCAATTGACGTCATATTTATAGGGAACAGGCCCAATACGGGCTACAGAATCAATACGGCCGTATTGAAATTTTTGAACTTCAATACGGCCGTATTGAGTTCAATACGGCCGTATTGAAGCTCAGAAATTTCAATACGGCCGTATTGAGTTCACTGCGGCTGTATTGAAGCTTCAATACGGCCGTATTGATTTCAGTACGGCCGTATTGAAGTTTCAGAAACTTCAATACGCCGTATTGAGTTCACTGCGGCCGTGTTGAAGCTTCAATACGGCCGTATTAAGTTTAGTACGGCCGTATTGGGCTTCATTCCCTCCACTTCCTTATTTTAAGCTACTCTAAGACCTCTAAACCTACAGATAGCCATCCTATGGTCTTCTAGGAGTCCTTCTGGCTGACTTTCCTTCGATCTTTGAGGGTCTTCGAGTTTTATTTCCGACCCGGACAATTTTAGGGGTCTACAGCTGCCCCCCCTTTACTTAGTCGGACGGCCTTTTGGTGTACCGGCTGACAAGTAAAGGAGTTGACCCAATTGTCCGGGTGATGTGCCGACCTTCTGACTTGTAATGTCTTCCGGTGGAAAATTGTTGAGTAGCCTCTCCAGGTGGGTGCATACCTCGGCGCTTCTGACATCCTCGGTAGCTGAGTTTACCCTCTCCAGGGTCAACTTCACTCGACGCCCGAGCCGGAAGTTGAACACCGACGTGCCTCTGGCGACGCTGGTGATTGAGTACCGTCTCTCCAGACCTAGCCTCACTCGACGCCCGAGCCGGAAGCTAGACACCAGTGTTTTAACATCACTGATGATTGAGTATTGCCTCTCCAGGCCCAACCTCACTCGCCGCCCGAGCCGGAAGTTGGACACCAACGCACCTCTGATGACGCTGATGGTTGAGTACCGTCTCTCCAGACCTAGCCTCACTCGACGCCCGAGCCGGAAGCTAGACACCAATGTGTTAACATCACACTGATGATTAAGTATTGCCTCTCCAGGCCCAACCTCACTCGCCGCCCGAGCCGGAAGTTGGACACCAACGCACCTCTGATGACGCTGATGGTTGAGTACCGTCTCTCCAGACCTAGCCTCACTCGACGCCCGAGCCGGAAGCTAGACACCAATGTGTTAACATCACACTGATGATTAAGTATTGCCTCTCCAGGCCCTGCCGCTTAACATTTGGCAGTTGAGTTTGCCCTCTCCAGGGTCTACGTCTTAACATCGGCAGGTGAGTTTACCCTCTCCAGGGACTGCGTCTTAACATCGGCAGCTGAGTTTGCCCTCTCCAGGGACTGCGTCCGTGTCTTCTGATCACTTCGGCAATGCGAGTTTACCCTCTCCAGGGATTTGAGATGATTTTTGTCTCCACAGTCCACGATGCTGCTTCGACGGTTTTTTCTGATTTTGTGCCACTGAGGGCTGGATAACGCAGGGATCCGTCTAGGGGATGTGCAGTCATTCACAGGTTCCTGTGCCCCAACTTGCATTGCATTGTTGGTACCCATGGGGAATTTCTGACTCCTTGGGGTGTAGACACAGATGCTCTTTCTCTCTGAGTTGAGCGATGCCTTATGTTTGGCTGACGTCCTTTGACGTTGGTGGAGTATCCCGGTTTATCCTTATTCGGGTATCTCTTTTTGATTTTCTGATTTTTGCTGCCTCTGTGTAGGCTGTTATCCGCTGGGGATTCTGGATTTTGTCTCCACAGTCCACGATGCTGCTTCGACGATTGTTTTTGATTTTTGTGCCACTGAGGGCTGGATAACGCAGGGATCCGTCTAGGGGATGTGCAGTTACTCATAGGTTCTTGTGTCCCAACTTTCCATTGAGTAGTTGGCGCCCATTGAGGAATTTCTGTTTCCTTGGGGTGTAGACACGAAGATGCTCTTTCTGAGATGAGCAGTGCCTTATGATTGGCTGACGTCCTTTGGACGTTGGTGGAGTATCCCGGTTATCCTTATTCGGGTAACTCTTTTTAATTTTTGGATTTTGTTGCCTCTGTGTAGGCTGTTATCCGCCAGGGGATTTTGTCATTGGTTGTGATTGGCCTCTTCTGTTAGGCAGATCATCTTGATGTTCAATGATAGGCTGAGAGCCGGATTCCGCTTGGGGAATGATTATTGATCTTTTCGATTTTTTTTTCTCTTTTTTGAAAGAGTGCCTCTGAATAGGCGAATTATCTTGATGTTTGATGATTGGCTGAATGCCGAATTCCTCTTGGGGAATGGTTATTGATCTTTTTGATTTTTTCTCTTTTTGAAGGGGTGCCTCTTGAGTAGGCGACTGGGGATTTGAAGTTCAGTGTTCGGCTGAGTGCCAAATTCCGCTTGGGGAATGGTTATTGATGTTTTTTTGATTTTTCTCCTTTTGCAGGGATGCCTCTGAGTAGGCGACTGGGGAATGTGGGATCTTATGTATCCCAGAGTATTATTTAGGAAGCCTCTGCAGGCTTAGCCTCACTCAGCGCTTGAGTCAGAGAGCTATCTTCCACTGAGGAAGTTTTAAGTCCTTTGACTAGATATACTGCTTGGGTGATCGTGCTTCCATTGGGAATGTCGTCGATCTTGCTTTGATAGCTCTCGCTGGGGATTCGTTCCGTGAGCTTGAGTTGAGGTTTCTCTGGGGAGTATTATTTCTGCAAGCCTCTCCAGGCTCAATTATTCTTTGATGTGGAGTATTATTTTGGCGAGCCTCTCCAGGCTCAATTATTCTGAATGAGTATTGTTTCGGCAAGCCTCTCCAGGCTCAGTTATTTCTGAGAGAGTATTATTTCAGTAAGCCTCTCCAGGCTCAGTTATTCTGATGAGAGTATTATTTCAGCAAGCCTCTCCAGGCTCAATTATTCTGTACAGTTGGGGGAGTATTATTTCTGCAAGCCTCTCCAGGCTTTAGTTATTCTGAGGAAGTATTATTTCTGCAAGCCTCTCCAGGCTCAATTATTCTGAAAGAGTATTATTTCAGCAAGCCTCTCCAGGCTCAATTATTCTGAGAGTATTATTTCGGCGAGCCTCTCCAGGCTCAGTTATTCTGAAAGATGTGAAATCTTTGTCTTTTTTTGTCGACTTTTGACTTTTTCTGTATGTTTTCCTTTTTTGTCATTTTTTGGCTTTTTCTGTATTTTTGCCTTTTTTGTCATTTTTTGGCTTTTTCTGTATTTTTGCCTTTTCTGTTGTTTTTTCGGCTTTTTCTGTACAGAAATGTCTCAGTTATTATGAGAGAGTATTATTTCGGCGAGCCTCTCCAGGCTCAATTATTTTGAGAGAGTATTATTTCGGCGAGCCTCTCCAGGCTCAGTTATTTTGAGAGAGTATTATTTCGGCAAGCCTCTCCAGGCTCAGTTATTCTGAGAGTATTCTTTCGGCAAGCCTCTGTAGACCCCTAAAATTGTCCGGGTCGGAAATAAGACTCGAAGACTCTCAAAGACTGAAGGAAAGTCAGCCAAAAGGACTCCTAGAAGACCCTGGAAGACTTTAGGATGATTGTCTGTAGGTTTAGAGGTCTTAGAGTAGCTTAAAATAAGAATGTGGGAGGATTGAAGATCAATACGGCCTCCTAGAGGTTCAGTACGGCCGTACTGAACATTTTGAACTACAATACGGCCGTACTGAACTCAATACGGCCGTATTGAAGTTTTTGAACTTCAGTACGGCCGTACCAAATTCAATACGGCCGTACCGTAGTTCAAAATTTTGGTACGGGCCGTATTGATGTCATAGGCCGTATTGCGCCTCACTCCTATAAATATGACGTCATTTGGACGTTCCTCCACACTTTTTGCACTCAGTTTTGACTCCCTCCTTGAGTATTCTGGGGTTTTTGAGCAGTGTTCTGCCCTAGAAATCTCTCTCGGAGTCGATCCGACGAAGTTCTGGAATTCCGAGCACTTAGCTTGGAGATTCGAACCTAGTCGAAGGGAAATCCTCCGGATTTCCGTAGTCAAAATTTTATAGGAGGGAGCGAGCGGGCTTGTAGAGCGAGGGAACGCCAAAAAGCTTCCCAGTTTTACGAAATATAAAAGCACGCTTCAAAGGTTTTCTTCTTAAAATCCTTCCTTTTACTGCTTTCTGTTTGTATATTTAACTGTCATCATGTAGATAGTTAATTTATAATCGCTTATAATAAATAGGGGTAATTTAGTAATTTTACGCTGTTATTTTAGAAATAATCTGTCATAGGGAACCCGAAAGGGGCGCTGTGGGGTGCTAACACCTTCCCCACGCGTAACCGACTCCCTTACCCGACTCTGGTTGTAATGGCCGAAGTCGATTTTTGAATCGATTGCCTTATCCTTTTTTCCAATGTTTTGAGTAAAACATTGGTGGCGACTCCAAAGAACCCTCCTTTTGCGAAAACCACTAATCCATGGAGGGTCCCGCTTGGGATTAATATGGATTGGTGAGCCTTTTAATAAAATTGTTCGTTTGACGAGGTCTCAGTTTGAGAATAAGTCATTCTAGCAATCCACATTTTCAAACAAATAAAACGAGTCCAACCATCCTTCGCGAATGCCGAAAGCCCGTTTCGGACCGGTGGCGACAGATGGCGACTCCACTGGGGAAGCCTCGAGAGTCAGTCCCATTTAGTGACAGATTATTTTTAACAAATAATAGTTAAAACTACTTCATTACCCCTCGCTTGTATTATAACATGCTTTATTACATGGCTTTAATAACTGTTGTTTGTTTAAATTCCGCAATTGTTTGAAATACAAACTGTACACAAACCTTTGCACACAACAGTTCCCTCTATACCCGGGGGCATGAGTGGTAATCCATAGGGAGTGGATGTTAGTACGGCCGGTTGATGGGTTTATAGGAGCCTATGAGACCGTTGTCGGAAAAACATCACTCAAGGTGATAACCATGAACTCGAGTCCGACAGTGCGTTGGAACTTTCCATCGACTTACGACGAGAGGAATTGGGTCCCTATAATGGGGGCACCTTGGGGGCCTTTGACCAAGTGAGAACAGTTAGATCCTCCTTGAATATGCACTTTTCTGCAGGAGACCCCCACCTCGTGATTCGCTCGTGACTGTTCGTGGATGAGTGAATTGTTTGTGCATTGACTATGTGACATTGTATGAGCATACATTTGCACCTTTTAAACATACAACATTCTTTTTTAAATAAAAAGAATAAATAGAAATAAAGATCTTCTAGTACATGGTGTTAACATCTACCTTCATTGCATTCATATAGGTAGTTTCCCTTTTCACCCAAAAAATATAAAAAGATACAAAATATTCAAAAGAAAAATATGTATTTACCCAAACCAAGCAATATCATGCATCATCTTAGGAAAATCCTAAAAACATGATAATGCTTAGTTCAATAAACACAATGCATGCATATTCAACATCATCATCTCATGCATATAGATCATGGAGGGATCTAGGAGTTATTCATTTCATACATCTCTCCTAGTATTCCATTAATAAACATAAATAAAAAGAAAGGATTAAATCGATGCGTATGTTCAAAAATGGATCGCACGCCGTTCGTCATCAAGTGTAAGCCAACAACCGCGCCAAGCGAGCGCACATCAACTCCGTTGTTGGTAATCAAGACGAATAAAGGGGAAGGTCCGACACCATTAAGGATCACAGTTCCAAAGCCTTTCCCTTGCAAATCAAATAAGGCTGTGCCGTGGATATACGACATCCACTCTTCTGCCGACAGCGATACCTCCAACATCGCTGGACTTGGGGGCATGACTAGGAGTGGCAGGATCTACACTCCCGAAGATCTTCATGATAAAGCCCCCAAGAATAAAGAAAAAGAAGAAAAGAAAACCGAGGAAAAAGAATCCGAGGAGGAGACAGACGAGCTGTTAAAGTTTATCCGACAGAGCGAGTATTCCATCATGGATCAACTTCATAAGACGCCAGCAAAGATTACTCTGTTGTCGTTGATCCTATGCTCCGAACCGCATCGGCAAGCTCTGTTGAAAGTCTTGAACGAGGCATACGTGTCGCACACTATCTCCCAAGACAAGTTTGAGGGGATTGTTAGTCATATCACGGCTAATGATCACCTCACCTTCATCGATGAAGAAATCCCCACCGAGGGATCAAACCACAACAAGCCCTTGCACATCTCTATAAAGTGCAAGGAGTATCACATCGCTAAAAGTCTTGGTAGATAATGGATCTTCCTTGAACGTGATGCCAAAAAGAACTCTCGAGCAAGTGGCAATCAAGGGAGTCCAAATGCGCCCGAGCAACATGATCGTTCGAGCTTTTGACGGATCTAAAAGAGAAGTAGTGGGAGAAATCAATCTTCCAATCCAAGTTGGACCCACTATCTTCAACGTCGAATTTCAAGTGATGGACATTACTCCAACATACAGCTGTCTCCTTGGCCGACCTTGGATTCATGATGCAAAAGCTATTCCTTCTACGCTCCACCAGAAAGTCAAGTTCATAGTGGGTGACAAACTGGTGACTGTACAAGCTGAAGATGACATACTCATCAGCAAGCCATCCAATATACCATATGTGGATGCAGCAGAGGAAGCTTTAGAAACCGCCTTCCAAGCATTGGAAATTGCCAATGTTGAAACGTTTCCCCGAGAAATGAAGAAGGTAGCTCATATGCTCACCAAGAACGGATACTTGCCAGGACAAGGATTAGGCAAGGACTCCCAAGGAATCCCGGAGCTACCCATTATCAAGGATAATCCGGGGAAACAAGGGTTAGGATACAACCCTAACAAAGATCAAAGAACGAAGAGGAATCAAGATCCTTCTCGACGTTCTTTAAGCCAGATCTTTAGGAAGGCCGGTTCACAAGCGTCAAGGCCGGTCGTCGTCGTCAAAATGTTTTTCTCCTTCCGATAGGGATGTATAGACTCAGTGACTATTAGAGATCACTCCTCGGGGACAGCCCGACCCCCGAGCCTTGATAGGGCACATGTTTCCATTATGATTATAATAAAATCATTCTTCATTAATTCTTTATTGCTTCTTTTCTCGCTTGCAATAAAATTCTAGACCACATTATTTTAACCCTGTTTGAATAAACATGAATGAGGTTAAAATCATCTTAATAATAATAAACCCACATCATTTATGTGGAAGTGTGTGTGTCAACTTGGAGCACCTTTTCTTGGCCTCAATAAGTGCCATCATGGATAAAGAAATCCTAAAGATAATAAGCTCGGCAGGAAACCCAAAAAGGGGACTGCGCAAAAATAAGAGCAAAAGACCCGCTAGGAATCCCACAAAAGGGTGACCTAGGCAAAAGTTAGGGTTACAAAACGAAGACAAAAACCCGCTAGGAATCCCACGAAAAGGGTGACCTAGGCAAAAATTAGGGTTACAAAATAATGAACAAAAACAAAGGTCCGCTAAAACGCCACAAAAGGGGGTTTTAGGCAAAAATAAGGACAAACAGAAAAACAAAATAAATCCATGATGGTACCATCAATTGAATTCAACAAGGGGCTCAAGAAAAGCTATCCAAGTTGTCAAAACACAATCATTAATAACAAAGATGTGCTTAAACTCATAAGTGTTTAATCGAACAAGCCTAAACACATAAGCCTACCATGGCCAGCCATTCTTACAAAAAACAATTTTTCAAAAATAAAATAATCCCCTCTAAAACACAAACCTTTGAAAATATATCCTTTCCTTCTTTTCTCTCTTGTCCCAACGATTTTTGAATAATCTAGTGGAAACATGGAGATATAGTGGTCAATAGGAGGGTTGACACATCTTCTAAAGAAAGGGAAGAATCATTTGGTTGATGACACCAAAATCAAATATGCATCATTCCTCGGTAACAGAAATCGGCAGAGCACAGTCCGTCTGGAGGAATGGCAAAATCCAAACACAAAAATGCATCGGTTAATTCTTTTGAAAAAAAAAGAATCAAATAGAATTAGGTGCATCACACTGCATACATGCATACAGATGATAGGTGTACTGGAAGATCACTTATTCTCTGTTTATTGAAAAAACAAAAAAATAATAAAAAATATAAATTTCAGAAAAAACAATGCGCCCGTACCATGTTCAGTACACCCATACTAAAATCAGGGTTATGAACAAAATTTCAACTCAACATGGGCGTACTGAAATGAATGCGGCCGTATTGGCCATAAAGAAATTTTCAAAGACCTCGTCATGAGGCAATTGCATAAAAATAGAAAAAAAATAGAAAATTGCTTGTGTATGACAGCAGCAAACAAAATGCAAAGATTCAGAAAATCAACAGCGTCATACAGAATAACTGAGCCTGGAGAGGCTTGCCGAAAAAATACTCTCAGAATAACTGAGCCTGGAGAGGCTTGCCGAAAGAATACTCTCAGAATAATTGAGCCTGGAGAGGCTCGCCGAAATAATACTCTCAAAATAATTGAGCCTGGAGAGGCTCGCCGAAATAATACTCTCTCATAATAACTGAGACATTTCTGTACAGAAAAAAGCCGTAACCAATAAAAAGGCAAAACATAGAAAAAGCCGAAAACGAAAAAGGCAAAAATACAGAAAATCCAACAAACAGCTTGTATAGAATAATCGAGCCTGGAGAGGCTCGCAGAAATAATACTCCCCAAAGGGAACCTCAGCTCACGAAGCCAATATCCAACAAGAGCTTTCAAAGCAAGATCGTCAAAATCTCCCAAAGGAAGTACGATCATCCAAGTAATATATCCAAGTCAAAGGACTTCAGACTTCCTCAGTGGAAAGTAGCTCTCCAACTCAGGCATTGATTGAGGCTAAGCCTGTAGAGGCTTCCTAAATAATACTCTCCCGATCAGACAGAATAATTGAGCCTGGAGAGGCTCGCAGAAATAATACTCCTTCAGAATAATCGAGCCTGGAGAGGCTCGCAGAAAGAATACTCCCTTCAGAATAACTGAGCCTGGAGAGGCTCGCAGAAAGAATACTCCCTCAGAATAATTGAGCCTGGAGAGGCTCGCAGAAAGAATACTCCCTCAGAATAATTGAGCCTGGAGAGGCTCGCAGAAATAATACTCTTCCTTCAGAATAGTTGAGCCTAGAAAGGCTCGATTCCCCAGAGATATCTCAAGCTTACACTCACGGGCCAAATTCCCCAGTGAAAGCTATCAGAATGCGATCAGCGAAATCCCCAAAGGAGGCCTGATCATCCAAGAAAAATGTCTAAGGACTTTAAACTTCCCCAATGGAGGATAGCTTTTCAACTCAAAAGCGATGAGTGAAGCTAAGCCTGAAGAGGCTTTCTAAATAATACTCTGGGATGAATAAAAACTTCAAATCCCCAATCGCCTACTAAAGAGGCATCTCTTCAAAAGGAAGACCAATAAACTATTCCCCAAGTGGAATTTGGCTCTCAGCCTAACAAATGAACGTTAAGATGATCTGCCTAACAAAAGAGGCCAATCAACATCAATCCCCAGTGGATGATCGCCTATCCAAGAGGCATCCCCACAAAAGGGGAAGAAAATCAAAAAGATTAATAAAATTCCCCAAAGCGGAATTTGGCATCCCGCCAAAACATCGAACATCAAGACTATCTGCCTAACAGAAGAGGCCAGTCAAAAAATCAACATGTCAACATCCCTAGCGGATAACAGCCTACACAGAGGCAGCAAAATCAGAAAACAAAAAGAGTTACCCGAACAAGGATAACCGGGATACTCCACCAACGTCGAAAGGACGTCAGCCAATCATAAGGTACCGCTCACATCAGAAAGAGCATCTTTGTGTCTACACCCCAAAGGAATCAGAAATTCTCCAGCGGGCACCAACTACGCAATGGAAAGTTGGGACACAAGAACCTATGAGTAACTGCACATCCCCTAGACGGATCCCTGCGTTATCCAGCCCTTAGTGGCACAAAATCAAAAAACAACCGTCGAAGCAGCATCGTGGACTGTGGAGACAAAATCATCACGAATCCCTGGAAAGGAGATATTCACGCTACCCCGTCGTCACAAACACGGAGGTATGCAGCTTCCGGCTCGGACAATGAGCGAAGCTATCTCTGAAAAAGGGTACTCACCGCCTACCGTTGTCATGAAGGTACTTAGCTTCCGGCTCGAACAAAGAGTGAAGCTAAGCCTGGAGAGACGGTACTTACAGCTTCCAGCTTGGACAACAAGCAAAGCAAGGCCTGGAGAGGCAAAACTCATACTGCTCACCGTCGTCACAAAGGTGTTTAGCTTCCGGCTCAAACAAAGAGTGAAGCTAAGCCTGGAGAGACGGTACTTACAGCTTCCAGCTTGGACAACAAGCAAAGCAAGGCCTGGAGAGGCAAAACTCATACTGCTCACCGTCGTCACAAAGGTGTTTAGCTTCCGGCTCAAACAAAGAGTGAAGCTAAGCCTGGAGAGACGGTACTCACAGCTTCCAGCTTGGGCAACAAGCAAAGCAAGGCCTGGAGAGGCAAAACTCACACTGCTCACCGTCGTCGCAAAGGTGCTTGGTTTCCGGCTCAAACAAAGAGTGAAGCTAAGCCTGGAGAGGCGGTACTCAACCATCAGCGTCATCAGAGGTGCGTTGATGTCCAACTTCCGGCTCGAGCGTCGAGTGAAGTTGACCTTGGAGAAGGTAAACTCAGCTACCGAGGATGTCAAAAGCGCCGAGGTATGCACCCACCTGGAGAGGCTACTCAACATTTTTCCACCGGAAGACGCTACAAGTCAGAAGGTCGGCACAATACCCGGACAATTGGGTCAACTCCTTTACTTGTCAGCCGATACACCAAAAGGCCGTCCGACTAAGTAAAGGGGGGGCAGCTGTAGACCCCTAAAATTGTCCGGGTCGGAAATAAGACTCGAAGACTCTCAAAGACTGAAGGAAAGTCAGCCAAAAGGACTCCTAGAAGACCCTGGAAGACTTTAGGATGATTGTCTGTAGGTTTAGAGGTCTTAGAGTAGCTTAAAATAAGAATGTGGGAGGATTGAAGATCAATACGGCCTCCTAGAGGTTCAGTACGGCCGTACTGAACATTTTGAACTACAATACGGCCGTACTGAACTCAATACGGCCGTATTGAAGTTTTTGAACTTCAGTACGGCCGTACCAAATTCAATACGGCCGTACCGTAGTTCAAAATTTTGGTACGGGCCGTATTGATGTCATAGGCCGTATTGCGCCTCACTCCTATAAATATGACGTCATTTGGACGTTCCTCCACACTTTTTGCACTCAGTTTTGACTCCCTCCTTGAGTATTCTGGGGTTTTTGAGCAGTGTTCTGCCCTAGAAATCTCTCTCGGAGTCGATCCGACGAAGTTCTGGAATTCCGAGCACTTAGCTTGGAGATTCGAACCTAGTCGAAGGGAAATCCTCCGGATTTCCGTAGTCAAAATTTTATAGGAGGGAGCGAGCGGGCTTGTAGAGCGAGGGAACGCCAAAAAGCTTCCCAGTTTTACGAAATATAAAAGCACGCTTCAAAGGTTTTCTTCTTAAAATCCTTCCTTTTACTGCTTTCTGTTTGTATATTTAACTGTCATCATGTAGATAGTTAATTTATAATCGCTTATAATAAATAGGGGTAATTTAGTAATTTTACGCTGTTATTTTAGAAATAATCTGTCATAGGGAACCCGAAAGGGGCGCTGTGGGGTGCTAACACCTTCCCCACGCGTAACCGACTCCCTTACCCGACTCTGGTTGTAATGGCCGAAGTCGATTTTTGAATCGATTGCCTTATCCTTTTTTCCAATGTTTTGAGTAAAACATTGGTGGCGACTCCAAAGAACCCTCCTTTTGCGAAAACCACTAATCCATGGAGGGTCCCGCTTGGGATTAATATGGATTGGTGAGCCTTTTAATAAAATTGTTCGTTTGACGAGGTCTCAGTTTGAGAATAAGTCATTCTAGCAATCCACATTTTCAAACAAATAAAACGAGTCCAACCATCCTTCGCGAATGCCGAAAGCCCGTTTCGGGCCGGTGGCGACAGCCTCTCCAGGCTCAGTTATTCTGAGAGTATTCTTTCGGCAAGCCTCTCCAGGCTCAGTTATTCTGAGAGTATTCTTTCGGCAAGCCTCTCCAGGCTCAGTTATTCTGTATGACGCTGTTGATTTTCTGAATCTTTGCATTTTGTTTGCTGCTGTCATACACAAGCAATTTTTTCTATTTTTTCTATTTTATGCAATTGCCTCATGACGAGGTCTTTGAAAATTTCTTTATGGCCAATACGGCCGCATCCATTTCAGTACGCCCATGTTGAGTTGAAAATTTGTTCATAACCCCAATTTTAGTACGGGTGTACTGAACATGGTATGGGCGCATTGTTTTTTCTGAAGTTTATATTTTTTGTTTTTTTGTTTGTTTTCAATAAACAGAGAATAAGTGATCTTCCAGTACACCTATCATCTGTATGCATGTATGCGGTATGATGCACCTAATTCTATTTGACTCTTTTTTTTTTCTTTTTTTTTTTTTAAAAGAATTAACCGATGCGTTTTTGGATTTTGCCATTCCTCTTAGACGGGCTGTGCGCTGCCGACTTCTGTAACCGAGGAATGATGCGTATTATATTTGAGATTTGGTGTCATCAACCAAATGATCCTTCCCTTTCTTTAGAAGATGTGTCAACCCTCCTATTGACCACTATATCTCCATGTTTCCACTAGATTATTCAAAAATCGTTGGGACAAGAAAGAAAAGAAGGAAAGGGTATATTTTTCAAAAGTTTGTGTTTTAGAGGGATTATTTTATTTTTTGAAAAATGGATTTTGTAAGAATGGCTGGCCAATGGTAGGCTTAAATGTTTAGGTTTGTTCGATTAAACACTTATGAGGTTAAGCACATCTTTGTTATTAATGATTGTGCTTTGACAACTTGGATAGCTTTTCTTGAGCCCCTTGTTGAATTCAATTGATGGTACCATCATGGATTTATTTTCTTTTTTTCTTTTTTTGACGGCCCTAACTTTTGCCTAAAACACCCTTTTGTGATGTCTTAGCGGGCTTTTGTATTCATTTTGTAACCCTAACTTTTGCCTAGGTCACCCTTTTCGTGGGATTCCTAGCGGGTTTTTGTCTTCATTTTGTAACCCTAACTTTTGCCTAGGTCACCCTTTTGTGGGATTCCTAGCGGGTCTTTTGCTCTTATTTTTGCGCAGTCCCCTTTTTGGGTTTCCTGCCGAGCTTATTATCTTTAGGATTTCTTTATCCATGATGTCACTTATTGATGCCAAGAAAAGGTGCTCCAAGTCGTTATGCACATTTCCACATAAAAATGATGCGGGTTTATTATTATCAAGATGATTTTAACCTCATTCATGTTTATTCAAACAGGGTTAAATAACGTGGTTTAGATTTTTATTGCGAGTAAGAAAAGAAGCAATAAAGAAATAATGAAGAATGATTTTATTATAATCATAATGGAAACATGTGCCCTATCGAGGCTCGGGGGTCGGGCTGTCCCCGAGGAGTGATCTCTAATAGTCACTGAATTTACACATCCCTATTAGAAGGAAAAGGACACTTGATGACGACAGCTGGCCTTGACGTTTGTGAACCAGCCTTCCTAAAGATCTGGCTTAAAGAACGTCGAGAAGGATCTTGATTCCTCTTCGTTCTTTGATCTTTAACAGGGTTGTATCCTAACCCTTGTTTCCCCGGATTGTCCTTGATAATGGGTAGCTCCGGGATTCCTTGGGAGTACTTGCCCAATCCTTGTCCTGGCAAGTATCCGTTCTTTGTGAGCATATGAGCTACCTTCTTCATTTCTCGAGGAAACGTTTCAACATTGGCAATTTCCAATGCTTGGAAGGCGGTTTCCAAAGCTTCCTCTGCTGCATCCACATAAGGTATGTTGGATGGCTTGCTGATGAGTATGTCATCTTCAGCTTGTACAGTCACCAGTTTGTCACCCACTATGAACTTGACTTTCTGGTGGAGCGTAAAGGGTACAGCTTTCGCATCATGAATCCAAGGTCGGCCGAGGAGACAGCTGTATGCGAGAGAAATGTCCATCACTTGAAATTCGACGTTGAAGATGGTGGGTCCAATTTGGATTGGAAGATTGACTTCTCCCACCACTTCTCTTTTAGAACCGTCGAAAGCTCGAACGATCATGTTGCTCGGGCGCATTTGGACTCCCTTGATTGCCACTTGCTCGAGCGTTCTTTTTGGCATCACATTCAAGGAAGATCCATTATCTACCAAGACTTTTGCGATGTGATACTCCTTGCACTTTACAGAGATGTGCAAGGGCTTGTTGTGATTTGGTCCCTCAGCGGGGATCTCTTCATCGGTGAAGGTGAGGTGATCACTAGCCGTGATGTGACTAACAATCCCCTCAAACTTGTCTTGGGAGATAGTGTGCGACACATATGCCTCGTTCAAGACTTTCGACAAAGCTTGCCGATGCGGTTTGGAGCTTAGGATCAACGACAACAGCGTAATCTTTGCTGGCGTCTTATGAAGTTGATCCATGATGGAGTACTCGCTCTGTCGGATATACTTTAACAGCTCGTCTGTCTCCTCCTCGGATTCTTTTTCCTCGGTTTTCTTTTCTTCTTTTTCTTTATTCTTGGGGGCTTTATCATGAAGATCTTCGGGAGTGTAGATCCTGCCACTCCTAGTCATGCCCCCAAGTCCAGCGATGTTAGAGATATCGCTGTCGGCAGAAAGGTGGATGTCGTATATCCATGGCACAGCCTTATTTGATTCGTAGGGAAAAGGCCTTGGAGCGATGATCCTTAACGGTGTCGGACCTTCCCCTTTATTCGTCTTGATTACCAACAACGGAGTTGATGTGCGCTCGCTTGGCGCGGTTGTTGGCTTACACTTAATAACAAATGGCGTGCGATCCATCTTGAACATACGCATCGATTATTTCTTTCTTTTTATTAATGTTTATTAATGATTTACTAGGAGGGATGTATGAAATGAATGACTCCTAGATCCCTCCATGATCCATATGCATGATGTGAGATGATGATGTTGAGTATGCATGCATTGTGTTTATTCAACTAAGCATTATCATGTTTTTAGGATGTCCCTAAGATGATGCATGATATTGCTTGGTTTGGATAAATGACCCTTTTTTTCTTTTTTTGGGTATTTTTTATTTTATATATTTTTTGCATTTTTTGGGTGAAAAGGGGAACTACCTATATGAATGTGATGAAGGTAGATGTTAACACCGTATAATGGAAGATTCTTATTCCTATTTATTCTTATTTTTAAAAGAATAGGAATGTTGTATGTTTAAAGAAATGCAATGTATGCTCAAACAATTTCACATAAACAATGCACAAACAATTCACTCATCCACGAACAGTCACGAGCGAATCACGAGGTAGGGGTATCCTGCAGAAAAGTGCATATTCAAGGTGGATCTAACTGTTCTCACCGGTCTGAGGCCCCCAAGGTGCCCCCATTATAGGGACCCAATTCCTCTCATCGTAGGTCGATGGAAAGCTCCAACGCACCGTCGGACTCAAGTTCATGGTTATCACCTTGAGTGATGTTTTCCGACAACGGTCTACGGGCACCTATAGACCCATTCGACAACCGGCCGTACTAACATCCACTCCCTATGGTTAATCACTCATGCCCCCGGGTATAGAGGGAACTGTTGTGTGCAAAGGTTTGTGTGCAGTTTTTATTTCAAACAATTGCAAAAATTTAAACATACAACAGTTATTTAAAGCCAAATAGATAAAACATGTTATCATACAAACAAGGGGTAATAAAGTAATTTTAACTATTATTTGTTAAAAATAATCTGTCACTAAATGGGACTGACTCTCGAAGCTTCCCCAGTGGAGTCGCCATCTGTCGCCACCGGCCCGAAACGGGCTTTCGGCATTCGCGAAGGATGGTTGGACTCGTTTATTTGTTTAAAAATATGGATTGCTAGAATGACGTATTCTCAAACTGAGACCTTGTCAAACGAGCAATTTTATTAAATGATTCACCAATCCATATTAATCCCAAGCGGGACCCTCCATGGATTAGTGGTTTTCGCAAAAGGAGGGGTTCGTGGAGTCGCCACCAATGTTTTACTCAAAACATTGGAAAAAGGGATAAGGCAATTTGATTTTATAAATCAACTTTGGCCATTACAACCAGAGTTGGGTAAGGGAGTCGATTACGTGTGGGGAAGGTGTTAGCACCCCACAACGCCCCTTTCGGGTTCCCTATGACAGATTCTTTTATTAATAATAGTATAAAATTACTAAATTACCCCTATTTATTATAAGCGATTATACTTTAAATATCTACATGATGACAATATGCACACAGAAAGCAGTAAAAGGAAGGATTTAAGAAGAAACCTTTGAAGCGTGCTTTTATATATTTCAAGTAAAACTGGGAAGCTTTTTGGCGTTCCCTCGCTCTACAAGCCCGCTCGCTCCCTTCCTATAAAATTTTAACTATGGAAATCCGGAGGATTTCCCTTCGACTAGGTTCGATCCTCAAGCAAAATGGCTCGGGGTTCAAGAACTTCGTCGGATCAACTCTCCGAGTGATTTCTAGGGCAGAACACTGCTCAAAAACCCCAGAATACTCAAGGAGAGGGTTGAAACTATGTTCAAAAGTGTGGAATGACGTCCAATTGACGTCATATTTATAGGGAACAGGCCCAATACGGGCTACAGAATCAATACGGTCGTATTGAAATTTTTGAACTTCAATACGGCCGTATTGAAGCTCAGAAATTTCAATACGGCCGTATTGAGTTCACTGCGGTTGTATTGAAGCTTCAATACGGCCGTATTGATTTCAGTACGGCCGTATTGAAGTTTCAGAAACTTCAATACGCCGTATTGAGTTCACTGCGGCCGTGTTGAAGCTTCAATACGGCTGTATTAAGTTTAGTACGGCCGTATTGGGCTTCATTCCCTCCACTTCCTTATTTTAAGCTACTCTAAGACCTCTAAACCTACAGATAGCCATCCTATGGTCTTCTAGGAGTCCTTCTGGCTGACTTTCCTTCGATTTTTGAGGGTCTTCGAGTTTTATTTCCGACCCGGACAATTTTAGGGGTCTACAACTATTTGCTTGACTTGGATAACTGTATGGGTCATTTCATCATTCCAAGGTTTTGGATTCTTTCTAAGTCTGAAGTATAAAGGTGCACAGATAGTTCTAATATTGGGAATAAAATCGGATATATAGTTAACACATCCTAAAAACCTTTGTAATTGGGTTTTGTCTCTAATTTCATTAGGAAATTTATTAGCAAATTCTAATGATCTTTAAATAGAAGTAATGGTTCCTTGGTATATTTCAATACCTTAAAATCTAACTTTGGTTTGAAATATTTTAACCTTCTTAGGAGAGACTACTAAACCATTTTCTCTAATAACATTAATAAATTTATGCAAATGCTCTATATGCTGATCAATGGAGTTTGAAAATATTAATACATTATCAAGATATACTAAAGCAAATTTCATGTAAGGATAGAAAATATCATTCATAATGTTTTTAAATTTAGATGGTGCCTTTTTTAGTCCTTAGGGCATAACATTCCATTCGAAATGTCCAAAGGGAACTACAAAAGCAGTTTTATAACGATCTTGTTCTTTAATAGAAATTTGACAATATCTAGATTTCATATCGAATTTTGAAAATATTGATGCATGATGCAATCTTTTAACTAAATCTAGTTTATTAGGCAAGGGATACCTAATCCACTTTAATACTTTATTAAGGGGTTTGTAATTGATAACTAATCTGGGTGCTTCTCTTTCTTGCTCAGAGGCGTTCATGACATAAAAGCCTAAACAACTCCATGGTGATTTAGAAGGTCTAACTAATCCTTTATCTAAATACTCTTGAATCTCCTTTTTGCAATATTCTAAATATTGCATTTTCATTTGAATAAGTCTAGCTTTAGTAGGAATATCCTTTTCATTAAAACCTTCTATATAAGGTAAGGAAATTTGGTATTTCTTACGGTGCCAAAAAGTTGTTGGATTGAGATCACAAATCTCTTTTTCTATTTTGTCACCTATTTGCTTAACAAGATCTTGTACTCTTTTGCTTTGTAGCTATTCTTCTATTCTCTTATACTGAAGTTCTTTTGAAAGGAAATTAATATGCTTTTTCTTGTTCTCAATTATACTAGTAGAGCTTTTTTTAAAAGATTCAACTTTCTAGACTTTGGAGGGTTAATAAACTCAAAGCATAGGGTTTTTCCTAAAACTTCAGTTACTAATCCTTTTTCGGTACTTTTAAAAGGATATAATAAAGATAGGAAAGGTGTTCCTAAAATACAAGGGATGTTCATGTTTTTGATTAATACAAAGGAAGTCTCATAATAGATCTTGTTATTACAAATCTTTGCTGAGGAAAGTTTGTAATTGATTTTCATCCTAGAATTATTGGCACTAACTACCTTTTCTGAGCTTTTTTCATAAAACTTGAGGGAATAAGTCCCTCTTGTAAACAATTAATATCGGCTCCTAAATCTATAAGAGCAACGATATTAAACTCCTCGTTTTTAATGAATATTCTAATATTGCAATGCCATTTGTGAACAGTGAGAAGATTGAGATAATTAGTGTCTACTATAAGATTAGAAGTAGAGGCTTGATGGGTATCATCTAATGTTTGTTGAACTTTAAGTTTTTCTATTCCCTCTAATTCTAATAATCTATATTCTATAGAAATATGGTTTTGTTTCAACTCTTGTAATTCTGTCTTTAAGGATTTTATCTCCTCTTTCAAATCCTTAATAGTAATGGGGTTTGGCCTTCTAAATCTAGATTAGATCTCCTTTAGATCTATTTCTTGATTTTCTTCTTGTTCCTTTTCATCCTTCTTTAAAAACTTTTCTAATTGAGTAATAAACTCATCTCTAAGAGGTCCATGTTCTAATTTGGCAATAATATCAATTGATGTAGTAGTTTGTTCTGAGGTAGGCATATTGATTGTTTTGCATTTGGAACAAGTGCAAAGTTCAGGACCTAAACAACACTCATCTTCAGAGTCTTGATTATTATCAGAAGAAGAATCTTTCTCCAACTGATAAATAATCTCGGTATTGCTTTCTTCATGAGAAGTAGAATCGCTTTCTTCTGATTCAGAATTGATTATAATGGCAATAAGAGCTTTCTTTAATGAGTCATCAATCTCTAATTCATTAATCTTGTTCTGTACTCGAAATTTATTGGCATAGTGACCCATTCGGCCACATTTCCAACAAACATTGGGCTTTTGTGGAATTTCTTATTGGGCTTTGAAAAATTTTTAGGGTTCTCTTGGTAAGGGTTTTCTTTTCTATATTCTGGTTTTTTGTAAGATCTTCTAAGGGCCTTATAGGGCTTCTAAAAGGAAACAACTTTTTCTTTTTGTGCCTTTTCGCGTTGGGCGCTAGGAGCCCTAATGGTTTCTACTCCATATTGTTGACAAAAGGTTCCTATTTCTTTTTTAATGGTATTGCTTTCTTTTCTAAGCTTGTTTTGGAGTTTGAAGTCATTACAAACTTGTATACCGGTTTCTACAATAATACTATGTATTTGCCCATATGTCAGACTTTGATATGGTATAGGAGTTCCAAAATGACTTTCAAGTCTAATCTTTACCTTTTCTTAAAATAATTTTGGTAATCCTGCAAGGAATCTTTCTTTCTAGAATCTTTGAAATCCATCTTATCTTAAATTAATCTTAATTATAAAAGCATCCTTATACCATTTGTAGTATGACATAGTTAGGTAGTATAGATTAGCTGGCTGACTAGCTGCTCTATCCTTGAAAATATTGGGGTCTCCTACGAAGTGTTGAATAATGGTGTATATGAGGGTGGCTACAACGTCTTCTTCATGGTCATTCTTAACAGCTCCTAATATTGTTTCTCTACCAATGGGACTATAAAAGTTATCCCACCATCCTTTCAGCTGGCCAATGAATCCTTGTACTAAAGTCATGTTTGTGAATTTGTCTAAATTTCCTCGTCTTTTGTAGGCTCTAGCTGCCATGGTCATCTGACATATAAAATCTAATATTCCTTGCTCACTCATACCATCTATGTTCCATTCACAGATGTCTGTTCCTGAATAACTATTTTGTACTAATTCTCCTTGTTCTTCATAAAGAACATCCGTCAGAGAAGGTCTTGGATAATAAGTTTTTAACTTAGGGTAGGTCCTAAGCTTATTGAGAGAAAGACCTTCTATAACATTAAGGGAGGATTTTCCTAGAATTAGTTTTCCTAATAATTCCTTAATCTCTTCTATTTTGAAATCAGTACTGCTACCTAAGTTGATAGAGTCTACCTAGGTATTTAACTGGTATATTGGTTTAGCTAAAGGTTTGCTATAAGGAATACTATTGTATGGGGTATCCTTATCTTCTATTCTAGGCAACTATTTTGACATGGTTTCTAACATGATGTTGGAATAATTAATCTGAGAATGAAACTTCTTGATGTCTTTCTTACTAAGATCTTTTTGTACTTTATTTATAGTTTTGTAAGGGCTTGCTTCTATTTCAGTATCCTCTACTACTATCTTAATACTAGATGTTGGAGGATATTCTGAAATATGTACCTTATTGTCTATGACTTTCCAAGTTTTTGTGATTTTGGTTAAAAGATTTATGGTTTTAACAATATGATTTTCTCTGCAATACTTTACAAATGAATCAAAAAAATAAACATTAATCTCATTTTCCTCCAAATAAGAATAATATAGAGTTCTGAAATTAATAGTTTCTTCTTTAGAAAAGTTTGAAAAATACCACTCTCTCAAATATTGATTGTAATCTGCATTAAAGTCTTCTTTAATCCAGATTTTATCAATCTTGAAAGATTATTCTCTAGTAAGAGTATTGAGAACCTGAGAAGGGGTAGGATCATAATCCTCTGATTCTTTCTCATGATAAAGGTCATTTTCATAAACAGGTCTAGCTATCTTAGAGTTGATGTCTAATATGGTAAGATCTATATTAATAGTTAATCCATCTACTAAATTTCTAGCACTATTTCTTTTATAGATCATTTAAGGTAAAGAGGTTTTGCAACAACTTGAATTAATCCTAAATGCATGAAATTGTAACCTTTTTTTATATGCTCATCCAATATGCATTGTTCTAATAAATTAATAATCTTGTTTGATTTTGTACCAAGGTAACTATACTCCAATATATGAATCTCATCATGGGTCTGTGACTAGATACTATGTTGTTTGTAGACTTCACACTTTTTGACTATAGGTATTGACCAGTTATGGAGAGAGTTTTCTATTTTGGCGATATGAAGTTCATTTTGTAACTGATTTGATGAAGAGGTAGTAGAGGTTTCATCTAAAGTACTGGGATTTCTCATAACTATTTGTTTGTTTTTGTTTTTGGTTCCTAGACTGCTAATAGTTTTAAAAAATCTAGACATTTTTTTTAAGGTTCTTTGATAGTGGCAAAAGCTTGGCCTCTTTCCATGGCTGACCAACAGATTTACTACCTTACTCTCAGGCTTTACGACTGGGACCACCAACAAGAGTGTATAACCTTGACTCTTACTCCCCCCAAAGAAAACTCAAAAAGGGCTAGAATTTCATAATACTAATAACAGGATTTGAACAAATCTAAAAACAGACAAAATTAATAAGAACTCTTCAGTATTCAGAGATGAGGCTCTGATACTATTCTTGTAGAATTGGATCAATATATAAATAAATCATAGGAATATCATAATATGAAGAAATTGGAAGACAAATAATATTATAATAAAAAGACATATCATAACAAGGAGACGTAATTACTTACAAAGATATGAGAGAATAGAGTACTTAAAACTTGCAAGAAATTTATTATTATTATTATTATTATTTTTATTATCATTATTATTATTATTATTATTATTTGTACGGTCCAGGTCGGAATCTGACTCGGGTCCTCTACGGGGGACAGGTCGACCATAGCATGAGCCGACCCCTCCCACTATAGTTTCACTCGGCTGCATAACCCATTTGGTTTACCCACGTAGGCCAGGTCGGTCATATGCCTATCCCGCTCACATATAAGCATGTTCTCGGTTAAACCCCGATTGGCCCTCTCTATGTGGACCTATTCGGTCGGAGGCCGATTCGACATCCCATAGAGAAATAGTCCGAGGAAAAGGGAAAAAATCCCGCCTTCATTCGCCAAAGGTCTCCCATATAAAGAACGGTTAAGGGGATCCCTATACTCTCGGGGCCTATGAGGCCCAAGTACAAGAAAGTATAAAACCTAAAACCCTAGCGTTAAGACGGCAGATTACACTTTTGAATGCTCTGGCTCTAAGGCTTAACCTAGGAAGAAACCCTAGTCCACCCTTTGGCCGGAACATTTTGGCGCCCACCGTGGGGCTACGGTGAAACTTTTCCTACGCCCTAAGTAATACGGAAGAACCTGCACTTTACTATGGCGAGAGGCGGCACATCGAACAATGACTCGTACCATCCTACCATGGAGGAGATGATGGCATTGATTAATGGCTTGAGGGAGGAGAATGCACGATCCAGGGAGAGAGAGGAGGCCATTCAACGAGAAAATGAGGAGATCAGGAGGCGAGCAGATGAAATGCAGGCCATGATAACGGCCAGCACCAGGACAGTGGAAGAAGATGTCATGATGGAAGTCTCTAGGGACTTCCGACCATTCTCGGAAGCTATAGAGGCCGAGATTATCCCGAGGGATCATCGGGTTCCCCAAGTTGAACCTTTTGACAGAACTCAGGATCCCGGTCAGCATTTGACGGATTTCCGAGCTCAAATGCTGATTTGTGGAGGGAGCATGGAAATCTGCTACAAGCTGTTCATGGGTACGCTAAAAAAGGCAGCACTTGATTGGTTTAGTGGTCTCCCTGACCGATCAATCACCGACTTCGATGTCTTCAGTCGGCTCTTCATGGCACAATTTGCAGCTAACAAGAAGAAATCGCTAATCACGTCAGACTTGTTCGATCTCAAACAGCAACGAGAGGAGTCGTTGAAGGACTTTCTACAAAGTTTCAATGAGGTCGCCTTGAGGATAACATCCTTGGATGAAAGGATGGCAATCATCGCATTCCAGAAGGGTCTGAGATTGGGAGCTTTCGACATTTTGCTGGAGAGAGCAAATTGTCAAATGATGTTTGAGGTGAGAGCTTTCGCCCTAAGTCACATCAAGATGGAGGAAGGACAAATCAATAAGCGGGCGGCTAAAAGCCGAGAAGCAGGGGGCAGAAACAAGGAGGACAACAAGCATCTCTGGGTACGCTCGGATTAGAACAAGCGTCGTGATCACTATAATGCGAAGGAGGGGAATCGCAGGCAGACGGACTATGGTTGTCGGGCGAGAGGCGAGTGGGCACGAAACAACGAACAGGAGAAGTTCACCCCACTCAATGTCCCTAGGAGACAGATACTCCATGACGTCAACAACGCGTCATTGTTTGAGTTCCCGGCAGCGATTGATCGACAGTTGGGTCCTTTCAAAACCGACTGGTGTGAGTTTCACAGGACCCATGGGCACACTACAGAGAATTGTTTCGTCCTCAGTAGGCAAATTGAGTGCCTCATCAAGGAGGGTCGGTTGAAGAAGTTTGTAGCAAGAAAGCATGATGAAGGCTCGTCTGACAGACGACGTAGACATGAAGGGGAGGATACGAAAGGAGGAAGACACAAAGGGAGGTCTCCTCCCAGAGATGTTCCGAAAAAAAGCTCGGAGACTCATCAACAGGCCGTCCATGGAGATTTCAACACCATAGCCGGGGGATTTGCTAGAGGAGGCCCGACGTCAGCAGCACGAAAGAGATACTCCCGCTCGTTGTTATTAGTCTCGGAGTGGGCGAGACCAACTCGGCCAGCCATCACGTTCTCGGACGCCGACTTCGAAGGGGTGTCTCCCCATGAGGACGACCCCATAGTCGTTTTCGCGATCATCATGGGCTATAATGTGAAGCGAGTGTTGGTAGATCAGGGCAGCTCGACGGACATCATGTTTTGGGAGGCATTCGTCGGGATGAAAATTCTGACTGATCGCCTTATGCCATACGCAAGTACGTTGGTTGGTTTTGCAGGTGGTCAGGTGACGGCTAGGGGGTACGTCGACTTAGAGACTACTTTTGGGCAAGGCGACCATATGAAGACGGTCACTATCCGATATCTGGTGGTAAACGCCCAATCATCCTATAGCATTCTGGTCGGACGACCCACACTGAATAAGTTGGGCGCCGTCGTTTCCACACCCCACTTAAAGTTGAAGTATCCTTTGCCCAATGGAAAGGTAGGAGTCCTCTGTGTAGATCAAGAAGTTGTAAGGAAATGTTATGAGGACAGCTTAAGGGCGAGACGACACCTGTATGTGACACAGGTTGATCGGGGAGTCCAATCCATCGAGTTAGATCCAAGGATGACTCACTTCGATTCCCGACCAGCTCCGGCAGAGGACGTGAAGGAGGTTAGCCTGGCTGAAGGAAAAACAGTCAAGATCGGCGTGTCTTTAGCCAAAGAAGACGAAGAAGGATTGGTGACCGTGCTAAAAAATAATATATCGGCCTTTGCGTGGAGCGCTGGTGACATGCCAGGTATTGATCCGAATTTCCTATGTCACCACCTCATGGTTGATCCTAGGGCGAAGCCTGTGATTCAAAAAAGGCAAAAATTCGGAGAGGACAAAAGGAGAGCCATAGCTGAGGAGATGAAGAAATTAATGGAAGTCGGCCACATTCAGGAAATCCAATACCCGACATGGCTAGCAAACATGGTAAAGGTACGAAAAAGCAACGGAAACTGGAGGATGTGCACAGATTTCACGGACTTGAATAAAGCTTGTCCAAAAGACTCGTATCCGCTGCCCAACATAGATTGCTTAGTCGACAATGCCTCGGGATATGAGTTGCTAAGCTTCATGGATGCATACTTGGGTTACAACCAGATTAGGATGCATCCCGTAGATGAGGACAAAACGGTGTTCATAGACGATCAAGCCACCTACTGTTACAAGGTCATGCCTTTTGGGTTGAAGAATGCGTGGGCAACGTACCAGAGGCTTATGGACAATGTGTTGGTAGATCAAATGGGTAGAAATGTAGAGGCGTACGTGGATGACATGGTGGTAAAGTCGGTTAGTGTTGCTCGACATTTCTCTGACCTGCAAGAATCATTCGACACTTTGGCGTGATACCAACTCAAATTGAATCCTGCAAAGTGCTCGTTCAGCGTCCAAGCAGGGAATTTTCTGGGTTTCTTATTGACTCATCGCGGAATTGAAGCAAATCCTGATAAATGCTCTACGATAATCATTATGAGAAGCCCAGTGACAGTAAAAGAGGTCCAGCAGTTAGCCGGGAGGATGGCTTCCCTTTCTCGCTTCCTTTCAAAGGTGGCAGATAAATCGTTGCCCTTATTCCAATGTTTAAGGAAGAACGACCGCTTTTCATGGACAAACGAGTGTGAAAAGGCATTCGGAGAACTCAAGAAGTCCCTCACCTCACCGCCGATCCTTACCAAACCGCAAACTAATTTTCCCCTATTGGTGTATTTGTCGGCGTCAGATAGTGCCGTCAGCGCGGTTTTGGTTCAAGAAAAAGGTAACTCTCAAATGCTTGTTTACTTTGTCAGCAGGCTATTGCAAGGAGCAGAGGTTTGCTACTAGAAGATCGAGAAGTTGGCATTCACCATATTGGTAACGGCGAGAAAGCTCAGGCATTATTTTTAGAGCTACAAAATAATAATCCGGATAGACCACCCGATTAGGCAGGTTTTGCAAAAGCCCGACCTGGCTGGAAGGATGATGAAGTGGTCAATCGAGTTGTCAGAATTCATGATCAGATATGAGCCGAGAGGAGCCATCAAAGCTCAAGCGTTGGCCGACTTCTTAGTAGAATTGACCTCACCTGCCGAAGAGGATTCTTCTAGAGAAAGTGAATGGATTCTGTCTATCGACGGAGCTTCGAACTTGGGCGGAAGCGAGGCCGGGATCGTCCTCGAGGGTCCCGGAGGCATACTCTTAGAACAGTCGCTAAGATTTGAGTTTCGAGCGAGTAATAATCAGGCAGAGTATGAAGCGCTGTTGGCAGGGATGACTCTGGCAAAGGAAATAGGTGCAACGAGCCTGTCGGCTAAGAGTGACTCACAACTTATGACGGGGCAAGTGGCAGGAACTTTTCAGGCAAAGGATCCCCAACTAGCTAGGTATCTGGAAAAAGTAAAGGTCATGTCAGCCGACTTCACCAAGTTTTCGTTGAACAATGTCCCTAGGGAGCAAAATTCACGAGCTGACCTCCTCTCAAAACTAGCAAGCACGAAAAGACCAGGCGCTACGCGTTCGGTCATCCAAGAAGTCCTATCCCAACCAAGCATCAATGGTTCTTCTGCCGAGGTCCTGGTTATCGAAGAAGAGGAAGAATCTTGGATGACACCTTACATCCTGTACATAACACAAGGATCTTTGCCTGAAGATAAACATGAAGCATCACTAATTGCAAGGGAGTCGGCGAAGTTCGTGATCTTGTCGGGGGTACTATACCGAAGAGCATTCAGCGCGCCTCTGTTGAGGTGCCTGACGGCGTCGCAGGCCCAGCGAGTAATGGAAGAGATTCATGGGGGGATGTGCAGAAGCCATATCGGAGGTCGATCCCTTGTGTACAAGGTTACCCAAGCAGGTTACTTCTGGCCAACTCTACGAAAAGACTGTGTCAATTGGGTCCTTAAATGCGACGAATGCCAAAGACACGCAGTCCAACATCATTCACCTGCCGAAAGACTTCACTCGCTCATATCTCCATGGCCTTTCAACAAGTGGGGGATTGACATCTTAGGTCCCTTTCCGATGGCTATACGTCAACTAAAGTTCCTGATCGTGGCGGTGGATTATTTTAGCAAATGGATTGAAGCGGAACCAGTAGCAACCATCTCGGCCGAAAATGTGAGAACTTTCTTATGGAAGAACGTCATATGTCGGTACGGTATCCCCCAGGTGTTGGTATCAGATAACGGAACGCAATTCACTAGTGAAAGGGTTCAAAGTTTCTATAAAGAAATCAGAATTTGGATGATGTTTACATTTGTAGAACATCCCCAGTCCAATGGCCAAGCAGAATCGGTGAACAAGGTGATACTCTCTGGAATCAGGAAGCGGGTTGAGAATTCAGGCTTGTCATGGGTGGATGAACTCCCCAGGGTACTATGGTCGTATCATACGACTGTTCACTCATCTACCCAGAACACTCCATTTAACTTGGTGTACGAGACAGACGCGATGATACCAGTCGAGATAAAAGAACCATCCATGCGCGCAACATACTTCACTAAGGAGGAATCCGACAAAGGAAGACGAGTCGACCTTGATTTGATCGCCGAAACAAGAGACAGAGCTCGAATAAATCAGGTAGCGGCACAACGACAAGCGGCATTCAAGTATAACTCAAAGGTCGTCCCGCGAAGCTTTGTTAAAGGAGACCTTGTCTTAAAACGTGCTCAGCTGACCCAACTCAGGAATAAGTTGTCCCCTAAATGGGTCGGCCCTTACCGCATTGACGTGGTAGTCGGCAAGGGAGCTTACCGATTGAAGACCCTTGATGGAGGGAAGATACCAAGAACTTGGAATGCTGCAAACCTACGTTTCTATTATAGATAGTCTATTCATTTGTATTAGGTGCACTCTTTTCCTAACTCAGTATTTTTTCCCATAAAAATGTGAGGGGTTTTTTGCTGAGAAGGTTTTTAACGAGGCACCACAAACCAATAATTTCTCATTTTAATAAATATCATCTCCTACTTTTCTTTTATGATTTTTGACATGTGTTATTTTAAAGGCACCAAACTCGTGATTAATCGGTAAAAATCCAACTGGGCGAGTATAAATAACTCGAAGAACAAACTCGTGATTGATCGGTAAAAATCCGACTAGGCGAGTATAAATAACTCGAAGACCAAACTCGTGATTGATCGGTAAAAATCTGACTGGGCGAGTATAAATAACTCGAAGACAAAAACTCGTGATTGATCGGTAAAAATCTGACTGGGCGAGTATAAATAACTCGAAGACCAAACTCGTGATTGATCGGTAAAAATCCGACTGGGCGAGTATAAATAACTCGAAGACAAAAACTCGTGATTGATCGGTAAAAATCCGACTGGGCGAGTATAAATAACTCGAAGACTAAAATCGTGATTGATCGGTAAAAATCCGTTTGGGTGAGTATAAATAACTCGAAGACAAAAACTCGTGATTGATCGGTAAAAATCTGACTGGGCGAGTATAAATAATTCGAAGACCAAACTCGTGATTGATCGGTAAAAATCCGACTGGGCGAGTATAAAAAACTCGAAGACCAAAACTCGTGATTGATCATTAAAAATCCGACAGGGCGAGTATAAATGCCTCGAAGATAAAAACTCGTGATTGATCGTTAAAAATTCGACTGGGCGAGTATAAATAACTCGAAGACCAAACTCCATGATTGTTAAAAGTTTGATATCGGAAATGGGATGATATATCTCCGCTCACGCTTTAAATCTGAATCATTCAAGGAGATTAAAATGTTCTCACCAATCGTTGTAGAGATCGGCATTTGGGCGATCTCCGTCCTTGAGTTCACAATTTTAAATAGATTTGTTGTCTTCCACAATCGGATCCTGGGAGAGTCCCTCGTTCGAAGTTCCATTCTTAAACATATCATCTTTCCTTTAATCAGTCGGTTTTTAAGCTCAGATAACTTGTAGGCCTTGACAAATCGACATTTGGGCGATTCTCGAACTCAAAAATGAATTCTTAACTTAAAGCTCTCTTTCTTGATCGATAGATCGGGGATTTTCTGATTCAAATGTCACATCTTGTCTTAGAATTATTTATTCTTTTTCTTACTCGGTATTTGGGCGATTTGTTTGTCGCAATTCCATGTTTGACTTGGGAAGTTTTCTGTTCATTTCTTGAATCGGCTTTTCGGCGATTTGCTAGTCAAAATTCATTTTAACTTGGAAAATTTTACACTCATCATTTGAGTCGGCATTTGGGCGATTACTTGGTCAAGTTCCATTTTTTAACTTAGAAAATTTTCCACTCAAAGTTTGAATCATTTGGGCGATTTGTTTGTTAGAATTTATTTTAACTTGGAAAATTTTACACTCATCATTTGAGTCGGCATTTGGGCGATTACTTGGTTAAGTTCCATTTTTTAACTTAGAAAATTTTCCACTCAATGTTTGAATCATTTGGGCGATTTGTTTGTTAGAATTCATTTTAACTTGGAAAATTTACACTCATCATTTGAGTCAGCATTTGGGCGATTAATTGGTCAAGTTCCATTTTTTAACTTAGAAAATTTTCCACTCAAAGTTTGAATCGGTATTTGGGCGATTTGTTTGTTAGAATTCATTTTAACTTAGAAAATTTTCCACTCATCAGTTAAGTCAGCATTTGGATGATTACTTGGTCAAGTTCCATTTTTTAACTTAGAAATTTTTCCACTCAAAGTTTTGAATCGGCATTTGGGCGATTTGTTTGTCAGAATTCATTTTAACTTAGAAAATTTTCCACTCATCATTTGAGTCGGCATTTGGATGATTACTTGGTCAAGTTCCATTTTTTAACTCAGAAAATTTTCCACTCAAAATTTGAATCGGTATTTGGGCGATTTGTTTGTCAAAATTCATTTTAACTTAGAAAATTTTCCACTCATCATCTAAGTCGGCATTTGGGTGATTACTTGGTCAAGTTCCATTTTTTAACTTAGAAAATTTTCCACTCAAAGTTTGAATCGGTATTTGGGCGATTTGTTTGTCAGAATTCATTTTAACTTGGAAAATTTTACGCTCATCATTTGAGTCGGCATTTGGATGATTACTTGGTCAAGTTCCATTTTTTAGCTTCGAAAATTTTCCACTCAAAGTTTTGAATCGGTACTTGGGCGATTTATTTGTCAACATTCATGCTATGGGATCAGAATTTTGACGATTAGTTGATTTTTCAAACTCAGACTTTTGTTTCATGTCTTTCTGGATCGGTATTTGAATGAGTAGAGATATATTTGATCCAAATTGGTTTTTACACTTTGATCGGAATTTGGACGAGTCGTATCGCGATTACCTTGCTTTAATGTTTTATGAAGAATTCTACTTATGAATTTCCAAATTTGCATAAGTCAAGCGAATGAACAAGACTAGATTTTTCAAACAATAAGAAACTCAGAAGATACCATATAATGCCAAAATGAAGGGAGTTTATGAAGTTAAAACAAAAATAGGTCCATACAGAATTGAAAGAAAATTACAATGCATAAAATTCTCAATCTAGTCATCCTCGGGGGGATCCACAAGTTCACTGTTTACAATCTCCTTGAAGTACCCCATGCCTCTGATGTCCAGATCAGCGTGCAGAAACTTTATCTGGGTGGTCGCCGCGTCAAAGCCAGCAACGAATTTCTTCATGGCATCAACCTGGGCCGCGTGAACACCGGATTGAAGCTTCTCAACTTCAACCTTTAGTAATGACACCTCGTTCTCAAAGACTTGGGCAGCATCAGCATTTTTGTCTCGGACTAGATGAGTCTCGGCCAACTCTTTCTCCATCGCCGCTTTCTCAGCCAACCAAACTCTTTTTTCTTCCTCAAAGGCACGGCGACCTTCAAGAAGCTTGTCCCGTTCACTAGTCGCCCATTTAAGGTCAGCCTTACCCTTGTTCACACTTTCTTCAAGGGCGTTGATCTTCTTCCCCTGAGTCTTAATCTCTCTCACTAGCTCACGAATCTTGTCTTCATTTACAAGTGAAAGAGCAGACAGACGATTGGTCAACGACTCATCACCTTTAGCGATGGTAAAGGCGCTCAATTTTTCCAAATCATCTTTGTCGCCAGCAAGCAGATCAGTTTGGCGAATATGGGCCAAGTGGTTAAATTTCTCGTCCCAAAAAGAAATGGATTTTCCCCCACTCGGTCCCATGCTCGATAGGCTCCCAATTCTTGCCGATACACATGCTCAGTGTTCTCTCGGCCGATTGAACCTCATCATCCTTCTCGGTTCCAACAACCCCGATTTCAGTTTCCAAGTTAACCACTGTCACGGGCCTCTCGGATTCGCGATGACGTTTGTGGGAGATTTCACCGAGTGTACCCTTCGAAAGTGAAGAACCGCCATCTTTAGCTTTCGGGGCGAGTGGCCCCTTAGCTCCAACAGCTTTCGAAGCCTCTTGTTTCCACAGTTTCATTAATTCGCGGTTGCTCATGCTCGCCATATTATCTACAATAATCGTAAGAGTTTAAAGTGAAAGTCGGAAATAAACCGATATCATCAATATAAATGCTAGTGCTATTGGAGCAAAACCAAATACCTATATACATTTTTAGTTCATGGGGCCTATTTTCTAAGTCTAGGAGTTTGACAGTGTTGAAAATGGTTTTCAGGCCCTCAATTTTCTTAACATCGTCTCGGTCATTCTTTGAAAATATCTCGGCATCTAGCCCTCCGAAAGATACCGGTTTCTCACTCCAATATAACGGATACCCCTCTAGTAGGTTTTCGTTGCCCGGCGTACAACGAACTCGGAAGTATGATTTTTTGAAATCCTTATATGACGATTGGAACAAGGACAACACTCCCTGACCTATAACCCCACTAACCGACACCCAACTGCTACGCTTAGTCACCCGACTCTCAGAAAAATAAAAGAATTTATCAGAAGTCGGCCTTATGCCGAGCCCCAAACATAGAATCTCAAATCCACGAATAAAGGCCCAACTGTTTGGGTGGAATTGGGTAGCAGCTACGTTCAGCGATTGGAGCACTCCTTTCTCACATTCGGTCAAGGGCCACCTCACTTTGAGTTTGGAAATTAGGGTCGTATAACAAAAGGTAAAGCGCTCAACGGAAGGGGAACTAATGCACACAGGCTCCTTATCTACGCATGGTTCACAAACAATCATATTATCACCCTCAGAACACACCACATGATCTCTACAAAAGCTGTCCATGGCGGCCCATTAGTTTATTGAAGACTGACATTTTAACACATCATCCCTAACCCATTTATATGATTCTCCATAACTTATGGTGGCCATTGGTTAAATAATCCTAAATTAACCTACAACTCGAGGGTTTGCAAGAAAAAACTACTAGAGGATTAGAGTAGATACGCGTACCTAAGGGAACACACTCCAACTTCACCCACTCTAAACACAGTTTCAAAACCACCATGGACCACCGTAGATTACGATGGAGAAGGAGACCACCAGAGATAACAGGCGCGAAACAGAGCATGAAAAGGAAATGAAAAAGTTGCAAAAACAACCCATATTTATAGGGATGAGGGGCCGCGCGTGAAGAGTCAAAACCCAAGGGTCACTACGCGCGTGGGAGCCGTAACTCCTGACCACGGGGGGCCCCACCATTCCAACTTTATCAACGGACACCGCCATGTGGCAGCATCATTATTCACCACCCTACAAACGCTTGCTGCGCAATAAATGTGTGTCCTTTCATTGGTAAGTTGAAGAGACGTCTCTTATCAGAATTCGAGGAGCCACGAATCGAGGTAATGAGTGCACGAATTCCCTCGGTCCATCCTTTGGCCTAGCCAGGAAAGTGTGCTCAACAAGAATCTAATCTAACCCCTCTACGTAGAGCAGGTCGGCTATACATAAGCCGACCCCCTAGTTCGCTAAGCCCTTCTGCCTTATAGGCTCAGGGTTGGAGGGCTAGTAGTGTACGGTCCAGGTCAGAATCCGACCTAAGCTCTCTACGCGGGGCAGGTCGGCTATGCCTAAGTCGACCCCCTAGTTAGCTAAGCCCTTCCGCCTTATAGGCTAAGGGATGGAGAGCTAGTGTACGGTCCAGGTCGGAATCTGACCTAAGCTCTCTACGAAGGGCAGGTCGGCTATGCCTAAGCCGACCCCTTAGTTAGCTAAGCCCTTCCGCCTTATAGGCTTAGGGCTGGAGGGCTAGTGTACAGTCCAGGTCGGAATCCGACCTAAGCTCTCTATGCGGGGCAGATCGACTATATGTAAGCCGACCTCCTAGTTAGCTAAGCCCTTCCGCCTTATAGGCTCAGGGCTGGAGGGCTAGTGTACAGTCCAAGTCAGGAACTGACTCGGGTCCTCTACGGGGGACAGGTCGGCCATAGCATGAGCCGACCCCTCCCACTATAGTTTCACTCGGCTACATAACCTATTTGGTTTACCCACGTAGGTCAGGTCGGTCATATGCCGATCCCGCTCACATATAAGCATGTACTCGGTTAAACCCCGATTGGCCCTCTTTATGTGGACCTATTTAGTCGGAGGCCGATTCGACATCCCATAGAGAAATAGTCCGAGGGAAAGGGAAAAAATCCTGCCTTCATTCGCCAAAGGTCTCCCATATAAAGAATGGTTAAGGGGATCCCTATACTCTCGGGGCCCATGAGGCCCAAGTACAAGAAAGTATAAAACCTAAAACCCTAGCGTTAAGACGACATATTACACTTTTGAATGCTCTAGCTCTAAGGCTTAACCTAGGAAGAAACCCTAGTCCACCCTTTGACCAGAACATTATTATTATTATTAGTATTATTATTATTAGTATTATTATTATTATTATCATCATTATTATTATTATTATGATTACGATTATTATTATTATTATTATTATTGTTATGATTATTATTATTATTATTATTTTGATTATTATTATTATTATTATCATCATTATTATTATTACTATTATTATTATTATTATTATACTTATGTTTATGATTATGATTATGATTATTATTATTATTCAATAATAGTAATATTAGAAAGCAATTTGTATGATGGCCATACCTTTTTTAATTGTTATCCAAATTTTTTAATGAATATTAGAAATGAAAAAACTTGTAATGCTTTAAAATTGTATGTCAAAATTGCAGATGAGATATTAGATGAAGAATCAAGACCAATACATATAATTTTTAGAATTTATTATAAGGTAACCAAAATTGATTATAACTATAAAGCTTTAAGGTCTTTGCCTAAAAATGAAACTATTTTAGTTGAAGCCAAATATAAAAATAATCCTCGATTCAGTTCCCAAGACGTCTTAGTCATGAAGAAGTTATTAGTAAAATCCCTGGAGATTGGTATTTAGAAGATATAGTAGAAGAGCCTAAAATGTACAACACTCAGGTTAGAGATATTATTCAAGAAGGAACCAATATTAGATTAAGAATGAATAGGTCAAGATCACTAAGAATAAGAGAACCTCAAATGATTTATAAGGGTAGTGGTGCAAGACATTTAGTAGATGGGTCAACCATTAATATAGATCTTACTAAACTAGATATTAACTCAAAAATAGCTAAACCTATTTATCATCACGATATTGAAGATTCTGAAGATTATAATTCGACTACGTCGCAGGTATTAAATACTATTACTCAAGAAGAACCTTTTAATTAAAATCGATAAAATTTGGATCAATGAAGATTTTAAAGCAGATTACAACAAAGATAAAAGAGATTGGTATTTTTCAACGTTTTCAAAAGATAAAACAATAGAGTTTAGAACTTAATATTATAATTTTATGGAAGAACAAGAGATAAATGTTTACTTTTTTGATTGGTTTGCAAGATTTTGTAAAAACAATAAAATAGATTATCCTTTTGAAAAACATATAAATCCTCTTACTAATATTGCTACAAATTAGACGACTATTGATAATAACACAATAAAATCATAATATCCTCCTAAATTAGGAATAAAATTTATAGTGGATAATTCAGAGGTAGAAGTTAGCCCTTATAAGATCATTAATGAAACCAAAAAAGAAGTCAATAAGAAAGATATTAAAAAATTACACTCTCAGATTAATTACTCTAATGTTATGTTAGAAATTATGTCAAAATAGTTAATTAGAATAGAAAATCAAGATCATTCTAGCAGTAGTACTTCTACAGCCTTCATTAAACCCTTAGTTAAACCTATTTATCAGCTCAATACTCAAATAGAAACTATAAACCTTGAAAGTAGTACCAATAAAAAAATAGAAAAAATTTAGAACAGTTAACCTTAAAAAAAATCTTCCTTAAATGTTATAGAAGGCCTTTCCCTTAATAAGTTAAAAACATATCCCAAACTTAAGACCTATTATCCAAGACCCCCTCTTGCTGATGTTCTTTATGAAGAATGAGGAGATCTAGTCCAAAATAGTTATTCTGGTAGTGATATATGTGAATGGAATATAGATGGTATGAGTGAACAAGGAATATTAGATTTTATTTGTCAAATGACTATGGCAGCTAGTGCTTACAAAAGAATAGGTAATTTTGTTAAGTCAGATGAAGCAATTCCCAGCAAGGTTTTGAATGAGACAAATATAATACGTTGTTATTTCTAACAAGTGTTTAGTGTTTCAGAAAAACATAAGTACAGGCAAGTTGAAGAATAGAGCACGTACCAAGAGAAAGGAAGAAAATCTTCAAGCATCAGATGGAAAGATCAAACAAAGCCAAGCCTAGCATAAAAAGGCAAATGATCAAGCTTTAGACGATGCAGAGCATAGACGAAAGGCCAAAACAAGTATCAATTAAGGCTAAATCAAGAACAAGACAAAAGTGGCTAAGCACCGAATATGAAGGACAACAGATGTAGATAAATGGTCAACCAGACGAAGATGAGTCAAGACAACGCAAAGCATGAAGATCAGACAAAAACAATATCAAATGATAGATAAAATATGAAATGTGCGCTAGACGATAATAAGAGAAATATCAGACGAAGGTGTCAAGCACAACCTAGAGCGTAACATAAGAAATTAGACGAAGGCTGGTCAAAGATCAAAAGAAAGTCAACGACATATCAGATGAAGGACAACACAGACTGAAAAGTATTCCAGACGAAAACAAAGTCTGTCCATTCACAATGCTGACCAGACCAAAGGAAGTCAAAGGCATTAATGACAAATGCTCAAACGATGATAAGATCTTGAGACGCAAATGGACTAACAGATGCAGTCAAAGACTGCCATACAAGTGTTTGAAGAATCAAGTCTCAAAGGACAACTCAAGCATCATCTACGATCATTTAAACACTCTTAACGTGATCACGTGATTAAAAGAAGAGAAGAAAAAGAAGAAAAGCACGCCAAAAGTAAAAGCAAGCATGTGTTAGTAAAAGTACATTACTTTTTCAGATAAGGACAACGCTCTACAGCTACTCGACCGAAAAAGGACAAAAAGTTATTAAGTCTCAGCTAAAGTCTAACAAAACACAAAAGACTTCACGAAATGTCTATAAACAGGAAGCAACATGTAATGCAAGATCTTGTGCATTAAATGAAAAGATTGAACTAGTCATGAACGACTACATTCTGCTTCAATGGACATTTACAACGGGCAAATTTTACAAGACTATATATATATCACGACTTCAAACCTTGAAAGGTTGGCTTTGACGGAGATAAGAAAATAGTGATATCAAGCCCACGAAGCAATGAAAGTAGAGACAGAGTGTATACAGTCAAATGTACCATAATGTATTTATCTTTGTAGACTAGGGAGTTCTAAGTGTAACTTAGGAACATGTATCTCAGTGAGTGTTGAAATATTTGTATCCTCCCCGTGAGAGTAAACCAAATACTCAAATCAAATCATCTATCATACATTTGTAAAGCCTGAAGAGGCTACGGAAAAAATACTTGTAAAAGCTTGGAGAGGGTTGTCAAAGAATCCTCACTACGAGCTAGAAGTGGATGAACAAAGAATACTAGCGCTAATGAGTGAAGTTCACGGGCCAGGAATGGTCGACAATCATCACTGAGAGCCTGAAGAGGCTGAACAAAGAATACTAGTACTAATAGCCAACCAGTAGTGGTTGATAATACTTGGGACCAGGAGTGGTCGAGAATACTCACTGAGAACCTGAAGAGGCTGAACAAAGAATACTAGGCTAGTGAGTGAAGCTAGCCAACCAGGAGTGGTCGAGAATACTCACTAAGAGCCTGAAGAAGCTAAACAAAGAATACTAGTGCTATTAGCCAACCAGGAGTGGTTGAGAATACTCATGACTAGGAGTGGTCAAGAATACTCACTACGAGCCTGAAAGGCTGAATAAAGAATACTAGCGCTAATGAGTGAAGTTGCCAAACTAGGAGTGGTTGATAATACTCGAAACTAGGAGTGGTCGAGAATACTCACTACAAGCCTGAAGAGGCTGAACAAATAATACTTGTACTTCATTGAATATCTAGTGGAACCCTTCAGTTGAAGGAGACTGGACGTAGCTCAGTCTGAGTGAACCAGTATAAAAATCCTTGCACTCTTTATTTGCATTTTAGACAAAATTTCCCTTAATTGTTAAATCATATTGAAAATTTTGTCCATAACTTATTCTTCACTATAACTATCTTTAAATGAAAAATACACTTATTTAATTTATCATCCTAAGAAACAGTTTTCGTTTAAGAAATATATTTCGCGTGCAAACGATAAACTTTCAAACAAAAAATCCCTTGTTGAGAAATCCTACACAATTTTTAAGTACTCAAGATAATATTTTTACTGGACGAAAAATGAGTCCCTTGCGAAAATGATTTCAAATTTTCCTTTGTTCACACATACACATATTCAACCCCCCTTCTATGTGTTTCTCATCTAACTTTAAATTCAGATAAAGCAACAACCATGACTCTTGCCCAAGGATTTACAGGACAATTGAAAGGATGGTGGATTAATTTTTGTACTCCCTCTGATAGAGAAACAATATTAGGAGCCATGAAAAATGAAAATGAAGAAAATATTGTAGCAACTCTTATTTATACTATTATTCAACATTTTGTAGCAGATCCCAATATTTTTAAGCTGCTAGTCAACTAGCAAATCTATATTGTCCAACAATGTATGATTATAGGTGGTATAAAGACGTTTTTATGTCAAAAATTACTCTTAGAGAAGATGGATTTCAAGGATTTTAGAAAGAAAGGTTTATTGCAGGATTGCCAAAATTATTCTTTGAAAAGGTAAAATCAAAGCTAGAAACTCATTTTGGTAACCCAATACCCTATCAAGCTTTAACCTACAGTCAAATCCATAGTATAGTAGTTGAAACTGATATTCAAGTCTACAATGATTTCAAACTTCAGAATAAGCTTAGAAAAGAATGTACAACAAATAGGAAAGAGATAGGTAACTTTTGTCAACAATATGGAGTAGAATCTATTAGAGCCCCAAGTGCCCAACATAAAAGACAGAATAAGAAAAAGATAACTTTTCAAAAGAATCATTACAAGCCCTATAAAAAATCAAATAAATATCACAAAAAGAACGATGATCAACAAGGAGAATGGAAACAAAAATAAAGAAGAAAGTTTACTAATAACAAGAACAATAAAAAGAATATTACTTGTTGAAAATGTGGAAGAACAGGGCATTTTGCTAATAAGTGTAAAGTTCAACAAAAGATTAATGAATTAGAAATAGATGAGTCTATTAAGAAAAGTCTTTTAAATGTCTTGATAAATTCAGATCCCGAGGAAGAAAAAGATAGTTCATCTCTAGAAGAAGAAAGTAATACTGAGGAAATGATTTATCAACTAGAAGAAGAAACTTCTTCTAATAGTCTAGAAGATTTTGATAATGATTATTGTTTAGGACCAGAATTATGTACTTGTAATAATTGTAAATCTATTAATATGCAATCCGTCGATCAAACTACAACGTTATTAGAAATAATTCAAAAATTAGAAGATGGCCCATTGAAAGATGATTTTATTAGTCAAATAGATAAATTAGTAAAACGGGATAAAAGAGAACAAAAGGTAATTCAAGATATAGATTTAAAAGAAATATATAATAGGTTTAGAAAACCTAGTCCAATAACAATAAAGGATTTACAAGATGAAATAAAAATGTTAAAACAAGAAATAAAAGAGTTAAAACAAAATGATATTGCATTAGAATATAGAATATTAGAATTAGACGGTCTTGACAAGCTTAAATTACAAGAAAGTTATAAACCAATAAAAGAAGCAACTTCAACCTCATATATGAATTATTTAAATTTGATATCTGTTCATAAATGGCATTGTAAGATTAGATTAATAATGGACAAGAAGAGTTTAATTTAATAGCCTTAATAGATTCAGGAGCTGATATTAATTGTTTACAAGAGGGTTTAATACCCTCAAGATACTATGAAAAAACCAAAGAAAAGGTAGTTAGCGCTAATCATTCGAGAATGAAGATTAATTATAAACTCTCCTCGGCCAAGATATGCACTAATAAAATTTGTTATGAAACTTCTTTTGTATTAATAAAAACATGAATATACAATGTATTTTAGGAACTCTTTTATTATTATTATTATATCCTTTTAATGTAACCGCAAAAGGATTAGAAACAAAAGTATTAGGTAATATCATATGTTTTGAATTTATTAATCCTCCCAGAACAAGAGAATTAAATCTTTTAAAAGAACATTCTACTAGGATTATTAGTAATAAGAAAAAACATATTAACTCTTTGAATAAAGAAATTCAATATAAAAGAATAGAAGAACAGTTACAACATATAAATCTTCAAAAAACCATTAAAGAATTTCAAGAGAAAATAGAAAAAGAAATTTGTGATTTAAATCCCACAGCCTTTTGGCACCGCAAAAAAATGAGACATCTTTACCTTATATTGATGGTTTTAATGAACAAGTATAAAAACAAAAGCTCGACCAATCCAAATGAATGCTCAATATTTGGAATATTGTAAAAAAGAAATTTAAGAATATTTAGATAAAGGATTAGTAAGACCTTCAAAATCACCATGGAGTTGTTCTGGATTTTATGTTATGAATGCTTCTAAGTTAGAAAGAGGAGCTCCTAGACTAGTAAACAATTATAAACCTTTAAATAAAGTTTTAAAATGGATTAGGTATCCACTACATAATAGACCAGATCTTATTAAAAGACTCAATAATGCAAAAATATTTTCTAAATTTGATATGAAGTTTGGATATTATCAAATCTCTGTAAAGGAAGAAGATAGATATAAAACAGCTTTTGTTGTACCTTTTGAGCATTATGAGTGGAATGTAATGCCTCAAGTCTCAAAAACGCTCCTAGTGAATTTCAAAGTATTATGAATGATATTTTTTATAATTACATGGATTTTACCATAGTATACTTAGATGATGTATTAGATTTTTCAAAATCAATAAATCAACACATAGAACACCTTAATAAATTTATAAATTTTATTAAAGAAAATGGATTAGTAGTATCGGCAAAAAAGATAAAAGTCTTTCAAACTACGACTAGATTTTTAGGCTATGAAATTTTCCAAGGTACTATAACTCCTATACAAAGATCTTTAGAATTTGTTGATAAGTTTCCTAATGAGATAAAAGATAAAACACAACTTCAAAGATTTTTAGGTTGTGTTAATTATGTTGCAGACTTTATTCCTAATATTAGAATTATATGTGCTCCTTTATATTCTAGATTACCAAAAAATCCAATGCCCTAGAATGATGAGATGAGTCAAGTTGTCATAGAAATTAAAAAGATAATTAAAAAACTCCCATGTTTAGGTATACTGATAATATTAATTTTTACTTACATTCTAGTACCAAATTTATTAACATATTCAACTCTTTCCTAACTTTCGACTTGTGTAATCTTCAATTTAACTTCTCTTTTGTAAGTAAAGACACTTTGGTTACACATACAGGGTTATACATACTTAATCCCCATTTTTTGTGCTCTATTGGATAGGTAATCATGTCGAAAGAAGCCATGTCAAAGAGAAGTTAGATTGGACTCCAGTGAAGCAAGTTGGCATTTTCAGTAGACCTGCGCTAAGCCCATATCTCAGTTCGCTCAGCGCACTGGATTAGGCTGAGTTGATGAAGATTTGGCCTCGCGTTGGGCATGTTCAACACGCGCCTAGCACGCCCCCCGTCTTGTGCCAAGCGCGTATCATATTGCGTTGAGCGCGTCACTTAAAGAGTTGTGTAGATTAATATCATTCTTGGCTGAATGCAAAGAGGGGGGAGACAAAGAAGAACCAAAACGAGAGCAGCAGTGCAAGTATGAAAGGGAGACGCTAGGGTTCACCTTTTTACCATTTTTTCTCATAGATTTTCTTCCATTCTCACTCATTTGATGTATTTTGCTAATCTCTCATGAACATGAGTTGCTAAAACCCCTTTGTTGGGGTTAGATGTGTAGACCCCTAAAATTGTCCGGGTCGAAAATAAGACTCGAAGACTCTCGAAGACCGAAGGAAAGTCAGCCAGAAGGACTCCTGGAAGACCCTAGGATGATTATCTGTAGGTTTAGAGGTCTTAGAGTAGCTTAAAATAAAGATGTGGGAGGATTGAAGCTCAATACGGCCTCCTAGAAGTTCAGTACGGCCGTACTGAACAATTTGAACTACAATACGGCCGTACTGAAACCAATACGGCCATACTGAAGTTTTTGAACTTCAGTACGGCCGTACTCAAACCAATACGGCCGTACTGAAGTTTTTGAAACTTCAGTACGGCCGTACTGAATTCAATACGGCCGTACTGTAGTTCAAATCTTCAGTACGGGCCGTATTGATGTTAGAGGCCGTACTGCGCCTCACTCCTATATATAGGACGTCATTTGGACATCATTCCACATATTTCCACACATTTGGACACCTTTTGGACTCTCTTGTTGAGTAATTCTGGGGTTTTTGAGCAGTGTTCTGCCCTAGAAGTCTCTCCGAGAGCCGATCCGACGAAGTTCTTGAGTTCTGAGCATTTTGCTTGAGGATTCGAACTAGTCGAAGGGAAATCTTTCTGATTTCCATAGTAAAAATTAATTTTTAGGGAAGGAGCGAGCAAGCGTGTAGTGGGAAGGAGTGCCAAAAAGCCTCCTATTATTTGAATATATAAAAGCACGCTTCAAAGGTTTCTTCTTCAAAATCCTTCCTTTTACTGCTTTCTGATTGTTGCATCGCATGTTTAAATTATTCATCATGTAGATATCTTGTTCATAGTCGTTTCTAATAAATAGGGGTAATTTAGTAATTTTACACTGTTATTCATAAAATAATCCGTCATAGGGAACCCGAAAGGGGCGTTGTGGGGTGCTAACACCTTCCCCGCACGTAACCGACTCCCTTACCCAACTCTGGTTGTAATGGCCAAGGTTGATTTGCGAAAATCAATTGCCTTATCCCTTTTTCCAATGTTTTGAGTAAAACATTGGTGGCGACTCCAAGAACCCTTCTTTTTGCGAAAACCACTAATCCATGGAGGGTCCCGCTTGGGATTAACACGGATTGGTGAATCATTTAATAAAATGTTAGTTCGATGAGGTCTCAGTTTGAGAATAAGTCGTTCTAACAATCCATCATTTTTCAAAACTTTAAAAAGAGTCTGACCATCGTCGCGAATGCCAAGGTCCGTTTCGGCGGGTGGCGACAAGATGTAGCCAACTTGACTCTCATGTAACTTTTTTTGAATATATATATATCTTCTTCATTCAAATATTAGTATCATTCAAATATATATCTTCTTCATTCAAATCCGTACTCATCATCAAAAACGTGCTCAGCGAATAAAAGTTGGGAACCCTCTGTCTTTGATGCGTTCGGCACGTTTCCCAGCGTGCCCAGTGCATTTGGTCAAGGTTTTGGCCATAAGTCTCTGCCAAGACCGCGCGTAGTCTTACTCGCCCAGCGCACCATCCCAGGTGAGAAAATAGCTAAAATCCGCTCGGCGCGTTTGTTGTGCCCGGCGCGCCCTTCGTAAGGAAAGAATACCAAAAGTCCCCACGCATCAGGCGCGTAACTTATGAATTTGAAGGGGCGCGAGAGGGAAAGATCCTCATTTGCAGCACCTCACATACACTCCTCATTCCCACATTCTCTCTCACACCCAACCTTAAATCCTCTCTACACCTCAAATACACTCATTTTCTTCTTCTCAACTCACTTACCACATTGTCTTGCACTCAATCCGACCAACCAAGTAACCCTTCTCAATCATTTCCTCTTTCATTTTTGCTTTCAATGTTTATTTTTCTTTACATTTTTCTCTGTGTTGTTTCTTTTTGGTTTTAGCTGCGTGGGGTGATTGGTTTTCAACCACTCGCGTAGTCCTCTTTCTTTTACATGTTGCTCTGGCCCATTTCTGGGCTTGTAAGTTAACAGTGCGTCTGGCGGGATGAGTCTGCGCCCAGCGCGTCTTCATCTTTTTGAGGACAAATTGCAGCGTGCCTTGCGCGTTGCCCAGCACGCCTAGCGCACTATATATTGCGTGTGATTTGTTTTTGTTGCACGCGCGTAGCGCGTCTCTTGGCGCGCTGGGCGCCTAAGCTCAAAGAAATTTTTTTTCTAATTTACGCCCAGCGCGTGCTTGGAAGAGAGGCATTATGCCTTTTTGCGCTCAATGCCCCTATTACTGCGCTTAGCACGTGCTTGGAAGAGAGGCATTATGCCTTTTTTTGCGCTCAGCGCCCCTTAGTGCGCTCAGTGTGGCCACCAATTTTACTTGTCCTTTTTTGTGATATCTTTACATATTTTGGTGATTAACTTCTCTTATCTTTTAGGATGGCAACCAAGAGGCAAAGAAACCCCATTGAAGGCCAAAGCAGCCTACCTGCAAAGAGAAAGGGGCAAGTTTACTCTAATCGCTTTCTCACAAAGCAATATGAAAAACAGTTCTCTTCCATGGAGAGGAGGAAATTGTTGATGGAGAGGAAGGTGTCCCTCAAGCCAGAGGAGGCTTCAGACTTTGTAGCTGAGTACACCAAGAGAAAGTGGGAAAGGTTAGGTTCATATCCCGAACCAGTTAACATTGCCATCATTTGGGAGTTCTATGTGAACGCGGTGACCATTAATGATGATGCTCCAGTCACCTACACCAGTTATGTGAGGGTTCATTCAATTTCCTTTACCCCTGCCACAATCAACGAGTTTCTCCGCACTATGCTTGAGCCTGGACAACGCTGTGGGTACTCTAAACTTTTAACTACTCCGATGCCCTCTAATATCAGGCACACCCAAATTGAGGAGGCAATGTGCAGAGAGGGAGGAAAATTTCAACGTTGTGTTTAGGGCCTACCATTACACATAAAGAGGACCAACCTCCTACCAGTGGCCAAGATTTGGATGACTTTGATTCATTCCAACTTGGCCCTAGTTGATCATGCTTTGCATATCCACCTTAACAGGTCCTATATCCTATTCAGCATCCTCTCTGGGAAGAGGATAAATTTGGGAACCCTCATCGCGGAGGAATTCCAAATTTGTGCTGATTCTACGATTGGCAATGCCAAATCAGGGAACAGTTCGCTGATCACCCATCTATGCAAGAGAGCTGGAGTTGACACATCTGTGGGGCCATTGGAGTGACCGCGCCAGTCTATAGATGCTAGATATGTTAGTGCTCATTGTCAGTTATCCCCTCCTGTTCAAGAAGGGGAAGCCCCAGCTGCTGCACTAGAGGTCCCATCACAGGTAGAGGCCCCTGAGATACCTCTTCCTCAGGCCCAGGTTCTAGAGGCCTCGAAGATACCTCTTCCTCAACACCAGGTTCCTGAGGCCCCATCACAGCAAGCAACAACGATTAGTCTTGTTGTTTTTGATACAACTATGTAGATTATTTTTTAAGCATAGTAGATGATTATGGATACTACTAGGGCCCATGTTGCTGTCACCGCTCCTAATCTACAATTCCCCTACTCTAGGGTTGAGTTTGGCTCTGCCACTACTTGGCCTGGGGTCTAGGATATTTCTAGAGAGGGAGGAGAGCCAGCAGCAGTTGATGTAGATAGAGTAGCTGATACAGGACCAGAGGTGTAACCTGATGCAGAGGTTGAGGGAGAGGCTGCCAGAGACCCTATTCCCGCTAACATCGTGGATCCATTGCTTTAGAGTTCTGAGGAGGCCATCAAAGTAGAGCCCCTAAATATATTTGAGTCCTTAGGAGTAGATGCTGGAGTTGATGAAGAAATGCCTACTGCTTCTGATATTGTGGCTGCTGATGCTATAATTGATGATGAGGTCGTGAGGTCTTTTGAGTCAGAGTCCATCTGATGATCAGAGCAATCACATATTTTAGGATGGCCTGCTCACCTTTTTGTTCTTATTTCTTTTTCTTACTATTGCCAATTCACTTTAATTTTTTTTATTTTATTATCTTATGCACCGTATTTTCTCCTATATTAGTTACTTTAGATACATTAATAGTTTACTTAATATTGGTGTTGCATTTCATGATGAATCTGTTGTGTTATCGTTCTTCCAAAACCTGACATCTTTTGAGTGGATGGAATATTTTTGTTGAACTGATAATTGTGGTTGTGCTTATGTTTTGGATGGCATGGTTGCAAGTGCTTGTTTTAATTGTGATTAAGGATTGTGGCAAGGTAGGACAACCTGTGAATTACATAAATTGAACCGGGTGAGATTAAGAGCCTCAGAGTTTATTCTTGTGAGAAATATTCTTTTGACATTCAATTGACTTTGCTTGCATGTGTATAGATGATCAAAATCATGGTCCCTTTTAGCCGTAGATTGTTAAGCCAAAAAGCCAATCTTGCTGAAAATATCAACCATTGCAAACCCCTTTGAGCTTACATAACTCTAGCCTTCTTATAACCCTGAGCTTTATGATGAAACCACTTTAACACCCTATGTTGAGCTTAAGAGAAAATGATATAATCATTGATATGTAATTCAAGTTTGGGGGCAAGTCACTTTCAAGGTAAGCACAGAGAAAAAGGAGAAAGCTCTAGCTCATTATATGTCTTCTACATTAAATAAAAAATAAAAAAAGAAACATCAGAGTTGTGCATTGCTGGCTGGAAACATTCATTGGAAAGTAAGGGAGTGGAGCTGGGAATAAATGATTATTCATTTACCTCCTAGCTCAATACAATTGTTTATACACAAAGAACCTAAATTTTCATCTTAGCCAAGTCCCCTTCACAACCCTGAGAGAGTCCTTGTGATGTATGCATGCTAGTATAGTCTCTTGAACTTGTTGAAACGAAAAGCAAAGTTAAATTGGGTGGCATCAGAGATGGTAGAGGGACAAACACCTTCCCTAAACACTAATGTGCTTGAGTGAAACACTTTTCCTAATGAGATTGAATTTGTGGGCTGATCAATACATCTATTTGGTCATGGTGGTTAGTCTATTGTAAAACAATTAAGTGCATCCCTGCTATTCTTTCATTGTGAGCACCATAGTGGATGTTTGGCAGGGAATTTCATTACCCTCGAGAGACTAAGTTTGAGAGGAAGCTTGCATAACTGATGTTCGAGTGAATTGCACCACATTCTCAAGTAGTTTGTCTTTGTTCATGAAGTGATTTTTTTGTGCTAACAAGTTACCTTTTGCTTGAGGACAAACATAGTTCTAAGTTTGGGGGAGTTGATAATGTTAATTTTTACTTACATTCTAGTACCAAATTTATTAACACATTCAACTCTTTCCTAACTTTTGACTTGTGTAATCTTCAATTTAACTTCTTTTTTTGTAAGTAAAGACACTTTGGTTACACATATAGGGTTATACATACTTAATCCCCATTTTTTGTGCTTTTTTGGATAGGGAATCATGTCGGAAGAAGCCATGTCAAAGAGAAGAAGTTGGATTGGACTCTTGTGACGCAAGCTGGCATTTTCAGTAGACCCACGCTAAGCCCATATCTTAGTTCGCTCAGTGCATTGGATCAAACTAAGTTGATGAAGATTTGGCCTCGCACTGGGTGTGTTCAATCACGCGCCCGACGTGCCATTCGTCTCGTGCCAAGTGCGTATCATATCGCGCCAAGCGCGTATTGTATCGCGCTAAGCGCATTACTTAGAGAGTTACGTAGATTAATATAATTCTTGGTTGAACGCGAAGAGGGGGGAGACAAAGTAGAACCAAAACGAGAGCAGCAATGTAGGTCTGAAAGGGAGAAGCTAGGGTTCACCTCTTCACCATTGTTTCTCATTGGTTTTCTTCCATTCTCACCCATTTGATGTATTTTGCAAATCTCTCATGGACATTAGTTGCTAAAACCCCTTTATTGGGGTTAGATGTAGCCAACTTGACTCACATGTAGGCTTTGACAAAAAAAAAGAGGTTTATAATCCCAGATTCATTGCCCAGAGATTAATTTAATATTAATTTGTTATTTTATGAAACCAGATGAGGGTAATGATACTAGATTTATTTTTATCATGAGTAGTTTTATCCGCTCCTTGTCTCGTCGTTTTTCGATCAAATCCCCCTCTTCATCCTCTACTAATCACAATTTTCTTACTGAGCAAAGACAAACTCCGGAAGAAATTCCCCCCAAAAACAATATCTTTGAAGAAGAAGTTTTCTTTAAGGATATCAACCAAGCCATTGATAATTGGGAAATTCCCAAAATACCCATGGATGAGTTATACATCCCGGATGAAACCAAACATGTCCGTAATTCTGATTACATAATTAAGACTGCAGAAAACAATATACCTCTTGACCCACATGCTGGTGAGGAGTTCCACCTTCTTACAAAACAATCTGTTGCTCAGCATGCTAGGAGGTATAAATGCCTCCATATAGGTTGTGTTCAAGTAGCTGTTAAACCCTTAATCAGGGAAGGACTAAATGCTTCAATCTTAATGTGTCTTAGAGATATTAGGCACAATGACTTTCAGGATTCCCTTATAGGAACCGTAGAAACAAGTCTAGGACATGGTCCTGTGTACTTTAATTGTTTCCTGAATAAAACAGTGACTCTTTTAGATAGGAATGTCTTAGATTCATTGTTTTTAAATATTAGATTACATGGATTAAATATTAAAGAAGGATCTATGCCTGCAGCCCTTATGTATAGAATCCAATACAAAGTCATGAACACTTGTAATTCAAGAGTTTTGCTCAAAACCAATGATAGGGAAACTACCTTATTTGTTACTAACATGACAAAAGCAAATGTGGCCGTCCCTAAACTCATAAAGTGGGATGAGGTAGAACTTGTTGAGATTCATTGTGGTGAATCAACTCACCTATGGAGATTAAAGGTTTTGATGATAACAAAGTGTGGAACAAAGTTGACCAAGGACATCAACAACTTAGAAGTCAAAAACAAAGTCAAAGAAAAATGTGGTATCATGTTATGTAATAGAAGTAGCTTATAAATTGTTTTGTTGAGTTTATTTTTTGTGTGTGTGCTTTGTGCATGAGCTAATCTTTATCTAATCTGATTAGGAGTGGGTATGATGATGAGTTTGAAAGATTAAGAAGTTATTTTGAGACTTAAAACAGAGTTTTGAAAACTAACTCAAAATAATCGATTATCATTAAATATAATTGATTATTCCAGCAACAGGTAAAAAGGATACCTTGCTGTAATAATCGATTATTTGTGAAATAATTGATTATCCCAGAAATCACTCTCTGGAATAATCGATTATCCTGCAAAATAATCGATTAAATTGTTCTTGGTTGATTTCCAGAAATCATGAAGAACAAAATAATCGATTATTCTTTAAAATAATCGATTATCTGGGTTCTAAAAAACTTATAAATAGTTTAAACGTTTTGAAACTTCAGAACGAGATAGAATTGAGAATCAAAAAGAGAAAAACGTGTTTGTGAAGTCTTTGTGACATTCTTGGAGAGTTTTCTTTGTGAAACCAAGAAGAAAAACGTTTTTGAAATGCTTTGAGAAAAGGTCATTATCATGATCATCACATTCTTGAAAAAGAGACAGATTAAGATTTGCTTCTGAATTCTAGGTGAATTCGTTCCTTAATTCTTTGTGAATATTTGTAAATCTTGAGTAGGTGTCTCAAGTGGTAAGGAATTCTTGTAGTGGGTTTCTACAAGGGGTGCTTTCTTAAGGTCAAGAAAGTGGTTATCTTGAATGTAGGAGTGTATGCATGTGTGATATGCTTGTAAAACTTATTCATTAAGATAGTGGAACAAATCTTGATCAGGTTATGATTGAGGACTGGATGTAGGTCACATGTGGAGTGGCTGAACCAGGATAAAAGACTTGTGCAATCTTCTCATACCCTTATCTTTTACTTTGTGTAATATCTTGGTTGTATGTTAAAGAGATCATTCTTGATTAACATGTTTGCATGAGCAATATTGATTTGAACTGAATCAAAGTATTGCATATTGATTGTACTTAACTTTGAATCTCATTAATAATTAATCAAGAAAGCATATAGGATTCATTCTTCATTAACAAGTCTTTAAGAAACTTCTTTGAAAATTCATAATTAGAAAAGTTTGAATTGAAATAAAGATCCTAAAACTTTGATAATTTTTAAAGTGTCATAGAATCCAATTCACCCCCCTCTTGGATTGAGCCATTCTTTTCTAACAATTGGTATCTAGAGCAAGGTTCTTGAATGTTATTCATGATTTCAAAAATGGCCAATAGCAACCTACCTTATGGTGAGGGGGTGTCTATTCATAGACCTCCTGTTTTCAATGGTGAAAACTATGTCTACTGGAAAATTTGGATGAGAATTTTCATTGAAGCAATTGACATTGCTGTGTGGGATGCAATTGAAAATGGACCCTATATCCTTATGACTAAAGATGATGATGGGAAGAGAGAAAAACATTGGAGTGAGTGGAGTGATGATGAGAGAAAAAGAGCCCAATATGACTATAGAGCCAAAAACATCATTACATCTACATTGTCTATTGATGAATTTTTCAAAATATCACAATGCAAATCTGCTAAAGAAATGTGGGATACTTTGCAAGTCACTCATGAAGGAACAAGTGATGTTAAAAGATCTAGAAAGCATACTCTCATAAGAGAATATGAATTGTTGAGAATGAACAATGGTGAATCAATTTCTGACTTTCAAAAGAGATTTACACACTTGATAAATCACCTTGTTGATCTTGGCAGAAAATTTGAAGAAGAAGAGTTAAATTTGAAAGTGCTGCAATGCTTGGACAGATCATGGCAAGCAAAGGTGACTGCCATAGAAGAATCAAAGGACTTGACTTCATTGACCCTTGCTACTCTCTTTGGAAAGCTGAGAGAGCATGAGCAAAAGCTACACATATTTGAGGAAAATGAACAGCAGGACAAGAAGGGCAAGGGAGTATCACTAAAGGCCTTGAAATCAGCTAAAGGCAAAGAGGTGTGTGAAGAATCAAGCTCCGAAGATTCTGAAACTGAGAACTTCAACTTATTGGTGAAGAAGTTCAGAAAATTCCTAAGGAAAAAGAGGAATTCCCCCTACAAGTTCAATAAAAAGACTAACAAGAAAGAGGAAGCAAGTACATCTTCCTACATTTGCTTTGAGTGTGGGAAACCAGGACATATAAAAGCTGAATGTTCAAACCTCTTGAAGAAGCAACAAGAGGAAAAGAAAATGAAGAAAAATGGCAAAGGAAAGAGAGCCTACATTTCTTGGGAAGACAATGACTCAAGCACAACAAGTGATGAATCTGAATTTGAAGAGAACAATTTGTGTTTGATGGCTGGAGTTGACCAAGACACAATAGAATGCTTGAGGGCCAAGAGCTTGCTATGGTATATTGATAGTGGCTGCTCAAGGCATATGACAGGAGATCCTTCAAAATTCTCAAGTTTGAAATTGAAGAATGAAGGGTATATTACTTATGGTGACAACAACAAAGGGAGAATTCTTGGTCATGGTAATATTGGTAACTCCTCCTCCCAAACATTGATTGAGAATGTATTGCTTGTTGAAGGGCTGAATCATAATTTGCTGAGTATAAGTCAACTTAGTGATAAAGGCTTTAAAATTGAATTTGATAATACTTGTTGCTTGATATGTGATAAAAAGTCAAAAGAAATCAGATTCATTGGAAAAAGAATTGACAACATATACATGCTTGACTTAGAACACTCAATAGCAATTTCCAACACTAAGTGTTTAATAACCAAAGAAGACAATATTTGGCTTTGGCATGGGAGAGCTGCACATATTCACATGGTTCACTTAAACAAACTTAGTAGAAAGGAGTTAGTGATAGGATTACCTAAACTCAAGTTTAGTAAGGACAAACTATGTGATGCTTGTTAAAAGGGCAAGCAAGTGAAGGCTAGCTTTAAAAGCAAAAATCAGATTTCCACTACTAGACCTTTGCAATTAATTCACATGGATTTGTTTGGTCCTTCAAGAACCATGAGCCTAGGTGGAAAATACTATGGGTTAGTTATTGTAGATGACTATTCAAGATTCACATGGGTTATGTTTTTTGCAAATAAAATGAAGCTTTTAATGCCTTTAAGAAATTTGCCAAGCTTGTTCAAAATGAAAAGAATTCAAACATTACTTCTATTAGAAGTGACCATGGAGGTGAATTCTAAAACATTTTGTTCCAAAAATTCTGTGAGGAGCATGGTATAAATCATAATTTCTTAGCACCTAGGACACCTCAACAAAATGGGGTTGTTGAGAGGAAAAATAGGTCTCTTAAGGAACTAGCTAGGACTATGTTGAATGAGACCAAATTACCAAAATATTTTTGGGCTGATGCTATTAACACATCTTGTCATGTGTTAAACAAGGTTTTGATCTGGCCCATATTAAAGAAAACACCCTATGAAATTTACAATAGAAGAAAGCCTAACATTTCATACTTTAGAGTGTTTGGGTGTAAGTGCTTTGTGCTGAACAATGGAAAAGAGCAACTTGGAAAATTTGATGCAAAGGCTGATGAGGCAATCTTTTTAGGATATTCTACAAATAACAAAACCTATAGAATCTATAACAAGAGAACTCTAATTGTTGAAGAATTAGTTCATGTTGTGTTTGATGAGACTAACAAACAAGAGACAAAGCAAACTGAAATAGAAGATTTGACTGATTTGCTTGATCAACCTCTATTGGAGAGTGAACCTAATGAAAAGCCTAAAGAGAGTGAACCAAATGAAACTACCAAGGATACAAGTGAACAATTACCTAAGGAATGGAAAACTTCTAGGGACTTATCAATGGATAATATAATTGGAAATATTGGTAAGGGAGTGTCAACTAGAAGAGCCATCAAGAATATGTGCAATACTATGGGTTTTGTGTCACAAGTTGAACCTAAAAGTATAGATGAAGCACTAAAAGATGAACATTGGTTAATGGCCATGCAAGAGGAACTAAATCAGTTTGAAAGAAATGAAATATGGGATTTAGTGCCATTACCAACTGATTATCCAATTATAGGAACCAAGTGGGTTTTTAGAAATAAGCTTGATGAATCAGGAATTATTATAAGAAATAAGGCAAGACTAGTGACTAAGGGATATAATCAAGAAGAGGGAATTGATTATGATGAGACTTTTGCCCCTGTAGCAAGGATAGAAGCCATTAGATTACTTCTTGCTTATTCTTCTATAATGAATTTCAAGTTTTATCAAATGGATGTGAAAAGTGTTTTTCTCAATGGGTTGATACAAGAAGAAGTGTATGTGGAGCAACCACCAGGTTTTGTTGATTTTAAGAATCCTAATCATGTTTACAAACTTAAAAAGGCACTCTATGGCTTGAAGCAAGCTCCAAGATGACAAGTTGAGAAAATTTTTGATTGAGAATGACTATGTAAGAGGGAAAATAGATAATACATTGTTTGTGAAGAAATTTAAAAATGATACAATGTATGTTCAAATCTATGTGGATGATATTGTATTTGGATCTACTAATGTCTCTCTATGCAAAGAATTTGCTATGACCATGCAAGGAGAATTTGAAATGTCAATGATGGGGGTAGGGGTGGGCAAAACGAACTGAACTGAACTGAACTTATAAAAACTATACTGAACTTAAAAGTAGTTCATATGAACTGAACTAAACTAAATATTAGTTCAGACGAACTGAACTGAACTATTATTTTGTGTCATTGAACTGAACTGAACTATACTATAAAAACTTGAACTGAACTGCAATTTAAACTGCACTAAACTGTTATGATATTTTGAATTGAACAATTTTGACTCATTGATCTATCAAAATAGGACACATTTGACAACTTTACTTTATTTTCCATTTTATTTAAATTTTTCAAAGGAAAAAAATATAAAATTAAGTCAAACAAACTCAGTGAATTTTAAGCCTAAAAATAAGTAGTTCAACATAGCTCAATTGATCCTTTAAGTTTAACAAAATTGATATAATTTTTTTTCAAATCACTTTTTTTCTAAAATTTTGGTTATTAGACTATCGAGCTAATCTATTAAGACATAACATGTTAAACACATTTAATTTTTATTCTTTTATAAAAATAGTTCAATTTTTATAATTCAGTTCAGTTTTTATAGTTCAGTACAGTTTAACTTTACAACAGTTCAGTTCAGTTCAGTTTTTTTTAAACAGTTCAGTTTAGTTTTTTTTACAAACAGTTCAGTTTTTTATAGTACAGTTCACCACCAGTTCAGTTCAGTTCAGTTTTTTTTGCCCACCCCTAGATGGGGGAGCTTACATTCTTCTTGGGGTTGCAAATCAAACAAATGAGTGATGAAATCTTCATAAGTCAAAGCAAGTATTGCAATGAACTATTGAAAAAGTTTGGTATGGAAGGGTGTAAGGAGGCTGCAACACCAATATCAAACACATGCAATCTTGACTTGGATGAGAAAGGCATAGCTATTGATAACTCAAAGTATAGAGGTATCATTGGATCACTCTTATATTTAACAGCTAGTAGGCCTGATATAATGTTTGTTGTGTGCTTGTGTGCAAGATTTCAGGCAAATCCAAAAGAATCTCACATGAATTGCGTAAAGAGAATTCTTAAATATCTGAAAGGTACAACTAATGTAGGTTTGTGGTATCCAAAAGGAGTCTCACTAAGTCTGATAGGCTACTCAGATTCAGACTATGCTGGGTGTAGACTTGATAGAAAAAGCACAAGTGGTACTTGTCACCTACTAGGAAGTGCACTAGTCTCATGGCATAGCAAAAAAGCAAGCTTGTGTTGCTTTAAGTACAGCTGAGGCTGAATATATAGCTACTGGGAGTTGTTATGCTCAAATTCTATGGATGAAACAATAACTAAGAGATTATGGAACTGAGCTGAATAAAATACCTCTTAGGTGTGACAATACAAGTGCAATAAATCTAACCAAAAATCCAATTTAGCTCTCTAGGACAAAACACATAGAGATAAGACACCACTTTTTAAGGGATCATGTTCAAAGAAATGATTGTGTTGTAGATTTTGTTGAAACAAGTAAGCAATTAGCTGACATATTTACAAAACCTCTACCAAGGGAAAGATTTAATCAATTAAGAGTTGAACTAGGAATAATCAATGAATCTTGTTTGAATTGATTGTGATTTGAGATTGATTGTGTGATTGGTTGGTATATGTGTGAAACATTGATGTATAATGTATAAAAGAGAGTGTTCAAAAGTTGAATTAGAATTGGAGTGGTTTAAAAAGTTAGATTTTAAGAGAAGCAAAACTTCTCTGGAATAATCGATTATTTTAAAATTTAATCGATTATTTTAAGTGAGCCCATAAGAATAATCGATTATTTGGGTAATAATCGATTATCTAGGAAGAAGAATTCCAAGAGCCTCTGGAATAATCGATTCTTTGGGGCAATAATCGATTATCTGGGAAGTAGAATATGAAAAGCCTCTGGAACAATCGATTATCTTGAAAATAATCGATTATCTGGGCAAAGTTGAGAAAAACAACCCTCTGGAATAATCGATTATTCTGAAAATAATCGATTATTTAGTGCAGAAAGGGTTCTTAAAGGTTTTTACCGATACAAATAATCGATTATTTGTATGGATAATCGATTATTTGTGCGACATTTGGTTTTCCAGAAGGATTTTGAACGGTTTTTATTCGCGCCAAACCCTTAACTTCCCATTATTCTTCAGTTGAGTAACTTCTCCTCCACCCAAAATGTGCTAGGGATTGCATAACCTCCAAACCCTCTCATTTTTCCAAATCCTCACGTTCTCTCAACTCTCAAACCCTAACCTCTTCATCTTTCTCATTTTCTTCATCTCTACCAAAACCCATCAATGGCTTCTTCCTCCAAAAGACCAAAGAAGCTAGAAGTGAGGGGGAGCAAGCATCCTCTGCCCTCAGAGCAACTCATTTCCAAATGGTTTGCGGATGAGAAAACCCAGGAGTATTATTTCGAGTGGTATGCGGGTCAGAGAATCATCCCTCCCAAGACCCTGAAGCTGGATTGGTTCAAGAACGAAGGGTTCAGATTTCCTACTCTGATAGAGCACCAAGAACTTGGGAAGTTTTTGGAACTGGAAGGAACCTACTACCCTGAGCTGATAAGGCTGTTTCTATGCTTTGCTACAAGCAATGAAGGGATAATGCAATCGGTTGTGAAGGGCAAGCTGATAAAGCTTGATGGTCCAACCTTGAAGGAAGTTGCCGGGTTGAGTGGCAATGGGAGTACCAAACCCCAACCCTTCAACTTTGGTGATTTTGAGGAGCTGACAACCTTTAGAGATTGTCAGAGAAATCCGGAGAACACCAACTACAACAAATTTCTGGCGGGAGGTATGAAGAAAAATTCTCGTTTAATTTCTTTCATTATTGCCTGGATGCTTAAACCGCATTTGCATAACCATGCTTAAATGTCAAGGGATGACATTTTACTGATGCATGTTATCAAAAAGAAAATTAAGATTGATTGGGTGTCGGTGGTGAACGACTGTATATGGAAGGCCAGAAGGAAAGAGGATGGTCCAATTCCTTATGCCTTATTACTGTCTAGAATTTTTAAAAAAACAGGGGTAGATCTGACAGGGGAGAAGAAGATTATTCTCCATGCTTCTAATAAGATTGAGAAATCTTCCTTGCATCACATGGGGATGCTGAAACAGGAAGATAAATGGGTATTCAAAGGAGATGTCCCTCCAACCCCTGAACCGACAACTGATTAGGATGGCATTCCATCTCATGATGAAGACCAGCCACCACAGGTCAAAGCTGAACCTGATAGAGAGCAAGAGGTAGAGCCTAAACCATCCTCTCCATTCGAGCAGATAATGATTAACAAGCTTGATGCTGTTATGTAGATGTCTAGGAGGCACGAGTCAATCTATTCGGGTATTCTTGATCGGTTTGATAACCTTGATCATGAGATAGGCCGAATTAAGGCTCAGTTTGGGATGCCTGAGGACTCGGAGTGATTTAGTGTTCTGTTTTGTTGTTTTTTGAATTAGGAAGTTTAAATTTCTGGTTTTTAAATTTTAATTTCAATTGGGTTGTAATCACTTTAATTTCTGAACAATTTTATTGCTTTATTTTGTTGAACAATTTGATTTCTGTTGGAATTTGAAGTTTAAATTGCTGATATATTGTGTTTGAATAGTTTCATAATTCTGGTTTGGTTGATTGCTAGTGGAATGTTATGTTTATGTACATTGGTATGTGACATTTGATTTTTGATTAGCTTAATTGATCATGATTGTGGACTTTGAATTGTGATAATGTACTGCACATTGTGATTTTGGCTGACAACTTGATGTTGTTGTTGCTGATCAAATTAATGTTGTGATAATGAATTACATATTCTGATTAAAGAACACTTGATAAACTTGAAAATTTTATGATCACAAAATTTGGTATTGATTGACTGGTACAATGTCTTGTGATAATGTTTTGAGCAATTAAGGACTTTGCATAAAGCTTATAATTGTGTATTCTGGACATACATATATTGGTTTGTTTTTGATGATGTCCAAAGGGGTAGAAAGGTTTTGTGAGCTTGTTTTGCAGGTTTTGAAATGAGGCAAAACAACATGGCTTGGCTTGTATGGTTTGTCATCATCAAAAAGGGGGAGATTGTTGAGATTCATTGTGGTTAATCAACTCACCTTTGGAGATTAAAGGTTTTGATGATAACAAAGTGTGGAACAAAGCTGACCAAGGACATCAACAACTTAGAAGTCAAAAATAAAGTCAAAGAAAAATGTGGCTATCATGTTATGTAATAGGAATAGCTTATAAATTGTTTTGTTGAGTTTATTTTTTGTGTGTATGCTTTGTGCATGAGCTAATCTTTATCTAATCTAATTAGGAGTGGGTATGATGATGAGTTTGAAAGATTAAGAAGTTATTTTGAGACTTAAAACAGAGTTTTGAAAACTAACTCAAAATAATCGATTATCATTAAATATAATCGATTATTCTAGCAACGGGTAAAAAGGATACCTTGCTGCAATAATCGATTATTTGTGAAATAATTGATTATCCCAGAAATCACTCTCTGGAATAATTAATTATCCTGCAAAATAATCGATTAAATTGTTCTTGGTTGATTTCCAGATATTATGAAGAACAAAATAATCGATTATTCTTTAAAATAATCGATTATCTGGGTTCTGAAAAGCTTATAAATAGTTTGAACATTTTGAAACTTTAGAACGAGATAGAATTGAGAATCAAAAAGAGAAAAACGTGTTTGTGAAGTCTTTGTGACATTCTTGGAGAGTTTTCTTTGTGAAACCAAGAAGAAAAACGTTTTTGAAATGCTTTGAGAAAAGATCATCGTCATCGTCATCATCACATTCTTGAAAAAGAGACAGATTAAGATTTGCTTCTGAATTCCAGGTGAATTCATTCCTTAATTCTTTGTGAATATTTGTAAATCTTGAGTAGGTGTCTCAAGTCATAAGGAATTCTTGTAGTGGGTTTCTACAAGGGGTGTTTTCTTGAGGTCAAGAAAGTGGTTATCTTGAATGTAGGAGTGTATGCATGTGTGGTATGCTTGTAAAACTTCTTCATTAAGATACACTACAAGAAAAACTGTTATTATCTACGGAATATTACCTATGGAATTCTTTCCGTAGGTAATTTTTAGTTATCTACGGAATATTACCTACGAAATTTTTTCCGTAGGTAATTTTTAATTATCTACAGAGTGTTACCTACAGAATTTTTTTCGTAGGTAAAGTTTAGTTATCTACGAAAAAAATTTCGTAGGTAACTAAACAGAAGAAACGCGACGTTTAAGCTACATTGAGTTAAGGGTTACTGAAGACATTGAGGTTTTGTATTATTTAGAATTAGGGTTGCGATTTTCCGCTCTGACGAAACGCACTGGTCCAGGAGCGACGGTCCTTGGAGGAGCAATGACACAGTGAGACCTCTTTGCCCAAATTCATGCGATTCATCACAAAACCCTTAGCCATTCAATCGCTGCAGTGGACGACGCTATACCGGGGTTGCGATTTTCCTGCTCCGATGAGACGCACTGCTCCAGGAGCGACGATCCTTTAAATCTCTAGGAGCGATGATTTAGTGGTATGTTCCTCTTTCATATTTCTACCTTTAAATTTTCAGACCACAACTTTCTCAATGCAGTGAATAAGTTATCATCTCATGATTTTTATTTTTTTAATGGAGGTGGATTATATAGATATTCAATTCCAGGGGGTAGCTGCTCGAGCATTACACTTATCGAGGAGAGTGGAGAAACCAAGTGGTCACATATATTGTGGTTCTTGAAGGTCTTATATCCATTGTTGGATCTCCTACTTTTTCCACACTCTTGGCCAGTAGCCTTGCGCATGAGGGGGTGGTTGGCAAGTCACCTTAATATTCAAATTTTCAGCAACATACCTTTTAATTATCACCTTCTACCACTTATTTTAATTAATGTTGACGGTTGAAAGTACTGATTTTATTCTCCTTTGTTATAGTAGATTTAGTTAGTTAACATCAAGATCATATTATTCAAAACTGATATGATTCTCTTTTATTTTCTTTTTATCTTATCATTATATTTATTTTGTAATCAAGGTGATTAGGATTTCTTCTAGCATCTCTGTCTATATAATTCTGTCATGTAATTATGATCAATAAAGACTATTTTCTTAACTAGAATTACAATAAACAATGGGAGGTAGGGGCATGTTATTATACAATGGGTATGTATCATTGTGTTCAAAGCATGGCAAATAGGTAAAATATTATGAATGTATGAGTCAAGTCTATGCACTGTCCATGAGTTCATGTACACTCTTAAGTTAGACAACCTTGCATGCAAGGCTCCTTTGTGCTCACAACATGGATAATGTTCAAATCTACTTTACCTTATTCCAAAGTTCAATTAAATTATGAAAAATGGGAACACCAAAGATCCTACTGTTGACCACTTGGTCACAACTTTAATATTGTTTTAAAAATCAACTATCCTATAGGCTTAAGCAATTAGATACAGGGGCTGAGGAATTTTTTTTTTTATATCTCTAAATAGATTCATCACCAATATTTGGTACTCTTGAACACAAACATGAACCTTGTGATTGAGCAACTTTATGGTTATAATTTAATCCCTTTTATGGTTAATTGATCACTTATATTTGTAAAATGTGATGACAAGAGTTTTTCCACAAAGTGATTTATAATTTGGGTTCGTGATGGTGGACATTGAATTGTATATTCTAATCATCAAACACTTGTTACATTGTGTAAAAATAAAACTAATTAAAAATATTTATTGATTAGATAGAGGGTGAAGTGGTTGCAAAGATTAAAACTCCCTATAAGCCATTTTCCAGCAGGTGACTGATTGTAGATTGAAAGGCCTTTGTATTTCACATGTATTTAATTGTCATTTTCTTTTTTCTTTTTTATTTGCACGTCTCTGAATGCTAAGTAGGTTTTTTATATCAAAAGTTGACATGCAGCCACATATATAATTAAATAAGCATATCATTTCTGTTTTATCATTTTCTTCTATCTCTGGTCCAGTATTATTTTACTCACTGTAGTTTGTATGGTGACATCTGCAGATAATTCCTTTCTTAATATTAAGCTATCTTATCATTGCTGAAGCTCATTGGGTGAGAGAGCCATCTGCTCTTCAACCTATGACAGGTAAAATCTTTGCCTTCCCCAACCCTACTAAAATAGAAATTAAATGAACAGGAAATTAAGCATTTGTTCCTATTATTTATTTTTACTTTTAGATGTAATGTGTTGATGAAGTTTTATTTGTGATTGCTATATTTCATTATCATTCTGAGTCTCCAAAGTAAAGCATAATAGTATTAGCTAATTGATCATAGGAACAATGCATTGTCATTTGTTATATCCTCATTCATTTTGATCATTATATTTAAATGCTGAGTGATAAAGTTGAATTTTATTTTAGGAACTGCATTTAGTCTAGCTGTGTACGTGGCAGTTATTGTTTAGTTTAATTGGAGTGTAGTTATTGTTTGGTGTTATTAGGTAGTTATTTTATACATGTGATAGTTATTATTTAATATATACTATAGAGGAAGTCAGAGAGGGGAGAAAGGTTGTTTTTTATCAGTTTCAGTGGAAGGAGGAGACACATTGTTAGGGGGAAACATTATGTTTGTCATTATGTGTTTGAACCTGGCCTATAACCAGATTAAATTTCTAATATAATCTAGTATCCTGTTTTGTTTAAATTCATGAGTCTAATAGATTTAGAGGAGTTTTTGTCTAAAAACCAAACTGTGATCACCCGTACTAGAAACAATCAGGCTAGCACTAAGAGAGAGTAGTTCATGTTGTGTGAATAAAGCTTTGAACAAGATTTGTGAAACCCAACACTGTTGTGCTGCTATAGCCCATGAAACAATGCAATTTTGGCTTCAATTTCAGCTGCAACGCTACTGGAAAACTGCTCCATTATTTGAATACCATGGTGGCCCAAGGCTGTTCCACATTGTCACTATAGTGTAGTATTGACTACTACTTTGCTATGAGGTCAAGAGAGATTAACAGTTAATTTCACTATTTTGCATGCGGTTCCTTGGTTTGTCCCTACCGTATGCTTTGGAAACAATTCAAACCTGAGTCTTGAATGAGAAAAGTAGGTACCTTTAGTACTTGGTTAAAACATTTGGTTAGAGTCTTTCTAAGTTTAATATTTTTGAAACTTGGAAAAGGCATAAAGAGATGAAATATTATTTGTTATTCTGATTGTCTGGCACATGATGTCATGATAAAAAATAAACACGTAGTGAAACTCTGAAAGAGTTCACGAGCATCCTTATACAATTGCTCCTCTTCAAAAATGAATATAAGTGTTATTTTAATCACATTTTTTAGTTAAATTGCTAATTATTTGATTGCATTAGTGGCTACTAGCTAGGATTTGAGCAGTCTTCCATTATTTCCCTTGTTCTAATCAGGCTACGAGCACACCTCCCCAAACCCAAAATGTTGCAACCATACCTCCTAACACCCAAATTGATACATCCCCATTACCCCAAAGGCAAAATGCTGAACCCACATGCTCCCAACAACAAAATCAGTTACCTTCTTCTAGAGCTTCACACTGTGAACCTAGCAGCAATGCATCACCAACGTCAGTACCCTCCAGGCATGTTGAAATTCCTACTGGAGATGAAGATCAAGTGTCCAACAATGATACATCACCATTCAACAATGAAGATCCACCAGTTGGGTCTGTTCTTCCAATGATTGAGCCTTGTAATGATGGGTAAAACTTATAATTTTTGCTTTCTAAATCCTATTTTTTCTTCCCCATCATTGAACTGATTTAACAATTTTTCTTTTCCAATTTAATTAGGTTTTATCCAAGCAGAGTAGCATCTAAAGCAATCACATTGACTATCAAGCAACAATTTGTTGAGCCATGGATGACTTGGGGTGCAATGACGGAAGAACAAAAAGATATCTTCTTTCAGCGTTTTAAGGTACACTTTTACATGGATGAAGGGACCACTATATAATATAATTAATTTAGTTTATACTTCCCTAACAAGACACTAAATTTTTATTATTAAACACCAATATATTCCACAAAATGATCCCTATTGACATTGGTACACTTTTTACTTCATCAGTTTCAATCTATTTTGTTGTTACACTTGGTCTGATTTCATATTGTATATTGAAATTATTGTGTTCAATTGTTGCACTTGGTTTGCTTTAACTACTTCCTTATTCTGTTAATGCAGAAAAAAGTTTCATGGAGACCTGAACATGAAGAGAAGATAAAAAAGATATTTCACACAAAAGCATCTCATAGGCTTTCGAAATGTTCAAGGACGCTTGTAAAATAAATAAGAAGCCGATTGGATGTTTGATACAGTTTGGCAAAGTTTGATTGCCCAGTGGATGGCCCCAGAATTTAAAACAAAGAGTATCGAAGCTCAAAAAAATAGAGCATCTGAGAAAGGTGGAAGTCTGCACACAGGTGGCTCCATCACCTCTCACGAGCATGCTATCCAGATGGTAATTACATTAAACAACTACTATATTTTATTCAACATAATTTTAGAAATATGATGATTAACTATTTATACAATTATAGTCACAAGAGTTGGGTCGCCTTCCACATGTTGATGAGTTGTTCCACCAAACTCATGTACGGAAGGTTATAGGCGATTTTGTCGACCAAAGATCTAAGCGAACATATGCGAGTTATTTTTTTTGTATTATTGCTTTATTCTTTTCAATTTTAATCATCTTTGATAAATGTCACTTCTAAACATCTTTATTTATGAAATAGGATCAATTTGAAACTATATTTAATCAAGCTAGGTCTGAGGCCGCATCTTGTACGGGAGGTTCTGAAACGTCTCCTATGGACCCAGTTGAGGAAGAAAGACTCCGCAATAAGAGTTGGATTGTTGCTGCTGGTGGGATTACAGACAAAAGATGACTTTACGGGGTTGGAAAAGTCACTTCTCCATTGACAAATGTGGATACCTTGATAAATATATCTTCTGGGCGTGCTACTGAAGAGTTAGAGAAAATTATTCAATTGGAAGTGCAAGTCCGTAAGTCTAGGGAGGAGGCTCGTCAATCTAGGGAATAAAATGAACGCTTGCAACGCCAATTTCAATCCCTGTTCAATGCTGTTCTACCTCTCTTACCTTTTGATACACAACATATTTTGCAACAACAGGTGGATAAACAATCTCATGACAACCACGATGACCAACAACCACCGCCTACTGGACATTATGGGGATGACTATTAGTTTTTTTTTTATTTTATAGATTATGGATCTACAATTATTTAAATATTTTTATTGAGATATTATTATGTACAATTTTAAAATTATCTTATTTTACACAATGACATGGAAACTAATTATGCATAATTGCTATGGGTATTTTGATTTTAAAGATGTTTGATTTCATATTTTGGTTAATTGAATTTGCTTAACTAAAGGATATACATAAGGTTATAGGATATTTTAAGAAATCTGACAAGTAATTTTATTTATATTTTTGAGCAGGAACAATGATTGGTATGGAACAAATAATCTATGCTATAAATCTATTGAAAATAGTTACCTACGGAAATTTCCGTAGGTAACTTACTCACGGAAATTTGCCTAGGTAAGTTACCTACGGAAATTTTCGTAGGTAAGTTACCTACAGAAATTTTTGTAGGTAAGTTACCTACGGAAATTTTCGTAGGTAACTTACCTACAGAAATTTCCGTAGGTAACTTACCTACGGATATTTCCATAGGTAAGTTACCTACAAAAATTTTCGTAGGTAAGTCATCCATAGATAAAATCCGTAGGTAATGTTACCTATGAAAAATTTTCCTTAGGTAACGTTATCTACGACCTTATTACCTACGAATTTTTTTCCGTAGGTAATTAACAGTTACTTACGGATTTTCAGCATTATCTACGGATTTCTTCCGTAGATAATACTGATTTTTCTTGTAGTGGTGGAACAAATCTTGATCAGGTTTAGATTGAGGACTGGATGTAGGTCACATGTGGAGTGGCTGAACCAGGATAAAAGACTTGTGCAATCTTCTCATACCCTTATGTTTTACTTTGTGTAATATATTGGTTGTATGTTAAAGAGATCATTCTTGATTAACATGTTTGCATGAACAATATTGATTTGAACTGAATCAAAGTATTACATATTGATTGTACTTAACATTGAATCTCATTAATAATTAATCAAGAAAGCATATAGGATTCATTCTTCATTAACAAGTCTTTAAGAAACTTCTTTGAAAATTCATAATTAGAAAAGTTTGAATTGAAATAAAGATCCTAAAAATCTGATAATTTTTAAAGTGTCATAGAATCCAATTCACCCCCCCTCTTGGAATGAGCCATTCTTTTCTAACAGATTTTCCAACCTCATGGCAATTAGAAAGAGCAACCCCTACCTTACCTAGACAAACACATGAATTCCAAGAAATTAGGCAGTCTGAATCAGGAAAGGTAGAGATTATTTTTGATAGGAGAAATTCCTTTTCCTCAAGAACCGAAGCTACGAGATCTGAATACACTTCTGCTAGAAGATCTTTTTCTGTAGCATCACAATCCAGTACAACTGCTATTCCTAGAATAATTATTTTGAATATTAACCTTCGAGGAGTAGAAACAAATTCAGCCATCCCAAGAGCCGTTTACCAATCCAATGAGGAGGATGACCAAAAGTCTATCCAATCTCCAACTTACTCTTCCCTTAATGATCATTATGATACAATCTGAATTCCAAATTGATAAGGAAGCCCTCCGAAAAGAATTTTCTTTGGAGGAAAACCACCCCAAAGATCTTGGTTTTTGAATAATTATCAAGGTTTCACGAGAATTGAGATTCAGGAGATTTACTATAATTTCCTCAATAGTGTTAAACTCAATATACCATTTCTTGATTGGTTCCATGCTTATACCATTAAGAAAAACATAGATTATCCCTTCAAACATGACCTTATAGGACAACATTCTACAAATGTGGTTACTGTTTGGCACCTCAAAGATGGAGAAAAAATCCAATATGAACTTCCTCCCAAGACCCAATATCAACTCCCTCAAATTTGGGATGACAAGAACAATCTTGTGCAAGTAGCACCCTTTAAGACCAAGGATGTAGATGAAAATTTGACCTCTAAAGACATTAAAAGTCTTATGGAACAGGTAAATTACACAAACAAGTACCTCCAGAATATTTTAGGTGACAAATTAGCTGTCCAAAAATATGAATCAAGCCAGCCACCATCTATCCAAGCCACAAGTTCAAAACATTTAGAAAAACCTCTGTTTCAACCTTTCATGCTTAGTTAAAAGGAAAAACAAACTTTGCAAAAGGCTAAGGAAAAGCCAGTATTGATTCTGATGCAAGTGAATTATTAAATAAAATTAATAATTTGCTTAAAGCTACCCCCATCCCTGATACTCCCCAAGTTACTGAAGAAGCCTCTTCTAGACCTAAAATGAGGATGGCCACAAGAACTATAGGTGTTATAAACCAAGGATCGGATCAGGATTCTGATTCTAGCAATCCTCCATCTCTTCAGGTTAATCCAATTATGACCACCTCCATAAAACAATGGAAAGGTCTAACCAAACCTTATCCCTCTACAGCCTTAGATTTGGCCATAGAAGATAGGGATCTTAATAATAGTAGCTTCAATGCCAACAACGTTTACAAATGGAATATTGATGGAAAATCTGAATACAATATCATGCATATGTTACAACATGACCATGGTTTGTACTGCCTACCAAACAGCCCATGAAAGTTCTGAGGAAGCTATAGCTAATATTATAGTATCAGGATTTACAGGGTAACTTAAAGGTTGGTGGGATCATTATCTCACTGAAGCACAAAAATTAGGAATCTTTTCAACTGTCAAAATTGATGACAATGGCGAACCAATCTTCCATAATAGAGAGACCATTCCAGATGTTGTGAATACCTTAGCTTTCACCATAGCCCAACATTTTATAGGAGATCCGTCTTTATGGAAAGATAGATCTGCCGAACTTTTGTCCAACCTCAAGTGTAAAACCTTAGGAGACTTCAAGTGGTATAAGGATACTTTCCTCACTAGAGTTTTCACCAGAGAAGATAGTCAATAGCCCTTTTGGAAAGAAAATTTTTTAGCCGGTCTTCCTAGATCTTTAGGCGACAAAGTTAGGGATAAAATTAGGGCTTTAACACCTGATAATATTATCCCCTATGACCATCTGAGTTATGGTCAATTAATTTCTTTTGTACAAAAAACAACTTTAGAAATCTGCCAAAATGATAAGATTCAGAGGCAATTAGCAAGAGAAAAGAACCAAAATAGGAAAGACTTAGGTACCTTTTGTGAACAATTTGGTTTACCTGGGTGTTCTAAACAAAAAACCAGGAAAATGGTTAGGCATGACCAACTTAGAAATACTCATTACAAACATCAACGACGTTTTAAGAATCCTAAAAGGGAACCCAAAGGAGAAACCAAACACCCACCTAGGAAAAAATCAATAGTGTGTTACAACTACAAAAAACCTGGTCATATCAGCAAGTACTGTAGACTCAAAAGGAAAATTAGCAACCTCAATCTAGAACCCGAATTAGATGAACAAATTAGCAGTCTTTTAGTCGAAACTTCTGAGGAAGATTCAACAGATGACTATTCTGGTGAAGATATTCATAATGTTCAGCAGGATGATGATGTCTCATCATCTGATAGTAGTGATACCCCAAACATAAATGTTCTAACAAAAAAACAAGATTTTTTGTTAAAAAGCAATCAGTTCTATTCTTGACCTGGAGCAAAAAAGAATTTTTTTGAATAAACTCAAACAAACTTTGGAAAAAAGACCTAGCAATTTAGTCATAACCAATAAGTATGACTTAAATCCTATCCTCAAAAGGTTAGAAAAAACTTCCACCAAACCAGTTACTATCCAAGATCATAAAGCTGAGATCAACAATCTTAAAAGGGAAATTTGGAGTATTAAGGAACAACAGATCCTTCATCAAAGTATTCTTTCCCAACTACAAGATGATTCTAACCAAGAAGAACCTCCATCTAAACCTGATTTAGAGAATAATGAAGTTGATTGGAGCGATTTCTTAGGTCTTATAAACCGCCTAACCATTCAAAAATTCTTCATCAGTATCAAGATTATCGTTGAAGATTTTGTCCTAGAAACCATAGCCCTTTTTGACACTGGAGTAGACTCCAATTGCATCCTAGAAGGTCTTATTCCAACCAAATATTTTGAAAAAACCTTCAAAAAACTTAGCACTGCTAATGGATCCAAACTACAAATTAAGTACAAACTTTCCAAAGCCACAATAGAAAACCAAGGTCAACAAATTGAAACCTCATTTTTATTGATGAAGGACCTTAGGAACAAGGTCATCCTAGGGACTCCTTTTATTAGGGCTTCATTTCCCTTAGAAATAAATGATGAAGGTATAACTACTCAAAAGGGTGATAAATCTATTATGTTTAGATTTATTAAGAAACCCATTAATAAGACTATCAACCTGAGAAAGCAATATTGGCCTTAACCAGAGCCAGAGGTAGAGGTAATCATTTGGCCTTAACAGGGCCAACCCAATATGCAGAGTCATCTACTCCATCAAACAAAACCCTTGAATTAATTGAGTCATTGACTCAACCCCAACCGAGTCAAATGGTTGAGTCATCTACTCAACAAACCCTCCACCAAACACAAAAACAAATCAAGGTAGATTGTGCCATCCCAATCCCAATTTCAACCCTACTAAATCTTCAGAGTCTAAACCCTATTCCAACTAAGACTTGGGCTGACCTAATGTCAAAAGAAGAAGAAGATAGAGTTATGGATCTTCTCATTGGTAAATTACCAGAAAAATAAGCCTAAGTAATTCCTCAAAACCAGACTTTAACTCAAGCAAAAAAGCCCCAAAATTCTCAATCTCGTTATGTCCCAAAAAATAAGATTTCAGTTATTGTTCAAATGGAACCTGAGTTTTGGGATAAAAACCCCAACAAAACTCCCCAAAAAAATTTTCCTGAGGGTTTTCATTTTAAACCTCTTGCCCTCAATAAAACGAGAAAGTTCTGAGTTTATTTTGGTTGATACAAATTCTGTAGCAATCAAACATTATAAGGATCCAAAAGATCCTTCTAATATAACCCATACAACCTTCCAAATATTAAAAGTTTTAACTCTTAGCCAGTTTGGCCAAAACCCGAATAATACTCGGAAATTTTCAATGCTTTTTAACCCTGTTGGGTACAATTATTGGGATTTTATTGATGCTTGTACTAAAACATTCTGGTATCAAAATAAAACCAATCGCCACTCATGGCTTATCTATTTCAAAAGAAATGTTCAGTACAAGTTTCCAAACTGGTTCCTCCAATGGTGGGACTTTTGTGGTCCAATTGAAGAAATCCTTCCGACCCCAGCAGAAGAAGGTTTCAAGGTCTTTAAATCTATGTATGACTGCCAAAATACATGGATCCCAGCAAATCTTCAATTTTTCTCAAGCTTCTCGCTATCTTGGATATTTTCATGGTAGTATAAATTTGGAAAATCATATCACCCATTAAACCCTCCTCCATTTCAAAGGAACTCCTATGTCAAATGGTGGCTCCAATTTGATACTAGCCGAGCAAGCTCGCAAGAAGTAAAAAATTGGTTTACCTCTAACACAAAATATTTGAAAATAGTTAACCCAGAAACATCATTGTTTCTCAGCCAGAAAGCAAAAATCACAACCTCATTAGCAGCTACAAATCTTGAAGAAATCTTGAAGCAAAAAGGACCGGGTTTACATGATGGTAGTCCGCACAATACCGAAAAGTTTACATGCAAGAACAAAATCACAGAGAAGGACCGGGTTTATACAGCAGTAGTCCGCACAATACCAGAATTTTAGATGCAAGAATAGAAAATAGTTTCAATGTAAAGAAAGTAGATGGAGAAAGATAGTTTTTATTAAAAGAAAAGCTTACAAAGAAGTATCTTAGAGCTTCCCTCTCTAGACTCTCTCTCTCTATCTGATATTCTAAATTGAAGGGTACCTCACAACATGGACGATGCCTCCTTTTAAAGACTAAAAATTACTGTTTCTATAGAACCAGTAGCTTGACAGGAATTGTTTATTAATGAGCTACAGTCCCGGTAACTTCACAGGAACTGTTCTTTCAAAAAATGAGTTGGTACAGTACCGGTAACTTGACTGGAACTGTTGAGAATTTTAGATGTCTGGTAGATTTACTCCAAAATAGTCATCTTCATTCTAGTAGAACTCATCTACAGATGTTGTAGATTCTGACGAGCTGGGTAAGGAGGACTTTGAAGTTTCTCCTTCCTTCTTGAGTAAAGCCAAGATTTCTTCAAGATTCTTGGCAAAGCTATCTTTGGTCTTTGCAGCTACTAATGAGGTTGTGATTTTTGCTTTCTGGTTGAGAAATAATGAAGTTTCTGGGTCAGCTATTTTCAAATATTTTGTGTTGGAGGTAAACCAATTTTTTACTTCTTGCGAGCTTGCTCGGCTAGCATCAAATTGGAGCCACCATTTGACATAGGAGTTCCTTTGAAATGGAGGAGGTTTTAATGGGTGATCTGATTTTCCAAATTTATACTGCCATGAAAATATCCAAGATAGCGAGAAGCTTGAGAAAAATTAAAGATCTGCTGGGAACCATGTATTTTGGCTATCATACATAGATTTAAAGACCTTGAAACCTTCTTCTGCTGGGGTCAGAAGGATTTCTTCAATTGGACCACAAAAGTCCCACCATTGGAGGAACTAGTTTGGGAACTTGTACTGAATATTTCTTTTGAAATAGATAAGCCATGAGTGGTGATTGGTATTATTTTGATACTATAATGTTTTAGTCCAAGCATCAATATAATCCCATACCCAATAGGGTCAAAAAGCATTGAAAATTTCTGAGTATTAATCAGGTTTTGGCCAAACTGGCTAGGAGTTAAAACTTTTAAAATTTGGAAGGTTGTTTGGGTTATATTAGAAGGATCTTTTGGATCCTTATAATGTTTGATTGCTACAGAATCTGTATCAACCAAAATAAACTCATAGAACTTTCTCGTTTTATTGAGGGCAAGAGGTTTAAAATGAAAACCCTCTGGAAAAGGTTTTTGGGGAATTTTGTAGGGGTTTTTATCCCAAAACTCAGGTTCCATTTGAACAATAACTGAAATCTTATTTTTTGGGACATAATGAGATTGAGAAGTTTGGAGATTTTTTGCTTGAGTTAAAGTCTGGTTTTGAGGAATTGCTTGGGTTTTTTTTTGGTAATTTACCAATGAGAAGATCCATATCTCTATCTTCTTCTTCTTCTTCTGACATTAGGTCAGCCCAAGTCTTGGTTGGAATAGAGTTTAGACTCTGAAGATTTAGTAGGGTTGAAATTGGGATTGGGATGGCATAGTCTTCCTTGGTTTGTTTTTGTGTTTGGTGGAGGGTTTTTTGAGTAGATGACTCAACCATTTGACTCGGTTAGGGTTGAGTTAATGACTTAATTAATTCAAGGGTTTTGTTTGATGGAGTAGATGACTCCGCGGATTGGGTTGGCCCTGTTAAGGCCAAATGATTACCTCTGCCTCTGCCTTTGGTTGAGGCCAGTATTGCTTTCTTAGGCATCAAACGATGTCCCCTGTAAGTATTCACGAGTAAGATAATCAGGGAGAGAATTTGAGGTGCCTTTGAGATACTCAATGTCAAAATAAAAAACACTTAAAATTGCTTGCCATCTGGCAAAAATTTGTTTTGATGCAAGGTTCTTGACATCTTTTTGCAAAATTTCTTTGGCTGATTTGCAATCAACCCTAATTAAAAAAAATTGATTTAAAAGGTCAGATTGAAATTTTGAAACACAAAGAACAATTGCGAAAACTTCTTTTTTAACAGTTGAATAATTCTACTGTGCAGGGTTCCAATGTTTGGAAGTATAAGCCATGATATGCTCTTTATCTCCTAATTTTTGCTTGAGGATACCCCCATATCCAAGGTCAGAAGCATCAGTTTCAACGATTTTGAAAGCTTGGGGAATAGGTAAAGAGAGACAAAGAAGGTTTTTAACCAATTGCTTAACATGTTTGACAGAAGTGGTATGATTATCACTCCAAGAGGGAGGATTTTTCTTTAAACGATCATGCAGAAGTTTGATAATATTGTTTAAATTGGGAATAAAGTCTGCTACATAATTTAAACAACCCAAAAATCTTTGAAGCTGAGTTTTTTCGATAATTTGGTTGGGGAATTTATCAGCAAATTCAATAGATCTGCTAATAGGTGTGATTTTCCCTTGATTGATGATATGGCCAAGGAATCGGATCTTAGTCTAGAAGAGATTTATTTTTGAGCTTGACACAGCTAAACCATTTTTTCTGATAATTTTGACAAAAATGTTAACATGTTTGAAGTGCTAGTCTATGGATTGGGAAAAAATTAAGACATCATCAATATATACAATGGCAAAGCTAGTATAGGGATTGAAAATTTCATTCATAATTTTCTGAAATTCTGAGGGAGCATTTTTTAAGCCAAAGGGTATTACGTTCCATTCGTATTGCCCAAAAGGAACAGTAAAAGTTGTTTTATACCGTTCTTCTTCTTGAATTTGTATCCACCAATAGCCAGATTTCATATCAAATTTTGAAAAGATATTTGTCGAGTAAAGACGGTTAAGAAGATCATTTTTGTTAGGAATAGGATATTTGATCCATCAAAGGGCTTGATTGAGAGGTTTATAGTTTATAACTAATCTCGAAGTTCCCCTCTCTAGCTCGGCTTGTTTATTGACAAAAAAGGTTGCACAAGACCATGGGATTTTGCTAGGTCGAATGAGGTTTTTGCTTAAGAGATCTTTTATCTCTTTTTGGCAATAATGGAGAAGTTGTTCATTCATTTGGATTGGTCTAGCTTTGGTTGGAATTTGATTTTCCTTGAAATCTTTTTCATAAGGAAGATTAACAATGTGTTGTTTTCTATTCTAAAAAGCATGAGGAATGTTAGAACAAACAGATTTTTGGATTTTAAGCAAAAAATATTTGATCTCGTTTTGGATATGGGTTTGATCAAGCTATTGTTGAATAGACTTAAAGGAAATCTCTTCTTTTAGATAATTAATCTAGTTGAATTTCTGTTCTATCAGGTTGATAGTCTTATTAATGGGTTTCTTAATAAATCTAAACATAATAGATTTATCACCCTTTTGAGTAGTTATACCTTCATCATTTATTTCTAAGGGAAATAAAGCCCTAATAAAAGGAGTCCCTAGGATGACCTCGTTCCTAAGGTCCTTGATCAATAAAAAGGAGGTTTCAATTTGTTGACCTTGGTTTTCTATTGTGGCTTTGGAATGTTTGTACTTAATGCGTAGTTTGGATCCATTAGCAGTGCTAAGTTTTTCGAAGGTTTTTTCAAAATATTTGGTTGGAATAAGACCTTCTAGGATGAAATTGGAGTCTACTCCAGTGTCAAAAAGGGCTATGGTTTCTAGGACAAAATCTTCAACGATAATCTTGGTATTGATGAAGAATTTTTGAATGGTTAGGCAGTTGATAAGACCTAAGAAATCGCTCCAATCAACTTCATTATTCTCTAAATCAGGTTTAGATGGAGGTTCTTCTTGGTTAGAATCATCTTGTAGTTGGGAAAGAATACTTTGATGAAGGACTTGTTGTTCCTTAATACTCTTAATTTCCCTTTTAAGATTATTGATCTCAGCTTGAAGATCTTGTCTTTTGAGGATAGGATTTAAGTCATACTTATTGGTTATGACTAAATTGCTAGGTCTTTTTTTCAAAGTTTGTTTGAGTTTATTCCAAAAAATTCTTTTTTCCTCCAAGGCAGGAATAGAACTGATTGCTTCAAACAAAAGATCTTGTTCTTTTGTTAGAACATTTATGTTTGGGGTATCACTACTATCAGATGATGAGACATCATTATCCTGCTGAACATTATGAATATCTTCACCAGAATAGTCATCCGTTGAATCTTCTTCAGAAGTTTCGATGAAAAGACTGCTAATTTGTTCTTCTAATTCGGGATCTAGATTGAGGTTTCTAATTATCCTTTAGAGTCTATAGTACTTGCTCATATGACCAGGTTTTTTGCAGTTGTAACACACTATCGATTTTTTCCCGGGTGGGTGTTTGGTTTCTCCTTTAGGTTCCCTTTTAGGATTCCTAAAACGTCGTTGATGTTTGTAATGAGTATTGCTAAGTTGGTCATGCCTAACCGTTTTCCTGGTCAGGTAAACCAAATTGTTCACAAAAGGTACCTAAGTCTTTCCTATTTTGGTTCTTTTCTCTTGCTAATTGCCTCTGAATCTTATCATTTTTGCAGATTTCTAAAGTTATTTTTTGTACAAAAGAAATTAATGGACCATAACTCAGATGATCAACTATTACATGATTTGTGATTATTTTTTATGTGGGAAAATATCATTGGTGATCTTGTATTGGAATGTGGTACCTAGTAAACTTGTGTCTAGGAATGGAACATGAGTTACATGTTGTTAGGAACCCTTAAATTTAATGCAAGTGGATTGATTGAAGTATTCAAGGGATTGATACTTGGTAATGAAACTTAGGCTCTTATAACCAAGGAATTGGGATTTGAGAAAATTAGTGGGTTAACATTAATGTTTGAATGAGAAAGAAAGTGTTTGATGCATGAGATTAAAGTTGGTGAAGTCTAACCCTAACATTTCATTCATATAAGTCAATTTCCAAAACCGCATTTCAAGTGTTTGATGAAAGTTCACTTTAGTTCATTTTGTATTTTCTAGGTTAAAAATTACAATCCACCAAATATGGAATCATTCTTTAGTCTGTATTAGCTTAAATTTCACATATTTCCATTGTATTACTCAAGTCCTATAAGTAGAACGACTATTACTTCTACTTACTAATTGTACGATTGGTTCGCTTGCCATATTTGAAGAAATCGTTTAACATATACCTGATCCACAAGCCTCATTAATAGTAGAAACCAATGCCTCAGAATTAGGATATGGGGGTATTCTTAAACAAAAACTCTCTTCTAAAGAGCAAGTGGTCAGATATCATTCGGGTATTTGGCATCCAGCCCAAAAATACTCAACATTCAAAAAAGAAATTCTTTCAATAGTTTTGTGTCTTCAAAAAGTTCAAGATGATCTTTTTAGAAATTTTTTTTAATTATAACTGATTGTAAAGCTACTCCTAGTGTTCTTCAAAAAGATCTCAAAAACCTTGTTTCAAAACATATTTTTGCAAGATGGAAAGCATTATTATCTTGTTTTGATTTTGAAATAGAGCATATTAAGAGAGAGAAAAACACATTACCATATTTTTTAACAAGAGAATTTTTGCAGGACAATGAGCACAAGTTCAAAAGATCAATACGGGTCTCCTCTAAGAACCCCTAAATCTTCATCAAGCAATACTATTAACAGGCCTTTGGCCCCTAATATGAATCACAACAATACTCATACTAGACCACTAGCTCCAAGTTTGCCACAAACTCCACTAAGACCAACATTTTTAACCACCATTAAAACAGAACCTCAAATTACCTCTCCAAAACAATTCTCGCCATTATCTCTTCTAGACCGATACCAAAGTCCTACTCCAACTTCAATACCAACACCTCCAAAACAATTATCTCATATTACCCCTCTGATATCAACACCCTCTGGTTCAAAATCATATGAAGAAGAGTACATCACCAAAGATGAAAATATAGACATTTTGCCGATTGAACCTGAATGGAAAATGTTAACTCCAACTGCCTTAGCCATCAAAATATTTCTAGAAAATTATAATTATCCTCCTTCCTACAAACCAAGAATCTTTTATGAATTCATTCTAGTTGATACCGATTCAATAGAATTAACCCATACTGGAGATGATCAAGGGAAGATTTAATTTTCAAAAATAAAAAATTTCAAAATTATTACCCTTGAAGAATGGAATCAACCCCTTTATCAAACCAATAATTTTTCCAAAACCATTGAGCCTCAACAATATTCTTATTATGATTAAATAGATGTCTGGACTAATTTCCTTTACCTTCAACCCAAAACTCATTCCTGGTTCATTTAGTTCCGTAAAGGAATTTCATTAAAATTTCCAAAGTGATTTCTCAAGTGGTTTGTCAATTTTGGACCTATGAGAGAAATTTTTCCTGAAGAAGTCTCTGAGATATTTGATTAATTTAAACAAAACACAACATTTTTAATAGGATATAAGTTTATCTCCTTTATTACCTCTCAAAACATTACTTGGATTATGAGTTGGGATTACATATATCGACAACCATATTCCAATAACAATTTATTACTCTTAACCAGATCCATCAAAGTCAAGTGGTGGAAAAAATTTGATGTTAAGTCTCAAAAGAATTGACAAATGGGTTAAAGTAAATTCATAATCTGCTTCTACGAAGGAACAGAAGGATTTAGATGAAGAAGCAAAATTTTTAGTCAAGAAAAACAAGATTATGGTTGAATTGGCATCAGCCACATCACAAGATGAGTTTGAGGAAAGATTAAAATTAGTTCAACCAATGCAAGATCCATCTCAAAAGGAAGAAACGGGATCATCTGACTCTGTTTCTACTAATCCTTACAACATGTTTAATTAAAGACTTTAAGATTTCAAAAGGATAACAAATAAGATTTCAAGAGATAAGATGCTCAGACCAAGATTCTCCATAGATAAGATGCTCAAACCAAGATTCAAGAGATAAGATGCCCAGACCAAATTTTTCAAAATGCTTCAAAGGACAATATTTTTCTCTCAAGATAAGAATTGTTTCAAAAAATATTTCTTCCATTTCACGAAGACAATACATAAAAAAGATGTCTCTTCCATTTCAAAAGATGTTTCTGCCATTTTCTTGTCTATAGCTATAGACTAGGTTCCTTTGTAATAATGTTTGTACTATATTTCATTTCATATATATGCCCTTAATAATTTAGGGTTGCCAATAACTTTATATGTAAATTAGGCATGTATGGTTTGCTATAAAAAGAACACTTTGATGTATGTTACAGCATCGAGAGTTCTAAGATAATAAAAGCTTTGTCTTGCTATTTTACAATCTCCAAGTCTTCCTGCTACATTTTCTTCTTGCTACATTTCTCATTCTCTTTGTAAGGCTTCCATTATGATCTTATCCTTCTTTATCATGTCAATAGTTATATTCATGCTTCCTTTGTCATATCATGAATGGTATCAGAGCCTAAAGTTCTGATATTATCATTTTTATTCATAATCCTACTTTGCTCAATAGTTTTCTTTAATTTTGTCATTTTTAACCTTCTCCGGGGGGAAGTAGTAGTTAAGGTTATACACTCTTGTTGGTAGTCCCAGCAATAAAACCCAAGTGTGGTAGTGAGTCCGTTGGTCAGCCATGAAAAGAGGCCAAGCTGTTACACCTGTCAAAGAAGTGTCAAAATTTCAAGATATTTGATTCTATTAGTAATTTAGGATTAAAGAATAAAAACAAGCAAGTAGTTATTAGAAACCCTAGTCAACAAGATGCATTTTCATCAATTTCACAAGACATGGTAGAACAAGAGCTTAGTAATTTAGTAATTTTGACGCTTCTTTGATAGGTGTAACAGCTTGGCCTCTATCCATGGTTGACCAACAAACTCACTACCACACTTGGGTTTTACTGCTAGGACTACCGACAAGAGTGTCTAACCTTAACTACTACTTCCCCCCAAAGAAGGTTAAAAATGATAAAATTAAAGAAAACTATTGAGCAAAGTAGGATTATGAATAAAAATGATAATATCATAACTCTAGGCTCTGATACCATTCATGATATGACAACGGAAGCATGAATATAACTACTGACATGATAAAAAAAAAGATAAGATCATAATGGAAAACTTACAAAAAGAAAGAGAAATGTAGCAAGAAGAAAATGTAGCAGGAAGACTTGGAGATTGTAAAATAGCAAGACAGTTTTTATTATCTTAAACTCTCTATGCCATAACATACATCAAAGAGTTCTTTTTATAGCAAACCATACATGTCTAATTTACATATAAGGGTATTGGTAACCCTAAATTATTAAGGGCATAGATAGGAAACGAAATATAGTACAAACATTATTACAACGGAACCTAGTCTATAGCTATAGATAAGAAAATGGAAGAAACATCTTTTGAAATGGTAGAGGCATCTTCTTTATGTCTTGTCTTCGTGAAATGGTAGAAGGATTTTTGAAACAATTCTTATCATGAGAGAAAATCTTGTCCTTTGAAGCATTTTGAAAAATTTGGTCTGGGCATCTTATCTCTTGAGAATCTTGGTTTAAGCATCTTATCTTTGGAGAATCTTGGTCTGAGCATCTTATCTGTTATCCTTTTGAAATCTTAAAGTCTTCAATCAAACATATGTTGTAAGGATTAATAGAAACGCAATCACATGATCTCGTTTCTTCCTTTTTAGATGGATCTTGCATTGCTTGAACTAATTTTAATCTTTCCTCAAACTCATCTTGTGATGTGGCTAATGCTAATTCAGCCATAATCTTGCTTTTCTCGACTAAAAATTTTTCTTCTTCATCTAAATCCTTTTGTGCCTTAGTAAAAGTAGATGATGAATTTACTTTGACCCATTCGTCAATTCTCTTAAGACTTAACATCTTAATATCAAATTCACCACTTGACTTTTATGGATCTGGTTAAGAGTAATAAATTTTTATCGGAGTATGGTTGTCGATATATGTAATCCCAACTCATAATCCAAGTAATGTTTTGCGAGGCAATCAAGGATATAAACTTATATCTGGTTAAAAATGTTGTTATTTATTTAAAGTAATCAAATATCTCAGAGACTTTTTTAGGAAAAATTTCTCTCATAGGTCCAAAATTGAAAAACCACTAGAGAAACCACTTTGGAAATTTTAATGAAATTCCTCTACAGAACCAAATGAACCAGGAATAAGTTTTGGTTGAAGGTAAAGGAAATTAGTCCAGGTATCTATGTAATCATAATAAGGATATTACTGAGGCTCAAAGGTTTTGGAAAAATTATTGGTTTGATAAAGGGGTTGATTCCATTCTTCAAGGTTAATAATTATGAGAATTTTATTTTTGAAAATTGAATCTTCCCTTTATCATCTCTAATATGGGTTAATTCTATTGAATCGGTTTCAACTAGAATGAATTCATAAAAGATTCTTGGTTTGTAGGAAGGAGGATAATGATAATTTTCTGGAAATATTTTGATGGCTAAGGCAGTTGGAGTTAACTTTTTCCATTCAGGTTCAATCGCCAAAATGTCTATATTTTCATCTTTGGTGATGTACTCTTCTTCATATGATTTTGAACCAGAGGGTGTTGATATCGGAGGGGTAATATGAGATAACTATTTTGAAGGTGTTGGTATTGAAGTCAAAGTAGGACTTTTGTATCGGTCTAGAAAAGATAATGGTGAGAATTTGTTTGGACAAGTAATATGAGGTTCTGTTTTAATGGTGGTTAAAAATGTTGGTCTTAGTGGAGTTTGTGGCGAACTTGGAGCTAGTGGTCTAGTATGAGTATTGTTGTGATTCATGTTTGGGGCCAAAGGCCTGTTGATAGTATTGCTTGATGAAGATTTAGGGGTTCTCAGTGGAGAACCGTATTGATCTTTTGAACTTTTGCTCATTGTCCTACAAAACTTCTCTTGTTAAAAAATATGGTAATGTGTTTTTCTCTCCGTTAATATGCTCTATTTCAAAATCAAAACAAGATAATAATGCTTGCCATCTTGCAAAAATATGTTTTGAAACAAGGTTTTTGACATCTTTTTGAAGAACACTGGAGCAGCTTTACAATCAGTTCTAATTAAAAAAAATTGCTAAAAAGATCATCTTGAAATTTTTGAAGACACAAAACTATTGAAAGAATTTCTTTTTTAACTGTTGAGTATTTTTGTTAGGCTAGATGCCAAATACCCGAATGATATCTGACCACTTGCTCTTTAGAAAAGAGTTTTTGTTTAAGAATACTCCCATATCCTAATTCGAAGGCATCAGTTTCTACTATTAATGAGGCTTGTCGATCAGGTATACCTAAACATGGGAGTTTTTTAACTATCTTTTTAATTTACATGACAACTTGACTCATCTCATCATTCCAGGTTATTGGATTTTTTCGTAATCTAGAATATAAAGGAGCACATATAATTCTAATATTAGGAATAAAATCAGCATCATAATTAACACAACCTAAAAGTCTTTGAATTTGTGTTTTATCTTTTATCTCATTAGAAAACTTATCAGCAAATTTTAAAGATCTTTGTATAGTAGTTATAGTACCTTGGAAAATTTCATAGCCTAAAAATCTAGTCTTAGTTTGAAAGATTTTTTTTATCTTTTTTGTCGATACTACTAATCCATTTTCTTTAATAATATTTATAAATTTATTAAGGTGTTCTATGTGTTGATTTATTGATTTTGAAAAAACTAATACATCATCTAAGTATACTATGGTAAAATCCATGTAATTATAAAAAAAATATCATTCATAATATTTTGACATTCACTAGTAGGCATGGCAATCTAACCCGCCCCCGTGGGTACCTGCCTGAACCCGCCCCGATTTGGATGGGGAAAACCCGTGTTTATCGGGTTCGGGTTCGGGTTCGGGTTTTTCCCGATTGATAAAATCGGGGGCGGGGGCGGGGAAGGGGATATTAATACCCACCCCGCCCCCGTCCCCATACCTGCCCCCCGCCCCCGCCCCACTTAATAATATAATTAAAAAATTATTTTTATATATATAAACCAAAATTATAAATATTTATATGTAAAAATTTATATTATTTTATTTTTTTTTTATTTTTTTAAATTGTTCATATTTATTTAAAAGAAAAAAAGAAGAAAAAAAAAATAAAAGCGGGGGCGGGGGCGGGGGCGGGGCGGGGAAACCCGAACCCCGCCGGGGGTGGGGATGGGGACCTAGATTTTATCCCCGGCGGGTATCGGGGGCGGGGGCAGGGGCGGTTTAAATTTGCGGGGGCGGGGAACGTAAAACCCGCCCCCGCCCCGCCCCGTTGCCATGCCTATTCACTAGGAGCGTTTCTGAGACCTTGAGGCATTACATTCCACTCATAATGCCCAAAAGGTACAACAAAAGTTGTTTTGTATCTATCTTCTTCCTTTACAAAGATTTGATAATATCCTGACTTCATATCGAATTTAAAAAATATTGTTGCATTATTGAGTCTTTTAATAAGATCTGGTTTATTCAATAGTGGATACCTAATCCATTTTAAAATTTTATTTAAAGGTTTATAATTGATTACTAGTCTAGGAGCTCCTCTTTCTAACTCAGAAGCATTCATAACATAAAATCCAGAACAACTCCAGGGTGATTTTGAAGGTCTTACTAATCCATTACCTAAACCGATATATATAATCCCACATCATGATCCAAGTAATATTTTATGAAGCTATGAAGGATATAAACTTATACCCTGTTAAAATAATTGAATATCTCAAAAATTTCATTGGGAAAGATTTCTCTAATAGGCCTAAAATTGACGAACCATTAGAGAAACCATTTTGGGAATTTTAAAGAAATTCCTCTTCTAAACCAGATAAACCATGAATGGCTTTTTGGTTGAAGATAGAGAAAATTGGTCCAGGCATACTTTGACAGAAGCAAGGAAATCAGAATATAATCATGATGAAAAGAAATAAATTCATGATGGAAAACTTATAAAGAGAAATATGGCAAGAATATTTGGAAGATCAGATAGGAAGACAAAGCTTTTATTATCTCAAAACTCTTGATTCTTATTGCAAACATCAAAGAGTTCTTATATAGAAGTAGCATACATATGGAAATTACACATAACAGCATTTACAATCCTCACTTATTAGGGGCATTGACAAAAAAGAAAATAAAGTACATTCATTATTACAAAAGATAATCTATTTTAGAGCTACGAGTGAGGAGGTAGCAGGAGCATCTTTGAAATTTTTGAGCATTTGATATAAAACGAATCTTTTCTTGAGTAAAGAATCTTATCTTCTGAAGGATCTTGAACAACTTTGTTTAAGTATCTTATCTTGTTAGAACATCTTATCTTTGAGGTAAAAGTTATCTCTTAAATTTTGAGAATCTTGAAATCTTATCTTATCAGAGCATCTTATCTTTGAGGTACAACTTATCTCTTATCTTTTGAGAATCTTGAAATTTTTAATCAAACATACTCAAGATAAGAGATAACTTATACCTCAAAGATAAGATTCTCTGACAAGATAAGATACTTAGACAAAGTTATTCAAGATCCTTTAGAAGATATGATTTTTTACTCAAGATAAGATTCATTTTAGATCAAATGCTCAAAAATTTCAAAGATGCTCCTACTACCTCCTCACTTGTAGCTTTAGAATAGATTATCTTTTGTAATAATGAATGTACTTTATTTTCTTTTTTGTCAATGTCCCTAATAAGTGAGGATTGTAAATGCCCTTGTGTGTAATGTCCATATGTATGCTACTTCTATATAAAAACTCTTTGATGTTTGCAATAACCATTAAGAGTTTTGAGATAATAAAAGCTTTGTCTTGCTATCTGATCTTCCAAATCTTCATGTTATATTTCTCTTTGTAAGTTTTCCATCATGAATTTATTTCTCTTTATCATGGTTGCACTACTAGAGAAATTAATATTTGTGACGAATTTTTGTGACGAAAAAATATCATCACTAATAGTGACGAATTTTGTGAGGGAATTTTAATTTTTGTGACGGACTACCATTTATTGAAGTTTGTGACGGATTAAATTTTGCCTCTAAAAGATCCGTCACAATTTTTGTCACTGAATAAAAAAATAAAATTAGTGACGGATTTTGTGACAGATTAAATTTTGTCTCTAAAAAATCCGTCACAATTTTCGTTACTGAATAAAAAAATAAAATTAGTGACGGATTGTTTAGAGACAATTTAATCCGTCACAAAATCCATCACTGAATAAAAAAATAAAATTAGTGACGGATGTTTTAGAGACAAAATTTAATATCCATCACAAAATTTGTCACTGAATAAAAAAATAAAATTAGTGACGGATTTTTTGAGACAAAATTCAATCCATCACAAAATTCCATCACTAAATAAAAAAATAAAATTAGTGACAGATTTTGTAACGGAATTTTTGTCAACATTTGTATTTTGTTACAAATTCCGTCACAAATAGCTTAAAAGATTTTATGACGAAATTTGTGAGGAATTACTGATCCCTCTCAAAATATTAAATTTTATTTGTGAAATTTTTATATGTAAGAATTATGAAGAATTAACGAATATATGTTAAATTTTTTTTTAAAATTATGACAAATTAATCCATCGAAAAATTTATATTTTTTATGGAAAAAAAGTTCGTAAGAAAAGTTATATTACTGATGGAATATGTCTGACATATTTATATTTGTCAAAAATGTAAGAATTTTTTTACGAAAATTGACATTCATATATAAATAAAGGTCCATAAAATTATATATATATATATATATTCATTAATATATAGGATAATATTAAGTTAATATCTGTTACTATGAATCTGGTATTTCTTTCATGTTGATATTTCTTTCATTTTGTATAGTTAAGTTCTTCGCATAATTATTTCGATCTATGTTTTTAGTTTTTAAGTAACTGTAGCAGTAAGACCCATGAGTTGAAGTAAGGCTAATTTGTCGATGTTATCTTAAAACTGAATCTGGATCGTTGTTTTTCTAAAAAAAAAAAAGAGTTTTATAAACCCAGATTCATTGGACAGAGATTAATTTAATATTAATTTGTTATTTTATGGAACCAAATGAGGGTAATGATACTAGATATTAATACACCATGAGTAATTTCCTTCGCTCCCTTTCTCGTCGTCTCACTATCAAAGCATCCTCTTCCTCCTCTTCATCTGAAAAAACTTTGCTCACTGAGCAAAATCAAACCATGGAGGAAATTCCTCCTAAAAACAACATCTTCGAAGAAGAAGTCTGCTTTGAAGATATCAACCAAGCTATTGACAATTGGGAAATTCCCAAAATACCGCAGGATGAAAACAAACATGTCTGCAGTTCTGATTATATTATCAAGACTGCTGAAAACAACATACCATTGGACCCCCAAGCTGGTGAAGAGTTTCATCTTCTTACTAAACAATCTGTTACAGAACATTCTAGGAAGTACAAGTACCTCCATATAGGATGTGTCCAAGTTGCTGTTAAACGCCTAATCAGGGAAGGTCTTAATGCCTCAATCCTTATGTGCCTTAGAGATATTAGGCACAATGACTTCCATGACTCCCTTATAGGAACCGTAGAAACAATTTTAGGACATGGTCCTGTTTACTTCAATTGTTTTCCAAATAAAACTGTGAGTCTTTTAGATAGAAACATCTTAGATTCATTGTTTTTAAACATTAGACTGCACGGATTAAACATGAAAGAAGGTTCTATCCCTGCATCTCTCCTTTATAGGATCCAATATAAAGTCATGAACACTTGTAACTCAAAGGTTATTCTTAAAACAAATGATAGGGAAACTACCTTGTTTGTCACAGACATGACAAAAGCCAATGTTGCTGTTTCCAAACTCTTAAAATAGGATGAGGTAGAACTTCCTATAGCTTGGCAACTTGAAAAAGAAACACCAACCCTATCCAGACAAGCCCCTGAATTCCAAGAAATTAGGAAGTCTGAGGCTGGTAAGGTAGAAATCATTTTCGATAGAAGAAATTCTTTTTCCTCAAGAACAGAAGCTACTAGATCTGAATACACCTCCGCTAGAAGATCTTTTTCAGTAGCCTCACAATTTAGTAAAAATTCACTCCCTAGGATTATCGTTCCAGAAACCAACCTTAGGGGCATAGAAACTAATTCAACCATTCCTAGACCAGTTTACCAAACCAATGAGGAGGATGACCAAAAGTCTATCCAACCTCCAACCTATTCTTCCCTTAATGATCATTATGATACAATCTGAGTTCCAAATTGATAAGGAGGCCCTCCGTAAAGATTTTTCCTCGGAGGAAAACCAACCTCAAAGATCTTGGTTTTTGAAAAATTATCAAGGTTCAAAAAGAATAGAGATTCAGGAGATTTATTATAATTTCTTGAACCATGTCAAACTCAATATACCTTTTCTTGATTAGTTTCATGCTTATACCACTAAGAAAAACATAGATTATCCTTTCAGAGATGACCTTATAGGATAGCATTCCACAAATGTTGTTTGGCATCTCAAAGACGGAGAAAAGGTCCAATCAGAACTTCCTCCCAAAACCCAATACCAACTCCCTCAGATTAGGGATGAAAAGAATAATCCTATCTTAGCGGCACCTTTCAATACTAAGGATGTAGAAGAAAATCTGTCTTCTAAAGATATCAAAAGTTTGATGGAACAGGCTAATTATACCAATAAATATCTTCAGGTTTTAGGTGATAAATTAGGCATCCAAAAACTCGAATTTATCAAGCTTAGTAGTATATCCTCTACTCAAGCAAGTAGCTCTAAACAATTAGAAAAACCCTTGTTTCAACCATTTAAGCTTAGTCAAAAGGCAAAACAAAATTTCCAAAAGGCCAAAGCCAAAGCCGATTCTGATAATAGTGAATTATTAAACAAGATTAATAATTTGCTCAAAGTAACCACAATCCCAGATACTCCTTAAATCATTGAAGAAGCCTCTTCTAGAACCAAAACTAGATTGGCCACAAAAACTATAGGAGTCATCAATCAAGGATATGACCAGGATTCGGATTCTAGCAATTCTCAACCTCTTCAAGTCAATCTAGTAATGACTACATCTGTTAAGCAACGGAAAGGTCTTACCAGGCCTTATCCCTCTACAGCTTTAGATTTGGCTATAGAGGACAGAAATCTTAACACTAGTAGTTTCAACGCCAACAATGTCTATGAATGGAATATTGATGGCAAATCCGAATACAATATCCTACATATGTTACAACATATGACCATGGTTTGTACTGCTTACCAAACGGCCCATGAAACTTCTAAAGAAGCCATAGCCAATGTTATAGTTTCAGGATTTACAGGGAAACTCAAAGGATGGTGGGATCATTATCTCACTGAAGAACAAAAACTAGGAATATTTTCAGCTATTAAAATAGATGATAATGGTGACCAGATATTCCATAATGGTGAAACTATTCCAGATGCTATGAATACCTTAGTCTTCACTATTGCCCAACATTTCATACGAGATCCATCCTTATGGAAAGATAGATCTGCTGAATTGTTATCTAACCTCAAGTGTAAAACCCTAGGAGACTTTAAGTGGTATTAGGATACTTTCCTCACTAGAGTTTTTACCAGGGAAGATAGCGATCAACCTTTCTAGAAAGAAAAATTCCTAGTCGGCCTTCCTAGGTCATTAGGCGACAAGGTCAGGGATAAAATTAGGAGTTTAACACCTGATAACATTATCCCTTATGACCACCTGAGCTATGGACAATTGATTTCTTTTGTCCAAAAAATAGCCTTAGAAATTTGTAAAAATGACAAAATTCAAAGGCAATTGGCTAGGGAAAAGAACCAAAACAGGAAGGATTTAGGAACCTTTTGTGAACAATTTGGGTTACCTAGGTGTTCCAAGAAAAAAACTAGGAAAGTTTCTAAGTATGAACAACCTAGTAATAGTCAATACAAACCCCGTTACAAACCACAGAGAAGGTTTTGAAAATCCAAAAGAGAATCAAAAGAAGAAGCCAAACCTCCTTCGAGAAATAAACCTATAATTTGCTACAATTGCAAAAAACCTGGTCATATCAGCAAATATGCAGACTCAAGAAAAGAATTAGCAACCTCAACCTTGAACCTGAATTAGAAGAACAAATCAATAATCTCCTAATTGCTACTTCTGAAGAGGATTCTACAAATGACTATTCTGATGAAGAAATTTAGAATATCCAGCAAGATGATGAAGTTTCATCATCAAACAGTTCTGAAACACCAACTATTAATGTCTTAACAAAAGAACAAGATCTTCTGTTTGAAGCTATTAATGTCATTCCCGACCCAAAAGAAAAAAGAGTTTATTTGAATAAACTCAAACAAACTTTAGAGGAAAAACCCAAGAATCTAGTTATCACCAATAAGTTTGATCTTAACCCAATCCTCAAAAGACTAGAAAAAACCTCAACCAAACCAATTACTGTAGACCCCTAAAATTGTCCGGGTCGGAAATAAAGCTCAAAGACTCTCGAAGACCGAAGGAAAGTCAGCCGGAAGGACTCCTGGAAGACCCTAAGATGATTCTTTGTAGGTCTAGAAGTCTTAGAGTAGCTTAGAATAAGGGTGTGCGAGGATTGGAGCTCAATACACCCTCCCAGAGGTTCAGTACGGCCGTACTAAGCCATTTGAACTGCAATACGGCCGTAGTGAACTCAATACGGCCGTACTGAAGTTTTTGAACTTCAGTACGACCGTACCAAATTCAATACGGCCGTACTGTAGTTCAAAAAACTTCAATACGGGCCGTAGTGAAATCAATACGGCCGTACTGAAGTTTTACCAAATTCAATACGGCCGTACTGTAGTTCAAAAACCCAGTACGGGCCGTATTGACCTCCCAGGCTGTATTGCGCCTCAATCCTATAAATAGGACGTCATTGGCACGTCCTCCCACACTTTTTACACATTCCTCAACCCTCCTGCTGAGTATTCTTGGGTTTTTGAGCTATTCTCTGCCCTAGATATCTCTCCGGGAGCAGATCCGACGAAGTTCTTGAGTCATGAGCCATTAGCTTGAGATTCGAACAAGTCGAAGGGAAATCTCTTTGATTTCCATAGTAAAAATTATCTTTAGGGGAAAGGAGCGAGCGGACGTGTAGTGGGAAGGAGCGCCAAAAAGCCTCCTAAACTTCGTTTTGAATATATAAAAGCCCGCTTCGAAGGTTTCTTTCTAAATCCTTTCTTTTACTGCTCTTATTTATTGCTTTTTGATTATTGCATTGCATGTTTAGAGCTTTCGTCATGTAAATATTTTATCTATAATCGTTTCTAATAAATAAGGGTAATTTAGTAACTTTACGCTATTATTTATGAAATAATCTGTCATAGGGAACCCGAAAGGGGCGTTGTGGGGTGCTAACACCTTCCTCACACGTAACCGACTCCCTTACCCAACTCTGGTTGTAATGGCCGAAGTTGATTTGCGAAAATCAATTGCCTTATATCTTTTTCCAATGTTTTGAGTAAAACATTGGTGGCGACTCCAAGAACCCCTTCTTTTTGCGAAAACCACTAATCCATAGAGGGTCCCGCTTGGGATTAACATGGATTGGTGAGGGTCATTTAAACAAAATTGTTAGCTCGATGAGGTCTCAGTTTGAGAATAAGTCGTTCTAACAATCCACCATTTTTCAAAACTTAAAAAGAGTCCGACCATCGTCGCGAATGCCAATGTCCGTTTCGGCGGGTGGCGACAGATGGCGACTCCACTGGGGAAGCCTCGAGAGTCAGTCCCATTTAGTGATGGATTATTTCTAAAATGATAGTTTAAAATTACTTCATTACCCCTCGCTTGTATGATAATATGTTTTATCTAATTGGCTTTAATAACTGTTGAATGTTTAAAATTTTCGCAATTGTTTGAAATACAAACTGCACACGAACCTTTGCACATGTCGCTGTAGACCCATAAAATTGTCCGGGTCGGAAATAAAGCTTGAAGACTCTCGAAGACTGAAGGAAGATCAGCCAGAAGGACTTCCAGAAGGCCCAAGGAGGGTTCTCTATAGGTCTAGAGGTCTTAGGATAGCTAAAATAAGAAAAGTGGGAGGAATGAAGCCCAATACGGCCTCCCAGAGGTTCAGTACGGCCGTATTGAACATTTTAAACTTCAATACGGCCGAACTGAACTCAATACGGCCGTATTGAAGTTTCTGAACTTCAATACGGCTGCATTGAATTCAATACGGCTGCACTGAACTTCAATACGGCTGCACTGAACTTCAATACGGCCGTATTGAGGTTTTTTGAACTTCAATACGGCCGTATTGAATTCAATACGGCCGTATTGTAGTTCAAAACTCCAATATGGACCGTATTGACCCCCAGAGACCGTATTGAGCCTCATCCCTATAAATATGACGTCAATGGGACGTCATTCTAGACTTTCACACACAGTTTTAACCCTCTTCTTGAGTATTCTGGGTTTTTTTGAGCAGTGCTCTGCCTAGAAATCACTCGGAGAGTTGATCCGACGAAGTTCTTGAGTCACGAGCCATTTGCTTGAGTCTCGAACCTAGTCGAAGGGAAATCCTCCGGATTTCCATAGTTAAAATTTTATAGGAGGGAGCGAGCGGTCTTGTAGAGGGAGGGAACGCCAAAACGCTTCCCAATTTCTGTCAAAATATATAAGAAAGCACGCTTCAAAGGTTTATCTCTTTAAAGTCCCTTCTTTTACCGCTTTCTGTGTGTACATATTTAAACTGTCATCATGTAGATAGTTAATTTATAATTGCTTAGAATAAATAGGGGTAATTTAGTAATTTCGCACTATTATTTTTAAATAATCTGTCATAGGGAACCCGAAAGGGGCGCTGTGGGGTGCTAACACCTTCCCCACGCGTAACCGACTCCCTTACCCGACTCTGGTTGTAATGGCCGAAGTCGATTTTTGAATCGATTGCCTTAAACCTCTTTTTCCAATGTTTTGAGTAAAACATTGGTGGCGACTCCATGAACCCTTCCTTTTTATGAAAACCTCTAATCCATGGAGGGTCCCGCTTGGGATTAACATGGATTGGTGAGCCTTTTAATAAAATTGCTCGTTTGACAAGGTCTCAGTTTGAGAATAAGTCATTCTAGCAATCCATATTTTTAAACAAATAAAAGAGTCCAACCATCCTTCGCGAATGCCGAAAGCCCGTTTCGGGCCGGTGGCGACAGATGGCGACTCCGCTGGGGAAGCTTCGAGAGTCAGTCCCATTTAGTGACAGATTATTTTTAACAAATAATAGTTAAAATTACTTCATTACCCCTTGCTTGTATGATAACATGTTTATCTATTTGGCTTTAATAACTGTTGTATGTTTAAATTCTCGCAATTGTTTGAAATATAAATTGCACACAAACCTTTGCACACAACAGTTCCCTCTATACCCGGGGGCATGAGTGGTAAGCCATAGGGAGTGGATGTTAGTACGGCCGGTTGTCGAATGGGTCTATAGGTGCCCGTAGACCGTTGTCGGAAAGCATCACTCAAGGTGATAACCATGAACTCGAGTCCGACAGTGCGTTGGAGCTTTCCATCGGCTTACGACTGTCGCCACCGGCCCGAAACGGGCTTTCGGCATTCGCGAAGGATGGTTGGACTCGTTTATTTGTTTAAAAATGTGGATTGCTAGAATGACTTATTCTCAAACTGAGACCTCGTCAAACGAGCAATTTTATTAAAAGGCTCACTAATCCATATTAATCCCAAGCGGGACCCTCCATGGATTAGTGGTTTTCGCAAAAGGAGGGTTCGTGGAGTCGCCACCAATGTTTTACTCAAAACATTGGAAAAAGGGATAAGGCAATTGATTTTATAAATCAACTTTGGCCATTACAACCAGAGTTGGGTAAGGGAGTCGGTTACGCGTGGGGAAGGTGTTAGCACCCCACAGCGCCCCTTTCGGGTTCCCTATGACAGATCATTTTCTAAGATAACAGCGTAAAATTACTAAATTACCCCTATTTATTCTAAGCAATTATAAATTAACTATCTACATGATGACAGTTTAAATATGCACACAGAAAGCAGTAAAAGGAAGGATTTAAGAAGAAACCTCTTGAAGCGTGCTTTTATATATCGAGTAAAACTGGGAAGCTTTTTGGCGTTCCCTCGCTCTACAAGCTCGCTCGCTCCTTCCTAAAAAAAAAACTTTAACTATGGAAATCCAGAGGATTTCCCTTCGACTAGGTTCGATCCTCAAGCAAAATGGCTCGGGGCTCAAGAACTTCGTCGGATCAACTCTCCGAGTGATTTCTAGGGCAGAACACTGCTCAAAAACCCCAGAATACTCAAGGAGAGGGTTAAAACTATGTGAAAAAGTGTGGAATGACGTCCAATTGACGTCATATTTATAGGGAATAGGCGCAATACGGCCTACAGGAGCAATACGGCCGTATTGAAATTTTTGAACTTCAATACGGCCGTATTGAGTTCAATACGGCCGTATTGAAGCTCAGAAATTTCAATATGGCCGTATTGAGTTCACTGCGGCTGTATTGAAGCTTCAATACGGCCGTATTGATTTCAGTACGGCCGTATTGAAGTTCAGAAACTTCAATACGCCGTATTGAGTTCACTGCGGCCATATTGAAGCTTCAATACGGCCGTATTTAAGTTTAGTACGGCCGTATTGGGCTTCATTCCCTCCACTTCCTTATTTTAAGCTATTCTAAGACCTCTAGACCTACAGAGAACCCTCCTAGGGCCTTCCAGGAGTCCTTCTGGCTGATCTTCCTTCAGTCTTCGAGAGTCTTCAAGCTTTATTTCCGACCCGGACAATTTTAGGGGTCTACAGCTGCCCCCCCCTTTACTTAGTCGGACGGCCTTTTGGTGTACCGGCTGACAAGTAAAGGAGTTGACCCAATTGTCCGGGTGATGTGCCGACCTTCTGACTTGTAATGTCTTCCGGCGGAAAATTGTTGAGTAGCCTCTCCAGGTGGGTGCATACCTCGGCGCTTCTGACGTCCTCGGTAGCTGAGTTTAACACCAACGTGCTTCTGACGACGCTGATGGCTGAGTATTGTCTCTCCAGACCTTGAGTATTGTCTCTCCAGACCTTGAGTACTGTCTCTCCAGACTTTGTTTGAGTATTGTCTCTCCAGACCTTGTTTGAGTACCGTCTCTCCAGACCTTGTTTGAGTACCGTCTCTCCAGACCTTGTTTGAGTATCGTCTCTCCAGACTTTGTTTGAGTACTGTCTCTCCAGACCTTGTTTGAGTACTGTCTCTCCAGACCTTCTTTGAGTACCGTCTCTCCAGACCTTGTTTGAGTACTGTCTCTCCAGACCTTGTTTGAGTACTGTCTCTCCAGACTTTGTTTGAGTACCGTCTCTCCAGACTTCGTTTGAGTACTGTCTCTCCAGACTTCGTTTGAGTACCGTCTCTCCAGACTTCGTTTGAGTATCGTCTCTCCAGACTTCGTTTGAGTACTGTCTCTCCAGACTTCGTTTGAGTACCGTCTCTCCAGACTTCGTTTGAGTATCGTCTCTCCAGACTTTGCCTCTCAAAATGAGGTAGTTGAGTATAGTTTGTCTCCACAGTCCACAATGCTGCTTCGACGGTTTGTTTTTCTGATTTTGTGCCGCTGAGGGCTGGATAACGCAGGGATCCGTCTAGGGGATGTGCAGTCATTCATAGGTTCTTGTGTCCCAACTTGCATTGCTTAGTTGGTACCCATGGGAATTTTTGACTCCTTGGGGTGTAGACACAGATGCTCTTTCTCTCTGAGTTGAGCGATGCCTTATGTTTGGCTGACGTCCTTTGACGTTGGTGGAGTATCCCGGTTCATCCTTATTCGGGTATCTCTTTTTGATTTTCTGATTTTTGCTGCCTCTGTGTAGGCTGTTATCCGCTGGGGATTGTAGACCCCTAAAATTGTCCGGGTCGGAAATAAAAGCTTGAAGACTCTCGAAGACTGAAGGATAATCAGCCAGAAGGACTCCTGGAAAGCCCTAGGAGGGTTCTCTGTAGGTCTAGAGGTCTTAGAATAGCTAAAAATAAGGAAGTGGAGGGAAAAAGCCCAATACGGCCGTACTGAACTTAATACGGCCGTATTGAAGCTTCAATACGGCCGTACTGAAGTCAGTACGACCGTATTGACACTTCAATACGACCGCCGCGAACCCAATACGGGCGTATTGAAATTTCTGACTTTCAATACGACCGTATTGAACTCCAATACGACCGTATTGAAGTTCAAAAATTTCAATACGGCCGTATTGGCCCTGTAGGCCGTATTGCGCCTATTCCCTATAAATATGACGTCATTTGGACGTCCTACCACACTTTTCAACATAGTTTGAACCCTCTCCTTGAGTATTCTGGGGTTTTTGAGCAGTGTTCTGCCCTAGAAATCACTCGGAGAGTTGATCCGACGAAGTTCTTGAGCCCCGAGCCATTTTGCTTGAGGATCGAACCTAGTCGAGGGGAAATCTCTTTGATTCCCTTAGTTAAAATTTTGTTCTAGGAGAGCGAGGAGCGGGCTTGTAGAGCGAGGGAACGCCAAAACGCTTCCCAGTTCATTTTTTATAAAAAGCACGCTTCAAGAGGTTTCCCTTCAATCCTTCCTTTTACTGCTTTCTGTGTGCATATTTAAACTGTCATCATGTAGATAGTCAATTCATAATTGTTTAGAATAAATAGGGGTAATTTAGTAATTTTACGCTGTTATTTTAGAAAATAATCTGTCATAGGGAACCCGAAAGGGGCGCTGTGGGGTGCTAACACCTTCCCCACGCGTAACCGACTCCCTTACCCAACTCTGGTTGTAGTGGCCAAGGTTGATTTTTAAATCAATTGCCTTATCCCTTTTTCCAATGTTTTGAGTAAAACATTGGTGGCGACTCCACGAACCCTCCTTTTATGAAAACCTCTAATCCATGGAGGGTCCCGCTTGGGATTAATATGGATTAGTGAGCCTTTTAATAAAATTGCTCGTTTGACGAGGTCTCAGTTTGAGAATAAGTCATTCTAGCAATCCACTATTTTTAAACAAATAAACGAGTCCAACCATCCTTCGCGAATGCCGAAAGCCCGTTTCGGGCCGGTGGCGACAGATGGCGACTCTGCTGGGGAAGCTTCGAGAGTCAGTCCCATTTAGTGACAGATTATTTTTAACAAATAATAGTTAAAATTACTTCATTACCCCTTGCTTGTATTATAATATGTTTATCTATTTGGCTTTAAATAACTGTTGTTTGTTTAAAATTCCGCAAATTGTTTGGAATAAATTGCACACAAACCTTTGCACACAACAGTTCCCTCTATACCCGGGGGCATGAGTGGTAATCCATAGGGAGTGGATGTTAGTACGGCCGGTTGATGGGTTTATAGGAGCCTATGAGACCGTTGTCGAAAAGCATCACTCAAGGTGATAACCATGAACTTGAGTCCGACGGTGCGTTGGAGCTTTCCATCGACCTACGACAAGAGGAATTGGGTCCCTATAATGGGGGCACCTTGGGGGCCTTTGACCAAGTGAGAACAGTTAGATCCTCCTTGAATATGCACTTTTCTGCAGGAGACCCCTACCTCGTAATTCGCTCGTGACTGTTCGTGGATGAGTGAATTGTCTGTGCATTGACTATGTGACATTGTATGAGCATACATTTGCATTCTTCAAACATACAACATTCCTAGTAAAATAAAAATAAATAGAAATAAGGATCTTCTAGTGCATGGTGTTGACATCTACCCTCATCACATTCATGTAGACAGTTTCCCTTTTCACCAAAAAAAAATACAAAATACAGAAAATAATATTTACCCAAACCAAGCAATATCATGCATCATGTTAGGAAAATCCCAAGAAACATGATAATGCCTAGTTAAATAAACACTATGCATGCATATTCATCTCCATCATCTCATATCATGCATTTTACTGTAGATCATGGAGGGATCTAGGGGAGTGCAAAGGCAATTGAAGAAAGTGGACTTCTTATTATACCGTGCTGAGAGATTGGATCACCTCTGTACCTTGATGCCACGAGAGGCTCGTTTGGAGTTTGAAAAATCCTATGGACGAGTTCTCGACTTGATGAAGATTTGTGTAGATCCATCCTTTCTGAGAGCATTGGTCCACTTTTGGAGTCTCGATCTACATTGTTTCGAGTTCCCCCAGTTTGACCTAGTTCCTACTCTCGAGGAATACGAGCTCATGCTACGATGGCCCAAATCAGCTGGGGTCTATATCTTTCATGATAACCATGTGGCCGTGGAGAGAGTTGCCACTCAGGTCAAATTACCATCACGATCAGCTGCCTTGGTGGGGAACGGCAATGTTAAAGGTTGGAAGCTTGCTATGATTGAAGACCACCTTTCTTCCTTGGCTGGTGAGGGAGATTGGTTAGCTTTCAACAAGACTCTAGCATTAGCTGTATTTGGGATGATCCTTTTCCCCTTCTACGCTAACACAGTGGACCATGCTGCAATGGACGCTTTCTTCGCTTGGGACGTACACATGAAGAGTCCCGTGCCTGCCATTCTTGCCGACACCTTGCTCTCTGTTCATTTGTCTCAACAGAAGCAAGGGAAAACCATTCGATGCTGCACCTCCTTGCTGTATGTATGGGGCATTACACACTTCTATGCTTCTAGTCATATGGGGACCTTGCCCGATCCATTGAGGAGTTTCTCCAAGATCCCCGTACGCCGCCGATATGCTTCCGAGTGGAAGGAAGAAATGGAACAGTGGAACATTAATCACTTCACATGGGTTTGCCCTTGGTTCCATCCGAGCCATATATTGACGAGATGCGGCAGTTATCCAAGCATACCATTGATGGGCCTCAGAGGTTGCATAGCCTACTCGCCTAAATTGGTTATGAGACAGCTAATGAGGACCCAAATTATTCCTACTAAAGAGGAGCTTGGAGGGTCGTGTTTCTCCTATGATTCCGAACATCAAAGGGATATGCACTCCGTCATAAGAGCGTGGGAGAGACCAACCTATGAGGGAGATCTCGAACTTGGAAAGCCTCGGGTATCCGTCTCCATTGATTATGAGGAATGGAGGAGCAAGAGGGGGGTGCCTCAACCATCCACTTCTTGTGCAACCACAGCAACAAGGAAGGCATTGCAAGAACAAGTCGACGCCTTGACCAAAAAGCTGGAAATTATGGGAGCTCAAATGAGAGTTCTTGAAGAGAAAAATGAAGAATCCAGTTTTACTATTGACGGTCTTCAAAGGCAATGCAAGAAGAAAGACCACGAGATAGAGCGGCTCAAGGATGAGTGTGCTAACCTCAATGAGGAGACTACTCGGGCATCCAAAATGCAAAAAATTGAACCGAGTAGTCAACTCCAAGAAGTCAACGCAAAGATAGCGCATCTGGAAGCCGAACGTGCAAAGCAGGCACAGTTGATCAGGGACATGCAGGAGGACTTGCTATCGACTCGATCCGACGCACAGAAATGGCGGGAGGTCGCTCAACGACAAGCCGCAAACCTTTCCGACTTCCGCAAAAAGGAAAGGGAAGGATTGGCACGAATGGCTAAACTCCAAGAGGAGAAAGATCGAGCCGAAGACGAGCTGAACGAGCTGCAGGCCATGATCAACTATCACACTCAGAAAGCGAAGGAGGCTCAGAAGACTTGTGATGATATGAGCCAAGCCGTCCACTTGCAAGTTGAAGCAATGGCACGCCATGTTGAGGAAGCCGAAGAAGAATGGCAACGACGTATGAACCCGCCTGTGGGTTTCTACCGGCTTTTCTCTTTTTGTAAAAAATTGCTTCAAAGCATTGTATAAAAAGTTGTGCACTTTCTTCAATGAATAAAATCGAATTCTTGAGATTTATCGCCTTTGCATCTCATTAGTCATTCATTTTGCATTTATCTCTCCTAGTAATTAATAATAAAGATTAATAAAAAGAAAGAATTAATCGATGTGTATGTTCAGAATGGATCGCACGCCATTTGTGATAAAATGCAAACCAACAACTACGCAAAGCGAACACACGACGACGCCGTTGTTGGTAGTCAAGATAGAAAAAGGGGAAGGCCCCACGCCGTTAAGGATTGTCGCTCCAAGACCTTTCCCTTACGAATCAAATAAGGCTGTGCCATGGATATACGACATCCATACTTCTACCGGCAGTGATATCTCCAACATCGCTGGACTTGGGGGCATGACTAGGAGTGGCAGGATCTACACTCCCGAAGATCTGCACGATAAAACTCCCAAGAATAAAGGAAAAGAAAAGGAGAAAACCGAGGAAGATAGAGAATCCGAGGAGGAGACTGATGAGCTGTTAAAATTCATCAAACAAAGCGAGTACTCCATTGTGGATCAACTTCACAAGACACCAGCAAAGATCACTTTGTTGTCATTGATCCTAAGCTCCGAACCGCATCGGCAAGCTCTGTTGAAGGTCTTGAACGAGGCATATGTGTCGCATACCATCTCCCAAGACAAGTTTGAGGGAATTGTTAGCCACATCACGGCTAATGACCACCTCACTTTCACCGATGAAGAAATCCCCGCCGAGGGACCTAATCACAACAAACCCTTGCACATCTCTGTAAAGTGCAAGGAGTACCACATCGCAAAAGTCTTGGTGGATAACGGATCTTCCTTGAATGTGATGCCCAAAAGAACTTTTGATCAAGTGGCAATCAAGGGAGTCCAAATGCGCCCGAGCAACATGATCGTTCGAGCTTTCGATGGTTCTAAGAGAGAAGTGGTGGGAGAAGTCAATCTTCCGATCCAAATTGGACCTACCATCTTCAACGTCGAATTCCAAGTGATGGATATTACTCCTGCATACAGCTGTCTCCTAGGCCGACCTTGGATTCATGATGCGAAAGCTGTGCCCTCTACGCTCCACCAAAAAGTCAAATTCATTGTGGGTGACAAACTGGTGACTGTACAAGCTGAAGATGACATACTCATCAGCAAGCCATCCAACATACCTTATGTGGATGCAGCAGAGGAAGCTTTGGAAACCGCCTTCCAAGCATTGGAAATTGCCAATGTTGAAACGTTTCCCCGAGAAATGAGGAAGGTAGCCCATATGCTCACAAAGAACGGATACTTGCCAGGACAAGGATTGGGCAAGTACTCCCAAGGAATCCCGGAGCTACCTATTATCAAGGACAATCCGGGGAAACAAGGGTTAGGATACAACCCTGTTAAAGATCAAAGAACGAAGAGGAATCAAGATCCTTCTCAACGTTCTTTAAGCCAGATCTTTAAGAAGGCTGGTTCACAAACGTCAAGGCCGGTCGTCGTCATCAAGTGTCCTTTTCCTTCTAATAGGGATGTGTAAATTCAGTGACTATTAGAGATCACTCCTTGGGGACAGCCCGACCCCCAAGCCTCGATAGGGCACATGTTTCCATTATGATTATAATAAAATCATTCTTCATTAATTCTTTATTGCTTCTTTTCTCGCTTGCAATAAAATTCTAGACCACATTATTTTAACCCTGTTTGAATAAACATGAATGAGGTTAAAATCATCTTAATAATAATAAACCCACATCATTTTTATGTGGAAGTGTGTGTGTCAACTTGGAGCACCTTTTCTTGGCCTCAATAAGTGCCATCATGGATAAAGAAATCCTAAAGAGCAAAAGACCCGCTAGGAATCCCACAAAAGGGTGACCTAGGCAAAAGTTAGGGTTACAAAATAAGACCAAAAGACCCGCTAGGAATCCCACAAAAGGGTGACCTAGGCAAAAGTTAGGGTTACAAAAACCCGCTAGGAATCCCACGAAAAGGGTGACCTAGGCAAAAATTAGGGTTACAAAATAATGAACAAAAACAAAAGCCCGCTAAGACATCACAAATGGGTGTTTTAGGCAAAAGTAAGGGTCATCAAAAAGAAAAAGAATAATAATAAATCCATGATGGTACCATCAATTGAATTCAACAAGGGGCTCAAGAAAAGCTATCCAAGTTGTCAAAACACAATCATTAATAACGAAGATGTGCTTAACTTCATGAGTGTTTAATCGAACAAACCTAAACACAATAAGCCTGCCATTGGCCAGCCATTCTTACAAAATCCATTTTTCAAAAAATAAAACAATCCCCTCTAAAACACAAACTTTTGAAAAATATACCTTTTCCTTCTTTTCTCTCTTGTCCCTAACGATTTTTGAATAATCTAGTGGAAACATGGAGATATAGTGGTCAATAAGAGGGTTGACACATCTTCTAAAGGAAGGGAGAATCATTTGGTTGATAACACCAAAAAACAAATACGCATCATTCCTCGGTTACAGAAATCGGCAAAGCACAGTCTGTCTGGAGGAATGGCAAGATCCAAACAAAGAACGCATCGATTAATTCTTTTGAAAAACTGAATCAAATAGAATTAGGTGCATCTCATTCGCATACATACATACAGATGATAGGTGTACTAGAAGACCACTTATTCTCTGTTTATCAAAAAAAAAAAAAAAAAAAAAAAAAAAAAAAAAAAAAAAAAAAAACCATAAAATCAGAAAAAATCCAATACGCCCGTATTGGTATTAATACGGTCGTATTGGAGTTAACGTTAAGCACAACGTTTCAACTCCAATACGGGCGTATTAAAATCCAGTACGATCGTATTGAATCCCAATACGATCGTATTGAATCCAATACGGTCCGTATTGGTTGTAGATTTTGTACATCAACGGAAAGGCCAATACGGCTGTATTGAATCCAATACGGGCCGTATTGGCGGAATTTTGCCTATAAATAAAGGCTTCCCCTCCCTCATCTTGCATACCTTCCTTCATTCTCCGCATTCCTTGCTTGTGAGTGCATTCCTAGAGAGATTATCGGAAATGGCAGAATCTTCTCGCAAAAGGCAGAGAGCCCCGGCCAGACGCGTAATGACAGACCGACACCGAGACCGTCTGCAGCTCATAGAGACGTTCACCATTGAGCCGTCAAGAGTGCTCGACTTTGAGCTTCTCCAAGCGGTGGGCTTGGAGAATGATGTCAGGAACTACTTCGACGCTATAGGATGGGGATTTGTCCTTAATCCACCATCCCAGCTATATTTGACGGCCACGAAGGAGTTCTTGGCCACAGTCGGCGTTACGGAGTCGACTAACAGCTACGGGGAGGATGTTTGCGCGGTGGATTTCTGGATGAATGAAGGATACCGCACGCTGACGTTGGACGAGTTCAACGTCCAGGCAGGGTTTTTCAGCCGCACTGATCAGCTGGCCTTCCGAGATGCCATATGTGAGTGGCCTGATCAGTGGACTCCGGTTGAGATGTGGAGTTTGCTCACTGGCCGACGGGATTATCATTCAGGGGTGAAGGGCTCCCGGCTCCCGACTGCTCTTAGGATCTGTCATAAGATCCTCACCAGTACCATTCATGGCAGGTCCAAGAGTCAGGAGTCGATTACACGACCGGATCTGCTGGCCTTATACTGCATGGCCACCGGCCGGAAGGCCAACCCTGGATATTTCTTCCTTGAGCACGTGAAGAAGTTTGGGATACGAGAGGGAGGAGAGTCCAGACAGGGGTACATCTTGGTTGCCCCACTCCTCTCACAGCTGGCGGAGACATGGGGATGTCCCGATGGTGCGGAGCCAGGGGCGTTGGCGCCAAAGTTGATTGGTGCCTCCACCCTGATTAACATGAAGATCATCGCTAGATCGCCAGGAGGGGGGTTTGTGCGAGTAGATGGCCTCGAGACCTTCGACGACCTCCTCAACAATCTCGACTTTGAGGGAGGCGACACCCCACAGCCAGAGGCTAGCACGTCACGGTCGGACAGGGGATACTTTGACGCCCGCTTCGACACACTGCAGCAGAGCATTGACACGCGATTCGATGCTTTTCAGCAGAGCATCGACACGCGATTCGATGCTTTTCAGCATAGTGTCGGTACATGGCAGCAGAGTACCGATGCTCGACTAGATACCTTGGTGCAGGGGTTCGACAACCTCTCCGTCTGGATGCATCGCCGCTTCCCGGACTCGCCACAGGACCCGCCAGCAGAGGAGTGAAGACTGGCTTCTGTTTTAGTGCTTTTTCATGTACTAATTTGGTTGGGCTTAGCCCCATTTCCCAAATTTTTCTTGTACAAATTCATTTTTAATGAAATTTGCCACTTTTGAATTCAAAATTCTCTAGCAATTTAAATTCTGTACAGCAAAAGCCAAAAATATGAAAAAAGGCAAGATACAGAAAAAGCCAAAAAATAAAAAGGCAAGAATACAGAAGATCCGACAATCAGTTTGCACAGAATAATTGAGCCTGGAGAGGCTCGCAGAAATAATACTCCCCAAAGGGAACCTCAGCTCATGAAGCCAATATCCAACAAGAGCTATCAAAGCAAGATCGACGACATTCCCAATGGAAGCACGATCACCCAAGCAGAATATCCAAGTCAAAGGACTTAGACTTCCTCAGTGAAGATAGCTCTCCAACTCGAGTGTCGAGTGAGGCTAAGCCTGTAGAGGCTTCCTAAATAATACTCTGGGATACATAAGATCCCCAAATCCCCAGTCGCCTACTCAAGAGGCATCCCTGCAGAAGGAGAAGAAAATAAAAAATCAATAATCATTCCCCAAGTGGAATCTGGCTCAGCCAATCATTGAACGTCAAGCTGATACGCCTAACAGAAGAGGCTAATCAAAATCAACGACAAAATCCCCCAGTGGATAACAGCCTACACGGAGGCAGCAAAATCAAAAACCAAAAGAGACACCCGAACAAGGATAACCGGGATACTCCACCAACGTCGAAAGGACGTCAGCCAATCATAAGGCACCGCTCACATCAGAAAGAGCATCTTTGTGTCTGCACCCAAAGGAATCAGAAATTCCCCAGTGGGAACCAACTACGCAATGGAAAGTTGGGACACAAGAACCTATGAGTAACTGCACATCCCCTAGACGGATCCCTGCGTTATCCAGCCCTTAGTGGCACAAAATCAAAAAACAACCGTCGAAGCAGCATCGTGGACTGTGGAGACAAAATCATCACGAATCCCTGGAAAGGAGATATTCACGCTACCCCGTCGTCACAAACACGGAGGTATGCAGCTTCCGGCTCGGACAATGAGCGAAGCTATCTCTGGAAAAGGGGTACTCACCGCTTACCGTTGTCATAAGGGTACTTAGCTTCCGGCTCGAACAAAGAGTGAAGTTAAGCCTGGAGAGACGGTACTTACAGCTTCCAGCTTGGGCAACAAGCAAAGCAAGGCCTGGAGAGGCAAAACTCACACTGCTTACCGTTGTCACAAGGGTACTTAGCTTCCGGCTCGAACAAAGAGTGAAGTTAAGCCTGGAGAGACGGTACTCACAGCTTCCAGCTTGGGCAACAAGCAAAGCAAGGCCTGGAGAGGCAAAACTCACACTGCTCACCGTCGTCGCAAAGGTGCTTGGTTTCCGGCTCGAACAAAGAGTGAAGCTAAGCCTAGAGAGGCGGTACTCAACCATCAGCGTCATCAGAGGTGCGTTGATGTCCAACTTCCGGCTCGGGCGTCGAGTGAAGTTGGCCTTGGAGAAGGTAAACTCAGCTACCGAGGATGTCAGAAGCGCCGAGGTATGCACCCACCTGGAGAGGCTACTCAACATTTTCCCACCGGAAGACGCTACAAGTCAGAAGGTCGGCACAATACCCGGACAATTGGGTCAACTCCTTTACTTGTCAGCCGATACACCAAGAGGCCGTCCGACTAAGTAAAGGGGGGGCAGCTGTAGACCCCTAAAATTGTCCGGGTCGGAAATAAAAGCTTGAAGACTCTCGAAGACTGAAGGATAATCAGCCAGAAGGACTCCTGGAAAGCCCTAGGAGGGTTCTCTGTAGGTCTAGAGGTCTTAGAATAGCTAAAAATAAGGAAGTGGAGGGAAAAAGCCCAATACGGCCGTACTGAACTTAATACGGCCGTATTGAAGCTTCAATACGGCCGTACTGAAGTCAGTACGACCGTATTGACACTTCAATACGACCGCCGCGAACCCAATACGGGCGTATTGAAATTTCTGACTTTCAATACGACCGTATTGAACTCCAATACGACCGTATTGAAGTTCAAAAATTTCAATACGGCCGTATTGGCCCTGTAGGCCGTATTGCGCCTATTCCCTATAAATATGACGTCATTTGGACGTCCTACCACACTTTTCAACATAGTTTGAACCCTCTCCTTGAGTATTCTGGGGTTTTTGAGCAGTGTTCTGCCCTAGAAATCACTCGGAGAGTTGATCCGACGAAGTTCTTGAGCCCCGAGCCATTTTGCTTGAGGATCGAACCTAGTCGAGGGGAAATCTCTTTGATTCCCTTAGTTAAAATTTTGTTCTAGGAGAGCGAGGAGCGGGCTTGTAGAGCGAGGGAACGCCAAAACGCTTCCCAGTTCATTTTTTATAAAAAGCACGCTTCAAGAGGTTTCCCTTCAATCCTTCCTTTTACTGCTTTCTGTGTGCATATTTAAACTGTCATCATGTAGATAGTCAATTCATAATTGTTTAGAATAAATAGGGGTAATTTAGTAATTTTACGCTGTTATTTTAGAAAATAATCTGTCATAGGGAACCCGAAAGGGGCGCTGTGGGGTGCTAACACCTTCCCCACGCGTAACCGACTCCCTTACCCAACTCTGGTTGTAGTGGCCAAGGTTGATTTTTAAATCAATTGCCTTATCCCTTTTTCCAATGTTTTGAGTAAAACATTGGTGGCGACTCCACGAACCCTCCTTTTATGAAAACCTCTAATCCATGGAGGGTCCCGCTTGGGATTAATATGGATTAGTGAGCCTTTTAATAAAATTGCTCGTTTGACGAGGTCTCAGTTTGAGAATAAGTCATTCTAGCAATCCACTATTTTTAAACAAATAAACGAGTCCAACCATCCTTCGCGAATGCCGAAAGCCCGTTTCGGGCCGGTGGCGACAGGGATTCTGGATGTTGATTTTGTCTTCACAGTCCACGATGCTGTTTCGACGATTGTTTTTTATTTTTGTGCCACTGAGGGCTGGATAACGCAGGGATCCGTCTAGGGGATGTGCAGTTACTCATAGGTTCTTGTGTCCCAACTTTCCATTGAGTAGTTGGTGCCCATTGAGGAATTTCTGTTTCCTTGGGGTGTAGACACGAAGATGCTCTTTCTGAGATGAGCAGTGCCTTATGATTGGCTGACGTCCTTTGGACGTTGGTGGAGTATCCCGGTTATCCTTATTCGGGTAACTCTTTTTAATTTTTTGGATTTTGTAGCCTCTGTGTAGGCTGTTATCCGCCAGGGGATTTTGTCATTGGTTTGTGATTGGCCTCTTTTGTTAGGCAGATCATCTTGATGTTCAATGATAGGCTGAGAGCCGGATTCCACTTGGGGAATGATTATTGATCTTTTTATGATTTTTCCTTTTGAAGGAGTGCCTCTTATGTAGGCGACTGAGGAATTGGAGTTCAGTGTTCGGCTGAGTGCCAGATTCCGCTTGGGGAATACTTATTGATATTTTTGATTTTTCTCTTTTTGCAGGGATGCCTCTGAGTAGGCGATTGGGGAATGAGGGATCTTATGTATCCCAGAGTATTATTTAGGAAGCCTCTGCAGGCTTAGCCTCACTCAACACTTGAGTTGGAGAGCTATCTTCACTGAGGAAGTTTAAGTCCTTTGACTTGGATATTCTGCTTGGGTGATCGTGCTTCCATTGGGAATGTTGACGATCTTGCTTGATAGCTCTTGCTGGGGATTTTGAGTCCAAGAGCGTGAGTTGAGGTTTCCTCTGGGGAGTATTATTTCTGCGAGCCTCTCCAGGCTCAATTATTCTGAAAGAGTATTATTTCAGCAAGCCTCTCCAGGCTCAATTATTCTGAGAGTATTATTTCGGCGAGCCTCTCCAGGCTCAGTTATTTCTGAGAGAGTATTATTTCAGTAAGCCTCTCTAGGCTTAGTTATTCTGATGAGAGTATTATTTCAGCAAGCCTCTCCAGGCTCAATTATTCTATACAGTTGGGGGAGTATTATTTCTGCAAGCCTCTCCAGGCTCATTTATTCTGAGAGAGTATTATTTCTGCAAGCCTCTCCAGGCTTTAGTTATGATGAAAGAGTATTATTTCGGCGAGCCTCTCCAGGCTCAATTATTCTGTACGAGTATTTTTTCGGCAAGCCTCTCCAGGCTCAGTTATTCTGTGCAATCTGTTTGTTGGATTTTCTATATCCTTGCCTTTTTTCATTTTCGGCTTTTGTTGACTGCTGTCATACACAAGCAATTTTCTATTTTTTTTTTTTTTTCTATTTTTATGCAATTGCCTCATGACGAGGTCTTTGAAAATTTCTTTATGGCCAATACGGCCGCATCCATTTCAGTACGCCCATGTTTGAGTTAAAAATTTGTTCATAACCCCAATTTTAGTACGGGTGTACTGAACATGGTACGGGCGCATTGTTTTTTCTGAAATTTATATTTTTTATTTTTTTTGTTTTTTCAATAAACAGAGAATAAGTGATCTTCCAGTACACCTATCATCTGTATGCATGTATGCAATATGATGCACCTAATTCTATTTGATTCTTTTTTCAAAAGAATTAACCGATGCGTTTTTGTGTTTGGATTTTGCCATTCCTCCAGACGGACTGTGCTCTGCCGATTTCTGTTACCGAGGAATGATGCATATTTAATTTTGGTGTCATCAACCAAATGATTCTTCCCTTTCTTTAGAAGATGTGTCAACCCTCCTATTGACCACTATATCTCCATGTTTCCACAAGATTATTCAAAAATCGTTTGGGACAAGAGAGAAAAGAAGGAAAGGATATATTTTCAAAGGTTTGTGTTTTAGAGGGGATTATTTTATTTTTGAAAAATGGTTTTTGTAAGAATGGCTGGCCATGGTAGGCTTATGTGTTTAGGCTTGTTCGATTAAACACTTATGAGGTTAAGCACATCTTTGTTATTAATGATTGTGTTTTGACAACTTGGATAGCTTTTCTTGAGCCCCTTGTTGAATTCAATTGATGGTACCATCATGGATTTATTTTGTTTTTCTTTTTTTGACGGCCCTAACTTTTGCCTAAAACACCCATTTGTGATGTCTTAGCGGGCTTTTTTTTTTTTTTTTTTTTTTTTTGTTCATTATTTTGTAAACCTAATTTTTGCCTAGGTCACCCTTTTGTGGGATTCCTAGCGGGTCTTTTGCTCTTATTTTTGCGCAGTCCCCCTTTTTTGGGTTTCCTGCCAAGCTTCTTTTATTTTTAGGATTTTTGTCCTGAATGGATTTCTTTTTATCCATGATGGCACTTATTGAGGCCAAGGAAAGGTGCTCCAAGTTGTCGTGCACACTTCCACACAAAATGATGTGGGTTTATTGATTATTAAGATGATTTTAACCTCATTCATGTTTATTCAAACAGGGTTAAATAACGTGGTTTAGATTTTTATTGCGAGCAAGAAAAGAAGCAATAAAGAAATAATGAAGAATGATTTTATTATAATCATAATGGAAACATGTGCCCTATCGAGGCTCGGGGGTCGGGCTGTCCCCGAGGAGTGATCTCTAATAGTCACTGAATTTACACATCCCTATTAGAAGGAGAAAAACATTTTGACGACGACGACCGGCCTTGACGCTTGTGAACCGGCCTTCCTAAAGATCTGGCTTAAAGAACGTCGAGAAGGATCTTGATTCCTCTTCGTTCTTTGATCTTTATAAGGGTTGTATCCTAACCCTTGTTTCCCCGGATTATCCTTGATAATGGGTAGCTCCGGGATTCCTTGGGAGTCCTTGCCTAATCCTTGTCCTGGCAAGTATCCATTCTTGGTGAGCATGGAGGCTACCTTCTTCATTTCTCGGGGAAACGTTTCGACATTGGCGATTTCCAATGCTTGGAAGGCGGTTTCTAAAGCTTCCTCCGCTGCATCCACGTAAGGTATGGTGGATGGCTTACTGATGAGTATGTCATCTTCAGCTTGCATGGTCACCAGTTTGTCACCCACGATGAACTTGACTTTCTGGTGGAGCGTAGAGGGTACAGCTTTCGCATCATGAATCCAAGGTCGGCCGAGGAGACAGCTGTATGCAGGAGTAATGTCCATTATTTGAAATTCGACGTTAAAGATAGTGGGTCCGATTTGGATTGGAAGACTGACTTCTCCCACCACTTCTCTTTTAGAGCCGTCGAAAGCTCGAACGATCATGTTGCTTGGGCGCATTTGGACTCCCTTGATTGCCATCTGATCGAACGTTCTTTTTGGCATCACGTTCAAGGAAGATCCATTATCCACCAAGACCTTCGCGATGTGATACTCCTTGCACTTTACAGAGATGTGCAAGGGCTTGTTATGGTGCGGTCCCTCGGTGGGGATCTCTTCATCTGTGAAGGTGAGGTGATCATTAGCCGTGATGTGACTAACAATCCCCTCAAATTTGTCTGGTGTGTGATACATACGCCTCGTTCAAGACTTTCAACAGAGCTTGCCGATGCGGTTCGGAGCTTAGGATCAACGACAACAAAGTGATCTTCGCTGGTGTCTTGTGAAGTTGATCCACAATGGAGTACTCGCTCTGTCTGATGAATTTTAACAGCTCATCAGTCTCCTCCTCGGATTCTTTTTCCTCGGTTTTATCTTTTCCTTTTTCTTTATTCTTGGGAGCTTTATCATGAAGATCTTTGGGAGTGTAGATCCTGCCACTCCTAGTCATGCCCCCAAGTCCAGCGATATTGGAGATATCACTGTCGGCAGAAGAGTGGATGTCGTATATCCACGGCACAGCCTTATTTGATTCGTAAGGGAAAGGTCTTGGAGCGGTGATCCTTAATGGTGTCGGACCTTCCCCTTTATTCGTCTTGATTACCAACAACGGAGTTGATGTGCGCTTGCTTGGCGCGGTTGTTGGCTTACACTTGATGACGAACGGCGTGCGATCCATTTTTGAAAATACGCATCGATTTAATCCTTTCTTTTTATTTATGTTTATTACTGAATTACTAGGAGGGATGTATGAAATGAATGATTCCTAGATCCCTCCATGATCTATATGCATGAGATGATGATGTTGAATATGCATGCATTGTGTTTATTGAACTAAGCATTATCATGTTTTTAGGATTTTCCTAAGATGATGCATGATATTGCTTGGTTTGGGTAAATACATATTTTTCTTTTGAATATTTTGTATCTTTTTTGTATTTTTTGGGTGAAAAGGGAAACTACCTATATGAATGCAATGAAGGTAGATGTTAACACCATGTACTAGAAGATCTTTATTTCTATTTATTCTTTTTATTTAAAAAAGAATGTTGTATGTTTAAAAGGTGCAAATGTATGCTCATACAATGTCACATAAAAATGCACAAACAATTCACTCATCCACGAACAGTCACGAGCGAATCACGAGGTAGGGGTCTCCTGCAGAAAAGTGCATATTCAAGGAGGATCTAACTGTTCTCACTTGGTCAAAGGCCCCCAAGGTGCCCCCATTATAGGGACCCAATTCCTCTCGTCGTAAGTCGATGGAAAGCTCCAACGCACTGTCGGACTCAAGTTCATGGTTATCACCTTGAGTGATGTTTTTCCGACAACGGTCTCGTAGGCTCCTATAGACCCATTCAACCGGCCGTACTAACATCCACTCCCTATGGTTAATCACTCATGCCCCCGGGTATAGAGGGAACTGTTGTGTGCAAAGGTTTGTGTACAGTTTGTATTTCAAACAATTGCGGAATTTAAACATACAACAGTTATTTAAAGCCATATAATAAATCATGTTATCATACAAGCAAGGGGTAATAAAGTAATTTTAACTATTATTTGTTAAAAATAATCTGTCACTAAATGGGACTGACTCTCGAGGCTTCCCCAGTGAAGTCGCCATCTGTCGCCACCGGCCCGAAACGGGCTTTCGGCATTCGCGAAGGATGGTTGGACTCGTTTATTTGTTTAAAAATGTGGATTGCTAGAATGACTTATTCTCAAACTGAGACCTCGTCAAACGAGCAATTTTATTAAAAGGCTCACTAATCCATATTAATCCCAAGCGGGACCCTCCATGGATTAGTGGTTTTCGCAAAAGGAGGATTCGTGGAGTCGCCACCAATGTTTTACTCAAAACATTGGAAAAAGGGATAAGGCAATTGATTTTATAAATCAACTTTGGCCATTACAACCAGAGTTGGGTAAGGGAGTCGGTTACGCGTGGGGAAGGTGTTAGCACCCCACAGCGCCCCTTTCGGGTTCCCTATGACAGATCATTTTCTAAGATAACAGCGTAAAATTACTAAATTACCCCTATTTATTCTAAGCAATTATAAATTAACTATCTACATGATGACAGTTTAAATATGCACACAGAAAGCAGTAAAAGGAAGGATTTAAGAAGAAACCTCTTGAAGCGTGCTTTTATATATCGAGTAAAACTGGGAAGCTTTTTGGCGTTCCCTCGCTCTACAAGCTCGCTCGCTCCTTCCTAAAAAAAAAACTTTAACTATGGAAATCCAGAGGATTTCCCTTCGACTAGGTTCGATCCTCAAGCAAAATGGCTCGGGGCTCAAGAACTTCGTCGGATCAACTCTCCGAGTGATTTCTAGGGCAGAACACTGCTCAAAAACCCCAGAATACTCAAGGAGAGGGTTAAAACTATGTGAAAAAGTGTGGAATGACGTCCAATTGACGTCATATTTATAGGGAATAGGCGCAATACGGCCTACAGGAGCAATACGGCCGTATTGAAATTTTTGAACTTCAATACGGCCGTATTGAGTTCAATACGGCCGTATTGAAGCTCAGAAATTTCAATATGGCCGTATTGAGTTCACTGCGGCTGTATTGAAGCTTCAATACGGCCGTATTGATTTCAGTACGGCCGTATTGAAGTTCAGAAACTTCAATACGCCATATTGAGTTCACTGCGGCCATATTGAAGCTTCAATACGGCCGTATTTAAGTTTAGTACGGCCGTATTGGGCTTCATTCCCTCCACTTCCTTATTTTAAGCTATTCTAAGACCTCTAGACCTACAGAGAACCCTCCTAGGGCCTTCCAGGAGTCCTTCTGGCTGATCTTCCTTCAGTCTTCGAGAGTCTTCAAGCTTTATTTCCGACCCGGACAATTTTAGGGGTCTACAACGACGAGAGGAATTGGGTCCCTATAATGGGGGCACCTTGGGGGCCTCAGACCGGTGAGAACAGTTAGATCCACCTTGAATATGCACTTTTCTGCAGGATACCCCTACCTCATGATTCGCTCGTGACTGTTCGTGGATGAGTGAATTGTTTGTGCATTGATTATGTGAAATTGTTTGAGCATACATTGCACCTTTTAAACATACAACATTCCTTTTTAAAATAAGAATAAATAGGAATAAGAATCTTCCATTGCATGGTGTTAACATCTACCTTCATCACATTCATATAGGTAGTTTCCCTTTTCACCCAAAAAAAAAAATAAAAAAAATAAAATAAAATACAAAAAACAAAATACCCAAAAAAGGAAAATAGGGTTATTTATCCAAACCAAGCAATATCATGCATCATCTTAGGGACATCCTAAAAACATGATAATGCTTAGTTGAATAAACACAATGCATGCATATTCATCGTCATCATCTCATATCATGCATTCTTATCAAAGATCATGGAGGGATCTAGGTTTACATTTCATACATCCCTCCTAGTAAATCATTAATAAACATTAATAAAAAGAAAGAATTAATCGATGCGTATGTTCAAAAGAATGGATCGCACGCCGTTCGTTATCAAGTGTAAGCCAACAACCGCGCCAAGCGAACACACGTCAACTCCGTTGTTGGTAATTAAGACGAATAAAGGGGAAGGTCCGACACCGTTAAGGATCACTACTCCAAGGCCTTTTCCCTACGAATCGAATAAGGCTGTGCCGTGGATATACGACATCCATTTTTCTGCCGACAGCGATATCTCTAACATCGCTGGACTTGGGGGCATGACTAGGAGTGGCAGGATCTACACTCCCGAAGATCTTCATGATAAAGCCCCCAAGAATAAAGAAAAAGAAGAAAAGAAAACCGAGGAAAAAGAATCCGAGGAGGAGACAGACGAGCTGTTAAAGTTTATCCGACAGAGCGAGTACTCCATCGTGGATCAACTTCATAGGACGCCAGCAAAGATTACGCTGTTGTCGTTGATCCTAAGCTCCGAACCGCATCGGCAAGCTCTGTTGAAAGTTTTGAACAAGGCATATGTGTCGCATACCATCTCCCAAGACAAGTTTGAGGGGATTGTTAGTCACATCACGGCTAATGATCACCTCACTTTCACCGATGAAGAGATCCCCGCCGAGGGACCTAATCACAACAAGCCCTTGCACATCTCCATAAAAGTGCAAGGAGTATCACATCGCTAAAGTCTCGGTAGACAACGGATCTTCCTTGAATGTGATGCCAAAAAGAACGCTCGATCAAGTGGCAATCAAGGGAGTCCAAATGCGCCCGAGCAACATGATCGTTCGAGCTTTCGACGGATCTAAAAGAGAAGTAGTGGGAGAAATCAATCTTCCAATCCAAATTGGACCCACTATCTTCAACGTCGAATTTCAAGTGATGGACATTACTCCCGCATACAGCTGTCTCCTCGGCCGACCTTGGATTCATGATGCGAAAGCTGTACCCTCTACGCTCCACTAGAAAGTCAAATTCATAGTGGATGACAAACTGGTGACCGTACAAGCTGAAGATGACATACTCATCAGCAAGCCATCCACCATACCTTACGTGGATGCAGCAGAGGAAGCTTTAGAAACCGCCTTCCAAGCATTGGAGATCGCCAATGTTGAAACATTTCCCCGAGAAATGAAGAAGGTAGCCCATATGCTCACCAAGAATGGATACTTGCCAGGACAAGGACTTGGCAAGGATTCCCAAGGAATTCCCGAGCTACCTATTATCAAGGATAATCCGGGGAAACAAGGGTTAGGATACAACCCCAACAAAGATGAAAGAACGAAGAGGAATCAAGATCCTTCTCGACGTTCTTTAAGCCAGATCTTTAGGAAGGCCGGTTCACAAGCGTCAAGGCCGGTCGTCGTCATCAAGTGCTCTTCTCCTTCCAATAGGGATGTGTAAACCTGATGACTATTAGAGATTACTCCTCGGGGACAGCCCGACCCCCGAGCCTCGATAGGGCACATGTTTTCCATTATGATTATAATAAAATCATTCTTTATTAATTCTTTATTGCTTCTTTTCTTGCTTGCAATAAAATTCTAGACCGCATTATTTAACCCTGTTTGAATAAACATAAATGAGGTTAAAATCGTCTTAATAAAAATAAACCCGCATCTTTTTTATGTGGAAGTGTGTGACAACTTGGAGCACCTCTCCTTGGCCTCAATAAGTACCGTCATGGATAAAAAGAAATCTATTCAGGACAAAAATCCTAAAAAACAAAAAGCTCGGCAGGAAACCCAAAAAGGGGGCTGCGCAAAAATAAGAGCAAAAGACCCGCTAGGAATCCCACGAAAGGGTGACCTAGGCAAAAATTAGGGTTGCAAAATAATGAACAAAAACAAAAGCCCGCTAAAACTCCACAAATGGGTGTTTTAGGCAAAAGTTAGGGTTACGAAAATGAATAAAATCAAAAGTCCGCTAAAACGCCGCAAAGAGGTGTTTTAGGCAAAAATAAGGACAATCAAAAAACGAAAGAAATCCATGATGGTACCATGAACCGAATTCAAAAAGAAAGGTTCAAGGGAAGTTATCTAAGTTGTCAAATCACAACGTCAATAACAAGATTTGATTAACTTCATGAATGTTTAAACAAACAAACCTAAACACAATAAGCCTACCTTGGCCAGCCATTCTTACAAAAACAATTTTTCAAAACAAAAATAAATCCCCTCTAAAACACAAACTTTCGAAAAAAAAAAAAAAATATCCTTTCCTTCTTTTCTCTCTTGTCCCAAACGATTTTTGAATAATCTAGTGGAAACATGGAGATATAGTAGTCAATAGGAGGGTTGACACATCTTCTAAAGGAAAGGAAAATCATTTGGTTGATGACACCAAATCTCAATATAACATGCATCATTCCTCGGTTACAGAAATCGGCAGCACACAGCCCGTCTAGAGGAATGGCAAAAATCCAAACAGAGAAACGCATCGGTTAATTCTTTTGAAAAGTGAATCAAATAGAATTAGGTGCATCATACTGCATACATGCATACAGATGATAGGTGTAATGGAAGATCACTTATTCTCTGTTTATTGAAAAAAACAAAAAATATAAACTTCAGAAAAAACAATGCGCCCGTATCATGTTCAGTACACCCGTACTAAAAACAGGGTTATGAACAAATTTTCAACTCAGTACGGGCGTACTGAAATAGATATGGCCGTATTGGCCACAAAGAAATATTCAAAGACCTCATCATGAGGCAGTCGCATAAAATAGAAAAAATAGAAAAATTGCTTGTGTATGACAGCAGCAAACAAAATGCAGAAATTCAGAAAATCAATAAAACGTACAGAATAATTGAGCCTGGAGAGGCTCGCCGAAAAAATACTCTCTCAGAATAATTGAGCCTGGAGAGGCTCGCCGAAATAATACTCTCTCAGAATAACTGAGCCTGAAGAGGCTTGCCAAAATAATAATCCTCAGAGACATTTCTGTACAGAAAAAGCCAAAACCAACAAAAAAGGCAAAAATACAGAAAAAGCCAAAATCAACAAAAAATACAGAAAAAGCCAAAATCAACAAAAAAGGCAAAAACACAGAAAAAGCCAAAATCAACAAAAAGGCAAAATACAGAAAATCCAACAAATTATACAGAATAACTGAGCCTGGAGAGGCTTGCCAAAATAATACTCTCCAAAAGACATCTCAGCTTGCATTCTTGGGCTGAACAAGAAAAGCAACTCATCGTACAGAATAATTGAGCCTGGAGAGGCTCGCCGAAATAATACTCTCTCAGAATAATTGAGCCTGGAGAGGCTTGCAGAAACAATACTCCCTCTTAGAATAATTGAGCCTGGAGAGGCTCGCCGAAATAATACTCTCTCAGAATAACTGAGCCTGGAGAGGCTCGCAGAAATAATACTCCCCAGAGAAACCTCAGCTTAAGCTCATGGAACAAATCCCCAGCGAGAGCTATCAAAGCAAGATCGTCAAAATCCCCAATGGAAGCGCGATCATCCAAAGCAAAATATTTAGTCAAAGGACTTGAAACTTCCTCAGTGGAAGATAGCTCTCTGACTCAAGCGCTGAGTGAGGCTAAGCCTGTAGAGGCTTCCTAAATAATACTCTGGGATACATAAGAACTTCAAATCCCCTGTCGCCTACCAAGAGGCACCCTTTCAAAAAAGCAAAATCACAAAAGATCAATAAACCATTCCCCAAGTGGAATTCGGCTCTCAGCCAAACGTCAAGCATCAAGATGATTTGCCTAACAGAAGAGGCCAGTCAAGAATTGAATGACAGAATCCCACAGCGGATAACAGCCTACACAGAGGCAGCAAAAATCAGAAAATCCAAAAGAGATACCCGAATAAGGATAACCGGGATACTCCACCAACGTCAAAGGACGTCAGCCAAACATAAGGCATCGCTCAATTCAAGAAGAGCATCTGTGTCTGCACCCCAAGGAGTCAGAAATTCCCCATGGGTACCAACTATGCAAATGCAAGTTGGGGCACAAGAACCTATGAATGACTGCACATCCCCTAGACGGATCCCTGCGTTATCCAGCCCTCAGTGGCACAAAATCAGAAAAACCATCGAAGCAGCATAGTGGACTGTGGAGACAAAAAATCATCTCAGATCCCTGGAGAGGGTAAACTCGCATTGCCGAAGTGATCAGAAGACACGGACGCAGACCCTGGAGAGGGCAAACTCAGTTGCCTAGGTCGTCAGAGACAACCAAAGAAAGTCTGGAGAGACGGTACTCAAGGTCTGGAGAGACAGTACTCAAAGTCTGGAGAGACGGTACTCAAAGTCTGGAGAGACAGTACTCAACCATCAGCGTCGTCAGAGGCACATTGGTGTTCAACTTCCAGCTCGGGCGTCGAGTGAAGTTGACCCTGGAGAGGGTAAACTTAGCTACCGAGGTTGTCAGAAGCGCCGAGGTATGCAACAACCTGGAGAGGCTACTCAACAATTTTCCACCAGAAGACGCTACAAGTCAGAAGGTTGGCACATCACCCGGACAATTGGGTCAACTCCTTTACTTGTCAGCCGGTACACCAAAAGGCCGTCCGACTAAGTAAAGGGGGGGCAGCTGTAGACCCCTAAAATTGTCCGGGTCGGAAATAAAGCTTGAAGACTCTCGAAGACTGAAGGAAGATCAGCCAGAAGGACTTCCAGAAGGCCCAAGGAGGGTTCTCTATAGGTCTAGAGGTCTTAGGATAGCTAAAATAAGAAAAGTGGGAGGAATGAAGCCCAATACGGCCTCCCAGAGGTTCAGTACGGCCGTATTGAACATTTTGAACTTCAATACGGCCGCACTGAACTCAATACGGCCGTATTGAAGTTTCTGAACTTCAATACGGCTGCATTGAATTCAATACGGCTGCACTGAACTTCAATACGGCTGCACTGAACTTCAATACGGCCGTATTGAGGTTTTTTGAACTTCAATACGGCCGTATTGTAGTTCAAAACTCCAATATGGACCGTATTGACCCCCAGAGACCGTATTGAGCCTCATCCCTATAAATATGACGTCAATGGGACGTCATTCTAGACTTTCACACACAGTTTTAACCCTCTTCTTGAGTATTCTGGGTTTTTTTGAGCAGTGCTCTGCCTAGAAATCACTCGGAGAGTTGATCCGACGAAGTTCTTGAGTCACGAGCCATTTGCTTGAGTCTCGAACCTAGTCGAAGGGAAATCCTCCGGATTTCCATAGTTAAAATTTTATAGGAGGGAGCGAGCGGTCTTGTAGAGGGAGGGAACGCCAAAACGCTTCCCAATTTCTGTCAAAATATATAAGAAAGCACGCTTCAAAGGTTTATCTCTTTAAAGTCCCTTCTTTTACCGCTTTCTGTGTGTACATATTTAAACTGTCATCATGTAGATAGTTAATTTATAATTGCTTAGAATAAATAGGGGTAATTTAGTAATTTCGCACTATTATTTTTAAATAATCTGTCATAGGGAACCCGAAAGGGGCGACTCCACGAACCCTTCCTTTTTATGAAAACCGCTAATCCATGGAGGGTCCCGCTTGGGATTAACATGGATTGGTGAGCCTTTTAATAAAATTGCTCGTTTGACAAGGTCTCAGTTTGAGAATAAGTCATTCTAGCAATCCATATTTTTAAACAAATAAAAGAGTCCAACCATCCTTCGCGAATGCCGAAAGCCCGTTTCGGGCCGGTGGCGACAGTCGCCACCCGCCGAAACGGACCTTGGCATTCGCGACGATGGTTCGACTCGTTTTGATTTTGAAAAAATGATGGATTGCTAGAACGACTTATTCTGAAACTGAGACCTTGTCGAACTAACAATTTTATTAAAATGATTCACCAATCCATGTTAATCCCAAGCGGGACCCTCCATGGATTAGTAGTTTTCGCAAAAGGTAGGGTTCTTGGAGTCGCCACCAATATTTTACTCAAAACATTGGAAAAAGATTTAAGGCAATTGATTTTATAAATCAACTTTGGCCATTACAACCAGAGTTGGGTAAGGGAGTCGGTTACGTGCGGGGAAGGTGTTAGCACCCCCACAACGCCCCATTAGGGTTCCCTATGACGGATTATTTATTAAATAATAGCGTAAAATTACTAAATTACCCCTATTTATTATAAGCGATTATATATTAAATATCTACATGATGACGAATTTAAATATGCAACAATCAGAAAGCGGTAAAAGAAGGGATTTTTAGAGAAGAAACCTCTTGAAGCGTGCTTTTTATATATCAATGAAGTTTAGGAGGCTTTTTGGCGCTCCCTCCCTCTACAAGCTCGCTCGCTCCTTCCTAAAAAATAATCTTTACTATGGAAATCCAAAAGATTTCCCTTCGACTAAGTTCGAGACTCAAGCAAATGGCTCGTGACTCAAGAACTTCGTCGGATTGACTCTCAGAGCGATTTCTAGGGCAGAACACTGCTCAAAAACCCCAGAATACTCAAGGAGAGAGTCAAAACTGTGTGCAAAAGTGTCAAATGACGTCCAAATGACGTCCTATTTATAGGGGTGAGGCGCAGTACGGCCCCTGGTGTCAATACGGCCCATATTGAAGTTTTGAACTTCAATACGGCCATATTGAATTCAATACGGCCGTATTGAATTTCAAAAACATCAATACGGCCGTATTGGTTTCAGTACGGCCGTATTGCAGTTCAAAAATGCAATACGGGCCGTACTGAGCTCCAAAGAGGCCGTATTGAGCTTCACTCCTCTCACTTTCTTATTTTCAGCTACTCTAAGACCTCTAAACCTACAGATAGTCATCCTATGGTCTTCTGGGAGTCCTTCTGGCTGACTTTCCATTGATCTTTGATAGTCTTCGAGTCTTATTTCCGACCCGGACAATTTTAGGGGTCTACAGCTGCCCCCCCTTTACTTAGTCAAACGGCCTTTTGGTGTAACGATTGACAAGTAAAGGAGTTGACCCGATTGTTCGGGGAATGAGCCATCCTTCCGACTTGTAGTGTCTTCCGGTGGAAAATTGTTGAGTAGCCTCTCCAGGTTGAGTATTAGTCGTCGCCTCTCCAGGCTCGTTGCATACCTCGGTGCTCTGGACATCTGGGTAGCTGAGTACCGCCTCTCCAGGCTTGTGCATACCTCGGTGCTCTGGACATCTGGGTAGTTGAGTATCTCCTCTCCAGGCTTGTGCATATCTCGGTGCTCTGGACATCTGGGTAGCTGAGTATCGCCTCTCCAGGTTGAGTATTAGTCGTCGCCTCTCCAGGCTCGTTGCATACCTCGGTGCTCTGGACATCTGGGTAGCTGAGTGCCGCCTCTCCAGGCTTGTGCATACCTCGGTGCTCTGGACATCTGGGTAGCTGAGTATCGCCTCTCCAGGCTTGTGCATACCTCGGTGCTCTGGACATCTAGGTAGCTGAGTATCGCCTCTCCAGGCTTGTGCATACCTCGGTGCTCTGGACATCTGGGTAGCTAAGTATCGCCTCTCCAGGCTTGTGCATACCTCGGTGCTCTGGACATCTGGGTAGCTGAGTATCGCCTCTCCAAGCTTTGTGCATACCTCGGTGCTTTGGTCACTTTGGTAGCGTGAGTTTGCCCTCTCCAGGGATTTGTGATAGTTTTGTCTCCACAGTCCACGATGCTGCTTCGACTGTCGCCACCGGCCCGAAACGGGCTTTCGGCATTCGCGAAGGATGGTTGGACTCTTTTATTTGTTTAAAAATATGGATTGCTAGAATGACTTATTCTCAAACTGAGACCTCGTCAAACGAGCAATTTTATTAAAAGGCTCACCAATCCATGTTAATCCCAAGCGGGACCCTCCATGGATTAGCGGTTTTCATAAAAAGGAAGGGTTCGTGGAGTCGCCACCAATGTTTTACTCAAAACATTGGAAAAAGAAGTTTAAGGCAATCGATTCAAAAATCGACTTCGGCCATGACAACCAGAGTCGGGTAAGGGAGTCGGTTACGCGTGGGGAAGGTGTTAGCACCCCACAGCGCCCCTTTCGGGTTCCCTATGACAGATTATTTAAAAATAATAGTGCGAAATTACTAAATTACCCCTATTTATTCTAAGCAATTATAAATTAACTATCTACATGATGACAGTTTAAATATGTACACACAGAAAGCGGTAAAAGAAGGGACTTTAAAGAGATAAACCTTTGAAGCGTGCTTTCTTATATATCTTGACAGAAATTGGGAAGCGTTTTGGCGTTCCCTCCCTCTACAAGACCGCTCGCTCCCTCCTATAAAATTTTAACTATGGAAATCCGGAGGATTTCCCTTCGACTAGGTTCGAGACTCAAGCAAATGGCTCGTGACTCAAGAACTTCGTCGGATCAACTCTCCGAGTGATTTCTAGGCAGAGCACTGCTCAAAAAAACCCAGAGTACTCAAGAAGAGGGTTAAAACTCAGTGTAAAAGTGTGAAATGACGTCCCATTGACGTCATATTTATAGGGAAGAGGCTCAATACGGTTTCTGGGGGTCAATACGGTCCGTATTGAAGTTTTGAACTACAATACGGCCGTATTGAATTCAATACGGCCGTATTGAAGTTCAAAAACCTCAATACGGCCGTATTGAAGTTCAGTGCAGCCGTATTGAGTTCAATGCAGCCGTATTGAACTTCAATACGGCCGTATTGAGTTCAGTGCGGCCGTATTGTAGTTTAAAATGTTCAATACGGCCGTACTGAACTCTTGGGAGGCCGTATTGGGCTTCATTCCCTCCACTTTCTTATTTTTTGCTACTCTAAGACCTCTAAACCTACAGATAATCATCCTAGGGTCTTCCAGGGTCTTCCAGGAGTCCTTCCGGCTGACTTTCCTTTAGTCTTCGAGAGTCTTCAAGCTTTATTTCCGACCCGGACAATTTTAGGGGTCTACAGCTGCCCCCCCTTTACTTAGTCGGACGACCTTTTGGTGTACCGGCTGACAAGTAAAGGAGTTGACCCAATTGTCCGGGTGATGTGCCAACCTTCTGACTTGTAGCGTCTTCCGGTGGAAAATTGTTGAGTAGCCTCTCCAGGTTGTTGCATACCTCGGCGCTTCTGACAACCTCGGTAGCTAAGTTTACCCTCTCCAGGGTCAACTTCACTCGACGCCCGAGCCGGAAGTTGAACACCAACGTGCCTCTGACGACGCTGATGGTTGAGTACTGTCTCTCCAGACTTTGATTGAGTACCGTCTCTCCAGACTTTCTTTGAGTACTGTCTCTCCAGACTTTGTTTGAGTACCGTCTCTCCAGACCTTGTTTGAGTACCGTCTCTCCAGACCTTGTTTGAGTACCGTCTCTCCAGACCTTGTTTGAGTACCGTCTCTCCAGACCTTGTTTGAGTACCGTCTCTCCAGACCTTGTTTGAGTACCGTCTCTCCAGACCTTGTTTGAGTACCGTCTCTCCAGACTTTGTTTGAGTACCGTCTCTCCAGACCTTGTTTGAGTACCGTCTCTCCAGACCTTGTTTGAGTACCGTCTCTCCAGACCTTGTTTGAGTACCGTCTCTCCAGACTTTGTTTGAGTACCGTCTCTCCAGACTTTGTTTGAGTACCGTCTCTCCAGACTTTGTTTGAGTACCGTCTCTCCAGACTTTCTTTGAGTACCGTCTCTCCAGACTTTCTTTGAGTACCGTCTCTCCAGACTTTGTTTGAGTACCGTCTCTCCAGACCTTATTTGAGTACCGTCTCTCCAGACCTTGTTTGAGTACCGTCTCTCCAGACCTTGTTTGAGTACCGTCTCTCCAGACTTTGTTTGAGTACCGTCTCTCCAGACTTTGTTTGAGTACCGTCTCTCCAGACCTTGTTTGAGTACCGTCTCTCCAGACTTTGTTTGAGTACCGTCTCTCCAGACTTTGTTTGAGTACCGTCTCTCCAGACTTTGTTTGAGTACCGTCTCTCCAGACTTTATTTGGTCTCTGACGACCTAGGCAACTGAGTTTGCCCTCTCCAGGGTCTGCGTCCGTGTCTTCTGATCACTTCGGCAATGCGAGTTTACCCTCTCCAGGGATCTGAGATGATTTTTTTTTGTCTCCACAGTCCACCATGCTGCTTCGACAGTTATTTCTGATTTTGATGCCACTGAGGGCTGGATAACGCAGGGATCCGTCTAGGGGATGTGCAGTCATTCATAGGTTTTTGTGCCCCAACTTGCATTGCTTAGTTGGTACCCATGGAGAATTTCTGACTCCTTGAGGTGTAGACACAGATGCTCTCTCTCTGAGTTGAGCGATGCCTTATGTTTGGCTGTCGTCCTTTCGACGTTGTGGAGTATCCCGGTTATCCTTATTCGGGTATCTCTTTTGGGTTTTTTTGATTTTTGTCGCCTCTGTGTAGGCTATTATCCGCTGGGGGATTTTGTCATTGATTGTGATTAGCCTCTTCTGTTAGGCAGATCATCTTGACGCTTGATGTTTGGCTGAAAAGCCAGATTCCGCTTGGGGAATTGTTATTGATCTTTTGGATTTTTGCTTTTTGTAGGAATGCCTCTGTGTAGGCGACTGGGGATTTGAAGTTCTTATGTATCCCAGAGTATTATTTAGAAAGCCTCTTCAGGCTTAGCTTCACTCTTCGTTTGAGTTGGAAAGCTATCTTCCACTGAGGAAGTCTAAGTCCTTTGACTTGGATATTTTGTTTGGATCATGCTTCCGTTGGGGAATTTTGCTGATCTTGGTTTGATAGCTTTCACTGGGGAGTATTATTTCAGCAAGCCTCTCCAGGCTCAGTTATTCTGTAGGAGTATTGTTTTTTTGTTCAGCCAGAGAATGCGAGCTGAGACGTCTTTTGGAGAGTATTATTTCGGCAAGCCTCTCCAGGCTTAATTATTCTGTGGGAGGCGATTGATTTTCTAAATCTTTTGCCTTTTTTGTCGTTTTTGGCTTTTTCTGTATTTTTTGCCTTTTTTGTTGATTTTGGCTTTTTCTGTGTTTTTGCCTTTTTTGTTGATTTTGGCTTTTTCTGTGTTTTTGCCTTTTTTGTTGATTTCGGCTTTTTCTGTATTTTTTGTTGATTTTGGCTTTTTCTGTATTTTTGCCTCTTTTGTTGGTTTTGGCTTTTTCTGTACAGAAATGTCTCTGAGGAGTATTATTTTGGCAAGCCTCTTCAGGCTCAGTTATTCTGAGAGAGTATTATTTCGGCGAGCCTCTCCAGGCTCAATTATTCTGAGAGAGTATTATTTCGGCGAGCCTCTCCAGGCTCAGTTATTCTGAGAGAGTATTATTTCGGCGAGCCTCTCCAGGCTCAGTTATTCTGAGAGTATTATTTCGGCAAGCCTCTCCAGGCTCAGTTATCTTGAGAGAGTATTATTTTGGCAAGCCTCTCCAGGCTCAGTTATCTTGAGAGAGTATTATTTTGGCAAGCCTCTCCAGGCTCAGTTATTCTGAGAGAGTATTATTTCGGCAAGCCTCTCCAGGCTCAATTATTCTGTACGTTTTATTGATTTTCTGAATTTCTGCATTTTGTTTGCTGCTGTCATACACAAGCAATTTTCTATTTTTTCTATTTTATGCAATTGCCTCGTGGTAAGGTCTTTAAATGTGCAACTAATGTGTGTGATGCACGCGATGCAAGTTTTTATTTTTGTTCTTTTATTTTAGAAAAGTGAATGGCTCTCCCTATCCTCTTCTTCTTTGGAGGAGTTTCTGTCATAGACGCGAGGGAGGATTTTTGTGAGCCTTTTATGCAGGAGATTATGGATTTTATAGGAACCCCTCCAATTTTCTTTATTGACCGATTATTAAGGAATTTCATACAATTTTTTTTTTTTTTTTTTAGAAATACCAATTTAGAGGCATAATCACATGGTCAAGAGAGAAAAGAAATGAATAGATATTTTATTAATATTCACAAGTGTTTTTACAGAAAGATATACAGAAGGAATTTCTGAAGAATGGCTGGCCAGGGTAGGCTATATACATTTTTGGCTTAAACAATTATATCTGTAATTGTCGCTCTTCCCGTTCCCCTAATCGCTTCGGGTGAGATGCCTGGGCCAGGAGTGTAGATGCTGCAAGACGCTCGCTTCTAGAAGATAATCACTTGAACCGCCTTTCGGTTTTCGATTCAAGTGACCGTTGCTTGTTTTGCTTTTACATCTTATTCTTTTGCCCCTAACTTTTGCCTAGGACGTATCCTAGCGGGAATAATTTTGCCTTTGTTTTGCCTAGTACCCTTGTACTGGCGGGCTTTTTGTTTTGCCCTAACTTTTGCCTACGATGCCCTTTTTCGGGTTTTCATCCTAGCGGGCTTATGCAAGCAACGTCTTCAAGCATAGTACTTCTTTACCACGTCAGTGTTGACTGGGTATCGAAGTTCTTCTCCATCCATGTCCGTGAGGATCAATGCTCCTCCTGAGAAGGCTCGTTTTACCACGTATGGTCCTCCGTGATTTGGGGCCCACTTTCCGATTTTGTCCTTTCGAGTTGGTAGCAATTTCTTCATTACCAACTCTCCCTCATGGTAGACTCGAGGGTGGACTTTCTTGTCAAAAGCCTTTTTGGTCTTCCTCTGATAGGCTTGACCATGTCATATGGCGTTCAGCCATTTTTCTTCAATGAGGTTCAACTGGTCATACCGGCTTTGAACCCATTCTTCCTCGGAAAGTTTTGCTTCCATAATTACCCTTAGAGAAGGTATCTTGACTTCGACGGGTAGAACTGCCTCCATCCCATAGACGAGGGAGAATGGAGTAGCTCCTATAGATGTGCGTACTGAAGTCCTATAACCATGAAGAGCGAAGGGTAACATTTCGTGCCAGTCTTTAAATGAGGCAACCATCATTTGCCCTATTTTCTTGATGTTCTTATTGGTTGCCTCGACTGCCCCATTCATCTTTGGCCGATATGGGGAAGAGTTGCGGTGTTGGATCTTGAATTCTTGGCACAGTTCTTCCACCATTTTATTGTTCAGATTAGATCCATTATCAGTGATGATTTATTTCTCCATGCTTCCACTAGATTATTCTAAAATCTTTTGGGACAAGAGAGAAAAGAAGGGAAAGATATTTTTATTTTGAAGTTTGTGTTTTAGAGGGGATTTATTTTTCAAAAATGGTTTTTGTAAGAATGTTTGGCCAAGGTAGGCTTATGTGTTTAGGCTTGTTTGATTAAACACTTATGAAGTTAAGAAAATCTTTGTTTTTGTGATTTTGACAACTTGGATAGCTTCTCTTGAACCTTTCTTTTTGAATTCGGTTCATGGTACCATCATGGATTTCTTTTGTTTTTAGATTGTCCTTATTTTTGCCTAAAACACCCTTTTGTGGTGTTTTAGCGGACTTTTGTTTTTGTTCATTTCTGTAACCCTAACTTTTGCCTAGGTCACCCTTTTGTGGGATTCCTAGCGGGTCTTTTGCTCTTATTTTTGCGCAGTCCCCCTTTTTGAGTTTCCTGCCGAGCTTCTTTTATTTTGAAAGATTTCTTTTTACCCATGATGGCACTTGTCAAGGCCCAGGGAAGGTGCTCCAAGTTGTCACACACACTTCCACATAAAAATGATGTGGGTTTATTATTATTAAGATGATTTTAACCTCATTCATGTTTATTCAAACAGGGTTAAAAATAATGTGGTTTAGAATTTTATTATAAGCAAGAAAAGAAGCAATGAAGAATGATTTTATTATAATCATAGTGGAAACATGTGTCCTTATTTCATCACTGATATGGGTCCCAATATTGACCTCTTTTATCTCTCGGCCCTGCCCCAAATTCACGGTCTCCAATTTCTCTTGACACGGTTGGAGTAGACGAGTTTCTTGATCTAGCAGTCTTTGCAGATCCGGAGAGATGGTCTCCTCATCACTGTCCAACTCAACCCATTCGTCCTCAACTTTGGATCTCGGTCAGAGCGAACAATTACAGACATAATTATTTTATTGGTTCTGTTTAGGTTTAGAATTATTAATGTTAATGAGGAAAGAGAGAAAAGAACAAAAAAGAGAGTAATGTGAAAAATGCCTCTTTATTGATATGTATTAAAACTGTACAAAAACCCTTATTTACATGAAAAGGTTCTCATGATCTCGGGTACTGATCATGAGTCCCTAAAAGAGAAAAATGAAGGGGCCCTATCGTGGCTTGTTCTTCTCTCTACTCCTGCTTTGGCAGAGGATTCTTGCTCACGTCGGGCGCTGTCGAATCGAAGGTGACCCACCCGGCATCAATAAGGTTTTGGACCTTGTATTTGAGAGCTAGGCATTTCTCTGTTGAATGCCCTGGTGCCCCCGAATGGTATAAACATTTGTCTTGTGGCTTATACCAATCGGGGTAAGGTGGGTCGATCTTCCTTGGTGGAACATGAGCTAGAAGTTTGGCTTCTACTAGCTTCGGCAGGAGATCGCTATAAGTGGTCGGAAGTTTATCAAACTTCTTCACAGGGGTGAATTGCGATCTTCCCGACTTCAAAGTGAAAGTAGCCGAGGGTATGGTTATAGCATTGACTCCTCCCTCTTTCTTCTTCCCGAAGGTCTTCTTAGCTTCATATGATTGGGAAGGCTTAGCCAGCTTCCCACTTTTGAGTCCTTGTTCCACTCTCTCCCCAATGGTGATGATGTCCGAGAAGAGTGTCGTTGTGTTCCCTATCATTTTATCGTAATAGGGACCAGTCAACGAGTTGATGAATAAGGACACCGTCTCCTTATCCGACAGCGGGGGCTCTATCTGTGCCGCCAACTCCCTCCATCGTTGGGCGTACGCCTTGAAAGATTTGTCACTTTTCTTACTCAAGGCTTGAAGATCTGACCTATCGGGTGTTAGGTCGATGTTGTATTTATAGCGCTTGAGAAAGGCGTCGGCCAACTGCCTCCATGTATGTACTAGATTTCCATTTAGCTGCATATACCAATTGAGCGCAGTATCGGCTAAGCTCTCTTGGAAGCAATGGATCAAGAGCTTTTCATTTGTGGCATATGCAGCCATTTTGCGACAGTACATGGTGAGATGACTCTTAGGGCAAGTCGATCCCACATATTTTGGGAAATCTGGCACTTTAAATTTGGGAGGGAATTGGATGTCCCTCACCAAGCACATGTCGGCGGCATCTTTGATGTCAAAATCATGCCCCTCCATAGCCCTTAGCCGATCCTCTAGGGCGTGGAATTGTTCCTTTGAAACCTCGGGCTCTTTAATCATGATCCCCGCCCCAAGGGGTACAGCTCGTGGAGGTTCTTCCTCATGTTCCTCCTCCTCATGATGATGGGACTCATGGTCACTGTGGTGAGACCCATGTACATTATGGTGACGCATGAGTTCCATCATTTGCGCCATTTGTTCTTTGAGCTGTGAGAGCTCGGCTGTAAGCTTCTTATTTTGGTCCTCCAGCGCTTCCATCTTCTTGATTTTCTGCGCGCGTGTGAGGACAGAGAGATGACCAGCCACTATCTAAAATGAATGTTTTATTCTAATTAGTTTATTCATGGTATGAATACACTCTCGATGTGAGCTTGATAAGACTCCATCTTTAAGGCGCTGCCTTTTTAAGATGAAGGTTTATCACCCTCCCTAGCCTATGATCTCTCCCCAACGGAGAATCTCAATAGTCATGGGTCCCTTTTACTCACATCGAAAGGGTATTGGTGATCCTAAAATGAATAATTGATGAGGATGCATGAGGTATTATTGATAATGATGCCTATGCTCCTTACTTTTATTATATTTTCACACATTGGTTTTTCCTCTCATGTCATGACATTTTCATGCATGGGGATTATTCTTTAGACCTTATCACGAGGTTATTTATTAATGCACAAACAATTGCACATAAGCATTTACACAAACAATTCACTCATCCACGAACAGTCACGAGCGAATCACGAGGTAGGGGTTTCCTGCAGAAAGGTGCATATTCAAGGTGGTTCTAACTGTTCTCACTGGTCTGAGGCCCCCAAGGTGCCCCCATTATAGGGACCCAATTCCTCTCGTCGTAAGTCGATGGAAAGCTCCAACGCACTGTCGGACTCGAGTTCATGGTTATCACCTTGAGTGATGCTTTCCGACAACGGTCTACGGGCACCTATAGACCCATTCGACAACCGGCCGTACTAACATCCACTCCCTATGGCTTACCACTCATGCCCCCGGGTATAGAGGGAACTGTTGTGTGCAAAGGTTTGTGTGCAATTTATATTTCAAACAATTGCGAGAATTTAAACATACAACAGTTATTAAAGCCAAATAGATAAACATGTTATCATACAAGCAAGGGGTAATGAAGTAATTTTAACTATTATTTGTTAAAAATAATCTGTCACTAAATGGGACTGACTCTCGAGGCTTCCCCAGTGGAGTCGCCATCTGTCGCCACCGGCCCGAAACGGGCTTTCGGCATTCGCGAAGGATGGTTGGACTCTTTTATTTGTTTAAAAATATGGATTGCTAGAATGACTTATTCTCAAACTGAGACCTCGTCAAACGAGCAATTTTATTAAAAGGCTCACCAATCCATGTTAATCCCAAGCGGGACCCTCCATGGATTAGCGGTTTTCATAAAAAGGAAGGGTTCGTGGAGTCGCCACCAATGTTTTACTCAAAACATTGGAAAAAGAAGTTTAAGGCAATCGATTCAAAAATCGACTTCGGCCATGACAACCAGAGTCGGGTAAGGGAGTCGGTTACGCGTGGGGAAGGTGTTAGCACCCCACAGCGCCCCTTTCGGGTTCCCTATGACAGATTATTTAAAAATAATAGTGCGAAATTACTAAATTACCCCTATTTATTCTAAGCAATTATAAATTAACTATCTACATGATGACAGTTTAAATATGTACACACAGAAAGCGGTAAAAGAAGGGACTTTAAAGAGATAAACCTTTGAAGCGTGCTTTCTTATATATCTTGACAGAAATTGGGAAGCGTTTTGGCGTTCCCTCCCTCTACAAGACCGCTCGCTCCCTCCTATAAAATTTTAACTATGGAAATCCGGAGGATTTCCCTTCGACTAGGTTCGAGACTCAAGCAAATGGCTCGTGACTCAAGAACTTCGTCGGATCAACTCTCCGAGTGATTTCTAGGCAGAGCACTGCTCAAAAAAACCCAGAGTACTCAAGAAGAGGGTTAAAACTCAGTGTAAAAGTGTGAAATGACGTCCCATTGACGTCATATTTATAGGGAAGAGGCTCAATACGGTTTCTGGGGGTCAATACGGTCCGTATTGAAGTTTTGAACTACAATACGGCCGTATTGAATTCAATACGGCCGTATTGAAGTTCAAAAACCTCAATACGGCCGTATTGAAGTTCAGTGCAGCCGTATTGAGTTCAATGCAGCCGTATTGAACTTCAATACGGCCGTATTGAGTTCAGTGCGGCCGTATTGTAGTTTAAAATGTTCAATACGGCCGTACTGAACTCTTGGGAGGCCGTATTGGGCTTCATTCCCTCCACTTTCTTATTTTTTGCTACTCTAAGACCTCTAAACCTACAGATAATCATCCTAGGGTCTTCCAGGGTCTTCCAGGAGTCCTTCCAGCTGACTTTCCTTTAGTCTTCGAGAGTCTTCAAGCTTTATTTCCGACCCGGACAATTTTAGGGGTCTACATCGACGACTGTTTTTGATTTTGATGCCGCTGAGGGCTGGATAACGCAGGGATCCATCTAGGGGATGTGCAGTTATTTCGTAAGTTCTTGTGTCCCAACTTTCCATTGCGTAGTTGGTACCCACTGGGGAATTTCTGATTCCTTGGGGATGTAGACACAAAGATGCTCTTTCTGATGTGAGCGGTGCCTTATGATTTGGCTGACGTCCTTTCGACGTTGGTGGAGTATCCCGGTTATCCTTATTTGGGTGACTCTTTTTTGATTTTCTGATTTTGTTGCCTCTGTGTAGGCTGTTATCCGCTGGGGGATTTTGTCGTTGATTTTGATTAGCCTCTTCTGTTAGGCGTATCATCTTGATGTTCAGTGATTGGCTGAAAGCCGGATTCCGCTTGGGGAATGATTATTGATTTTTTCGATTTTTCTTCTTTTTGAAGGAGTGCCTCTGAGTAGGCGAATGATCTTGATGTTCTGTTCGGCTGAGTGCCGGATTCCGCTTGGGGAATGGTTGTTAATCTTTTTGATTTTTCCGCTTTCTGAAGGAGTGCCTCTGAGTAGGCAAATGTGGATTGAGGATTTGACGTATCCCAGAGTATTATTTAGGAAGCCTCTGCAGGCTTAGCTTCACTCATCGCTTGAGTTGGAAAGCTACCTTCCACTGAGGAAGTCTGAGTCCTTTGGCTCGGATATTTCGTGTTTGGGTGACCATGCTTCCATTGGGGAATTTTACTGGTCTTGCTTTGATAGCTCTTACTGGGGAATTTAATCCATGAGAGTGAGCTGAGAAGTCTCTGGGGAGTATTATTTCGGCAAGCCTCTCCAGGCTCAATTATTCTGTGTGATGTGGTTGATTTTCTAAATCTTTTGCCTTTTTTGTCGAATTTTGACTTTTTCTGTATTTTTGCCTTTTTTGTCATTTTTTGGCTTTTTCTGTATTTGATTGCTTTTTCTGTCGATTTGCGGCTTTTTCTGTTGACCGCTGCCATACACAAGCAATTTTTCCTATTTTTCTATTTTATGCAATTGCCTCATGAAGAGGTCTTTGAAAATTTCTTTGTGGCTAATACGGCCATATCCATTTCAGTACGCCCGTATTGAGTTGAAAATTTGTTCATAACCCTATTTTTAGTACGGGTGTACTGAACATGATACGGGCGCATTTGTTTTTTCTGAAGTTTGATTTTTTTTTTTTTTTTTGAATAAACAGAGAATAAGTGATCTTCCATTACACCTATCATCTGTATGCATGTATGCGGTATGATGCACCTAATTTTATTTGATTCATTTTTCAAAAGAATTAACCGATGCGTTTCTCTGTTTGGATTTTGCCATTCCTCTAGACGGGCTGTGCGTTGCCGATTTCTGTAACTGAGGAATGATGTGTGTTATATTGAGATGGGCGTCATCAACCCAGTGATCCTCCCCTTCCTTTAGAAGACATGTCAACCCTCCTATTGACCACTATATCTCCATGTTTCCACTAGATTATTCCAAAATCGTTCGGGACAAGAGAGAAAAGAAAAGAAAGATATTTTTTGTTCAGAAGTTTGTGTTTTAGAGGGGATTATTTTTTTGAAAATGGTTTTTGTAAGAATGGTTGGCCAAGGTAGGCTTATGTGTTTAGGCTTGTTTGATTAAACACTTATGAAGTTAAAAAAGTCTTGTTTATTGATGTTGTGATTTGACAACTTGGATAGTTTCCCTTGAGCCTTTCTTTTTTGAATTTGGCTCATGGTACCATCATGGATTTCTTTTGTTTTTTGATTGTCCTTATTTTTGCCTAAAACACCCTTTTGTGGCGTCTTAGCGGACCTTTGTTTTTGTTTATTTTTGCAACCCTAATTTTTGCCTAGGTCACCCTTTCGTGGGATTCCTAGCGGGTCTTTTGCTCTTATTTTTGCGCAGCCCCCTTTTTGGGTTTCCTGCCGAGCTTCTTTTATTTTAAAGGATTTATTTTTATCCATGATGGCACTTGTCGAGGCCAAGGGAAGGTGCTCCAAGTTGTCACACACACTTCCACATAAAAATGATGCGGGTTTATTGTTAAGATGATTTTAACCTCATTCATGTTTATTCAAACAGGGTTAAAAATAATGCGGTCTAGAATTTTATTGCAAGCAAGAAAAGAAGCAATAAGAAATAATAAAGAATGATTTTATTATAATCATAATGGAAACATGTGCCCTATCGAGGCTCGGGGGTCGGGCTGTCCCCGAGGAGTAATCTCTAATAGTCATCAGGTCTATACATCCCTATCGGAAGGAGAAGAACACTTGATGACGACGACCGGCCTTGACGCTTGTGAACCGGCCTTCCTAAAGATCTGGCTTAAAGAACGTCGAGAAGGATCTTGGTTCCTCTTCGTCCTTTGATCTTTATTAGGGTTGTATCCTAACCCTTGTTTCCCCGGATTATCCTTGATAATAGGTAGCTCGGGAATTCCTTGGGAATCTTTGCCAAGTCCTTGTCCCGGCAAGTATCCGTTCTTGGTGAGCATGTAGGCTACCGTCTTCATTTCTCGGGGAAACGTTTCAACATTGGCACTTTCCAATGCTTGGAAGGCGGTCTCTAGATTTTCCTCCTCGGATTCTTTATTTTCCTTTCCTTTATTCTTGGGAGCTTTTATCATGAAGATCATTGGGAGTGTAGATCCTGCCACTCCTAGTCATGCCCCCAAGTCCAGCGATGTTAGAGAAATCGCTGTCGGCAGAAAAATGGATGTCGTATATCCATGGCACAGCCTTATTTGATTCGTAGGGAAAAGGCCTTGGAGTAGTGATCCTTAACGGTGTCGGACCTTCCCCTTTGTTCGTCTTGATTACCAACAACGAAGTTGTCGTGTGCTCGCTTGGCGCAGTTGTTGGTTTGCATTTGATAACAAATGGCGTGCGATCCACTCTTTGATTATACGCATCGATTAATTCTTTCTTTTTATTAATGTTTATTATTAAATTACTTGGAGAGATGTATGCAAATGAATGACTATGAAATGCAAAGGCAATTGAGAGATTTCATAAATCAAAAACTTGATTTCATTGATCATAGAAAGTGTACAACTTATCATACAATGCTTTGAAGCAATTTTTTACAATATGAGAAAAGCCGATAAAAACCCACAGGCGGGTTCATTTTTCTTCTCCATTCGTCTTCGGCTTCCTCCACATGACGTGCCATTGCTTCAACTTGCATATGGACGGCTTGGCTCATATCATCACTGATTTTCTGAGCGTCCTTCGCCTTTTGAGTGTGATAGTTGATCATGGCCTGCAGTTCGTTAAGCTCGTCTTCGGCTCGATCCTTCTCCTCTCGGAGTCTAGCCATCTGTGCTAGTCCTTCCCTTTCTCTCTTGCGGAAATCGGAAAGGCTTGCGGTTTGTTGTTGAGCAACTTCCCGCCATTGCTGTGCATCGGATCGAGTCAAGAGCAGATTGTCTTGCATGTCCTTGATCAACTGTGCCTGCCTTGCATGTTCGGCTTCAAGGTGTGCTATCTTTGCGTTGACTTCTTGGAGTTGACTACTCGGTTCAACCTTTGGCATTTTGGATGCCCGAGTAGCCTCCTCATTGAGGTTAGCACACTCATCCTTGAGCCGCTCTATCTCGTGGTCTTTCTTCTTGCATTGCCTTTGTAGACCATCGATGACGAAACTGGATTCTTCATTTTTCTCTTCAAGAACTCTCATTTGAGCTCCCATAATTTCCAGCTTCTTGGTCAAGGCGTCGACTTGTTCTTGCATTATCCTCCTTGTAGTTGCGGTTGCGCAAGAGGTGGATGGTTGGGACACCCCTCTCTCGCTCCTCCATATCTCGTAGTCGGTGGAGGCGGATACCCGAGGCTTTCCAAGCTCTCGATCTCCCTCATAGATTGGTTTCTCCCACGCTCTAATGACAGCGTGCATATCCCTCTGATGCTCGGAATCAAAGGAGAAACACAACCCTCCAAGCTCCTCTTGAACAGGAACAATCTGAGTCCTCATAAGTTGTCTCATAACCAATCTAGGTGAGTAGGCTATGCAACCTCTGAGGCCCATCAATGGTATGCTTGGATAACTACGCATCTTGTCAATACATTGCTCGGACAGAACCAAGGGCAAACCCACGTGAAGTGCTCAATACTCCACTGTTCCATCTCTTCCTTCCATTCGGAAGCATATCGGCGGCGTACGGGGATCTTCGAAAAACTTCTCAAAGGATCGGGCAAGGTCCCCAGGTGACTAGAGGCATAAAAGTGTGTGATGCCCCACACATACAACAAAGAGGTGCAGCATCGAATAGTCTTCCCTTGCTTCTGCTGAGATAGGTTGACAGAAAGCAAGGTGTCAGCAAGAATGGCAGGCACGGGACTCTTCATGTGTACGTCCCAAGCGAAGAAAGCGTCCATGGCAGCGTGGTCCACTGTGTTAGCGTGAAAGGGGAATAAGATCGTCCCAAACACGGCTAACGCTAGAGTCTTGTTGAAAGCTAACCAATCTCCCTCATCAGCCAAGGAAGAAAGGTGGTCTTCAATCATAGCAAGCTTCCAACCCCTGATACTGCCGTTCCCCACTAAAGCGGATGATCGTGATGGCAGTTTGACTTGAGTTGCGACCCTCTCTACGGCCACATGATTTCCATGGAAGATATAGACCCCTGCTGATTTGGGCCATCGTAGCATGAGCTCATACTCCTCGAGAGTAGGAACTAAATCAAACTGGGGGAACTCGAAACAATGCAGATCGAGACTCCAAAAATGGACCAAGGCTCTCAGAAAAGCTGGATCCACACAAATCTTCATCAAATCGAGAACTCGTCCATAAGATTTTTCAAACTCCAAACGAGCCTCTCGTGGCATCAAGGAACAGAGGTGATCCAACCTCTCGGCACGGTACAACAAGAAGTCCACTTTTTTCAACTGCCCTTGCATTCCCCTAGATCCCTCCATAATCTACAATAAAATGCATGATATGAGATGATGGTGGTGAATATGCATGCATAGTGTTTATTTAACTAAGCATTATCATGTTTTCGAAATGTTCCTAAGATGATGCATGATATTGCTTGGTTTGGATAAATAACCCTTTTTTTTTTTTTTTTTTGGGTATTTTGTTTTTTTGTATTTTTATTTTTTTTGGGTGAAAAGGGAAACTACCTATATGAATGTGATGAAGGTAGATGTTAACACCATGTAATGGAAGATTCTTATTCCTATTTATTCTTATTTTAAAAGGGAATGTTGTATGTTTAAAGAAATGCAATGTATGCTCAAACAATGTCACATAAACAATGCACAACCAATTCACTCATCCACGAACAGTCACGAGCGAATCACGAGGTAGGGGTATCCTGCAGAAAAGTGCATATTCAAGGAGGTTCTAACTGTTCTCACCGGTCTGAGGCCCCCAAGGTGCCCCCATTATAGGGACCCAATTCCTCTCGTCGTAAGTCGATGGAAAGTTCCAACGCACTGTCGGACTTGAGTTCATGGTTATCACCTTGAGTGATGTTTTCCGACAACGGTCTACGGGCACCTATAGACCCATTCGACAACCGGCCGTACTAGCATCTACTCCCTATGGCTTTCCACTCATGCCCCCGGGTATAGAGGGAACTGTTGTGTGCAAAGGTTTGTGTGCAGTTTGTATTTCAAACAAGTGCGAAATTTAAACATACAACAGTTATTAAAAGCCACATAGGTAAAACATATTATCGTACAAGTGAGGGGTAATGAAGTAATTTTGAACTATTATTTTAGAAATAATCCATCACTAAATGGGATTGACTCTCGAGGCTTCCCCAGTGGAGTCGCCATCTGTCGCCACCCGCCGAAACGGACCTTGGCATTCGCGACGATGGTTCGACTCGTTTTGATTTTGAAAAAATGATGGATTGCTAGAACGACTTATTCTCAAACTGAGACCTTGTCGAACTAACAATTTTATTCAAATGATTCACCAATCCATGTTAATCCCAAGCGGGACCCTCCATGGATTAGTAGTTTTCGCAAAAGGTAGGGTTCTTGGAGTCGCCACCAATATTTTACTCAAAACATTGGAAAAAGATTTAAGGCAATTGATTTTATAAATCAACTTTGGCCATTACAACCAGAGTTGGGTAAGGGAGTCGGTTACGTGCGGGGAAGGTGTTAGCACCCCCACAACGCCCCATTAGGGTTCCCTATGACGGATTATTTATTAAATAATAGCATAAAATTACTAAATTACCCCTATTTATTATAAGCGATTATATATTAAATATCTACATGATGACGAATTTAAATATGCAACAATCAGAAAGCGGTAAAAGAAGGGATTTTTAGAGAAGAAACCTCTTAAAGCGTGCTTTTTATATATCAATGAAGTTTAGGAGGCTTTTTGGCGCTCCCTCCCTCTACAAGCTCGCTCGCTCCTTCCTAAAAAATAATCTTTACTATGGAAATCCAAAAGATTTCCCTTCGACTAAGTTCGAGACTCAAGCAAATGGCTCGTGACTCAAGAACTTCGTCGGATTGACTCTCAGAGCGATTTCTAGGGCAGAACACTGCTCAAAAACCCCAGAATACTCAAGGAGAGAGTCAAAACTGTGTGCAAAAGTGTCAAATGACGTCCAAATGACGTCCTATTTATAGGGGTGAGGCGCAGTACGGCCCCTGGTGTCAACACGGCCCGTATTGAAGTTTTGAACTTCAATACGGCCGTATTGAATTCAATACGGCCGTATTGAATTTCAAAAACATCAATACGGCCGTATTGGTTTCAGTACGGCCGTATTGCAGTTCAAAAATGCAATACGGGCCGTACTGAGCTCCAAAGAGGCCGTATTGAGCTTCACTCCTCTCACTTTCTTATTTTCAGCTACTCTAAGACCTCTAAACCTACAGATAGTCATCCTATGGTCTTCTGGGAGTCCTTCTGGCTGACTTTCCATTGATCTTTGATAGTCTTCGAGTCTTATTTCCGACCCGGACAATTTTAGGGGTCTACAGCACACAACAGTTCCCTCTATACCCGGGGGCATGAGTGGAAAGCCATAGGGAGTGGATGTTAGTACGGCCGGTTGTTGAATGGGTCTATAGGTGCCCGTAGACCGTTGTCAGAAAACATCACTCAAGGTGAAAACCATGAACTCGAGTCCGATAGTGCGTTGGAGCTTTCCATCGACTTACGACGAGAGGAATTGTGTCCCTATAATGGGGGCACCTTGGGGGCCTTGGACCGGTGAGAACAGTTAGAACATCCTTGAATACGCACTTTTCTGCAGGATACCCCTACCTCGTGATTCGCTCGTGACTGTTCGTGGATGAGTGAATTGTTTGTGCATTGTTTATGTGACATTGTTTGAGCATACATTGCATTCTTTAAACATACAACATTCCCTTTTAAAATAAGAATAAATAGGAATAAGAATCTTCCATTACATGGTGTTAACATCTACCTTCATCACATTCATGTAGGTAGTTTCCATTTTCACCCAAAAAAATACAAAAAACAAAATACCCAAAAAAAGAAAAAGGGTTATTTATCCAAACCAAGCAATATCATGCATCATCTTAGGAGCATCCTGAAAACATGATAATGCTTAGTTGAATAAACACAATGCATGCATATTCAAACGCCGTCATCTCATATCATGCATTCTTATTGAAGACCATGGAGGGATCTAGGGGAGTGCATTGCATACATCTCTCCTAGTAATTCATTAATAATAGTAATAAAAAGAAAGGATTAATCGATACGTATGTTCAGAATGGATCGCACGCCATTTGTTATTAAGTGTAAGCCAACAACCGCGCCAAGCGAACGCACATCAACTCCGTTGTTGGTAATCAAGACGAATAAAGGGGAAGGTCCGACACCGTTAAGGATCACTGCTCCAAGACCTTTTCCCTACGAATCGAATAAGGCTGTGCCATGGATATACGACATCCATTCTTCTGTCGACAGCGATATCTCTAACATCGCTGGACTTGGGGGCATGACTAGGAGTGGCAGGATCTACACTCCCGAAGATCTTCATGATAAAGCTCCCAAGAATAAAGGAAAGGAAAAAGAAAAGGAGAAAACCGAGGAAAATAAAGAATCCGAGGAGGAGACCGACGAGCTGTTAAAATATATCCGACAGAGCGAGTACTCCATCGTGGATCAACTTCATAGGACGCCAGCAAAGATTACTCTATTGTCGTTGATCCTAAGCTCCGAACCGCATCGACAAGCTCTGTTGAAAGTCTTGAACGAGGCATACGTGTCGCACACTATCTCTCAAGACAAATTTGAGGGGATTGTTAGTCACATCACGGCTAATGATCACCTCACTTTCACCGATGAAGAAATCCCCGCTGAGGGACCGAACCACAACAAGCCCTTGCACATCTCTGTAAAGTGCAAGGAATATCACATCGCTAAAGTCTTGGTGGATAACGGATCTTCCTTGAATGTGATGCCAAAAAGAACGTTCGATCAAATGGCAATCAAGGGAATCCAAATGCGCCCGAGCAACATGATCGTCCGAGCTTTCGACGGTTCTAAAAGAGAAGTGGTGGGAGTGTCGCCACCGGCCCGAAACGGGGCTTTCGGCATTCGCGAAGGATGGTTGGACTCGTTATTTGTTTTAAAAATGTGGATTGCTAGAATGACTTATTCTCAAACTGAGACCTCGTCAAACGAGCAATTTTATTAAAAGGCTCACCAATCCATATTAATCCCAAGCGGGACCCTCCATGGATTAGTGGTTTTCGCAAAAGGAGGGTTCGTGGAGTCGCCACCAATGTTTTACTCAAAACATTGGAAAAAGGGATAAGGCAATTGATTTAAAAATCAACTTTGGCCACTACAACCAGAGTTGGGTAAGGGAGTCGGTTACGCGTGGGGAAGGTGTTAGCACCCCACAGCGCCCCTTTCGGGTTCCCTATGACAGATTATTTTTAAAAGAACAGTATAAAATTACTAAATTACCCCTATTTATTCTAAGCAATTATAAATTGACTATCTACATGATGACAGTTTAAATATGCACACAGAAAGCAGTAAAAGGAAGGATTGAAGGGAAACCTCTTGAAGCGTGCTTTTATATATTGCAAAGAACTGGGAAGCGTTTTGGCGTTCCCTCGCTCTACAAGCCCGCTCCTCGCTCTCCTAGAACAAAATTTTAACTAAGGGAATCAAAAAGATTTCCCCTCGACTAGGTTCGATCCTCAAGCAAAATGGCTCGGGGCTCAAGAACTTCGTCGGATCAACTCTCCGAGTGGTTTCTAGGGCAGAACACTGCTCAAAAACCCTAGAATACTCAAGGAGAGGGTTGAAACTATCTGAAAAAGTGTGGAATGACGTCCAATTGACGTCATATTTATAGGGAATAGGCGCAATACGGCCTACAGGGGCAATACGGCCGTATTGAGATTTTTGAACTTCAATACGGTCGTATTGAAGTTCAATACGGTCGTATTGAAATTCAGAAATTTCAATACGCCCGTATTGAGTTCGCTGCGGTTGTATTGAAGTGTCAATACGGTCGTATTGACTTCAGTACGGCCGTATTGAAGTTTCAGAAACTTCAATACGCCGTATTGAGTTTCGCTGCGGCCGTATTGAAGCTTCAATACGGCCGTATTAAGTTCAGTACGGCCGTATTGGGCTTTTTCCCTCCACTTCCTTATTTTGAGCTATTCTAAGACCTCTAGACCTACAGAGAACCCTCCTAGGGCCTTCGAGGAGTCCTTCTGGCTGATTATCATTCAGTCTTCGAGAGTCTTCAAGCTTTATTTCCGACCCGGACAATTTTAGGGGTCTACAGCTGCCCCCCCTTTACTTAGTCGGACGGCCTTTTGGTGTATCGGCTGACAAGTAAAGGAGTTGACCCAATTGTCCGGGTATTGCGCCGACCTTCTGACTTGTAGCGTCTTCCGGTGGAAAAATGTTGAGTAGCCTCTCCAGGTGGGTGCATACCTCGGCGCTTCTGACATCCTCGGTAGCTGAGTTTACCTTCTCCAAGGTCAACTTCACTCGACGCCCGAGCCGGAAGTTGGACATCAACGCGCCTCTGATGACGCTGATGGTTGAGTACCGCCTCTCCAGGCTTAGCTTCACTCTTTGTTTGAGCCGGAAGCTAAGTACCTTTGTGACGACGGTGAGCAGTGTGAGTTTTGCCTCTCCAGGCCTTGCTTTGCTTGTTGCCCAAGCTGGAAGCTGTAAGTACCGTCTCTCCAGGCTTAGCTTCACTCTTTGTTTGAGCCGGAAGCTAAGTACCTTTGTGACAACGGTAAGCGGTGAGTACCCCTTTTCCAGAGATAGCTTCGCTCATTGCCCGAGCCGGAAGCTGCATACCTCCGTGTTTGTGACGACGGGGTAGCGTGAATATCTCCTTTCCAGGGATTTGGTGATGATTTTGTCTCCACAGTCCACGATGCTGCTTCGACGGTTGTTTTTTGATTTTGTGCTACTAAGGGCTGGATAACGCAGGGATCCGTCTAGGGGATGTGCAGTTACTCATAGGTTCTTGTGTCCCAACTTTCCATTGCGTAGTTGGTTCCCACTGGGGAATTTCTGATTCCTTTGGGTGCAGACACAAAGATGCTCTTTCTGATGTGAGCGGTGCCTTATGATTGGCTGACGTCCTTTCGACGTTGGTGGAGTATCCCGGTTATCCTTGTTCGGGTGTCTCTTTTGGTTTTCTGATTTTGCTGCCTCTGTGTAGGCTGTTATCCACTGGGGGATTTTGTCGTTGATTTTGATTAGCCTCTTCTGTTAGGCGTATCAGCTTGACGTTCAATGATTGGCTGAGAGCCAGATTCCACTTGGGGAATGATTATTGATTTTTTTATTTTTCTCCTTCTGCAGGGATGCCTCTTGAGTAGGCGACTGGGGATTTGGGGATCTTATGTATCCCAGAGTATTATTTAGGAAGCCTCTACAGGCTTAGCCTCACTCGACACTTGAGTTGGAGAGCTATCTTCACTGAGGAAGTTTAAGTCCTTTGACTTGGATATTCTGCTTGGGTGATCGTGCTTCCATTGGGAATGTCGTCGATCTTGCTTTGATAACTCTTGCTGGGGATTTTGAATCCAAGGGTATGAGTTGAGGTTTCTCTGGGGAGTATTATTTCTGCGAGCCTCTCCAGGCTCAATTATTTTGAGAGTATTCTTTCGGCAAGCCTCTCCAGGCTCAATTATTCTGTATGATGCTGCTGATTTTCTGAATCTTTGTATTTTGCTTGCTGCTGTCATACACAAGCAATTTTCTATTTTTCTATTTTATGCAGTTGCCTCATGATAAGGTCTTTGAATGTGCAACTAATGTGTGTGTGACGCACAAATGCAATACAATTTTTTATTTTTGTTCATTTATTTAGAAAAGTGAGTGGCTCTCCCTATCCTCTTCTTCTTGGAGGACTTTCTGTCATTGACGCGAGGGAGTATTTTTGTGAGCCTTTATGCAGGGGATTATGGATTTTACAGGAACCCCTCCAATTTTTCTTTTATTGACCGATTATTAATGGAATTTCGTACGATTTTATGAAAAACCAACTCAAAGGCATAATCACATGGTCAAGAGAGAAAAGAAACAAATGGATATTTTATTGATATTCACAAATGTTTATACAGAAAGATTTACAAAAGGAATTTCTGAAGAAAGGCTGGCCAAGGTAGGCTATACATTTTTGGCTTAAACAATTATATCTGTAATTGTCGCTCTTCTCGTTCCCCTAATCGTTTTGGGTGAGATGCCTGAGCCAGGGGTGTAGATACTGCAAGACGCTTGCTTCTAGAAGATTATCACTTGAACCGCCTTTCGGTTTTCGGTTCAAGTGATCGTTGCTTGCTTTACTTTTTGCATCTTATTCTTTTGCCCCTAATTTTTGCCTAGGACGTGTCCTAGCGGGGATAATTTTGCCTTTGTTTTGCCTAGTACCCTTGTACTGGCGGGCTTTTGTTTTGCCCTAACTTTTGCCTAGGATGCCCTTTTTGGGTTTTCATCCTAGCGGGCTGATGCAAGCAACGTCTTCAAGCATAATACTTCTTTACCACGTCAGCATTGACTGGGTATCGAAGTTCTTCTCCGTCTATGTCTGTGAGAATCAATGCTCCTCCGGAGAAGGCTCGCTTCACCACATATGGTCCTTCGTAATTTGGGGCCCACTTTCCGATTTTGTCCTTTTGAGCTGGTAGCAATTTCTTCATCACCAGCTCTCCCTCATGGTAGATTCGAGGATGGACTTTCTTGTCAAAAGCCTTTTTGATCTTCCTTTGGTAGGCTTGACCATGGCATATAGCGTTCAGTCGTTTTTCTTCGATAAGGTTCAATTGGTTATATCGACTTTGAACCCATTCTGCCTCGGAAAGTTTTTCTTCCATGATTACTCTCAGAGAAGGTATCTCGACTTCAACCGGCAGAACTGCCTCCATTCCATAAACAAGGGAGAATGGAGTAGCTCCTGTGGATGTACGTACTGAAGTCCTATAACCATGGAGAGCGAAGGGTAGCATCTCATGCCAGTCTTTGAATGAGACAACCATCTTTTGTACTATCTTCTTGATATTCTTATTGGCTGCCTCGACTGCCCCATTCATCTTTGGTCGATATGGGGAAGAGTTATGGTGCTGAATTTTGAACTCTTTGCACAGTTCTTCCACCATCTTATTGTTCAAATTGGATCCATTATCAGTGATGATTTTGTCGGGAATACCGTATCTGCATATGATATTCTTTCTGATGAAGGACGTTACCACCTTTCGGGTCACATGAGCATACGATGCCGCTTCTACCCATTTGGTGAAATAGTCAATGGCCACAAGGATGAACCTATGTCCGTTGGATGCTTTTGGCTCGATGGGTCCAATAACATCCATGCCCCACATTGCGAATGGCCATGGTGAAGCCAAAACATTGAGTGGCGTTGGTGGGACATGAATGTTGTCGGCATATGCTTGACACTTGTGGCATTTTCGGACGTATTGGTAACAATCCCTTTCAATGGTCGACCAATAATATCCTGCTCTGAGGATTTTCTTAGCCATTGCAGGCCCGGGAATATGGGTACCGAAAACCCCCTCATGTATTTCTTTGATTACATTTTGAGCTTCGACTTGGTCTATGCACCTCAACAAGACCGAGTCATAATTCTTTTTGTAGAGGGTTTCTCCAATCAACAGAAATCCCATGGCCCTTCTTCGGATATGCTTTTTATCATTATCGCTGGCCATATCAGGATATTCCCCTTTTGACAGATATTGTTTGATGTCATGGAACCATGGATGATCGTCAACAGTTCCGTCTATCAGTAGGCAGAACGCTTGCTTATCGTGCCGCCGGATATTGATGATGGGCATTTCATGCTCCTTATCCAAGGCGAACATCGATGATAGTGTGGCAAGGGCGTCAGCGAACTGATTTTCCTCCCTTGGGATATATTCAAAGACGACAATTTGAAAGAATTGTATCAGGTCTTTGATATGCTCAACATATGGTATCAGCTTAGGGTTTCGGACTTCCCATTCACCTCGCAGTTGGTGAATGACTAAAGCCGAATCTCCAAATACTTTGAGCTTTAGGATACCATTGTTGATTGCTGCTTGGATTCCTAACGCGCAAGCCTCGTATTCGGCCATGTTATTTGTACAGTCAAAGTTGAGTCTTGCCGTTAAGGGGATATGCTTTCCTTGTGGGGAAATTAATACTGTTCCAATCCCCTGTCCAAGCATGTTGGAGGCTCCATCGAAATACATGGTCCACGTATCATCCTTAGGATCTTCATGTTGTATACTCATTATATGTTCATCGGGGAAATCATCCTGAAGGGATTGATAATCATTGGTCGGCCCATGTGCTAGGTAATCAGCTAGGGTACTGCCTTTGATGGCTTTTTGTGTGACATGTATGATGTCGAATTCTGATAATTGTACTTGCCATCGGGCGATCTTCCCAGTGATTATTGGCTTGTCGAACACGTACTTAATTGGGTCCATTTTGGAGACCAACCAAGTAGTATGCCTTATCATGTACTGCCTGAGCCTTTGTGTTGCCCACGCTAACGCACAGCAAGTCTTTTCTAATGGCGTGTAGCGGGTTTCATAATCAAGGAACTTTTTGCTCAGGTAGTAGATGGCTTGTTCTTTCTTTCCAGTTTCGTCCTGTTGCCCTAGCACGGCTCCCATGGACTCATCAAGCACTGTCAGATAGAGGATTAATGGCCTTCCCTCGACAGGTGGCACCAATATTGGTGGATTGGCCAAGCACTGTTTGACCTTGTCAAAAGCTCGTTGACAATTCTCATCCCAAGTTTCGGAATGATTCTTGCGCAACAGCTTGAATATTGGTTTGCACGTGTCAGTCAATTGTGCGATGAACCTTGCGACGTAGTTCACCCTGCCGAGGAATCCTCTAATTTCTTTCTCAGTTTTAGGAGGAGGCATTTCCATTATTGCCTTTACTTTATCGGGGTCCACCTCTATGCCTTTTTCACTGACGATGAACCCAAGAAGCTTACCCGACCGAACTCCGAAAGTACACTTAGCCGGGTTTAGCTTAAGCTGATACTTACGAAGCCGATTGAATAATTTTCTCAAATATTGGATGTGGTCCATTTCGTCTTTTGACTTTGCGATCATGTCATCCACGTATACTTCAATTTCTTTGTGGATCATATCGTGGAATAGAGTCACCATCGCTCGTTGGTAGGTGGCACCCGCATTTTTAAGTCCAAAAGGCATCACCCTGTAGCAGAAAGTTCCCCAGGGTGTAATGAAAGAAGTTTTCTCGCGGTCATCTATATTCATCTTGATTTGATTATATCCCGAGTATCCATCCATAAAGGAATAGAGCGTGTTTGTGGCTGTGTGATCCACGAGTGTATCAATATGTGGCAAGGGAAAATCGTCCTTTGGACTGGCACGATTCAAATCCCTATAATCAACACACACTCTAACCTTCCCATTCTTTTTGACGACTGGCACAATGTTAGCCAGCCATTCGGGATACTGGGATACAACCAAGAATCCCGCGTCCAATTGTTTTTCTACTTCCTCCTTAATCTTTAAGGACCATTCGGGTTTGATTCGTCGAAGCTTTTGCTTAACGGGTCGAAACCCCTCTTTTAAGGGCAACTTGTGTTCGACAATGTTGGAGTCCAACCCGGGCATATCATGGTACGACCATGCAAATACGTCCTTGTATTCCCTCAATAATTGAATTAATTGCGTTTTTATTCCATCACTGATACGGGTCCCAATGTTGACCTCTTTCAATTCTTGACCCTGCCCCAAATTCACGGTCTCCAATTCTTCTTGATTCGGTTGGAGTAGACGAGCTTCTTGATCTAGCAGTCTTTGCAGATCCGGAGAGATGGTCTCCTCATCACTGTCCAACTCAACCCATTCACCCTCGGCTTTCGGATCCCGGTCAGAGCGAGCAATCACAGACATAATTATTTATTGGTTCTGTTTAGGTTTAGAGTTTATTAATATTAATGAGAGAGAGAGAATAGAACAAAAATGAGGGAATAATGTGTGAAAAATGCCTTTTTATTGATATATGTAAAACTGTACAAAACCCTTTATTTACATGAAAAGGTCCTCATGATCTCGGGTACTGATCACGAGTCCCTAAAAGAAAAAATGTGGAGGGGCCCTATCATGGTTGCCCTTCTCTCTACTCCTGCTGCGGTAGAGGATTCTTGCTCACGTCGGGCGCCGTCGAATCGAAAGTGACCCACCCAGCGTCGATAAGGTCTTGGACCTTATACTTGAGAGCTCGGCAGTTCTCCGTTGAATGCCCCTGTGCCCCCGAATGGTATAGACATTTGTCTTGTGGATTGTACCAATCGGGGTAGGGTGGATTCACCTTCTTTGGTGGAATGTAAGCTATAAGACGCGCCTCCACTAGCTTCGGCAGGAGATCGCTATAAGTGGTCGGAAGTCTATCAAACTTCTTCACAGAGTTGTTTTGCGATTTGCCTGACTTCGAAGCGGAAGAAGACGGAGCAATGGTTACAGCGTTGACTCCTCCTTCTTTCTTCTTCCCGAAGGCCTTCTTAGCTTCATATGATTGGGAAGGCTTAGCCAGCTTCCCACTTTTAAGTCCTTGTTCCACCCTTTCTCCAATGGTGATGATGTCCGAGAAGAGTGTCGTTGTGTTCCCTATCATTTTATCGTAATAGGGACCAGTCAACGAGTTGATGAATAAGGACACCGTCTCCTTATCCGACAGCGGGGGCTCTATCTGTGCCGCCAACTCCCTCCAACGTTGGGCGTACGCCTTGAAAGATTCATCATTATTCTTACTCAAGGCTTGAAGATCTGACCTATCGGGTGTTAGGTCGATGTTGTATTTGTAGCGCTTGAGAAAGGCGTCGGCCAACTGCCTCCATGTATGTACTAGATTTCCGTCTAGCTGCATATACCAGTTGAGCGCGGTTTCAGCTAAGCTCTCTTGGAAACAGTGGATCAAGAGCTTTTCATTTGTGGCGTATGCAGCCATTTTGCGACAGTACATGGTGAGATGACTTTTGGGGCAAGTCGATCCCACGTACTTCGGGAAATCTGGCACTTTAAATTTAGGAGGGAATTGAATATCCCTCACTAAGCACATATCGGTGGCATCTTTGACATCAAAATCATGCCCCTCCATAGCCCTTAGCCGATCCTCGAGGGCATGGAATTGTTCCTTTGAGACCTCGGGCTCTTTTATTATAATTCCTGCCCCAAGGGGTACGGCGTTTGGAGGATCTTTTTCATGCTCTTCCTCCTCTTCCTCATGATGGGACCCATGCTCACTGTGATGAGATCCATGGACGTTGTGGTGACGCATGAGTTCCATCATTTGCGCCATTTGCTCTTTAAGCTGTGAAAGCTCGGTTGTGAGCTTTTTGTTTTGCTCCTCCAATGCTTCCATTTTCTTGATTTTCCGTGCGCGCGTAAGGACAGAGAGATGACCAGCCACTTTCTAAAAATGAATATTTAATCTAATTAATTTATGGAATGAATACGCTCTTGACATGAGCTTGATAACCCTCCATTTTTAAGGCGCTGCCTTTTTAAAATAGAGTGTTACCTCCCTCCTTGACTCATGATCTCTCCTCAACGGAGAATCTCTATAGTCATGGGTCTCTTTCACTCATGTCAAGAGGTATTGGTGATCCTAAAAATGTATGTTTTTATGAGGATGCATGATGTCTTATTGGTAATGATGTACATGCTCCTTACTTTTATTATATTTTCACACATGGTCTTTCCTCTCATGTCATGGTTTTTTATGCATGGGGATCATTTTTAGACCTTATCACGAGGTTATTTATTAATGCACAAACAATTGCACATAAGCATTTACACAAACAATTCACTCATCCACGAACAGTCACGAGCGAATCACGAGGTAGGGGTCTCCTGCAGAAAAGTGCATATTCAAGGAGGATCTAACTGTTCTCACTTGGTCAAAGGCCCCCAAGGTGCCCCCATTATAGGGACCCAATTCCTCTCGTCGTAGGTCGATGGAAAGTTCCAACGCACCGTCGGACTCAAGTTCATGGTTATCACCTTGAGTGATGTTTTCCGACAACGGTCTACGGGCACCTATAGACCCATTCGACAACCGGCCGTACTAACATCCACTCCCTATGGTTAATCACTCATGCCCCCGGGTATAGAGGGAACTGTTGTGTGCAAAGGTTTGTGTACAGTTTGTATTTCAAACAATTGCGGAATTTAAACATACAACAGTTATTTAAAGCCACAAAATAAATCATATTGTCATACAATCAAGGGGTAATGAAGTAATTTTTAACTATTATTTGTTAAAAATAATCTGTCACTAAATGGGACTGACTCTCGAGGCTTCCCCAGTGGAGTCGCCATCTGTCGCCACCGGCCCGAAACGGGGCTTTCGGCATTCGCGAAGGATGGTTGGACTCGTTATTTGTTTTAAAAATGTGGATTGCTAGAATGACTTATTCTCAAACTGAGACCTCGTCAAACGAGCAATTTTATTAAAAGGCTCACCAATCCATATTAATCCCAAGCGGGACCCTCCATGGATTAGTGGTTTTCGCAAAAGGAGGGTTCGTGGAGTCGCCACCAATGTTTTACTCAAAACATTGGAAAAAGGGATAAGGCAATTGATTTAAAAATCAACTTTGGCCACTACAACCAGAGTTGGGTAAGGGAGTCGGTTACGTGTGGGGAAGGTGTTAGCACCCCACAGCGCCCCTTTCGGGTTCCCTATGACAGATTATTTTTAAAAGAACAGTATAAAATTACTAAATTACCCCTATTTATTCTAAGCAATTATAAATTGACTATCTACATGATGACAGTTTAAATATGCACACAGAAAGCAGTAAAAGGAAGGATTGAAGGGAAACCTCTTGAAGCGTGCTTTTATATATTGCAAAGAACTGGGAAGCGTTTTGGCGTTCCCTCGCTCTACAAGCCCGCTCCTCGCTCTCCTAGAACAAAATTTTAACTAAGGGAATCAAAAAGATTTCCCCTCGACTAGGTTCGATCCTCAAGCAAAATGGCTCGGGGCTCAAGAACTTCGTCGGATCAACTCTCCGAGTGGTTTCTAGGGCAGAACACTGCTCAAAAACCCTAGAATACTCAAGGAGAGGGTTGAAACTATCTGAAAAAGTGTGGAATGACGTCCAATTGACGTCATATTTATAGGGAATAGGCGCAATACGGCCTACAGGGGCAATACGGCCGTATTGAGATTTTTGAACTTCAATACGGTCGTATTGAAGTTCAATACGGTCGTATTGAAATTCAGAAATTTCAATACGCCCGTATTGAGTTCGCTGCGGTTGTATTGAAGTGTCAATACGGTCGTATTGACTTCAGTACGGCCGTATTGAAGTTTCAGAAACTTCAATACGCCGTATTGAGTTTCGCTGCGGCCGTATTGAAGCTTCAATACGGCCGTATTAAGTTCAGTACGGCCGTATTGGGCTTTTTCCCTCCACTTCCTTATTTTGAGCTATTCTAAGACCTCTAGACCTACAGAGAACCCTCCTAGGGCCTTCGAGGAGTCCTTCTGGCTGATTATCCTTCAGTCTTCGAGAGTCTTCAAGCTTTATTTCCGACCCGGACAATTTTAGGGGTCTACAGGGAGAAATTAATCTTCCAATCCAAATTGGACCCACCATCTTTAATGTCGAATTTCAAGTGATGGACATTACTCCCGCGTACAGCTGTCTCCTCGGCCGACCTTGGATTCATGATGCGAAAGCTGTTCCCTCTACGCTCCACCAGAAAGTCAAATTCATAGTGGGTGACAAGCTGGTGACCGTACAAGCTGAAGATGACATACTCATCAGCAAACCATCTGCCATACCTTACGTGGATGCAGCAGAGGAAGCTCTAGAAACCGCCTTCCAAGCATTGGAGATCGCCAATGTCGAAACGTTTCCCCGAGAAATGAAGAAGGTAGCCTACATGCTCACCAAGAACGGATACTTGCCTGGACAAGGACTTGGCAAGGATTCCCAAGGAATTCCCGAGCTACCCATTATTAAGGATAATCCGGGGAAACAAGGGTTAGGATACAACCCTAATAAAGATCAAAGGACGAAGAGGAACCAAGATCCTTCTCGACGTTCTTTAAGCCAGATCTTTAGGAAGGCCGGTTCACAAGCGTCAAGGCCGATCGTCGTCATCAAGTGCTCTTCTCCTTCCGATAGGGATGTATAGACCTGATGACTGTTAGAGATTACTCCTCGGGGACAGCCCGACCCCCGAGCCTCGATAGGGCACATGTTTCCGCTAGAATTATAATAAAATCATTCTTTATTATTTCTTATTGCTTCTTTTCTTGCTTGCAATAAATTTCTAGACCACATTATTTTTAACCCTGTTTGAATAAGCATGAATGAGGTTAAAATTGTCTTAATAACAATAAACCCGCATCATTTTTATGTGGAAGTGTGTATGACAACTTGGAGCACCTTTCCTTGGCCTCGACAAGTGCCATCATGGATAAAAAAGAAATCCTTTTGAAAACAAAAATCATAAAAACAAAAAAAAGCTCGGCAGGAAACCCAAAAAGGGGGCTGTGCAAAAATAAGAGCAAAGAACCCGCTAGGAATCCCACGAAAGGGTGACCTAGGCAAAAGTTAGGGTTGCAAAAATAAACAAAAACAAAGGTCCGCTGAGACGCCACAAAAGGGTGTTTTAGGCAAAAATAAGGACAATCAAAAAAGCAAAAGAAATCCATGATGGTACCATAAGCTGAATCCAAAAGGAAAGGTTCAAGGGAAACTATCTAAGTTGTCGAATCACAACGTCAATAACAAGACTTTATTAACTTCATAAGTGTTTAATCAAACAAGCCTAAACACATGAGCCTACCTTGGCCAGCCATTCTTACAAAAACCGTTTTCAAAACAATAAATAATCCCCTCTAAAACACAAACCTTTGAACAAAAATATCTTTCCTTTCTTTTCTCTTGTCCCAAACGATTTTAGAATAATCTAGTGGAACATGGAGATATAGTGGTCAATAGGAAGGTTGATACATCTTCTAAAGGAAGGGAACGATCACTGGGTTGATGACACCAATCTCGATATAACACGCATCATTCCTCGGTTACAGAAATCGGCAGCACACAGCCCGTCTAAGAGGAATGGCAAAATCCAAGCAAAGAAACGCATCGGTTAATTCTTTTGAAAAATAAATCAAATAGAATTAGGTGCATCATACCGCATACATGCATACAGATGATAGGTGTACTGGAAGATCACTTATTCTCTGTTTATTGAAAAAACAAACAAAAAAAAAAACAAAAAACAAAAAAAACATATAAACTTCAGAAAAAACAATGCGCCCGTACCATGTTCAGTACACCCGTACTAAAATTAGGGTTATGAATAAATTTTCAACTCAAATACGGGCGTACTGAAATGAATATGGCAGCATTGGCCATAACGTCCACACCAATACGGGCGTATTGAATTCAATACGGCCCGTACTGGCCCATTCTTTTGTACATCAACAACATCTTCATTCCTCTGCATACTTTATCTGTGAGTGTGTTTGAGATCCCTCCGTACAGAAAAAGCCGAAAAATCGACAAAAAAAGGCAAAAAAAAAAAGTCAGAAAATCCAACAATCAAACAGAATAACTGAGCCTGGAGAGGCTTACTGAAATAATACTCCCCAGAGATATCTCAGCTTGCACTCTTGGGCCGAATTCCCAGTGAAAGCTATCAGAGCAAGATCAGCAAGATTCCTCAACGGAAGCATGATCATCCAAACAGAGCATCCGAGTCAAAAGACTCAGACTTCCTCAGTGGAAGATGGCTTTCCAACTTAAGCGACGAGTGAAGCTAAGCCTGCAGAGGCTTTCTAAATAATACTCTGGGATACACAAGATCCTCAATCCCCATTCGCCTACTCGGAGGCACTCCTTCAAAAAAAGGGAAAATCAGAAAAGATCAAAATGACAGAATCCCCCAGCGGATAACAGCCTACGCAGAGGCAACAAAACCAGAAAATCAAAAAAAGAGTCACCCGAATAAGGATAACCGGGATACTCCACAAACGTCGAAAGGACGTCAGCCAATCATAAGGCATCGCTCACATCAGAAAGAGCATCTTTGTGTCTACATCCCCAAGGAATCAGAATTTCCCTAGTGGGCACCAACTACGCAATGGAAAGTTGGGACATAAGAACCCATGAGTAACTGCACATCCCCTAGACGGATCCCTGGGTTATCCAGCCCTCAGCGGCACCCAAATCGAAAATAACCGTCGAAACAGCATCATGGACTGTGGAGACAAAATCATCTCAAATCCCTGGAGAGGGTAAACTCACGCTACCAAAGTGACCAGAAGCACGGAGGTATGCAACCCTGGGGAGGGAAAATTGCAGACCCTGGAGAGGGCAAACTCAAGCTGCCAAAGTGATCAGAAACACTAAGGTATGCAACGAGCCTGGAGAGGCGACGACTAATACTCAGCTACCCTGTCGTCAGAAACACGGAGGTATGCAGCTGCCGAGGTTGTCAGAAACACCAAGGTATGCACGAGCCTGGAGAGGCGATGACTAATACTCAGCTACCCCGTCGTCAGAAACACAGAGGTATGCAGCTGCCGAGGTTGTCAGAAACACCAAGCTATGCACGAGCCTGGAGAGGCGACGACTAATACTCAGCTACCCCGTCGTCAGAAACACGGAGGTACGCAGCTGCCAACATCGTCAGAAACATGGAGGCATGCACACCCTGGAGAGGGCAAACTCACGCTACCGAGGTTGTCAGAAACACCAAGGTATGCACGAGCCTGGAGAGGCGACGACTAATACTCAGCTACCCCGTCGTCAGAAACACGGAGGTATGCAGCTGCCAACATCGTCAGAAACATGGAGGCATGCAGACCCTGGAGAGGGCAAACTCACGCTACCGAGGTTGTCAGAAACACCGAGGTATGCAACGAGCCTGGAGAGGCGACGACTAATACTCAACCTGGAGAGGCCACTCAACAATTTTCCCACCGGAAGACACTACAAGTCGGAAGGATGGCTTACTCCCCGGAAAATTGGGTCAACTCCTTTACTTGTCAACCGGTACACCAAAAAGCCGTTCGACTAAGTAAAGGGGGGCAGCTGTAGACCCCTAAAATTGTCCTGGCCGGAAATAAAGCTCAAAGACTCTCGAAGACCGAAGGAAAGTCAGCCGGAAGGACTCCTGGAAGACCCTAGGATGATTCTTTGTAGGTCTAGAAGTCTTAGAGTAGCTTAGAATAAGGGTGTGCGAGGATTGGAGCTCAATACACCCTCCTAGAGGTTCAGTACGGCCGTACCAAATTCAATACGGCCGTACTGTAGTTCAAAAACCTTCAGTACGGGCCGTAGTGAAATCAATACGGCCGTACTGAAGTTTTTGAACTTCAGTACGGCCGTACCAAATTCAATACGGCCGTACTGTAGTTCAAAAACCCAGTACGGGCCGTATTGACCTCCCAGGCCGTATTGCGCCTCAATCCTATAAATAGGACGTCATTGGCACGTCCTCCCACACTTTTTACACATTCCTCAACCCTCCTGCTGAGTATTCTTGGGTTTTTGAGTTATTCTCTGCCCTAGATATCTCTCCGGGAGCCGATCCGACGAAGTTCTTGAGTCATGAGCCATTAGCTTGAGATTCGAACAAGTCGAAGGGAAATCTCTTTGATTTCCATAGTAAAAATTATCTTTAGGGGAAAGGAGCGAGCGGACGTGTAGTGGGAATGAGCGCCAAAAAGCCTCCTAAACTTCGTTTTGAATATATAAAAGCCCGCTTCGAAGGTTTCTTTCTAAATCCTTTCTTTTACTGCTCTTATTTATTGCTTTTTGATTATTGCATTGCATGTTTAGAGCTTTCGTCATGTAAATATTTTATCTATAATCGTTTCTAATAAATAGGGGTAATTTAGTAACTTTACGCTATTATTTATGAAATAATCTGTCATAGGGAACCCGAAAGGGGCGTTGTGGGGTGCTAACACCTTCCTCACACGTAACCGACTCCCTTACCCAACTCTGGTTGTAATGGCCGAAGTTGATTTGCGAAAATCAATTGCCTTATATCTTTTTCCAATGTTTTGAGTAAAACATTGGTGGCGACTCCAAGAACCCCTTCTTTTTGCGAAAACCACTAATCCATGGAGGGTCCCGCTTGGGATTAACATGGATTGGTGAGGGTCATTTAAACAAAATTGTTAGCTCGATGAGGTCTCAGTTTGAGAATAAGTCGTTCTAACAATCCACCATTTTTCAAAACTTAAAAAGAGTCCGACCATCGTCGCGAATGCCAATGTCCGTTTCGGCGGGTGGCGACAATTACTATCCAAGATCTTCAAGCTGAGATTAATAATCTCAAAAGAGAAATTAGGGATATTAAGGAACAACAGATCCTCCACCAAAATATTCTTTCCCAATTACATAATGGTTCTGACCATGAAGAGCCATCCTCTAAAAATGATTTGGAAAATAATGAAGTTGATTGGACTGACTTCTTAGGCCTTATAAATCGTCTAACCATTCAAAATTTCTTCATCAATATCAGGATTGTTGTTGAAGATTTTGTCTTAGAAACAATAGCCCTTTTCGACATCGGGGCAGATTCAAATTGTATCTTAGAAGGTCTTATCCCAACCAAATATTTCGAAAAAATCTTCGAAAAACTTAGCACTGCTAACGGATCCAAACTCTAGATCATATACAAACTATCCAAAGCCTCCATAGAAAATCAAGGACAACAAATTGAAACTTCGTTCTTATTAGTCAAAGATCTTAGGAATGAAGTTATCTTAGGAACTCCTTTCATTAGAGCCTTATTTCCTTTATAAATCACTGATGAAGGAATTTCCAGCAAAAAAGGAAATAAACCCATAACCTTTAAGTTTATCAAAAAACCCATAAATAAAATTATCAATATGGTAGAACAAAAATCAAACCAGATCAATTATTTAAAAGAAGAAATTTCTTTCAAGACTATCGAGCATCAACTTAATCAATCCCATATCAAAAATAAAATCAATAATCTTTTGGTTTCTATTCAAGATTCCGTTTGTTCTTACCTTCCTCATGCTTTTTGGTATAGAAACCAACATGTTGTTAGTCTTCCTTACGAAAAAGATTTCAAGGAATGTCAAATCCCAACCAAAGCCAGACCCATCCAAATGAATGAGCAACTGCTCCAATATTGTCAAAAGGAGATCAAGGATCTTTTAAGCAAAAATCTCATCAGACCTAGTAAAAGCCCTTGGTCCTGTGCAGCTTTTTATGTCAATAAACAAGCTGAACTTGAGCAAGGAACTCCTAGACTAGTCATAAACTACAAGCCTCTCAATCAGGCTCTTCAATGGATTAGGTACCCTATTCCAAACAAAAAAGATCTTCTCAACCGTCTTCATTCTGCCAAAATGTTTTCAAAGTTTGACATGAAATCTGGATATTGGCAGATTCAGATACAAGAAAAAGATAGGTACAAGACCGCCTTCACTGTTCCCTTTGGGCAATATGAATGGAACGTTATGCCATTTGGATTAAAAAATGTTCCTTCAGAATTTCAAAAGATTATGAATGACATTTTTAATCCTTATACAAATTTTTCCATTGTCTATATTGATGATGTCTTAATCTTTTCCCAATCTATTGATCAACATTTCAAACATGTTAACATCTTTGTCCGAACTATTAGGCAAAATGGCTTAGCAGTTTCAAGCTCAAAAATTAGTCTGTTCCAAACAAAGATCCATTTTTTGGGTCATATTATCCATCAAGGAAAAATTACTCCTATCAGTAGATCCATAGAATTTGCCAATAAATTCCCTGACAAAATTATTGATAAAACTCAACTCCAAAGATTTTTAGGATGTTTGAATTATGTGGGAAATTTCATTCCCAATTTAAACAACATTATCAAACCTCTTCATGATCAATTAAAAAAAAATCCTCTCTCCTGGAAAGACCAGCATACCGAGTCTGTCAAACAAGCCAAACTCTTGGTAAAAACATTCCTTGCCTTTCCCTACCTATTCCTCAAGCCTTCAAGATCGTAGAGACAGATGCTTCTGACCTTGGTTATGGAGGAATTCTCAAACAAAAATTAGGAGAAATAGAGCATATAGTTGCCTATACCTCCAAACATTGGAGCCCTGCACAGCAGAATTATTCAACTGTTAAAAAAGAAGTTTTAGAAATTGTTTTGTGTGTTTCAAAATTTCAATCTGATCTTTTGAACCAAAAATTTTTAATTAGGGTTGACTCCAAATCACCCAAAGAAATTTTACAAAAAGATGTAAAAAATCTTGCATCAAAACATATTTTTGCTAGATGGCAAGCAATTTTAAGTGTTTTTGATTTTGATATTGAATATCTCAAAGGCACTTCTAACTCTCTCCCTGACTATTTAACTCGTGAATATTTACAGAATACATCAAATGCCTAAAAAGGCAATTTTGGCCTCCACTAGAGGCCGAGGTAGAGGGAAACAGATGGCCTCTTCCAGGACGGAACAACCTCTGGAATCATCAACTAATCAAATGACTTTAACAAGATCAAAAAAATCAATGGAACCATCCACTCAAGTCATCAAACTCTAAGAGTCTTTGACTCAATCGCACCAAGTTGCGGAGTCATCTATTCAGCATGCCAACCAACCTCAAAAACAAACCAAGCTAGATTAAGCTATACCAATCCCAATCTCAACCCTCATGAATCTTCAAACCCAAAGTCTTACCTCAATTCCAAACAAGACTTGGGCTGACATTATATCAGAAGAAGAAGATGAAGCAGAATCAAAAGCCTTGGATCTCTTTATTGGAAAAATACCAGAAAAACAAATCCAATCCACCTCCCAAAATCCAATTTCGGCCCAATCCAAACCCCAAAAACTCAATCACATTACATTCCAAAGAATAAATTTTGGGTAATTACTCAAATGGAATATGATTTTTGGGATAAAAACCCAAATAAAATTCCACAGAAAATTTTTCCTGAAGGATTTCATTTCAAACCTCTAGCCCTCAACAAAATAAGAAAGTTTTATGAGTTTATTCTGATTGATACAGATTCGGTAGCAATCAAGCATTATAAGGATCCTAAGGATCCTTCTAATATGATTCATACAACCTTCCAAATTTTAAAAGTTTTAACTCCAAGCCAGTTTGGCCAAAACCCGAGTACTACTCAGAAATTTTCAATGCTTTTTGACCCCATTGGGTACAATTACTGGGATTATGTTGATGCCTGGAATAAAACATTCTGGTATCAAAATAATACCAACCGCCATTCGTGGCTAATATATTTTAAAAGAAATGTCCAAAAGTTCCCCAACTGGTTTCTCCAATGGTGGGACTTCTTTGGTCCAATAGAAGAAATCCTTCCCTCCCCAGCAGATGAAGGGTTCCAGGTCTTTAAATCTATGTATGATAATTAGAGTTCATGGATCCCAGCAGACCTCCAATTTTTCTCAAGTTTTTCTTTGTCATGGATATTTTCATGGCAATATAAATTTGGGAAACCAGATCATCCTCTTAGACCACCATGTTTTCAAAGAAATTCTTTTGTCAAATGGTAGCCTCAGTTTGATGCAAGTAAAGCAAGTGTTCAAGAAGTCAGAAATTGGTTTACTTCAAATACAAAGTATTTAAAGGCGGCTAATCCAAAGACTTCTTTATTTCTTAATCAAAAGGCCAGGATTACAGCTTCTTTAGCAGTAGCAAAATATAAAGAAAGCTTTACCAAGAATCTTGAAGAAATTTTGGCCTTACTCAGAACAGAAGAGAGTCTTCTGAACACTCCTTACCAAGTTCCTCCCAGTCAACATCATCACTGGAAGACTTCAATCAAAATGAAGATGATTGCTTCGATATAAACTTAGCAAAAATCTAACAATTATAAATTTATTTAAATATTAATCATGTTCTTTTTATTTAATGGTGGATATATTCACCTTACTAATTGTGAAGTCCCTGCTCCGCATATCATTGTGGTTGTTTGCCGACACCATTTTAACCCAGCAATTTATGTAGATATTTACCTAGTCTAAAGTGATACTTTTGGTAAAAATAGTTCCAGTCATGATACCGATTCTGTAGAAATAGTATCATTTTCAAGTGATTCTTTTATGTAAAACAGTTCTAGTCATGATATCGGTTCTGTAGAAAAAGTGTCATTTTCAAGTCTTTAGAAGGAGTCCTCGACCATGATGTGAGGCACCCTTTCATTTTACAATATCTTAGAGAGAGAGTTTAGATAGAGAAGCTCTGCTGAGATACTTCTTTGTAAGATTTTCTCATTAATAAAACCTTCTTTCTTTGATCATTTCTTGCATTTTTTCATAAAGTCTTTGTGAAAACCTGGGATTTGTAAGCCTGATTCGTCAGGTGTGCCCTTGATACCAATATTATGCGGACTACCTCCGTGTAAATCTGGTTCTTTGTTTCATTTTTCCTCTCTCCCCTTTACCCTCCAAGATCCACACCGGGGACATATGGTATCAGAGCCTGATGGGGACATAGGATAATATTCATTAATATTAAGTTAATATCTGTTACTATGAATCTGGTATTTCTTTCATGTTGATATTTCTTTCATTTTGTATAGTTAAGTTTTTCGCATAATTATTTCGATCTATGTTTTCTGTTTTTAAGTAACTGTAGCAGTAAGTCCAGTGAGTGGCAGTAAGGCTAATTTGTCGATGTTATCTTAAAACTAAATATGGATCGTTGTTTTTCTATAAAAAAAAAAAGAGTTTTATAAACTCAGATTCATTGGACAGAGATTAATTTAATATTATTTATTTTATTTTATGGAACCAAATGAGGGTAATGATACTAGATATTAATACACCATGAGTAATTTCCTTTGCTCCCTTTCTCGTCGTCTCACTATCAAAGCATCCTCTTCCTCCTCTACATTTGAAAAAACATCTGCTCACTGAGCAAAATCAAACCATGGAGGAAATTCCTCCTAAAAACAACATCTTCGAAGAAGAAGTCTGCTTTGAAGATATCAACCAAGCTATTGACAATTGGGAAATTTCCAAAATACCCCAGGATGAGTTATATATTCCTGATGAAAACAAACATGTCCGTGTCGCAACCCGAAAATTTCCGATCTTGCGACCTATGGTTTAGACATTCTTTTGAAAATATCATCAATTAAGGAATGCCTAGACACCAGACTAATCCTTAATTAATGGTTTTGAAAAATGAGTTCATGGAGTCGTCACCAATATTTTACTCAAAACATTGGAAAAAGAAAAAGTTTTTAAAAAAGTCCAACAATGGCCTTAATAACCAGAATTGGGTTCGGGGGTCGGTTACGTGTAGGGAAGGTATGAATCTGGGACGCGGACATGTTTGTTTTCATCAGGAATATATAACTCATCTTGGGGTAATTGGAAATTTCCCAATTGTCAATAGCTTGGTTGATATCTTCAAAGCAGACTTCTTCTTCAAAGATGTTGTTTTTAGGAGTAATTTCCTCCATGGTTTGATTTTGCTCAGTGAGCAAATGTTTTTTCAAATGAAGAGGAGGAAGAGGATGCTTTGATAGTGAGATGACAAGAAAGGGAGCGAAGGAAATTACTCATGGTGTATTAATATCTAGTATCATTACCCTCATTTGGTTCCATAAAATAACATAAATTAATATTAAATTAATCTCTGTCTAATGAATCTGGGTTTATAAAACTCTTTTTTTTTAGAAAAAAAATGATCCAGATTCAGTTTTAAGATAACATCGACAAATTAGCCTTACTGCCACTCACGGGTCTTACTACTATAGTTACTTAAAAACTGAAAACATAAATTGAAATAATTATGCGAAAAACTTAACTATACAAAATGAAAGAAATATCAACATGAAAGAAATACCATATTCATAGTAACAGATATTAACTTAATATTAATGAATATTATCCTATGTCCCCATCAGGCTCTGATACCAGATGTCCCCGGTGTGGATCTAGGAGGGTAAAGGGGAGAGAGGAAAAATACAACAAAGAACTAGATTTACACGGAGGTAGTCCGCACAATATTGGTATCAAGGGCACACCTGACGAATCAGGCTTACAAATTCCAGGTTTTCACAAAGACTTTATGAAAAAATGCAAGAAATGATCAAAGAAAGAAAGTTTTATTAATGAGAAAATCTTACAAAGAAGTATCTCGGCAGAGCTTTTCTATCTAAACTCTCTAAGATATTGTAAAATGAAAGGGTGCCTCACATCATGGTCGAGGACTCCTTTTAAAGACTTGAAAATGACACTATTTCTACATAACCGATATCATGACTGAAACTGTTTTCTATAAAAGAATCACTTGAAAATGATACTATTTCTACAGAACCGGTATCATGATTGGAACTTTTTTTACCAAAAGTATCACTTTAGACTGGGTAAATATCTACATAAATTGCTGGGTTAAAATGGTGTCGGTAAACAACCACAATGATATGCAGAGCAGGGACTTCACAATAAGTAAGGTGAATATATCCACCATTAAATAAAAAGAACATGATTAATATTTAAATAAATTTATAATTGTTAGATTTTTGCTAAGTTTATACGAAACAGTCATCTTCATTTTGATTGAAGTCTTCTAGTGATGATGTTGACTGGGATGAGCTTGGTAAGGAGTGTTTAGAAGACTCTCCTTCTATTTTGAGTAAGGCCAAAATTTCTTCAAGATTCTTAGCAAAGCTTTCTTTAGTTTTTGCTGCTGCTAAAGAAGTTGTAATCCTGGCCTTTTGATTAAGAAATAAAGAAGTCTCTGGATTAGCCGCCTTTAAATACTTTGTATTTGAAGTAAACCAATTTCTGACTTCTTGAACACTTGCTTTACTTGCATCAAACTAAGGCCACCATTTGACAAAAGAATTTCTTTGAAAACATGGTGGTCTAAGAGGATGATCTGGTTTCCCAAATTTATATTGCCATGAAAATATCCATGATAAAGAAAAACTTGAGAAACATTGGAGGTCTGCTGGGATCCATGTACTCTGATTATCATACAAAGATTTAAAGATCTAGAACCCTTCATCTGCTGGGGAGGGAAGGATTTCTTCTATTGGACCAAAGAAGTCCCACCATTGGAGAAACCAGTTGGGAAATTTTTAGACATTTCTTTTAAAATATATTAGCCACGAATGGCGGTTGGTCTTATTTTGATACCAGAATGTTTTATTCCAGGCATTAACATAATCCCAATAATTTTACCCAATGGGGTCAAAAAGCATTTAAAATTTCTTAGCAATACTCAGGTTTTGGCCAAACTAGCTTGGAGTTAAAACTTTTAAAATTTGGAAGGTTGTATGAGTTATATTAGAAGGATCCTTAGGATCTTTATAATGCTTGATTGCTACCGAATCTGAATCAATCAGAATAAACTCATAAAACTTTCTTGTTTTGTTGAGAGTTAGAGGTTTGAAATGAAAGCCTTCAGGAAAAATTTTATGTGGAATTTTATTTGGGTTTTTATCCCAAAATTCATATTCCATTTGAGTAATTACCCAAAACTTATTCTTTGGAATGTAATGTGATTTAGTTTTTTGGGGTTTGGATTAGGCCGAAATTGGATTTTGGGAGGTGGATTGGATCTATTTTTCTGGTATTTTTCCAATAAGGAGATCCAAGGCTTTTGATTCTTCTTCATCTTCTTCTTCTGACATAATGTCAGCCCAAGTCTTGTTTGGAATTGAGGTAAGACTTTGGGTTTGAAGATTCATGAGGGTTGAGATTGGGATTGGTATAGCTTAATCTAGCTTGGTTTGTTTTTTAGGTTGGTTGGCGTGCTGAATAGATGACTCCGCAACTTGGTTTGGTTGAGTCAAGGACTCTAAGAGTTTGATGACTTGAGTGGATGGTTCCATTGATTTGGTTGATCTTGTTAAAGTCATTTGATTAGTTGATGATTCCAAAGGTTGTTCTGTCCTAGAAGAGGCCATCTATTTCCCTCTACCTCGGCCTTTGGTGGAGGCCAAAATTGCCTTTTTAGGCATTTGATGTATTCTGTAAATATTCACGAGTTAAATAGTCAAGGAGAGAGTTAGAAGTGCCTTTGAGATATTCAATGTCAAAATCAAAAACACTTAAAATTGCTTGCCATCTGGCAAAAATATGTTTTGATGCAAGATTTTTTACATCTTTTTGTAAAATTTCTTTGGCTGATTTGCAGTCAACCCTAATTAAAAAATTTTGGTTCAAAAGATCAGATTGAAATTTTGAAACACATAAAAAAATTGCTAAAACTTCTTTTTTAACACTTGAATAATTCTGCTGTGCAGGGTTCCAATGTTTGGAGGTATAGGCAACTATATGCTCTGTTTCTCCTAATTTTTGTTTGAGAATTCCTCCATAACCAAGGTTAGAAGCATCTGTCTCTATGATCTTGAAGGCTTGAGGAATAGGTAGGAAAAGGCAAGGAAGGTTTTTTTACCAAGAGTTTGGCTTGTTTGACAGACTCAGTATGCTGGTGTTTCCAGGAGGGAGGATTTTTTTTAATCGATCATGAAGAGGTTTGATAATGTTTTTTAAATTGGGAATGAAATTTCCCACATAATTCAAACATCCTAAAAATCTTTGGAGTTGAGTTTTATCAATAATTTTGTCAGGGAATTTATCGGCAAATTCTATGGATCTACTAATAGGAGTAATTTTTCCCTGATGGATAATATGACCCAAAAAATGGATCTTTGTTTGGAACAGACTAATTTTTGAGCTTCAAACTGCTAAGCCATTTTGCCTAATAGTTCGGACAAAGATGTTAACATGTTTGAAATGTTGATCAATAGATTGGGAAAAGATTAAGACATCATCAAGATAGACAATGGCAAAACTTGTATAAGGATTAAAAATGTCATTCATAATCTTTTGAAATTCTGAAGGAGCATTTTTTAATCCAAATGGCATAACGTTCCATTCATATTGCCCAAAGGGAACAGTGAAGGCGGTCTTGTACCTCTCTTTTTCTTGTATCTGAATTTGCCAATATCCAGATTTCATGTCAAACTTTGAAAACATTTTGGTAGAATGAAGACGGTTGAGAAGATCTTTTTTGTTTGGAATAGGGTACCTAATCCATTGAAGTGCCTGATTGAGAGGCTTGTAATTTATGACTAGTCTAGGAGTTCCTCGTTCAAGTTCAGCTTGTTTATTGACATAAAAAATTGCACAAGACCAAGGGCTTTTACTAGGTCTGTTGAGATTTTTGCTTAAAAGATCCTTGATCTCCTTTTGACAATATTGGAGCAGTTGCTCATTCATTTGGATGGGTCTGGCTTTGGTTGGGATTTGACATTCCTTGAAATATTTTTCGTAAGGAAGACTAACAACATGTTGTTTTCTATCCCAAAAAGCATGAGGAAGGTCAGAACAAATAGAATCTTGAATAGAAACCAAAAGATTATTGATTTTATTTTTGATATGGGATTGATTAAGTTGATGCTCGATAGTCTTGAAAGAAATTTCTTCTTTTAAATAATTGATCTGGTTTGATTTTTGTTCTGCAATATTGATAATTTTATTTATGGGTTCTTTTGATAAACTTAAAGGTTATGGGTTTATTTCCTTTTTTGGTGGAAATTCCTTCATCAGTGATTTCTAAAGGAAATAAGGCTCTGATGAAAGAAGTTCCTAAGATAACTTCATTCTTAAGATCTTTGACTAATAAGAACGAAGTTTCAATTTGCTATCCTTGATTTTCTATGGAGGCTTTGGATAGTTTGTATCTGATCTGGAGTTTGGATCCGTTAGCAGTGCTAAGTTTTTCAGAGGTTTTTTCGAAATATTTGGTTAGGATAAGACCTTCTAAGATACAATTTGAATCTGCTCCGATGTCGAAAAGGGCTATTGTTTCTAAGACAAAATCTTCAACAACAATCCTGATATTGATGAAGAACTTTTGAATAGTTAGACGATTTATATGGCCTAAGAAGTCAGTCCAATCAACTTCATTATATTCCAAATCACTTTTAGAGGATGGCTCTTCATGGTCAGTACCATTATGTAATTAGGAAAGAATATTTTGGTGGAGGATCTGTTGTTCCTTAATATCCCTAATTTCTCTTTTGAGATTATTAATCTCAGCTTGAATATCTTGGATAGTAATTGGTTTGGTTGAGGTTTTTTCTAGTCTTTTGAGAATTGGGTTAAGATCAAACTTATTGGTGATAACTAGATTCTTGGGTTTTTCCTCTAAAGTTTGTTTGAGTTTATTCAAATAAACTCTTTTTTATTTTGGGTCGGGAATGGCATTAATAGCTTCGAACAGAAGATCTTGTTCTTTTGTTAAGACATTAATAGTTGGTGTTTTAGAACTGTTTGATGATGAAACTTCATCATCTTGCTGGATATTCTAAATTTCTTCATCAGAATAGTCATTTGTAGAATCCTCTTCAGAAGTAGCAATTAGGAGATTGTTGATTTGTTCTTCTAATTCAAGTTCAAGGTTGAGGTTGCTAATTCTTTTCCTGAGTCTGCAATATTTGCTAATATGACCAGGTTTTTTGCAATTGTAGCAAATTATAGGTTTATTTCTCGAAGGAGGTTTGGATTCTTCTTTTGATTCTCTTTTGGATTTTCTAAACCTTCTTTATGGTTTGTAACGGGGTTTGTATTGACTATTACTAGGTTGTTCATACTTAGAAACTTTCCTAGTTTTTTTCTTGGAACACCTAGGTAACCCGAATTGTTCACAAAAGGTTCCTAAATCCTTCCTGTTTTGGTTCTTTTCCCTAGCCAATTGCCTTTGAATTTTGTCATTTTTACAAATTTCTAAGGCTGTTTTATGGACAAAAGAAATCAATTGTCCATAGCTCAGGTGGTCATAAGGGATAATGTTATCAGGTGTTAAACTCCTAATTTTATCCCTGACCTTGTCGCCTAATGACCTAGGAAGGCCGAGTAGGAATTTTTCTTTCTAGAAAGGTTGATCGCTATCTTCCCTGGTAAAAACTCTAGTGAGGAAAGTATCCTTATACCACTTAAAGTCTCCTAGGTATTTACACTTAAGGTTAGATAACAATTCAGCAGATCTATCTTTCCATAAGGATGGATCTCCTATGAAATGTTGGGCAATAGTGAAGACTAAGGTATTCACAGCATCTGGAATAGTTTCACCATTATGGAATATCTGGTCGCCATTATCATCTATTTTAATAGCTGAAAATATTCCTAGTTTTTGTTCTTTAGTGAGATAATGATCCCACCATCCTTTGAGTTGCCTTGTAAATCTTGAAACTATAACATTGGCTATGGCTTCTTTAGAAGTTTCATGGGTCGTTTGGTAAGCAGTACAAACCATGGTCATATGTTGTAACATATGTAGGATATTGTATTCGGATTTGCCATCAATATTCCATTCATAGACATTGTTGGCGTTGAAACTACTAGTGTTAAGATCTCTGTCCTCTATAGCCAAATCTAAAGCTGTAGAGGGATAAGGCTTGGTAAGACCTTTCCATTGCTTAACAAATGTAGTCATTACTGGATTGACTTGAAGAGGTTGAGAATTGCTAGAATCTGAATCCTGGTCATATCCTTGATTAGTGACTCCTATAGTTTTTGTGGCCAATCTAGTTTTGGTTCTAGAAGAGGCTTCTTCAGTGATTGAAGGAGTATCTGGGATTGTGGTTACTTTGAGAAAATTATTAATCTTGTTTAATAATTCACTATTAACAGAATCGGCTTTGGCTTTGGCCTTTTTGAAATTTTGTTTTTCCTTTTGACTAAGCTTAAATGGTTGAAACAAGGGTTTTTCTAATTGTTTATAGCTAGTTGCTTGAGTAGAGGATATACTACTAAGTTTGATAAATTCAGGTTTTTGGACGCCTAATTTATCACCTGGAACCTGAAGATATTTATTGGTATAATTAGCTTGTTCCATCAAACTTTTGATATCTTTAGAAGACAGATTTTCTTCTACATCCTTAGTTTTGAAAGGTGCCGCTAAGACAGGATTATTCTTTTCATCCCTAATCTGAGGGAGTTGGTATTGGGTTTTGGGAGGAAGTTCTGATTGGACCTTTTCTCCGTCTTTGAGATGCCAAACAACATTTGTGGAATGCTGTCCTATAAGGTCATCTCTGAAAGGATAATCTATGTTTTTCTTAATGGTATAAGCATGAAACCAATCAAGAAAAGGTATATTGAGTTTGACATGGTTCAAGAAATTATAATAAATCTCCTGAATCTCTATTCTTTTTTAACCTTGATAATTTTTCAAAAACCAAGATTTTTGAGGTTGGTTTTCCTCCGAGGCAAAACCTTTACGGAAGGCCTCCTTATCAATTTGGAACTCAGATTGTATCATAATGATCATTAAGGGAAGAATAGGTTGGAGATTGGATAGACTTTTGGTCATCCTCCTCATTGGTTTGGTAAACTAGTCTAGGAATGGTTGAATTAGTTTCTATGCCCCTAAGGTTGGTTTCTGGAATGATAATCCTAGGGAGTGAATTTTTACTAAATTGTGAGGCTACTGAAAAAGAACTTCTAGCGGAGGTATTCAGATCTAGTAGCTTCTGTTCTTGAGGAAAAAGAATTTCTCTTATCGAAAATGATTTCTACCTTACCAGCCTCAGACTGCCTAATTTCTTGGAATTTAGGGGCTTGTCTGGGTAGGGTTGGTGTTGCTCTTTCAAGTTGCCAAGCTGTAGGAAGTTCTACCTCATCCATTTTATGAGTTTGGGAACAGCAACATTGGCTTTTGTCATGTCTGTGAAAAACAAGGTAGTTTCCCTATCATTTGTTTTAAGAAGAACCCTTGAGTTACAAGTGTTCATGACTTTGTATTGGATCCTATAAAGGAGAGCTGCAGGGATAAAACCTTCTTTCATGTTTAATCCGTGCAGTCTAATGTTTAAAAACAATGAATCTAAGACGTTTCTATCTAAAAGACTCGGTTTTATTTGGAAAACAATTGAAGTAAACAGGACCATGTCCCAAACTTGTTTCTACGATTCCTATAAGGAAGTCGTGGAAGTCATTGTGCCTAATATCTCTAAGGCACATAAGGATTGAGGCATTAAGACCTTCCCAGATTAGGGGTTTAACAGCAACTTGGACACATCCTATATGGAGGTACTTGTACTTCCTAAAATATTTTGTAACAGATTGTTTAGTAAGAAGATGAAACTCTTCACCAGCTTGGGGGTCCAATGGTATGTTGTTTTTAGCAGTCTTGATAATATAATTAGAACTACGGTCATGTTTGTTTTCATCAGGAATATATAACTCATCCTGGGGTATTTTGGGAATTTCCTAATTGTCAATAGCTTGGTTGATATCTTCAAAGCAAACTTCTTCTTCGAAGATGTTGTTTTTAGGAGGAATTTCCTCCATGGTTTGATTTTGCTCAGTGAGCAGATTTTTTTCAGATGAAGAGGAGGAAGAGGATGCTTTGATAGTGAGATGACGAGAAAAGGAGCGAAGGTAATTACACATGGTGTATTAATATCTAGTATCATTACCCTCATTTGGTTCCATAAAATAATATAAATTAATATTAAATTAATCTCTGTCCAATGAATCTGGGTTTATAAAAAAAAAAAATTTAGAAAAAGAACGATCCAGATTCAGTTTTAAGATAACATCGACAAATTAGCCTTACTACCACTCACAAGTCTTACTGCTATAGTTACTTAAAAATTGAAAACATGGATCGAAATAATTATGCGAAGAACTTAACTATACAAAATGAAAGAAATATCAACATGAAAGAAATATCAGATTCATAGTAATAGATATATATATATATATATATATATATATATATATATATGTATATATATATATATATATAACACAATTTTGATAAAAGTGATAACCAGCTTATCACCCATTCAACTCTTCAAATTCTTAAAATTTTAACTTTTAAAGATTTTGAAATAAAACCAAACCAAGTCAGAAAATTTTCCTAGCCTTATGATGGAAGAGGTTAGTGAGAAGTGATGAATGTTCTTCTCCTTAGCTCCTCCTAGCCACGGATCCTCTTCAAGGAGATATTACCGAATGAAATGGAACTTAATTGATGAAGGAACTCGGATGGATGAAGGTTCAAGCCTTGGATGGAAGCATCCAAGCTCAAAGATCAATGGAAGACTCACTTCAAAGAGTAGGAAGAAGATGAACTCCCTAGGCTTTTTAGATGAATTCTCTAGAGGACTTTGAAAAGGAAATTCGGCTCTTGGCTCTCAAATTTCATATAAGGTTCAAAGTGAATACAAAAGGTGAAAGAATGGCTTAAGTATGCACGGAATTGTGACCCATAGGTGCCTAAACTAAAGCCTCACAAAATGGCGCCTAAAGTTTGAATTCAAATTTAAATTTTGAATTCAAACTTTGGTGCACATGTGTAAGTCCGAAAATTTAGGTACCAAGGTGCATTTAGGTGTGATTTGAGAGTCATTTAGGGTTAATTTGAGTGGCACATGTTCAGCCACCCATGGTGCTAAACATGTGACTCAAATGTAACTTAAATGACTTCCAAATTAAACCTAATTTAACCTAATTAGCATACTTTAGTATTCCTTGTATTTTCCTATTCTAATGACCTAATTACATTGGTCAAACAATTACAATGGAAAGGAAAAATTACAAGAATGAAAATGAGCCCAATATTGGGTACCAAAAGCCCAAAGGCCCATGAAGCCCAAAACTAGGCCCAACTAGCCTAAAACCTAAAATGCTACTCTATGTGGTCCAAAATACAAGACCAAAATATATGATACCTATACTAACATGATGTATACAAAACATATGAAAATAGCTATAACAAACTATGGCCCATGAAAAGTTCAACTTGGGCCTTCCCAGGCCCATAAGGCCCATTGGGCCCTGACTGGCCCAAACCTTCATGTCTAGCCAACTCCTCTTGGATCTTTGAGTATGTCACCTCTTGCACTCCAAAGCATGATTCCATCACCTTATGACCCAATTGGATATAATTACTGGGATTATATTAATGCTTGGACAAATGTTTTCTGGTTCCAGAATAAAAATTATAAGTATTCTTGGCTGATCTACTTCAAAAGGAATGTCCGATACTTCTACCCTCAATGGTTCGCACAATGTTGGGAATTTTTCGGACCAATCCAAAATATCCTTCCCCAAGAAATCAAGGAAGGATATAACCAATTCAAATCAAGATTTGAAGAAGGGACCAGCCCGTTCCATTCCTCTCTTCATTTCTTTTCAAAATTTTCACCAGCTTGGATTTTTGCCTGGCAACACCAGTACAAGAAGAACTCCAAGCTTCTTCCAATCCTGGGCAAAAAATCCTCTATCAAATGGTGGGATCAGTTTGATTCATCCCGAGCAAATACCTAAGGAGTGGCTTTATGGTTTCAAAAGAATCCCAAGAGCCTCAAGGCAACCGACCCAGAAACCTGCCAGTTTCTCAATCGGAAGGCCAAAATCGTAGCAGCACTTGTAGCATCAACCAGTGATGAAGCTTTGACTGCAAATCTTCACCAAATTCTTGATCTCCTACAGACGGACTCAGAATCAAGTTCGTCCAAAGGAAAAGCAAAAAAGGAAGTTTCCTCTCCTTCTTCATCCGGATCATATTTCCAGAATGAAGACAACTGCTTCGGTATTAATTTCGAGGAAGTAGATACTGAGGAAGATTGACCCAATCACTGTTCATTTTGTGAAGTGTACTGTTCACTGTAGCAAAAGCAGAAGTGTACTGTTCACTGTAGCAGAAATTTTCATTTTACTGTTGTAATAGTAAACACTGTTTATTTTTCGCTATAAATATCAATCTCTACCCATGATGTTAGGCGGATTCGAATTTGAGATAGAGCTAGAGTTAGAGTGAGAACCTCCTCCTTCTCTCTTGCCTTTGTAATTCTCTTAATCAATACAACACTTTTGTATTAATCAATTTTTCTCTTCTCTGCCCTCTCGCCCCATTCGTCGGCTCTGCCGCACTAGGGTTATAAATGTTTATTTATATGCTTTAAGTTTACTTTTGCTTTTAATTTTGTGCACTTTATTTTATTTTCACTTCCACTGCACACACTTGAATGGTAGTCTAACTACTGCCTACTTCCTTTTTCCTTTCCCGTGATCCTCCCCTAAGCTCGCTCACATATCTCTAGAGGATCACGGGAAAGGTGGAAGGAAGTAGGCAGTAGTCAGACTACCATTCAAGTGTGTGCAGTGGAAGTGAAAATAAAATAAAGTGCAAAAAATTAAAAGTGAAAGTAAACTTAAAGCATATAAATAAACAGTAATAACCCTAGTGCGGCAGAGCCGACGAGAGGGGCGAGAGGGTAGAGAAGAGAAAAATTGATTAATACAAAAGTGTTGTATTGATTAAGAGAATTACAAAGGCAAGAGAGGCGGAGGAGGTTCTCACTCTAACTCTAGCTCTATCTCAAATTCGAATCCGCCTAACATCATGGGCAGAGATTGATATTTATAGCGAAAAATAAACAGTGTTTACTATTACAACAGTAAAATGAAAATTTCTGCTACAGTGAACAGTACACTTCTGCTTTTGCTACAGTGAACAGTACACTTCACAAAATGAACAGTGATTGGGTCAATCTTCCTCAGTATCTACTTCCTCGAAATTAATACCGAAGCAGTCGTCTTCATTCGGGAAATATGATCCGGATGAAGAAGGAGAGGAAACTTCCTTTTTTGCTTTTCCTTTGGACGAACTTGATTCTGAGTCTGTCTGTAGGAGATCAAGAATTTGGTGAAGATTTGCAGTCAAAGCTTCATCACTGGTTGATGCTACAAGTGCTGCTACGATTTTGGCCTTCCGATTGAGAAACTGGCAGGTTTCTGGGTCGATTGCCTTGAGGCTCTTGGGATTCTTTTGAAACTATAAAGCCACTCCTTGGGTATTTGCTCGGGATGAATCAAACTGATCCCACCATTTGATAGAGGATTTTTTGCCCAGGATTGGAAGAAGCTTGGAGTTCTTCTTGTACTGGTGTTGCCAGGCAAAAATCCAAGCTGGTGAAAATTTTGAAAAGAAATGAAGAGAGGAATGGAACGGGCTGGTCCCTTCTTCAAATCTTGATTTGAATTGGTTATATCCTTCCTTGATTTCTTGGGGAAGGATATTTTGGATTGGTCCGAAAAATTCCCACCATTCGGCGAACCATTGAGGGAAGAAGTATCGGACATTCCTTTTGAAGTAGATCAGCCAAGAATGCTTATGATTTTTATTCTGGAACCAGAAAAAATTTGTCCAGGCATTAATATAATCCCAGTAATTATATCCAATTGGGTCAAAAGGCTGGGAAAATTTTCTGACTTGGTTTGGTTTTATTTCAAAATCTTTAAAAGAAAATTTTAAGAATTTGAAGAGTTGAATGGGTGATAAGTTGGTTATCACTTTATCAAAATTGTGTTTTATTGAAACAGATTTTGAATCCACCAAGATAAATTCATAAAATTTCCTTGTCTTATTAGGACTAAGGGGTTTGAAAAGAAAAGTTGGTGGAAAGACTTTTTCGCAAATTTTGTTTGGATTTGGATCCCAGAATTCGGGCTCCATTTGGATTGTTGGATAGAATCTTCCTTCTTTTTGTTGATAGGAAGAAGGCTATTTTTGGGGGATTGGTTGAGGCTGCTCAACCAATTCTTTTGGTTGTAGGGTTATTTTGGAGTTGGTTATTTCTGAAATAATGGATTTCAAGCTTTGTCCCCAGAAGAGGTTATCAGGTTCTTCTGAAAATATTTGTTTCCATGATTTGGAAGGAAGGTTGGTAAGCCCAACATTCTGAAGGGCATGAAGAGTTGGTAGTGCCATCGCATAGTCAGATGGCTTGGTTACAAGGCTGGCTTGCTGAGTAGATGACCCAGCTTGGGTAGATGACCCAGATTTGGTTATTGGATGGGTAGATGACCCAAATTTTGTTATCTTTTGGGTAGATGACCCTTTTTTAGAAGTCTCCGAGGAGGCTTTGAAAGATTGAACATCCTCAGCTGAGGATACTAATTTTCCTAAGCGAGAGGGTCTGCCCAGGGTGACTCTTTTCCCTCTTCCTCTAGAAGAGGCTGTTTTGAGCCGTAATTTCGGCATCATCTCATTATCTTTGTCCCTGAAGAAATTCACAGGTAAGATATTCAGGTAAAGTGTTTGAGGTGTCTTTGATATATTCAATTTCAAAATCAAATACACTTAAGATAGCTTGCCATCTGGTGAAAATTTGTTTTGATGCTAAATTTTTAACATCTTTTTGTAAAATTTCTTTGGCTGATTTACAATCAACCCTAACCAAAAAAATTTTATTTAATAAATCAGATTGAAATTTTGAAATGCATAGAACAATGGCTAAAACTTCCTTTTTAATGGTAGAATAATTTTGTTGTGCCCTGTTCCAATGCTTTGATGTAAAAGCAATGCAATTTTTAGTGTCATGCATTGATGGAACTAGGTGAGGAGATTGATGATTCCTTCACTTGCTCCATGCTTAGGACCGTGAATGCTATTGAGGTTAAGACTCCAATGACTCTTTGAAGCTCCTTGAAGTGTTCTTCAATGGAGAAGAAGCCTTGAAGTGGCTCGGTTACTCCTTAGCTTGAGGTAGAAGCTTAAGGAACCAAGGTAAGGTTGAAGCACCTTTGGAGAGAACTTAGGAGAGAAAGTTCTCTTCGGTTTTTGTGACTCTTGATTTAGAGAGAAAATTCAGATTTCATTTCTCAAATTGGTCAAAAGTGTTTTACAATCAAAGAATTACAAGTTTATAGGAGTAGGAAACTTAGAGAGCAAGCTAGTCTTGACCATGGTTCACTAGGAACCATGGTTGAGTCTAGATAAACCGTCCAAGGTCAAGAGGCTTGGAGAGCAAGCTTCTCACTTGGCTTGCTTGGTAAGCTAGCTAAGGAGAAGCTTGTGCTTCAAGCTTCCAAGCTTAAGAAACTCCATGAATTTCGTCCAAGTGTGAACACAAGTGTGAACACAAGTGTGAACACACTTCTAAGGTGGGTGGCTTCTTGGAATTAATTTACTCCTTTTGATTTGAAAATGGTTAATTTGGTTTAGTTAGGTTCATTCAATGGGAATGGAACCTAGCTAAATCAAATCTATGAAAAATTAGGAGTAAAATGAGTCCAATATGAAAAATTTAGCCTAGGACCACCTTTGGCTAAATTGCTAGGAGCACTCTCTAGCTTACTAAGGACACTCTCTAATTTGCTAATGCCACTCCTACTAGAAAACTAAGAAAAGAATGTATTTCTAGGTTAGGTTAAATGGAATCAAAGTGTCCAAGTAACCTACCCTAGAATCAATATACAATAGCTACTAAAAAGGGAAATACAGTGCCTTACAAATACAAAGGCAAAAATAACCTATACAAAAGAAACTATGTACAAAACATATGAAAAGGTCTTGAAGATCATCCCATTCCTCTTGGTTCTTTTATGATATCACCTCTTGGATTCCTTGGCCTTGGCCATAGTCTATCATGCATGCGTTGTTTGAGAACACCACCATAACCAATGTCAGAGGCGTCGGTTTCAACGATCTTAGGGAGACAGGGATTTGGTAAATACAAGCAAGGTAAAACCTTAACCTGGAGTTTGATTTGTTTGACAATATTAGTGTGAACATCATTCCACAGAGAGGGAGATTTCTTAAGCCTTTCATGGAGAGGTTTAGTAATGTTGCTGAGCTGAGGGAAGAAATCAGCAACATAATTTAAGCAACCTAAAAATCTTTGAAGTTGCGTTTTGTCAAGAATTTGATTGGGGAATTTATCAACAAATTCAATGACTCGACAAATAGGCCAGATAGTACCTTGAAAGATAGTATGACCAAGGAATTTAATTTTTGTCTAAAAGAGACAGATTTTGGTTTTAGAAACGAAAAGACCATTTCGTTTAATGACTTTGAAAAATATTTCAAGATGTTTGAAATGCTGATCAATGGAGTTTGAAAAGACAAGAACATCATCTATATAGACAATGCAGAAATTAGAATAAGGATTGAAAATATCATTCATTATATTTTGAAACTCTGATGGAGCGTTTTTAAGACCGAAAGGCATTACGTTCCATTCGTATTGCCCAAATAGTACAGTGAAAGCTGTCTTATAGCGATCACTGGGATTGATTTGGATCTGCCAAAATCCAGATTTCATGTCAAATTTGGAAAAGATTTTTGCCGAATGGAGTCGGGCAAGAAGGTCCTTCTTATTACAAATAGGATATCTAATCCATTGAAGGGATTGATTTAAAGGTTTATAGTTGATAACCAACCTTGGAGCACCACGCTCGATTTCAGAAGCTTTATTGACATAGAAAGTTGCGCAAGACCAAGGACTCTTGCTCTTGCTAATTAATCCTTTGGATAGGAGATCTTTGATTTCTTTTTAGCAGTGAGTGACAAGTTCATGACTCATCTGGATAGGCCGAGATTTAGTCGGGATTTGTCGATCAGTAAAGTCCTTTTCATAAGGAAGATTTACCATATGCCTTTTTCTTTCCCAAAAAAGCATTAGGAAGATCAGAACATATGATATTTTGAAAACGATCATGAAGGCTCATAATACGTTGTTTGATATTAGAATGAGAAATCTGCCTTTCAATATGTTTGAAGGAAATTTCTTCTTTGAGGAAATTGATCTGATTAAGCTTATGATCAATTTGATTGATACTCCGATGGAGAGGTTTGTTGAGGAATTTGAACATAATGGTTTTCCCTAAATACTGGGTAGAGATACCTTCACTAGAAATATTGATGGGGAAAATGGATTTAATGAATGGTGTTCCTAAGATCACTTCGTTTTTTAGATTTTTAACTAAGAGAAACGGGGTTTCAACCTGGAGGTTATCATTCTTGATGATTGCCGAAGGAAGCTTATACTGGATTTCAAGGCGTGAACCACTAGCAGTACTGAGCTTCTCGAAATTTTTATGGAAGTATTTGGTTGGAATAAGTCCTTCCAAAATACAATTGGAATCAGCTCTACTATCAAACAGAGCGATTGTTTTTAAGACAAAATCTTCAATCAAAATGGTAACATCAATATAAATTTTTTTAATGCTACACTGATTGATAAGGGCAGTGAAGAGATTATCATCATCAGCAGAGTTTTGATCAGAATCGTGCTTCTGACTGAGATTGTCATGGTTATGTTGCACCATATCATTAGAAAAGGCTTAAGTTATTTGAGATATAAAAGCCTCATGCAACTGTTGCTTCTTTTTGAGGTCACGAACCTCAGATTTAAGTGTACTGATTTCAGCCTGGAGTTCCTGTATAGTAACTAGTTTGGCTGAAGATTTTTCAAGACGTTTGAGAGTTTGGGTAAGATCAAACTTTTTGTTAACAAACCTATTATCGGAACGAGTCTGTTTAGGCTTGTGAAGGATTTGCTTGAGTTTTTCAAGATACTCATCCCTTTCATGAGGATCTTGAATAGTTTTTGAAGCATCAAGCAAAAGATTTTGCTCATCATTGTGAATGACATTGATGAGAGGAGAGTTAGAGCTTTCGTCGCTGGAAGAGGAAAGATCATCATCTACTTGAATGTCATTGGAAGACATCTGTTCTTCTTCTTCTTCGTCGCTATCAGAAGAATTTATTAAAAGATTGTTAAGTTGGTCATGGATTGTAGGATCAAGGTTGAGTTCTCTAACCTTAGAGGAGATCCTACAATATTTGGCTAAGTGACCTTGTCGGCCACATTTAAAACAAGTTCTGGTTTCCCTAGAATTGTTGGCAAGATTGGGGCCCTGAGGGGCGAGTTTAGTAGTGGCAGGCCTACTATGTTTGGTACTAGATTGCCTAGTTTTAAATCTAGAGATTTTCGTTCTAGGCTTTTGGTACTTACTCAACTGATACTGAGAGGATTTCCTGGGTTTGGTCTTAATGGGGTTCTTAGAACAAGGAAGACCAAATTGCTGGCAAAAATTTCCCAAATCTTTGCGATTTTGAGCCTTTTCTTTGGCTAATTGTTTCTAGATATTGTCATCCTGGCAGATTTTAAGGGCTACCCTTTGGACATAAGCTATAAGATTACCATAGCTTAACTGGTCGTAAGGGATGTCGCCATTAACTTTGTCTCCTAGGGATTTCGGAAGTCCAGCTAGGAACTTTTCTTTCCAGAAAGATTGATTACTATCGTCTCGGGTGTAGACTCTAGTGAGGAAGGTGTCCTTATACCACCTAAAATCTCGTAAGGTTCGACACTTAAGGTTGGATAAGAGTTCTCCAGATCAGTCTTTCCAGATACTAGGATCTCCTATGAAATGTTTGACAATAGCCATAATGAGGGTATTAACAGCATCATGGATGGATTCACCTTTAACAGTAATGATGTTGCCCTCGGCATCAATTTTGACTGTAGTAAGGATTTCTTGTTTCTCTGCCTCAAAAAAATAATTGTCCCACCAGCCTTTGAGTTGTCCAGAAAATCTAGATGTCAGGATTTCCACAATAGCTTCATCAGCACTATCCAAAGTAGTTTGATATGCCGTAGAAACCATAGTCATGTGTTGGAGAGTATCAAGAATATTATACTCAGTTAAACCATCTATGTTCCATTCATAGATGTTAGTGGCACTGAATGACCAAAAACTTTGATCATTCTTTTCTTCGAGCAAGAGATCAGGGGAAATTGCTCGATGGTAGTAGAGTTTGGAAGGTTGCTTCCAGTTGAGAGCCTTGTTGATAACAGGATTAACCTGAAGAGCAGACTTACTGCTATATCATCCGAATCAGAACCTAGGGAAGAAGTTCCTAAATTGTTAATCCTGAGAGATTGGTCTTTCTGGGAAACACTCCTAGTGGTTGGTCCTGTCTTAACTGATCCTACTTGAGAAGTGTTAGGAGTCTCAGGGATGATAATAGAGTTATCCTTATTGGAGTCTTCTAAAGACCTCGTCCAATTTTGGTGGATGGCTCTAAACTTGCTTCTAGTCTGGTTAGTCAAACTAAAAGGTTTGAACAAAGGTTTGGTAATCGATTGGGCCTCATTATCCTTAATACCAGAGGGTGAAACTTTTCCTACAAGGTTTTCTCCTTAAACTTGGAGGAACTTGTTGGTATAATTGTTTTGTTCCATAAGAGCTTTAATGTCTTGGGCACCTATGGTTTCGTCAGATTTATACTTAAAGGGAAAAGCCAGATACTTTTCCTCTAAGTTGGGGATGAAATAACTGCTACACGGGGGAAGGTCGGACTTGACTAATCTACCATCCTTTCGGTGCCAAATAGTAAGGGTATTAACAGAAAGGTCTTCTGTGATAGTGATTGTCCAAGGAGGATCAATCTTATTCCTAAGAAGGTTGACATTAAACCAATCAAAGAAACAGACATGGGTTTGGACGTTGTCAAGGAAAGTATAGAATGAATCTATGATTTTTGTCCTGGGGTCACCCTTAAAGTTGCTAAGAAACCATTTCCTCTGAGATGTCCAGTCATTAGAGTAGAATTCCTTATGAAGGGTAGGCTTGTCTATGGTGTAACTATTCATAGTTGACCATACTGTATTTCGGATTGGGTAGGAGAATGGATCTCGGTTGAGGCTTCTTCCTCAGTCCTATTATAAATGGTTCTAGGAATGAAAGATGAATTGTCTAAGCCTTGGAGGTTAAACGTTGAATGGGCTGTAGAAAAGAATTTCCTAGCAGACCTAAAATTGTCAGATCTAATAGAATTGGATCTAAAAGATCTGGAGGAGCTGAAAGAATTACGCCTATTAAAAGTGATAGTAGCTTCTCCAGCGGGGTGTTGATTGATTTCCTGTATCTCAGGAGTTGGTCGAGGAGCAGGAGTAACCGCCTTGGTTACGGTTCAAATTTCGGGGAGAGTAACATCTTCCCAGTTGGTGGAAACAGGGACAACAACATTAGCTTTGCTAAAGTCCGTAAGGAAAAGGGTTGTCGTACCTACTTCTGGAGGTTTGTAAACTTTTGAGCTGATAGATTATTGATAAGTGCCAAAGGAATAGATCCAGGTTTCATATGGAGACCCCTGGTTTGGATTTGAAGATAGAGAGCATCAAGGATATTGCAATCTTTGAGGCTGATGGTACGACTGGGGAAACAGTTGAAAAAGATTGGACCCTTAGCTAAGGAAGTTTCAACAGTTCCTATGAGGGATTGATTGAACCTAAGGTGTCTAAGATCACGGAGACAACAGAGAATTGAGCTGTCTAGGCCTTCGATGCCTAAAGGTTTTATGGCTACTTGAATACAACCTATATGAAGGTAGTTGTATTTTTTGGCCTGTTCTTTAAGAGATTGTTCATCAAGCAGATGGAATTGTTCTTCCTCATTAGAGAGGGGAATTTGTTTTTCAGTGGTTTTAACAATATAATCAGCCTGTTTAAACCATCTACCGTCAAGTTTATAGATCTCATTAGCAGAGAGTTTTGGGAGTTTCTAGTCATCAAGTTCCTGATTGTGGTTTTCAAAACAAAATTCTTCATCAAAAATGCTTGAAGATTGGGGTTTTGATTGTTGCTCACAGAGCGATGAAGATCCAGGGTTGGACGATTTGCAGGTGAACTTGGAAACAAGAGAATTAAACATAATTGGAAGGGAGAGATGATGTAAACAAATAATAACAATATTCCTCATAATATCATTGCCGTCATCTGGTTTAGTAAAGAAGTTATAACAGGATCTAAGCCATTTTTAACACAAAATCATCATATAAGGTTATTCCCGAGTTAAAGATTATAAACTGATTTTACCCAAGAAAACTCTTTTTTTTAAATACAAACATCAGGTAATTATTTATGGTGATCTACGGTCAGCGTATAGACTCCTGGACTTACTGCCTATATATATATGTATATATATAGAATTAAAGCAATCAATTCTATTCCTAACCTGGAAGAAAAAAGAAATTTTTTGAATAAACTCAAACAAACTTTAGAAAAGCAACCTAGGAATTCTGTTGTAACCAATAAGTACGACTTAAATCCTATCCTCAAGAAGTTAGAGAAAACTTCTACCAAACCAGCTACTATCCAAGATCTCTAAGTTGAGATTAACAATCTTAAAAGGGAAATTAGAACCATTAAGGATCAACAAGTCCTTCATCAAAGTATTCTTTCCCAACTACAAGATGATTCTGACCAAGAAAAACCTCTTTCAGAACCAAATTTAGAGCATAATGAAGTTGATTGGAATGATTTCTTAGGTCTTATAAACCGATTAACCATTCAAAAGTTCTTCATCAATATCAAGATTATTGTTGAAGATTTTGTCTTAGAAACCATAGCTCTTTTTGATACAGGAGCAGACTCCAATTGTATCTTAGAAGGGCTCATACCAACCAAATATTTCGAAAAAACATCTGAAAAGCTTAGCACTGCTAATGGATCTAAACTACATATTAGATACAAGCTTTCAAAAGCCATCATAGAGAACCAAGGCCAACAAATTGAAACCTCTTTTTTACTGGTCAAAGACCTTAGAAATGAAGTTATTCTGGGAACTCCTTTCATTAGGGCTTTATTTCCCTTAGAAATTACTGATGAAGGAATAACTTCTTACAAAGGTGATAAATCTATTATCTTTAGATTTATTAAGAAACCCATTAGTAAAACTATCAACCTGGTAGAACAAAAATCCAACCAGATCAATTATCTGAAGGAAGAAATTTCCTTTAAGACTATTGAGAAACAACTTGAGCAAAATCATATCTAAAACAAGATCAAAGATCTTTTTCTTATAATCCAAAACTCTGTTTGTTCTGACCTTCCTCATGCTTTTTGGGATAGAAAGCAACATGTTGTTAGTCTTCCTTATGAAAAAGATTTCAAAGAAAGTCATATCCCAACCAAAGCCAGACCCATTCAAATGAATGAGAAATTACTCCAATATTGTCAATAGGAAATCAAGGATCTTTTAAACAAAAATCTCATCAGACCTAGTAAAAGCCCTTGGTCCTGTGCAGCTTTTTATGTCAATAAACAAGCTAAACTTGAACGACGAACCCCTAGACTAGTCATAAACTACAAGCCTCTCAACCAGGCACTTCAATGGATTAGGTATCCTATTCCAATCAAAAAAAATCTTCTCAATCGTCTTCATTCTGCCAAAATCTTTTCAAAATTTGATATGAAATCTGGATATTGGCAGATTCAGATACAAGAAAAAGAAAGGTACAAGACCGCATTCACAGTTCCCTTTGGACAGTATGAATGGAATGTTATTCCATTCGAATTAAAAAATGCTCCTTCAGAATTTCAAAAGATTATGAATGACATTTTTAATCCTTATACAAGTTTTGCCATCGTCTATATTGATGATGTCTTAATTTTTTCCCAATCTATTGATCAACATTTCAAACATGTAAACATCTTTGTCCGAACTATTAGGCAAAATGGCTTGGCAATCTCAAGCTCAAAAATTAGCCTTTTCCAAACAAAGATCCGGTTTTTGGGTCACATTATCCATCAGGGGAAAATTACTCCTATCAGTAGATCCATAGAATTTGCTGATAAATTCCCTGACAAAATCACTGATAAAACTCAACTCCAAAGATTTTTAGGATGTTTAAATTATGTGGGAGACTTCATTCCCAATTTAAACAATATTATCAAACCTCTGCATGATCTATTAAAGAAAAATCCTCCTTCTTGGAGTAAAGATCATACTACTTCAGTTAAACATGTCAAACAATTGGTTAAAAACCTTCCTTGTCTTTCCTTACCTATTCCTCAAGCCTTCAAGGTCGTAGAAACAGATGCTTCTGATCTTGGTTATGGAGGAATTCTTAAACAAAAACTAGGAGAAGTAGAACATATAGTTGCCTATACCTCCAAACATTGGAATCCTGCACAGCAGAATTATTCAACTGTTAAAAAAGAAGTTTTAGCAATTGTTTTGTGTGTTTCAAAATTTCAATATGATCTCTTAAATAAAAAAATTTTAATTAGGGTTGATTGCAAATTAGCCAAAGAAATTTTACAAAAGGATGCAAAAACCTTGCATCAAAGCAAATTTTTGCTAGATGGCAAGCAATTTTAAGTGTTTTTGATTTTGACATTGAATATCTCAAAGGCACTTCTAACTCTCTACCTGACTATTTAACTCGTGAATATTTACAGAATACAACAAATGCCTAAAAAGGCAATTTTGGCCTCGGCCAGAGGTCAAGGTAGAGGAAAACAGTCGGCCTCTTCCAGGACGGAACAACCTATGGAACCATCCTCTCCGGTTCTCAAACTTTTAGAGTCACTGACTCAACCAAATCAAGTTGCAGAGTCATCTACTCAGCACACCAATCAACCTCAAAAACAAACCAAGCTAGATTATGCTATACCAATTTCAATCTCAACCCTCATGAATCTTCAAAACCAAAGTCTTACCTCAATTCCAAACAAGACTTGGGCTGACATCATGCCAGAAGAAGAAGATGAAAAAGAATCAAAGGCTTTGGATCTCCTTATTGGAAAAATACCAGAAAAATAGATCCAATCCACCTCTCAAAGTCAAATTGCAACCCAATCCAAATCGCAAAAAACCCAATCACATTACATTCCCAAGAATAAATTTTGGGTGATTACTCAAATGGAATCTGAATTTTGGGATAAAAACCCAAATAAAATTCCACAAAAGATTTTTCCTGAGGGCTTTCATTTTAAACATCTAGCCCTTAACAAAACACGAAAGTTTTATGAGTTTATCCTGGTTGATACAGATTCTGTAGCAATCAAGCATTATAAGGATCCCAAAGATCCTTCTAATGTAACTCATACAACCTTCCAAATTTTAAAGGTTTTAACCCCAAGCCAGTTTGGCCAAAACCCGAGTACTACTTGGAAATTTTCAATGCTTTTTGACCCTATTGGGTATAATTACTGGGATTATATTGATGCCTGGAATAAAATATTCTGGTATGAAAATAAGACCAACCGTCATTCGTGTATATTTCAAACGAAATGTCCAATATAAGTTCCCCAGTTGGTTTCTCCAATGGTGGGACTTCTTTGGTCCAATTGAAGAAATCCTCCCAACCCCAGCAGACGAAGGATTTAAGATCTTTAAATCCATGTATGACAATCAAAATACATGGATCCTAGCAGATCTTCAATTATTTTCAAGCTTTTCACTATCATGGATACATTCATGGCAATACAAGTTTGGAAAAGCACAACATCCATTGCAACCTCCTCCATTGTAAAAAAACTCTTATGTCAAATGGTGGACTAAATTTGATGCAAGTAGGGAAAACCCACAAGAAGTAAAAAATTGGTTTGCCTCCAACACAAAGTTGCTAAAACCAGCTGACCCAGAAACATCATTGTTCCTCAATCTGAAAGTAAAAATTACAGCGTCACTGGTTGCTGCAGAAACAAAAGAAAGTTTTTCCAAAAATCTTGAAGAAATTTTAGCTCTACTCAAGAATGAAGGCGAAACTTCAAAATCCTCTTTACCTAGTTCATCAGAGTCTACAACTTCTCTAGATGAATTCTATCAAAATGAAGATGACTGCTTTGGTATAAACCTAGTAGAAATCTGACAATCTTCAATTTGTTTAAAGTATTAATCATGATATATTTATTTAATGGTGGACATATTCACATTACATATTGTGAAAACCCTGCACCGCATATCATCGTGGCTATTTACCGATATCATTTCAACCCGGCATTGTATGTAGATATCTACCTGGTCTAAAGTGATCAACAGTTCCAGTCAAGATACCGGCACTGTAGCAAATCATGGCCTGAATGAACAGTTCCAGTCAAGATACCGGCACTGTAGTTAATAGTTCAAGTCAAGTTACTTGTACTGTTGAAACAGTAAATTTTTAGTCTTTAAAAGGAGGCCTCGTCCATGTTGTGAGGTACCCTTTCATTTTGATAACATCTTAGAGAGAGAGTTCAGATAGAGAAGCTCTGAGATATTTCATTGTAAGCTTTTCTGTTTATAAAATCTTTCTTTCTTCATTTGATTTCTTTACTTTCTTGCATCATTTAAGGAGTTTGTGAAAACCTGGGATTTGTAAGTCTGATTTGTCAGGTGTGCCCTCGATACCCAGTATTGTGCAGGAATAGAATTGATTACTTCAAACAAAAGATCTTGTTCTTTTGTTAAAACATTTATGGTTGGGGCATCACTACTATCAGATGATGAAACTTCATCATCCTGCTGAATATTATGAATATCTTCATCAGAATAGTCATCCGTGGATTCTTCTTCAGAAGTTGCAACTAGAAGACTGCTAATTTGTTCTTCTAATTCTGGTTCTAAATTGAGATTGCTAATTCTTCTTTTGAGTCTACAGTATTTACTGATATGACCAGGTTTTTTGCAATTGTAACAGACTATGGATTTCTTCTTCCCTGGTGGGGGTTTTGATTATGTTTTAGGTTCCCTAGTGGATGCTTGATTTCTTCTTTTAGGATTCCTAAACCGTCGTTGTTGTTTGTAGTGGGTAGGTTGCACATGCCTAACAAATTTTTTGGGTTTTTGTTTAAAGCACCCTGGTAAACCAAACTGTTCACAAAAAGTGCCTAATTCTTTCCTATTTTGGGTTCTTTCTTTTGCTAGTTGCCTCTGAAGCTTATCATTTTGACAAATTTCCAAGGCTATTTTTTGTACAAAAGAAATTAATTGGCCATAACTCAGATGGTCATAGGGAATAATGTTATCAGGTGTTAAAGACCTAATCTTATCCCTAACCTTGTCTCTTAAAGATCTTGGAAGACCGGCTAAAAATTTATCTTTCTAGAATGGTTGTTGACTATCTTCTCTGGTAAAAACCCTAGTGACGAATGTATCCTTATACCACTTGAAATCTCCTAGGGTTTTACACTTGAGATTGGACAATAGTTCAGCAGATCTATCTTTCCATAAAGATGGATCTCCTATAAAATGTTGGGCTATGGTAAAAATTAAGATATTGACAGCATCTGGAATGATCTCACCATTATTGAAGATTGGTTCACCATTGTCATCAATTTTAATAGCTGAAAAGATCCCTAATTTTTGTGCTTCAGTGAGATAATGATCCCACCAACCTTTAAGTTGCCTTATAAATCCTGATACTATAATGTTTGCTATAGCTTCCTCAGAATTCTCATGGGTTGTTTGATAGGCAGTACAAACCATGGTCATATGTTGTAACACATGCATGATATTGTATTCAGATTTACCATCAATATTCCATTCATAAACATTGTTGGCATTAAAACTACTATTATTGAGGTCCTTATCTTCTATGGCCAAATCTAAGGTTGTAGAGGGATAAGGTTTTGTTAGACCTTTCCATTGGTTTCTAGAGGTGGTCATAATAGGATTAATCTGAATGGATTGAGGGTTACTAGAATCAGAATCATGATCTGATCCTTGGTTTAAAACACCTATAGTTCTTGCTGGCATCCTTATTTTAGGTCTAGAAGAGGCTTCTTCAGTACCTTGGGGAGACTCAGGAATGGTAGTTGCTTTAAGTAAATTATTAATTTTACTTAATAATTCACTAGCATCAGAATCCATATTAGCTTTTGCCTTGGCTTTGTGCAAATTTTGTTTAGCCTTTTGACTAAGCTTAAAAGGCTGAAATAGAGGTTTTTCTAAATGTTGTGAACTTGGGGCTTGGTTAGCCAGTGATTGGCTTGATTCAGATTTATGGGCAGCTAATTTGTCACCTAAAACCTGAAGATACTTGTTTGTATAGTTAACTTGCTCCATAAGACTTTTAATGTCTTTAGGAGTCAAATTTTCATCCACATCCTTGGTTTTGAATGGTGCAGCAAGCACAGGGTTATTTTTGTCATCCCTAATTTGAGGAAGTTGATATTGGGTTTCGGGAGGAAGTTCAGATTGGACCTTTTCTCCGTCTTTGAGATGCCAAACAACATTTGTGGAATACTATCCAATAAGGTCATCTCTAAAAGGATAATCTATATTTTTCTTAATGGTATAAGCATGAAACCAATCAAGAAATGGTATATTAAGTTTGACATGGTTCAAGAAATTATAATAAATTTCCTGAATCTGTATTCTTTTTGAACCTTGGTAATTTTTCAAAAACCAAGATCTTTGGGGTTGATTTTCCTCCGAGGAAAAATCTTTACGGAGGGCCTCCTTATCAATTTGGAATTCAGATTGTATCATAATGATCATTGAGGGAAGAATAGGTTGGAGATTGGATAGACTTTTGGTCATCCTCCTCATTGGTTTGGTAAACAGCTCTTGGAATGGTTGAATTTGTTTCTATTCCTCGAAGATTTGTATTAGGAATAATTATTCAAGGAATAGTCTTTGTACTAGATTGTGATGATACAGAAAAGGATCTTCTAGCAGAAGTGTATTCTGATCTAGTAGCTTCTTTTCTTGAGGAGAAAGAATTTCTCCTATCGAAAATAATCTCTACCTTGCCAGCCTCAGACTGCCTAATTTCTTGGAATTCAGGGGCTTGTCTAGGTAGGGTTGGTGTGGCTCTTTCAAGTTGCCAAGCTGTAGGAAGTTCTACTTCATCCCATTTTATGAGTTTGGGAACAGCAACATTGGCTTTTGTCATGTCTGTGACAAACAAGGTGGTTTCCCTATCGTTTTTTTTAAGAAGAACCCTTGAATTACAAGTGTTCATGACTTTGTATTGGATCTTATAAAGGAGGGCTGCAGGGATAGAACCTTCTTTCATGTTTAACCCATGCAGTCTAATGTTTAAAAACAATGAGTCTAAGACATTTCTATCTAAAAGACTCACAGTTTTATTTGGAAAATAATTGAAATAAACAGGACCATGTCCTAAACTTGTTTCGATGATTCCTATAAGGGAGTCATGGAAATCATTGTGCCTTGTATCTATAAGACACATAAGAATTGAAGCATTAAGACCTTCCATGGTTAAGGGCTTAACAGCAACTTGGACACACCCTATATGGAGGTACTTGTACTTCCTAGAATGTTCTGTAATAGATTGTTTGGTAAGAAGATGGAACTCCTCACTAGCTTGGCGGTCTAATGGTATATTATTTTCAGCAGTCTTGATAATGTAATTAGAACTGCGAACATGTTTTTCGTCAGGAATATATAACTCATCCTGGGGTATTTTGGGAATTTCCTCCATGGTTTGATTTTGCTCAGTGAGCATATTTTTTGAAGGAGAAGAGGAGGAAGAGGATGCCTTGACAGTAAGACAACGAGAAAGGGAGCGGAGGAAATTACTCATGGTGTACTAGTATCTAGTATCATTACCCTCATTTGGTTCCATAAGATCCCATAAATTAATATTAAATTAATACCTGTCCAATGAATCTGGGTTTAAAAAACTCTTCTTTTTTTTATAAATTAATTACAAAAAGGAATCCTTATGAACTAGCTTTAGAACTTGAAGACAACATCGTCAAATTAGTCTTACGGTCACTCACGGGTCTTATTGCTACAGTTGTTTCAAAATATTAAAGCATAGATTCATAGTTTTCTAGAAAAATTACTGTACAACTAAAAAGATCATTCTAAAAATGTAAATGAACGAGGTATACTAGATGCATAGTAACAGATATTAACTTAATATTAATAAATATTATCCTATTTCCCCATCAGGCTCTGATACCAGATGTCCCGAAGATGGATCAATGAGGGTTAAGGGGAAAGAAGAAATATGCAACAATGAACCAGATTTCCACGGCGGTAGTCCGCACAATACTGGGTATCAAGGGCACACCTGACGAATCAGGCTTACAAATCCCAGGTTTTCACAAACTCCTTAAATGATGCAAGAAAGTAAAGAAATCAAATGAAGAAAGAGATTTTATAAACAGAAAAGCTTACAAAGAAATATCTCAGAGCTTCTCTAACTGAACTCTCTCTCTAAGATGTGCTCCAAATGAAAGGGTACCTCACAACATGGACGAGGCCTCCTTTTAAAGACTAAAAATTTACTGTTTCAACAGTACAAGTAACTTGACTTGAACTATTAACTACAGTGCCGGTATCTTGACTGGAACTGTTCATTCAGGCCATGATTTGCTACAGTGTGGTATCTTGACTGGAACTGTTGATCACTTCAGACCGGGTAGATATCTACATACAATGCCGGGTTGAAATGATATCGGTAAATAGCCACAATGATATGCGGTGCAGGGTTTTCACAATATGTAATGTGAATATGTCCACCATTAAATAAATATATCATGATTAATACTTTAAACAAATTGAAGATTGTCAGATTTATGCTAGGTTTATACCAAAGCAGTCATCTTCATTTTGATAGAATTCATCTAGAGAAGTTGTAGACTCTGATGAACTGGGTAAAGAGGATTTTGAAGTTTCGCCTTCATTCTTGAGTAGAGCTAAAATTTCTTCAAGATTTTTGGCAAAACTTTCTTTTGTTTTTGCAGTAACCAGTGACGTTGTAATTTTTGCTTTCTGATTGAGGAACAATGATGTTTCTGGGTCAGCTGGTTTTAGCAACTTTGTGTTGGAGGCAAACCAATTTTTTACTTCTTGTGGGTTTGCCCTACTTGCATCAAATTGAGTCCACCATTTGACATAAGAGTTTCTTTGCAATGGAGGAAGTTGCAATGGATGTTGTGCTTTTCCAAACTTGTACTACCATGAATGTATCCATGATAGTGAAAAGCTTGAAAAGAATTGAAGATCTACTAGGATCCATGTATTTTGATTGTCATACATGGATTTGAAGATCTTAAATCCTTCGTCTGCTGGGGTTGGGAAGATTTCTTAATTGGACCAAAGAAGTCCCACCATTGGAGAAACCAACTGGGGAACTTATATTGGACATTTCATTTGAAATATATTAGCCACGAATGGCGGTTAGTCTTATTTTGATACCAGAATGTTTTATTTCAGGCATCAATATAATCCCAGTAATTATACCCAATAGGGTCAAAAAGCATTGAAAATTTCTGAGTAGTACTCGAGTTTTGGCCAAACTGGCTTGGGGTTAAAACCTTTAAAATTTGGAAGGTTGTATGAGTTACATTAGAAGGATCTTTGGGATCCTTATAATGCTTGATTGCTACAGAATCTGTATCAACCAGGATAAACTCATAAAACTTTCGTGTTTTGTTAAGGGCTAGAGGTTTAAAATGAAAGCCCTCAGGAAAAATCTTTTGTGGAATTTTATTTGGGTTTTTATCCCAAAATTCAGATTCTATTTGAGTAATCACCCAAAATTTATTCTTGGGAATGTAATGTGATTGGGTTTTTTGAGATCTGGATTGGGTTGCAATTTGATTTTGAGAGGTGGATTGGATCTATTTTTCTAGTGTTTTTCCAATAAGGAGATCCAAAGCCTTTGATTCTTTTTCATCTTCTTCTTTTGACATGATGAAGGTTATAATAACACCAGTATAACTTTTACTAAGTATTACACCACTTAATAACTTTATATTAAATGAGAATTTTGTAAATCCAACCGTTAAATTGAAAATTCTTTACTCTTAAATGATATGTACAAAATTTTATATTAATCCAAGATGATTTGATACTTTATTCTTATAAAACAAAATTAACGTAATATATACATTTCAAAATGAGTTAATCATCCCTACATTGCTAGTGTAAAATTTTTTACACTGACAACTAATCATATCTTTTAATAGTGACATGTCAGTTGCTTATTTAATGAAATAATAATAACATAAGCAACTTTAAAAGATATGATTGGTTGCCAGTGTAAAAAACTTTACACTGGCAGTGTAAGGATGATTAACTCTTTCAAAATATACTAAAATATGAACATTTTGATTACCTTCACGTTGTTATTCAAATTTAACAAAATTTGATATAAACATATAAAGTGATATGAACTTTTAATCTAATGGTTGAATTTACAAAATTCACATTTAATATAAAGTTAATATGCGATGTGCAATACTTAGTAAAAGTTACACCGGTATTAGTATAACCCTCCTCTCTCTCTCTCTCTCTATATATATATATAGAGAGAGAGAGAGCGAGAGAGAAAAAAATAGAGAGAGAGAGAGAGTGGAGAAATCAAATAACTTAGAAAATAACTCTTGGTAAAGTTATTCTGCTTAATAACTCATGGTGTGTGTCAAATTATATCGATCTATATGTTAAATTAAAAATTATTAAATTTTACTAATAATTAATACAGAAAAAGTTAATTAGCTTTGGAATAAATTATTTGCTAATTAACAATATAATTGAAACATAAATTATTTTAAATTATTAAACTAAAATCTTATTGACAAATTACTATATAATCATAATATTTTTGTATAACTAATATCTGGTTTTAAATTTGATGTGAAAATATTATGATATAATTAAATAAGATTTTAAGTTAGTATTATATTAATGGTTGATAATTAGAAAATAAAACAAGGATAAATATATTTTTTGAATTTTATATCTTTGATTTAAGATAAATAAATATATTAAATAAAATGTTAAAATTTAATTTAAAAGTATGTAATAAATAAATATTTATAATTTTATAAATTATATTATCATTATAAATTATAAAAATAAACAATTTAAATTATAATTTTAAATAAAAAGAAGTAGATTGTTAATTATAAAAGTAAGTATATATAAATAAAGATTAATTAAATATATTATTATTATTATTTGTAATACAATTATTATATTATTATATTTTTATAGTAATCTAACGGTTGAATTTATAAAATTCACATTTAATATAAAGTTATTAAGCGATGTGTAATATTTAATGAAAAAATGATTTTAGGCCTTGATTTTATAATCGCAAAAAATAGGTCTATAACAATAACAAAAGATTACTTGATTATTTCTAATCAAGCACAAATGTCACCGATCTTAGATGAACTTTCATCAGAGTTGCGAACTGAGCGTGGTGATACCCCTCAAAAAACTACTGAATGTCTTTGTGAAATTTCAGGAAGTTGTAAAATAAAAGAAGCCGAACAAATGATAGCTGATAACTACAAAAACTCTGAATTTTCTGAAGAAATTGATAATTCTTATGAGTTGGCTTTAATAAATCTAGATATTGATTGTTATAACTGCATTAGAATTAATAAGGTTATAACATTTGATAACATACAACAAATCATTGACAGGTTAAACAAATCCAGTATAATAGGAGAAGATCCTACAAAGTATTGGGAAAAAGACCCTGTTATTTGCAATCTTGATATAATAAACCCTGATCTTATCATCAAAACAAAAGATATTCCTTACGGGAATTTCGAACAAGATGAATGTAGGTCTCATATAAAAGCCTTATTAGATCTGAAAGTTATTGTACCCAGTACAAGCCCTCATAGGAGTCCAGCTTTTATAGTAAACAAACACTCCGAACAAAAAAGAGGTAAGACTAGAATGGTATACAACTATAAACGTCTAAATGATAATACTCATATAGATGGTTATACTATACCCTCAAAAGAAGTCTTGATAAATAGAATTCAGAAAGAAAAATGGTTTTCTAAGTTCGACTTGAAATCAGGATTTCATCAAGTTAAGATGCATCCTGACTCTATAAAATGGACTGCATTTTCTTGTTCTGAGGGACTTTTCGAATGGAAAGTCATGCCTTTCGGACTAAAAAATGCACCACAAATTTTCCAAAGAAAAATGGATAATATTTTTGGAGAATATAAAAATTTTACTTGTACATATATAGATGATGTACTAGTATTTTCCAAAACAAAAGAAGAACATTTTCTTCACTTGAAACAAGTATTACACCTTTTTGAAAAATTTGGTTTAATTATTTCAAAATCTAAAATGGAAATATGTAAGACTCATATCTCCTTTTTAGGAACGGAAATTGGGAATGGTAAAATAAAACTCCAACCCCACATCTCACAAAAAATTCTTGCTTTTCCCGATAAAATGGAAGATGCGAAAACTCTCCGAGCATTTTTGGGATTACTTAACTATGCAAGAAATTTTATAAAAGATCTAGGAAAATTTACTGCCCCTTTATATAATAAAACAAGTTTAACCGGACAAAGGAATTTTAATTATGAAGATATAAAGTTGGTTAAGCGGATAAAAGAAATGGTAAAAACCCTCCCTTCTTTATCCTTACCTCTCGATTCAGACTACCTAGTAGTTGAATGTGATGGTTGCGAAATGGGATGGGGTGGTATTCTCAAAAAAGAAAAAGAACAAATTTGAAAATATTTCTGAAGAACAAATATGTAGATATGCTTCTGGGAAATATCATACAAAACCACAAATATATTCTACCTCAACAGATTACGAGGTGAATGCTGTCATCAATAGTTTAAAATCTTTTGAACTATTTTTGATAAATAAAAAAGAAATTACCATTAGAACTGACTGTGAAGCAATTGTGGCTTATGGTAATTCACAAATAAATTTTGATAAAAAACCTCATAAAAGATGGCTTTTATTCCAAGAGTTTATCTATCATAATGGGGTAAAAATAAATTTTGAACACATCAAAGGAATAAAAAACATTGTTGCTGACATTCTTTCCCGTTTTGCAGGAATGGTAGACAATGAAACCATCTAAGGTTTCATACCCTGGCGTGCGACAAAAAATGAAGTTTGGTAACCAAGAGTTGCCAATACTAACAAATGAATTTCTCTACCCTGGTAGGGAAAATACAAATGAAAAATTCAATTGTATAATTGATAACATTTGGAATATCCCCAGATGTACTGAAACAAATGAACAACTAATTTGTTCAATTAAAAAAGGCATCATTTGTGCCCTGTATAAATTTTGTATAACAGACAACCAAGGAGTTCCACTCCTAAACAAAGCCTCTCCGTCAGGAAAAGGATATACATTTTTTGTCTTGTTATCTGGCCCCTACAAGGGTGACTATACAAATTTTACCGACTTGTGCACTGCCAAGGAAGGTTTACAAAATCCTCATTACAAAGGCTTTTACTCTCGCGAAGAGGCAGAAAAGGCTTTGGAACTAGACACCACTGATTTGACAAAAATAAAAAAGGCTCTGAATCCAGAACCTGAAATAAATGTCATTCATACAAGTTTGCGAAAACCTCAGCTAAATTCGTTTAAGGAGGCTGTGAGACAAAACCCGAATTCTCCTCAGGAATTGAACCTGAAGAAGTTTTTGGTTTTACAAAAAAAATTTAAAAGCACACAGAGATCCTCACTCTGTTACAAGTTTATATGTAGCCGTTAAGAGTTACTTCAACCAAAGGTTCGCCTGTATAGAAGAATCTCCCATATGCAAGGAAATCAAAAATGGAAGATGTCCTTGTAAAATCAAGTTTTTGTTCAGAAAGGCAAAACTTGATCTAGAAAACTTCAGGCCCGTCATCTTCGAAGACTTGCCTATAAACATTAAAACATTACTGGACTATGGATGTTTGGATTCTGTTCTCATCCATCCCACCGAAAAGTTCGATGGTTTCGACCCTTCAATCAACGAAGCCATTAACTCAATACAAGAAATCTTCATGTGCCACTTTACTGTGAAGATTGTTACTTGTCCAAGTAATTTTTCAACAAATCAGTATCCAACTCATGTAATGAAGCTGCTTACTGAAGGACACAAAGAATATCCAGGAGTTTTATACCATGATGGGTATGAATCGTTGGATGTTCAAGGCAATTCTCATTATCAGTATTGCTTATACAGAGCTCAAATAATGGGATACAATTGGTTCTTCTCAACCACTAATGAAGAAGAATTCAACCTGATTAAAGAGTCTCACAACACAAAGTTGTTCCTCCCTGGAGAAAACGGAAAGTTCTTTATCCCTTTCCCAATAGAAAACAACAACAAACTTGTGCAATTTTTCCAAAGGGAAAAAAGACACAAAGAAATCTATGAAGATGGTGGATGTTTTGGGCAACAAACAGCCACGGACACACAGTCTATGGCCGGATCTTCTGAAATGCAAGATGTCGGAGAAGACGAAGAAATTCTAGTCTCTAAATGAGAACTACGATAAAGTTGGACAGAAAAACATTGGAATACAGCTGTCCCAGCAAAGAACAAAACCTTATCTTCAGAGAATCTACTTTAGATAAGGTCTATCTGTAATTTATGCTTTCTGTCTATTCAAATACCCTGTGACACAGTAAATGTATGGAAAACCAGACCATACTTGACTGAAGGGATACTTGAGTCTTTTTTCTTCTTTTGTCTTTTAGTAAAATGTTTTGTCTATATAAGGACTCTCTCCATCAGAGAAAAACAGAGACGACTAAGAAAACCCAAGAGAAAACCTCTGATAAGTGTGTAGAGAGAATGTGCAAGTTTTCATCAATAAAGCTTTGTAAGTATTTGTCTTTAAGATGGTAGGCTAAAACCATCATTGGTAGTTCTTAGAATGCCTTAGTTATTTTTTTTAACATATGCGAATATGATTTAGAACTCTGAACTCTTTTGTGAAAACCTAGGATTTGTAAGCCTGAGAAATAAGGTGTGCCCTTGATATCTGTTTGAAAGAATAAGAACATTTTTCTTTAAGGAATTTGTCTGGAGGGTAAGCTGAGGCCATTGTAAGACCCTTGGTGTGGGCTGTTGGTAAGTCCTCAAATTCTAGGATAGATTCTCTAAATCCTAGACAACTATACAATCTAAATTGGCTCAGTTCAGACAGAACTAGTCTTTATAGATACCGTCGTTTAGATGACTTTCATTTACCCGACGACCAACATGAGATTATTAGATTAATCTTTGAACCAGTTGGTAGACAGCTTCTAAGTACCCAGAGGAGATATGTTCACTTAGGACTTATCACTATAGGGATTAGAACCCTAACCAGATCCTTTGTAGGAGCCAAAGCTTTCCTTGTCCTTTTTGACTGAAGGTTTAGGGATAACAATTCCCAGGCCATAATAGGGATAGTTGAAGTTGACCTCAACCAACCTTTTTCCCTTATATACATAGCTCCTAACTTTACAATGAATCTTGCAGATTTTATTCAAAATATAAATCTGGAAGTACAAACAAGAGGTTTTGGAGAAAATTTTGAAGGAAATAATCTCCACTTAGATATAACCTTTATAGGAAGAATAAGCGATCATATATCTCCCAGATATAAGATCAATACAAATCCATTAATTACCTCTCTAGGATCAAATGGAATACAATTTCTTCCACCACAAATATTTGAATCTAGAAGAAACCAAGGAATTGAATGGAAAACCCATCTTAATTCCGGATCCACTAGAACTATTATTACAGCACCACAAACAGCCATCATGACAAACCGAAGAAACAGCCTTTCTATTAGGTTTGTAGATTATGATGACATAGTTGAACATAATCCCGAAGAAGAAGAAGAACCCCCTAGAAATTCTTTCATGAATTTATGGACAGGATATTCTTATATTCCGGATTACACCCAAAACAAAGAAGAGAGTTCCTTAGGGAAAAGCCGACTCTCAGAAAAACTGCTCCTTGTAGTAGAAAAATGGGAAAAACAAAAGGAAGTTGTTTCCCAAAGGTATAAAAATGAAATCTCTGATTCTGAAGATGAGGAAGATGATTTTATTTTTAGACAAAGACTTTTCTCACAACTTAGTGAAGAATGTGAAGAAGAACAAATTATCCTCAAAGAAATCGAGGAAGATTCTGATATAGAGAACTGGTTGGAAAATGATAAAAATTTCAAAAATAAATTAGTTTTTGAAAAAGAAGAAACTAATTCTGTAGTTTCTGAACCAGTTTCCGAAATCCAATCTTACAAAGGTTTAATGGGAGATAGTTACAATGGTAGTAGTGTTACAAACCAAATCCACCATTTTGACTACAGTACCAAAGACTACAATCTAGGATTTATCCCTAGAGAACAAATAGTTACTCCTACAGATTTCTCCATAGGAGATAACATAAAATCAAAAGGGAAAAGATTGCCTATAGAACCCAATTTTATTATGCCATCTCTTCTCTTAAACATAGGAAGTGTTGACCCCCGACTCTTACCTAATTACATAGAACAGTGGACTTCAGCTGTTATAAGAGATTATAGGATTCATCATGAAAATCATGTTTCCAATAGTCAAGATATGATTGCCCGAGTAGAAACTTATCTTGGAGATATAGCTAAAGCTTGTTGGGAATCATTCAAACAAACTTTTCCTGACCAGTTCAAACCAATTTGATCGACCCAGGACCAAACATTTACAATTTTTGTAGTGTTATACAAAGAATCTTTACAGCCCAGTCTGTAAACGATGGTAACACAATTAGACAAAGAATTTATCTAGGAAGTCTCGAAAGACTTTCCATAAGTTACTTTGGAAAAATAAAAGAATTTACCCAAGATTATCTAATGTATGCTTCCATAGCTGGAGGTTTTACAAATAAAAATTTAGGAGAAAAACTATTCCTAAAACTTCCTGGTAAATTAGGTCAAAAAATTAGAGATAGCTGGAAAGATGATCAGGTAGATCCTGTCATGAATAACCTAGCTGTCAGGATACAACACATCATGAAAGTGATGGAAGATACCTGCACAAATATTGCCATTAACAAACAGATAAAAATGGCAGACACTGATATCTGCAAACAGATATACACCCCCCAACAATACCACAAAGAGGCCAGAAGAAAGAAACCTCAACAAAGGTATTCCCCTACCCCTAGAACAACCAACTCTAGGAAGAAACAACAAACTCGTAGGTACTCTATTAGAGCATCTAGTGCTAGAAAACCTACCTTGAATAAAGACAGACATGTTAGAAAGATAAAAAACAACAAAACATATACTAAGCAACTAGAGTGTTTTGCTTGTCACCAGGCTGGTCATTATTCCCGTGACTGCCCTAACAAAGCTAATCTCTTCACTAGAGATGCTGAACTAATAAAAAGTTGCAGGATGAACCTCATCCCCATAGACGAAACAGTTTCTACAGATTCTGAAATATACTCAGTAGTTAGCTGGTCTGACTATACTTCAAAAGAAGATGAGAACAATAAAGATTACAAAATTATAAATGATTTTACAAAAAATGAGTATAATCATTTATATCCTTCCATAAATGAAAAATACAACAAATATGGCGAAATTCTTGATGATCTAGGATATAGTTTGATGAATATCAATGAAGAACAAAATATTTGTAACCATGAAATACAATTTTTTGCAGGTCCAAAAGACATTGAGTGTTACCATTGCAAAAGATTTTTTCATAAAACTTTAAGGGCACACTGCCCTCTGTGTTACAAAAATCTTTGTAAAACTTGTTTAGAAGTTTTTCATAAAATAAAATTTCCTGAGAATGATAATAAGGAAACAAACAATTTAGACAACAAATTGATCAATAATCGCTTATCTGTTTTAGAAACTAGACTAAACCAGATCGAAAAAATAGTTGATTTTCTTTATGAAAATTATGAAAACCAAAAAAAAATTTCTCATTATGAAGAAGGCCAATCTAGTGGCTTGATGGCTTTACAAAACAAAGATTGTATACCAATCATTTGTAATAAAAACCCTAACACTAGTCTTCATATTTTACTAAAAATCAATTTTCCAAAAATTGATAAACAAGACAAAACTGAAATGGTTATCCAAGCCCTTGTTGATACAGGAGCATCTTTTACATGTTTATGCGAAAGTATTGTTCCAAAACAAAATGTTTTTCAAAGTGAAAAAACTACAAAGACAAGAACAATGTCTGGAGATATCATCATCAATAATAAAGAAACAAAGAATTTCACAATTCAGCTTTCTACAAATTGTGATATTTTTGGTTCAAAAATATTTATGGCAAAAGCAGACGTTATTAATCTTCACCCTGCTAATGAAAAAATAATTTTAGGGTTTAGGGTTTAGGGTTTAGCAAAAACAGGTACCAGTAAAAGTTTAGTTGAAAAGAAGCCCAAGGGCTCTTTTTTTTTTATAAAGGATAAAAGCTAGAAATAACTGGTACGGAAATAAAAACTGAATGTATATAAAATTTTATATGAATATGGGGAAAAGGATGTTCACATAAATAAATCCAAACATGCCCATTCCTATAATACAATATCATAAAATTGCAATACCCCAGTAAAGGTGGCAGAGCCTCCTAGTTAGGGATTTTTAAACAAGCCAAACAAGCTTTAAATAAAACTCAGAGCAGATAGAGCGGAAGACAATAAGAGATATATGATAGTTCTCAGAAATGCATAATAAGTTATAATTTTTAACATAATATAAAATATGATGAACAACCAGAACTCATTTATGTGTGAATTTGAGATTATGAAAGTTTTGAGAGAAAAAGAATTATTTTAATAATAATTTTCTGGATCTTCTGGGAACTTTGAGGACTTACCAACAGCCCACACCAAGGGTCTTACAATGGCCTCAGCTTACCCTCCAGACAAATTCCTTAAAGAAAATTTTTCTTATTCTTTCAAACAGATATCAAGGGCACACCTGATTTCTCAGGCTTACAAATCCCAGGTTTTCACAAAAGAGTTCAGAGTTCTAAATCATATTCGCATATGTTAAAAAAAATAACTAAGGCATTCTAAGAACTACCAATGATGGTTTTAGGGTTTAGGGTTCTTCTTCTTCTTCGGGATTATGTTCAACTATGTCATCATAATCTACAAACCTAATAGAAAGACTGTTTCTTCGGTTTGTCATGATGGCTGTTTGTGGTGCTGTAATAATAGTTCTAGTGGATCCGGAATTAAGATGGGTTTGACATTCAATTCCTTGGTTTCTTCTAGATTCAAAGATTTGTGGTGGAAGAAATTGTATTCCATTTGATCCTAGAGAGGTAATTAATGGATTTGTATTGATCCTATAACTGGGAGATATATGATCGCTTATTCTTCCTATAAAGGTTATATCTAAGTGGAGATTATTTCCTTCAAAATTTTCTCCAAAACCTCTTGTTTGTACTTCCAGATTTATATTTTGAATAAAATCTGCAAGATTCATTGTAAAGTTAGGAGCTATGTATATAAGGGAAACAGGTTGGTTGAGGTCAACTTCAACTATCCCTATTATGGCCTGGGAATTGTTATCCCTAAACCTTCGGTCAAAAAGGACAAGGAAAGCTTTGGCTCCTACAAAGGATCTGGTTAGGGTTCTAATCCCTATAGTGATAAGTCCTAAGTGAACATATCTCCTCTAGGTACTTAGAAGCTGTCTACCAACTGGTTCAAAGATTAATCTAATAATCTCATGTTGGTCGTCGGGTAAATGAAAGTCATCTAAACGACGGTATCTATAAAGACTAGTTCTGTCTGAACTGAGCCAATTTAGATTGTATAGTTGTCTAGGATTTAGAGAATCTATCCTAGAATTTGTCCCAATATCTATATTGGATTGTATGTCAACTATCTCTTCTAGCTGGCGTGTGTTTGAATTTGTTCTTCTAAGAAATCTATCTAAGATTCCAGGTTGTCTATTTATTGATTCTCCTATGGGAGTATGTCCTGTAAGGGTTTGTGAGGTTCCTGTAAAAGGAAGGGTTTGTGTTTAAGTTCTGTTTGTCATTTTCTAGGCTTGGCTAGAATATATTTGTTAGAACTGGTAATGGTAGAAGTATTAGTTCCAAGACTGAGCTTAGAAAGTTGTTTAGAGATTTTTTCTAAATCTCCGTTTATTGGATGAGTTTTTGTTTTTAGGATTTCAAAAACCTGATCTATCTTGTCCTCCAAAAGTCTTATCCTAGAAAGGATAATATTTTGGGTTTTGTTAACGCTATCTAGATTCTCTATAAGAGTCTCTAGATCTCTCTTAGTGGCTAGAACGTAACCGCTCTGATACCAGCAAAAACTGGTACCAGTAAAAGTTTAGTTGAAAAGAAGCCCAAGGGCTTTTTTTTTATTTTTTATAAAGGATAAAAGCTATAAATAACTGGTACGGAAATAGAAACTGAATGTATATAAAATTTTATATGAATATGGGAAAAAGGATGTTCACATAAATAAATCCAAACATGCCCATTCCTATAATACAATATCATAAAATTGCAATACCCCGGTAAAGGTGGCAGAGCCTCCTAGTTAGGGATTTTTAAACAAGCCAAACAAGCCTTAAATAAAACTCAGAGCAGATAGAGCGGAAGACAATAAGAGATATATGATAGTTCTCAGAAATGCATAATAAGTTATAATGTTTAACATAATATAAAATATGATGAACAACCAGAACTCATTTATGTGTGAATTTGAGATTATGAAAGTTTTGAGAGAAAAAGAATTATCTTAATAATAATTTTCTGGATCTTCTGGGAACTTTGAGGACTTACCAACAGCCCACACCAAGGGTCTTATAATGGCCTCAGCTTACCCTCTAGACAAATTCCTTAAAAAAAAATTTCTTATTCTTTCAAACAGATATCAAGGGCACACCTGATTTCTCAGGCTTACAAATCCCAGGTTTTCACAAAAGAGTTCAGAGTTCTAAATCACATTCGCATATGTTAAAAAAAATAACTAAGGCATTCTAAGAACTACCAATGATGGTTTTAGCCTACCATCTTAAAGACAAATACTTACAAAGCTTTATTGATGAAAGAGGAAATTACAAACTGGAAAGGAAACTTGCAAATTCTCTCTACACACTTATCAGAGGTTTTCTCTTGGGTTTTCTTAGTCGTCTCTGTTTTTCTCTGATGGAGAGAGTCCTTATATAGATAAAACATATTACTAAAAGACAAAAGAAGAAAAAAGACTCAAGTACCCCTTTAGTCAAGTATGGTCAGGTTTTCCATACATTTACTGTGTCACAGGGTATTTGAATAGACAAAAAGCATAAATTACAGATAGACCTTATCTAAAGTAGATTCTCTGAAGATAAGGTTTTGTTCTTTGCTGAGACAACTGTATTCCAATGTTTTTCTGTCCAACTTTATCGTAGTTCTCATTTAGAGACTAGAATTTCTTCGTCTTCTCCGACATCTTGCATTTCAGAAGATCCGGCCATAGATTGTGTGTCCGTAGGTGTTTGTTGCCCAAAAAATCCACCATCTTCATAGATTTCTTTGTGTATTTTTCCCTTTGGAAAAATTTCACAAGTTTGTTGTTGTTTTCTGTTGGGAAAGGGATAAAGAACTTTCTGTTTTCTCCAGGGAGGAACAACTTTGTGTTGTGAGACTCTTTAATCAGGTTGAATTCTTCTTCATTAGTGGTTGAGAAGAACCAATTGTATCCCATTATTTGAGCTCTGTATAAGCAATACTGATAATGAGAATTGCCTTGAACGTCCCACGATTCATAGCCATCATGGTATAAAACTCCTGGATATTCTTTGTGTCCTTCAGTAAGCAGCTTCATTACATGAGTTGGATACTGATTTGTTGAAAAATTACTTGGACAAGTAACAATCTTCACAGTAAAGTGGCACATGAAGATTTCTTGTATTGAGTTAATGGCTTCATTGATTGAAGGGTCGAAACCATCGAACTTTTCGGTGGGATGGATGAGAACAGAATCCAAACATCCATAGTCCAGTAATGTTTTAATGTTTATAGGCAAGTCTTCGAAGAAGACGGGCCTGAAGTTTTCTAGATCAAGTTTTGCCTTTCTGAACAAAAACTTGATTTTACAAGGACATCTTCCATTTTTGATTTCCTTGCATATGGGAGATTCTTCTATACAGGCGAACCTTTGGTTGAAGCAACTCTTAACGGCTACATATAAACCTGTAACAGAGTGAGGATCTCTGTGTGCTTTTAATAAAAAATTTTGTAAAACCAAAAACTTCTTCAGGTTCAATTCCTGAGGAGAATTGGGGTTTTGTCTCACAGCCTCCTTAAACGAATTTGGCTGAGGTTTTCGCAAACTTGCATGAATGACATTTATTTCAAGTTCTGGATTTAGAGCCTTTTTTATTTTTGTCAAATCAGTGATGTCTAGTTCCAAAGCCTTTTCTGCCTCTTCTCGAGAGTAAAAGCCTTTGTAACGAGGATTTTGTAAACCTTCCTTGGCAGTGCACAAGTCGGTAAAATTTGTATAGACACCCTTGTAGGGGCCAGATAACAAGACAAAAAATGTATATCCTTTTCCTGACGAGGAGGCTTTGTTTAGGAGTGGAACTCCTTGGTTGTCTGTTATACAAAATTTATACAGGGCACAAATGATGCCTTTTTTAATTGAACAAATTAGTTGTTCATTTGTTTCAGTACATCTGGGGATATTCCAAATGTTATCAATTATACAATTGAATTTTTCATTTGTATTTTCCCTACCAGAGTAGAGAAATTCATTTGTTAGTATTGGCAACTCTTACCAAACTTCATTTTTTGTCGCACGCCAGGGTATGTGTAGACCCCTAAAATTGTCCGGGTCGGAAATAAAACTCGAAGACCCTCAAAGATCGAAGGAAAGTCAGCCAGAAGGACTCCTAGAAGACCATAGGATGGCTATCTGTAGGTTTAGAGGTCTTAGAGTAGCTTAAAATAAGGAAGTGGAGGGAATGAAGCCCAATACGGCCGTACTAAACTTAATACGGCCGTATTGAAGCTTCAACACGGCCGCAGTGAACTCAATACGGCGTATTAAAGTTTCTGAAACTTCAATACGGCCGTACTGAAATCAATACGGCCGTATTGAAGCTTCAATACAGCCGCAGTGAACTCAATACGGGCGCATTGAAATTTCTGAATTTCAATACGGCCGTATTGAACTCAATACGGCCGTATTGAAGTTCAAAAATTTCAATACGGCCGTATTGATTCCATAGCCCGTATTGCGCCTATTCCCTATAAATATGGCGTCATTTTGACGTTATTCCACACTTTTACACACAGTTTTAACCCTCTTCTTGAGTATTCTGGGTTTTTTTGAGCAGTGCTCTGCCTAGAAATCACTCGGAGAGTTGATCCGACGAAGTTTTTGAGTTCTGAGCATTTTGCTTGAGTCTCGAACTAAGTCGAAGGGAAATCCATCGGATTTCCAAGTCAAAAATTATTTTTTAGGAAGGAGTGAGCGGGCTTGTAGAGCGAGGGAACGCCAAAAAGCTTCCCAGTTTTACTCGAAATATATAAAAGCACGCTTCAAGAGGTTTCTTTTCTAAAAATCCCTTCTTTTACTGCTTTCTGTGTGCATATTAAACTGTCATCATGTAGATAGTTAATTTATAATTGCTTAGAATAAATAGGGGTAATTTAGTAATTTTGTACTATTATTTTTAGAAATAATCTGTCATAGGGAACCTGAAAGGGGCGTTGTGGGGTGCTAACACCTTCCCCACACGTAACCGACTCCCTTACCCAACTCTGGTTGTAATGGCCGAAGTTGATTTATAAAATCAATTGCCTTATCCCTTTTTCCAATGTTTTGAGTAAAACATTGGTGGCGACTCCACGAACCCTTTTACTACGAAAACCACTAATCCATGGAGGGTCCCGCTTGGGATTAACATGGATTGGTGAGACATTTAATAAATAAATTGGATAAGATCGACAAGGTCTCAGTTTGAGAACAAGTCGTTCTAATAATCCAATACATTTTCAAAACTAAAATAATAGCGAGCTCGACCGTCTTCGCGACCGCGAAAGCCCGTTTCGGGCCGGTGGCGACAGATGGCGACTCCACTGGGGAAGCTTCGAGAGTCAGTCCCATTTAGTGACAGTTTATTTTTAACAAATAATAGTTAAAATTACTTTATTACCCCTCACTTGTATGATAACATGTTTATCTATTTGGCTTTAATAACTGTTGTATTTTTAAATTTACGCAATTGTTTGAAATACAAACTGTACACAAACCTTTGCACACAACAGTTCCCTCTATACCCGGGGGCATGAGTGATTAACCATAGGGAGTGGATGTTAGTACGGCCGGTTGTCGAATGGGTCTTTAGGTGCCCGTAGACCGTTGTCGGAAAACATCACTCAAGGTGATAACCATGAACTTGAGTCCGACGGTGCGTTGGAGCTTTCCATCGACCTACGATGAGAGGAATTGGGTCCCTATAATGGGGGCACCTTGGGGGCCTTGGACTGGTGAGAACAGTTAGAACCACCTTGAATATGCACTTTTCTGCAGGATACCCCTACCTCGTGATTCGCTCGTGACTGTTCGTGGATGAGTGAATTGTTTGTGCATTGATTATGTGAAATTGTTTGAGCATACATTGCATTTCTTTAAACATACAACATTCCTATTCCTTTTTAAAATAAGAATAAATAGGAATAAGAATCTTCCATTGCATGGTGTTAACATCTACCTTCATCACATTCATATAGGTAGTTTCCCTTTTCACCCAAAAAATACAAAATATATAAAATAAAAAATACCCAAAAAAAAGAAAAAAGGGTCATTTATCCAAACCAAGCAATATCATGCATCATCTTAGGGACATCCTAAAAACATGATAAATGCTTAGTTGAATAAACACAATGCATGCATATTCAACGTCATCATCTCATATCATGCATTCTTATCAAAGATTATGGAGGGATCTAGGTTTGCATTTCATACATCCCTCCTAGTAATTCATTAATAAACGTAAATAAAAAGAAAGGATTAAATCGATGCGTATGTTCAAGATGGATCGCACGCCATTTGTTATTAAGTGTAAGCCAACAACCGCGCCAAGCGAACACACGTCAACTCCGTTGTTGGTAATCAAGACAAACAAAGGGGAAGGTCCAATGCCGTTAAGGATCATCGCTCCAAGGCCTTTTCCCTACGAATTAAATAAGGCTGTGCCATGGATATACGACATCCATTCTTCTGCCGACAGCGATATTTCCAACATCGCTGGACTTGGGGGCATGACTAGGAGTGGCAGGATCTACACTCCCGAAGATCTTCATGATAAAGCCCCCAAGAATAAAGAAAAAGAAGAAAAGAAAACCGAGGAAAAAGAATCCGAGGAGGAGACAGACGAGCTGTTAAAGTTTATCCGACAGAGCGAGTACTCCATCATGGATCAACTTCATAGGACGCCAGCAAAGATTACGCTGTTGTCGTTGATCCTAAGCTCCGAACCGCATCGGCAAGCTCTGTCGAAAGTCTTGAACGAGGCATATGTGTCGCACACTATCTCCCAAGACAAGTTTGAGGGGATTGTTAGTCACATCACGGCTAGTGATCACCTCACCTTCACCGATGAAGAAATCCCCGCTGGGGGACCGAATCATAACAAGCCCTTGCACATCTCTGTAAAGTGCAAGGAGTATCACATCGCTAAAGTCTTGGTAGATAATGGATCTTCCTTGAATGTGATGCCAAAAAGAACGCTCAAGCAATTGGCAATCAAGGGAGTCCAAATGCGCCCGAGCAACATGATCGTTCGAGCCTTCGATGGTTCTAAAAGAGAAGTGGTGGGAGAGATCAATCTTCCAATCCAAATTGGACCCACTATCTTTAATGTCGAATTCCAAGTGATGGACATTACTCCCGCATACAGCTGTCTCCTCGGCCGACCTTGGATTCATGATGCGAAAGCTGTACCCTCTACGCTCCACCAGAAAGTCAAGTTCATAGTGGGTGACAAACTGGTGACTGTACAAGCTGAAGATGACATACTCATCAGCAAGCCATCCAACATACCTTATGTGGATGCAGCAGAGGAAGCTTTGGAAACCGCCTTCCAAGCATTGGAAATTGCCAATGTTGAGACGTTTCCCCGAGAAATGAAGAAGGTAGCCCATATGCTCACTAAGAACGGATACTTGCCAGGACAAGGATTAGGCAAGGACTCCCAAGGAATCCCGGAGCTACCCATTATCAAGGATAATCCGGGGAAACAAGGGTTAGGATACAACCCCGTTAAAGATCAAAGAACGAAGAGGAATCAAGATCCTTCTCGACGTTCTTTAAGCCAGATCTTTAGGAAGGCCGGTTCACAAATATCAAGGCCGGCTGTCGTCATCAAGTGTTCTCCTCCTTCCGATAAGGATGTGTAAACCTGATGACTATTAGAGATTACTCCTCGGGGACAGCCCGACCCCCGAGCCTCGATAGGGCACATGTTTCCATTATGATTATAATAAAATCATTCTTCATTATTTCTTTATTGCTTCTTTTCTTGCTCGCAATAAAAATCTAAACCACGTTATTTAACCCTGTTTGAATAAACATGAATGAGGTTAAAATCATCTTGATAATAATAAACCCGCATCATTTTTATGTGGAAATGTGCATAACGACTTGGAGCACCTTTTCTTGGCCTCAATAAGTGCCGTCATGGATAAAAGAAATCCATTCAGGACAAAAATCCTAAAAAACAAAAAGCTCGGCAGGAAACCCAAAAAGGGGGCTGCACAAAAATAAGAGCAAAAGACCCGCTAGGAATCCCACAAAAGGGTGACCTAGGCAAAAATTAGGGTTACAAAATAATGAACAAAAACAAAAGCCCGCTAAGACATCACAAATGGGTGTTTTAGGCAAAAGTTAGGGCCGTCAAAAAAGAAAAACAAAATAAATCCATGATGGTACCATCAATTGAATTCAATAAGGGGCTCAAGAAAAGCTATCCAAGTTGTCAAAACACAATCATTAATAACAAAGATGTGCTTAACCTCATAAGTGTTTAATCGAACAAGCCTAAACACATAAGCCTACCATGGCCAGCCATTCTTACAAAAACCATTTTTCAAAAATAAAATAATCCCTTCTAAAACACAAACCTTTGAAAATATATCCTTTCCTTCTTTTCTCTCTTGTCCCAAACGATTTTTGAATAATCTTGTGGAAACATGGAGATATAGTGGTCAATAGGAGGGTTGACACATCTTCTAAAGAAAGGGAAGAATCATTTGGTTGATGACACCAAAATCAAATATGCATCATTCCTCGGTAACAGAAATCGGCAGAGCACAGTCCGTCTGGAGGAATGGCAAAATCCAAACACAAAAACGCATCGGTTAATTCTTTTGAAAAAAGAATCAAATAGAATTAGGTGCATCATACTGCATACATGCATACAGATGATAGGTGTACTGGAAGATCACTTATTCTCTGTTTATTGAAAAAACAAAAAAAATAAAAATATATAAACTTCAGAAAAAACAATGCGCCCGTACCATGTTCAGTACACCCGTACTAAAATTGGGGTTATGAACAAATTTTTAACTCAAACATGGGCGTACTGAAATGGATGCGGCCGTATTGGCCATAAAGAAATTTTCAAAGACCTCGTCATGAGGCAACTACATAAATTAGAAAAAATAGGAAAAATTGCTTGTGTATGACAGCAGCAAACAAAATGCAAAGATTCAGAAAATCAACAGCGTCATACAGAATAACTAAGCCTGGAGAGGCTTGCCGAAAGAATACTCTCAGAATAACTGAGCCTGGAGAGGCTTGCCGAAATAATACTCTCAGAATAACTGAGCCTGGAGAGGCTCGCCGAAATAATACTCTTTCAGAATAATTGAGCCTGGAGAGGCTCGCCGAAATAATACTCTCTCAGAATAACTGAGACATTTCTGTACAGCAAAAGCCAAAAACATAAAAAAGGCAAAATACAGAAAAAGCCAAATCAGAAGAAAAGGCAAAATACAGAAAAAGCCGAAAATGAAAAAAGGCAAGGATATAGAAAATCCAACAAACAGATTGCACAGAATAACTGAGCCTGGAGAGGCTTGCCGAAATAATACTCCCGCAGAATAACCGAGCCTGGAGAGGCTTGCCGAAACAATACTCATCAGTTTGTACAAAATAACTGAGCCTGGAGAGGCTTGCCGAAACAATACTCCTCAGTAAACAGAATAATTGAGCCTGGAGAGGCTCGCAGAAATAATACTCCCCAGAGAAACCTCAACTCACGCTCTTGGACTCAAAATCCCCAGCAAGAGCTATCAAGCAAGATCGTCAAAATCCCTAATGGAAACACGATCGCCCAAGAAGAATATCCAAGTCAAAGGACTTTAAAACTTCCTCAGTGAAGATAGCTCTTCAACTCAGGCGTTGAGTGAGGCTAAGCCTGCAGAGGCTTCCTAAAAAATACTCTGGGATACATAAGATCCCCAAATCCCCAGTCGCCTACTCAAGAGGCATCCCTGCAAAAGGAGAAAAATCAAAAAATATCAATAAATATTCCCCAAGAGGAATCCGGCACTCAGCCGAACACTGAACATCAAGATAATTCGCCTACTTAGAGGCACTTCTTCAAAAAGAGAAAATCCAAAAAAGATCAATAATCATTCCCCAAGCGGAATTCGGCATTCAGCCAATCATCAAACATCAAGATAATTCGCCTACTCAGAGGCACTCTTTCAAAAAAAGAGAAAAAATCGAAAAGATCAATAATCATTCCCCAAGCGGAATCTGGCTCTTCAGCCTATCATTGAACATCAAGATGATCTGCCTAACAGAAGAGGCCAATCACAACCAATGACAAAATCCCCTAACGGATAACAGCCTACACAGAGGCAACAAAATCCAAAAATCAAAAAGAGTTACCCGAATAAAGATAACCGGGATACTCCACCAACGTCGAAAGGACGTCAGCCAAACATAAGGCATCGCTCAATTCAAGAAGAGCATCTGTGTCTACACCCCAAGGAGTTAGAAATTCCCCATGGGTACCAACTACGCAATGGAAAGTTGGGGCACAAGAACCTATGAATGACTGCACATCCCCTAGACGGATCCCTGCGTTATCCAGCCCTCAGCGGCACAAAATCAGAAAAACCGTCGAAGCAGCATCGTGGACTGTGGAGACAAAAATCATCTCAAATCCCTGGAGAGGGCAAACTCACATTGCCAATGTCGTCAAGAACACGGAGGCAGACCCTGGAGAGGGCAAACTCACCCTGGAGAGGGCAAGACTCACGCACAAGTCTGGAGAGGCGACGACTAATACTCACCCCGGAGAGGGCAAACTCACCCTGGAGAGGGCAAGACTCACGCACAAGTCTGGAGAGGCGACGACTAATACTCACCCCGGAGAGGGCAAACTCACCCTGGAGAGGGCAAGACTCACGCACAAGTCTGGAGAGGCGACGACTAATACTCACCCCGGAGAGGGCAAACTCACCCTGGAGAGGGCAAGACTCACGCACGAGCCTGGAGAGGCGACGACTAATACTCACCCTGGAGAGGGCAAACTCACCCTGGAGAGGGCAAGGCTCACGCTACCAAAGTGACTAGAAGCGCGGAGGTATGCACCAACCTGGAGAGGCTACTCAACAATTTTCCCACCTGAAGACACTACAAGTCGGAAGGATGGCTTATTCCCCGGACAATTGGGTCAACTCCTTTACTTGTCAATCGGTACACCAAAAGGCCGTTTGACTAAGTAAAGGGGGGGCAGCTGTAGACCCCTAAAATTGTCCGGGTCGGAAATAAAACTCGAAGACCCTCAAAGATCGAAGGAAAGTCAGCCAGAAGGACTCCTAGAAGACCATAGGATGGCTATCTGTAGGTTTAGAGGTCTTAGAGTAGCTTAAAATAAGGAAGTGGAGGGAATGAAGCCCAATACGGCCGTACTAAACTTAATACGGCCGTATTGAAGCTTCAACACGGCCGCAGTGAACTCAATACGGCGTATTAAAGTTTCTGAAACTTCAATACGGCCGTACTGAAATCAATACGGCCGTATTGAAGCTTCAATACAGCCGCAGTGAACTCAATACGGGCGCATTGAAATTTCTGAATTTCAATACGGCCGTATTGAAGTTCAAAAATTTCAATACGGCCGTATTGATTCCATAGCCCGTATTGCGCCTATTCCCTATAAATATGGCGTCATTTTGACGTCATTCCACACTTTTACACACAGTTTTAACCCTCTTCTTGAGTATTCTGGGTTTTTTTGAGCAGTGCTCTGCCTAGAAATCACTCGGAGAGTTGATCCGACGAAGTTTTTGAGTTCTGAGCATTTTGCTTGAGTCTCGAACTAAGTCGAAGGGAAATCCATCGGATTTCCAAGTCAAAAATTATTTTTTAGGAAGGAGTGAGCGGGCTTGTAGAGCGAGGGAACGCCAAAAAGCTTCCCAGTTTTACTCGAAATATATAAAAACACGCTTCAAGAGGTTTCTTTTCTAAAAATCCCTTCTTTTACTGCTTTCTGTGTGCATATTAAACTGTCATCATGTAGATAGTTAATTTATAATTGCTTAGAATAAATAGGGGTAATTTAGTAATTTTGTACTATTATTTTTAGAAATAATCTGTCATAGGGAACCTGAAAGGGGCGTTGTGGGGTGCTAACACCTTCCCCACACGTAACCGACTCCCTTACCCAACTCTGGTTGTAATGGCCGAAGTTGATTTATAAAATCAATTGCCTTATCCCTTTTTCCAATGTTTTGAGTAAAACATTGGTGGCGACTCCACGAACCCTTTTACTACGAAAACCACTAATCCATGGAGGGTCCCGCTTGGGATTAACATGGATTGGTGAGACATTTAATAAATAAATTGGATAAGATCGACAAGGTCTCAGTTTGAGAACAAGTCGTTCTAATAATCCAATACATTTTCAAAACTAAAATAATAGCGAGCTCGACCGTCTTCGCGACCGCCGAGGCCCGTTTCGGGCCGGTGGCGACAGTATGAAACCTTAGATGGTTTCATTGTCTACCATTCCTGCAAAATGAGAAAGAATGTCAGCAGCAATGTTTTTTATTCCTTTGATGTGTTCAAAATTTATTTTTACCCCATTATGATAGATAAACTCTTGGAATAAAAGCCATCTTTTATGAGGTTTTTTATCAGAATTTATTTGTGAATTACCATAAGCCACAATTGCTTCACGGTCAGTTCTAATGGTAATTTCTTTTTTATTTATCAAAAATAGTTCAAAATATTTTAGACTATTGATGACAGCATTCACCTCGTAATCTGTTGAGGTAGAATATATTTGTGGTTTTGTATGATATTTCCCAGAAGCATATCTACATATTTGTTCTTCAGAAATATTTTCAAATTTGTTCTTTTTCTTTTTTGAGAATACCACCCCATCCCATTTCGCAACCATCACATTCAACTACTAGGTAGTCTGAATCGAGAGGTAAGGATAAAGAAGGGAGGGTTTTTACCATTTCTTTTATCCGCTTAACCAACTTTATATCTTCATAATTAAAATTCCTTTGTCCGGTTAAACTTGTTTTATTATATATAGGGGCAGTAAATTTTCCTAGATCTTTTATAAAATTTCTTGCATAGTTAAGTAATCCCAAAAATGCTCGGAGAGTTTTCACATCTTCCATTTTATCGGGAAAAGCAAGAATTTTTTGTGAGATGTGGGGTTGGAGTTTTATTTTACCATTCCCAATTTCTGTTCCTAAAAAGGAGATATGAGTCTTACATATTTCCATTTTAGATTTTGAAATAATTAAACCAAATTTTTCAAAAAGGTGTAATACTTGTTTCAAGTGAAGAAAATGTTCTTCTTTTGTTTTGGAAAATACTAGTACATCATCTATATATGTACAAGTAAAATTTTTATATTCTCCAAAAATATTATCCATTTTTCTTTGGAAAATTTGTGGTGCATTTTTTAGTCCGAAAGGCATGACTTTCCATTTGAAAAGTCCCTCAGAACAAGAATGCAGTCCATTTTATAGAGTCAGGATGCATCTTAACTTGATGAAATCCTGATTTCAAGTCGAACTTAGAAAACCATTTTTCTTTCTGAATTCTATTTATCAAGACTTCTTTTGAGGGTATAGTATAACCATCTATATGAGTATTATCATTTAGACGTTTATAGTTGTATACCATTCTAGTCTTACCTCTTTTTTGTTCGGAGTGTTTGTTTACTATAAAAGCTGGACTCCTATGAGGGCTTGTACTGGGTACAATAACTTTCAGATCTAATAAGGCTTTTATATGAGACCTACATTCATCTTGTTCGAAATTCCCGTAAGGAATATCTTTTGTTTTGATGATAAGATCAGGGTTTATTATATCAAGATTGCAAATAACAGGGTCTTTTTCCCAATACTTTGTAGGATCTTCTCCTATTATACTGGATTTGTTTAACCTGTCAATGATTTGTTGTATGTTATCAAATGTTATAACCTTATTAATTCTAATGCAGTTATAACAATCAATATCTAGATTTATTAAAGCCAACTCATAAGAATTATTAATTTCTTCAGAAAATTCAGAGTTTTTGTAGTTATCAGCTATCATTTGTTTGGCTTCTTTTATTTTACAACTTCCTGAAATTTCACAAAGACATTCAGTAGTTTTTTGAGGGGTATCACCACGCTCAGTTCGCAACTCTGATGAAAGTTCATCTAAGATCGGTGACATTTGTGCTTGATTAGAAATAATCAAGTAATCTTTTGTTATTGTTATAGACCTATTTTTTGCGATTATAAAATCAAGGCCTAAAATCATTTTTTCATTAGCAGGGCGAAGATTAATAACGTCTGCTTTTGTCATAAATATTTTTGAACCAAAAATATCACAATTTGTAGAAAGCTGAAATGTGAAATTCTTTGTTTCTTTATTATTGATGATGATATCTCCAGACATTGTTCTTGTCTTTGTAGTTTTTTTCACTTTGAAAAATATTTTGTTTTGGAACAATACTTTCGCATAAACATGTAAAAGATGCTCCTGTATCAACAAGGGCTTGGATAACCATTTCAGTTTTGTCTTGTTTATCAATTTTTGGAAAATTGATTTTTAGTAAAATATGAAGACTAGTGTTAGGGTTTTTATTACAAATGATTGGTATACAATCTTTGTTTTGTAAAGCCATCAAGCCACAAGTTTGGCCTTCTTCATAATGAGAAATTTTGTTTTGGTTTTCATAATTTTCATAAAGAAAATCAACTATTTTTTCGATCTGGTTTAGTCTAGTTTCTAAAACAGATAAGCGATTATTGATCAATTTGTTGTCTAAATTGTTTGTTTCCTTATTATCATTCTCAGGAAATTTTATTTTATGAAAAACTTCTAAACAAGTTTTACAAAGATTTTTGTAACACAGAGGGCAGTGTGCCCTTAAAGTTTTATGAAAAAATCTTTTGCAATGGTAACACTCAATGTGTTCTGGACCTGCAAAAAATTGTATTTCATGGTTACAAATATTTTGTTCTTCATTGATATTCATCAGACTATATCCTAGATCATCAAGAATTTCGCCATATTTGTTGTATTTTTCATTTATGGAAGGATATAAATGATTATACTCATTTTTTGTAAAATCATTTATAATTGTGTAATCTTTATTGTTCTCATCTTCTTCTGAAGTATAGTCAGACCAGCTAACTACTGAGTATATTTCAGAATCTGTAGAAATTGTTTCATCTACGGGTATGAGGTTCATCCTGCAACTTTTTATTAGTTCAACATCTCTAGTGAAGAGATTAGCTTTGTTAGGACAGTCACGGGAATAATGACCAGCCTGGTGACAAGCAAAACACTCTAGTTGCTTAGTATATGTTTTGTTGTTTTTTATCTTTCTAACATGTCTGTCTTTATTCAAGGTAGGTTTTCTAGCACTAGATGCTCTAATAGAGTACCTACGAGTTTGTTGTTTCTTCCTAGAGTTGGTTGTTCTAGGGGTAGGGGAATACCTTTGTTGAGGTTTCCTTCTTCTGGCCTCTTTGTGGTATTGTTGGGGTGTGTATATCTGTTTGCAGATATCAGTGTCTGCCATTTTTATCTGTTTGTTAATGGCAATATTTGTGCAGGTATCTTCCATCACTTTCATGATGTGTTGTATCCTGACAGCTAGGTTATTCATGACAGGATCTACCTGATCATCTTTCCAGCTATCTCTAATTTTTTGACCTAATTTACCAGGAAGTTTTAGGAATAGTTTTTCTCCTAAATTTTTATCTGTAAAACCTCCAGCTATGGAAGCATACATTAGATAATCTTGGGTAAATTCTTTTATTTTTCCAAAGTAACTTATGGAAAGTCTTTCGAGATTTCCTAGATAAATTCTTTGTCTAATTGTGTTACCATCGTTTACAGACTGGGCTGTAAAGATTCTTTGTATAACACTACAAAAATTGTAAATGTTTGGTCCTGGGTCGATCAAATTGGTTTTGACCTGGTCAGGAAAAGTTTGTTTGAATGATTCCCAACAAGCTCTAGCTATATCTCCAAGATAAGTTTCTGCTCGGGCAATCATATCTTGACTATTGGAAACATGATTTTCATGATGAATCCTATAATCTCTTATAACAGCTGAAGTCCACTATTCCATGTAATTAGGTAAGAGTTGGGGGTCAACACTTCCTATGTTTAAGAGAAGAGATGGCATAATAAAATTGGGTTCTATAGGCAATCTTTTCCCTTTTGATTTTATGTTATCTCCTATGGAGAAATCTGTAGGAGTAACTATTTGTTCTCTAGGGATAAATCCTAGATTGTAGTCTTCGGTGCTGTAGTCAAAATGGTGGATTTGGTTTGTAACACTACTACCATTGTAACTATCTCCCATTAAACCTTTGTAAGATTGGATTTCGGAAACTGGTTCAGAAACTACAGAATTAGTTTCTTCTTTTTCAAAAACTAATTTATTTTTGAAATTTTTATCATTTTCCAACCAGTTCTCTAGACCAGAATCTTCCTCGATTTCTTTGAGGATAATTTGTTCTTCTTCACATTCTTCACTAAGTTGTGAGAAAAGTCTTTGTCTAAAAATAAAATCATCTTCCTCATCTTCAGAATCAGAGATTTCATTTTTATAACTTTGGGAAACAACTTACTTTTGTTTTTCCCATTTTTCTACTGCAAGGAGCAGTTTTTTTGAGAGTCGACTTTTCCCTAAGGAACTCTCTTCTTTGTTTTGGGTGTAATCCGGAATATAAGAATATCCTGTCCATAAATTCATGAAAGAATTTCTAGGGGGTTCTTCTTCTTCTTCGGGATTATGTTCAACTATGTCATCATAATCTGCAAACCTAATAGAAAGGCTGTTTCTTCGGTTTGTCATGATGGCTGTTTGTGGTGCTGTAATAGCAGTTCTAGTGGATCCGGAATTAAGATGGGTTTGACATTCAATTCCTTGGTTTCTTCTAGATTCAAAGATTTGTGGTGGAAGAAATTGTATTCCATTTGATCCTAGAGAGGTAATTAATGGATTTGTATTGATCCTATATCTGGGAGATATATGATCGCTTATTCTTCCTATAAAGGTTATATCTAAGTGGAGATTATTTCCTTCAAAATTTTCTCCAAAACCTCTTGTTTGTACTTCCAGATTTATATTTTGAATAAAATCTGCAAGATTCATTGTAAAGTTAGGAGCTATGTATATAAGGGAAACAGGTTGGTTGAGGTCAACTTCAACTATCCCTATTATGGCCTGGGAATTGTTATCCCTAAACCTTCGGTCAAAAAGGACAAGGAAAGCTTTGGCTCCTACAAAGGATCTGGTTAGGGTTCTAATCCCTATAGTGATAAGTCCTAAGTGAACATATCTCCTCTGGGTACTTAGAAGCTGTCTACCAACTGGTTCAAAGATTAATCTAATAATCTCATGTTGGTCGTCGGGTAAATGAAAGTCATCTAAACGACGGTATCTATAAAGACTAGTTCTGTCTGAACTGAGCCAATTTAGATTGTATAGTTGTCTAGGATTTAGAGAATCTATCCTAGAATTTGTCCCAATATCTATATTGGATTGTATGTCAACTATCTCTTCTAGCTGGCGTGTGTTTGAATTTGTTCTTCTAAGAAATCTATCTAAGATTCTAGGTTGTCTATTTATTGATTCTCCTATGGGAGTATGTCCTGTAAGGGTTTGTGAGGTTCCTGTAAAAGGAAGGGTTTGTGTTTGAGTTCTGTTTGTCATTTTCTAGGCTTGGCTAGAATATATTTGTTAGAACTGGTAATGGTAGAAGTATTAGTTCCAAGACTGAGCTTAGAAAGTTGTTTAGAGATTTTTTCTAAATCTCCGTTTATTGGATGAGTTTTTGTTTTCAGGATTTCAAAAACCTGATCTATCTTGTCCTCCAAAAGTCTTATCCTCGAAAGGATAATATTTTGGGTTTTGTTAACGCTATCTAGATTCTCTATAAGAGTCTCTAGATCTCTTTTAGTGGCCAGAACGTAACCGCTCTGATACCATTATTATATATTATTATACTTTTATAGTAATCTAACAGTTGAATTTACAAAATTCACATTTAATAAAAAGTTATTAAGCGATGTGTAATACTTAATAAAAGTTACACCGGTGTTAGCATAACCCTCCTCTCTCTCTCTCTGAGAGAGAGGGAGATAGAGAGAGAAAGAGAGAGTGGAGGAATCAAATAATTTAAAAAATAACTCTTGGTAAAGTTATCCCGCTCAATAACTCATGACGTGTGTGAATTTCATCGATCCAATTGTTAAATTAAAAGTTATTAAATTTTACTAATAATTAATATAGAAAAAAAATAATTAGCTTTGAAATAAATTATTTGCTAATTAACAATATAATTGAAACATTAATTATTTTAAATTATTTAACTAAAATCTTATTGACAATTTACTATATGATCTTAAATTTTTTGTATAACTAATATCTGATTTTAAATTTGATGCGAAAATATTATGATATAATTAGATAAGATTTTAAGTTAGTATTTTATTAATGGTTGATAATTAGAAAATAAAACAAGGATAAATACATTTTTTAAATTTTATATCTTTGATTTAAGATAAATAAATATATTAAATTATTTAATAATTTATTTAAAATGTTAAAATTTAATTTATAAGTATGTAATAAATAAATATTTATAATTTTATAAATTATATTATCATTATAAATTATTAAAAATATAATTTAAATTATAATTTTAAATAGAAATAAGTATATTGTTAATTATAAAAGTAAGTACATATAAATAAAGATTAATTAAATATATTATTATTATTATTCGTAATATAATTGTTTCATATTATTATATTTTTATCGTAATCTAATGGTTGAATTTACAAAATTCACATTTAATATAAAGTTATTGAGTAATGTGTAATACTTAGTAAAAGTTACACCAGTATTGGTATAATCCTCCTCTCTCTTTGTGAGAGAGAGATAGAGAGAGAGAGAGAAAGAGAGTGAAGGAATCAAATAATTTACGAAATAACTCTTGGTAAAGTAATTCCACTCAATAACTCATGGTGTGTGTTGAATTTCATTGATCCAATTATTAAATTAAAAGTTCTTAAATTTTACTAATAATTAATATAGAAAAAAATAATTAGCTTTAACATTAATTATTTCCTAATTAACAATATAATTGAACCATTAATTATTTTAAATTATTTAACTAAAATCTTACTGGGAATTTACTATATCATCATAATATTCTTGTATAACTAATATCTGGTTTTAAATTTGATGTGAAAATATTATGATATAATTAGATAAGATTTTAAGTTAGTATTTTATTAATGGTTGATAATTAGAAAATAAAACAAGGATAAATACATTTTTTAAATTTTATATCATTGATTTAAGATAAATAAATATATTAAATTATTTAATAATTTATTTAAAATGTTAAAATTTAATTTATAAGTATGTGATAAATAAATACTTATAATTTTATAAATTATATTATCATTATGAATTATAAAAATAAATCATCTAAATTATAATTTTAAATAGAAATAAGTATATTGTTAATTATAAAAGTAAGTATATATAAATAAAGATTAATTAAATATATTATTATTATTATTATTATTATTTGTAATATAAAATTATTATATATTATTATTATAGTACAAGTATGAGATTGTATAGTTGAGGATTAATTAAATGAATTAATTTATACAAGTTATACTAACAACATGCATATACATTTTGATAACTTATCTCATCAGAACTTCACAGTTAAGCGTGCTTGACTTGGAGTAATATAGGGATGGGTGACCTTCTGGGAAGTTTTCTAGAAATTGTGAAATTAAAGATAAAACACGATAAAAAAGTGAAATATTGTGAAATACACCCCTCTTGAGAGGCCAACATCCCTCTCAACTTGTGGTGTTAATAAGAGGCACAAATTTCATCACAAATTTGTTATAGATTTAATCCCTCACAAATTTGTGACGGATTTAATACGTCACAAATTTGTAAAAAATTTAATACAAAAGAGTCTCTTACTAAGTTCGTCACAATTTGTGACGAAATTTTATTAATTTATGAACATTTAATATTAGAAATTAGTGACGGAATTTGTGATGCCTTAATTCCGTCACTGATTGTGATAGACTGAAATTATCCGTCACTAAATATTTTGTGACACCAATTTTTGTGACGGAATCAGTTTAGTCACAAATTCCGTCACTAATTTGTTTTGTGACGAATTTTATAATATTTAGTGACGGATTTTGTTCCCTCTCTAATTTTAATTTTTCTAGTAGTGTTGTATTCTTAATTCAAGTAGCAGCAAAACCTAATTATAGGTTAGGATTTAATAGTCGTATCTTATTGTTACTTAAACCTTAGGATGAAACAATTTTTCGATTCAATAATAGCAATATTAGAAAGAAATTTTCATGATGACCCTGCATTTTTTAATTGTTATCCAAATTTTTCAGTGAACATAAGAAATGAAAAAACCAATAATGCGTTAAAATTATACATTAAAACTCCAGATGAGATATTAGATGAAGAATCATGATGGAGGACCATCCTTGGAGTTTTATGTGGGACTCATCACTAGGTCCATGGCTAGGAGATTGGAAGAAGATAGGGAAGCTAATACCCTTAGAGACATGCTTCTTATGACTATTAATCATTCTCCTAAGCCTTGTTAGCATTAAATTTATTATTCCTATTTTATCCTTGTCTTTAATTTCCTATTTTACCCTTGTATTTTGGGTACCTTAGACATAGGATTTATTTTGTATTTCCTATTTTACCCTTGTATTTTGGGGTGTCTTAGTCATAGGATTTATTTTTACTTGTATTTCCTATTTTATCCTTGAATTATGGGGTGCCTTAGATTATAGGATTTTAATTTATAGTTAGGGTATTTTATTAAGGTTGGAAACTAGGCCTAGACATGTTTTTTGGTGGCATTGGATTTATTCTTGGACTTGGCAAGGCTTAGGCCCCAAGTGGAGGGCACCTAGGTTGCATAGTCTTATCATGAACCTAGATGTAGCTTAACCAAACCCAAAGATTCCATCATTGGTCACCAAGTAGCATCTAGGGTTAATTTAGGTTTCATTTGAAGTGCATTTGGCTTGTATTACTTGGCCATGCACTCTCAAATGTAACCCTAAATGCATCCTCCCTTCTATAAATACCCTAGGCTAGCCTCCTTGTAAATACTTTGAAATTTATAATATTGAGTGAGCCTTGTGCCTTAATACTTTCCTTATCTTGGCTAATATTTGGTCAAACCCTACCTATCTTCACCTTGAGAGAAACCTTGGAAGTGGCCTTCATCATCCATGGAGTGAGCCAAACCCTATAGTGTCTTCTCAAGCCTTTCATCAAACACCTTTTATCCAACCACCATTTTCATCATTTCCTCCATCAAAGACGTCAATCTTAAAGAATTTAATCCAAGGAGTCAAGGCTTCCTTCACATTGGTCATCATCTCTCTACCAATGCTAGTAAGGATGCCATCAAATCATGACCAATACAGATAATTTTTAGAATTTATTATAAGGTAACCAAAATTGATTTTAATTATAAAGCTTTAAGGTCCTCACCTAAAAATGAAACTATTTTAGTTAAAGCTAATCTTAAAAAATCTAAAAAAATTTTGTTAAATTTAAGGATAATAGTGTCCAGTGCAAAAATGGAAACGAAAAAAATGGTTACTAAAATTTATTCCTTTTATAATAGGTATAGATTATTATTATTAGTTTAAATTCATTCAAAATTAAAATATAATCAAGAATGAAACTGATTAAATAAAGAAAGACTAATAAAATTTTGTTAATTTTAATTAATAGATTTCAACTAAATATTTATATTATTAAAAAATCATAAAGCATAGATATAATATTTAAGTAGTTATAGTAAAAGTCTACATAATTATTATATATATCAATTTGTGATTAAATGCTGTTATAAAAAACAATTATACAAATTTTACATAAGTTGGAAATCCAGCATCTACTAATGAGATAGATCATAATAAAGTATAAACTTAAATGTATTTTTACTCTGTAAAGTATAGCAGTTGTAATTCCATAATCCACTTTTTTATAAACACTCTAATTTTAGTAAGTGATGAAGTGAAAACACTATTACCAGGAATGCATTTTGACACCAAGGCAATTACCTCTTGGTTTGGGAAAGATTGGAGCAATTGGGTGTATCTGACTTCTCTTCCTTGGATTTAGTGACAGAGCGGAGCGCGTACTTCTGAAGCCTGGGTCTGGCGGTGTTCCCTGATGCATAACAGAACACAACCCACTTAAATTGTTAATGTGATATACTATATACTATGAAAAAATATATAAATATATAGAAAGTTGGATATGACTATGAGAATGTATACCTGCGGAAGCAGCAGAGGAGGGTTTTTCCATGACGGGTTCTTCCATATCTGACTCTGAATTGCGTGGATCACAAAGAAGTTGAGATGAAATGTGTGTGAGTGATTATGATGTCATGTCGTTTGGATTTATAATATAAGGTTGTGTTGTCTGGTTCTGCTTGGGGCGGGAAAAACTCAAATTTTGGCTGACGTGGAAAATGGAGGCTCTATTGATAAACGGCTATGACAGTGGAGAAAAGTATGATTTTGTTTAAAATGATACTAAAGGGGGGGTTTGTGGGGCTGGATGGACCCATGTTTGCTACTTGCTAGCAACAACATGAGAGCCTCCCTCGGTTTTTCCAAATTCAAATTTCAAAATTATGCTAACGTTTGTTTATGTCAAGAGAGACGTTGTTGTTTCGTCAAAAACTGCTTTGCTGTTGCTAGGAACTTCGAAACTGGGTTATCCCCGTCGAGTCAGGGACGGAGCCAGGATTTCAATACTGGGGGTGCCATATAGGGGGTGCCATATAGTAATATACATATGAGTTTATATTAAAAATATGAGTTTATATTAAAAATAGGGGTGCCATATAGTAATATATATGTATATAAAAAAAAATTAAAATTGTTGGGGGGGCCGTGGCACCCGTAGGTCCCCCCTTGGCTCCGTCCTTGCCGTCGACCAATCAAACACCGATACTTGTTCGCCCCAAATCTCACTATTTACCAATCTTTTCAAATTTCACTCTCAAATCACGTATGCTTTTAGAGGAAATCTTCACCTCTTTTATCGATTCTAATGATTAGTTAGCAAATATTTTTACCAAATCTCCAATAACGTTAAAGAAATCTTACATTTGTTTCAAGATGGATATTTATATGTTCCTTATATAGATTTTCATTTCAAATTTGATCCATATTTTTATATTAGATTTATTTTTGATTTTCATTGTCTATCATTATTATTTCATTTTTTTTTTTTTATTATTCTTATGAAGTTACTGTACCTGTCTGAAGGGCACACTAGTAATCTTCTCGTATTTGGTGGGCCGAACGAGAGTTCCGATCGAATATTCCGGTGAGAGGGGAGGTACCTGCAAAAGGCACTCCGACGCTCAAGTCAGGACAAAGCACAAGTATCGATAGTAATTAATGAACAGTGACGTTACCTTGTGACATGAGCTATTTATACTGACTTTTATGGGCCCGGATTCCCATGGGCCCTGCACAAGATTACCATATTAGGTAATACGCCTCTAATCGGCTTATTAGTGTGATTAACTCTTAACCCTTGATTAAGGATAATTCTTGTCCCTTGATTAATGATAGTTCACATTCACTAGGTATCCAATGGCCGATCAGCCGTCGGCAATCTGGTTCGGCCCTTTGGGTGCCGATTGGGTGTCGGCAACCTGGTTCGGCCTTTCAGGTGCCGATCGGGTATCGGTCAAATGGTGGCCGAAAGGCCTTGCCAGTACACTTGCCCCCCAGCCTTGGGGAAGGTGTACCTTCTTCAAGGGTATAGCAGTTACGATGTAGGAGAAGTTGAAAGGTTGGGGTCATTTCTGCCGTTGGATCGTGTAGATTCATTGGTTTAGGGTTTTAAAGATTTGAATTTTCCCGCCATTTTCCATGGCTATATATAGCATTGCGTGGTAGGGCCTCTCACGCGTATCGCTTTCAGCCGAATAGCATCATTTGGGCAAATCTGATACAACAGCACACGCCGAGTGATCATTTCAATCTCAACTTCCTGGTAAGTTTTATTGGATGGCTACTGCTTCCGAGAGCTCTTCGGCGAGTGGGGTTCGGTCATCATCGTCCGAGGGGTCGTTGTCTAGGGAGACGTCGTCGCCGAACGGGGATAGGTCTAGCGAGGATGTGAGTACTTCCGAAGAGGCCTCAACCAGTGGTAGCGAGGAGGCGCCGATCCGCGTGAAACGTGTTTCCAATCGGCAAAAGTATGGGACTTCCGAGGTACCTGGGTACGAGTGGGTCAATGGAGAAGTTACTTCCTACTATTCTCGTTATCAAGATACCACGATGATAACCAATTTATTGGGGTACACCAAGTGTTTGTATTTCGATGCTGGCGAGAATCCGTATCCGATTGGTGTTCGTGCTTGCCGAAACAACGCATTTCCCGATCCAGATACGGTGTGCTTGGACAAGCAAGCCGATAGTATGGCCTCGTTTTATATTTATGATTGCCTTCTGCGAGATCTTAAGGTAAAACTACCATTCGATGAGTTCACGATGGGAGTGCTTAAGGTTTTGAACGTTGTGCCGACACAACTGCATCCGAACAGCTGGGCCCAACTTCAAGGTTTCAAGCATCTGTGCCTATGTGTTAACATTAGGCCGTCACCCCTACTTTTTCTTTCTTTCTATTCCTCCCGCCCTTCGGGTTTGGCCAAATGGGTGTCTCTTAGCCGAGTGGGCTCTCGGCAGCTATTAGATAGCTTTACGTCCTCGTATAAGAATTTTAAAGCGAGATTTTTTCGAGTGACCATTCGTCCGAACGGGAGGCGTTTCTTCTTTGGAGCCGACGACAAGAATTTTTTTCCGTTGTTCTGGACCCGTGCCCCTCGGCCGTATGATGTAGTGCCGAATGAGATGCTCACAGCCGAAGAGCAAAGGGATTTGCAATTTTTACTTCAACTTCCTAGGCGCTTGCCGACTAAGTCTTTAATAAACGTGGTCGAATCTTCCTGATGGGAGAACGATTTGATAGGTATGTAACATTCTTGTTTCGGCCTTTAAGTTAATTCCTATTGATGTTTACTTGGTTATTGGTGCAGGAATCATGGTGACGAGTGGTGCCGATGAGTTCAACATCCGCAATCTTTTGGCTGGTCGAATTCAACAAGCTAAAGCCTCGGGGGTTGTGGGCAGTTCGGCGCCTGCCCAAACGCCTCGTCCAGCACAAGATGATCGAAGTCCGCCTACGCCGGAACGAAAACGCCGAAAGGTGAAGAAGGGGAAAGAGGTTATTCGGGAGGGGCCGAAACGAAAAAGTAATGAGGAGAGGCTGGAAAAAACCAAGAGATCCAAGAATTCGGTGTCCTCCCCGGGTGGGACAATTATTTGTGTGCCCCCCATGCTGATGTCGAGGGCCTTTCTGAGTGAAGAAGTCACTGCCGAATCAGTGGTTCGGTCAAAACAGTCTCGGATCATGGTCGCGAGTTCCTAGGCCAGTTGGATACCGTGGCGAAATGGAAATATTTTTGCGAGGTGCAGTCTCGGTCGTTGGCACTCGCGCACCACCTTGCTATGGAGCCAATCGGCGAGTTGGTTCAACTGAGGCAAAGGGTTGAGGACGCCGATAAGGCCACAACCGAGGCCATGGCGGCATCCGAGGAAGCATTAGCGAAAAGTCGTCAACTTGCGGCTGAACTTGATGTGCAACGTGTAGGGCCCGCTAGTCCACCCGTTCCTCTACCATAGTATGATATTGTCCGCTTTGGGCCCAAGCCCGCACGGTTTTGTTTTTGGGCTCCTTCCCAAAAGGCCTCATACTATGTGGAATGGTGGACACTTATAAACTAGCCAATGTTCCTTCATTTTACCGATGTGGGACTTGGGATGAATCCCAACAAACCTCCCCTCAGACCAAGGACCACATGTCTCGTGATCTCCTCCCCTCAAGCGATAATCCGTCACCATCTTGTACCGCCGTTAACTCTACGGGACACGCCGCCTGAACACCACAATATCAGGAAGACTTTCGACACAAGGCACCAAGTTCGAATCTCCATCGCGAGGCACAACACTGAGGGTCTTCCCGCATCAAACCCAGACGAACCGTTGGCTCTGATACCACTTGTAGGGCCTGCTAGTCCACCCGTTCCTCTACCATAGTATGATATTGTCCGCTTTGGGCCCAAGCCCGCACGGTTTTGTTTTTGGGCTCCTTCCCAAAAGGCCTCATACTATGTGGAATGGTGGACACTTATAAACTAGCCAATGTTCCTTCATTTTACCGATGTGGGACTTGGGATGAATCCCAACACAACGGCGCAACAATGATACTCTTCGGTTGGACATGCAAAAAGCCACGAACGATGAAAAGCGCCGACTGGAGGAAGCTAAGGCGGAACTGGAGCGAGTAAAAGAGCAAGCCAAGGAGCGTATCGTTGCTCAGCATGAAGCTGGGTTTCGCCATGCTCTTCGGCAAGCACAATACTTCGGTCGTTTTAGGGAGGGATTTGAGTTTGACATGTCGAAAGATTTCTATCAAGGGTCTTTCATGTCTTTCCAAGATATTGTTGGTCCCTACGGTTAGAATCTAGAAGGGGGGGTTGAATAGATTCTATGTTAGTTTTCCTTTTCTTGTTTGCTTTCTAAATCTTTACCAAACAAATCTTGATTTAAAACAAACCTTTAAACATAAAAAGTAATTCAGAGTTATATATGCACAGCTTATCCAACAAGATTTGAATAACACAATTAATACAAGATATGTAAAGATTGAATTTATCAATTACCAAGAATCTTTAAAGTTCAGTTTCTGCAGATAATGTTTTTCTTCATACAACATTAATCAAGAAACTTATACAGAATGTAAAGAGTGTAAGAGTTAAGAAAATCATGCACCAAGATATATACTGGTTCAGCCATCCAAAGGCCTACATCCAGTTTCAGATTTAGATACACCTCTAAATCCAGTCAAATCCACTATTGATATTCTTTACATGCACCCTGCACAAGCAATATCCAATCAATGAATTTAACAAGCAAATCTTGACACCCACAAGATTAACAAACCATTTCTTGACTCCACAAGAAACATATAACCCAAGAATATTGATCCCACAATATCCTACTTGAGAAAAACCTATCTCAAGATTTCTCTTTACACAACTCTTCCAGAGATTCTCTAATCTCAAGAGTTAAAACCATTCAAACAATAACAAAAGATCAGAAACGAGTACACCTGTTCGTGTAGATATGATCTTCAACAACGTAAACCAGTTTAGAATGAATTTTCTATATGAACTTCATCTTCTTGAATTGATCTTGCACACTTCTTTTTCCAAAAGTTGATTTTCAGCAGATATGTTCTTTCTTTCTTTTTTCAGAAAATCTTTTTCTCTTTTGCAGTAATGTGTATTCTAAAAAAAAGTCTCTCTTGTTCGTGTAAGTATTTCTCTTTTTTCCGTGTGTGAAAATTCTCTTTTAAAAGCTTCAGTTTTAATCTTATTTAAAGACAATTTTCATGTGCAAGGAAACAGTTATTTCAGTTATATTCATAACGGAGATAATCTATTACCTGTGATGGTAATCTATTACCACGAGTTAGAATAACTGAACTAATTATTTCAGCTCCTGTTTTAATCTATTACCTAACATGGTAACCGATTAACACGATGCCAAAATAACACAAAACTCACATTTGGAACAGAGGTAATCGATTACTTTAAAGAGATAATCGATTAACACGATCCTTTTTCCTCTTGAAATCATCAGAATCAGTTTGGTAATCTATTACCACACATGGTAATCGATTATTCCAGTATCAATCAGTTTTTCAACATGAGTCAGGTAATCTATTACCAGTTCAGGTAATCTATTCCTTAACTCAGAAAATTTCTGATGTTTTCAAGTTTTCATTTAAAGTCTCAAACACTCAGTAAATTAATACTTCATGTTCTCAACAATGAATGAAATAAGAAAAATGAGTATTATGATATTTTCACCTTCATGTTAATTACTAATTTTTAACACATAACAAACAAACACATACAAGCCTAATCTTTTAAACAATCAATACATTATCCTTTTGACATAGGCTTAAAATAAAAAGCAACATGAGCAAAAACATCAAAACTAAAACTTCTAGGGAACATCTTCCAGATGTAGATTCTTCAATCTTCAACAGATATGCCCGAGGGGGCCATCCCTGACAATGACGCGCCGAATGATGACCGCGAGGATGAAGAGACCCTTGATGCTTCGGATGATGAGGCTGAAACCCAACAGGAAGAGCCGAACCAAGATCAAGAGGGAGAGCCCGAGGTGCAAGATGACGCGGGCAACAACGCCGAAGAGTGATTATGTTGTATGGCAGGCCGATAGAGCCTTTTTAATTTGATTTTAATGTAGGTTGATTGTAGTGTTGGCCGATAGAGCCTTTTAACGTTTGTTAATGACAAGTACTCGTTTTTTGAAGAAACTCAGAATTGGATTGTGTAACTTGCCCTTTTATTTTGATTGTTTTTTGAGTCAAAACCGAATGGGGTCATTTGGACTTGACGCTTTTTGAGTCAATTCCGAATGGGGTCATTCGGACTTGATGCTTTTTGAGTCAAAACCGAATGGGGTCATTCGAAAATGATGCTGTGTCAAAACCGAATGGGGTAATTCGGACTTGATGCTTTTTGAGTCAAAACCGAATGGGGTCATTCGGACTTGATGCTTTTTGAGTCAATTCCGAATGGGGTCATTCAGACTTGATGCTTTTTGAGTCAAAACCGAATGGGGTCATTCGGAAATGATGCTGTGTCAAAACCGAATGGGGTCATTCGGACTTGATGCTTTTTGAGTCAATTCCGAATGGGGTCATTCGGACTTGATGCTTTTTGAGTCAAAACCGAATGGGGTCATTCGGAAATGATGCTTTTTGAGTCAAAACCGAATGGGGTCATTCGGACTTGATGCTTTTTGAGTCAATTCCGAATAGGGTCATTCGGACTTGATGCTTTTTGAGTCAAAACCGAATGGGGTCATTCGGAAATGATGCTTTTTGAGTCAAAACCGAATGGGGTCATTCGGACTTGATGCTTTTTGAGTCAATTCCGAATGGGGTCATTCGGACTTGATGCTTTTTGAGTCAAAACCGAATGGGGTCATTCGAACTTGATGCTTTTTGAGATTTTGAAGGTACATCCTTAGCCGAGTTGGTTACTCGGGAGGGAAACCTTTGTTGAGACTTGGAAGGTACATCCTTAGCCGAGTTGGTTACTCGGGAGGGAAACCTTTGTTGAGACTTGAAGGTACATCCTTAGCCGAGTTGGTTACTCGGGAGGGAAACCTTTGTTGGGACTTGAAGGTACATCCTTAGCCGAGTTGGTTACTCGGGAGGGAAACCTTTGTTGAGACTTGAAGATACATCCTTAGCCGAGTTGGTTACTCGGGAGGGAAACCTTGAGACTTGAAGGTACATCCTTAGCCGAGTTGGTTCCTCGGGAGGGAAACCTTTTTAAATTTTGGAACAAGTAGAAGAGTAAGAATAACCACGACATGAATTGCCTTTCATTGATATGTGCCTCGTTAAAAACCTTGTCGGCCAAAACCTCTTTTCACTTTTTTACAAGAGGAGAAAAGACCGATCAAGGAAAAGAGTGCACTCTGTATACATGGATCACTATCTTTACACAGAAAATTGCTAACTAAAATAAGCCTTCAAATGAGTTGAGTTCCACGTTCTTGGGATGATCTTTCCCGAAAGCTCCTCAAGCTTGTAGGCACCATTATCTAGAGTGTGACGGATTCTGAATGGGCCGTCCCAGTTAGCTGCCAATTTTCCTTCGCGGGGGTTGCGCCTTGCCGATCCTTGTACACACCATACTAGGTCACCCTCCTTGAAACATCGCTTCGAAAGGGTGGAGTTGAAGCGTCGGGTCATTCTTTGCTTGCATGCTTTCGCCATTATACGCGCCTTGTCTCGGATCTCGTCTATGACATCAACTTCAACCCGAAGAGATGCATCGTTGCCTGCTTCGTCAAAATGTAAACGGCGGAAGGAAGGTTCCCCTACTTCCACCGGAATCATGGCCTCAGTACCGTATGTCAATCGGAACGGTGTTTCCTTTGTTGTGGATTGAGGTGTACATCTATAAGCCCACAAAACTTCTACTAGTTCTTCGGCCCAGGCGCCCTTGGAATCTCTCAAGCGCTTTTTCAACTCTGTTAAGATGACTTTATTTGCCGCCTCGGCTTGTCCGTTCGATTGAGGATGTTCAACCGATGTGAATCGGTGCCGTATGCCTAAGTCTTGAATGAACTTGTTCAACTTTTGATCTGTGAATTGGAGACCATTGTCGGTTACAATGGCATATGGTATACCGAAGCGCGTGACAATGTTCTTCCACAAAACTTCTGCACCTTGCCAGCTGTGATCGTTGCTAACGGTTCGGCCTCGATCCACTTTGTAAAGTAGTCTATGGCAACCAACAAAAATTTTCATTGGCCCTTGGCTATAGGGAACGGTCCGAGCAAGTCCATCCCCCATAGAGCAAACGGCCAAGGTGAGCTGATGCTATGCAACTGTTCTGCCGAGGCATGGATTAGGTTGCCATGTTTTTGACATTGAATGCATCGCTTAACAAATTGTGCGCAATCACTCTTGAGAGTTGGCCAATAATAACCTGCCCTTAATACTTTTACCGCAAGAGTTCGTCCGCCCGAATGTGACCCACAGATGCCTTGGTGAATTTCTCTCATCACATAATCGGCCTGCGCCGAGTCTAGGAATTTCAGCAATGGGGTTGAGAAACCCCTTCTATACAATTCGCCCTCGATGACAGAGTATCTAGCAGCTTGGGCTCGTAAATTTTTGGCAGACGAGGGCTCGGCCGGTTCTTTGCCATGAAGAATGAATTCAAGAAGTTCCGTTATCCACGTTGCGTTGGATGCCGTCGAACTTGATTCTTCCACTGCCAAGTTTTCAGCTGTGGCTATGCTCGGGGTAGGTAACTCAAAATGTAGAGTGGTTCTGAGCTGGCCTGGTTTCCGAGCACTGCTTGCCAATCGGGCTAGTTGGTCGGCTCGTTCATTGTTTTCTCTCGGTGTGTGTCGTACTTGAACTTCCTCGAAGTTGGAGCACATGTTATGGAAGAGGTGATAGTAACGTAGCAAATTTGGATCTTTCACCTGGAAATGATTATTAACTTGTTCCGATACGATCTGGGAGTCTGTCCAACAAATTAATCTTCGGACCCCAATGTCACCTGCCAGTCTTAGGCCCGCTACGAGTTCCTCGTACTCGGCCTGGTTGTTAGAGGCTCGAAATCCGAAATGCATGGATTGTTCAAGGACTACCCCCATCGGCCCTTCGAGTATTATTCCTGCCCCGCTGCCTGTATTGTTTGAAGAGTCGTCCACATGCATTGTTCATTGGTCGCTCTGAAAGTGACCGTTGGGTTGTAGCTCATTGACGAATTCAGCCCAGTGTTGCGACTTAATCGGCCCGCGCGGTTCGAATGATATGTCGAATTCTGAGAGCTCAATGGACCATGCCATCATTCGTCCCGCCAGTTCGGGTTTCCGCAGGACTTTAGCAATAGGAAAATCCGTCCGAACTACAATCCTGTGCCCCTGGAAGTATTGCCGAAGTCTTCGAGCTGTATGAACAAGTCCGAGTGCTACTTTTTCCAGCAACTGATATCTAGTTTCCGATTCTTGCAGCATGCGACTAATGAAATAGATAGGTACTTGTGTGTCCCTCTCTTGGACCAAGACCGAACTGATGGCCTCATTTGAAACGCACATGTATATTATGATGGCCGATAAGGGATCGGGTTTTGAGAGGATTGGAGGCGTTCCGAGACGCAACTTTAATGTTTGAAAAGCCGTTTCACACTCTTCGGCCCATGCAAATTTGTTAGTTTTTCTCAACAACCCCAATATTGGTTTGGCCACCTCTGTGAGGCATGGAAGAAACCTTGATAATGCAGTGAGACGACCAGCCAGCCGTTGTACTTCTTTAACATTATGGGGACTTCTCATGTCGATTATTGCTCGGCATTTGTCAGGGTTGGCTTCAATACCCCTAGTCGAAAGCATGAAGCCGAGAAACTTGCCGCTTGCTACCCCGAAGACACACTTTTCTGGATTGAGCCACATGTCGTGCCGTCGAACCTGGTGGAAAATCTCAATTAAGTCTGAGATATGATTATGAAGGTCATTTGACTTAACAACCATATCGTCCACATAAACCTCCATATTCTTGCCGATTTGATTTTGAAATACTTTATTCATGAGTCGCTGATATGTGGCGCTGGAATTCTTGAGTCCGAAGGGCATTACCCGATAACAATAGTTAGCCGAATCAGTAATGAAAGCAGTCTTCTCCTCATCTTGTGGATGCATTTGAATCTGATTATATCCTGAATAGGCATCAAGAAATGTCAACATGTTGTGCCCCGAGGCACCATCAACTAGTCGATCGATATTGGGCAATGGGTAGGCATCCTTTGGGCAGGCTTTGTTCAAATTTGTGTAATCCGTGCACATTCGCCATTTCCCACTCGTCTTCTTGACCATAACTACATTTGCAAGCCATGTTGTATATTGTATTTCCCGGATGAACTCCGCTTCAAGTAGTTTGGCCACTTCTGTTTCGACCGCCTGTTTCCTTTCGGTACCCATCTTCCTCTTCCGTTGTGCTATCGGTCTAGCCTCCCGACAAACAGACAATTTGTGACACATAACCTTTGGATCTATACCTGGCATATCCGAGGGTACCCAAGCAAAAAGATCTTTGTTTTTCTGAATGACCTTGCTCAATGCATGGCGATCTGCCTCAGGCAATCCCGCCCCCAAGTATGTAACTTGCAGAGTTCCCTGGTCGACCTGGATTGCAACCTTCTCCTCGACTGCTTCCATCCGTTCATCTTCATTCATTCTTGGATCTAAATCCCATGTCTGGGATTTGTCTGATACTGGAGGGTTTACCACATGAACTCTCCTTGACTTTGATTGCTTTTCTTCCACAGGGGTTACTCGCAAACTGGCAAAGTAACACTCTCGGGCGGCCTTCTGATCAGCATGTACTGTAAGAATTTTGCCTTTGTCGGATGGAAACTTCATTGCTAGGTGTGGCGTTGAGACAATAGCTCCCAACATATTCAACGATGGCCGACCCAGAAGAATATTGTAAGAAGTGTTAGCATGTACTACTATGTACTTCACCTGGATTTCCCTGTATTCCTGCTCGTCAACACAGAAACGAGTAAAAACCTTAATGTACCCCCTAGTGCTGACTCTTTCTCCCGAGAAACCAACTAGAGGGTCATCATATGGAACGAGCTCCTTTTTCGAGATGCCCAACTGCTTGAAGGTGTTCCAGTACAGAATGTCGGCCGAACTACCCTGATCCACCAACGTTTTCTTCACTATGCAGTTGTGGATTTCAACACTAATTACCATTGGATCATCTTGCACGGGGTCAATTCCTTGAAAATCAGCATCAGTGAATGTTATAGCTGGTAACCTCCGAACGGGTTGTCTGTCGACCGAATTGACCGAACGAACGGCGCGCAAATGCCTCTTTTGTGCCGAAGAAGTTGAGCCTCCACCAGCAAACCCCGCGGCGATGGTGTTGATGACTCGCCTATGGGAAGTTGTAGGCTCATCTTTCCTTTCGCGTGACCGGCTTCGGTCGTGGCGAGGTCTATCAGTTCGGTCTTGTCGAGGTCGGTCGTGTCTAGGTTGATACTGGCACGATCGATGCGAATCGGGCCGATCAACAAAATTATGAAGCTGGCCCTGCTTGATTAAATCCTTGATTCTGTCTCGGAGGGCCGTGCACTCCTCGGTAGAGTGCCCCCTATTGCGGTGATACCGACAAGATTTGCTAGTATCGGCGCGCGATGGCGTGGCAGCTCTTTTTGGGACGGCCAACACCTCTGATGCCAGAGCTTGTTCAAGCACCGCAGCTCGGCTTGCATTGAGGGGAGTATAGTGAGTGTATTTTGGACCCCGCGTTGGTCGGTCACGAAGAGTTATCTCCTTGTTTCGCCCCCGATAGGATGGTTCTACTGGCTTGTCAGACTTTCCCGATGGTTCAGCTCGGGCTTGATTTCGGAACTCAGCCAACTCCTCCACCTGCATATATTTATCGGCTCGTCTTCGAAGTTCATTCATATCTGAAGGGGGTTTTTTGCACAGGCTATTGACGAATGGCCCGGGCTTCAAAGCTGTGGTCAGATGATGGAGTGCCACTGCGGGGTTAAGATCCCGAATTTCTAAAGCGGTCTTGTTAAAACGATCCATGAAAAAGTCCGAAGAGTCTCCTTCTTATCCTGCCGAAGACTAACCAACGACAGAGATGTCAAACTGTGAGGCTGACTCGTTGCAAATTGAACCGTGAACTGAGAAGATAGGGTGTTGAACGAGTCAATAGAGTTGGGGGGGATCCGAGTGAACCAGCTCAAAGCTCGGCCTATTAACGATGTGGGAAAAATCTGGCACAGAGCAGCATCGTCTGTTGTGCTTAATGTTACCTGCGTAAGAAAAACATCAAGATGTTCGTCAGGATCCGAAGTACCATCATATTTATCAATCGGCAGCGATTTCCAGTTATCCATTAAAGGCAACTGCATGATAGAGGGTGTAAAAGGATGTCGGTGTGATCCCACTGTTGCTACATCGGTGGGACGTCCAACTGTAGGCAGGGCCGATTAAAATTTTTGTGGTGCCGCAGCCGAGGCATGGATAGCCGAGGTATGGATATCATGGGATTGGTAAGATCCGTGTGTTTGAGTGTTAGTAGGCTGGGTAGGTTTCCATGAGGAGTCTTGACTCTTTAACGCCTCATTTTCCACTCTCAAAGCCGAAAGTTCCTTTGCATCCTTTTCTCGCTGCTGTTTCATTACAGCCATCTCCTGCTTGAGCAAGCGCATGGTCTCGATGAGATCAGTTTCGTCCTCAACTTGAACGTGCTCTTCCTCGGTTTGGTGATTTTCCGTGTTCATTCTCCTTGTCTTCGTCATAGTCTTGTTAAGTCTTCAAGTCTTTCTCGGTTCGGCCCCACGGTGGGCGCCAAAATGTACCTGTCTGAAGGGCACACTAGTAATCTTCTCGTATTTGGTGGGCCGAACGAGAGTTCCGATCGAATATTCCGGTGAGAGGGGAGGTACCTGCAAAAGGCACTCCGACGCTCAAGTCAGGACAAAGCACAAGTATCGATAGTAATTAATGAACAGTGACGTTACCTTGTGACATGAGCTATTTATACTGACTTTTATGGGCCCGGATTCCCATGGGCCCTGCACAAGATTACCATATTAGGTAATACGCCTCTAATTGGCTTATTAGTGTAATTAACTCTTAACCCTTGATTAAGGATAATTCTTGTCCCTTGATTAATGATAGTTCACATTCACTAGGTATCCAATGGCCGATCAGCCGTCGGCAATCTGGTTCGGCCCTTTGGGTGCCGATTGGGTGTCGGCAACCTGGTTCGGCCTTTCAGGTGCCGATCGGGTATCGGTCAAATGGTGGCCGAAAGGCCTTGCCAGTACAGTTACCATTTTATTATATTTAATACCTATTTATATAATCTCTATAATTAAAGGATCTCATTGTTATAGTAATTTATTTCTAATTATTATAAATAAAATGTTAAAGAATGACTCTTCTTAAGTATTCAAATCATTAAGCCTTATATTCAACTCAATTTTTGTAAGTTTGTATGATAAATATAATATATATTATGTTATATATTTTTATTAACACTGATGCCTAATGCTTTTTAAATTTTTTTTTAGTAAAATACTTTCCTAGATTTCTTCAGGAAACAAAAATACAAATGATAATTCTTAAACAAGATGGAAATTGAATCTAAATAAATGTTGATTATTTAACACCTTAGTGATCATTGAATCAATATATTTTATGAATTAAATAATTTATATGGTATATTTTTAATTTAAAGTTATATATGGAATTATATTAATTTATGTAGTTTAATTTGTCTATGATTTAATTGTTAGATTAATATTATATTAACTAACTTCTTTAAGACATGAAATGAATGTTATTATAATGTATAAGTATGAAATATATATGACATAAATATTTTTTTTAATTTTTTTGATAAAAATTGGGTCATACGATATTGTAACGTAGAGAGGAGATTTTTGAGTTTAGTTGATTCTAGAGAGAAGAGTATATAAGGATTTCTTTGATAAGGGAACTTTATAAGTTCATTCTCAAAGAAACTAGAGAGAAGTTTTAGAGAGAAGGACTCTGGGTCCGTGAGGTCTTTCTGATCAAGCAAGTACTTCACACTCTTGTAATCACCAAAGACGTTAAACCCTACACTATAAAAATAGTGCATCCATACCTTTAAGGCAAAAACAACTGCTGCCAACTCTAAGTCATGAGTAGGGTAATTCCTCTCATGATTCTTCAATTGCCTTAAGCATATGCAACTACTCTCCTATTCTACATCAATACACACCCCAACCCTTGGTGAGAAACATTACAACACACCTCAAATGGCTCATTAGGATTAGGCAACACCAACATAGGAGAAGTAGTCAATCTTTCTCTTCAACTCTTCCACTTGACACTTTAATTCAACCAACTCTGTTAGGACCATCCTATAAGGAGCAACCAACACTAGCCTTACACCAGGGACCAGATCAATGCTAAACTCAATCTCCCTAGTAGGAGGTAACCCAGACACCTTATCCAAAAACACCTTCGGGAATTCCCTCACAACTTCTACCCATTGATCACCTTTTTAGTTTCCACACTCACAGCAACAAACAAGATAAAACACTTTGCTCCATCCCTCAACAAAACTTTAGCTTCGTCAGCTGAACCCAACAACTCATCCTATATCTAAGGAAATACCAACTTTCTATCACATCATCTCCAACGGACAACTATCATACAACTCAACAAATCATCAACACAACACAGAATACTACACAACGAAAGCCTAATGAGATCACCCCCACATAGTGCCCACTAGGTTCGAACTGCTCTGATACCATAAAAGTGTAACGACCCGCCATGGTTGTCACACTACGAAACTACACTACACACTACTGGAATATATACTAAAATAGTATAATAAAAATAATTACAACACAAGTTGCTAATCAAGCAACCAACAACAACCAGCTATATACAACAAAATATGCTACTATAAGGTAGCCTACAAAATAAAATCCAACTCCAGGCACCTCCTGTGGCCTCTAGCAGCTATCTCCCAGCCCATCCCTGCCCTACTCCCATACATTGTATGATCATCGTAGTCCAAACCACATGGAAACATGCAAGGGTAAGCTAGAGACAATAAATAACTCATAATAATTAAAAATGAAATACACCAACTATATAATCATCTTCACATCCAACATAGAAGACAACAACACATATACTATACATCTTAACATCATTTCAACTTGATTCAACATATCAACACTATATCAGCACTTCAACGCAACTACTGTACAAACCATTGGAATAGTTACCATATTCATTATAACAACAACCAACACATGTATTACACACCTCTCAACAACACATATTTAAAAGCAACTTACAACACAGGTAATCTAGCAACGCTAGCATCATCATCAACTTGTATACAAATAAGCAACTCACAACATAACAACACTATCATCATCCTCAACAGGGTCAACACAACAACACAACAACATGGGTGAGCAGTTTAAGTGGCTAGGTCCTACCGAACCGACAACAAAGAACCTTTTTGGGCTTGCTAGGTAAATAACAAATTTGGATGCCAATCCACAACACGGTAACAATTTCTCAGACTTTGCCACTTAAACAAGGAAGTATAGTACTATCTTAGGATAGAACAACTGGGTTTATGCCTACCACAACATTAGCTAGCTTAACTAAGCCATCTATGGGATTAGCCTACTGACTATCCTCCAAATACTACAACCCTCCGATACTTGGTTAGGAACTAAGTTCCCGACTTCGTACTTTACTCAAATTGGCTGCTTTGTAATCAGTATAGCTCGACTTGGCCCCTATACTATGGTTGCTTTGTACACGTGTGCCTCGACCTTGTCCATACATGGGACCAACTAAATCCTAGAGGAGAACAGCACAACGTCCACTCCAAGGGACAACTTCCCAAGGAAGGTTTTCAACAAATTGGGCTCTCTAAGCACCACAACTTTCTCAATCCACACAATGGGATGAACAACTTTGAAAACATCTCTTCTAATCCTAGTGATCAAATTTGGTTGCTTATAATTGGTATAGCTCGACCTGGCCCCTATACCATGGTCGCTTTGTACACGTGTGCCTCAACCTTGCCCACACATGGGACCAACTAAGTCCTAGAGGAGAACAACACAACGTCCACTCCAAGGGACAACTTCCCAAGGAGGGTTTTCAACAAATTGGGCTCTCTGAGCACCACAGATTTCTCAATCCACACAATGGGATGAGCAACTTTGAAAACATCCCCCCTAGTCCTAGTGATCAACAACTCATCATCACAGCTTAATCAGCTTACAACTCAACAACACAACTCAGCTCAACAACTTAAACAACATGATCAACTCAACAGCACAACTCAGCTCAACAACTTAAACAACATGATTAACTCAAAGCACAACACAACTCAACTCAACAACTTAAACAACATGATTAACTCAACAGCACATCACAGCTCAACTCAACAACTTAAACAACATGATTAACTCAACAGCTTAACGACTCAACTCATAATCTACAACTCAATCATCATAAAATAATATCTTTCAACACATAGTACAACATACAACTTTATAGCAACATACAACTTTCCTCTAACAACTTAGCAACACAGTCTACTAATAACTTTTATATAAATCTCAGCACATCTACACACTTCACATCATGCTTCTCACAACTCGCAATATTATCATCATGCACTTCACAACTTTCAACTAGATCATCTCATCATATATCACAACATATAAATGGTCCACACATAACATATAACAACTTTAAAAACACATCACATATTCAACACAATTCTATTTAGCACAACAACTCATTTAGCACCTATACGCAACTACACAGCTCCATAACTCAACTACAACATGTATCTCATTTACATCCCATCTTCATCACAAAAGCATCACCAAACAACATCATTAATCAATATTATCAACACACAACATTTTCATCATATAACACAACTCATACTACATGTTTACAACCCATCTTTCATGCCAACTTACCCACCCAAACAACACCAATCAACCTAAGCACCTAAAATAACTTTCAACTTAACCAAATCACTTCTTGTGAAGTGGCAACCTTCACATAAAATAGCGTATCAGGATTTATACTACTCCTACCATTCTTATCCTTATCTCATATGAAAGATAAAAAAATTTCCTACAACTCTCATGAAGACACCAAGTCCTAATTCCTTCATCTACCTTGTTAAAAATTCTAAACATCGCAACAACTATAACCAATGTTGGCAACTTGACCTCTATTCACTAAAACAACCATATTTGGAGTTCTAGATCTCCTTTTTGGGTGATTCTAGTGTCATTGGAAAGCTAACATCCAAGGCTACAACTTTCATGAAGACTTAAAGGCCAACATACTCATGCCCGGTGCATTAATATCACGCCCGGCGCAACCTCAAATAGAGACTCACAAAGAGTCTCCACGCCCGGCGCGACTAGCCTCGCGCTCGCACGTGATTTAACACTGGTGGCCCTCAGATGAATGCATGCCCGATGCAAAGAATTGCGCCCAACACATATTCAACCAGAAACCTCCAAAAACCTCGAAAATTCCTTCAAAACCTGAAAATCAGCAACTTCAACCACATGGAATCCATGAAATGCAACATATAGACTCCCTACAACTCAAAAACGAGTTCATATTCAACATGCAACCAATTAATGCACCAAAATTGTCAAAAAACCCATTTTTCCCAAAAACCCCAAAAATGAGGAAATCACCCAATTCAGCCACTTCTTCTCGAATTCCATACATCAATGGAGTTCCTAAACTCTCATGCAACCAAACAACATACATTCTAGCTTCCCTTACCTGAAGATTGGCTTCGAACATCCAAGAATTAGGGAAGAAGAAAACTTTCCTCCGAGTTTGACTCCCAAACTTCAATCCTTCAAAATCAAGCTTCTTAGCCTGAATTCCAAGAGAAGATAGAAGAAGTTAGTGATCTAGAGAAGAAGAAGAATCAACCAGAGAAATTTGAGAGAGAAAGGAGCTCACGGACCCAGAGTCCTTCTCTCTAAAACTTCTCTCTTGTTTCTTTGAGAATGAACTTATGAAGTTCCCTTCTCAGAGAAACTCTTATATACTCTTCTCTCTCTAGAATCAACTAAACTCAAAAATCTCCTCACTACGTTACAATACCCCCCAACAAATAGGAATTTTCGTCCCCGAAAATAGGCTTACCTCTCAACCTTTTCAACTTATAATCAACTGCAACTAGAAGAGTCCTCTCATAATTTAGGTTCTCCCTAACCTGAACTTCATCCATTTCTACAACATGACTTGGATCATGAATGTACTTTGACTGGGAAACATGAAACACATGCCCCTCCCCAGAAAACTCTAAAGGCCTCTACCTTCTATCAACTTATGATTTCTGCCTACTCTAGGCAAACCTCATTCTCTGTTAAATCAACTTCACCTCCTCAATAATTTGTAAAACTGACTCTAGCCCCGCAACTACCGACTCACCATCTTTGATACCAACACAGAGGAGTCCTACACTTCCTACCATGCAATGCTTCAAATTCCAATACTAGCATGAAAGCTATTATTGTGCGTAAACTCCACCAGTAGTAGGACTTCCTCCCAACTCTCTAAGTGGTCTAGCACACAAGCCCTCAGAAAATCCTCCAAGGATTGAATCGTCCTCTCTGATTGACCATCCGATGTGGATGATAAGTATAACCCAATCTCAACCTCGTACCTAAGGCTTGGTGTAGACTCTACCAAAAATCTAGAAGTGAACCTTGGATCCCTATCTGAAATAATACTAGAAAGCACCCAGTGCAACCGTACTATTTCCTTCACATACAGCTGTGTCAACTTCTCCAAGGACCACTTGATATTGACAGGCAAGAAATGTGCACACTTGGCTAATCTGTCAACCACAACTCAAATAACATCACTATTCTAGCTAACCTAGGCAACCCAACAATGAAATTCATAGTGATACTATCTAACTTCCACTACAAGATCTCCATCATCTACAACAAACCACCAGGCTTCTAGTGCTCAACCTTTGCATTCTGACAAGTCAGACAGGCCGCCACATATTCAACAATGTCTCTCTTCACTCAGAATCTTGGGGTAGGCAAATTTTGCCCTTAAACCTCAAATCCCATCTTCACCCATCTCAAAGCCAACTGCTTCCTCTACACCCAACAAACTAAGAACCTTCACCAATTCTGAATCTTGTAACCCATTAATTCTATTATTAATCTATTGACCTGATACTCTGACTAGTTTGATGACCGATTCGATTTTTAAAATATTGTCCTCACTAAGTGCTTTCACTATCTTCTCACTAATGCTTCACGAAGTTCTCGCAAGGTATTTGTCTTTGCTTTGTCATTACTCAATCATTACATATGATGATGATGATGATGACGACGAAGACGATGATGATGACGACGACGACAACGACGACGACGATGAGGATGACGACGATGACGACGAGGACGACGACGATGATGATGATGATGATGATGATGATGATGATGACGACGACGAGGACGATGATGATGATGATGATTATTATTATTATTATTATTATTATTATTATAGTCACAAAACATAATAGTTATGAAAAAGAGTAAGATTAATGATAGAGAACTTACAAAGACAAAAACTAAGGAGATTGGCATATCAAGTTTAAAAAAAAAATAACAAAGCGTTTTATTATCTTAAAAATCTCAATGCCCTTTACAAACATCAGTGAGTGTATAACCTAATAACTTGTACTTCCCCAAAGAAAGTTTAAAATGACAAAACTAAAAGAACACTATTCAGCAGGATAAAAATTAAAAATTAAAAACAATAATAGTTATGTTTTAAACAATAATAATTAAAATGTATCTTAATAATAGAATGACTCTAATATGGGAATGTATGTTAGGTAGTGGGATTGGCCCCCAATCCTATGTTTGTTGTATGTTCATGTATGAGGGGTTTCTCTCAATTATATCTGTTTCATCTATTGTTCTTCTTATATGTAATTAATTGTATGATTTGAGATAGGATTAGATTAGGATGTGACATCGGGGAGTAGATAAGATTATATTAGGATGTTGTTCTTATTAAATAATTTTGGAAATCTTAGCATTATTTCTTTGTAATTTTCCCTGATTATGTTATTTAAGTCATGGAATTGGCGCTCTCTATCTGAACACGCTTGATATTTTAATTATGAAAGATTATGTTCTTCAAATTTTGTTATCTATGTGTTATGGTATGCGGTGTAGAGGGTGTCACAGCAGGTATTAGGTTAATAATGTATGCTCGAGGCATAAAAATATTTTTTCCAAAAATATTACAATTTGTTGACAATTGTATTGTAAAATTTTTGGTTTCTGTATTATTATTATAACATCACTAGCCATGGTTCTGGTTTTTGTTTCCTTTTCGTCTTTAAACTGGTTTTGTTTAGGAATTATGCTTTCACATAAGCACGTAAAAGTAGCTATAGTATCAAAGCTTGGATGATAGTCGCAGTTTTTTCTTGTTTGATGATTTTGGGAAAAGTAATTTTTACCAAAACATGTAAGCTAGTATTGGGCTTTTTATTGCATATTTTTGGTATACAGTCTTTGTTTTGTAGTGCCATTAAACCACTAGGTCCTTCTTCATGGTTTATGAGTTTATTTTGAATTTTGAAATTCTCATAAAGAAAATCTACTATTTGTTCTATCTAGTTTATTCTAGTCTCTAAAACAGATAATCTATTATTAATCAATTTGTTTTTGTATCATTTGTTTGTTTTTATGATCTAGAAAAGATATCTTATCAATTATTTCTAAGCATGTTTTGCAAAAGTTCTTATAACATAAAGGACAATGTGCTCTTAATGTTTTATGAAAGAATCTTTTGCAATAAAAACATTCAATATGTTCTAGGCCAACAAAAAAATTGTATTTCATGATCACAGGATATTTGTTCATCACTCTTATTCATTAAACTATATCCTAAATCATCTAAAATTTCACCATATTTATTATACTTATCATTCATAGCAGGATATAAATGATTGTATTCATTATTAGTAAACTCATTTATGACTTTATAGTCTTCCATTACTTCTTCTTCTTTAGAAGTGTAATCAGACCAACTTACTACTAAACATATTTCAGAGTCGGTGGAGACTATTTCGTCTATAGGAATCAGATTCATCCTACAACTTTTAATCATATTCTGGTTCTTCCAAAATAGTTGTAGCAACACCACAAACAGCCATAATGACAAATAGGAGAAATAGTCTTTTAGTTAGGCTCACTGACTATGAAAATATACAAACTCCTGACCTAAGAGAGAAAGAAGAGGAACAAGAACCCTCTAGAAAATCCTTAATGAACTTATGGCATTGTTCGTATTTCAAATCTTATATTCCAAATTATGAACAAGAAGAAGAAAAGGAAAAAAGCTACTTAGACAAATGTCAACTTTCACCCAAACTTCTCTTAGCTGAAGAAAAATGGGGAAAACAAAACAACTTGAAAAACAACAAATTAAAACTGTTTCTCAATGTTATAAAAATGAAAACAAAAATTTTGAAGATGAAGAAGATGATTTGATTTTTAGACAAAAATTGTTTTCACAAATGAATATTGAAAGAGATGAAGTCTCTAATGATAAAAGTCAGGATCTAGAAGAAACCTTAGATATAGATGTTAATAAATGGCATAACAAAGAAGTAACTTTTAGAAATAAGTTATGCCTAGATAAATTAGAGACACAATTTGAAATTTTAGAACCACCATCTGAGTTATCAGAAACATAATTATCCATTCAATCTTACAAAGGTTTTACAAGAGATAACTATAGTGGTAGTGCCAGTATACCTGACCAAATCTAGCACATTGACTATAGTCCAAAAACATATGATCTAGGATTCATACCTAGAGATAAAGTTGTTACTCCTGTAGATTTTTTAATAGGAGAAAGCATAAAGTCTAAAGGGAAGAGACTACCAATTGAACCAAGTTTTAATATGCCTTCTCTTTTATTAAACATAGAAAGTGTTGATCCTCAACTCTTGCCTAATTATATAGAACAGTTAACTTCCACTATTATATGTGACTATAGAATACACAATGAAAGCCACGTTTCTAATAGTCAAGAAATGATAGCTAGAGTTGAAACTTATCTAGGAGATATAGCTAAAACTTGTTAGGAGTTATTCAAATAAACATTTGCTGACCAGGTTAAGATAAATTTAATTGATCCGGACCAAACATCTACAACTTTTTTAGTATTATACAATGTATTTTTATAGCCTAATCTGTAAACGATAGAAATACTATAAGATAAAGATTTTATCTTGGTAACTTAGAAAGACTTTCAACACGTTACTTTGGTAAGATAAAAGAATTTACACAAGATCATCTTATGTATGCTTCCATAGCCGGAGGATTCACATATAGATCTTTAGGAGAAAAATTGTTCCTTAAACTCCCTGGTATGTTAGGATAAAAAATAAAAGATAGTTGGAAAGATGGCTAGATTGACCTAGTTATGAACAATTTAGTTGTCAGGATACAATACATTATGAAAGTAATGGAAGACACCTGTACTAATATAGCCATAAATAAACAAATAAAAATGGTCAACATAGATATTTGCAAACAAATATACACCCCACAACAATATGATAAAGAGGTTTGAAAGAAAAGAAAGCCTCAGCAAAGATACTCATCACCACCAATAAATCATAACTCTAGGAGAAGACACCAAACTCATAGGTATTCTATTAGAGCCTCTAGTGCAAAGAAACCTACTTTGAATAAAGACAAACATGTGAGAAAAATCAAGAATAAAAAAAGTTACACAAAACAATTAGAATGCTTTGCCTGTCATCAAACTGGTCATTATTCTAGAGATTGCCCTGATAAACCAAACATTTTTACAAAAGAAGCTGAACTAATAAAAAGCTGTAAGATGAATTTAATTCCTATAGATGAAACACTATCCACTGACTTTGAAATATATTCAGTAATAAGTTTGTCTAATTATACTTTTGAAGAAGAAGAAAAGGTAATCAAAGATTATAAAATCATAAATGAATAGGCAAAATACTAATTTGGTCCCTTATAATGTTTTTAGGGGTCAATTTAATCCCATTTTATTTTTTGGATTTAATTTGGTCCCATTTTATTTTAAAATACTTTAATGTGGGACTTCCGTTGAAATTTCACTGACAATGTTAACTCAATGTCACGTGACTAGTAGTTTCATGCAACGTGGATGCCTCGTTATTAAAAACCAATACATGTGGTTGTCAAGTGGGTGCCTATATGAAATGACCGATGCCTACATCGGCAATGATCTCGGCTCATTGACATGGACTACGACACCTCCAAGCTCAACGAATTCCCCGCGATCACTCTCTACAGATAGCGAAAGGATTTGCTCAATCTCATTACCCAAAAAAATTATGAGTTTCAATTCATTTGATGAAGATGGATTTTGTCTCACGACCTCTTGAAAACTTTGGGGTTGGGTTTTTGTTTGGCTAGATTAGATAACACATATTATCTCTGATACCTATGGTGATTAGTCCCAAATGAACATATCTCTTATTGGTTCTCAAGAGCTGTCTACCAATTTGTTCAGAAATTAATCTTATAATTTCATGATGTCAATCTGGTACATGAAAATCATCCAGGTGGAAATATCTATATAAACTAGTCCTATCATAACTCAAACAATTTACATTTAAAACTTGAGAAGGTATTGGTTTTCCAAAATGGGCTTCTAATTTTGATTTTACCTTTTCAGAAAATAATTTTGGTAATCTTGCTATATATCTTTCTTTCCAAAATCCTTGAAATCCATCTTCTCTAAGGGTTATTTTTGACATAAAAACATCTTTATACCACCTGACATTGTTGGGGAATATAAATTTGCTAATTGACTTGCAACTCTATCTTTAAAAATATTGGGATCTCCTACAAAGTGTTGAAAAATATTGGGGAATATAAATTTTCATTTTTCATAGCTCTTAATTTAGTTTCTCTATCAGATGGAGTACAAAAGTTGTTCCATCATCCTTTCAATTTTTCTATAAATCCTTGGACAAGAGTCATGATTGTTGCCTTGTCCGTATTTCCTCTTCTTTTGTAGGCATTGGTTGCCATGGTCATTTGACAAATAAAGTCTAATATTCCTTGTTCACACATACCATTTATATTTTATCCACATATATTTCTACTAGAGTAACTATTTAGAACTAGATCTCCTCTTTCTTCGTAAAGAACATTAGTAGGAGAGGGTCTTGGATAATAGATTTTAAGTTTTGGATAATATTTTAGATTTTTGAGAGCAAGGTCTTCTATAACATTTAAGGAAGATTTTTTTAAGGTTAATTGTTCTAAAAAAATTTGATTTCTTCTATTTTTTTATCTGTGCTACTATATAGATTTATTGTTTCTATTTGAGTGTTAAGTTGGTAAATAGGTTTAACTAAGGGTTTAATAATAGCAGTAGAGGCACTATTGCTAGGATGATTTTGATTTTCTTCTGATTCTTCAAGTTCTTGGTTAATAGAATGATAAACAGGTTTAGCAATTTTGAATTAATATCTAATTTAGTTAGATCTATATTGATTGTTGATCCATCTACTGAATGTCTTGCATTACTACCTTTATAAATCATTTGAGGTTCTCTTATCCTTAGTGATCTTGACCCATTTATTCTTAATCTAATATTCGTTCCTTCTTGAATAATGTCCCTAACTTGGGTGTATATATTTTAGCTTCTTCTACTATATCTTCTAAATACCAATTTTCAAGAATTTTACTAATAATTTCTTCATGACTAAGACGTCTTGGAACTTGTATTGAATATTTTTTTAGATTGGCCTCAACTAAAATAGTCTTGTTTTTAGGTGAGGATCTTAAAGTCTTATAATTATAATCAATTTTGGTTATTTTATAATAAATCCTAAAAATTATCTGTATAGGTCCTGATTCTTCATCTAATATTTCATTTGGAATTTTAACATATAATTTCAAAGTGTTACTAGTTTTTTCATTTCTTATGTTCATTGAAAAGTTTGGATAACAATTAAAAAAGGCAGGGCCATCATGCAAATTACTTTCTAATATAACTATTATTGAATCGAAGAATTGTTTCATCCTAAGATCCCTAAGTAACATTAATATATAGGACTATTGACGCCTAGTCTATAATTGAGTTTTGTTACTACTTGAATTAATCCTAAATGTATAAAATTATATCCCTTTTTAATATGTTCATTTAAGATTGACTGTTCTAACAGGTTAATTATTTTATTAGTCTTTGTACCAGGGTAACTATATTATAATATGTGGACTTTGTCTTGACTATTGGACCATATACTATGTTGTTTATATACTTCACATTTTTAACTATGGGTATTAACCAATTATGGAGATAGTTCTCTATTTCTACTATCCTAAGTTATTGTTCTACCATATCTTGAGAGGTTGATGAAGAGGCATCTTGTTGACTATGATTCCTCATAACTATTTGCTTTTTTTTTGTTTTTTGTTTTAATCCTAAATTGCTTATAGAATCTAATAGTTTTGACACTTTAAACGCTTCTTTAACGGTAGTAAAAGCTTAGCCTTTATCTATAGCTGACCAACAAACTCACTACCACACCTAGGTTTTACTAGTGGGACCACGAACAAGAGTGTATAATCCTAACTTCTACTTCCTCTAAAAAAAAGTATTAAAATGACAAAATAAAAATAACATTATTCAGCATGATAAGAATTAAAAATTAAAAACAATAATAATTATCTTTTAAACAATAATAATTAAAATGTAGCCTAATAATAGAATGGCTCTGATACCATTCTTACAAAAATAGAATCATAACAAAAAAAAAACATAATACTTATTCAAAAGAGCCCTTTACAAGCATTTTATTATGATTATTATCATTATTTTTATTATCATTATTATTATTATTATTTTTATTATGATTATGATTGTTATTATTATTATGATTATTATTAATAACAATATTATTATTATTATTATTATTATTATTATGATTTATATAATAATGATGATGATAATGATGATGATGATGATGATGATGATGATGATGATGATGATGATGATGTTATAAATAATAATAATAAATATTATTATTATTATTATCATTATTATGATTGTTATTACCATTTTTACAATTATTATTTTTATTGTTATTATTATTATTATTATTATCAAAATTTTTCCACCATTTAACCTTGATAGTTCTGGTTAAAAGTAATAAATTGTTATTTGAATATGGTTGAAGATATATATAATCCCAACTCATAATTCATGTAATATTTGTGAGGCAATGAATGAGATAAACTTGTATCCTAATGAGAATGTGGTCTTTTTTTTTTTTAAAATAATCAAATATCTCAGAGACCACTATATGAAAGATTTCTCTGATAGGACCAAATTTGACAAACCACTGAAGAAACCATTTTAAAAATTTTAATGAAATTCCTCTGCGGAATCAAATGAACCAAGAATGAGTTTTGGGTTGAAGGTAAAGAAAATAAGGCCATGCATCTATATAATCATAATAAGAGTATTGTTGAGGTTATTATTATTATTATTATTATTATTATTATTATTATTATTATCATTATTATTTTTATTGTTATTATTATTATTGTTATTATTATTATCATTATTATTATTATTATTATTATTATTAACATTATTATTATTATTATTATTATCATTATTATTATTATTATTATGATTATTATCCTTATTATTATTATTATGATTATTATTATTATTATTATTATTATGATTATTATTATTATTATTATTATTATTATTATTATTATTATTATTATTATGATGATGATAATGATGATGATGATTATTATTATTATTATTCATAGAATTTATAGTAATTTTTTTCATTTTTTTGTAAAAAATATTCTTGCAGAATTTCTTGCGAAAAAATTCGCAGGAAACTTTCTTGTGAATTGTTTTTTGCAGGAAACTTTTCAGCGAATTTTTTTCGTAAGAATTTCGCAGGAAAATTTATTGCGAATTTTAAAATTTGCAAAAATATATTATCCACGAAAGTATTATCTGCAGATAAAATTTTGCAAAAAAATTTGTAAGAACAACGTTTCTTGCGAATTTTTCGTAATAAGAGAAATTCTATTAGTGTATTTTATATATCTTCATATAATAATAATAATTGTTATTATATGAAGATATATAGCAGACCACACCTTTCTATTTTACAAACAAGGGTAGTGGTAACCCCAAATTATTAAGGGCAAACAAGGAAAGTAAAAATAGTACACACATTATTAAAGTAGTTCTAAATTATTGGAGCATCTTGAATAATGGTTGTCCTTCAAGGCATCTTGAGTCTTGTCATAGGGTGCTTGTAGAATAATTATTTTCCTTTTAAAGCATCTTGAATAGTCTTTATTAGGATAATCTTATCTTCACTACAAGAAAAATGATAAATTGCGACGGACAAATTGCGACGGTTATCTAGAAACCGTCGTCGCTTTGATATTGCGACCCTTCATACGACGGTTTTTCAAAACCGTCGCAAAATTGTTCAACATTGCGACGGTTTACCGTAAACCGTCGCAAAATTTGTTTAACATTGCGACGGTTTATCATAAACTGTCGCAAAATTTGTTTAACATTGCGACGGTTTATGATAAACCGTCGCAAGTTTAACATTGCGACAGTTAATCATAACCGTCGCAAATTTAACATTGCGGCAGTTAGTCATAAACCGTCGCAAAATTTTCAGCATTTTTTTTATTAGAATTTAATTTTTTTTTAAGTATTATGTATATTATCTTAACGAACTTATATTTTATTAACAATTTTATATATACTTTCTTTAAAAATATAAAAATAAATATGTTAAAATTTATAAAAATCCAGTTTAATTTATTTATGATATAAATATGTTTTTAATATCTAATATATATTTTTAGATGATAATTTATTTTAAAATATATTTTATAATAAAAATTCTAAATGGAACATAAATCTTCTGATTTTTCTTAGTTTGATTTTTTTAATCAATATATATAATTTTACTATTTTGATTTTTTCAATCAACGTATACAATAAAGAAAAAACACAAAAGATAAACATGCATAGTAAAAATCTTATTTTATCAAAAAACTTTTTATTTTAATATATTACATTATATATGTGAATATTAAGACATATATATATATATACATATATATATATTATAATTAAACTTTTTTAAAAAATTAATTCATTATTAAGAAAAAAAAATTTATTACATGAGAATTAATTTCTTTCAAAAATTTGATAGATATAAAATAAATAAACATTTTTTCTGAATCTATATTTTTATTTTATTAGAATATAATTTTTATTTTTTAAAATATATTATTTTTTTAGATAAAAAATTATGTATATGTCAAATAGTAGTGGGGCAAGTGCCCACTATTCCAAATGTACATCCGTCCCTATATATATCTATATATATATATATATATATATAATATAGGGGGTTATAATTATACCAATGTAACTTTTATTAAGTATTATGTTGTTCAATAACTTTATATTAAATATGTATTTTGTAAATCCAACCGTTAAATTGAAAGTTCATATCACTTTATAAGTGTATATCAAATTTTGTTAAAATTGAACAACAACTGGAAGGTAATCAAATTGTTTATATTTTAGTGTATTTTAAAATGAATATATGACATCAATTTTGTTTTATAAAAATGAAGTATCAAACCATCTTGGATTAATATAAAGTTTTGTATATATAATCTTTGAGAGATATGAACTTTCAATCTAACAGTTAAATTTACCAAATTCACATTTAATATAAAGTTATTGAGCGGTGTAATACTTAGTAAAAGTCACATTTAATATATATATATATATATATATATATATATATATATATATATATATATATATATATATATGAGGGGGTTTATAATTACATAAGTGTAAATTTTACTAAGTGTTACACAACTCAATAACTTTATATTAAATGTGAATTTTGTAAATTTAACCGTTAAATTGAAAATCTTTTACTGTTAAATCATATATACAAAATGTTAAATTAATCGAAGATGATTTCTTATAAAAACAAAATTAAATCTGTCAGAAAATTTATATTTTTGATGAGAAAATTTTTGTAGGAAAAACTATATTATTGATGAAATATTTTAGAAAAATTTATATTTGTCGAAAATGTAAGAACTGGTTTTAAATTTGATATGAAAATATTATGATATAATTAGTTAAGATTTTAAGTTAGTATTTTATTAATGGTTGATAATTAAAAAATAAAACAAGGATAAATATATTTTTTGAATTTTATATGTTTGATTTAAGATAACTTACAAAATAACTCTTGGTAAAGTTATTCCGCTCAATAACTCATCGTGTGTGTTGAATTTCATTGATCCAATTAATTGTTAATTTAAAAATTATTAAATTTTACTAATAATTAATATAAAAAAATTAATTAGTTTTGGAATAAATTATTTTCTAATTAACAATATAATTAAAACATTAATTATTTTAAATTATTTAACTAAAATCTTATTGACAATTTACTATATGATCTTAATATTTTTGTATAACTAATACTTGGTTTTAAATTTGATATGAGAATATTATATATAATTAGATAAGATTTTAAGTTAGTATTTTATTAATAGTTGATAATTAGAAAATAAAACAAGGATAAATACATTTTTTTTTGAATTTTATATGTTTGATTTAAGGTAAATAAATATATTAAATTAATTAATAATTTATTTAAAATATTAAAATAATTTATAAGTATGTAATAAATAAATATTTATAATTTTATAAATTATATTATCATTATAAATTAAAAAATTTAAATAATTTAAATTATAATTTTAAATCGAAATAAGTAGATGTTAATTATAAAAGTAAGTACATATAAATAAAGAATAACTAAATATATTATTATTATTATTATTATTATTATTTGTAATATAAAATTATTATATATTATTATTATAATATAGATATGAGATTGTATATTTGAGGATGACTTAAATGAATTAATCTGTACAAGTTATACTGACAACATACATATACATTTCGGTAGCTTACTCATCAGAACTTCACAGTTAAGCGTGCTTGACCTGGAGTAGTACAAGGATGGGTGACCTTCTGGGAAGTTTCCCAGAAATTGCACAAGTAAGGATAAAACATGCTAAACAGTGAAATATCGTGAAATAAAATCCTTGAAAGGCCAAATATGAGGATTGTTACATTAATAAATTTATTAAAATAAAAAAAAATTATAATTTTTGACTGTTAAAAAAAGGATTGTAATATTAATTTAGAGGCAGTTGGTGCGACAGTTGATGAAAGGGTCGCAATGTTAATATAGAGGCATTTGGTGCGACAGTTGATGAAACGGTCGCAATTCCAATTTTGCGACGGTTTGTGCAACGGTTCTGATAACCGTCGCAAAATTGCCTGGTGACGGACGACTCTGCGACGGTTCCCAAACCGTCGCAATGTTGTCTTTGCGGCAGTTATAACCGTCGCAATGTAGGTCATATAACCGTCGCAAAATCGTCATTTTCTTGTAGTGCTTGCAATATCCTTTAAAGTATCTTGAATAGTAGCTTTTCAAAGCACGTTTTTCTTGTTGTTAATCAAACATACTGTAGGGGTTGGTAGAAACGGAGTCAAACTATCCAATTTCTTCCTTTTGAGTTGGATCTTGTAAGGCTTGAATCAATTTCAGTCTTTCTTTAAATTCTTCTTGAGATGTGGCAGAAGCTAGTTCAACCATAATTTTACTTTTTTCTGCTAAGAATTTTGCTTCATCTCCCAAAGCTTGATGCTCTTTTACTTCCACAGATAAGGAATTCGTCTTAACCCATTCATCAATTCTTTTGAGACTTATCAATGTGATGTCAAACTTTTTTCACCATTTAACCTTGACAGTTTTGGTTAAAAGTAATAGATTTTTATTTGAATATGGTGGACGATATATATAATCCCAACTCATAATCCATGTAATATTTTGTGAGGCAATGATTGAGATAAACTTGTATCATGAAAAGAATGTTGTCTTCTGTTTAAAATAATCAAATATCTCAGAGACTTTTGTAGGAAAGATTTCTCTGATAGGACAAAATTTGACAAACCACTGAAGAAACCATTTTAGAAATTTTAATGAAATTCCTCTATGTAACCAAATGAACCAAGAATGAGTTTTGGGTTAAAGGTAAATAAAATAAGTGCATGCATCTATATAATCAAAATAAGAGTATTGTTGAGGTTCAAAGGTCCTGGAGAAAGTATTGGTCTGATAAATGGGTTGATTCCATTCTTTTGGAGTAAGGATCTTGAGGATTTTTATTTTGGAGAACTGAATTTTATTTTGTTCATCTTTGGTATGGGTTAATTCTATGGAATCTGTATCAATTAGAACAAATTCATAGAAAATTATGGACTTGAAAGTAGGAAGGTAATGATAATTTTCTGGAAATATTTTGGTGGCTAAAGCAGTGGGAAATAATTTTCTCCATTCAGGTTCAATGGGTAAAATGTCTATGTTTTTGTCTTTAGTAATATACTCTTCTTCATATGATTTTGATCTAGAAGGTGTGGATATTGGAAGGCTAATATGAGATAAATTCTTTGAAGGTGCAGGTATTGAAGTTGGAGTAGGACTTTTATATCTGTCTATAAAGGATAATGGCAAAAATTTGTTTTGAGGGGTGGTTAATGGTTATGTTTTGATGGTAGTCAAAAAGGTTGGTCTTAAAGGAGTTTGAGAGGATCCTGGGGTTAATAGGTTAGTATGATTATTGATGGGATTTGTGATATGGGCCAAGGGCCTATTGATGGTATTGCTAGATGTTGATTTAGGGGTTCTTAGGAGAGAACTGTATTGATCTTTTGAACTTTTTCTCATTTTCCTACAAAACTCTCTTGTTAAGAAATCTGGCAGTGTGTTTTTCTCTCCCTTAATATGTTCTATCTCAAAATCAAAACAAGATAATAATGTTTACAATCTTGCAAAAATATGTTTTGAAACTAGATTTTTGACATCTTTTTGTAAAATAGAGGGAGCTGCTTTACAATCAATACGAATCAAACAATTTTTGTTGAATAAATCATCTTGAAACTTTTGAAGACATAATACAATAGATAGGATTTCTTTTTTGACCGTAGAGTATTTTTGTTGAGTAGGATGCCAAATACCTGAATGATATTTGACTACTTGTTGTTTTGAGTTATCAAACACAAATTTTTGTTTTAGAATCCCCCCATAACCTATTTCAGACGCATCTATTTCAACAATTAAAGAGGCTTCAGGGTTTGGTATTCCTAAACAAAGAAGCTTTTTAACTATTTGCTTGACTTGGATAACTGTATGGGTCATTTCATCATTCCAAGGTTTTGGATTCTTTCTAAGTCTGAAGTATAAAGGTGCACAGATAGTTCTAATATTGGGAATAAAATCGGATATATAGTTAACACATCCTAAAAACCTTTGTAATTGGGTTTTGTCTCTAATTTCATTAGGAAATTTATTAGCAAATTCTAATGATCTTTAAATAGAAGTAATGGTTCCTTGGTATATTTCAATACCTTAAAATCTAACTTTGGTTTGAAATATTTTAACCTTCTTAGGAGAGACTACTAAACCATTTTCTCTAATAACATTAATAAATTTATGCAAATGCTCTATATGCTGATCAATGGAGTTTGAAAATATTAATACATTATCAAGATATACTAAAGCAAATTTCATGTAAGGATAGAAAATATCATTCATAATGTTTTTAAATTTAGATGGTGCCTTTTTTAGTCCTTAGGGCATAACATTCCATTCGAAATGTCCAAAGGGAACTACAAAAGCAGTTTTATAACGATCTTGTTCTTTAATAGAAATTTGACAATATCTAGATTTCATATCGAATTTTGAAAATATTGATGCATGATGCAATCTTTTAACTAAATCTAGTTTATTAGGGAAGGGATACCTAATCCACTTTAATACTTTATTAAGGGGTTTGTAATTGATAACTAATCTGGGTGCTTCTCTTTCTTGCTCAGAGGCGTTCATGACATAAAAGCCTGAACAACTCCATGGTGATTTAGAAGGTCTAACTAATCCTTTATCTAAATACTCTTGAATCTCCTTTTTGCAATATTCTAAATATTTCATTTTCATTTGAATAGGTCTAGCTTTAGTAGGAATATCCTTTTCATTAAAACCTTCTATATAAGGTAAGGAAATTTGGTATTTCTTACGGTGCCAAAAAGTTGTTGGATTGAGATCACAAATCTCTTTTTCTATTTTGTCACCTATTTGCTTAACAAGATCTTGTACTCTTTTGCTTTGTAGCTATTCTTCTATTCTCTTATACTGAAGTTCTTTTGAAAGGAAATTAATATGCTTTTTCTTGTTCTCAATTATACTAGTAGAGCTTTTTTTAAAAGATTCAACTTTCTAGACTTTGGAGGGTTAATAAACTCAAAGCATAGGGTTTTTCCTAAAACTTCAGTTACTAATCCTTTTTCGGTACTTTTAAAAGGATATAATAAAGATAGGAAAGGTGTTCCTAAAATACAAGGGATGTTCATGTTTTTGATTAATACAAAGGAAGTCTCATAATAGATCTTGTTATTACAAATCTTTGCTGAGGAAAGTTTGTAATTGATTTTCATCCTAGAATTATTGGCACTAACTACCTTTTCTGAGCTTTTTTCATAAAACTTGAGGGAATAAGTCCCTCTTATAAACAATTAATATCGGCTCCTAAATCTATAAAGAGCAACGATATTAAACTCCTCGTTTTTAATGAATATTCTAATATTGCAATGCCATTTGTGAACAGTGAGAAGATTGAGATAATTAGTGTCTACTATAAGATTAGAAGTAGAGGCTTGATGGGTATCATCTAATGTTTGTTGAACTTTAAGTTTTTCTATTCCCTCTAATTCTAATAATCTATATTCTATAGAAATATGGTTTTGTTTCAACTCTTGTAATTCTGTCTTTAAGGATTTTATCTCCTCTTTCAAATCCTTAATAGTAATGGGGTTTGGCCTTCTAAATCTAGATTAGATCTCCTTTAGATCTATTTCTTGATTTTCTTCTTGTTCCTTTTCATCCTTCTTTAAAAACTTTTCTAATTGAGTAATAAACTCATCTCTAAGAGGTCCATGTTCTAATTTGGCAATAATATCAACTGATGTAGTAGTTTGTTCTGAGGTAGGCATATTGATTGTTTTGCATTTGGAACAAGTGCAAAGTTCAGGACCTAAACAACACTCATCTTCAGAGTCTTGATTATTATCAGAAGAAGAATCTTTCTCTAACTGATAAATAATCTCGGTATTGCTTTATTCATGAGAAGTAGAATCGCTTTCTTCTGATTCAGAATTGATTATAATGGCAATAAGAGCTTTCTTTAATGAGTCATCAATCTCTAACTCATTAATCTTGTTCTGTACTCGACATTTATTGGCATAGTGACCCATTCGGCCACATTTCCAACAAACATTGGGCTTTTGTGGAATTTCTTATTGGGCTTTGAAAAAGTTTTAGGGTTCTCTTGGTAAGGGTTTTCTTTTCTATATTCTGGTTTTTTGTAAGATCTTCTAAGGGCCTTATAGGGCTTCTAAAAGGAAACAACTTTTTCTTTTTGTGCCTTTTCGCGTTGGGCGCTAGGAGCCCTAATGGTTTCTACTCCATATTGTTGACAAAAGGTTCCTATTTCTTTTTTAATGGTATTGCTTTCTTTTCTAAGCTTGTTTTGGAGTTTGAAGTCATTACAAACTTGTATACCGATTTCTACAATAATACTATGTATTTGCCCATATGTCAGACTTTGATATGGTATAGGAGTTCCAAAATGACTTTCAAGTCTAATCTTTACCTTTTCTTAAAATAATTTTGGTAATCCTGCAAGGAATCTTTCTTTCTAGAATCTTTGAAATCCATCTTATCTTAAATTAATCTTAATCATAAAAGCATCCTTATACCATTTGTAGTATGACATAGTTAGGTAGTATAGATTAGCTGGCTGACTAGCTGCTCTATCCTTGAAAATATTGGGGTCTCCTACGAAGTGTTGAATAATGGTGTATATGAGGGTGGCTACAACGTCTTCTTCATGGTCATTCTTAACAGCTCCTAATATTGTTTCTCTACCAATGGGACTATAAAAGTTATCCCACCATCTTTTCAGCTGGCCAATGAATCCTTGTACTAAAGTCATGTTTGTGGATTTGTCTAAATTTCCTCGTCTTTTGTAGGCTCTAGCTGCCATGGTCATCTGACATATAAAATCTAATATTCCTTGCTCACTCATACCATCTATGTTCCATTCACAGATGTCTGTTCCTGAATAACTATTTTGTACTAATTCTCCTTGTTCTTCATAAAGAACATCCATCAGAGAAGGTCTTGGATAATAAGTTTTTAACTTAGGGTAGGTCCTAAGCTTATTGAGAGAAAGACCTTCTATAACATCAAGGGAGGATTTTCCTAGAATTAGTTTTCCTAATAATTCCTTAATCTCTTCTATTTTGAAATCAGTACTGCTACCTAAGTTGATAGAGTCTACCTAGGTATTTAACTGGTATATTGGTTTAACTAAAGGTTTGCTATAAGGAATACTATTGTATGGGGTATCCTTATCTTCTATTCTAGGCAACTATTTTGACATGGTTTCTAACATGATGTTGGAATAATTAATCTGAGAATGAAACTTCTTGATGTCTTTCTTACTAAGATCTTTTTGTACTTTATTTATAGTTTTGTAAGGGCTTGCTTCTATTTCAGTATCCTCTACTACTATCTTAATACTAGATGTTGGAGGATATTCTTAAATATGTACCTTATTGTCTATGACTTTCCAAGTTTTTGTGATTTTGGTTAAAAGATTTATGGTTTTAACAATATGATTTTCTCTGCAATACTTTACAAATGAATCAAAAAAATAAACATTAATCTCATTTTCCTCCAAATAAGAATAATATAGAGTTCTGAAATTAATAGTTTCTTCTTTAGAAAAGTTTGAAAAATACCACTCTCTCAAATATTGATTGTAATCTGCATTAAAGTCTTCTTTAATCCAGATTTTATCAATCTTGAAAGATTATTCTCTAGTAAGAGTATTGAGAACCTGAGAAGGGGTAGGATCATAATCCTCTGATTCTTTCTCATGATAAAGGTCATTTTCATAAACAGGTCTAGCTATCTTAGAGTTGATGTCTAATATGGTAAGATCTATATTAATAGTTAATCCATCTACTAAATTTCTAGCACTATTTCTTTTATAGATCATTTGAGGTAAAGAGGTTTTGCAACAACTTGAATTAATCCTAAATGCATGAAATTGTAACCTTTTTTTATATGCTCATCCAATATGCATTGTTCTAATAAATTAATAATCTTGTTTGATTTTGTACCAAGGTAACTATACTCCAATATATGAATCTCATCATGGGTCTGTGACTAGATACTATGTTGTTTGTAGACTTCACACTTTTTGACTATAGGTATTGACCAGTTATGGAGAGAGTTTTCTATTTTGGCGATATGAAGTTCATTTTGTAACTGATTTGATGAAGAGGTAGTAGAGGTTTCATCTAAAGTACTGGGATCTCTCATAACTATTTGTTTGTTTTTGTTTTTGGTTCCTAGACTGCTAATAGTTTCAAAAAATCTAGACATTTTTTTTAAGGTTCTTTGATAGTGGCAAAAGCTTGGCCTCTTTCCATGGCTGACCAACAGATTTACTACCTTACTCTCAGGCTTTACGACTGGGACCACCAACAAGAGTGTATAACCTTGACTCTTACTCCCCCCAAAGAAAACTCAAAAAGGGCTAGAATTTCATAATACTAATAACAGGATTTGAACAAATCTAAAAACAGACAAAATTAATAAGAACTCTTCAGTATTCAGAGATGAGGCTCTGATACTATTCTTGTAGAATTGGATCAATATATAAATAAATCATAGGAATATCATAATATGAAGAAATTGGAAGACAAATAATATTATAATAAAAAGACATATCATAACAAGGAGACGTAATTACTTACAAAGATATGAGAGAATAGAGTACTTAAAACTTGCAAGAAATTTATTATTATTATTATTATTATTATTATTATTATTATTATTATTATTATTATTATCATTATTATTATTATTATTATTTGTACGGTCCAGGTCGGAATCTGACTCGGGTCCTCTACGGGGGACAGGTCGACCATAGCATGAGCCGACCCCTCCCACTATAGTTTCACTCGGCTGCATAACCCATTTGGTTTACCCACGTAGGTCAGGTCGGTCATATGCCTATCCCGCTCACATATAAGCATGTTCTCGGTTAAACCCCGATTGGACCTCTCTATGTGGACTGTCGCCACCGGCCCGAAACGGGCTTTCGGCATTCGCGAAGGATGGTTGGACTCGTTTATTTGTTTAAAAATAGTGGATTGCTAGAATGACTTATTCTCAAACTGAGACCTCGTCAAACGAGCAATTTTATTAAAAGGCTCACTAATCCATATTAATCCCAAGCGGGACCCTCCATGGATTAGAGGTTTTCATAAAAGGAGGGTTCGTGGAGTCGCCACCAATGTTTTACTCAAAACATTGGAAAAAGGGATAAGGCAATTGATTTAAAAATCAACTTTGGCCACTACAACCAGAGTTGGGTAAGGGAGTCGGTTACGCGTGGGGAAGGTGTTAGCACCCCACAGCGCCCCTTTCGGGTTCCCTATGACAGATTATTTTCTAAAATAACAGCGTAAAATTACTAAATTACCCCTATTTATTCTAAACAATTATGAATTGACTATCTACATGATGACAGTTTAAATATGCACACAGAAAGCAGTAAAAGGAAGGATTGAAGGGAAACCTCTTGAAGCGTGCTTTTTATAAAAAATGAACTGGGAAGCGTTTTGGCGTTCCCTCGCTCTACAAGCCCGCTCCTCGCTCTCCTAGAACAAAATTTTAACTAAGGGAATCAAAGAGATTTCCCCTCGACTAGGTTCGATCCTCAAGCAAAATGGCTCGGGGCTCAAGAACTTCGTCGGATCAACTCTCCGAGTGATTTCTAGGGCAGAACACTGCTCAAAAACCCCAGAATACTCAAGGAGAGGGTTCAAACTATGTTGAAAAGTGTGGAATGACGTCCAATTGACGTCATATTTATAGGGAATAGGCGCAGTACGGCCTACAGGGCCAATACGGCCGTATTGAAATTTTTGAACTTCAATACGGTCGTATTGGGGTTCAATACGGTCGTATTGAAAGTCGGAAATTTCAATACGCCCGTATTGAGTTCGCAGCGGTCGTATTGAAGTGTCAATACGGTCGTACTGACTTCAGTATGGCCGTATTGAAGCTTCAATACGGCCGTATTGAGTTCAGTACGGCCGTATTGGGCTTTTTCCCTCCACTTCTTTATTTTAAGCTATTCTAAGACCTCTGGACCTACAGAGAATCCTCCTAGGGCCTTCGAGGAGTCCTTCTGGCTGATTATCCTTCAGTCTTCGAGAGTCTTCAAGCTTTATTTCTGACCCGGACAATTTTAGGGGTCTACAGCTGCCCCCCCTTTACTTAGTCGGACGGCCTCTTGGTGTATCGGCTGACAAGTAAAGGAGTTGACCCAATTGTCCGGGTATTGTGCCGACCTTCTGACTTGTAGCGTCTTCCGGTGGGAAAATGTTGAGTAGCCTCTCCAGGTGGGTGCATACCTCGGCGCTTCTGACATCCTCGGTAGCTGAGTTTACCTTCTCCAAGGCCAACTTCACTCGACGCTCGAGCCGGAAGTTGGACATCAACGCACCTCTGATGACGCTGATGGTTGAGTACCGCCTCTCCAGGCTTAGCTTCACTCTTTGTTTGAGCCGGAAACCAAGCACCTTTGCGAGGACGGTGAGCAGTGTGAGTTTTGCCTCTCCAGGCCTTGCTTTGCTTGTTGCCCAAGCTGGAAGCTGTGAGTACCGTCTCTCCAAGCTTAACTTCACTCTTTGTTCGAGCCGGAAGCTAAGCACCTTTGTGACGACGGTGAGCAGTGTGAGTTTTGCCTCTCCAGGCCTTGCTTTGCTTGTTGCCCAAGCTGGAAGCTGTAAGTACCGTCTCTCCAGGCTTAGCTTCACTCTTTGTTCGAGCCGGAAGCTAAGTACCCTTATGACAACGGTAAGCGGTGAGTACCCCTTTTCCAGAGATAGCTTCGCTCATTGTCCGAGCCGGAAGCTGCATACCTCCGTGTTTGTGACGACGGGGTAGCGTGAATATCTCCTTTCCAGGGATTCGTGATGATTTTGTCTCCACAGTCCACGATGCTGCTTCGACGGTTGTTTTTTGATTTTGTGCCACTAAGGGCTGGATAACGCAGGGATCCGCCTAGGGGATGTGCAGTTACTCATAGGTTCTTGTGTCCCAACTTTCCATTGCGTAGTTGGTTCCCACTGGGGAATTTCTGATTCCTTTGGGTGCAGACACAAAGATGCTCTTTCTGATGTGAGCGGTGCCTTATGATTGGCTGACGTCCTTTCGACGTTGGTGGAGTATCCCGGTTATCCTTGTTCGGGTGTCTCTTTTGGTTTTTGATTTTGCTGCCTCCGTGTAGGCTGTTATCCACTGGGGGATTTTGTCGTTGATTTTGATTAGCCTCTTCTGTTAGGCGTATCAGCTTGACGTTCAATGATTGGCTGAGAGCCAGATTCCACTTGGGGAATGATTATTGATTTTTTTTATTTTTTCCTCCTTCTGCAGGGATGCCTCTTGAGTAGGCGACTGGGGATTTGGGGATCTTATGTATCCCAGAGTATTATTTAGGAAGCCTCTACAGGCTTAGCCTCACTCGACACTCGAGTTGGAGAGCTATCTTCACTGAGGAAGTCTAAGTCCTTTGACTTGGATATTCTGCTTGGGTGATCGTGCTTCCATTGGGAATGTCGTCGATCTTGCTTTGATAGCTCTTGTTGGATATTGGCTTCATGAGCTGAGGTTCCCTTTGGGGAGTATTATTTCTGCGAGCCTCTCCAGGCTCAATTATTCTTTGGTGTGGAGGATGAGGAGTATTTCGGCGAGCCTCTCCAGGCTCAGTTATTTTGAGAGTATTCTTTCGGCAAGCCTCTCCAGGCTCAATTATTCTGTATGATGCTGCTGATTTTCTGAATCTTTGTATTTTGCTTGCTGTTGTCATACACAAGCAATTTTCTATTTTTCTATTTTATGCAGTTGCCTCATGATAAGGTCTTTGAATGTGCAACTCATGTGTGTGATGCACAGATGTAATACAATTTTTATTTTTGTTCATTTATTTAGAAAAGTGAGTGGCTCTCCCTATCCTCTTCTTCTTGGAGGACTTTCTGTCATTGACGCGAGGGAGTATTTTTGTGAGCCTTTATGCAGGAGATTATGGATTTTACAGGAACCCCTCCAATTTTCTTTTATTGACCGATTATTAAGAGTTTCGTACAATTTTTAGAAACATCAATTTTAAAGGCATAATCACAAGGTCAAGAAAGAAAAGAAACAAATGGATATTTTATTGATATTCACAAATGTTCATACAGAAAGATTTACAAAAGGAATTTCTGAAGAATGGCTGGCCAAGGTAGGCTATACATTTTTGGCTTAAACAATTATATCTGTAATTGTCGCTTTTCTCGTTCCCCTAATCGTTTTGGGTGAGATGCCTGAGCCAGGAGTGTAGATACTGCAAGACGCTTGCTTCTAGAAGATTATCACTTGAACCGCCTTTCGGTTTTCGGTTCAAGTGATCGTTGCTTGCTTTGTTTTTATATCTTATTCTTTTGCCCCTAATTTTTGCCTAGGACATGTCCTAGCGGGGATAATTTTGCCTTTGTTTTGCCTAGTACCCTTGTACTGGCGGGCTTTTTGTCTTGCCCTAACTTTTGCCTAGGATGCCCTTTTTGGGTTTTCATCCTAGCGGGCTGATGCAAGCAACGTCTTCAAGCATAATACTTCTTTACCACGTCAGCGTTGACTGGGTATCGAAGTTCTTCTCCGTCCATGTCTGTGAGAATCAATGCTCCCCCGGAGAAAGCTCGCTTCACCACATATGGTCCTTCGTAATTTGGGGCCCACTTTCCGATTTTGTCCTTTTGAGCTGGTAGCAATTTCTTCATCACCAGCTCTCCCTCATGGTAGATCCGAGGATGGACTTTTTTGTCGAAAGCCTTTTTGATCTTCCTTTGGTAGGCTTGACCATGGCATATGGCGTTCAGTCGTTTTTCTTCGATAAGGTTCAATTGGTTGTATCGACTTTGAACCCATTCTGCCTCGGAAAGTTTTGCTTCCATGATTACTCTCAGAGAAGGTATCTCGACTTCAACCGGCAGAACTGCCTCCATTCCATAAACAAGGGAGAATGGAGTAGCTCCTGTGGATGTACGTACTGAAGTCCTATAACCATGGAGAGCGAAGGGTAGCATCTCATGCCAGTCTTTGAATGAGACAACCATCTTTTGTACTATCTTCTTGATATTCTTATTGGCTGCCTCGACTGCCCCATTCATCTTTGGTCGATATGGGGAAGAGTTATGGTGCTGAATTTTGAACTCTTTGCACAATTCTTCCACCATCTTATTGTTCAAATTGGATCCATTATCAGTGATGATCTTATCGGGAATACCGTATCTGCATATGATGTTTTTCCTTATGAAGGATGTTACCACCTTTCGGGTCACATGAGCATACGATGCCGCTTCTACCCATTTAGTGAAATAGTCAATGGCCACAAGGATGAACCTATGTCCATTGGATGCCTTTGGCTCGATGGGTCCAATAACATCCATGCCCCACATTGCGAATGGCCATGGTGAAGCCAAAACATTGAGTGGCGTTGGTGGGACATGAATGTTGTCGGCATATGCTTGACACTTGTGGCATTTCCGGACGTATTGGTAACAATCCCTTTCAATGGTCGACCAATAATATCCTGCTCTAAGGATTTTCTTAGCCATTGCAGGCCCGGGAATATGGGTACCAAAAACCCCCTCATGTATTTCTTTGATCACGTTTTGAGCTTCGACTCGGTCTATACATCTCAACAAGACCGAGTCATAATTCTTTTTGTAGAGGGTTTCCCCAATCAACAGAAATCCCATGGCCCTTCTTCGGATATGCTTTTTATCATTATCACTAGCCATATCAGGATATTCCCCTTTTGACAGATATTGTTTGATGTCATGGAACCATGGATGATCGTCAACAGCTTCATCTATCAGTAGGCAGAACGCTTGCTTATCGTGCCGCCGGATATTGATGATGGGCATTTCATGCTCCTTATCCAATGCGAACATCGATGATAGTGTAGCAAGGGCGTCAGCAAACTGATTCTCCTCCCTTGGAATGTATTCAAAGATGACACTTTGGAAAAATTGTGTCAAATCTTTGATATGCTCAACATATGGTATCAGTTTAGGATTTCGGACTTCCCAGTCACCTCGCAGTTGGTGAATGACTAAAGCCGAATCTCCAAATACTTTGAGCTTTAGGATACCATTGTTGATTGCTGCTTGGATTCCTAACGCGCAAGCCTCGTATTCGGCCATGTTATTTGTACAGTCAAAGTTGAGTCTTGCCGTTAAGGGGATATGCTTTCCTTGCGGGGAAATTAATACTGTCCCAATCCCTTGTCCAAGCATGTTGGAGGCTCCATCAAAATACATGGTCCACGCATCGTCTTTTAGTTCTTCATGTTGTATACTCATTATGTGCTCGTCGGGGAAATCATCCTGAAGGGATTGGTAATCATTGGTCGGCCCATGTGCTAGGTAATCAGCTAGGGTACTGCCTTTAATGGCCTTTTGTGTGACATGTATGATGTCAAATTCTGATAATTGCACTTGCCATCGGGCAATCTTCCCAGTGATTATTGGTTTGTCGAACACGTACTTAATTGGGTCCATTTTGGAAACCAACCAAGTAGTATGCCTTATCATGTACTGCCTGAGCCTTTGTGTTGCCCACGCTAACGCACAGCAAGTCTTTTCTAATGGCGTGTAGCGGGTTTCATAATCAAGGAACTTTTTGCTCAGGTAGTAGATGGCTTGTTCTTTCTTTCCAGTTTCGTCTTGTTGCCCTAGCACGGCTCCCATGGACTCATCAAGTACTGTCAGATAGAGGATTAATGGCCTTCCCTCGACAGGTGGCACCAGTACTGGTGGATTGGCCAAGCACTGTTTGACCTTGTCAAAAGCTCGTTGACAATTCTCATCCCAAGTTTCGGAATGATTCTTGCGCAACAACTTGAATATTGGTTTGCACGTGTCAGTCAACTGTGCGATGAACCTTGCGACGTAGTTCACCCTGCCGAGGAATCCTCTAATTTCTTTCTCAGTTTTAGGAGGAGGCATTTCCATTATTGCCTTTACTTTATCGGGGTCCACCTCTATGCCTTTTTCACTGACGATGAACCCGAGAAGCTTACCCGACCGAACTCCGAAAGTACACTTAGCCGGGTTTAGCTTAAGCTGATACTTACGAAGCCGATTGAATAATTTTCTCAAATATTGGATGTGGTCCATCTCGTCTTTTGACTTTGCGATCATGTCATCCACGTATACTTCAATTTCTTTGTGGATCATATCGTGGAATAATGTCACCATCGCTCGTTGGTAGGTGGCACCCGCATTCTTGAGTCCAAAAGGCATTACCCTATAGCAAAACGTGCCCCAAGGTGTAATGAAGGAAGTCTTCTCGCGGTCTTCCATGTTCATCTTGATTTGGTTATACCCCGAGTATCCATCCATAAAGGAATAGAGTGTGTTTGTGGCGGTGTGATCCACGAGTGTATCAATATGTGGCAAGGGAAAATCGTCCTTTGGGCTGGCACGATTCAAATCCCTATAATCAACACACACTCTAACCTTTCCATTCTTTTTGACGACTGGCACAATGTTAGCCAGCCATTCGGGATACTGGGATACAACCAAGAATCCCGCGTCCAATTGTTTTTCTACCTCCTCCTTAATCTTTAACGACCATTCGGGCTTGATTCGTCGAAGCTTTTGCTTAATAGGTCGGAACCCCTCTTTTAAGGGCAACTTGTGTTCGACAATGTTGGAGTCCAACCCGGGCATATCATGGTACGACCATGCAAATACGTCCTTGTATTCCCTCAATAATTGAATTAATTGCGTTTTTATTCCATCACTGATACGGGTCCCAATATTGACCTCTTTCGATTCTTGACCCTGCCCCAAATTCACGGTCTCCAATTCTTCTTGATTCGGTTGGAGTAGACGAGCTTCTTGATCTAGCAGTCTTTGCAGGTCCGGAGAGATGGTCTCCTCATCACTGTCCAACTCAACCCATTCATCCTCGGCTTTCGGATCCCGGTCAGAGCGAGCAATCACAGACATAATTATTTATTGGTTCTGTTTAGGTTTAGAATTTATTAATATTAATGAGAGAGAGAGAATAGAACAAAATGAGAGAATAATTGTGTGAAAAATGCCTTTTTATTGATGTACAAAACCCTTTATTTACATGAAAAGGTCCTCATGATCTCGGGTATTGATCATGAGTCCCTAAAAGAAAAAATGTGGAGGGGCCCTATCATGGCTTGCCCTTCTCTCTACTCCTGCTGCGGTAGAGGATTCTTGCTCACGTCGGGCGCCGTCGAATCGAAAGTGACCCACCCAGCGTCGATAAGGTCTTGGACCTTGTACTTGAGAGCTCGGCAGTTCTCCGTTGAGTGCCCCTGTGCCCCCGAATGGTATAGACATTTGTCTTGTGGATTGTACCAATCGGGGTAGGGTGGATTCACCTTCTTTGGTGGAATGTAAGCTATAAGGCGCGCCTCTACTAGCTTCGGCAGGAGATCGCTGTAAGTGGTCGGAAGTCTATCAAACTTCTTCACAGAGTTGTTTTGCGATTTGCCTGACTTCGAAGCGGAAGAAGACGGAGCAATGGTTACAGCGTTGACTCCTCCTTCTTTCTTCTTCCCGAAGGCCTTCCTAGCTTCGTATGATTGGGAAGGCTTAGCCAGCTTCCCACTTTTAAGTCCTTGTTCCACCCTTTCTCCAATGGTGATGATGTCCGAGAAGAGTGTCGTCGTGTTCCCTATCATTTTATCGTAATAGGGACCAGTCAACGAGTTGATGAATAAGGACACCGTCTCCTTATCCGACAGCGGGGGCTCTATCTGTGCCGCCAACTCCCTCCAACGTTGGGCGTACGCCTTGAAGGATTCATCGTTCTTTTTACTCAAGGCTTGAAGATCAGACCTATCGGGTGTTAGGTCGATGTTGTATTTGTAGCGCTTGAGGAAGGCGTCGGCCAACTGCCTCCATGTGTGTACTAGATTTCCATCTAACTGCATATACCAGTTGAGTGCAGTTTCAGCTAAGCTCTCTTGAAAGCAGTGGATCAAGAGCTTTTCATTTGTGGCATATGCAGCCATCTTGCGACAGTACATGGTGAGATGACTTTTAGGGCAAGTCGATCCCACATACTTTGGGAAATCCGGCACTTTAAATTTAGGAGGGAATTGAATGTCCCTCACTAAACACATGTCGGCGGCATCCTTAACGTCAAAGTCATGCCCCTCCATAGCCCTTAGCCGATCCTCGAGGGCATGGAATTGTTCCTTTGAGACCTCGGGCTCTTTTATTATAATTCCTGCCCCAAGGGGTACGGCGTTTGGAGGATCTTTTTCATGCTCTTCCTCCTCTCCCTCATGATGGGACCCATGATCACTATGATGAGAATCATGGATGTTGTGATGACGCATGAGTTCCATCATTTGCGCCATCTGCTCTTTAAGCTGTGAAAGCTCGGTTGTGAGCTTCTTGTTTTGCTCCTCCAATGCTTCCATTTTCTTGATTTTCCGTGCGCGCGTAAGGATAGAGAGATGACCAGCCACTTTCTAAAAATGAATATTTAATCTAATTAATTTATGGAATGAATACGCTCTTGACATGAGCTTGATAACCCTCCATTTTTAAGGCGCTGCCTTTTTAAAATAGAGTGTTACCACCCTCCTTGACTCATGATCTCTCCTCAACGGAGAATCTCTATAGTCATGGGTCTCTTTCACTCATGTCAAGAGGTATTGGTGATCCTAAAATGTATGTTTTCATGAGGATGCATGATGTCTTATTGGTAATGATGTACATGCTCCTCACTTTTATTATATTTTCACACATGGTCTTTCCTCTCATGTCATGGTTTTTTATGCATGGGGATTATTTTTAGACCTTATCACGAGGTTATTTATTAATGCACAAACAATGTCACATAACGAATGCACAAACAATTCACTCATCCACGAACAGTTACGAGCGAATTACGAGGTAGGGGTCTCCTGCAGAAAAGTGCATATTCAAGGAGGATCTAACTGTTCTCACTTGGTCAAAGGCCCCCAAGGTGCCCCCATTATAGGGACCCAATTCCTCTTGTCGTAGGTCGATGGAAAGCTCCAACGCACCGTCGGACTCAAGTTCATGGTTATCACCTTGAGTGATGCTTTTCGACAACGGTCTCATAGGCTCCTATAAACCCATCAACCGGCCGTACTAACATCCACTCCCTATGGATTACCACTCATGCCCCCGGGTATAGAGGGAACTGTTGTGTGCAAAGGTTTGTGTACAGTTTGTATTTCAAACAATTGCGGAAATTAAACAAACAACAGTTATTAAAGCCATATAATAAATCATGTTATCATACAAGTGAGGGGTAGTGAAGTAATTTTAGACTATTATTTTGAAAATAATCCATCACTAAATGGGACTGACTCTCAAGGCTTCCCCAGTGAAGTCGCCATCTGTCGCCACCGGCCCGAAACGGGCTTTCGGCATTCGCGAAGGATGGTTGGACTCGTTTATTTGTTTAAAAATAGTGGATTGCTAGAATGACTTATTCTCAAACTGAGACCTCGTCAAACGAGCAATTTTATTAAAAGGCTCACTAATCCATATTAATCCCAAGCGGGACCCTCCATGGATTAGAGGTTTTCATAAAAGGAGGGTTCGTGGAGTCGCCACCAATGTTTTACTCAAAACATTGGAAAAAGGGATAAGGCAATTGATTTAAAAATCAACTTTGGCCACTACAACCAGAGTTGGGTAAGGGAGTCGGTTACGCGTGGGGAAGGTGTTAGCACCCCACAGCGCCCCTTTCGGGTTCCCTATGACAGATTATTTTCTAAAATAACAGCGTAAAATTACTAAATTACCCCTATTTATTCTAAACAATTATGAATTGACTATCTACATGATGACAGTTTAAATATGCACACAGAAAGCAGTAAAAGGAAGGATTGAAGGGAAACCTCTTGAAGCGTGCTTTTTATAAAAAATGAACTGGGAAGCGTTTTGGCGTTCCCTCGCTCTACAAGCCCGCTCCTCGCTCTCCTAGAACAAAATTTTAACTAAGGGAATCAAAGAGATTTCCCCTCGACTAGGTTCGATCCTCAAGCAAAATGGCTCGGGGCTCAAGAACTTCGTCGGATCAACTCTCCGAGTGATTTCTAGGGCAGAACACTGCTCAAAAACCCCAGAATACTCAAGGAGAGGGTTCAAACTATGTTGAAAAGTGTGGAATGACGTCCAATTGACGTCATATTTATAGGGAATAGGCGCAGTACGGCCTACAGGGCCAATACGGCCGTATTGAAATTTTTGAACTTCAATACGGTCGTATTGGGGTTCAATACGGTCGTATTGAAAGTCGGAAATTTCAATACGCCCGTATTGAGTTCGCAGCGGTCGTATTGAAGTGTCAATACGGTCGTACTGACTTCAGTATGGCCGTATTGAAGCTTCAATACGGCCGTATTGAGTTCAGTACGGCCGTATTGGGCTTTTTCCCTCCACTTCTTTATTTTAAGCTATTCTAAGACCTCTGGACCTACAGAGAATCCTCCTAGGGCCTTCGAGGAGTCCTTCTGGCTGATTATCCTTCAGTCTTCGAGAGTCTTCAAGCTTTATTTCTGACCCGGACAATTTTAGGGGTCTACATGGACCTATTCGGTCGGAGGCCGATTCGACATCCCATAGAGAAATAGTCCGAGGAAAAGGGGAAAAATCCCGCCTTCATTCGCCAAAGGTCTCCCATATAAAGAACGGTTAAGGGGATCCCTATACTCTCGGGGCCTATGAGGCCCAAGTACAAGAAAGTATAAAACCTAAAACCCTAGCGTTAAGACGGAAGATTACACTTTTGAATGCTCTGGCTCTAAGGCTTTAACCTAGGAAGAAACCCTAGTCCACCCTTTTGCCGTAACATTTTGGCGCCCACCGTGGGGCTATGGTGAAACTTTTCCTACGCCCCAAGTAATACGGAAGAACCTGCACTTTACTATGGCGAGAGGCGGCACATCGAACAATGACTCGTAACATCCTACCATGGAGGAGATGATGGCATTGATTAATGGCTTGAGGGAGGAGAATGCACGATCCAGGGAGAGAGAGGAGGCCATTCAACGAGAAAATGAGGAGATCAGGAGGCGAGCAGATGAAATGCAGGCCATGATAACGGCCAGCACCAGGACAGTGGAAGAAGATGTCATGATGGAAGTCTCTAGGGACTTCCGACCATTCTCGGAAGCTATAGAGGCCGAGATTATCCCGAGGGATCATCGGGTTCCCCAAGTTGAACCTTTTGACAGAACTCAGGATCCCGGTCAGCATTTGACGGATTTCCGAGCTCAAATGCTGATTTGTGGAGGGAGCATGGAAATCCGCTACAAGCTATTCATGGGTACGCTAAAAAAGGAAGCACTTGATTGGTTTAGTGGTCTCCCTGACCGATCAATCACCGACTTCGATGTCTTCAGTCGGCTCTTCATGGCACAATTTGCAGCTAACAAGAAGAAATCGCTAATCACGTCAGACTTGTTCGATCTCAAACAGCAACGAGAGGAGTCGTTGAAGGACTTTCTACAAAGGTTCAATGAGGTCGCCTTGAGGATAACATCCTTGGATGAAAGGATGGCAGTCATCGCATTCCAGAAGGGTCTGAGATTGGGAGCTTTCGACATTTTGCTGGAGAGAGCAAATTGTCAAACGATGTTTGAGGTGAGAGCTTTCGCCCTAAGTCACATCAAGATGGGGGAAGGACAAATCAATAAGCGGGCGGCTAAAAGCCGAGAAGCAGGGGGCAGAAACAAGGAGGACAACAAGCATCTCTGGGTACGCTCGGATTAGAACAAGCGTCGTGATCACTATAATGCGAAGGAGGGGAATCGCAGGCAGACGGACTATGGTGGTCGGGCGAGAGGCGAGTGGGCACGAAACAACGAACAGGAGAAGTTCACCCCACTCAATGTCCCTAGGAGACAGATACTCCATGACGTCAACAACGCGTCATTGTTTGAGTTCCCGGCAGCGATTGATCGACAGTTGGGTCCTTTCAAAACCGACTGGTGTGAGTTTCACAGGACCCATGGGCACACTACAGAGAATTGTTTCGTCCTCAGTAGGCAAATTGAGTGCCTCATCAAGGAGGGTCGGTTGAAGAAGTTTGTAGCAAGAAAGCATGATGAAGGCTCGTTTGACAGACGACGTAGACATGAAGGGGAGGATACGAAAGGAGGAAGACACAAAGGGAGGTCTCCTCCTAGAGATGTTCCGAAAAAAAGCTCGGAGACTCATCAACAGGCCGTCCATGGAGATTTCAACACCATAGCCGGGGGATTTGCTAGAGGAGGCCCGACGTCAACAGCACGAAAGAGATACTCCCGCTCATTGTTATTAGTCTCGGAGTGGGCGAGACCAACTCGGCCAGCCATCACGTTCTCGGACGCCGACTTCGAAGGGGTGTCTCCCCATGAGGACGACCCCATAGTCGTTTTCGCGATCGTCATGGGCTATAATGTGAAGCGAGTGTTGGTAGATCAGGGCAGCTCGACGGACATCATGTTTTGGGAGGCATTCGTCGGGATGAAAATTCTGACTGATCGCCTTATGCCATACGCAAGTACGTTGGTTGGTTTTGCAGGTGATCAGGTGACGGCTAGGGGGTACGTCGACTTAGAGACTACTTTTGGGCAAGGCGACCATATGAAGACGGTCACTATCCGATATCTGGTGGTAAACGCCCAATCATCCTATAGCATTTTGGTCGGACGACCCACACTGAATAAGTTGGGCGCCATCGTTTCCACACCCCACTTAAAGTTGAAGTATCCTTTGCCCAATGGAAAGGTAGGAGTCCTCTGTGTAGATCAAGAAGTTGTAAGGAAATCTTATGAGGACAGCTTAAGGGCGAGATGACACCTGTATGTGACACAGGTTGATCGGGGAGTCCAATCCATCGAGTTAGATCCAAGGATGACTCACTTCGATTCCCGACCAGCTCCGGCAGAGGACGTGAAGGAGGTTAGCCTGGCTGAAGGAAAAATAGTCAAGATCGGCGTGTCTTTAGCCAAAGAAGACGAAGAAGGATTGGTGACCGTGCTAAAAAACAATATACCGGCCTTTGCATGGAGCGCTGGTGACATGCCAGGTATTGATCCGAATTTCCTATGTCACCACCTCATGGTTGATCCTAGGGCGAAGCCTGTGATTCAAAAAAGGCAAAAATTCGGAGAGGACAAAAGGAGAGCCATAGCCGAGGAGACGAAGAAATTAATGGAAGTCGGCCACATTCGGGAAATCCAATACCCGACATGGCTAGCAAACGTGGTAATGGTACGAAAAAGCAACGGAAACTGGAGGATGTGCACAGATTTCACGGACTTGAATAAAGCTTGTCCAAAAGACTCGTATCCGCTGCCCAACATAGATTGCTTAGTCGACAATGCCTCGGGATATGAGTTGCTAAGCTTCATGGATGCATACTTGGGTTACAACCAGATTAGGATGCATCCCGCAGATGAGGACAAAACGGTGTTCATAGACCAGCTGGATCGAGCTCTCATGCTGATCGGAGGAATGCCAATCTCTCTTTCTTTTCTGAGAAAGCACTCTTTTTCTCTTTTTTGCAAAGTCGTCTTATGATTCCGAATTCCCTTCTTGAAGGTTGCGTCATCAGAGAAGGTCCTTGTTCTGTTCTGGCAGTCAGAGTGATGGCTCCTCATCCTCGACAGAGCAATGTTAGGTTTCTGAGACGATCAAGCCACCTACTGTTACAAGGTCATGCCTTTTGGGTTGAAGAATGCGTGGGCAACGTACTAGAGGCTTATGGATAATGTGTTGGTAGATCAAATGGGTAGAAATGTAGAGGCGTACGTGGATGACATGGTGGTAAAGTCGGTTAGTGTTGCTCGACATTTCTCTGACCTGCAAGAATCATTCGACACTTTGGCGTGATACCAACTCAAATTGAATCCTGCAAAGTGCTCGTTCAGCGTCCAAGCAGGGAATTTTCTGGGTTTCTTATTAACTCATCGCGGAATTGAAGCAAATCCTGATAAATGCTCTACGATAATCAATATGAGAAGCCCAGTGACAGTAAAAGAGGTCCAGCAGTTAGCCGGGAGGATGGCTTCCCTTTCTCGCTTCCTTTCAAAGGTGGCAGATAAATCGTTGCCCTTATTCCAATGTTTAAGGAAGAACGACCGCTTTTCATGGACAAACGAGTGTGAAAAGGCATTCGGAGAACTCAAGAAGTCCCTCACCTCACCGCCGATCCTTACCAAACCGCAAACTAATTTTCCCCTATTGGTGTATTTGTCGGCGTCAGATAGTGCCATTAGCGCGGTTTTGGTTCAAGAAAAAGGTAACTCTCAAATGCTTGTTTACTTTGTCAGCAGGCTATTGCGAGGAGCACAGGTTTGCTACTAGAAGATCGAGAAGTTGGCATTCACCATATTGGTAACGGCGAGAAAGCTCAGGCATTATTTTTAGAGCTACAAAATAATAATCCGGACAGACCACCCGATTAGGCAGGTTTTGCAAAAGCCCGACCTGGCTGGAAGGATGATGAAGTGGTCAATCGAGTTGTCAGAATTCATGATCAGATATGAGCCGAGAGGAGCCATCAAAGCTCAAGCGTTGGCCGACTTCTTAGTAGAATTGACCTCACCTGCCGAAGAGGATTCTTCTAGAGAAAGTGAATGGATTCTGTCTATCGACGGAGCTTCGAACTTGGGCGGAAGCGAGGCCGGGATCGTCCTCGAGGGTCCCGGAGGCATACTCTTAGAACAGTCGCTAAGATTTGAGTTTCGAGCGAGTAATAATCAGGCAGAGTATGAAGCGCTGTTGGCAGGGATGAATATGGCAAAGGAAATAGGTGCAACGAGAGTGTCGGCTAAGAGTGACTCACAACTTATGAAGGGGCAAGTGGCAGGAACTTTTCAGGCAAAGGATCCCCAACTAGCTAGGTATCTGGAAAAAGTAAAGGTCATGTCAGCCGACTTCACCAAGTTCTCGTTGAACAATGTCCCTAGGGAGCAGAATTCACGAGCTGACCTCCTCTCAAAACTAGCAAGCACGAAAAGACCAGGCGCTACGCGTTCGGTCATCCAAGAAGTCCTATCCCAACCAAGCATCAATGGTTCTTCTGCCGAGGTCCTGGTTATCGAAGAAGAGGAAGAATCTTGGATGACACCTTACATCCTGTACATAACACAAGGATCGTTGCCTGAAGATAAACATGAAGCATCACTAATTGCAAGGGAGTTGACGAAGTTCGTGATCTTGTCGGGGGTACTATACCGAAGAGCATTCAGCGCGCCTCTGTTGAGGTGCCTGACGGCGTCGCAGGCCCAGCGAGTAATGGAAGAGATTCATGGGGGGATGTGCGGAAGCCATATCGGAGGTCGATCCCTTGTGTACAAGGTTACCCAAGCAGGTTACTTCTGGCCAACTCTACAAAAAGACTGTGTCAATTGGGTCCTTAAATGCGACGAATGCCAAAGACACGCAGTCCAACATCATTCACCTGCCGAAAGACTTCACTCGCTCATATCTCCATGGGCTTTCAACAAGTGGGGGATTGACATCTTAGGTCCCTTTTCGATGGCTATACGTCAACTAAAGTTCCTGATCGTGGCGGTGGATTATTTTAGCAAATGGATTGAAGCGGAACCAGTAGCAACCAGCTCGGCCGAAAATGTGAGAACTTTCTTATGGAAGAACGTCATATGTCGGTACGGTATCCCCCAGGTGTTGGTATCAGATAACGGAACGCAATTCACTAGTGAAAGGGTTCAAAGTTTCTATAAAGAAATCAGAATTTGGATGATGTTTACATTTGTAGAACATCCCCAGTCCAATGGCCAAGTAGAATCGGCGAACAAGGTGATACTCTCCGGAATCAGGAAGCGGGTTGAGAATTCAGGCTTGTCATGGGTGGATGAACTCCCCAGGGTACTATGGTCGTATCACACGACTGTTCACTCATCTACCCAAAACACTCCATTTAACTTGGTGTACGAGACAGACGCGATGATACCAGTCGAGATAAAAGAACCATCCATGCGCGCAACATACTTCACTAAGGAGGAATCCGACAAAGGAAGACGAGTCGACCTTGATTTGATCGCCGAAACAAGAGACAGAGCTCGAATAAATCAAGTAGCGGCACAATGACAAGCGGCATTCAAGTATAACTCAAAGGTCGTCCCGCAAAGCTTTGTTAAAGGAGACCTTGTCTTAAAACGTGCTCAGCTGACCCAACTCAGGAATAAGTTGTCCCCTAAATGGGTCGGCCCTTACCGCATTGACGAGGTAGTCGGCAAGGGAGCTTACCGATTGAAGACGCTTGATGGAGGGAAGATACCAAGAACTTGGAATGCTGCAAACCTACGTTTCTATTATAGATAGTCTATTCATTTGTATTAGGTGCACTCTTTTCCTAACTCAGTATTTTTTCCCCATAAAAATGTGAGGGGTTTTTTGCTGAGAAGGTTTTTAACGAGGCACCACAAACCAATAATTTCTCATTTTAATAAATATCATCTCCTACTTGTCGCCACCGGCCCGAAACGGGCTTTCGGCATTCGCGATTGATGGTTGGACTCGTTATTATTTTAGTTTTGAAAATGTATTGGATTATTAGAACGACTTGTTCTCAAACTGAGACCTTGTCGATCCTATCCAATTTATTTATTAAAACGTCTCACCAATCCACATTAATCCCAAGCGGGACCCTCCATGGATTAGTGGTTTTCGCAAAAGGAGGGTTCGTGGAGTCGCCACCAATGTTTTACTCAAAACATTGGAAAAAGGGATACGGCAATTGATTTAAAAATCAACTTTGGCCATTACAACCAGAGTTGGGTAAGGGAGTCGGTTACGCGTGGGGAGTCAAAACTGACTTTGGCCATTACAACCAGAATACTCAAGGAGGGAGTCAAAACTGAGTAAAAAAGTGTGGAATGACGTCCAATTGACGTCATATTTATAGGGAATAGGCGCAATACGGCCTACAGGGGCAATACGGCCGTATTGAAATTTTTGAACTTCAATACGGTCGTATTGAAGTTCAATACGGTCGTATTGAAATTCAGAAATTTCAATACGCCCGTATTGAGTTCGCTGCGGTTGTATTGAAGTGTCAATACGGTCGTATTGACTTCAGTACGACCGTATTGAAGTTTCAGAAACTTCAATACGCCGTATTGAGTTTCGCTGCGGCCGTATTGAAGCTTCAATACGGCCGTATTAAGTTCAGTACGGCCGTATTGGGCTTTTTCCCTCCACTTCCTTATTTTGAGCTATTCTAAGACCTCTAGACCTACAGAGAACCCTCCTAGGGCCTTCGAGGAGTCCTTCTGGCTGATTATCCTTCAGTCTTCGAGAGTCTTCAAGCTTTATTTCCGACCCGGACAATTTTAGGGGTCTACAGCTGCCCCCCCTTTACTTAGTCGGACGGCCTTTTGGTGTATCGGCTGACAAGTAAAGGAGTTGACCCAATTGTCCGGGTATTGCGCCGACCTTCTGACTTGTAGCGTCTTCCGGTGGAAAAATGTTGAGTAGCCTCTCCAGGTGGGTGCATACCTCGGCGCTTCTGACATCCTCGGTAGCTGAGTTTACCTTCTCCAAGGTCAACTTCACTCGACGCCCGAGCCGGAAGTTGGACATCAACGCGCCTCTGATGACGCTGATGGTTGAGTACCGCCTCTCCAGGCTTAGCTTCACTCTTTGTTCGAGCCGGAAGCTAAATATCCTTGTGACGACGGTGAGCAGTGTGAGTTTTGCCTCTCCAGGCCTAGTCTCGCTCTTTGTTCGAGCCGGAAACCAAGCACCTTTGTGACGACGGTGAGCAGTGTGAGTTTTGCCTCTCCAGGCCTTGCTTTGCTTGTTGCCCAAGCTGGAAGCTGTAAGTACCGTCTCTCCAGGCTTAGCTTCACTCTTTGTTTGAGCCGGAAGCTAAGTACCTTTGTGACAACGGTAAGCGGTGAGTACCCCTTTTCCAGAGATAGCTTCGCTCATTGCCCGAGCCGGAAGCTGCATACCTCCGTGTTTGTGACGACGGGGTAGCGTGAATATCTCCTTTCCAGGGATTCGTGATGATTTTGTCTCCACAGTCCACGATGCTGCTTCGACGGTTGTTTTTTTGATTTTGTGCCACTAAGGGCTGGATAACGCAGGGATCCGTCTAGGGGATGTGCAGTTACTCATAGGTTCTTGTGTCCCAACTTTCCATTGCGTAGTTGGTTCCCACTGGGGAATTTCTGATTCCTTTGGGTGCAGACACAAAGATGCTCTTTCTGATGTGAGCGGTGCCTTATGATTGGCTGACGTCCTTTCGACGTTGGTGGAGTATCCCGGTTATCCTTGTTCGGGTGTCTCTTTTGGTTTTCTGATTTTGCTGCCTCTGTGTAGGCTGTTATCCACTGGGGGATTTTGTCGTTGATTTTGATTAGCCTCTTCTGTTAGGCGTATCAGCGTGGCTGAGAGCCAGATTCCACTTGGGGAATGATTATTGATTTTTTTTTTTTTTTTTATTTTTCTCCTTCTGCAGGGATGCCTCTTGAGTAGGCGACTGGGGATTTGGGGATCTTATGTATCCCAGAGTATTATTTAGGAAGCCTCTACAGGCTTAGCCTCACTCGACACTTGAGTTGGAGAGCTATCTTCACTGAGGAAGTTTAAGTCCTTTGACTTGGATATTCTGCTTAGGTGATCGTACTTCCATTGAGAATGTCGTCGATCTTGCTTTGATAGCTCTTGCTGGGGATTTTGAGTCCAAGAGCGTGAGTTGAGGTTTCTCTGGGGAGTATTATTTCTGCGAGCCTCTCCAGGCTCAATTATTCTTTGATGTGGGGGATGAGGAGTATTGTTTCGGCAAGCCTCTCCAGGCTCAGTTATTCTGTGCAAACTGATGAGTATTGTTTCGGCAAGCCTCTCCAGGCTCAGTTATTCTGAAGGAGTATTATTTCGACAAGCCTCTCCAGGCTCAATTATTCTGAGAGTATTCTTTCGGCAAGCCTCTCCAGGCTCAATTATTCTGAGATGCTGTTGATTTTCTGAATCTTTGTATTTTGCTTGCTGCTGTCATACACAAGCAATTTTTCTATTTTTCTATTTTATGCAGTTGCCTCATGATAAGGTCTTTGAATGTGCAACTAAAGTGTATGTGATGCACAAATGCAATACAATTTTTATTTTTGTTCATTTATTTTAGAAAAGTGAGTGGCTCTCCCTATCCTCTTCTTCTTGGAGGACTTTCTGTCATTGACGCGAGGGAGTATTTTTGTGAGCCTTTATGCAGGGGATTATGGATTTTACAGGAACCCCTCCGATTTTCTTTTATTGACCGATTATTAATGGAATTTCGTACAATTTTATGAAAAACCAACTCAAAGGCATAATCACATGGTCAAGAGAGAAAAGAAACAAATGGATATTTTATTGATATTCACAAATGTTTATACAGAAAGATTTACAAAAGGAATTTCTGAAGAAAGGCTGGCCAAGGGTAGGCTATACATTTTTGGCTTAAACAATTATATCTGTAATTGTCGCTCTTCTCGTTCCCCTAATCGTCTTGGGTGAGATGCCTGAGCCAGGAGTGTAGATACTGCAAGACGCTTGCTTCTAGAAGATTATCACTTGAACCGCCTTTCGGTTTTCGGTTCAAGTGATCGTTGCTTGCTTTACTTTTTGCATCTTATTCTTTTGCCCCTAATTTTTGCCTAGGACGTGTCCTAGCGGGGATAATTTTGCCTTTGTTTTGCCTAGTACCCTTGTACTGGCGGGCTTTTTGTTTTGCCCTAACTTTTGCCTAGGATGCCCTTTTTGGGTTTTCATCCTAGCGGGCTGATGCAAGCAACGTCTTCAAGCATAATACTTCTTTACCACGTCAGCATTGACTGGGTATCGAAGTTCTTCTCCGTCCATGTCTGTGAGAATCAATGCTCCTCCGGAGAAAGCTCGCTTCACCACATATGGTCCTTCGTAATTTGGGGCCCACTTTCCGATTTTGTCCTTTTGAGCTGGTAGCAATTTCTTCATCACCAGCTCTCCCTCATGGTAGATTCGAGGATGGACTTTTTTGTCGAAAGCCTTTTTGATCTTCCTTTGGTAGGCTTGACCATGGCATATGGCGTTCAGTCGTTTTTCTTCGATAAGGTTCAATTGGTTGTATCGACTTTGAACCCATTCTGCCTCGGAAAGTTTTGCTTCCATGATTACTCTCAGAGACGGTATCTCGACTTCAATCGGCAGAACTGCCTCCATTCCATAAACAAGGGAGAATGGAGTAGCTCCTGTGGATGTACGTACTGAAGTCCTATAACCATGGAGAGCGAAGGGTAGCATCTCATGCCAGTCTTTGAATGAGACAACCATCTTTTGTACTATCTTCTTGATATTCTTATTGGCTGCCTCAACTGCCCCATTCATCTTTGGTCGATATGGGGAAGAGTTATGGTGCTGAATTTTGAACTCTTTGCACAGCTCTTCCACCATCTTATTGTTCAAATTGGATCCATTATCAGTGATGATTTTATCGGGAATACCGTATCTGCATATGATATTCTTTCTGATGAAGGATGTTACCACCTTTCGGGTCACATGAGCATACGATGCCGCTTCTACCCATTTGGTGAAATAGTCAATGGCCACAAGGATGAACCTATGTCCATTGGATGCCTTTGGCTCGATGGGTCCAATAACATCCATGCCCCACATTGCAAATGGCCATGGTGAAGCCAGAACATTGAGTGGCGTTGGTGGGACGTGAATATTGTCGGCATATGCTTGACACTTGTGGCATTTCCGGACGTATTGGTAACAATCCCTTTCAATGGTCGACCAATAATATCCTGCTCTGAGGATTTTCTTAGCCATTGCAGGCCCGGAAATATGGGTACCGAAAACCCCCTCATGTATTTCTTTGATTACATTTTGAGCTTCGACTTGGTCTATACATCTCAACAAGACCGAGTCATAATTCTTTTTGTAGAGGGTTTCTCCAATCAACAGAAATCCCATGGCCCTTCTTCGGATATGCTTTTTATCATTATTACTAGCCATATCAGGATATTCCCCTTTTGACAGATATTGTTTGATGTCATGGAACCATGGATGATCGTCAACAGCTTCATCTATCAGTAGGCAGAACGCTTGCTTATCGTGCCGCCGGATATTGATGATGGGCATTTCATGCTCCTTATCCAAGGCGAACATCGATGATAGTGTAGCAAGGGCGTCAGCAAACTGATTCTCCTCCCTTGGAATGTATTCAAAGATGACACTTTGGAAGAATTGTGTCAAATCTTTGATATGCTCAACATATGGTATCAGTTTAGGATTTCGGACTTCCCAGTCACCTCGTAGCTGATGGATGACTAAAGCCGAATCTCCAAATACTTTGAGTTTGAGGATACCATTGTTGATAGCCGCTTGGATTCCTAACGCGCAAGCCTCGTATTCGGCCATATTATTTGTACAGTCGAAATTGAGTCTTGCTGTTAGAGGGATATGCTTTCCTTGTGGGGAGATTAACACTGTCCCAATCCCCTGTCCAAGCATGTTGGATGCTCCATCAAAATACATGGTCCACGTATCATCTTTTGGTTCTTCATGTTGTATACTCATTATATGCTCATCGGGGAAATCATCCTGAAGGGATTGGTAATCATTGGTCGGCCCGTGTGCTAGGTAATCAGCTAGGGTACTACCCTTGATGGCTTTTTGTGTGACATGTATGATGTCAAATTCTGATAATTGTACTTGCCATCGGGCGATCTTCCCAGTGATTATTGGTTTGTCGAACACGTACTTAATTGGGTCCATTTTGGAAACCAACCAAGTAGTATGCCTTATCATGTACTGCCTGAGCCTTTGTGTTGCCCACGCTAACGCACAGCAAGTCTTTTCTAATGGCGTGTAGCGGGTTTCATAATCAAGGAACTTTTTGCTCAGGTAGTAGATGGCTTGTTCTTTCTTTCCAGTTTCGTCCTGTTGCCCTAGCACGGCTCCCATGGACTCATCAAGCACTGTCAGATAGAGGATTAATGGCCTTCCCTCGACAGGTGGCACCAATACTGGTGGATTGGCCAAGCACTGTTTGACCTTGTCAAAAGCTCGTTGACAATTCTCATCCCAAGTTTCGGAATGATTCTTGCGCAACAGCTTGAATATTGGTTTGCACGTGTCAGTCAACTGTGCGATGAACCTTGCGACGTAGTTCACCCTGCCGAGGAATCCTCTAATTTCTTTCTCAGTTTTAGGAGGAGGCATATCCATTATTGCCTTTACTTTATCGGGGTCCACCTCTATGCCTTTTTCACTGACGATGAACCCAAGAAGCTTACCCGACCGAACTCCGAAAGTACACTTAGCCGGGTTTAGCTTAAGCTGATACTTACGAAGCCGATTGAATAATTTTCTCAAATATTGGATGTGGTCCATTTCGTCTTTTGACTTTGCGATCATGTCATCCACGTATACTTCAATTTCTTTGTGGATCATATCGTGGAATAGAGTCACCATCGCTCGTTGGTAGGTGGCACCCGCATTTTTAAGTCCAAAAGGCATCACCCTGTAGCAGAAAGTTCCCCAGGGTGTAATGAAAGAAGTTTTCTCGCGGTCTTCTATATTCATCTTGATTTGATTATACCCCGAGTATCCATCCATAAAGGAATAGAGTGTGTTTGTGGCGGTGTGATCCACAAGTGTATCGATATGTGGCAAGGGAAAATCGTCCTTTGGACTGGCACGATTCAAATCCCTATAATCAACACACACTCTAACTTTCCCGTTCTTTTTAACGACTGGCACAATGTTAGCCAGCCATTCAGGATACTGGGATACAACCAAGAATCCCGCGTCCAATTGTTTTTCCACCTCCTCCTTAATCTTTAAGGACCATTCGGGCTTGATTCGTCGAAGCTTTTGCTTAATAGGTCGAAACCCCTCTTTTAAGGGCAACTTGTGTTCGACAATGTTGGAGTCCAACCCGGGCATATCATGGTACGACCATGCAAATACGTCCTTGTATTCCCTCAATAATTGAATTAATTGCGTTCTTATTCCATCACTGATACGGGTCCCAATGTTGACCTCTTTCAATTCTTGACCCTGCCCCAAATTCACGGTCTCCAATTCTTCTTGATTCGGTTGGAGTAGACGAGCTTCTTGATCTAGCAGTCTTTGCAGATCCGGAGAGATGGTCTCCTCATCACTGTCCAACTCAACCCATTCACACTCGGCTTTCGGATCCCGGTCAGAGCGAGCAATCACAGACATAATTATTTATTGGTTCTGTTTAGGTTTAGAGTTTATTAAATGAGAGAGAGAGAATAGAACAAAATGAGAGAATAATGTGTGAAAAATGCCTTTTTATTGATAGATGAGTGTAAAACTGTACAAAACCCTTTATTTACATGAAAAGGTCCTCATGATCTCGGGTACTGATCATGAGTCCCTAAAAGAAAAAATGTGGAGGGGCCCTATTATGGCTTGCCCTTCTCTCTACTCCTGCTGCGGTAGAGGATTCTTGCTCACGTCGGGCGCCGTCGAATCGAAAGTGACCCACCCAGCGTCGATAAGGTCTTGGACCTTATACTTGAGAGCTCGGCAGTTCTCCGTTGAATGCCCTTGTGCCCCCGAGTGGTATAGACATTTGTCTTGTGGATTGTACCAATCGGGGTAGGGTGGATTCACCTTCTTTGGTGGAATGTAAGCTATAAGACGCGCCTCTACTAGCTTCGGCAGGAGATCGCTGTAAGTGGTCGGAAGTCTATCAAACTTCTTCACAGAGTTGTTTTGCGATTTGCCTGACTTCGAAGCGGAAGAAGACGGAGCGATGGTTACAGCGTTGACTCCTCCTTCCTTCTTCTTCCCAAAGGCCTTCTTAGCTTCATATGATTGGGAAGGCTTAGCCAGCTTCCCACTTTTAAGTCCTTGTTCCACCCTTTCTCCTATGGTGATGATGTCCGAGAAGAGTGTCGTTGTGTTCCCTATCATTTTATCGTAATAGGGACCAGTCAACGAGTTGATGAATAAGGACACCGTCTCCTTATCCGACAGCGGGGGCTCTATCTGTGCCGCCAACTCCCTCCAACGTTGGGCGTACGCCTTGAAGGATTCATCGTTCTTTTTACTCAAGGCTTGAAGATCAGACCTATCGGGTGTTAGGTCGATGTTGTATTTGTAGCGCTTGAGGAAGGCGTCGGCCAACTGCCTCCATGTGTGTACTAGATTTCCATCTAGCTGCATATACCAGTTGAGTGCAGTTTCAGCTAAGCTCTCTTGAAAGCAGTGGATCAAGAGCTTTTCATTTGTGGCATATGCAGCCATCTTGCGACAGTACATGGTGAGATGACTTTTAGGGCAAGTCGATCCCACGTACTTTGGGAAATCTGGCACTTTAAATTTAGGAGGGAATTGAATGTCCCTCACTAAACACATGTCGGCGGCATCCTTAATGTCAAAGTCATGCCCCTCCATAGCCCTTAGCCGATCCTCGAGGGCATGGAATTGTTCCTTTGAGACCTCGGGCTCTTTTAGTATAATTCCTGCCCCAAGGGGTACGGCGTTTGGAGGATCTTTTTCATGCTCTTCCTCCTCTCCCTCATGATGGGACCCATGATCACTATGATGAGAATCATGGATGTTGTGATGACGCATGAGTTCCATCATTTGCGCCATCTGCTCTTTAAGCTGTGAAAGCTCGGTTGTGAGCTTCTTGTTTTGCTCCTCCAATGCTTCCATTTTCTTGATTTTCCGTGCGCGCGTAAGGACAGAGAGATGACCAGCCACTTTCTAAAATGAATGTTTAGTTAGTTTATTTTATGGAATGAATACACTCTTTAACATGAGCTTGATAAACCTCCATCTTTAAGGCGCTGTCTTTTTAAGACGGAAGTTTACCACCCTTCTTTATCTATGATTTCTCCCCAACGGAGAATCTCTATAGTCATGGGTCTCTTTCACTCATGTCAAGAGGTATTGGTGATCCTAAAATGTATGTTTTCATGAGGATGCATGATGTCTTATTGGTAATGATGTACATGCTCCTCACTTTTATTATATTTTCACACATGGTCTTTCCTCTCATGTCATGGTTTTTTATGCATGGGGATTATTTTTAGACCTTATCACGAGGTTATTTATTAATGCACAAACAATTGCACATAAGCATTTACACAAACAATTCACTCATCCACGAACAGTCACGAGCGAATCACGAGGTAGGGGTCTCCTGCAGAAAAGTGCATATTCAAGGAGGATCTAACTGTTCTCACTTGGTCAAAGGCCCCCAAGGTGCCCCCATTATAGGGACCCAATTCCTCTCGTCGTAGGTCGATGGAAAGCTCCAACGCACCGTCGGACTCAAGTTCATGGTTATCACCTTGAGTGATGTTTTCCGACAACGGTCTCATAGGCTCCTATAAACCCATCAACCGGCCGTACTAACATCCACTCCCTATGGATTACCACTCATGCCCCCGGGTATAGAGGGAACTGTTGTGTGCAAAGGTTTGTGTGCAATTTTATTTCAAACAATTGCGGAAAATTAAACATACAACAGTTATTAAAGCCAAATAGATAAACATGTTATCATACAAGTGAGGGGTAATAAAGTAATTTTAACTATTATTTGTTAAAAATAATCTGTCACTAAATGGGACTGACTCTCGAGGCTTCCCCAGTGGAGTCGCCATCTGTCGCCACCGGCCCGAAACGGGCTTTCGGCATTCGCGATTGATGGTTGGACTCGTTATTATTTTAGTTTTGAAAATGTATTGGATTATTAGAACGACTTGTTCTCAAACTGAGACCTTGTCGATCCTATCCAATTTATTTATTAAAACGTCTCACCAATCCACATTAATCCCAAGCGGGACCCTCCATGGATTAGTGGTTTTCGCAAAAGGAGGGTTCGTGGAGTCGCCACCAATGTTTTACTCAAAACATTGGAAAAAGGGATACGACAATTGATTTAAAAATCAACTTTGGCCATTACAACCAGAGTTGGGTAAGGGAGTCGGTTACGCGTGGGGAAGGTGTTAGCACCCCACGGCGCCCCTTTCGGGTTCCCTATGATAGATTATTTTTTAAAAGAACAGTATAAAATTACTAAATTACCCCTATTTATTCTAAGCAATTATAAATTGACTATCTACATGATGACAGTTTAAATATGCACACAGAAAGCAGTAAAAGGAAGGATTGAAGGGAAACCTCTTGAAGCGTGCTTTTATATATTGCAAAGAACTGGGAAACGTTTTGGCGTTCCCTCGCTCTACAAGCCCGCTCCTTGCTCTCCTAGAACAAAATTTTAACTAAGGGAATCAAAAAGATTTCCCCTCGACTAGGTTCGATCCTCAAGCAAAATGGCTCGGGGCTCAAGAACTTCGTCGGATCGACTCCCAGAGAGATTTCTAGGGCAGAACACTGCTCAAAAACCCCAGAATACTCAAGGAGGGAGTCAAAACTGAGTAAAAAAGTGTGGAATGACGTCCAATTGACGTCATATTTATAGGGAATAGGCGCAATACGGCCTACAGGGGCAATACGGCCGTATTGAAATTTTTGAACTTCAATACGGTCGTATTGAAGTTCAATACGGTCGTATTGAAATTCAGAAATTTCAATACGCCCGTATTGAGTTCGCTGCGGTTGTATTGAAGTGTCAATACGGTCGTATTGACTTCAGTACGACCGTATTGAAGTTTCAGAAACTTCAATACGCCGTATTGAGTTTCGCTGCGGCCGTATTGAAGCTTCAATACGGCCGTATTAAGTTCAGTACGGCCGTATTGGGCTTTTTCCCTCCACTTCCTTATTTTGAGCTATTCTAAGACCTCTAGACCTACAGAGAACCCTCCTAGGGCCTTCGAGGAGTCCTTCTGGCTGATTATCCTTCAGTCTTCGAGAGTCTTCAAGCTTTATTTCCGACCCGGACAATTTTAGGGGTCTACACTACTTTTCTTTTATGATTTTTGACATGTGTTATTTTAAAGGCACCAAACTCGTGATTAATCGGTAAAAATCCGACTGGGCGAGTATAAATAACTCGAAGAACAAACTCGTGATTGATCGGTAAAAATCCGACTAGGCGAGTATAAATAACTCGAAGACCAAACTCGTGATTGATCGGTAAAAATCTGACTGGGCGAGTATAAATAACTCGAAGACAAAAACTCGTGATTGATCGGTAAAAATCTGACTGGGCGAGTATAAATAACTTGAAGACCAAACTCGTGATTGATCGGTAAAAATCTGACTAGGCGAGTATAAATAACTCGAAGACAAAAACTCATGATTGATCGATAAAAATCTGACTGGGCGAGTATAAATAACTCGAACACCAAACTCGTGATTGATCGGTAAAAATCCGACTGGGCGAGTATAAATAAATCGAAGACAAAAACTCGTGATTGATCGGTAAAAATCCGACTGGGCGAGTATAAATAACTCGAAGACTAAAATCGTGATTGATCGGTAAAAATCCGTTTGGGTGAGTATAAATAACTCGAAGACAAAAACTCGTGATTGATCGGTAAAAATCTGACTGGGCGAGTATAAATAATTCGAAGACCAAACTCGTGATTGATCGGTAAAAATCCGACTGGGCGAGTATAAAAAACTCGAAGACCAAAACTCGTGATTGATCATTAAAAATCCGACAGGGCGAGTATAAACGCCTCGAAGATAAAAACTCGTGATTGATCGTTAAAAATCTGACTGGGCGAGTATAAATAACTCGAAGACCAAACTCCATGATTGTTAAAAGTTTGATATCGGAAATGGGATGATATATCTCCGCTCACGCTTTAAATCTGAATCATTCAAGGAGATTAAAATGTTCTCACCAATCGTTGTAGAGATCGGCATTTGGGCGATCTCCGTCCTTGAGTTCACAATTTTAAATAGATTTGTTGTCTTCCACAATCGGATCCTGGGAGAGTCCCTCGTTCGAAGTTCCATTCTTAAACATATCATCTTTCCTTTAATCAGTCGGTTTTTAAGCTCAGATAACTTGTAGGCCTTGACAAATCAGCATTTGGGCGATTCTCGAACTCAAAAATGAATTCTTAACTTAAAGCTCTCTTTCTTGATCGATAGATCGGGGATTTTCTGATTCAAATGTCACATCTTGTCTTAGAATTATTTATTCTTTTTCTTACTCGGTATTTGGGCGATTTGTTTGTCTCAATTCCATGTTTGACTTGGGAAGTTTTCTGTTCATTTCTTGAATCGGCTTTTCGGCGATTTGCTAGTCAAAATTCATTTTAACTTGGAAAATTTTACACTCATCATTTGAGTCGGCATTTGGGCGATTACTTGGTCAAGTTCCATTTTTTAACTTAGAAAATTTTCCACTCAAAGTTTGAATCATTTGGGCGATTTGTTTGTTAGAATTCATTTTAACTTGGAAAATTTTACACTCATCATTTGAGTCGGCATTTGGGCGATTACTTGGTTAAGTTCCATTTTTTAACTTAGAAAATTTTCTACTCAATGTTTGAATCATTTGGGCGATTTGTTTGTTAGAATTCATTTTAACTTGGAAAATTTACACTCATCATTTGAGTCGGCATTTGGGCGATTAATTGGTCAAGTTCCATTTTTTAACTTAGAAAATTTTCCACTCAAAGTTTGAATCGGTATTTGGGCGATTTGTTTGTTAGAATTCATTTTAACTTAGAAAATTTTCCACTCATCAGTTAAGTCAACATTTGGATGATTACTTGGTCAAGTTCCATTTTTTAACTTAGAAATTTTTCCACTCAAAGTTTTGAATCGGCATTTGGGCGATTTGTTTGTCAAAATTCATTTTAACTTAGAAAATTTTCCACTCATCATTTGAGTCGGCATTTGGATGATTACTTGGTCAAGTTCCATTTTTTAACTCAGAAAATTTTCCACTCAAAGTTTGAATCGGTATTTGGGCGATTTGTTTGTCAAAATTCATTTTAACTTAGAAAATTTTCCACTTATCATCTAAGTCGGCATTTGGGTGATTACTTGGTCAAGTTCCATTTTTTAACTTAGAAAATTTTCCACTCAAAGTTTGAATCGGTATTTGGGCGATTTGTTTGTCAGAATTCATTTTAACTTGGAAAATTTTACGCTCATCATTTGAGTCGGCATTTGGATGATTACTTGGTCAAGTTCCATTTTTTAGCTTCGAAAATTTTCCACTCAAAGTTTTGAATCGGTACTTGGGCGATTTATTTGTCAACATTCATGCTATGGGATCAGAATTTTGATGATTAGTTGATTTTTCAAACTCAGACTTTTGTTTCATGTCTTTCTGGATCGGTATTTGAATGAGTAGAGATATATTTGATCCAAATTGGTTTTTACACTTTGATCGGAATTTGGACGAGTCGTATCGCGATTACCTTGCTTTAATGTTTTATGAAGAATTCTACTTATGAATTTCCAAATTTGCATAAGTCAAGCGAATGAACAAGACTAGATTTTTCAAACAATAAGAAACTCAGAAGATACCATATAATGCCAAAATGAAGGGAGTTTATGAAGTTAAAACAAAAATAGGTCCATACAGAATTGAAAGAAAATTACAATGCATAAAATTCTCAATCTAGTCATCCTCGGGGGGATCCACAAGTTCACTGTTTACAATCTCCTTGAAGTACCCCATGCCTCTGATGTCCAGATCAGCGTGCAGAAACTTTATCTGGGTGGTCGCCGCGTCAAAGCCAGCAACGAATTTCTTCATGGCATCAACCTGGGCCGCGTGAACACCGGATTGAAGCTTCTCAACTTCAACCTTTAGTAATGACACCTCGTTCTCAAAGACTTGGGCAGCATCAGCATTTTTGTCTCGGACTAGATGATTCTCGGCCAACTCTTTCTCCATCGCCGCTTTCTCAGCCAACCAAACTCTTTTTTCTTCCTCAAAGGCACGGCGACCTTCAAGAAGCTTGTCCCGTTCACTAGTCGCCCATTTAAGGTCAGCCTTACCCTTGTTCACACTTTCTTCAAGGGCGTTGATTTTCTTCCCCTGAGTCTTAATCTCTCTCACTAGCTCACGAATCTTGTCTTCATTTACAAGTGAAAGAGCAGACAGACGATTGGTCAACGACTCATCACCTTTAGCGATGGTAAAGGCGCTCAATTTTTCCAAATCATCTTTGTCGCCAGCAAGCAGATTAGTTTGGCGAATATGGGCCAAGTGGTTAAATTTCTCGTCCCAAAAAGAAATGGCTTTTCCCCACTCGGTCCCATGCTCGATAGGCTCCCAATTCTCGCCGATACACATGCTCAGTGTTCTCTCGGCCGATTGAACCTCATCATCCTTCTCGGTTCCAACAACCCCGATTTCAGTTTCCAAGTTAACCACTGTCACGGGCCTCTCGGATTCGCGATGACGTTTGTGGGAGATTTCACCGAGTGTACCCTTCGGAAGTGAAGAACCGCCATCTTTAGCTTTCGGGGCGAGTGGCCCCTTAGCTCCAACAGCTTTCGAAGCCTCTTGTTTCCACAGTTTCATTAATTCGCGGTTGCTCATGCTCGCCATATTATCTGCAATAATCGCAAGAGTTTAAAGTGAAAGTCGGAAATAAACCGATATCATCAATATAAATGCTAGTGCTATTGGAGCAAAACCAAATACCTATATACATTTTTAGTTCATGGGGCCTATTTTCTAAGTCTAGGAGTTTGACAGTGTTGAAAATGGTTTTCAGGCCCTCAATTTTCTTAACATCGTCTCGGTCATTCTTTGAAAATATCTCGGCATCTAGCCCTCCGAAAGATACCAGTTTCTCACTCCAATATAACGGATACCCCTCCAGTAGGTTTTCGTTGCCCGGCGTACAACGAACTCGGAAGTATGATTTTTTGAAATCCTTATATGACGATTGGAACAAGGACAACACTCCCTGACCTATAACCCCACTAACCGACACCCAACTGCTACGCTTAGTCACCCGACTCTCAAAAAAATAAAAGAATTTATCAGAAGTCGGCCTTATGCCGAGCCCCAAACATAGAATCTCAAATCCACGAATAAAGGCCCAACTGTTTGGGTGGAATTGGGTAGCAGCTACGTTCAGCGATTGGAGCACTCGTTTCTCACATTCGGTCAAGGGCCACCTCACTTTGAGTTTGGAAATGAGGGTCGTATAACAAAAGGTAAAGCGCTCAACGGAAGGGGAACTAATGCACACAGGCTCCTTATCTACGCATGGTTCACAAACAATCATATTATCACCCTCAGAACACACCACATGATCTCTACAAAAGCTGTCCATGGCGGCCCATTAGTTTATTGAAGACTCACATTTTAACACATCATCCCTAACCCATTTATATGATTCTCCATAACTTATGGTGGCCACTGGTTAAATAATCCTAAATTAACCTACAACTCGAGGGTTTGCAAGAAAAAACTACTAGAGGATTAGAGTAGATACGCGTACCTAAGGGAACACACTCCAACTTCACCCACTCTAAACACAGTTTCAGAACCACCATGGACCACCGTAGATTACGATGGAGAAGGAGACCACCAGAGATAACAGGCGCGAAACAGAGCATGAAAAGGAAATGAAAAAGTTGCAAAAGCAACCCATATTTATAGGGATGAGGGGCCGCGCGTGAAGAGTCAAAACCCAAGGGTCACTACGCGCGTGGGAGCCGTAACTCCTGACCACGGGGGGCCCCACCATTCCAACTTTATCAACGGACACCGCCATGTGGCAGCGTCATTATTCACCACCCTACAAACTCTTGCTGCGCAATAAATGTGTGTCCTTTCATTGGTAAGTTGAAGAGACGTCTCTTATCAGAATTCGAGGAGCCACGAATCGAGGTAATGAGTGCACGAATTCCCTCGGTCCATCCTTTGGCCTAGCCAGGAAAGTGTGCTCAACAAGAATCTAATCTAACCCCTCTACGTAGAGCAGGTCGGCTATACATAAGTCGACCCCCTAGTTCGCTAAGCCCTTCTTCCTTATAGGCTCAGGGTTGGAGGGCTAGTAGTGTACGGTCCAGGTCAGAATCCGACCTAAGCTCTCTACGCGGGGCAGTTCGGCTATGCCTAAGTCGACCCCCTAGTTAGCTAAGCCCTTCCGCCTTATAGGCTCAGGGATGGAGAGCTAGTGTACGGTCCAGGTCGGAATCTGACCTAAGCTCTCTACGAAGGGCAGGTCGGCTATGCCTAAGCCGACCCCTTAGTTAGCTAAGCCCTTCAGCCTTATAGGCTCAGGGCTGGAGGGCTAGTGTACAGTCCAGGTCGGAATCCGACCTAAGCTCTCTATGCGGGGCAGATCGACTATATGTAAGCCGACCTCCTAGTTAGCTAAGCCCTTCCGCCTTATAGGCTCAGGGCTGGAGGGCTAGTGTACAGTCCAAGTCAGGATCTGACTCGGGTCCTCTACGGGGGACAGGTCGGCCATAGCATGAGCCGACCCCTCCTACTATAGTTTCACTCGGCTACATAACCTATTTGGTTTACCCACGTAGGTCAGGTCGGTCATATGCCGATCCCGCTCACATATAAGCATGTACTCGGTTAAACCCCGATTGGCCCTCTTTATGTGGACCTATTTAGTCGGAGGCCGATTCGACATCCCATAGAGAAATAGTCCGAGGGAAAGGGAAAAAATCCTGCCTTCATTCGCCAAAGGTCTCCCATATAAAGAATGGTTAAGGGGATCCCTATACTCTCGGGGCCCATGAGGCCCAAGTACAAGAAAGTATAAAACCTAAAACCCTAGCGTTAAGACGGCAGATTACACTTTTGAATGCTCTGGCTCTAAGGCTTAACCTAGGAAGAAACCCTAGTCCACCCTTTGACCGGAACATTATTATTATTATTAGTATTATTATTATTAATATTATTATTATTATTATCATCATTATTATTATTATTATGATTACGATTATTATTATTATTATTATGATTATTATTATTATTATTATTTTGATTATTATTATTATTATTATCATCATTATTATTATTACTATTATTATTATTATTATACTTATGTTTATGATTATGATTATGATTATTATTATTATTCAATAATAGTAATATTAGAAAGCAATTTGTATGATGGCCATACCTTTTTTAATTGTTATCCAAATTTTTTAATGAATATTAGAAATGGAAAAACTTGTAACGCTTTAAAATTGTATGTCAAAATTGCAGATGAGATATTAGATGAAGAATCAAGACCAATACATATAATTTTTAGAATTTATTATAAGGTAACCAAAATTGATTATAACTATAAAGCTTTAAGGTCTTTGCCTAAAAATGAAACTATTTTAGTTGAAGCCAAATATAAAAATAATCCTCGATTCAGTTCCCAAGACGTCTTAGTCATGAAGAAGTTATTAGTAAAATCCCTGGAGATTGGTATTTAGAAGATATAGTAGAAGAGCCTAAAATATACAACACTCAGGTTAGAGATATTATTCAAGAAGGAACCAATATTAGATTAAGAATGAATAGGTCAAGATCACTAAGAATAAGAGAACCTCAAATGATTTATAAGGGTAGTGGTGCAAGACATTCAGTAGATGGGTCAACCATTAATATAGATCTTACTAAACTAGATATTAACTCAAAAATAGCTAAACCTATTTATCATCACGATATTGAAGATTCTGAAGATTATAATTCGACTACGTCACAGGTATTAAATACTATTACTCAAGAAGAACCTTTTAATTAAAATCGATAAAATTTGGATCAATGAAGATTTTAAAGCAGATTACAACAAAGATAAAAGAGATTGGTATTTTTCAACGTTTTCAAAAGATAAAACAATAGAGTTTAGAACTTAATATTATAATTTTATGGAAGAACAAGAGATAAATGTTTACTTTTTTGATTGGTTTGCAAGATTTTGTAAAAACAATAAAATAGATTATCCTTTTGAAAAACATATAAATCCTCTTACTAATATTGCTACAAATTAGACGACTATTGATAATAACACAATAAAATCATAATATCCTCCTAAATTAGGAATAAAATTTATAGTGGATAATTCAGAGGTAGAAGTTAGCCCTTATAAGATCATTAATGAAACCAAAAAAGAAGTCAATAAGAAAGATATTAAAAAATTACACTCTCAGATTAATTACTCTAATGTTATGTTAGAAATTATGTCAAAATAGTTAATTAGAATAGAAAATCAAGATCATTCTAGCAGTAGTACTTCTACAGCCTTCATTAAACCCTTAGTTAAACCTATTTATCAGCTCAATACTCAAATAGAAACTATAAACCTTGAAAGTAGTAACAATAAAAAAATAGAAAAAATTTAAACAGTTAACCTTAAAAAAAATCTTCCTTAAATGTTATAGAAGGCCTTTCCCTTAATAAGTTAAAAACATATCCCAAACTTAAGACCTATTATCCAAGACCCCCTCTTGCTGATGTTCTTTATGAAGAATGAGGAGATCTAGTCCAAAATAGTTATTCTGGTAGTGATATATGTGAATGGAATATAGATGGTATGAGTGAACAAGGAATATTAGATTTTATTTGTCAAATGACTATGGCAGCTAGTGCTTACAAAAGAATAGGTAATTTTGTTAAGTCAGATGAAGCAATTCCCAGCAAGGTTTTGAATGAGACAAATATAATACGTTGTTATTTCTAACAAGTGTTTAGTGTTTCAGAAAAACATAAGTACAGGCAAGTTGAAGAATAGAGCACGTACCAAGAGAAAGGAAGAAAATCTTCAAGCATCAGATGGAAAGATCAAACAAAGCCAAGCCTAGCATAAAAAGGCAAATGATCAAGCTTTAGACGATGCAGAGCATAGACGAAAGGCCAAAACAAGTATCAATTAAGGCTAAATCAAGAACAAGACAAAAGTGGCTAAGCACCGGATATGAAGGACAACAGATGTAGATAAATGGTCAACCAGACGAAGATGAGTCAAGACAACGCAAAGCATGAAGATCAGACAAAAACAATATCAAATGATAGATAAAATATGAAATGTGCGCCAGACGATAATAAGCGAAATATCAGACGAAGGTGTCAAGCACATGTAGACCCCTAAAATTGTCCGGGTCGGAAATAAAGCTTGAAGACTCTCGAAGACTGAAGGATAATCAGCCAGAAGGACTCCTCGAAGGCCCTAGGAGGGTTCTCTGTAGGTCTAGAGGTCTTAGAATAGCTCAAAATAAGGAAGTGGAGGGAAAAAGCCCAATACGGCCGTACTGAACTTAATACGGCCGTATTGAAGCTTCAATACGGCCGCAGCGAAACTCAATACGGCGTATTGAAGTTTCTGAAACTTCAATACGGTCGTACTGAAGTCAATACGACCGTATTGACACTTCAATACAACCGCAGCGAACTCAATACGGGCGTATTGAAATTTCTGAATTTCAATACGACCGTATTGAACTTCAATACGACCGTATTGAAGTTCAAAAATTTCAATACGGCCGTATTGCCCCTGTAGGCCGTATTGCGCCTATTCCCTATAAATATGACGTCAATTGGACGTCATTCCACACTTTTTCACTCAGTTTTGACTCCCTCCTTGAGTATTCTGGGGTTTTTGAGCAGTGTTCTGCCCTAGAAATCTCTCTGGGAGTCGATCCGACGAAGTTCTGGAATTCCGAGCACTTAGCTTGGAGATTCGAACTTAGTCGAAGGGAAATCCTCCGGATTTCCATAGTCAAAAGTTTTTAGGAAGGAGCGAGCGAGCTTGTAGAGCGAGGGAACGCCAAAAAGCTTCCCAGTTTTACTCAATATATAAAAGCACGCTTCAAGAGGTTTCTTCTTAAATCCTTCCTTTTACTGCTTTCTGTGTGCATATTTAAATTGTCATCATGTAGATAGTTAATTTATAATCGCTTATAATAAATAGGGGTAATTTAGTAATTTTACGCTATTATTTTAGAAATAATCTGTCATAGGGAACCCGAAAGGGGCGCCGTGGGGTGCTAACACCTTCCCCACGCGTAACCGACTCCCTTACCCGACTCTGGTTGTAATGGCCAAAGTTGATTTATAAAATCAATTGCCTTATCCCTTTTTCCAATGTTTTGAGTAAAACATTGGTGGCGACTCCACGAACCCTCCTTTTGCGAAAACCACTAATCCATGGAGGGTCCCGCTTGGGATTAATATGGATTAGTGAGCCTTTTAATAAAATTGCTCGTTTGACGAGGTCTCAGTTTGAGAATAAGTCATTCTAGCAATCCACTATTTTTTAAACAAATAAACGAGTCCAACCATCCTTCGCGAATGCCGAAAGCCCCGTTTCGGGCCGGTGGCGACAGATGGCGACTCTGCTGGGGAAGCCTCGAGAGTCAGTCCCATTTAGTGACAGATTATTTTTAACAAATAATAGTTAAAAATTACTTCATTACCCCTTGATTGTATGACAATATGATTTATTTTGTGGCTTTAAATAACTGTTGTATGTTTAAATTCCGCAATTGTTTGAAATACAAACTGTACACAAACCTTTGCACACAACAGTTCCCTCTATACCCGGGGGCATGAGTGATTAACCATAGGGAGTGGATGTTAGTACGGCCGGTTGTCGAATGGGTCTATAGGTGCCCGTAGACCGTTGTCGGAAAACATCACTCAAGGTGATAACCATGAACTTGAGTCCGACGGTGCGTTGGAACTTTCCATCGACCCACGACGAGAGGAATTGGGTCCCTATAATGGGGGCACCTTGGGGGCCTCAGACCGGTGAGAACAGTTAGATCCACCTTGAATATGCACTTTTCTGCAGGATACCCCTACCTCGTGATTCGCTCGTGACTGTTCGTGGATGAGTGAATTGTTTGTGCATTGTTTATGTGAAATTGTTTGAGCATACATTGCATTTCTTTAAACATACAACATTCCTATTCTTTTAAAAAATAAGAATAAATAGGAATAAGAATCTTCCATTATACGGTGTTAACATCTACCTTCATCACATTCATATAGGTAGTTTCCCTTTTCACCCAAAAAATACAAAAAATATATAAAATAAAAAATACCCAAAAAAAAAAGAAGAAAAAAGGGTCATTTATCCAAACCAAGCAATATCATGCATCATCTTAGGGACATCCTAAAAACATGATAATGCTTAGTTGAATAAACACTATGCATGCATATTCAACCTCATCATCTCATATCATGCATATAGATCATGGAGAGATCTAGGAGTCATTCATACATCTCTCCTAGTAATCCATTAATAAACATTAATAAAAAGAAAGAAATAATCGATGCGTATGTTCAAAGAATGGATCGCACGCCGTTCGTTATCAAGTGTAAGCCAACAACCGTGCCAATCGAGCGCACATCAACTCCGTTGTTGGTAATCAAGACGAACAAAGGGGAAGGTCCAACACCATTAAGGATCACAGTTCCAAGGCCTTTCCCTTACAAATCAAATAAGGCTGTGCCGTGGATATACGACATCCACTCTTCTGCCGACAGCGATATCTCCAACATCGCTGGACTTGGGGGCATGACTAGGAGTGGTAGGATCTACACTCCCGATGATCTTCATAACAAAGCCCCCAAGAATAAAGAAAAAGAAGAAAATAAAACCGAGGAAAAAGAATCCGAGGAGGAGACAGACGAGCTGTTAAAGTATATTCGACAGAGCGAGTATTCCATCGTGGATCAACTTCATAGGACGCCCGCAAAGATTACCCTATTGTCGTTGATCCTAAGCTCCGAACCGCATCGGCAAGCTCTGTTGAAAGTCTTGAACGAGGCATACGTGTCGCACACTATCTCCCAAGACGAGTTTGAGGGGATTGTTAGTCACATCAAGGCTAATGATCACCTCACCTTCATCGATGAAGAAATCCCCGCCGAGGGATCAAACCACAACAAGCCCTTGCACATCTCTATAAAGTGCAAGGAGTATCACATCACTAAAGTCTTGGTAGATAATGGATCTTCCTTGAACGTAATGCCAAAAAGAGCGCTCGAGCAAGTGGCAATCAAGGGAATCCAAATGTGCCCGAGCAACATGATCGTTCGAGCTTTCGACGGTTCTAAAAGAGAAGTAGTGGGAGAAATCAATCTTCCAATCCAAATTGGACCCACTATCTTCAACGTCGAATTTCAAGTGATGGATATCACTCCCGCATACAGCTGTCTCCTCGGCCGACCTTGGATTCATGATGCGAAAGCTGTTCCTTCTACGCTCCACCAGAAAGTCAAATTCATTGTGGATAACAAGCTGGTGACTGTACAAGCTGAAGATGATATACTCATCAGTAAGCCATCCACCATACCTTACGTGGATGCAGCAGAGGAAGCTTTAGAAACCGCCTTCCAAGCATTGGATATCGCCAATGTCGAAACGTTTCCCCGAAAAATGAATGAGGTAGCCCATATGCTCACTAAGAACGGATACTTGCCGGGACAAGGATCAGGCAAGGATTCCCAAGGAATCCCGGAGCTACCCATTATCAAGGACAATCCGGGGAAACAAGGGTTAGGATACAACCCTAATAAAGATCAAAGAACGAAGAGGAACAAAGATCCTTCTCGACGTTCTTTAAGCCAGATCTTTAGGAAGGCCGGTTCACAATCGTCAAGGCCGGTCGTCGTCGTCGTCAAATGTTTTTCTCCTTCTGATAGGGATGTATAGACTCAGTGACTATTAGAGATCACTCCTCGGGGACAGCCCGACCCCCGAGCCTCGATAGGGCACATGTTTCCATCATGATTATAATAAAATCATTCTTCATTAATTCTTTATTGCTTCTTTTCTTGCTTGCAATAAAATTCTAAACCACGTCATTTAACCCTGTTTGAATAAACATAAGTGAGGTTAAAATCGTCTTAATAATCAATAAACCCGCATCATTTTTATGTGGAAATGTGCATGATAGCTTGGAGCACCTTTTCTTGGCCTCAATAAGTGCCATCATGGATAAAGAAATCCTAAAGATAATAAGCTCGGCAGGAAACCCAAAAAGGGGACTGCGCAAAAATAAGAGCAAAGGACCCGCTAGGAATCCCACAAAAGGGTGACCTAGGCAAAAGTTAGGGTTACAAAATGAAGACAAAAACCCGCTAGGAATCCCACGAAAAGGGTGACCTAGGCAAAAAGTTAGGGTTACAAAATGAATACAAAAGCCCGCTAAGACATCACAAAAGGGTGTTTTAGGCAAAAGTAAGAGCCGTCAAAAAAGAAAAAAACAAAATAAATCCATGATGGTACCATCAATTGAATTCAACAAGGGGCTCAAGAAAAGCTATCCAAGTTGTCAAAGCACAATCATTAATAACAAAGATGTGCTTAACCTCATAAGTGTTTAAACAAACAAACCTAAACACATAAGCCTACCATGGCCAGCCATTCTTACAAAAACCATTTTTCAAAAATAAAATAAACCCCTCTAAAACACAAACTTTCGAAAAATATATACCTTTCCTTTCTTTTCTCTCTTGTCCCAACGATTTTTGAATAATCTAGTGGAAACATGGAGATATAGTGATCAATAGGAGGGTTGACACATCTTCTAAAGAAAGGGAAGAATCATTTGGTTGATGACACCAAAATCAAATATGCATCATTCCTCGGTAACAGAAATCGGCAGAGCACAGTCCGTCTGGAGGAATGGCAAAATCCAAACACAAAAACGCATCGTTTAATTCTTTTGAAAAATGAATCAAATAGAATTAGGTGCATCATACTGCATACATGCATACAGATGATAGGTGTACTGGAAGATCACTTATTCTCTGTTTATTAAAAAAACAAACAAAAAATATAAACTTCAGAAAAAACAATACGCCCGTATCATGTTCAGTACGCCCGTACCAAAATGAATAACGGCCGTATTGGCAATAACAGAAATCCTCCCTCACATCAATGACAAAATTCCTCCAAGAAGAAGAGGATAGGGGGAGCCATTCATTTTTTCCAAAAATAAAATAATTAAACTTGCATTTTGTGCATCGCGTACATTAATTGCACATTCAAAGACCTCATCATGAGGCAATTGCATAAAATAGAAAAATAGAAAAATTGCTTGTGTATGACAGCAGCAAACAAAATGCAAAGATTCAGAAAATCAACAGCGTCATACAGAATAACTGAGCCTGGAGAGGCTTGCCGAAAGAATACTCTCAGAATAACTGAGCCTGGAGAGGCTTGCCGAAAGAATACTCTCAGAATAACTGAGCCTGGAGAGGCTTGCCGAAAGAATACTCTCAGAATAACTGAGCCTGGAGAGGCTTGCCGAAAAAATACTCTCAGAATAACTGAGCCTGGAGAGGCTTGCCGAAACAATACTCTCTCAAAATAACTGAGCCTGGAGAGGCTCGCCGAAATAATACTCTCTCAAAATAACTGAGCCTGGAGAGGCTCGCCGAAATAATACTCTCTCATAATAACTGAGACATTTCTGTACAGAAAAAGCCGAAAAACAACAGAAAAGGCAAAAATACAGAAAAAGCCAAAAAATGACAAAAAAGGCAAAAATACAGAAAAAGCCAAAAAATGACAAAAAAGGCAAAAATACAGAAAAAGCCAAAAAATGACAAAAAAGGCAAAATACAGAAAAGTCAAAATTCGACAAAAAGGCAAAAGATCAATCGCCTCACAGAATAATTGAGCCTGGAGAGGCTCGCCAAAATAATACTCCACACCAAAGAATAATTGAGCCTGGAGAGGCTCGCAGAAATAATACTCCCCAGAGGGAACCTCAGCTCAAGCTCACGGGAAAATCCCCAGCGAGAGCTATCAAAGCAAAATCGACGCAATCCCCAATGGAAGTGCGATCATCCAAACAGTATATACAAGTCAAAAGACTTAACACTTCCTCAGTGGAAGATAGCTCTCCGACTCAAAGCGCTGAGTGAGGCTAAGCCTGAAGAGGCTTCCTAAATAATACTCTGGGATAAATAATATCCCCAAATTCCCAATCGCCTACTCAAGAGGCACCCCTTCAAAAAGCAAAAATCAAAAGATCAATAAACTATTCCCCAAGTGAAATTCGGCTATCAGCCAGGCAATGAACATCGAGAAAATCCGCCTAACAGAAGAGGCTAATCAAAATCAACGACAAAATCCCCCAGCGGGTAACAGCCTACACAGAGGCATTCCTTCAAAGAAGAGAAAAATCGGAAAAATCAACAATAATTCCCCAAGCGGAATTCGGCTTTTCAGCCAATCATTGAACGTCAAGCTGATACGCCTAACAGAAGAGGCCAATCACAACTAATGACAAAATCCCCTAGCGGATAACAGCCTACACAGAGGCAACAAAATCCAAAAATTAAAAAGAGTTACCCGAATAAGGATAAACCGGGATACTCCACCAACGTCAAAGGACGTCAGCCAAACATAAGGCATCGCTCAACTCAGGGAGAAAGAGCATCTGTGTCTATACCCCAAGGAGTCAGAAATTCCCCAAGGGTACCAACAATGCAATGCAAGTTGGGGCACGGGAACCTGTGAATGACTGCACATCCCCTAGACGGATCCCTGCGTTATCCAGCCCTCAGTGGCACAAAAATCAAAAACAATCGTCGAAGCAGCATCGTGGACTGTGGAGACAAAATCAACATCCAGAATCCCCAGCGGATAACAGCCTACACAGAGGCAGCAAAAAATCAGAAAATCAAAAAGAGTTACCCGAACAAGGATAACCGGGATACTCCACCAACGTCGAAAGGACGTCAGCCAATCATAAGGCACCGCTCACATCAGAAAGAGCATCTTTGTGTCTGCACCCAAAGGAATCAGAAATTCCCCAGTGGGAACCAACTACGCAATGGAAAGTTGGGACACAAGAACCTATGAGTAACTGCACATCCCCTAGACGGATCCCTGCGTTATCCAGCCCTTAGCGGCACAAAATCAAAAAAACAACCGTCGAAGCAGCATCGTGGACTGTGGAGACGAAATCATCACCAAATCCCTGGAAAGGAGATATTCACGCTACCCCGTCGTCACAAACACGGAGGTATGCAGCTTCCGGCTCGAGCAATGAGCGAAGCTATCTCTGGAAAAGGGGTACTCACCGCTTACCATTGTCATAAAGGTACTTAGCTTCCGGCTCAAACAAAGAGTGAAGCTAAGCCTGGAGAGACGGTACTTACAGCTTCCAGCTTGGGCAACAAGCAAAGCAAGGCCTGGAGAGGCAAAACTCACACTGCTCACCGTCGTCACAAAGGTACTTAGCTTCCGGCTCAAACAAAGAGTGAAGCTAAGCCTAGAGAGGCGGTACTCAACCATCAGCGTCATCAGAGGCGCGTTGATGTCCAACTTCCGGCTCGGGCGTCGAGTGAAGTTGACCTTGGAGAAGGTAAACTCAGCTACCGAGGATGTCAGAAGCGCCGAGGTATGCACCCACCTGGAGAGGCTACTCAACATTTTTCCACCGGAAGACGCTACAAGTCAGAAGGTCGGCGCAATACCCGGACAATTGGGTCAACTCCTTTACTTGTCAGCCGATACACCAAAAGGCCGTCCGACTAAGTAAAGGGGGGGCAGCTGTAGACCCCTAAAATTGTCCGGGTCGGAAATAAAGCTTGAAGACTCTCGAAGACTGAAGGATAATCAGCCAGAAGGACTCCTCGAAGGCCCTAGGAGGGTTCTCTGTAGGTCTAGAGGTCTTAGAATAGCTCAAAATAAGGAAGTGGAGGGAAAAAGCCCAATACGGCCGTACTGAACTTAATACGGCCGTATTGAAGCTTCAATACGGCCGCAGCGAAACTCAATACGGCGTATTGAAGTTTCTGAAACTTCAATACGGTCGTACTGAAGTCAATACGACCGTATTGACACTTCAATACAACCGCAGCGAACTCAATACGGGCGTATTGAAATTTCTGAATTTCAATACGACCGTATTGAACTTCAATACGACCGTATTGAAGTTCAAAAATTTCAATACGGCCGTATTGCCCCTGTAGGCCGTATTGCGCCTATTCCCTATAAATATGACGTCAATTGGACGTCATTCCACACTTTTTCACTCAGTTTTGACTCCCTCCTTGAGTATTCTGGGGTTTTTGAGCAGTGTTCTGCCCTAGAAATCTCTCTGGGAGTCGATCCGACGAAGTTCTGGAATTCCGAGCACTTAGCTTGGAGATTCGAACTTAGTCGAAGGGAAATCCTCCGGATTTCCATAGTCAAAAGTTTTTAGGAAGGAGCGAGCGAGCTTGTAGAGCGAGGGAACGCCAAAAAGCTTCCCAGTTTTACTCAATATATAAAAGCACGCTTCAAGAGGTTTCTTCTTAAATCCTTCCTTTTACTGCTTTCTGTGTGCATATTTAAATTGTCATCATGTAGATAGTTAATTTATAATCGCTTATAATAAATAGGGGTAATTTAGTAATTTTACGCTATTATTTTAGAAATAATCTGTCATAGGGAACCCGAAAGGGGCGCCGTGGGGTGCTAACACCTTCCCCACGCGTAACCGACTCCCTTACCCGACTCTGGTTGTAATGGCCAAAGTTGATTTATAAAATCAATTGCCTTATCCCTTTTTCCAATGTTTTGAGTAAAACATTGGTGGCGACTCCACGAACCCTCCTTTTGCGAAAACCACTAATCCATGGAGGGTCCCGCTTGGGATTAATATGGATTAGTGAGCCTTTTAATAAAATTGCTCGTTTGACGAGGTCTCAGTTTGAGAATAAGTCATTCTAGCAATCCACTATTTTTTAAACAAATAAACGAGTCCAACCATCCTTCGCGAATGCCGAAAGCCCCGTTTCGGGCCGGTGGCGACAGCACAACCTAGAGCGTAACATAAGAAATTAGACGAAGGCTGGTCAAAGATCAAAAGAAAGTCAACGACATATCAGATGAAGGACAGCACAGACTGAAAAGTATTCCAGACGAAAACAAAGTCTGTCCATTCACAATGCTGACCAGACCAAAGGAAGTCAAAGACATTAATGACAAATGCTCAAACGATGATAAGATCTTGAGACGCAAATGGACTAACAGATGTAGTCAAAGACTGCCATACAAGTGAATCGCTAATAATTGTTTAGGACCAGAATTATGTACTTGTAATAATTGTAAATCTATTAATATGCAATCCGTCGATCAAACTACAACGTTATTAGAAATAATTCAAAAATTAGAAGATGGCCCATTGAAAGATGATTTTATTAGTCAAATAGATAAATTAGTAAAACGGGATAAAAGAGAACAAAAGGTAATTCAAGATATAGATTTAAAAGAAATATATAATAGGTTTAGAAAACCTAGTCCAATAACAATAAAGGATTTACAAGATGAAATAAAAATGTTAAAACAAGAAATAAAAGAGTTAAAACAAAATAATATTGCATTAGAATATAGAATATTAGAATTAGAAGGTCTTGACAAGCTTAAATTACAAGAAAGTTATAAACCAATAAAAGAAGCAACTTCAACCTCATATATGAATTATTTAAATTTGATATCTGTTCATAAATGGCATTGTAAGATTAGATTAATAATGGACAAGAAGAGTTTAATTTAATAGCCTTAATAGATTCAGGAGCTGATATTAATGGTTTACAAGAGGGTTTAATACCCTCAAGATACTATGAAAAAACCAAAGAAAAGGTAGTTAGCGCTAATCATTCGAGAATGAAGATTAATTATAAACTCTCCTCGGCCAAGATATGCACTAATAAAATTTGTTATGAAACCTCTTTTGTATTAATAAAAACATGAATATACAATGTATTTTAGGAACTCTTTTATTATTATTATTATATCCTTTTAATGTAACCGCAAAAGGATTAGAAACAAAAATATTAGGTAATATCATATGTTTTGAATTTATTAATCCTCCTAGAACAAGAGAATTAAATCTTTTAAAAGAACATTCTACTAGCATTATTAGTAATAAGAAAAAACATATTAACTCTTTGAATAAAGAAATTCAATATAAAAGAATAGAAGAACAGTTACAACATATAAATCTTCAAAAAACCATTAAAGAATTTCAAGAGAAAATAGAAAAAGAAATTTGTGATTTAAATCCCACAGCCTTTTGGCACCGCAAAAAAATGAGACATCTTTACCTTATATTGATGGTTTTAATGAACAAGTATAAAAACAAAAGCTTGACCAATCCAAATGAATGCTCAATATTTGGAATATTGTAAAAAAGAAATTTAAGAATATTTAGATAAAGGATTAGTAAGACCTTCAAAATCACCATGGAGTTGTTCTGGATTTTATGTTATGAATGCTTCTAAGTTAGAAAGAGGAGCTCCTAGACTAGTAAACAATTATAAACCTTTAAATAAAGTTTTAAAATGGATTAGGTATCCACTACATAATAGACCAGATCTTATTAAAAGACTCAATAATGCAAAAATATTTTCTAAATTTGATATGAAGTTTGGATATTATCAAATCTCTGTAAAGGAAGAAGATAGATATAAAACAACTTTTGTTGTACCTTTTGAGCATTATGAGTGGAATGTAATGCCTCAAGGTCTCAAAAACGCTCCTAGTGAATTTCAAAGTATTATGAATGATATTTTTTATAATTACATGGATTTTACCATAGTATACTTAGATGATGTATTAGATTTTTCAAAATCAATAAATCAACACATAGAACACCTTAATAAATTTATAAATTTTATTAAAGAAAATGGATTAGTAGTATCGGCAAAAAAGATAAAAGTCTTTCAAACTACGACTAGATTTTTAGGCTATGAAATTTTCCAAGGTACTATAACTCCTATACAAAGATCTTTAGAATTTGTTGATAAGTTTCCTAATGAGATAAAAGATAAAACACAACTTCAAAGATTTTTAGGTTGTGTTAATTATGTTGTAGACTTTATTCCTAATATTAGAATTATATGTGCTCCTTTATATTCTAGATTACCAAAAAATCCAATGCCCTAGAATGATGAGATGAGTCAAGTTGTCATAGAAATTAAAAAGATAATTAAAAAACTCCCATGTTTAGGTATACTGATAATGTTAATTTTTACTTACATTCTAGTACCAAATTTATTAACATATTCAACTCTTTCCTAACTTTCGACTTGTGTAATCTTCAATTTAACTTCTCTTTTGTAAGTAAAGACACTTTGGTTACACATACAGGGTTATACATACTTAATCCCCATTTTTTGTGCTCTATTGGATAGGTAATCATGTCGAAAGAAGCCATGTCAAAGAGAAGTTAGATTGGACTCCAGTGAAGCAAGTTGGCATTTTCAGTAGACCTGCACTAAGCCCATATCTCAGTTCGCTCAGCGCACTGGATTAGGCTGAGTTGATGAAGATTTGGCCTCGCGTTGGGCATGTTCAATCACGCGCCTGGCACGCCACCCGTCTTGTGCCAAGCGCGTATCATATTGCGTTGAGCGCGTCACTTAAAGAGTTGTGTAGATTAATATCATTCTTGGCTGAATGCAAAGAGGGGGGAGACAAAGAAGAACCAAAACGAGAGCAGCAGTGCAAGTCTGAAAGGGAGACGCTAGGGTTCACCTTTTCACCATTTTTTCTCATAGATTTTCTTCCATTCTCACTCATTTGATGTATTTTGCTAATCTCTCATGAACATGAGTTGCTAAAACCCCTTTGTTGGGGTTAGATGTAGCCAACTTGACTCTCCTGTAACTTTTTTTGAATATATATATATCTTCTTCATTCAAATATTAGTATCATTCAAATATATATCTTCTTCATTCAAATCCGTACTCATCATCAAAAACGCGCTCAGCGAATAAAAGTTGGGAACCCTCTGTCTTTGATGCGTTCGGCACGTTTCCCAACGTGCCCAGTGCATTTGGTCAAGGTTTTGGCCACAAGTCTCTGCCAAGACCGCGCGTAGTCTTACTCGCCCAGCGCACCATCCCAGGTGAGAAAATAGCTAAAATCCGCTCGGCGCGTTTGTTGTGCCCGGCGCGCCCTTCGTAAGGAAAGAATACCAAAAGTCCCCACGCATCAGGCGCGTAACTTATGAATTTGAAGGGGCACGAGAGGGAAAGATCCTCATTTGCAGCACCTCACATACACTCCTCATTCCCACATTCTCTCTCACACCCAACCTTAAATCCTCTCTACACCTCAAATACACTCATTTTCTTCTTCTCAACTCACTTACCACATTGTCTTGCACTCAATCCGACCAACCAAGTAACCCTTCTCAATCATTTCCTCTTTCATTTTTGCTTTCAATGTTTATTTTTCTTTACATTTTTCTCTGTGTTGTTTCTTTTTGGTTTTAGCTGCGTGGGGTGATTGGTTTTCAACCACTCGCATAGTCCTCTTTCTTTTACATGTTGCTCTGGCCCATTTCTGGGCTTGTAAGTTAACAGTGCGTCTAGCGGGATGAGTCTGCGCCCAGCGCGTCTTCATCTTTTTGAGGACAAATTGCAGCGTGCCTTGCGCGTTGCCCAGCACGCCTAGCGCACTATATATTGCGTGTGATTTGTTTTTGTTGCACGCGCGTAGCGCGTCTCTTGGCGCGCTGGGCGCCTAAGCTCAAAGAAATTTTTTTTCTAATTTACGCCCAGCACGTGCTTGGAAGAGAGGTATTATGCCTTTTTGCGCTCAACGCCCCTATTACTGCGCTTAGCACGTGCTTGGAAGAGAGGCATTATGCCTTTTTTTGCGCTCAGCGCCCCTTAGTGCGCTCAGTGTGGCCACCAATTTTACTTGTCCTTTTTTGTGATATCTTTACATATTTTGGTGATTAACTTCTCTTATCTTTTAGGATGGCAACCAAGAGGCAAAGAAACCCCACTGAAGGCCAAAGCAGCCTACCTGCAAAGAGAAAGGGGCAAGTTTACTCTAATCGCTTTCTCACAAAGCAATATGAAAAACAGTTCTCTTCCATGGAGAGGAGGAAATTGTTGATGGAGAGGAAGGTGTCCCTCAAGCCAGAGGAGGCTTCAGACTTTGTAGCTGAGTACACCAAGAGAAAGTGGGAAAGGTTAGGTTCATATCCCGAACCAGTTAACATTGCCATCATTTGGGAGTTCTATGTGAACGCGGTGACCATTAATGATGATGCTCCAGTCACCTACACCAGTTATGTGAGGGTTCATTCAATTTCCTTTACCCCTGCCACAATCAACGAGTTTCTCCGCACTATGCTTGAGCCTGGACAACGCTGTAGGTACTCTAAACTTTTAACTACTCCGATGCCCTCTAATATCAGGCACACCCAAATTGAGGAGGCAATGTGCAGAGAGGGAGGAAAATTTCAACGTTGTGTTTAGGGCCTACCATTACACATAAAGAGGACCAACCTCCTACCAGTGGCCAAGATTTGGATGACTTTGATTCATTCCAACTTGGCCCTAGTTGATCATGCTTTGCATATCCACCTTAACAGGTCCTATATCCTATTCAGCATCCTCTCTGGGAAGAGGATAAATTTGGGATCCCTCATCGCGGAGGAATTCCAAATTTGTGCTGATTCTACGATTGGCAATGCCAAATTAGGGAACAGTTCGCTGATCACCCATCTATGCAGGAGAGCTGGAGTTGACACATCTGTGGGGCCATTGGAGTGACCGCGCCAGTCTATAGATGCTAGATATGTTAGTGCTCATTGTCAGTTATCCCCTCCTGTTCAAGAAGGGGAAGCCCCAGCTGCTGCACTAGAGGTCCCATCACAGGTAGAGGCCCCTGAGATACCTCTTCCTCAGGCCCATTTTCTAGAGGCCTCGAAGATACCTCTTCCTCAACACCAGGTTCCTGAGGCCCCATCACAGCAAGCAACAACGATTAGTCTTGTTGTTTTTGATACAACTATGTAGATTATTTTTTAAGCACAGTAGATGATTATGGATACTACTAGGGCCCATGTTGCTGTCACCGCTCCTAATCTACAATTCCCCTACTCTAGGGTTGGGTTTGGCTCTGCCACTACTTGGCCTGGGGTCTAGGATATTTCTAGAGGGGGAGGAGAGCCAGCAGCAGTTGATGTAGATAGAGCAGCTGATACAGGACCAGAGGTGTAACCTGATGCAGAGGTTGAGGGAGAGGCTGCCAGAGACCCTATTCCCGCTAACATCGTGGATCCAGTGCTTTAGAGTTCTGAGGAGGCCATCAAAGTAGAGCCCCTAAATATATTTGAGTCCTTAGGAGTAGATGCTGGAGTTGATGAAGAAATGCCTACTGCTTCTGATATTGTGGCTGCTGATGCTATAATTGATGATGAGGTCGTGAGGTCTTTTGAGTCAGAGTCCATCTGATGATCAGAGCAATCACATATTTTAGGATGGCCTGCTCACCTTTTTGTTCTTATTTCTTTTTCTTACTATTGCCAATACACTTTAATTTTTTTATTTTATTATCTTATGCACCGTATTTTCTCCTATATTAGTTACTTTAGATACATTGATAGTTTACTTAATATTGGTGTTGCATTTCATGATGAATCTGTTGTGTTATCGTTCTTCCAAAACCTGACATCTTTTGAGTGGATGGAATATTTTTGTTGAACTGATAATTGTGGTTGTGCTTATGTTTTGGATGGCATGGTTGCAAGTGCTTGTTTTAATTGTGATTAAGGATTGTGGCAAGGTAGGACAACCTGTGAATTACATAAATTGAACCGGGTGAGATTAAGAGCCTCAGAGTTTATTCTTGTGAGAAATATTCTTTTGACATTCAATTGACTTTGCTTGCATGTGTATAGATGATCAAAATCATGGTCCCTTTTAGCTGTAGATTGTTAAGCCAAAAAGCCAATCTTGCTGAAAATATCAACCATTGCAAACCCCTTTGAGCTTACATAACTCTAGCCTTCTTATAACCCTGAGCTTTATGATGAAACCACTTTAACACCCTATGTTGAGCTTAAGAGAAAATGATATAATCATTGATATGCAATTCAAGTTTGGGGGCAAGTCACTTTCAAGGTAAGCACAGAGAAAAAGGAGAAAGCTCTAGCTCATTATATGTCTTCTACATTAAATAAAAAATAAAAAAAAGAACATCAGAGTTGTGCATTGCTGGCTGGAAACATTCATTGGAAAGTAAGGGAGTGGAGCTGGGAATAAATGATTATTCATTTACTCTCCTAGCTCAATACAATTGTTTATACACAAAGAACCTAAATTTTCATCTTAGCCAAGTCCCCTTCACAACCCTGAGAGAGTCCTTGTGATGTATGCATGCTAGTATAGTCTCTTGAACTTGTTGAAACAAAAAGCAAAGTTAAATTGGGTGGCATCAGAGATGGTAGAGGGACAAACACCTTCCCTAAACACTAATGTGCTTGAGTGAAACACTTTTCCTAATGAGATTGAATTTGTGGGCTGATCAATACATCTATTTGGTCATGGTGGTTAGTCTATTGTAAAACAATTAAGTGCATCCCTGTTATTCTTTCATTGTGAGCACCATAGTGGATGTTTGGCAGGGAATTTCATTACCCTCGAGAGACTAAGTTTGAGAGGAAGCTTGCATAACTGATGTTCGAGTGAATTGCACCACATTCTCAAGTAGTTTGTCTTTGTTCATGAAGTGATTTTTTTGTGCTAACAAGTTACCTTTTGCTTGAGGACAAACATAGTTCTAAGTTTGGGGGAGTTGATAATGTTAATTTTTACTTACATTCTAGTACCAAATTTATTAACACATTCAACTCTTTCCTAACTTTTGACTTGTGTAATCTTCAATTTAACTTCTTTTTTTGTAAGTAAAGACACTTTGGTTACACATATAGGGTTATACATACTTAATCCCCATTTTTTGTGCTTTTTTGGATAGGGAATCATGTCGGAAGAAGCCATGTCAAAGAGAAGAAGTTGGATTGGACTCTTGTGACACAAGCTGGCATTTTCAGTAGACCCACGCTAAGCCCATATCTTAGTTCGCTCAGTGCATTGGATCAAACTAAGTTGATGAAGATTTGGCCTCGCGCTGGGTGTGTTCAATCACGCGCCCGACGTGCCATTCGTCTCGTGCCAAATGCGTATCATATCGCGCCAAACGCGTATTGTATCGCGCTAAGCGCATTACTTAGAGAGTTACGTAGATTAATATAATTCTTGGTTGAACGCGAAGAGGGGGGAGACAAAGTAGAACCAAAACGAGAGCAGCAATGTAGGTCTGAAAGGGAGAAGCTAGGGTTCACCTCTTCACCATTGTTTCTCATTGGTTTTCTTCCATTCTCACCCATTTGATGTATTTTGCTAATCTCTCATGGACATTAGTTGCTAAAACCCCTTTATTGGGGTTAGATGTAGCCAACTTGACTCACATGTAGGCTTTGACAAAAAAAAAGAGGTTTATAATCCCAGATTCATTGCCCAGAGATTAATTTAATATTAATTTGTTATTTTATGAAACCAGATGAGGGTAATGATACTAGATTTATTTTTATCATGAGTAGTTTTATCCGCTCCTTGTCTCGTCGTTTTGCGATCAAATCCCCCTCTTCATCCTCTACTAATCACAATTTTCTTACTGAGCAAAGACAAACTCCGGAAGAAATTCCCCCCAAAAACAATATCTTTGAAGAAGAAGTTTTCTTTGAGGATATCAACCAAGCCATTGATAATTGGGAAATTCCCAAAATACCCATGGATGAGTTATACATCCCGGATGAAACCAAACATGTCCGTAATTCTGATTACATAATTAAGACTGCAGAAAACAATATACCTCTTGACCCACATGCTGGTGAGGAGTTCCACCTTCTTACAAAACAATCTGTTGCTCAGCATGCTAGGAGGTATAAATGCCTCCATATAGGTTGTGTTCAAGTAGCTGTTAAACCCTTAATCAGGGAAGGACTAAATGCTTCAATCTTAATGTGTCTTAGAGATATTAGGCACAATGACTTTCAGGATTCCCTTATAGGAACCGTAGAAACAAGTCTAGGACATGGTCCTGTGTACTTTAATTGTTTCCTGAATAAAACAGTGACTCTTTTAGATAGGAATGCCTTAGATTCATTGTTTTTAAATATTAGATTACATGGATTAAATATTAAAGAAGGATCTATGCCTGCAGCCCTTATGTATAGAATCCAATACAAAGTCATGAACACTTGTAATTCAAGAGTTCTGCTCAAAACCAATGATAGGGAAACTACCTTATTTGTTACTAACATGACAAAAGCAAATGTGGCCGTCCCTAAACTCATAAAGTGGGATGAGGTAGAACTTGTTGAGATTCATTGTGGTGAATCAACTCACCTCTGGAGATTAAAGGTTTTGATGATAACAAAGTGTGGAACAAAGTTGACCAAGGACATCAACAACTTAGAAGTCAAAAACAAAGTCAAAGAAAAATGTGGTATCATGTTATGTAATAGAAGTAGCTTATAAATTGTTTTGTTGAGTTTATTTTTTGTGTGTGTGCTTTGTGAATGAGCTAATCTTTATCTAATCTGATTAGGAGTGGGTATGATGATGAGTTTGAAAGATTAAGAAGTTATTTTGAGACTTAAAACAGAGTTTTGAAAACTAACTCAAAATAATCGATTATCATTAAATATAATTGATTATTCCAGCAACAGGTAAAAAGGATACCTTGCTGTAATAATCGATTATTTGTGAAATAATTGATTATCCCAGAAATCACTCTCTGGAATAATCGATTATCCTGCAAAATAATCGATTAAATTGTTCTTGGTTGATTTCCAGAAATCATGAAGAACAAAATAATCGATTATTCTTTAAAATAATCGATTATCTGGGTTCTAAAAAACTTATAAATAGTTTAAACATTTTGAAACTTCAGAACGAGATAGAATTGAGAATCAAAAAGAGAAAAACGTGTTTGTGAAGTCTTTGTGACATTCTTGGAGAGTTTTCTTTGTGAAACCAAGAAGAAAAACGTTTTTGAAATGCTTTGAGAAAAGATCATCATCATGATCATCACATTCTTGAAAAAGAGACAGATTAAGATTTACTTCTGAATTCTAGGTGAATTCGTTCCTTAATTCTTTGTGAATATTTGTAAATCTTGAGTAGGTGTCTCAAGTGGTAAGGAATTCTTGTAGTGGGTTTCTACAAGGGGTGCTTTCTTAAGGTCAAGAAAGTGGTTATCTTGAATGTAGGAGTGTATGCATGTGTGATATGCTTGTAAAACTTATTCATTAAGATAGTGGAACAAATCTTGATCAGGTTATGATTGAGGACTGGATGTAGGTCACATGTGGAGTGGCTGAACCAGGATAAAAGACTTGTGCAATCTTCTCATACCCTTATCTTTTACTTTGTGTAATATCTTGGTTGTATGTTAAAGAGATCATTCTTGATTAACATGTTTGCATGAGCAATATTGATTTGAACTGAATCAAAGTATTGCATATTGATTGTACTTAACTTTGAATCTCATTAATAATTAATCAAGAAAGCATATAGGATTCATTCTTCATTAACAAGTCTTTAAGAAACTTCTTTGAAAATTCATAATTAGAAAAGTTTGAATTGAAATAAAGATCCTAAAACTTTGATAATTTTTAAAGTGTCATAGAATCCAATTCACCCCCTCTTGGATTGAGCCATTCTTTTCTAACAATTGGTATCTAGAGCAAGGTTCTTGAATGTTATTCATGATTTCAAAAATGGCCAATAGCAACCTACCTTATGGTGAGGGGGTGTCTATTCATAGACCTCCTGTTTTCAATGGTGAAAACTATGTCTACTGGAAAATTTGGATGAGAATTTTCATTGAAGCAATTGACATTGCTGTGTGGGATGCAATTGAAAATGGACCCTATATCCTTATGACTAAAGATGATGATGGGAAGAGAGAAAAACATTGGAGTGAGTGGAGTGATGATGAGAGAAAAAGAGCCCAATATGACTATAGAGCCAAAAACATCATTACATCTACATTGTCTATTGATGAATTTTTCAAAATATCACAATGCAAATCTGCTAAAGAAATGTGGGATACTTTGCAAGTCACTCATGAAGGAACAAGTGATGTTAAAAGATCTAGAAAGCATACTCTCATAAGAGAATATGAATTGTTGAGAATGAACAATGGTGAATCAATTTCTGACTTTCAAAAGAGATTTACACACTTGATAAATCACCTTGTTGATCTTGGCAGAAAATTTGAAGAAGAAGAGTTAAATTTGAAAGTGCTGCAATGCTTGGACAAATCATGGCAAGCAAAGGTGACTGCCATAGAAGAATCAAAGGACTTGACTTCATTGACCCTTGCTACTCTCTTTGGAAAGCTGAGAGAGCATGAGCAAAAGCTACACATATTTGAGGAAAATGAACAGCAGGACAAGAAGGGCAAGGGAGTATCACTAAAGGCCTTGAAATCAGCTAAAGGCAAAGAGGTGTGTGAAGAATCAAGCTCCGAAGATTCTGAAACTGAGAACTTCAACTTATTGGTGAAGAAGTTCAGAAAATTCCTAAGGAAAAAGAGGAATTCCCCATACAAGTTCAATAAAAAGACTAACAAGAAAGAGGAAGCAAGTACATCTTCCTACATTTGCTTTGAGTGTGGGAAACCAGGACATATAAAAGCTGAATGTCCAAACCTCTTGAAGAAGCAACAAGAGGAAAAGAAAATGAAGAAAAATGGCAAAGGAAAGAGAGCCTACATTTCTTGGGAAGACAATGACTCAAGCACAACAAGTGATGAATCTGAATTTGAAGAGAACAATTTGTGTTTGATGGCTGGAGTTGACCAAGACACAATAGAATGCTTGAGGGCCAAGAGCTTGCTATGGTATATTGATAGTGGCTACTCAAGGCATATGACAGGAGATCCTTCAAAATTCTCAAGTTTGAAATTGAAGAATGAAGGGTATATTACTTATGGTGACAACAACAAAGGGAGAATTCTTGGTCATGGTAATATTGGTAACTCCTCCTCCCAAACATTGATTGAGAATGTATTGCTTGTTGAAGGGCTGAATCATAATTTGCTGAGTATAAGTCAACTTAGTGATAAAGGCTTTAAAATTGAATTTGATAATACTTGTTGCTTGATATGTGATAAAAAGACAAAAGAAATCAGATTCATTGGAAAAAGAATTGACAACATATACATGCTTGACTTAGAACACTCAATAGCAATTTCCAACACTAAGTGTTTAATAACCAAAGAAGACAATATTTGGCTTTGGCATGAGAGAGCTGCACATATTCACATGGTTCACTTAAACAAACTTAGTAGAAAGGAGTTAGTGATAGGATTACCTAAACTCAAGTTTAGTAAGGACAAACTATGTGATGCTTATTAAAAGGGCAAGCAAGTGAAGGCTAGCTTTAAAAGCAAAAATCAGATTTCCACTACTAGACCTTTGCAATTAATTCACATGGATTTGTTTGGTCCTTCAAGAACCATGAGCCTAGGTGGAAAATACTATGGGTTAGTTATTGTAGATGACTATTCAAGATTCACATGGGTTATTTTTTTTGCAAATAAAATGAAGCTTTTAATGCCTTTAAGAAATTTGCCAAGCTTGTTCAAAATGAAAAGAATTCAAACATTACTTCTATTAGAAGTGACCATGGAGGTGAATTCTAAAAAATTTTGTTCCAAAAATTCTGTGAGGAGCATGGTATAAATCATAATTTCTTAGCACCTAGGACACCTCAACAAAATGGGGTTGTTGAGAGGAAAAATAGGTCTCTTAAGGAACTAGCTAGGACTATGTTGAATGAGACCAAATTACCAAAATATTTTTGGGCTGATGCTATTAACACATCTTGTCATGTGTTAAACAAGGTTTTGATCTGGCCCATATTAAAGAAAACACCCTATGAAATTTACAATAGAAGAAAGCCTAACATTTCATACTTTAGAGTGTTTGGGTGTAAGTGCTTTGTGCTGAACAATGGAAAAGAGCAACTTGGAAAATTTGATGCAAAGGCTGATGAGGCAATCTTTTTAGGATATTCTACAAATAACAAAACCTATAGAATCTATAACAAGAGAACTCTAATTGTTGAAGAATTAGTTCATGTTGTGTTTGATGAGACTAACAAACAAGAGACAAAGCAAACTGAAATAGAAGATTTGACTGATTTGCTTGATCAACCTCTATTGGAGAGTGAACCTAATGAAAAGCCTAAAGAGAGTGAACCAAATGAAACTACCAAGGATACAAGTGAACAATTGCCTAAGGAATGGAAAACTTCTAGGGACTTATCAATGGATAATATAATTGGAAATATTGGTAAGGGAGTGTCAACTAGAAGAGCCATCAAGAATATTTGCAATACTATGGGTTTTGTGTCACAAGTTGAACCTAAAAGTATAGATGAAGCACTAAAAGATGAACATTGGTTAATGGCCATGCAAGAGGAACTAAATCAGTTTGAAAGAAATGAAATATGGGATTTAGTGCCATTACCAACTGATTATCCAATTATAGGAACCAAGTGGGTTTTTAGAAATAAGCTTGATGAATCATGAATTATTATAAGAAATAAGGCAAGACTAGTGACTAAGGGATATAATCAAGAAGAGGGAATTGATTATGATGAGACTTTTGCCCCTGTAGCAAGGATAGAAGCCATTAGATTACTTCTTGCTTATTCTTCTATAATGAATTTCAAGTTTTATCAAATGGATGTGAAAAGTGTTTTTCTCAATGGGTTGATACAAGAAGAAGTGTATGTGGAGCAACCACCAGGTTTTGTTGATTTTAAGAATCCTAATCATGTTTACAAACTTAAAAAGGCACTCTATGGCTTGAAGCAAGCTCCAAGATGACAAGTTGAGAAAATTTTTGATTGAGAATGACTATGTAAGAGGGAAAATAGATAATACATTGTTTGTGAAGAAATTTAAAAATGATACAATGTATGTTCAAATCTATGTGGATGATATTGTATTTGGATCTACTAATGTCTCTCCATGCAAAGAATTTGCTAAGACCATGCAAGGAGAATTTGAAATGTCAATGATGGGGGAGCTTACATTCTTCTTGGGGTTGCAAATCAAACAAATGAGTGATGGAATCTTCATAAGTCAAAGCAAGTATTGCAATGAACTATTGAAAAAGTTTGGTATGGAAGGGTGTAAGGAGGCTGCAACACCAATATCAAACACATGCAATCTTGACTTGGATGAGAAAGGAATAGTTATTGATAACTCAAAGTATAGAGGTATCATTGGATCACTCTTATATTTAACAGCTAGTAGGCTTGATATAATGTTTGTTGTGTGCTTGTGTGCAAGATTTCAGGCAAATCCAAAAGAATCTCACATGAATTGCGTAAAGAGAATTCTTAAATATCTGAAAGGTACAACTAATGTAGGTTTGTGGTATCCAAAAGGAGTCTCACTAAGTCTGATAGGCTACTCAGATTCAGACTATGCTGGGTGTAGACTTGATAGAAAAAGCACAAGTGGTACTTGTCACCTACTAGGAAGTGCACTAGTCTCATGGCATAGCAAAAAAACAAGCTTGTGTTGCTTTAAGTACAGCTGAGGCTGAATATATAGCTACTGGGAGTTGTTATGCTCAAATTCTATGGATGAAACAATAACTAAGAGATTATGGAACTGAGCTGAATAAAATACCTCTTAGGTGTGACAATACAAGTGCAATAAATCTAACCAAAAATCCAATTTAGCTCTCTAGGACAAAACACATAGAGATAAGACACCACTTTTTAAGGGATCATGTTCAAAGAAATGATTGTGTTGTAGATTTTGTTGAAACAAGTAAGCAATTAGCTGACATATTTACAAAACCTCTACCAAGGGAAAGATTTAATCAATTAAGAGTTGAACTAGGAATAATCAATGAATCTTGTTTGAATTGATTGTGATTTGAGATTGATTGTGTGATTGGTTGGTATATGTGTGAAACATTGATGTATAATGTATAAAAGAGAGTGTTCAAAAGTTGAATTAGAATTGGAGTGGTTTAAAAAGTTAGATTTTAAGAGAAGCAAAACTTCTCTGGAATAATCGATTATTTTAAAATTTAATCGATTATTTTAAGTGAGCCCATAAGAATAATCGATTATTTGGGTAATAATCGATTATCTGGGAAGAAGAATTCCAAGAGCCTCTGGAATAATCGATTATTTGGGGCAATAATCGATTATCTGGGAAGTAGAATATGAAAAGCCTCTGGAACAATCGATTATCTTGAAAATAATCGATTATCTGGGCAAAGTTGAGAAAAACAACCCTCTGGAATAATCGATTATTCTGAAAATAATCGATTATTTAGTGCAGAAAGGGTTCTTAAAGGTTTTTACCGATACAAATAATCGATTATTTGTATGGATAATCGATTATTTGTGCGACATTTGGTTTTCCAGAAGGATTTTGAACGGTTTTTATTCGCGCCAAACCCTTAACTTCCCATTATTCTTCAGTTGAGTAACTTCTCCTCCACCCAAAATGTGCTAGGGATTGCATAACCTCCAAACCCTCTCATTTTTCCAAATCCTCACGTTCTCTCAACTCTCAAACCCTAACCTCTTCATCTTTCTCATTTTCTTCATCTCTACCAAAACCCATCAATGGCTTCTTCCTCCAAAAGACCAAAGAAGCTAGAAGTGAGGGGGAGCAAGCATCCTCTGTCCTCAGAGCAACTCATTTCCAAATGGTTTGCGGATGAGAAAATCCAGGAGTATTATTTCGAGTGGTATGCGGGTCAGAGAATCATCCCTCCCAAGACCCTGAAGCTGGATTGGTTCAAGAACGAAGGGTTCAGCTTTCCTACTCTGATAGAGCACCAAGAACTTGGGAAGTTTTTGGAACTGGAAGGAACCTACTACCCTGAGCTGATAAGGCTGTTTCTCTGCTTTGCTACAAGCAATGAAGGGATAATGCAATCGGTTGTGAAGGGCAAGCTGATAAAGCTTGATGGTCCAACCTTGAAGGAAGTTGCCGGGTTGAGTGGCAATGGGAGTACCAAACCCCAACCCTTCAACTTTGGTGATTTTGAGGAGCTGACAACCTTTAGAGATTGTCAGAGAAATCCGGAGAACACCAACTACAACAAATTTTTGGCGGGAGGTATGAAGAAAAATTCTCGTTTAATTTCTTTCATTATTGCCTGGATGCTTAAACCGCATTTGCATAACCATGCTTAAATGTCAAGGGATGACATTTTACTGATGCATGTTATCAAAAAGAAAATTAAGATTGATTGGGTGTCAGTGGTGAACGACTGTATGTGGAAGGCCAGAAGGAAAGAGGATGGTCCAATTCCTTATGCCTTATTACTGTCTAGAATTTTTTAAAAAACAGGGGTAGATCTGACAGGGGAGAAGAAGATTATTCTCCATGCTTCTAATAAGATTGAGAAATCTTCCTTGCATCACATGGGGATGCTGAAACAGGAAGATAAATGGGTATTCAAAGGAGATGTCCCTCCAACCCCTGAACCGACAACTGATTAGGATGGCATTCCATCTCATGATGAAGACCAGCCACCACAGGTCAAAGCTGAACCTGATAGAGAGCAAGAGGTAGAGCCTAAACCATCCTCTCCATTCGAGCAGATAATGATTAACAAGCTTGATGCTGTTATGTAGATGTCTAGGAGGCACGAGTCAATCTATTCGGGTATTCTTGATCGGTTTGATAACCTTGATCATGAGATAGGCCAAATTAAGGCTCAGTTTGGGATGCCTGAGGACTAGGAGTGATTTAGTGTTCTGTTTTGTTGTTTTTTGAATTAGGAAGTTTAAATTTCTGGTTTTTAAATTTTAATTTCAATTGGGTTGTAATCACTTTAATTTCTGAACAATTTTATTGCTTTATTTTGTTGAATTGGAATTTGAAGTTTAAATTGCTGATATATTGTGTTTGAATAGTTTCATAATTCTGGTTTGGTTGATTGCTAGTGGAATGTTATGTTTATGTACATTGGTATGTGACATTTGATTTTTGATTAGCTTAATTGATCATGATTGTGGACTTTGAATTGTGATAATGTACTGCACATTGTGATTTTGGCTGACAACTTGATGTTGTTGTTGCTGATCAAATTAATGTTGTGATAATGAATTACATATTCTGATTAAAGAACACTTGATAAACTTGAAAATTTTATGATCACAAAATTTGGTATTGATTGACTGGTACAATGTCTTGTGATAATGTTTTGAGCAATTAAGGACTTTGCATAAAGCTTATAATTGTGTATTCTGGACATACATATATTGGTTTGTTTTTGATGATGTCCAAAGGGGTAGAAAGTTCTTGAACAACTTTGTTTAAGTATCTTATCTTGTTAGAACATCTTATCTTTGAGGTAAAAGTTATCTCTTAAATTTTGAGAATCTTGAAATCTTATCTTATCAGAGCATCTTATCTTTGAGGTACAACTTATCTCTTATCTTTTGAGAATCTTGAAATTTTTAATCAAACATACTCAAGATAAGAGATAACTTATACCTCAAAGATAAGATTCTCTGACAAGATAAGATACTTAGACAAAGTTATTCAAGATCCTTTAGAAGATATGATTCTTTACTCAAGATAAGATTCATTTTAGATCAAATGCTCAAAAATTTCAAAGATGCTCCTACTACCTCCTCACTTGTAGCTTTAGAATAGATTATCTTTTGTAATAATGAATGTACTTTATTTTCTTTTTTGTCAATGTCCCTAATAAGTGAGGATTGTAAATGCCCTTGTGTGTAATGTCCATATGTATGCTACTTCTATATAAAAACTCTTTGATGTTTGCAATAACCATTAAGAGTTTTGAGATAATAAAAGCTTTGTCTTGCTATCTGATCTTCCAAATCTTCATGTTATATTTCTCTTTGTAAGTTTTCCATCATGAATTTATTTCTCTTTATCATGGTTGAACTACTAGAGAAATTAATATTTGTGACGAATTTTTGTGACGAAAAAATATCATCACTAATAGTGACGAATTTTGTGAGGGAATTTTAATTTTTGTGACGGACTACCATTTATTGAAGTTTGTGACGGATTAAATTTTGCCTCTAAAAGATCCGTCACAATTTTTGTCACTGAATAAAAAAATAAAATTAGTGACAGATTTTGTGACAGATTAAATTTTGTCTCTAAAAAATCCGTCACAATTTTCGTTACTGAATAAAAAAATAAAATTAGTGACGGATTGTTTAGAGACAATTTAATCCGTCACAAAATCCATCACTGAATAAAAAAATAAAATTAGTGACGGATGTTTTAGAGACAAAATTTAATATCCGTCACAAAATTTGTCACTGAATAAAAAAATAAAATTAGTGACAGATTTTTTGAGACAAAATTCAATCCATCACAAAATTCCATCACTAAATAAAAAAATAAAATTAGTGACAGATTTTGTGACGGAATTTTTGTCAACATTTGTATTTTGTTACAAATTCCGTCACAAATAGCTTAAAAAATTTTATGACGAAATTTGTGAGGAATTACTGATCCCTCTCAAAATATTAAATTTTATTTGTGAAATTTTTATATGTAAGAATTATGAAGAATTAACGAATATATGTTAAATTTTTTTTTAAAATTATGACAAATTAATCCATCGAAAAATTTATATTTTTTATGGAAAAAAAGTTCGTAAGAAAAGTTATATTACTGATGGAATATGTCTGACATATTTATATTTGTCAAAAATGTAAGAATTTTTTTACGAAAATTGACATTCATATATAAATAAAGGTCCATAAAATTATATATATATATATATATATATATATATATTCATTAATATATAGGATAATATTAAGTTAATATCTGTTACTATGAATCTGGTATTTCTTTCATGTTGATATTTCTTTCATTTTGTATAGTTAAGTTCTTCGCATAATTATTTCGATCTATGTTTTTAGTTTTTAAGTAACTGTAGCAGTAAGACCCATGAGTTGCAGTAAGGCTAATTTGTTGATGTTATCTTAAAACTGAATCTGGATCGTTGTTTTTCTAAAAAAAAAAAAAAGAGTTTTATAAACCCAGATTCATTGGACAGAGATTAATTTAATATTAATTTGTTATTTTATGGAACCAAATGAGGGTAATGATACTAGATATTAATACACCATGAGTAATTTCCTTCGCTCCCTTTCTCGTCGTCTCACTATCAAAACATCCTCTTCCTCCTCTTCATCTGAAAAAAATTTGCTCACTGAGCAAAATCAAACCATGGAGGAAATTCCTCCTAAAAACAACATCTTCGAAGAAGAAGTCTGCTTTGAAGATATCAACCAAGCTATTGACAATTGGGAAATTCCCAAAATACCCCAGGATGAGTTATATATTCATGATGAAAACAAACATGTCTGCAGTTCTGATTATATTATCAAGACTGCTGAAAACAACATACCATTGGACCCCCAAGCTGGTGAAAAGTTTCATCTTCTTACTAAACAATCTATTACAGAACATTCTAGGAAGTACAAGTACCTCCATATAGGATGTGTCCAAGTTGCTGTTAAACCCCTAATCAGGGAAGGTCTTAATGCCTCAATCCTTATGTGCCTTAGAGATATTAGGCACAATGACTTCCATGACTCCCTTATAGGAACCGTAGAAACAATTTTAGGACATGGTCCTGTTTACTTCAATTGTTTTCCAAATAAAACTATGAGTCTTTTAGATAGAAACATCTTAGATTCATTGTTTTTAAACATTAGACTGCACGGATTAAACATGAAAGAAGGTTCTATCCCTGCATCTCTCCTTTATAGGATCCAATATAAAGTCATGAACACTTGTAACTCAAAGGTTATTCTTAAAACAAATGATAGGGAAACTACCTTGTTTGTCACAGACATGACAAAAGCCAATGTTGCTGTTTCCAAACTCATAAAATAGGATGAGGTAGAACTTCCTATAGCTTGGTGTCGCCACCCGCCGAAACGGACCTTGGCATTCGCGACGATGGTCGGACTCGTTTTAATGGTTCGAAAAGTGGTGGATTGTTAGAACGACTTATTCTCAAACTGAGACCTTATCGAACTAACAATTTTATTAAATGATTCACCAATCCATGTTAATCCCAAGCGGGACCCTCCATGGATTAGTGGTTTTCGCAAAGTAGGGTTCTTGGAGTCGCCACCAATGTTTTACTCAAAACATTGGAAAAAGGGATAAGGCAATTGATTTCGCAAATCAACTTTGGCCACTACAACCAGAGTCGGGTAAGGGAGTCGGTTACGTGCGAGGAAGGTGTTAGCACCCCACAACGCCCCTTTCGGGTTCCCTATGACGGATTATTTCATAAATAACAGTGTAAAATTACTAAATTACCCCTATTTATTATAAACGGTTATGAATAAGATATCTACATGATGAATAATATAAACATGCGATGCAACAATCAGAAAGCAGTAAAAGGAAGGATTTTGAAGAAGAAACCTTTGAAGCGTGCTTTTATATATTCAAATGTTTAGGAGGCTTTTTGGCGCTCCCTCCCACTACACGCTCGCTCGCTCCTTCCCTAAAAATTAATCTTTACTATGGAAATCAAAAAGATTTCCCTTCGACTAGTTCGAATTCTCAAGCTAAATGCTCAGAACTCAAGAACTTCGTCGGATCGGCTCTCGGAGAGAATTCTAGGGCAGAACACTACTCAAAAACCCCAGAATACTCAAGAAGAGAGTCCAAGAAGTGTGGAAAAGTGTGGAATGACGTCCAAATGACGTCCTATATATAGGAGTGAGGCGCAGTACGGCCTCTGACATCAATACGGCCCGTACTGAAGATTTAAACTACAGTACGGCCGTATTGAATTCAGTACGGCCGTACTGAAGTTTCAAAAACTTCAGTACGGCCGTATTGGTTTCAGTACGGCCGTATTGTAGTTCAAATTGTTCAGTACGGCCGTACTGAACTTCTAGGAGGCCGTATTGAGCTTCAATCCTCCCACATCCTTATTTTAAGCTACTCTAAGACCTCTAAACCTACAGATAATCATCCTAGGGTCTTCCAGGAGTCCTTCTGGCTGACTTTCCTTCAGTCTTCGAGAGTCTTCGAGTCTTATTTCCGACCCGGACAATTTTAAGGGTCTACACTTGGCAACTTGAAAAAGAAACACCAACCCTACCCAGACAAGCCCCTGAATTCCAAGAAATTAGGAAGTCTGAGGTTGGTAAGGTAGAAATCATTTTCAATAGAAGAAATTCTTTTTCCTCAAGAACAGAAGCTACTAGATCTGAATACACCTCCGCTAGAAGATCTTTTTCAGTAGCCTCACAATTTAGTAAAAATTCACTCCCTAGGATTATCGTTCCAGAAACCAACCTTAGGGGCATAGAAACTAATTCAACCATTCCTAGACCAGTTTACCAAACCAATGAGGAGGATGACCAAAAGTCTATCCAACCTCCAACCTATTCTTCCCTTAATGATCATTATGATACAATCTGAGTTCCAAATTGATAAGGAGGCCCTCCAAATTGATAAGGAGTCCTTCTGGCTGACTTTCCTTCAGTCTTCGAGAGTCTTCGAGTCTTATTTCCGACCCGGACAATTTTAGGGGTCTACAGCTGGCCCCCCTTTACTTAGTCAAACGGCTTTTTAGTGTACCGGTTGCGAAGTAAAGGAGTTGACCCAATTGTCCGGGGAGTAGGCCATCCTTCTGACTTGTAGTGTCTTCCGATGGAAAATTGTTGAGTAGCCTCTCCAGGTTGAGTATTAGTCGTCGCCTCTCCAGGCTCGTGCATACCTCGGTGCTTCTGACAACCTCGGTAGCTGAGTACCGCCTCTCCAGGCTCAACTTCACTCGACGCCCGAGCTGGAAGTTGCCTACCTCCGTGTTTCTGACGACGGGGTAGTGTGAGTATTAGTCGTCGCCTCTCCAGGCTCGTTGCATACCTCGGTGTTTCTGACAACCTCGGTAGCATGAGTTTGCCCTCTCCAGGGTCAGCTTCACTCGACGCCCGAGCCGGAAGCTGCGTACCTCCGTGCTTCTGGTCACTTTGGTAACGTGAGTTTGCCCTCTCCAGGGTCAACTTCACTCGACGCCCGAGCTGGAAGTTGTATACCTCCGTGTTTCTGACGACGGGGTATTGTGAGTATTAGTCGTCGCCTCTCCAGGCTCGTTGCATACCTCGGTGTTTCTGACAACCTCGGTAGCATGAGTTTGCCCTCTCCAGGGTCAGCTTCACTTGACGCCCGAGCCGGAAGCTGCGTACCTCCGTGCTTCTGGTCACTTTGGTAACGTGAGTTTGCCCTCTCCAGGGTCAACTTCACTCGACGCCCGAGCTGGAAGTTGTATACCTCCGTGTTTCTGACGACGGGGTATTGTGAGTATTAGTCGTCGCCTCTCCAGGCTCGTTGCATACCTCGGTGTTTCTGACAACCTCGGTAGCATGAGTTTGCCCTCTCCAGGGTCAGCTTCACTCGACGCCCGAGCCGGAAGCTGCGTACCTCCGTGATTCTGGTCACTTTGGTAACGTGAGTTTGCCCTCTCCAGGGTCAACTTCACTCGACGCCCGAGCTGGAAGTTGTATACCTCCGTGTTTCTGACGACGGGGTATTGTGAGTATTAGTCGTCGCCTCTCCAGGCTCGTTGCATACCTCGGTGTTTCTGACAACCTCGGTAGCATGAGTTTTCCCTCTCCAGGGTCAGCTTCACTCGACGCCCGAGCCGGAAGCTGCGTACCTCCGTGCTTCTGGTCACTTTGGTAACGTGAGTTTGCCCTCTCCAGGGTCAACTTCACTCGACGCCCGAGCTGGAAGTTGTATACCTCCGTGTTTCTGACGACGGGGTATTGTGAGTATTAGTCGTCGCCTCTCCAGGCTCGTTGCATACCTCGGTGTTTCTGACAACCTCGGTAGCATGAGTTTGCCCTCTCCAGGGTCAGCTTCACTCGACGCCCGAGCCGGAAGCTGCGTACCTCCGTGATTCTGGTCACTTTGGTAACGTGAGTTTGCCCTCTCCAGGGTCTGCCTCCGTGTTTCTGACGACGTTGGCAGTGTGAGTTTGCCCTCTCCAGGGATTTGCGATGATTTTGTCTCCACAGTCCACGATGCTGCTTCGACGATTGTTTTTTGATTTTGATGCCGCTGAGGGCTGGATAACGCAGGGATCCGTCTAGGGGATGTGCAGTTATTTCATAAGTTCTTGTGTCCCAACTTTCCATTGCGTAGTTGGTACCCACTGGGGAATTTCTGATTCCTTGGGGATGCAGACACGAAGATGCTCATTCTGATGTGAGCGATGCCTTATGATTGGCTGACGTCCTTTCGACGTTGGTGGAGTATCCCGATTATCTTTATTCGGGTGACTCTTTTTGATTTTCTGGTTTTATTGCCTCTGCGTAGGCTGTTATCCGCTGGGGGATTCTGTCGTTAATTTTGATTAGCCTCTTCTGTTAGGCGGATCATCTTGACGTTCAATGATTGGCTGAATGCCGAATTCTGCTTGGGGAATGATTATTGATCTTTTTTGATTTTCTATTTTTGAAGGAGTGCCTCTGAGTAGGCGAATGATCTTGATGTTCAGTGTTCGGATGAGTGCCGGATTCCGCTTGGGGAATGGTTATTGATCTTTTCGATTTTTCTCTTTTTGAAGGGGTGCCTCTGAGTAGGCGAATGATCTTGATGTTCGGTGTTCGGCTGAGTGCCGGATTCCGCTTGGGGAATGGTTATTGATGTTTTTTGATTTTTTGCTTTTTGAAGGGGTGCCTCTGAGTAGGCGAATGGGGATTGAAGATCTTATGTATCCCAGAGTATTATTTAGAAAGCCTCTTCAGGCTTAGCTTCACTCGTCGCTCGAGTTGGAAAGCTATCTTCCACTGAGGAAGTCTGAGTCCTTTGACTCGGATATTTCGTTTGGATGATCATGCTTCCATTGGGGAATCTTGCTGATCTTGCGCTGATAGCTCTTACTCGGGATTTGGTCCAAGAGTGTGAGCTGAGAAGTCTCTGGGGAGTATTATTTCGGCAAGCCTCTCCAGGCTCAGTTATTCTGTACGATTTATTGATTTTCTGTTCAGCCCAAGAGTGCAAGCTGAGATGTCTCTTGGGGAGTATTATTTCGGCAAGCCTCTCCAGGCTCAGTTATTCTGTACGATTGGGGAGTATTATTTTGGCAAGCCTCTCCAGGCTCAGTTATTCTGTATGATGAGGGAGTATTATTTCGGCAAGCCTCTCCAGGCTCAGTTATTCTGTATGATGAGGGAGTATTATTTCGGCAAGCCTCTCCAGGCTCAGTTATTCTGTACGATGGGGGAGTATTATTTCAGCAAGCCTCTCCAGGCTCAGTTATTCTGTATGATGAGGGAGTATTATTTCGGCAAGCCTCTCCTGGCTCAGTTATTCTGTACGATGGGGGAGTATTATTTCGGCAAGCCTCTCCAGGCTCAGTTATTCTGTATGATGAGGGAGTATTATTTCGGCAAGCCTCTCCAGGCTCAGTTATTCTGTATGATGCGGTTGATTTTATGAATTTTTGCCTTTTTTGTCGTTTTTTGGCTTTTTCTGTTGACTGCTGTCATACACAAGCAATTTTTTTTCTATTTTTCTATTTTATGCGATTGCCTCATGATAAGGTCTTTAAATGTGCAACTAAAGGCCAATACGGCTGTATCCATTTCAGTACGCCTGTATTGAGTTAAAAATTTGTTCATAACCCTAATTTTAGTACGGGCGTACTGAACATGGTACGGGCGCATTGTTTTTTCTGAAGTTTGATTTTTTTTTTTTTTTTTTTGTTTTGATTTTTGGTTTTTTCAATAAACAGAGAATAAGTGATCTTCCAGTACACCTATCATCTGTATGCATGTATGCGGTATGATGCACCTAATTCTATTTGATTCATTTTTCAAAAGAATTAACCGATGCGTTTCTCTGTTTGGATTTTTGCCATTCCTCTAGACGGGTTGTGCGCTGCCGATTTCTGTAGCCGAGGAATGATGCGTGTTATATAGAGATTGGCGTCATCAACCAAGTGATCCTTCCCTTCCTTTAGAAAATGTGTCAACCTTCCTATTGACCACTATATCTCCATGTTTCCACTAGATTATCCTAAAATCGTTTGGGACAAGAGAGAAAAGAAGGGAAAGATATTTTTATTCTGAAGTTTGTGTTTTAGAGGGGATTTATTTTTCAAAAATGGTTTTTGTAAGAATGGTTGGCCAAGGTAGACTTATGTGTTTAGGTTTGTTTGTTTAAACACTTATGAAGTTAATAAAATCTTGTTTATTGACGTTGTGATTTTGACAACTTAGATAGCTTCCCTTGAACCTTTCTTTTTGAATTCGGTTCATGGTACCATCATGGATTTCTTTTGTTTTTTGATTGTCCTTATTTTTACCTAAAACACCCTTTTGTGGTGTTTTAGCGGACTTTTGTTTTTGTTCATTTTTGCAACCCTAACTTTTGCCTAGGTCACCCTTTCGTGGGATTCCTAGCGGGTCTTTTGCTCTTATTTTTGCGCAGCCCCCTTTTTGGGTTTCCTGCTGAGCTTCTTTTATTTTAAAAGATTTCTTTTTACCCATGATGGCACTTGTCGAGGCCAAGGGAAAGTGCTCCAAGTTGTCACACACTTCCACATAAAAATGATGTGGGTTTATTGTTATTAAGATGATTTTAACCTCATTCATGTTTATTCAAACAGGGTTAAAAATAATGCGGTTTAGAAATTTATTGTAAGCAAGAGGAGAAGCAGTAAGAAATAATGAAGAATGATTTTATTATAATCATAATGGAAACATGTGCCCTATCGAGGCTCGGGGGTTGGGCTGTCCCCGAGGAGTAATCTCTAATAGTCATCAGGTCTATACATCCCTATCGGAAGGAGAAGAGCACTTGATGACGACGACCGGCCTTGACGCTTGTGAACCGGCCTTCCTAAAGATCTGGCTTAAAGAACGTCGAGAAGGATCTTGGTTCCTCTTCGTCCTTTGATCTTTATTAGGGTTGTATCCTAACCCTTGTTTCCCCGGATTATCCTTAATAATGGGTAGCTCGGGAATTCCTTGGGAATCCTTGCCAAGTCCTTGTCCAGGCAAGTATCCATTCTTGGTGAGCATGTAGGCTACCTTCTTCATTTCTCGGGGAAACGTTTCGACATTGGCGATCTCCAATGCTTGGAAGGCGGTCTCTAGAGCTTCCTCTGCTGCATCCACGTAAGGTATGGCAGATGGCTTGCTGATGAGTAAGTCATCTTCAGCTTGTACGGTCACCAGCTTGTCATCCACTATGAATTTGACTTTCTGGTGGAGCGTAGAGGGAACAGCTTTCGCATCATGAATCCAAGGTCGGCCGAGGAGACAGCTGTATGCGGGAGTAATATCCATCACTTGAAATTCGACATTGAAGATGGTGGGTCCAATTTGGATTGGAAGATTGATTTCTCCCACCACTTCTCTTTTAGAACCGTCGAAAGCTCGAACGATCATGTTGCTCGGGCGCATTTGGACATTGCCATTTGATCGAACGTTCTTTTTGGCATCACATTCAAGGAAGATCCGTTATCCACCAAGACTTTAGCGATGTGATACTCCTTGCACTTTACAGAGATGTGCAAGGGCTTGTTGTGGTTCGGTCCCTCAGCGGGGATTTCTTCATCGGTGAAAGTGAGGTGATCATTAGCCGTGATGTGACTAACAATCCCCTCAAATTTGTCTTGGGAGATAGTGTGCGACACGTATGCCTCGTTCAAGACTTTCAACAGAGCTTGCCGATGTGGTTCGGAGCTTAGGATCAACGACAACAGAGTGATCTTTGCTGGCGTCCTATGAAGTTGATCCACGATGGAGTACTCGCTCTGTCGGATATATTTTAACAGCTCGTTAGTCTCCTCCTCGGATTCTTTATTTTCCTCGGTTTTTTCTTTTTCTTTTTCTTTTCCTTTATTCTTGGGAGCTTTATCATGAAGATCTTCGGGAGTGTAGATCCTGCCACTCCTAGTCATGCCCCCAAGTCCAGCGATGTTAGAGATATCGCTGTCGGTAGAAGAATGGATGTCGTATATCCATGGCACAGCCTTATTTGATTCGTAGGGAAAAGGTCTTGGAGCAGTGATCCTTAACGGTGTCGGACCTTCCCCTTTGTTTGTCTTGATTACCAACAACGGAGTTGACGTGTGTTCGCTTGACGCGGTTGTTGGCTTACACTTAATAACAAATGGCGTGCGATCCATCTTGAACATACGCATCGATTAATTCTTTCTTTTTATTACTATTATTAATGAATTACTAGGAGGGATGTATGAAATGTAAACCTAGATCCCTCCATGATCTTTGATAAGAATGCATGATATGAGATGATGACGTTGAATATGCATGCATTGTGTTTATTCAACTAAGCATTATCATGTTTTTAGGATGTCCCTAAGATGATGCATGATATTGCTTGGTTTGGATAAATAACCCTTTTTTCTTTTTTTGGGTATTTTGTTTTTTGTATTTTTCGGGTGAAAAGGGAAACTACCTATATGAATGTGATGAAGGTAGATGTTAACACCATGTAATGGAAGATTCTTATTCCTATTTATTTTTATTTTAAAAGGGAATGTTGTATGTTTAAAGAATGCAATGTATGCTCAAACAATGTCACATAAACAATGCACAAACAATTCACTCATCCACGAACAGTCACGAGCGAATCACGAGGTAGGGGTATCCTGCAGAAAAGTGCATATTCAAGGAGGTTCTAACTGTTCTCACTGGTCTGAGGCCCCCAAGGTGCCCCCATTATAGGGACCCAATTCCTCTCGTCGTAAGTCGATGGAAAGTTCCAACGCACTGTCGGACTTGAGTTCATGGTTATCACCTTGAGTGATGTTTTCCGACAACGGTCTACGGGCACCTAGGCCCATTCGACAACCGGCCGTACTAACATCCACTCCCTATGGCTTACCACTCATGCCACCGGGTATAGAGGGAACTGTTGTGTGCAAAGGTTCGTGTACAGTTTGTATTCCAAACAATTGCGAGAATTTAAACATACAACAGTTATTTAAAGCCAAATAGATAAAGCATGTTATCATACAAGTGAGGGGTAATAAAGTAATTTTAAACTATTATTTTGAAAAGAATCCATCACTAAATGGGATTGACTCTCGAGGCTTCCCCAGTGGAGTCGCCATCTGTCGCCACCCGCCGAAACGGACCTTGGCATTCGCGACGATGGTCGGACTCATTTTAATGGTTCGAAAAGTGGTGGATTGTTAGAACGACTTATTCTCAAACTGAGACCTTATCGAACTAACAATTTTATTAAATGATTCACCAATCCATGTTAATCCCAAGCGGGACCCTCCATGGATTAGTGGTTTTCGCAAAGTAGGGTTCTTGGAGTCGCCACCAATGTTTTACTCAAAACATTGGAAAAAGGGATAAGGCAATTGATTTCGCAAATCAACTTTGGCCACTACAACCAGAGTCGGGTAAGGGAGTCGGTTACGTGCGAGGAAGGTGTTAGCACCCCACAACGCCCCTTTCGGGTTCCCTATGACGGATTATTTCATAAATAACAGTGTAAAATTACTAAATTACCCCTATTTATTATAAACGGTTATGAATAAGATATCTACATGATGAATAAATTAAACATGCGATGCAACAATCAGAAAGCAGTAAAAGGAAGGATTTTGAAGAAGAAACCTTTGAAGCGTGCTTTTATATATTCAAATGTTTAGGAGGCTTTTTGGCGCTCCCTCCCACTACACGCTCGCTCGCTCCTTCCCTAAAAATTAATCTTTACTATGGAAATCAAAAAGATTTCCCTTCGACTAGTTCGAATTCTCAAGCTAAATGCTCAGAACTCAAGAACTTCGTCGGATCGGCTCTCGGAGAGAATTCTAGGGCAGAACACTGCTCAAAAACCCCAGAATACTCAAGAAGAGAGTCCAAGAAGTGTGGAAAAGTGTGGAATGACGTCCAAATGACGTCCTATATATAGGAGTGAGGCGTAGTACGGCCTCTGACATCAATACGGCCCGTACTGAAGATTTAAACTACAGTACGGCCGTATTGAATTCAGTACGGCCGTACTGAAGTTTCAAAAACTTCAGTACGGCTGTATTGGTTTCAGTACGGCCGTATTGTAGTTCAAATTGTTCAGTACGGCCGTACTGAACTTCTAGGAGGCCGTATTGAGCTTCAATCCTCCCACATCCTTATTTTAAGCTACTCTAAGACCTCTAAACCTACAGATAATCATCCTAGGGTCTTCCAGGAGTCCTTCTGGCTGACTTTCCTTCAGTCTTCGAGAGTCTTCGAGTCTTATTTCCGACCCGGACAATTTTAAGGGTCTACACTTGGCAACTTGAAAAAGAAACACCAACCCTACCCAGACAAGCCCCTGAATTCCAAGAAATTAGGAAGTCTGAGGCTGGTAAGGTAGAAATCATTTTCGATAGAAGAAATTCTTTTTCCTCAAGAACAGAAGCTACTAGATCTGAATACACCTCCGCTAGAAGATCTTTTTCAGTAGCCTCACAATTTAGTAAAAATTCACTCCCTAGGATTATCGTTCCAGAAACCAACCTTAGGGGCATAGAAACTAATTCAACCATTCCTAGACCAGTTTACCAAACCAATGAGGAGGATGACCAAAAGTATATCCAACCTCCAACCTATTCTTCCCTTAATGATCATTATGATACAATCTGAGTTCCAAATTGATAAGGAGGCCCTCCGTAAAGATTTTGCCTCGGAGGAAAACCAACCTCAAAGATCTTGGTTTTTGAAAAATTATCAAGGTTCAAAAAGAATAGAGATTCAGGAGATTTATTATAATTTCTTGAACCATGTCAAACTCAATATACCTTTTCTTAATTAGTTTCATGCTTATACCACTAAGAAAAACATAGATTATCCTTTCAGAGATGACCTTATAGGATAGCATTCCACAAATGTTGTTTGGCATCTCAAAGACGGAGAAAAGGTCCAATCAGAACTTCCTCCCAAAACCCAATACCAACTCCCTCAGATTAGGGATGAAAAGAATAATCCTATCTTAGCGGCGCCTTTCAATACTAAGGATGTAGAAGAAAATCTGTCTTCTAAAGATATCAAAAGTTTGATGGAACAGGCTAATTATACCAATAAATATCTTCAGGTTTTAGGTGATAAATTAGGCATCCAAAAACTCGAATTTATCAAGCTTAGTAGTATATCCTCTACTCAAGCAAGTAGCTCTAAACAATTAGAAAAACCCTTGTTTCAACCATTTAAGCTTAGTCAAAAGGCAAAACAAAATTTCCAAAAGGCCAAAGCCAAAGCCGATTCTGATAATAGTGAATTATTAAACAAGATTAATAATTTGCTCAAAGTAACCACAATCCCAGATACTCCTTAAATCACTGAAGAAGCCTCTTCTAGAACCAAAACTAGATTGGCCACAAAAACTATAGGAGTCATCAATCAAGGATATGACCAGGATTCGGATTCTAGCAATTCTCAAACTCTTCAAGTCAATCTAGTAATGACTACATCTGTTAAGCAATGGAAAGGTCTTACCAGGCCTTATCCCTCTACAGCTTTAGATTTGGCTATAGAGGACAGAGATCTTAACACTAGTAGTTTCAACGCCAACAATGTCTATGAATGGAATATTGATGGCAAATCCGAATACAATATCCTACATATGTTACAACATATGACCATGGTTTGTACTGCTTACCAAACGGCCCATGAAACTTCTAAAGAAGCCATAGCCAATGTTATAGTTTCAGGATTTACAGGGAAACTCAAAGGATGGTGGGATCATTACCTCACTGAAGAACAAAAACTAGGAATATTTTCAGTTATTAAAATAGATGATAATGGTGACCAGATATTCCATAATGGTGAAACTATTCCAGATGCTATGAATACCTTAGTCTTCACTATTGCCCAACATTTCATAGGAGATCCATCCTTATGGAAAGATAGATCTGCTGAATTGTTATCTAACCTCAAGTGTAAAACCCTAGGAGACTTTAAGTGGTATTAGGATACTTTCCTCACTAGAGTTTTTACCAGGGAAGATAGCGATCAACCTTTCTAGAAAGAAAAATTCCTAGTCGGCCTTCCTAGGTCATTAGGCGACAAGGTCAGGGATAAAATTAGGAGTTTAACACCTGATAACATTATCCCTTATGACCACCTGAGCTATGGACAATTGATTTCTTTTGTCCAAAAAATAGCCTTAGAAATTTGTAAAAATGACAAAATTCAAAGGCAATTGGCTAGGGAAAAGAACCAAAACAGGAAGGATTTAGGAACCTTTTGTGAACAATTTGGGTTACCTAGGTGTTCCAAGAAAAAAACTAGGAAAGTTTCTAAGTATGAACGACCTAGTAATAGTCAATACAAACCCCGTTACAAACCACAGAGAAGGTTTTGAAAAACCAAAAGAGAATCAAAAGAAGAAGCCAAACCTCCTTCGAGAAATAAACCTATAATTTGCTACAATTGCAAAAAACCTGGTCATATCAGCAAATATGCAGACTCAGGAAAAGAATTAGCAACCTCAACCTTGAACCTGAATTAGAAGAACAAATCAATAATCTCCCAATTGCTACTTCTGAAGAGGATTCTACAAATGACTATTCTGATGAAGAAATTCAGAATATCCAGCAAGATGATGAAGTTTCATCATCAAACAGTTCTGAAACACCAACTATTAATGTCTTAACAAAAGAACAAGATCTTCTGTTTGAAGCTATTAATGTCATTCCCGACCCAAAAGAAAAAAGAGTTTATTTGAATAAACTCAAACAAACTTTAGAGGAAAAACCCAAGAATCTAGTTATCACCAATAAGTTTGATCTTAACCCAATCCTCAAAAGACTAGAAAAAACCTCAACCAAACCAATTACTATCCAAGATCTTCAAGCTGAGATTAATAATCTCAAAAGAGAAATTAGGGATATTAAGGAACAACAGATCCTCCACCAAAATATTCTTTCCCAATTACATAATGGTTCTGACCATGAAGAGCCATCCTCTGAAAATGATTTGGAAAATAATGAAGTTGATTAGACTGACTTCTTAGGCCTTATAAATCGTCTAACCATTCAAAATTTCTTCATCAATATCAGGATTGTTGTTGAAGATTTTGTCTTAGAAACAATAGCCCTTTTCGACATCGGGGCAGATTCAAATTGTATCTTAGAAGGTCTTATCCCAACCAAATATTTCGAAAAAATCTCCGAAAAACTTAGCACTGCTAACGGATCCAAACTCTAGATCATATACAAACTATCCAAAGCCTCCATAGAAAATCAAGGACAACAAATTGAAACTTCGTTCTTATTAGTCAAAGATCTTAGGAATGAAGTTATCTTAGGAACTCCTTTCATTAGAGCCTTATTTCCTTTAGAAATCACTGATGAAGGAATTTCCAGCAAAAAAGGAAATAAACCCATAACCTTTAAGTTTATCAAAAAACCCATAAATAAAATTATCAATATGGTAGAACAAAAATCAAACCAGATCAATTATTTAAAAGAAGAAATTTCTTTCAAGACTATCGAGCATCAACTTAATCAATCCCATATCAAAAATAAAATCAATAATCTTTTGGTTTCTATTCAAGATTACGTTTGTTCTTACCTTCCTCATGCTTTTTGGTATAGAAACCAACATGTTGTTAGTCTTCCTTACGAAAAAGATTTCAAGGAATGTCAAATCCCAACCAAAGCCAGACCCATCCAAATGAATGAGCAACTGCTCCAATATTGTCAAAAGGAGATCAAGGATCTTTTAAGCAAAAATCTCATCAGACCTAGTAAAAGCCATTGGTCCTGTGCAGCTTTTTATGTCAATAAACAAGCTGAACTTGAACAAGGAACTCCTAGACTAGTCATAAACTACAAGCCTCTCAATCAGGCTCTTCAATGGATTAGGTACCCTATTCCAAACAAAAAAGATCTTCTCAACCGTCTTCATTCTGCCAAAATGTTTTCAAAGTTTGACATGAAATCTGGATATTGGCAGATTCAGATACAAGAAAAAGATAGGTACAAGACCGCCTTCACTGTTCCCTTTGGGCAATATGAATGGAACGTTATGCCATTTGGATTAAAAAATGCTCCTTCAGAATTTCAAAAGATTATGAATGACATTTTTAATCCTTATACAAATTTTTCCATTGTCTATATTGATGATGTCTTAATCTTTTCCCAATCTATTGATCAACATTTCAAACATGTTAACATCTTTGTCCGAACTATTAGGCAAAATGGCTTAGCAGTTTCAAGCTCAAAAATTAGTCTGTTCCAAACAAAGATCCATTTTTTGGGTCATATTATCCATCAAGGAAAAATTACTCCTATCAGTAGATCCATAGAATTTGCCAATAAATTCCCTGACAAAATTATTGATAAAACTCAACTCCAAAGATTTTTAGGATGTTTGAATTATGTGGGAAATTTCATTCCCAATTTAAACAACATTATCAAACCTCTTCATGATCAATTAAAAAAAAATCCTCTCTCCTGGAAAGACCAGCATACCGAGTCTGTCAAACAAGCCAAACTCTTGGTAAAAAACATTCCTTGCCTTTCCCTACCTATTCCTCAAGCCTTCAAGATCGTAGAGACAGATGCTTCTGACCTTGGTTATGGAGGAATTCTCAAACAAAAATTAGCAGAAATAGAGCATATAGTTGCCTATACCTCCAAACATTGGAGCCCTGCACAGCAGAATTATTCAACTGTTAAAAAAGAAGTTTAGAAATTGTTTTGTGTGTTTCAAAATTTCAATCTGATCTTTTGAACCAAAAATTTTTAATTAGGGTTGACTCCAAATCACCCAAAGAAATTTTACAAAAAGATGTAAAAAATCTTGCATCAAAACATATTTTTGCTAGATGGCAAGCAATTTTAAGTGTTTTTGATTTTGATATTGAATATCTCAAAGGCACTTCTAACTCTCTCCCTGACTATTTAACTCGTGAATATTTACAGAATACATCAAATGCCTAAAAAGGCAATTTTGGCCTCCACTAGAGGCCGAGGTAGAGGGAAACAGATGGCCTCTTCCAGGACGGAACAACCTCTAGAATCATCAACTAATCAAATGACTTTAACAAGATCAAAAAAATCAATGGAACCATCCACTCAAGTCATCAAACTCTAAGAGTCTTTGACTCAATCGCACCAAGTTGCGGAGTCATCTATTCAGCATGCCAACCAACCTCAAAAACAAACCAAGCTAGATTAAGCTATACCAATCCCAATCTCAACCCTCATGAATCTTCAAACCCAAAGTCTTACCTCAATTCCAAACAAGACTTGGGCTGACATTATGTCAGAAGAAGAAGATGAAGCAGAATCAAAAGCCTTGGATCTCTTTATTGGAAAAATACCAGAAAAACAGATCCAATCCACCTCCCAAAATCCAATTTCGGCCCAATCCAAACCCCAAAAACTCAATCACATTACATTCCAAAGAATAAATTTTGGGTAATTACTCAAATGGAATATGATTTTTGGGATAAAAACCCAAATAAAATTCCACAGAAAATTTTTCCTGAAGGATTTCATTTCAAACCTCTAGCCCTCAACAAAATAAGAAAGTTTTATGAGTTTATTCTGATTGATACAGATTCGGTAGCAATCAAGCATTATAAGGATCCTAAGGATCCTTCTAATATGATTCATACAACCTTCCAAATTTTAAAAGTTTTAACTCCAAGCCAGTTTGGCCAAAACCCGAGTACTACTCAGAAATTTTCAATGCTTTTTGACCCCATTGGGTACAATTACTGGGATTATGTTGATGCCTGGAATAAAACATTCTGGTATCAAAATAATACCAACCGCCATTCGTGGCTAATATATTTTAAAAGAAATGTCCAAAAGTTCCCCAACTGGTTTCTCCAATGGTGGGACTTCTTTGGTCCAATAGAAGAAATCCTTCCCTCCCCAGCAGATGAAGGGTTCCAAGTCTTTAAATCTATGTATGATAATTAGAGTTCATGGATCCCAGCAGACCTCCAATTTTTCTCAAGTTTTTCTTTGTCATGGATATTTTCATGGAAATATAAATTTGGGAAACCAGATCATCCTCTTAGACCACCATGTTTTCAAAGAAATTCTTTTGTCAAATGGTAGCCTCAGTTTGATGCAAGTAAAGCAAGTGTTCAAGAAGTCAGAAATTGGTTTACTTCAAATACAAAGTATTTAAAGGCGGCTAATCCAAAGACTTCTTTATTTCTTAATCAAAAGGCCAGGATTACAGCTTCTTTAGCAGCAGCAAAATATAAAGAAAGCTTTACCAAGAATCTTGAAGAAATTTTGGCCTTACTCAGAACAGAAGAGAGTCTTCTGAACACTCCTAACCAAGTTCCTCCCAGTCAACATCATCACTGGAAGACTTCAATCAAAATGAAGATGACTGCTTCGATATAAACTTGGCAAAAATCTAACAATTATAAATTTATTTAAATATTAATCATGTTCTTTTTATTTAATGGTGGATATATTCACCTTACTTATTGTGAAGTCCCTGCTCCGCATATCATTGTGGTTGTTTGCCGACACCATTTTAACCCAGCAATTTATGTAGATATTTACCTAGTCTAAAGTGATACTTTTGGTAAAAATAGTTCCAGTCATGATACCGATTCTGTAGAAATAGTATCATTTTCAAGTGATTCTTTTATGTAAAACAGTTCTAGTCATGATATCGGTTCTGTAGAAAAACTGTCATTTTCAAGTCTTTAAAAGGAGTCCTCGACCATGATGTGAGGCACCCTTTCATTTTACAATATCTTAGAGAGAGAGTTTAGATAGAGAAGCTCTGCTGAGATACTTCTTTGTAAGATTTTCTCATTAATAAAACCTTCTTTCTTTGATCATTTCTTGCATTTTTTCATAAATTCTTTGTGAAAACCTGGGATTTGTAAGCCTGATTCGTCAGGTGTGCCCTTGATACCAATATTGTGCAGACTACCTCCGTGTAAATCTGGTTCTTTGTTGCATTTTTCCTCTCTCCCCTTTACCCTCCAAGATCCACATCGGGGACATCTGGTATCAGAGCCTGATGGGGACATAGGATAATATTCATTAATATTAAGTTAATATCTGTTACTATGAATCTGGTATTTCTTTCATGTTGATATTTCTTTCATTTTGTATAGTTAAGTTTTTCGCATAATTATTTCGATCTATGTTTTCTGTTTTTAAGTAACTGTAGCAGTAAGACCAGTGAGTGGCAGTAAGGCTAATTTGTCGATGTTATCTTAAAACTAAATCTGGATCGTTGTTTTTCTATATAAAAAAAAAAGAGTTTTATAAACTCAGATTCATTGGACAGAGATTAATTTAATATTATTTATTTTATTTTATGGAACCAAATGAGGGTAATGATATCTTCAAAGCAGACTTCTTTTTCAAAGATGTTGTTTTTAGGAGGAATTTCCTCCATGGTTTGATTTTGCTCAGTGAGCAAATGTTTTTTCAAATGAAGAGGAGGAAGAGGATGCTTTGATAGTGAGATGACAAGAAAGGGAGCGAAGGAAATTACTCATGGTGTATTAATATCTAGTATCATTACCCTCATTTGGTTCCATAAAATAACATAAATTAATATTAAATTAATCTCTGTCTAATGAATCTGGGTTTATAAAACTCTTTTTTTTTAGAAAAACAACGATCCAGATTCAGTTTTAAGATAACATCGACAAATTAGCCTTACTGCCACTCACGGGTCTTACTACTATAGTTACTTAAAAACTGAAAACATAAATTGAAATAATTATGCGAAAAACTTAACTATACAAAATGAAAGAAATATCAACATGAAAGAAATACCATATTCATAGTAACAGATATTAACTTAATATTAATGAATATTATCCTATGTCCCCATCAGGCTCTGATACCAGATGTCCCCGGTGTGGATCTAGGAGGGTAAAGGGGAGAGAGGAAAAATGCAACAAAGAACCAGATTTACACGGAGGTAGTCCGCACAATATTGGTATCAAGGGCACACCTGACGAATCAGGCTTACAAATTCCAGGTTTTCACAAAGACTTTATGAAAAAATGCAAGAAATGATCAAAGAAAGAAAGTTTTATTAATGAGAAAATCTTACAAAGAAGTATCTCGGCAGAGCTTTTCTATCTAAACTCTCTAAGATATTGTAAAATGAAAGGGTGCCTCACATCATGGTCGAGGACTCCTTTTAAAGACTTGAAAATGACACTATTTCTACAGAACCGATATCATGACTGAAACTGTTTTCCATAAAAGAATCACTTGAAAATGATACTATTTCTACAGAACTGGTATCATGATTGGAACTTTTTTTACCAAAAGTATCACTTTAGACTGGGTAAATATCTACATAAATTGCTGGGTTAAAATGGTGTCGGTAAACAACCACAATGATATGCAGAGCAGGGACTTCACAATAAGTAAGGTGAATATATCCACCATTAAATAAAAAGAACATGATTAATATTTAAATAAATTTATAATTGTTAGATTTTTGCTAAGTTTATACCGAAACAGTCATCTTCATTTTGATTGAAGTCTTCTAGTGATGATGTTGACTGGGATGAGCTTGGTAAGGAGTGTTTAGAAGACTCTCCTTCTATTTTGAGTAAGGCCAAAATTTCTTCAAGATTCTTAGCAAAGCTTTCTTTAGTTTTTGCTGCTGCTAAAGAAGTTGTAATCCTGGCCTTTTGATTAAGAAATAAAGAAGTCTCTGGATTAGCCGCCTTTAAATACTTTGTATTTGAAGTAAACCAATTTCTGACTTCTTGAACACTTGCTTTACTTGCATCAAACTAAGGCCACCATTTGACAAAAGAATTTATTTGAAAACATGGTGGTCTAAGAGGATGATCTGGTTTCCCAAATTTATATTGCCATGAAAATATCCATGACAAAGAAAAACTTGAGAAACATTGGAGGTCTGCTGGGATCCATGTACTCTGATTATCATACAAAGATTTAAAGATCTAGAACCCTTCATCTGCTGGGGAGGGAAGGATTTCTTCTATTGGACCAAAGAAGTCCCACCATTGGAGAAACCAGTTGGGAAATTTTTAGACATTTCTTTTAAAATATATTAGCCACAAATGGCGGTTGGTCTTATTTTGATACCAGAATCTTTTATTCCAGGCATTAACATAATCCCAATAATTTTACCCAATGAGGTCAAAAAGCATTTAAAGTTTCTGAGCAATACTCAGGTTTTGGCCAAACTAGCTTGGAGTTAAAACTTTTAAAATTTGGAAGGTTGTATGAGTTATATTAGAAGGATCCTTAGGATCTTTATAATGCTTGATTGCTACCGAATCTGAATCAATCAGAATAAACTCATAAAACTTTCTTGTTTTGTTGAGAGTTAGAGGTTTGAAATGAAAGCCTTCAGGAAAAATTTTATGTGGAATTTTATTTGGGTTTTTATCCCAAAATTCATATTCCATTTGAGTAATTACCCAAAACTTATTCTTTGGAATGTAATGTGATTTAGTTTTTTGGGGTTTGGATTAGGCCGAAATTGGATTTTGGGAGGTGGATTGGATCTATTTTTCTGGTATTTTTCCAATAAGGAGATCCAAGGCTTTTGATTCTTCTTCATCTTCTTCTTCTGACATAATGTCAGCCCAAGTCTTGTTTGGAATTGAGGTAAGACTTTGGGTTTGAAGATTCATGAGGGTTGAGATTGGGATTGGTATAGCTTAATCTAGCTTGGTTTGTTTTTTAGGTTGGTTGGCGTGCTGAATAGATGACTCCGCAACTTGGTTTGGTTGAGTCAAGGACTCTAAGAGTTTGATGACTTGAATGGATGGTTCCATTGATTTGGTTGATCTTGTTAAAGTCATTTGATTAGTTGATGATTCCAAAGGTTGTTCTGTCCTAGAAGAGGCCATCTATTTCCCTCTACCTCGGCCTTTGGTGGAGGCCAAAATTGCCTTTTTAGGCATTTGATGTATTCTGTAAATATTCACGAGTTAAATAGTCAGGGAGAGAGTTAGAAGTGCCTTTGAGATATTCAATGTCAAAATCAAAAACACTTAAAATTGCTTGCCATCTGGCAAAAATATGTTTTGATGCAAGATTTTTTACATCTTTTTGTAAAATTTCTTTGGCTGATTTGCAGTCAACCCTAATTAAAAAATTTTGGTTCAAAAGATCAGATTGAAATTTTGAAACACATAAAAAAATTGCTAAAACTTCTTTTTTAACACTTGAATAATTCTGCTGTGCAGGGTTCCAATGTTTGGAGGTATAGGCAACTATATGCTCTGTTTCTCCTAATTTTTGTTTGAGAATTCCTCCATAACCAAGGTTAGAAGCATCTATCTCTACGATCTTGAAGGCTTGAGGAATAGGTAGGAAAAGGCAAGGAAGGTTTTTTTACCAAGAGTTTGGCTTGTTTGACAGACTCAGTATGCTGGTGTTTCCAGGAGGGAGGATTTTTTTTAATCGATCATGAAGAGGTTTGATAATGTTTTTTAAATTGGGAATGAAATTTCCCACATAATTCAAACATCCTAAAAATCTTTGGAGTTGAGTTTTATCAATAATTTTGTCAGGGAATTTATCGGCAAATTCTATGGATCTACTAATAGGAGTAATTTTTCCCTGATGGATAATATGACCCAAAAAATGGATCTTTGTTTGGAACAGACTAATTTTTGAGCTTGAAACTGCTAAGCCATTTTGCCTAATAGTTCGGACAAAGATGTTAACATGTTTGAAATGTTGATCAATAGATTGGGAAAAGATTAAGACATCATCAAGATAGACAATGGCAAAACTTGTATAAGGATTAAAAATGTCATTCATAATCTTTTGAAATTCTGAAGGAGCATTTTTTAATCCAAATGGCATAACGTTCCATTCATATTGCCCAAAGGGAACAGTGAAGGCGGTCTTGTACCTCTCTTTTTCTTGTATCTAAATTTGCCAATATCCAGATTTCATGTCAAACTTTGAAAACATTTTGGTAGAATGAAGACGGTTGAGAAGATCTTTTTTGTTTGGAATAGGGTACCTAATCCATTGAAGTGCCTGATTGAGAGGCTTGTAATTTATGACTAGTCTAGGAGTTCCTCGTTCAAGTTCAGCTTGTTTATTGACATAAAAAGTTGCACAAGACCAAGGGCTTTTACTAGGTCTGTTGAGATTTTTGCTTAAAAGATCATTGATCTCCTTTTGACAATATTGGAGCAGTTACTCATTCATTTGGATGGGTCTGGCTTTGGTTGGGATTTGACATTCCTTGAAATCTTTTTCGTAAGGAAGACTAACAACATGTTGTTTTCTATCCCAAAAAGCATGAGGAAGGTCAGAACAAATAGAATCTTGAATAGAAACCAAAAGATTATTGATTTTATTTTTGATATGGGATTGATTAAGTTGATGCTCGATAGTCTTGAAAGAAATTTCTTCTTTTAAATAATTGATCTGGTTTGATTTTTGTTCTGCAATATTGATAATTTTATTTATGGGTTCTTTTGATAAACTTAAAGGTTATGGGTTTATTTCCTTTTTTGGTGGAAATTCCTTCATCAGTGATTTCTAAAGGAAATAAGGCTCTGATGAAAGAAGTTCCTAAGATAACTTCATTCTTAAGATCTTTGACTAATAAGAACGAAGTTTCAATTTGCTATCCTTGATTTTCTATGGAGGCTTTGGATAGTTTGTATCTGATCTGGAGTTTGGATCCATTAGCAGTGCTAAGTTTTTCAGAGGTTTTTTCGAAATATTTGGTTAGGATAAGACCTTCTAAGATACAATTTAAATCTGCCCCGATGTCGAAAAGGGCTATTGTTTCTAAGACAAAATCTTCAACAACAATCCTGATATTGATGAAGAACTTTTGAATGGTTAGACGATTTATATGGCCTAAGAAGTCAGTCCAATCAACTTCATTATATTCCAAATCATTTTTAGAGGATGGCTCTTCATGGTCAGAACCATTATGTAATTAGGAAAGAATATTTTGGTGGAGGATCTGTTGTTCCTTAATATCCCTAATTTCTCTTTTGAGATTATTAATCTCAGCTTGAAGATCTTGGATAGTAATTGGTTTGGTTGAGGTTTTTTCTAGTCTTTTGAGAATTGGGTTAAGATCCAACTTATTGGTGATAACTAGATTCTTGGGTTTTTCCTCTAAAGTTTGTTTGAGTTTATTCAAATAAACTCTTTTTTATTTTGGGTCGGGAATGGCATTAATAGCTTCGAACAGAAGATCTTGTTCTTTTGTTAAGACATTAATAGTTGGTGTTTTAGAACTGTTTGATGATGAAACTTCATCATCTTGCTGGATATTCTAAATTTCTTCATCAGAATAGTCATTTGTAGAATCCTCTTCAGAAGTAGCAATCAGGAGATTGTTGATTTGTTCTTCTAATTCAAGTTCAAGGTTGAGGTTGCTAACTCTTTTCCTGAGTCTGCAATATTTGCTAATATGACCAGGTTTTTTGCAATTGTAGCAAATTATAGGTTTATTTCTCGAAGGAGGTTTGGATTCTTCTTTTGATTCTCTTTTGGATTTTCTAAACCTTCTTTATGGTTTGTAACGGGGTTTGTATTGACTATTACTAGGTTGTTCATACTTAGAAACTTTCCTAGTTTTTTTCTTGGAACACCTAGGTAACCCGAATTGTTCACAAAAGGTTCCTAAATCCTTCCTGTTTTGGTTCTTTTCCCTAGCCAATTGCCTTTGAATTTTGTCATTTTTACAAATTTCTAAGGCTGTTTTATGGACAAAAGAAATCAATTGTCCATAGCTCAGGTGGTCATAAGGGATAATGTTATCAGGTGTTAAACTCCTAATTTTATCCCTGACCTTGTCGCCTAATGACCTAGGAAGGCCGACTAGGAATTTTTCTTTCTAGAAAGGTTGATCGCTATCTTCCCTGGTAAAAACTCTAGTGAGGAAAGTATCCTTATACCACTTAAAGTCTCCTAGGTATTTACACTTAAGGTTAGATAACAATTCAGCAGATCTATCTTTCCATAAGGATGGATCTCCTATGAAATGTTGGGCAATAGTGAAGACTAAGGTATTCACAGCATCTGGAATAGTTTCACCATTATGGAATATCTGGTCACCATTATCATCTATTTTAATAGCTGAAAATATTCCTAGTTTTTGTTCTTTAGTGAGATAATGATCCCACCATCCTTTGAGTTGCCTTGTAAATCCTGAAACTATAACATTGGTTATGGCTTCTTTAGAAGTTTCATGGGTCGTTTGGTAAGCAGTACAAACCATGGTCATATGTTGTAACATATGTAGGATATTGTATTCGGATTTGCCATCAATATTCCATTCATAGACATTGTTGGCGTTGAAACTACTAGTGTTAAGATCTCTGTCCTCTATAGCCAAATCTAAAGCTGTAGAGGGATAAGGCTTGGTAAGACCTTTCCATTGCTTAACAAATGTAGTCATTACTGGATTGACTTGAAGAGGTTGAGAATTGCTAGAATCCGAATCCTGGTCATATCCTTGATTAATGACTCCTATAGTTTTTGTGGCCAATCTAGTTTTGGTTCTAGAAGAGGCTTCTTCAGTGATTGAAGGAGTATCTGGGATTGTGGTTACTTTGAGAAAATTATTAATCTTGTTTAATAATTCACTATTAACAGAATCGGCTTTGGCTTTGGCCTTTTTGAAATTTAGTTTTTCCTTTTGACTAAGCTTAAATGGTTGAAACTAGGGTTTTTCTAATGTTTATAGCTAGTTGCTTAAGTAGAGGATATACTACTAAGTTTGATAAATTCAGGTTTTTGGACGCCTAATTTATCACCTGAAACCTGAAGATATTTATTGGTATAATTAGCTTGTTCCATCAAACTTTTGATATCTTTAGAAGACAGATTTTCTTCTACATCCTTAGTTTTGAAAGGTGCCGCTAAGACAAGATTATTCTTTTCATCCCTAATTTGAGGGAGTTGGTATTGGGTTTTGGGAGGAAGTTCTGATTGGACCTTTTCTCCGTCTTTGAGATGCCAAACAACATTTGTGGAATGCTGTCCTATAAGGTCATCTCTGAAAGGATAATCTATGTTTTTCTTAATGGTATAAGCATGAAACCAATCAAGAAAAGGTATATTGAGTTTGACATGGTTCAAGAAATTATAATAAATCTCCTGAATCTCTATTCTTTTTGAACCTTGATAATGTTTCAAAAACCAAGATCTTTGAGGTTGGTTTTCCTCCGAGGCAAAACCTTTACGGACGGCCTCCTTATCAATTTGGAACTCAGATTGTATCATAATGATCATTAAGGGAAGAATAGGTTGGAGATTGGATAGACTTTTGGTCATCCTCCTCATTGGTTTGGTAAACTAGTCTAGGAATGGTTGAATTAGTTTCTATGCCCCTAAGGTTGGTTTTTGGAATGATTGTCGCCACCGGCCCGAAACGGGCTTTCGGCATTCGCGAAGGATGGTTGGACTCGTTTATTTGTTTAAAAATAGTGGATTGCTAGAATGACTTATTCTCAAACTGAGACCTCGTCAAACGAGCAATTTTATTAAAAGGCTCACTAATCCATATTAATCCCAAGCGGGACCCTCCATGGATTAGAGGTTTTCATAAAAGGAGGGTTCGTGGAGTCGCCACCAATGTTTTACTCAAAACATTGGAAAAAGGGATAAGGCAATTGATTTAAAAATCAACTTTGGCCACTACAACCAGAGTTGGGTAAGGGAGTCGGTTACGCGTGGGGAAGGTGTTAGCACCCCACAGCGCCCCTTTCGGGTTCCCTATGACAGATTATTTTCTAAAATAACAGCGTAAAATTACTAAATTACCCCTATTTATTCTAAACAATTATGAATTGACTATCTACATGATGACAGTTTAAATATGCACACAGAAAGCAGTAAAAGGAAGGATTGAAGGGAAACCTCTTGAAGCGTGCTTTTTATAAAAAATGAACTGGGAAGCGTTTTGGCGTTCCCTCGCTCTACAAGCCCGCTCCTCGCTCTCCTAGAACAAAATTTTAACTAAGGGAATCAAAGAGATTTCCCCTCGACTAGGTTCGATCCTCAAGCAAAATGGCTCGGGGCTCAAGAACTTCGTCGGATCAACTCTCCGAGTGATTTCTAGGGCAGAACACTGCTCAAAAACCCCAGAATACTCAAGGAGAGGGTTCAAACTATGTTGAAAAGTGTGGAATGACGTCCAATTGACGTCATATTTATAGGGAATAGGCGCAGTACGGCCTACAGGGCCAATACGGCCGTATTGAAATTTTTGAACTTCAATACGGTCGTATTGGGGTTCAATACGGTCGTATTGAAAGTCGGAAATTTCAATACGCCCGTATTGAGTTCGCAGCGGTCGTATTGAAGTGTCAATACGGTCGTACTGACTTCAGTATGGCCGTATTGAAGCTTCAATACGGCCGTATTGAGTTCAGTACGGCCGTATTGGGCTTTTTCCCTCCACTTCTTTATTTTAAGCTATTCTAAGACCTCTGGACCTACAGAGAATCCTCCTAGGGCCTTCGAGGAGTCCTTCTGGCTGATTATCCTTCAGTCTTCGAGAGTCTTCAAGCTTTATTTCTGACCCGGACAATTTTAGGGGTCTACAGCTGCCCCCCCTTTACTTAGTCGGACGGCCTCTTGGTGTATCGGCTGACAAGTAAAGGAGTTGACCCAATTGTCCGGGTATTGTGCCGACCTTCTGACTTGTAGCGTCTTCCGGTGGGAAAATGTTGAGTAGCCTCTCCAGGTGGGTGCATACCTCGGCGCTTCTGACATCCTCGGTAGCTGAGTTTACCTTCTCCAAGGCCAACTTCACTCGACGCTCGAGCCGGAAGTTGGACATCAACGCACCTCTGATGACGCTGATGGTTGAGTACCGCCTCTCCAGGCTTAGCTTCACTCTTTGTTTGAGCCGGAAACCAAGCACCTTTGCGAGGACGGTGAGCAGTGTGAGTTTTGCCTCTCCAGGCCTTGCTTTGCTTGTTGCCCAAGCTGGAAGCTGTGAGTACCGTCTCTCCAAGCTTAACTTCACTCTTTGTTCGAGCCGGAAGCTAAGCACCTTTGTGACGACGGTGAGCAGTGTGAGTTTTGCCTCTCCAGGCCTTGCTTTGCTTGTTGCCCAAGCTGGAAGCTGTAAGTACCGTCTCTCCAGGCTTAGCTTCACTCTTTGTTCGAGCCGGAAGCTAAGTACCCTTATGACAACGGTAAGCGGTGAGTACCCCTTTTCCAGAGATAGCTTCGCTCATTGTCCGAGCCGGAAGCTGCATACCTCCGTGTTTGTGACGACGGGGTAGCGTGAATATCTCCTTTCCAGGGATTCGTGATGATTTTGTCTCCACAGTCCACGATGCTGCTTCGACGGTTGTTTTTTGATTTTGTGCCACTAAGGGCTGGATAACGCAGGGATCCGCCTAGGGGATGTGCAGTTACTCATAGGTTCTTGTGTCCCAACTTTCCATTGCGTAGTTGGTTCCCACTGGGGAATTTCTGATTCCTTTGGGTGCAGACACAAAGATGCTCTTTCTGATGTGAGCGGTGCCTTATGATTGGCTGACGTCCTTTCGACGTTGGTGGAGTATCCCGGTTATCCTTGTTCGGGTGTCTCTTTTGGTTTTTGATTTTGCTGCCTCCGTGTAGGCTGTTATCCACTGGGGGATTTTGTCGTTGATTTTGATTAGCCTCTTCTGTTAGGCGTATCAGCTTGACGTTCAATGATTGGCTGAGAGCCAGATTCCACTTGGGGAATGATTATTGATTTTTTTTATTTTTTCCTCCTTCTGCAGGGATGCCTCTTGAGTAGGCGACTGGGGATTTGGGGATCTTATGTATCCCAGAGTATTATTTAGGAAGCCTCTACAGGCTTAGCCTCACTCGACACTCGAGTTGGAGAGCTATCTTCACTGAGGAAGTCTAAGTCCTTTGACTTGGATATTCTGCTTGGGTGATCGTGCTTCCATTGGGAATGTCGTCGATCTTGCTTTGATAGCTCTTGTTGGATATTGGCTTCATGAGCTGAGGTTCCCTTTGGGGAGTATTATTTCTGCGAGCCTCTCCAGGCTCAATTATTCTTTGGTGTGGAGGATGAGGAGTATTTCGGCGAGCCTCTCCAGGCTCAGTTATTTTGAGAGTATTCTTTCGGCAAGCCTCTCCAGGCTCAATTATTCTGTATGATGCTGCTGATTTTCTGAATCTTTGTATTTTGCTTGCTGTTGTCATACACAAGCAATTTTCTATTTTTCTATTTTATGCAGTTGCCTCATGATAAGGTCTTTGAATGTGCAACTCATGTGTGTGATGCACAGATGTAATACAATTTTTATTTTTGTTCATTTATTTAGAAAAGTGAGTGGCTCTCCCTATCCTCTTCTTCTTGGAGGACTTTCTGTCATTGACGCGAGGGAGTATTTTTGTGAGCCTTTATGCAGGAGATTATGGATTTTACAGGAACCCCTCCAATTTTCTTTTATTGACCGATTATTAAGAGTTTCGTACAATTTTTAGAAACATCAATTTTAAAGGCATAATCACAAGGTCAAGAAAGAAAAGAAACAAATGGATATTTTATTGATATTCACAAATGTTCATACAGAAAGATTTACAAAAGGAATTTCTGAAGAATGGCTGGCCAAGGTAGGCTATACATTTTTGGCTTAAACAATTATATCTGTAATTGTCGCTTTTCTCGTTCCCCTAATCGTTTTGGGTGAGATGCCTGAGCCAGGAGTGTAGATACTGCAAGACGCTTGCTTCTAGAAGATTATCACTTGAACCGCCTTTCGGTTTTCGGTTCAAGTGATCGTTGCTTGCTTTGTTTTTATATCTTATTCTTTTGCCCCTAATTTTTGCCTAGGACATGTCCTAGCGGGGATAATTTTGCCTTTGTTTTGCCTAGTACCCTTGTACTGGCGGGCTTTTTGTCTTGCCCTAACTTTTGCCTAGGATGCCCTTTTTGGGTTTTCATCCTAGCGGGCTGATGCAAGCAACGTCTTCAAGCATAATACTTCTTTACCACGTCAGCGTTGACTGGGTATCGAAGTTCTTCTCCGTCCATGTCTGTGAGAATCAATGCTCCCCCGGAGAAAGCTCGCTTCACCACATATGGTCCTTCGTAATTTGGGGCCCACTTTCCGATTTTGTCCTTTTGAGCTGGTAGCAATTTCTTCATCACCAGCTCTCCCTCATGGTAGATCCGAGGATGGACTTTTTTGTCGAAAGCCTTTTTGATCTTCCTTTGGTAGGCTTGACCATGGCATATGGCGTTCAGTCGTTTTTCTTCGATAAGGTTCAATTGGTTGTATCGACTTTGAACCCATTCTGCCTCGGAAAGTTTTGCTTCCATGATTACTCTCAGAGAAGGTATCTCGACTTCAACCGGCAGAACTGCCTCCATTCCATAAACAAGGGAGAATGGAGTAGCTCCTGTGGATGTACGTACTGAAGTCCTATAACCATGGAGAGCGAAGGGTAGCATCTCATGCCAGTCTTTGAATGAGACAACCATCTTTTGTACTATCTTCTTGATATTCTTATTGGCTGCCTCGACTGCCCCATTCATCTTTGGTCGATATGGGGAAGAGTTATGGTGCTGAATTTTGAACTCTTTGCACAATTCTTCCACCATCTTATTGTTCAAATTGGATCCATTATCAGTGATGATCTTATCGGGAATACCGTATCTGCATATGATGTTTTTCCTTATGAAGGATGTTACCACCTTTCGGGTCACATGAGCATACGATGCCGCTTCTACCCATTTAGTGAAATAGTCAATGGCCACAAGGATGAACCTATGTCCATTGGATGCCTTTGGCTCGATGGGTCCAATAACATCCATGCCCCACATTGCGAATGGCCATGGTGAAGCCAAAACATTGAGTGGCGTTGGTGGGACATGAATGTTGTCGGCATATGCTTGACACTTGTGGCATTTCCGGACGTATTGGTAACAATCCCTTTCAATGGTCGACCAATAATATCCTGCTCTAAGGATTTTCTTAGCCATTGCAGGCCCGGGAATATGGGTACCAAAAACCCCCTCATGTATTTCTTTGATCACGTTTTGAGCTTCGACTCGGTCTATACATCTCAACAAGACCGAGTCATAATTCTTTTTGTAGAGGGTTTCCCCAATCAACAGAAATCCCATGGCCCTTCTTCGGATATGCTTTTTATCATTATCACTAGCCATATCAGGATATTCCCCTTTTGACAGATATTGTTTGATGTCATGGAACCATGGATGATCGTCAACAGCTTCATCTATCAGTAGGCAGAACGCTTGCTTATCGTGCCGCCGGATATTGATGATGGGCATTTCATGCTCCTTATCCAATGCGAACATCGATGATAGTGTAGCAAGGGCGTCAGCAAACTGATTCTCCTCCCTTGGAATGTATTCAAAGATGACACTTTGGAAAAATTGTGTCAAATCTTTGATATGCTCAACATATGGTATCAGTTTAGGATTTCGGACTTCCCAGTCACCTCGCAGTTGGTGAATGACTAAAGCCGAATCTCCAAATACTTTGAGCTTTAGGATACCATTGTTGATTGCTGCTTGGATTCCTAACGCGCAAGCCTCGTATTCGGCCATGTTATTTGTACAGTCAAAGTTGAGTCTTGCCGTTAAGGGGATATGCTTTCCTTGCGGGGAAATTAATACTGTCCCAATCCCTTGTCCAAGCATGTTGGAGGCTCCATCAAAATACATGGTCCACGCATCGTCTTTTAGTTCTTCATGTTGTATACTCATTATGTGCTCGTCGGGGAAATCATCCTGAAGGGATTGGTAATCATTGGTCGGCCCATGTGCTAGGTAATCAGCTAGGGTACTGCCTTTAATGGCCTTTTGTGTGACATGTATGATGTCAAATTCTGATAATTGCACTTGCCATCGGGCAATCTTCCCAGTGATTATTGGTTTGTCGAACACGTACTTAATTGGGTCCATTTTGGAAACCAACCAAGTAGTATGCCTTATCATGTACTGCCTGAGCCTTTGTGTTGCCCACGCTAACGCACAGCAAGTCTTTTCTAATGGCGTGTAGCGGGTTTCATAATCAAGGAACTTTTTGCTCAGGTAGTAGATGGCTTGTTCTTTCTTTCCAGTTTCGTCTTGTTGCCCTAGCACGGCTCCCATGGACTCATCAAGTACTGTCAGATAGAGGATTAATGGCCTTCCCTCGACAGGTGGCACCAGTACTGGTGGATTGGCCAAGCACTGTTTGACCTTGTCAAAAGCTCGTTGACAATTCTCATCCCAAGTTTCGGAATGATTCTTGCGCAACAACTTGAATATTGGTTTGCACGTGTCAGTCAACTGTGCGATGAACCTTGCGACGTAGTTCACCCTGCCGAGGAATCCTCTAATTTCTTTCTCAGTTTTAGGAGGAGGCATTTCCATTATTGCCTTTACTTTATCGGGGTCCACCTCTATGCCTTTTTCACTGACGATGAACCCGAGAAGCTTACCCGACCGAACTCCGAAAGTACACTTAGCCGGGTTTAGCTTAAGCTGATACTTACGAAGCCGATTGAATAATTTTCTCAAATATTGGATGTGGTCCATCTCGTCTTTTGACTTTGCGATCATGTCATCCACGTATACTTCAATTTCTTTGTGGATCATATCGTGGAATAATGTCACCATCGCTCGTTGGTAGGTGGCACCCGCATTCTTGAGTCCAAAAGGCATTACCCTATAGCAAAACGTGCCCCAAGGTGTAATGAAGGAAGTCTTCTCGCGGTCTTCCATGTTCATCTTGATTTGGTTATACCCCGAGTATCCATCCATAAAGGAATAGAGTGTGTTTGTGGCGGTGTGATCCACGAGTGTATCAATATGTGGCAAGGGAAAATCGTCCTTTGGGCTGGCACGATTCAAATCCCTATAATCAACACACACTCTAACCTTTCCATTCTTTTTGACGACTGGCACAATGTTAGCCAGCCATTCGGGATACTGGGATACAACCAAGAATCCCGCGTCCAATTGTTTTTCTACCTCCTCCTTAATCTTTAACGACCATTCGGGCTTGATTCGTCGAAGCTTTTGCTTAATAGGTCGGAACCCCTCTTTTAAGGGCAACTTGTGTTCGACAATGTTGGAGTCCAACCCGGGCATATCATGGTACGACCATGCAAATACGTCCTTGTATTCCCTCAATAATTGAATTAATTGCGTTTTTATTCCATCACTGATACGGGTCCCAATATTGACCTCTTTCGATTCTTGACCCTGCCCCAAATTCACGGTCTCCAATTCTTCTTGATTCGGTTGGAGTAGACGAGCTTCTTGATCTAGCAGTCTTTGCAGGTCCGGAGAGATGGTCTCCTCATCACTGTCCAACTCAACCCATTCATCCTCGGCTTTCGGATCCCGGTCAGAGCGAGCAATCACAGACATAATTATTTATTGGTTCTGTTTAGGTTTAGAATTTATTAATATTAATGAGAGAGAGAGAATAGAACAAAATGAGAGAATAATTGTGTGAAAAATGCCTTTTTATTGATGTACAAAACCCTTTATTTACATGAAAAGGTCCTCATGATCTCGGGTATTGATCATGAGTCCCTAAAAGAAAAAATGTGGAGGGGCCCTATCATGGCTTGCCCTTCTCTCTACTCCTGCTGCGGTAGAGGATTCTTGCTCACGTCGGGCGCCGTCGAATCGAAAGTGACCCACCCAGCGTCGATAAGGTCTTGGACCTTGTACTTGAGAGCTCGGCAGTTCTCCGTTGAGTGCCCCTGTGCCCCCGAATGGTATAGACATTTGTCTTGTGGATTGTACCAATCGGGGTAGGGTGGATTCACCTTCTTTGGTGGAATGTAAGCTATAAGGCGCGCCTCTACTAGCTTCGGCAGGAGATCGCTGTAAGTGGTCGGAAGTCTATCAAACTTCTTCACAGAGTTGTTTTGCGATTTGCCTGACTTCGAAGCGGAAGAAGACGGAGCAATGGTTACAGCGTTGACTCCTCCTTCTTTCTTCTTCCCGAAGGCCTTCCTAGCTTCGTATGATTGGGAAGGCTTAGCCAGCTTCCCACTTTTAAGTCCTTGTTCCACCCTTTCTCCAATGGTGATGATGTCCGAGAAGAGTGTCGTCGTGTTCCCTATCATTTTATCGTAATAGGGACCAGTCAACGAGTTGATGAATAAGGACACCGTCTCCTTATCCGACAGCGGGGGCTCTATCTGTGCCGCCAACTCCCTCCAACGTTGGGCGTACGCCTTGAAGGATTCATCGTTCTTTTTACTCAAGGCTTGAAGATCAGACCTATCGGGTGTTAGGTCGATGTTGTATTTGTAGCGCTTGAGGAAGGCGTCGGCCAACTGCCTCCATGTGTGTACTAGATTTCCATCTAACTGCATATACCAGTTGAGTGCAGTTTCAGCTAAGCTCTCTTGAAAGCAGTGGATCAAGAGCTTTTCATTTGTGGCATATGCAGCCATCTTGCGACAGTACATGGTGAGATGACTTTTAGGGCAAGTCGATCCCACATACTTTGGGAAATCCGGCACTTTAAATTTAGGAGGGAATTGAATGTCCCTCACTAAACACATGTCGGCGGCATCCTTAACGTCAAAGTCATGCCCCTCCATAGCCCTTAGCCGATCCTCGAGGGCATGGAATTGTTCCTTTGAGACCTCGGGCTCTTTTATTATAATTCCTGCCCCAAGGGGTACGGCGTTTGGAGGATCTTTTTCATGCTCTTCCTCCTCTCCCTCATGATGGGACCCATGATCACTATGATGAGAATCATGGATGTTGTGATGACGCATGAGTTCCATCATTTGCGCCATCTGCTCTTTAAGCTGTGAAAGCTCGGTTGTGAGCTTCTTGTTTTGCTCCTCCAATGCTTCCATTTTCTTGATTTTCCGTGCGCGCGTAAGGATAGAGAGATGACCAGCCACTTTCTAAAAATGAATATTTAATCTAATTAATTTATGGAATGAATACGCTCTTGACATGAGCTTGATAACCCTCCATTTTTAAGGCGCTGCCTTTTTAAAATAGAGTGTTACCACCCTCCTTGACTCATGATCTCTCCTCAACGGAGAATCTCTATAGTCATGGGTCTCTTTCACTCATGTCAAGAGGTATTGGTGATCCTAAAATGTATGTTTTCATGAGGATGCATGATGTCTTATTGGTAATGATGTACATGCTCCTCACTTTTATTATATTTTCACACATGGTCTTTCCTCTCATGTCATGGTTTTTTATGCATGGGGATTATTTTTAGACCTTATCACGAGGTTATTTATTAATGCACAAACAATGTCACATAACGAATGCACAAACAATTCACTCATCCACGAACAGTTACGAGCGAATTACGAGGTAGGGGTCTCCTGCAGAAAAGTGCATATTCAAGGAGGATCTAACTGTTCTCACTTGGTCAAAGGCCCCCAAGGTGCCCCCATTATAGGGACCCAATTCCTCTTGTCGTAGGTCGATGGAAAGCTCCAACGCACCGTCGGACTCAAGTTCATGGTTATCACCTTGAGTGATGCTTTTCGACAACGGTCTCATAGGCTCCTATAAACCCATCAACCGGCCGTACTAACATCCACTCCCTATGGATTACCACTCATGCCCCCGGGTATAGAGGGAACTGTTGTGTGCAAAGGTTTGTGTACAGTTTGTATTTCAAACAATTGCGGAAATTAAACAAACAACAGTTATTAAAGCCATATAATAAATCATGTTATCATACAAGTGAGGGGTAGTGAAGTAATTTTAGACTATTATTTTGAAAATAATCCATCACTAAATGGGACTGACTCTCAAGGCTTCCCCAGTGGAGTCGCCATCTGTCGCCACCGGCCCGAAACGGGCTTTCGGCATTCGCGAAGGATGGTTGGACTCGTTTATTTGTTTAAAAATAGTGGATTGCTAGAATGACTTATTCTCAAACTGAGACCTCGTCAAACGAGCAATTTTATTAAAAGGCTCACTAATCCATATTAATCCCAAGCGGGACCCTCCATGGATTAGAGGTTTTCATAAAAGGAGGGTTCGTGGAGTCGCCACCAATGTTTTACTCAAAACATTGGAAAAAGGGATAAGGCAATTGATTTAAAAATCAACTTTGGCCACTACAACCAGAGTTGGGTAAGGGAGTCGGTTACGCGTGGGGAAGGTGTTAGCACCCCACAGCGCCCCTTTCGGGTTCCCTATGACAGATTATTTTCTAAAATAACAGCGTAAAATTACTAAATTACCCCTATTTATTCTAAACAATTATGAATTGACTATCTACATGATGACAGTTTAAATATGCACACAGAAAGCAGTAAAAGGAAGGATTGAAGGGAAACCTCTTGAAGCGTGCTTTTTATAAAAAATGAACTGGGAAGCGTTTTGGCGTTCCCTCGCTCTACAAGCCCGCTCCTCGCTCTCCTAGAACAAAATTTTAACTAAGGGAATCAAAGAGATTTCCCCTCGACTAGGTTCGATCCTCAAGCAAAATGGCTCGGGGCTCAAGAACTTCGTCGGATCAACTCTCCGAGTGATTTCTAGGGCAGAACACTGCTCAAAAACCCCAGAATACTCAAGGAGAGGGTTCAAACTATGTTGAAAAGTGTGGAATGACGTCCAATTGACGTCATATTTATAGGGAATAGGCGCAGTACGGCCTACAGGGCCAATACGGCCGTATTGAAATTTTTGAACTTCAATACGGTCGTATTGGGGTTCAATACGGTCGTATTGAAAGTCGGAAATTTCAATACGCCCGTATTGAGTTCGCAGCGGTCGTATTGAAGTGTCAATACGGTCGTACTGACTTCAGTATGGCCGTATTGAAGCTTCAATACGGCCGTATTGAGTTCAGTACGGCCGTATTGGGCTTTTTCCCTCCACTTCTTTATTTTAAGCTATTCTAAGACCTCTGGACCTACAGAGAATCCTCCTAGGGCCTTCGAGGAGTCCTTCTGGCTGATTATCCTTCAGTCTTCGAGAGTCTTCAAGCTTTATTTCTGACCCGGACAATTTTAGGGGTCTACAATGATAATCCTAGGGAGTGAATTTTGACTAAATTGTGAGGCTACTGAAAAAGAACTTCTAGCAGAGGTATTCAGATCTAGTAGCTTCTGTTCTTGAGAAAAAAGAATTTCTCTTATCGAAAATGATTTCTACCTTACCAGCCTCAGACTGCCTAATTTCTTGGAATTTAGGGGCTTGTCTGGGTAGGGTTGGTGTTGCTCTTTCAAGTTGCCAAGCTGTAGGAAGTTCTACCTCATCCATTTTATGAGTTTGGGAACAACAACATTGGCTTTTGTCATGTCTGTGAAAAACAAGGTAGTTTCCCTATCATTTGTTTTAAGAAGAACCCTTGAGTTACAAGTGTTCATGACTTTGTATTGGATCCTATAAAGGAGAGCTGCAGGGATAGAACCTTCTTTCATGTTTAATCCGTGCAGTCTAATGTTTAAAAACAATGAATCTAAGACGTTTCTATCTAAAAGACTCAGTTTTATTTGGAAAACAATTGAAGTAAACAGGACCATGTCCCAAACTTGTTTCTACGATTCCTATAAGGGAGTCGTGGAAGTCATTGTGCCTAATATCTCTAAGGCACATAAGGATTGAGGCATTAAGACCTTCCCAGATTAGGGGTTTAACAGCAACTTGGACACATCCTATATGGAGGTACTTGTACTTCCTAGAATATTTTGTAACAAATTGTTTAGTAAGAAGATGAAACTCTTCACCAGCTTGGGGGTCCAATGGTATGTTGTTTTTAGCAGTCTTGATAATATAATTAGAACTACGGTCATGTTTGTTTTCATCAGGAATATATAACTCATCCTGGGGTATTTTGGGAATTTCCTAATTGTCAATAGCTTGGTTGATATCTTCAAAGCAAACTTCTTCTTCGAAGATGTTGTTTTTAGGAGGAATTTCCTCCATGGTTTGATTTTGCTCAGTGAGCAGATTTTTTTCAGATGAAGAGGAGGAAGAGGATGCTTTGATAGTGAGATGACGAGAAAAGGAGCGAAGGAAATTACACATGGTGTATTAATATCTAGTATCATTACCCTTATTTGGTTCCATAAAATAATATAAATTAATATTAAATTAATCTCTGTCCAATGAATCTGGGTTTATAAAATTTTTTTTTTTAGAAAAAGAACGATCCAGATTCAGTTTTAAGATAACATCGACAAATTAGCCTTACTACCACTCACAAGTCTTACTGCTATAGTTACTTAAAAATTGAAAACATGGATCGAAATAATTATGCGAAGAACTTAACTATACAAAATGAATGAAATATCAACATGAAAGAAATATCAGATTCATAGTAATAGATATATATATATATATATATATATATATATATATATATATATATATATATATAACACAATTTTGATAAAAGTGATAACCAGCTTATCACCCATTCAACTCTTCAAATTCTTAAAATTTTAACTTTTAAAGATTTTGAAATAAAACCAAACCAAGTCAGAAAATTTTCCTAGCCTTATGCTGGAAGAGGTTAGTGAGAAGTGATGAATGTTCTTCTCCTTAGCTCCTCCTAGCCACGGATCCTCTTCAAGGAGATATTACCGAATGAAATGGAACTTAATTGATGAAGGAACTCAGATGGATGAAGGTTCAAGCCTTGGATGGAAGCATCCAAGCTCAAAGATCAATGGAAGACTCACTTCAAAGAGTAGGAGGAAGATGAACTCCCTAGGTTTTTGAGATGAATTCTCTAGAGGACTTTGAAAAGGAAATTCGGCTCTTGGCTCTCAAATTTCATATAAGGTTCAAAGTGAATACAAAAGGTGAAAGAATGGCTTAAGTATGCACGGAATTGTGACCCATAGGTGCCTAAACTAAAGCCTCACAAAATGGTGCCTAAAGTTTGAATTCAAATTTGAATTTTGAATTCAAACTTTGGTGCACATGTGTAAGTCCGAAAATTTAGGTACCAAGGTGCATTTAGGTGTGATTTGAGAGTCATTTAGGGTTAATTTGAGTGGCACATGTTCAGCCACCCATGGTGCTAAACATGTGACTCAAATGTAACTTAAATGACTTCCAAATTAAACCTAATTTAACCTAATTAGCATACTTTAGTATTCCTTGTATTTTCCTATTCTAATGACCTAATTACATTGGTCAAACAATTAAAATGGAAAGGAAAAATTACAAGAATGAAAATGAGCCCAATATTGGGTACCAAAAGCCCAAAGGCCCATGAAGCCCAAAACTAGGCCCAACTAGCCTGAAACCTAAAATGCTACTCTATGTGGTCCAAAATACAAGACCAAAATATATGATACCTATACTAACATGATGTATACAAAACATATGAAAATAGCTATAACAAACTATGGCCCATGAAAAGTTCAACTTGGGCCTTCCCAAGCCCATAAGGCCCATTGGGCCCTGACTGGCCCAAAACTTCATGTCTAGCCAACTCCTCTTGGATCTTTGAGTATGTCACCTCTTGCACTCCAAAGCATGATTCCATCATCCCCTCCCTCTTGAAAAGGATTTGTCCTCAAATCTCGAGGATGAATGGAAGAAAACTCAACACCTACATGTACAACATACAATGGATAAGAGATGAAACTTTCATAAATCCTAGGAAGAGTCCTTCTATCTAGCCTAAGAAAAAATAAACTATCAAAATTAGACTCCCTGTAGACCCCTAAAATTGTCCGGGTCGGAAATAAAGCTTGAAGACTCTCGAAGACTGAAGGAAGATCAGCCAGAAGGACTTCCAGAAGGCCCAAGGAGGGTTCTCTATAGGTCTAGAGGTCTTAGGATAGCTAAAATAAGAAAAGTGGGAGGAAAGAAGCCCAATACGGCCTCCCAGAGGTTCAGTACGGCCGTATTGAACATTTTGAACTTCAATACGGCCGCACTGAACTCAATACGGCCGTATTGAAGTTTCTGGACTTCAATACGGCTGCATTGAATTCAATACGGCTGCACTGAACTTCAATACGGCCGCACTGAACTTCAATACGGCCGTATTGAGGTTTTTTGAACTTCAATACGGCCGTATTGAATTCAATACGGCCGTATTAGTTCAAAATTTCAATGTTGACCGTATTGACCCTCATAAACCGTATTGAGCCTCTTCCCTATAAATATGACGTCAATGGGACGTCATTTCACACTTTCACACACAGTTTTGACTCCCTCCTTGAGTATTCTGGGGTTTTTGAGCAGTGTTCTGCCCTAGAAATCTCTCTGGGAGTCGATCCGACGAAGTTCTGGAATTCCGAGCATTTAGCTTGGAGATTCGAACTTAGTCGAAGGGAAATCCTCCGGATTTCCATAGTCAAAAATTATTTTTAGGAAGGAGTGAGCGGGCTTGTAGAGCGAGGGAACGCCAAAAAGCTTCCCAGTTTTACTTGATATATAAAAAGCACGCTTCAAGAGGTTTCTTTTCTAAAAATCCCTTCTTTTACTGCTTTCTGTGTGCATATTAAACTGTCATCATGTAGATAGTTAATTTATAATTGCTTAGAATAAATAGGGGTAATTTAGTAATTTTGCACTATTATTTTTAGAAATAATCTGTCATAGGGAACCCGAAAGGGGCGTTGTGGGGTGCTAACACCTTCCCCACACGTAACCGACTCCCTTACCCGACTCTGGTTGTAATGGCCGAAGTCGATTTTTGAATCGATTGCCTTAAGCTTCTTTTTCCAATGTTTTGAGTAAAACATTGGTGGCGACTCCATGAACCCTTCCTTTTTATGAAAACCGCTAATCCATGGAGGGTCCCGCTTGGGATTAACATGGATTGGTGAGCCTTTTAATAAAATTGCTCGTTTGACGAGGTCTCAGTTTGAGAATAAGTCATTCTAGCAATCCATATTTTTAAACAAACAAAAGAGTCCAACCATCCATCGCGAACGCCGAAAGCCCGTTTCGGGCCGGTGGCGACAGATGGCGACTCCACTGGGGAAGTCTAGAGAGTCAGTCCCATTTAGTGACAGACTATTTTTAACAAATAATAGTTAAAATTACTTCATTACCCCTCGCGTGTATGATAACATGTTTATCTATTTGGCTTTAATAACTGTTGTTTGTTTAAATTTCCGCAATTGTTTGAAATACAAACTGCACACAAACCTTTGCACACAACAGTTCCCTCTATACCCGGGGGCATGAGTGGTAAGCCATAGGGAGTGGATGTCAGTACGGCCGGTTGTCGAATGGGTCTATAGGTGCCCGTAGACCGTTGTCGGAAAGCATCACTCAAGGTGATAACCATGAACTCGAGTCCGACAGTGCGTTGGAGCTTTCCATCGACTTACGACGAGAGGAATTGGGTCCCTATAATGGGGGCACCTTGGGGGCCTCAGACCGGTGAGAACAGTTAGATCCACCTTGAATATGCACTTTTCTGCAGGATACCCCTACCTCGTGATTCGCTCGTGACTGTTCGTGGATGAGTGAATTTGTTTGTGCATTGTTTATGTGAAATTGTTTGAGCATACATTGCATTTCTTTAAACATACAACATTCCTATTCTTTTAAAAAAAAAAAAAATAAGAATAAATAGGAATAAGAATCTTCCATTGCATGGTGTTAACATCTACCTTCATCACATTCATGTAGGTAGTTTCCCTTTTCACCCAAAAAAAATACAAAAAACAAAATACCCAAAAAAAGGAAAAAAGGGTTATTTACCCAAACCAAGCAATATCATGCATCATCTTAGGGACATCCTAAAAACATGATAATGCTTAGTTGAATAAACACAATGCATGCATATTCAACGTCATCATCTCATATCATGCATTTTATTGTAGATTATGGAGGGATCTAGGGGAATACAAGGGCAATTGAAGAAAGTGGACTTCTTATTGTACCGTGCCGAGAGGTTGGATCACCTTTGTTCCTTAATGCCGCGAGAGGCTCGTTTGGAGTTCGAAAAATCTTATGGACGAGTCCTCGACTTGATGAAGATTTGTGTGGATCCAGCTTTTCTGAGAGCATTGGTCCATTTTTGGAGTCTCGATCTGCATTGTTTCGAGTTCCCTCAGTTTGACTTAGTTCCTACTCTCGAGGAGTACGAGCTCATGCTTCGATGGCCCAAATCAGCCGGGGTCTATATCTTCCATGAAAATCATGTGGCCGTAGAGAGGGTCGCAACTCAAGTCAAACTGCCATCACGATCATCCGCTTTAGTGGGGAACGGCAGTATCAAGGGTTGGAAGCTCGCAATGATTGAAGACCACCTCTCTTCCTTGGCTGGTGAGGGAGATTGGTTAGCTTTCAACAAGACTTTAGCGTTAGCCGTGTTTGGGACGATCTTATTCCCCTTTCACGCTAACACAGTGGACCATGCTGCTATGGACGCTTTCTTCGCTTGGGACGTACACATGAAGAGTCCCGTGCCTGCCATTCTTGCCGACACCTTGCTTTCTGTTAACCTATCTCAGCAGAAGCAAGGGAAGACTATCCGATGCTGTACCTCCTTGTTGTATGTATGGGGCATCACACACTTCTATGCCTCTAGTCACATGGGGACCTTGCCTGATCCGCTGAGGAGTTTTTCGAAGATCCCCGTATGCCACCGATATGCTTCCGAGTGGAAGGAAGAGATGGAACAGTGGAGTATTGAACACTTCACATGGGTTTGTCCTTGGTTCCGTCCGAGCAATATATTGATGAGATGCGGTAGCTATCCAAGCATACCATTGATGGGCCTTAGAGGTTGCATAGCCTACTCACCTAGATTGGCTATGAGGCAACTTATGAGGACTCAGATTGTTCCTGTTCAAGAGGAGCTTGGAGGGTTGTGTTTCTCCTTTGATTCCGAGCATCTGAGGGATATGCACGCTGTCATTAGAGCGTGGGAGAAACCAATCTATGAGGGAGATCGAGAGCTTGGAAAGCCTCGGGTATCCGCCTCCACCGACTACGAGATATGGAGGAGCGAGAGAGGGGTGTCCCAACCATCCACCTCTTGCGCAACCGCAACTACAAGGAGGATAATGCAAGAACAAGTCGACGCCTTGACCAAGAAGCTGGAAATTATGGGAGCTCAAATGAGAGTTCTTGAAGAAAAAAATGAAGAATCCAGTTTCGTCATCGATGGTCTACAAAGGCAATGCAAGAAGAAAGACCACGAGATAGAGCGGCTCAAGGATGAATGTGCTAACCTCAATGAGGAGGCTACTCGGGCATCCAAAATGCCAAAGGTTGAACCGAGTAGTCAACTCCAAGAAATTAACGCAAAGATAGCACGCCTTGAAGCCGAGTATGCAAGGCAGGCACAGTTGATCAAGGACATGCAAGACGATCTGCTCTTGACTCGATCCGACGCACAACAATGGCGGGAAGTTGCTCAACAACAAACCGCAAGCCTTTCCAACTTCCGCAAGAGGGAAAGGGAAGGACTAGCACAAATGGCTAGACTCCGAGAGGAGAAGGATCGAGCCGAAGATGAGCTCAATGAGTTGCAGGCCATGATCAACTATCACATTCAAAAAGCGAAGGACGCTCAGAAGATCAGTGATGATATGAGCCAAGCGGTCCATACGCAAGTTGAAGCAATGGCACGCCATGTAGAGGAAGCCGAAGACGAATGGAGAAGAAATATGAACCCGCCTGTGGGTTTTTACCGGCTTTTCTCATATTGTAAAAAATTGCTTCAAAGCATCGTATGATAAGTTGTACACTTTTTATGATCAATGAAATCAAGTTTTTGATTTATGAAATCTCTCAATTGCCCTTGCATTTCATAGTCATTCATTTGCATACATCTCTCCAAGTAATTTAATAATAAACATTAATAAAAAGAAAGAATTAATCGATGCGTATAATCAAAGAGTGGATCGCACACCATTTGTTATCAAATGCAAACCAACAACTGCGCCAAGCGAGCACACGACAACTTCGTTGTTGGTAATCAAGACAAACAAAGGGGAAGGTCCGACACCGTTAAGGATCACTACTCCAAGGCCTTTTCCCTATGAATCAAATGAGGCTGTGCCATGGATATATGACATCCATTTTTCTGCCAACAGCGATTTCTCTAACATCGCTGGACTTGGGGGCATGACTAGGAGTGGCAGGATCTACACTCCCAATGATCTTCATGATAAAAGCTCCCAAGAATAAAGGAAAGGAAAATAAAGAATCCGAGGAAGAAAATCTAGAGACCGCCTTCCAAGCATTGGAAAGTGCCAATGTTGAAACATTTCCCCGAGAAATGAAGAAGGTAGCCCATATGCTCACCAAGAACGGATACTTGCCAGGACAAGGATTAGGCAAGGACTCCCAAGGAATCCCGGAGCTACCCATTATCAAGGATAATCCGGGGAAACAAGGGTTAGGATACAACCCTGTTAAAGATCAAAGAACGAAGAGGAATTAAGATCCTTCTCGACGTTCTTTAAGCCAGATCTTTAGGAAGGCCGGTTCACAAGCGTCAAGGCCGGTCGTCGTCATCAAGTGTTCTCCTCCTTCCGATAGGGATGTGTAAACCTGATGACTATTAGAGATTACTCCTCGGGGACAGCCCGACCCCCGAGCCTCGATAGGGCACATGTTTCCACTATGATTATAATAAAATCATTCATCATTATTTCTTATTGCTTCTTTTCTTGCTTGCAATAAAATTCTAAGCCACATTATTTAACCCTGTTTGAATGAACGTAAGTGAGGTTAAAATCGTCTTAATAATCAATAAACCCACATCATTTTGTGTGGAAGTGTGCACGACAACTTGGAGCACCTTTCCTTGGCCTCAATAAGTGCCGTCATGGATAAAAAGAAATCCATTCAGGACAAAAATCCTAAAAATAAAAGAAGCTCGGCAGGAAACCCAAAAAGGGGGCTGCGCAAAAATAAGAGCAAAAGACCCGCTAGGAATCCCACAAAAGGGTGACCTAGGCAAAAATTAGGGTTACAAAATAATGAACAAAAACAAAAGCCCGCTAAAACTCCACAAATGGGTGTTTTAGGCAAAAGTAGGGCAATCAAAAAACAGAATAAATCCATGATGGTACCACCAACTGAATTCAACAAAGGGGCTCAAGAAAAGCTATCCAAGTTATCAAATCACAAATGTTAATAACCAAGACGTGCTTAACTTCATAAGTGTTTAATCAAACAAGCTAAACACAATAAGCCTACCTTGGCCAGCCATTCTTACAAAAACAATTTTTCAAAACAAAAATAAATCCCCTCTAAAACACAAACTTTCGAAAAAAATATCCTTTCCTTCTTTTCTCTCTTGTCCCAAACGATTTTTGAATAATCTAGTGGAAACATGGAGATATAGTAGTCAATAGGAGGGTTGACACATCTTCTAAAGGAAAGGAAAATCATTTGGTTGATGACACCAAATCTCAATATAACATGCATCATTCCTCGATTACAGAAATCGGCAGCACACAGCCCGTTTAGAGGAATGGCAAAAATCCAAACAGAGAAACGCATCGGTTAATTCTTTTGAAAAAGATAAATCAAATAGAATTAGGTGCATCATACTGCACACATGCATACAGATGATAGGTGTAATGGAAGATCACTTATTCTCTGTTTATTGAAAAAAAAAAAAAACAAAAAAAACAAAAAAAAAAAACAAAAAAAACAAAAAATATAAACTTCAGAAAAAACAATGCGCCCGTATCATGTTCAGTACACCCGTACTAAAAACAGGGTTATGAACAAATTTTCAATACAATACGGGCATACTGAAATGAATAACGGCCGTATTGGCAATAACAGAAATCCTCCCTCACGTCAATGACAAAATTCCTCCAAGAAGAAGAGGATAGGGGGAGCCATTCATTTTTTCTAAAAAACAACAAATTAATAAAATAATTAAACTTGCATTTTGTGCATCACGCACACATTCAAAGACCTTATCATGAGGCAATTGCATAAAAATAGAAAAAATAGAAAATTGCTTGTGTATGACAGCAGTCAACAAAAGCCGAAAACGAAAAAAGGCAAGGATACAAACAATACTCCTCAGTTTGTACAGAATAATTGAGCCTGGAGAGGCTTGCTGAAAAAATACTTCCTCAGAATAATTAAGCCTGGAGAGGCTTGCAGAAACAATACTCTCTCACCATACAGAATAATTGAGCCTGGAGAGGCTTGCCGAAATAATACTCCTTCAGAATAACTAAGCCTGGAGAGGCTTGCCGAAATAATACTCCTTCAGAATAACTCCCACAAAATAATTGAGCCTGGAGAGGCTCGCCGAAATAATACTCTCTCAGAATAACTGAGCCTGAAGAGGCTTGCCAAAATAATACTCCTCAGAGACATTTCTATACAGAAAAAGCCAAAATCAACAAAAAAAATACAGAAAAAGCCGAAACCAGCAAAAAAGGCAAAAACACAGAAAAAGCCAACAAAAAGGCAAAATACAGAAAATCCAACAAAACTGAGCCTGGAGAGGCTTGCCAAAATAATACTCACCAAAAGACATCTCAGCTTGCATTCTTAGGCTGAACAAGAAAAGCAACTCATCGTACAGAATAATTGAGCCTGGAGAGGCTCGCCGAAATAATACTCTCTCAGAATAACTGAGCCTGGAGAGGCTCGCCTAAATAATACTCTATCAGAATAATTGAGCCTGGAGAGGCTCGCCAAAATAATACTCCCCAGAGATATCTCAGCTTCCACTCACGGGCCAAATTCCCCAGTGAAAGCTATCAAAGCAAGATCGACAAAATTCCCAATGGAAGCACGATCACCCAAGCAGTATATCTAGTCAAAGGACTTAGACTTCCTCAGTGGAAGGTAGCTTTCCAACTCAAGCGATGAGTGAAGCTAAGCCTGAAGAGGCTTTCTAAATAATACTCTGGGATATATAAACTTTAAATCCCCACTCGCCTACTCAGAGGCATTCCTACAAAAAGCAAAAATCCAAAAGATCAATAACAATTCCCCAAGCGGAATCTGGCTTTTCAGCCAAACATCAAACGTCAAGATGATCTGCCTAACAGAAGAGGCTAATCAAAATCAATGACAAAATCCCCAGCGGATAATAGCCTACACAGAGGCAACAAAACCAGGAAAACAAAAAGAGTCGCCCGAATAAGGACAACCGGGATACTCCACCTACGTCAAAAGGACGTCAGCCAAACATAAGGCATCGCTCAACTCAGAGAGAGAGCATCTGTGTCTACACCCCAAGGAGTCAGAAATTCCCCATGGGTACCAACAATGCAATGCAAGTTGGGGCACAGGAACCTATGAATGACTGCACATCCCCTAGACGGATCCCTGCGTTATCCAGCCTCAGTGGCACAAAATCAGAAAAAACGTCGAAGCAGCATCGTGGACTGTGGAGAAAAAAAAAATCATCTCAAATCCCTGGAAAGGGTAAACTTACATTGCCGAAGTGATCAGAAGACACGGACGCAGACCCTGGAGAGGGCAAACTCAACTGCCGAATGTTAAGACGCAGACCCTGGAGAGGGTAAACTCAACTGCCGAATGTTAAGACGCAGACCCTGGAGAGGGTAAACTCAACTGCCGAATGTTAAGACGCAGACCCTGGAGAGGGTAAACTCAACTGCCGAATGTTAAGACGCAGACCCTGGAGAGGGTAAAACTCAACTGCCGAATGTTAAGACGCAGACCCTGGAGAGGGTAAACTCAACTGCCGAATGTTAAGACGCAGACCCTGGAGAGGGTAAACTCAACTGCCGAATGTTAAGACGCAGACCCTGGAGAGGGTAAAACTCAACTGCCGAATGTTAAGACGCAGACCCTGGAGAGGGTAAACTCAACTGCCGAATGTTAAGACGCAGACCCTGGAGAGGGTAAACTCAAACTGCTGAATGTTAAGAGGCAGGGCCTGGAGAGGCAATACTCAACTGCTGAATGTTAAGAGGCAAGGCCTGGAGAGGCAATACTCAACTACCTCATGTTGAGAGGCAGGGTCTGGAGAGACAGTACTCAACCATCAGCGTCGTCAGAGGCACGTTGGTGTTCAAATTCCAGCTCGGGCGTCGAGTGAAGTTGACCCTGGAGAGGGTAAACTTAGCTACTGAGGTTGTCAGAAGCGCCGAGGTATGCAACAACCTGGAGAGGCTACTCAACAATTTTCCACCGGAAGACGCTACAAGTCAGAAGGTTGGCACATCACCCGGACAATTGGGTCAACTCCTTTACTTGTCAGCCGGTACACCAAAAGGCCGTCCGACTAAGTAAAGGGGGGGCAGCGGTAGACCCCTAAAATTGTCCGGGTCGGAAATAAAGCTTGAAGACTCTCGAAGACTGAAGGAAGATCAGCCAGAAGGACTTCCAGAAGGCCCAAGGAGGGTTCTCTATAGGTCTAGAGGTCTTAGGATAGCTAAAATAAGAAAAGTGGGAGGAAAGAAGCCCAATACGGCCTCCCAGAGGTTCAGTACGGCCGTATTGAACATTTTGAACTTCAATACGGCCGCACTGAACTCAATACGGCCGTATTGAAGTTTCTGGACTTCAATACGGCTGCATTGAATTCAATACGGTTGCACTGAACTTCAATACGGCCGCACTGAACTTCAATACGGCCGTATTGAGGTTTTTTGAACTTCAATACGGCCGTATTGAATTCAATACGGCCGTATTAGTTCAAAATTTCAATGTTGACCGTATTGACCCTCATAAACCGTATTGAGCCTCTTCCCTATAAATATGACGTCAATGGGACGTCATTTCACACTTTCACACACAGTTTTGACTCCCTCCTTGAGTATTCTGGGGTTTTTGAGCAGTGTTCTGCCCTAGAAATCTCTCTGGGAGTCGATCCGACGAAGTTCTGGAATTCCGAGCATTTAGCTTGGAGATTCGAACTTAGTCGAAGGGAAATCCTCCGGATTTCCATAGTCAAAAATTATTTTTAGGAAGGAGTGAGCGGGCTTGTAGAGCGAGGGAACGCCAAAAAGCTTCCCAGTTTTACTTGATATATAAAAAGCACGCTTCAAGAGGTTTCTTTTCTAAAAATCCCTTCTTTTACTGCTTTCTGTGTGCATATTAAACTGTCATCATGTAGATAGTTAATTTATAATTGCTTAGAATAAATAGGGGTAATTTAGTAATTTTGCACTATTATTTTTAGAAATAATCTGTCATAGGGAACCCAAAAGGGGCGTTGTGGGGTGCTAACACCTTCCCCACACGTAACCGACTCCCTTACCCGACTCTGGTTGTAATGGCCGAAGTCGATTTTTGAATCGATTGCCTTAAGCTTCTTTTTCCAATGTTTTGAGTAAAACATTGGTGGCGACTCCATGAACCCTTCCTTTTTATGAAAACCGCTAATCCATGGAGGGTCCCGCTTGGGATTAACATGGATTGGTGAGCCTTTTAATAAAATTGCTCGTTTGACGAGGTCTCAGTTTGAGAATAAGTCATTCTAGCAATCCATATTTTTAAACAAACAAAAGAGTCCAACCATCCATCGCGAACGCCGAAAGCCCGTTTCGGGCCGGTGGCGACACTCCCTAAAAATAGGATCCTCTTCTAAGCATAACCTAGAAGTAAACCTTAAAAATGTAAGGACACTATAACTAAAACAATGAAAAGAATGATTTTTAAACACTACTATATCTTGCCTAAAGTACCCTAAATGGTAACCTAGGCTTTTCCTAAAATATAAAGAAAAAATTACTAGAAAACGCCCTAGACAATTTTGGATTTGATTGTTTACTAGATACTCATAATCATATAAGCTATATTTATCTTGTAGGGAAGGAAACAAATTAAGTTCAAAAGAGTAAGAACTTCCCATAAGATTAAACATAGAATATAGATTATTACAAGTTGTATCTACTAAACAATGTAAACTGAAAATTGGGTGCTTTATTAAATTTAAAGAAATATTTCCTTTCTTGTGCACCATCAAGGAAGTAGTATAAGGAGTAACACTAGGAATAGTCCACTCCTTCTTCACTATATCTCTAAGTTGAGAATTCTTGGTTTGAAATGTATTTTGTTTTTCATTCTCAACTCTAAGATAAGTGGCAGCATTAGGACAAGAGTCAAAACTTTTATGAATAAAGAGAGTACTTTTCAAGTCTTGTTTGGTCATAAAATAACTCTCCTTGGTCACAAAGGTTTTAGTGGAATCCCCTTCTTCCACACTCTTTCCTTCTTTTCTTTCTTTATTTCTTTTTCTTTTCATTTGCTTTTGATCCTCAAACACTTGGGGTGGTGTTAAAGGATTAAAAACAATTTCCTTATTTTTATGAGTGAAAGTTATTTTGTTAGTAAGGCCATCATGTATAATTTGTTTATCAAATTGCCATGGCCTACCAAGCAAAATATGACAAGCTTCCATAGGGATCACATCACATAAAACTTTGTCTTTATAATCCCCTATAGAAAACTTGACCTTCACTTGTTGATTCACCTCCAACTCCTCACCTTCATTGAGCCAATGAAGTTTATAAGGGTGAGGGTGAGGAATGGTGGTAAGGGCTAACTTGTTAACCATCCTTGTACTACAACAATTAGAACATGATCCACTATCAACAATGAGAGAACAAGTTTTTTTAGAAACTAAACATCTTGTGTGAAAGATGTTCTCTCTTTGTGATAGTGAAGTGGGACAAGGTTGACTTCCAAGAAGCCTTTTGACCATAAGAAGATCACCATCAACAGGATATAACTTTTCAATTTTAGGATCTTCCTCACTAGTCTCACTACCACTTGAAGTGATAGAACTAGATTCATCAAGACTACTATAAATGTCTTGTCCTCTCAAAATCATGACCTTTTTAGTTGGACATTGAGAAGCTATATGGCCTCTCCCAAGACATTTAAAGCAATTGATGTCACTAGTTTTACTACTAGAAGTGACAACATTTTTATCATTTTCTTTTTCTTTTTCTTGACTTTTACTAGAGCTTTTAGAAGAGTCATATTGACCCTCCCTCTTGTAGTCATTCTTGATATAAGAGTTAGCTTGAGTTTTTCCTTTTAAAGAATTTTTTCTTAAATTTTGTTGTTCCACCCTTATACAAAGTTGGACCAAATCATCAAGGTCCCTATAAGGGAGTAACTCAACTCTATCTCTTATATCAAAATTTAGACCACTTAAAAACCTAGCAATGGTCAATCTTTCCTCTTCCCTTATGCCAGCCCTCATGAGATACAACTCCATCTTTTGTCTATACTCCTCAACACTCATATTCTTTTGTTGGAGTCTTTGGAGCTTATCCATAAGCTCCCTACTATAATAAGAAGGTATGTGCCTTCTTCTCATAGCACTCCTCAACTCATTCCAATAAATGATGGGAGGATCATTGTGAAGTCTTCTCTCTCTTTCCAAGGATGTCCACCAATACATGGCTTGTCCTTGAAAAGCTAAGGTGGCTAAAGGAACTTTTCTTTCCTCACCTACTTGATGACAAGTGAAGATTTGCTCCACTTTCATCTCCCAATCCAAGTAGGTGTCCACATTATCTTTTCCATGAAAGTAAGGGAGATCAACCCTTGATTCCCTCACTTTGTGTTCTTTAATGACTCTCCTAGGTGGGGGTTGATAGTAAGCATCCATTTGTATACTACCATCATTATTTTGACTTTGAGAATCATTGGAGCTCTTGGTTGAGCTCCTAGAAGAACCTTTTGGACTTTTATTTTTATTTAATCTTTTCAAAAGTTTTTCTTCTCGTTGCTTAATCTTTTGAATCTCTTGTTCTAAAGCCATGATTTGTACTTCCTTTTCAAGTTTTTCTTTTTGTTTTTGAAGTATTTCATCATGCTTCCAAAGTTTTAGTGCCTCAACCTCCTTGACAATTCTTTTAAAACTTTTAGGAGATTCAAAGTCACTACTACTTTGAGAATGTTGACTCATGATTAAGCAATAAGATTTTATATGCTATGCAAAAAGTTATAAAATGTTTTTGGTATTTTCTAGGAATGAAAATAACACTTGGAAGTCTAAGTGTACAAGTTGCACTATCAAGGGAGGAGAGCTACAAAGAGCCACTTAATAACCAAGCCTTTTCAAGTGGAAATCACTAAACTCCTTTGTAGTACTTCCAATTCCCCAAAACTTTTCACAAAAATTTTGAATGCTTTTTCACAATTTGTTTGTTTTTGAGACTAAACTAAACGTGAGCAAGTAAAACTACACAAGTCTAGACGTTTAAAGGCAGCAAAATAAAGCAATTAAAAGACAAAGAACTTAAAGGAAACAATGTAAGCAACTAGTCGGATATCCTAAGTGGAAGCTTGAAACATATGAAATTTCCAAGCCACTTCCACTAGCACTACACGTGAGGATGCTAACAAGGATTTAGATATACCTGACCAGCTTCTTAATACTCCCTCCAAGCTTTACAAATTGGTTTTAAAATACAAGAGAGATTGCAAAATTTAAACTAGCCTAGAAAGCAATAAATGGCGGTTTTGGTGACCAATTAGTGACAGTTTTGTGTTCAACTTTTCTAACACTTGTTTAAGTGTCTTAATCCGCCACTAATCCTTCAAATTTGATGCTCCTGGACCTGCAAAGAATCACAACAAAAGAGGTTAATGGTGGCTGCCTCACAAGGTGAAAGGAATGGTCACTCAAGTGAAGGGAGTTTAGGAGAAGTTTTGGTCACTAAATTAGGTCAAATTTTTAGGTCTTAGTGTCCAAACTTTTCCTACTCTTTGTTGAGCAATGCTTGATCCTTGAGCAAGGATTTGAGGCCACTTCCAGCACAGGGAAATTATTGAAATAAAACTAGACAAGCAATAGAAGCACAATTTGAAAGGCTTATACCAAAATTGAGAGTAATAGGTGTATATGACAAGACTCAAAGAGGTTCAACAAGTAAAACTGGAAAATAAGACTCCAAATAAAGCTAGCACTCAATTATGAATGTTTCTAGATAGGTACTAGAGTAGATGAACACAACAACAAAAATTTGAAAGCAATTGGATAAGTATAGCAAAAGTAGTAGTCAAAACAAAAACAAGGAATCAAATGATTTTCTATCAATACACACCTCACGGCTTTTTCAATTTAAAATGTCTTATAAATTTTTTTTTAATTCTTTCTTTTTCTAGTCTCAAATTAAGACTCCAGAGAAGGTGTTTGCCTTTTGTTTCAAATTTTTTTATGATTCCAAGCTATAGAAACCGAGACTACAAATTATATCAAATTTCAAGTGAAAACAAGAAAACTAGTGCACTAGTTTTTAGGCTCTGTTTTTGAATCTTTGTACTTTTCTTTTGATTTAGGCTCTGTTTTTGTCTCTGTTTTCAGCCTATTTACTTTTTAAAATTTGAATCCAAAAGATAGTGCACTAGAAGTAAGATTAAGCACTTGAAATTTTGAGTCACAAAATTTTTTTATAAGATTTTTCAATGGAATGTGATTTGAAAACTTAAGAACACAAAGGAAACCTAACTCTAAGGAAACTTGCTAGGACTAATAGAAAATCATGAACACAATAAGGTAAAAGAAAAAGCACATATAGGTAGGCAAAAGAGAAGCAAAACCGAGAGCAATATGTAGACACAAATTCAAAATAAAACTAGGTTAAACATGCTATTCAAGGAATTTGCAACATATAAAGACTAAACACAAACTTCTAAGACAAAACATAGATTCAAAACCAAAATCTAAATGCAATGCATGAGGTCCAATCACGAACACATACAAGGAATGGAGAGACTCAAAATAAACTCAAAATAAGCACAAGCAAATAGTTCCTAAAACATTGATTGTGGAAGAAAATCAAGAACAATCAACAATGGATCTATGGAACAAATTTGATTCAAAACACTTAGATCCGAATAGAAACTCAAAGAAGACAAGAAGAACACAATGAACAACACAAATTCGGACACAAAAAGATGAAGCACTTATCTCCTTGAAGAACCTTGCTCTTGATACCAAAATTGATGGAAGAGGTTAGTGAGAAGTGATGAATGTTCTTCTCCTTAGCTCCTCCTAGCCACGGATCCTCTTCAAGGAGATATTACCGAATGAAATGGAACTTAATTGATGAAGGAACTCGGATGGATGAAGGTTCAAGCCTTGGATGGAAGCATCCAAGCTCAAAGATCAATGGAAGACTCACTTCAAAGAGTAGGAAGAAGATGAACTCCCTAGGTTTTTGAGATGAATTCTCTAGAGGACTTTGAAAAGGAAATTCGGCTCTTGGCTCTCAAATTTCATATAAGGTTCAAAGTGAATACAAAAGGTGAAATAATGGCTTAAGTATGCACGGAATTGTGACCCATAGGTGCCTAAACTAAAGCCTCACAAAATGGCGCCTAAAGTTTGAATTCAAATTTGAATTTTGAATTCAAACTTTGGTGCACATGTGTAAGTCTGAAAATTTAGGTACCAAGGTGCATTTAGGTGTGATTTGAGAGTCATTTAGGGTTAATTTGAGTGGCACATGTTCAGCCACCCATGGTGCTAAACATGTGACTCAAATGTAACTTAAATGACTTCCAAATTAAACCTAATTTAACCTAATTAGCATACTTTAGTATTCCTTGTATTTTCCTATTCTAATGACCTAATTACATTGGTCAAACAATTACAATGGAAAGGAAAAATTACAAGAATGAAAATGAGCCCAATATTGGGTACCAAAAGCCCAAAGGCCCATGAAGCCCAAAACTAGGCCCAACTAGCCTAAAACCTAAAATGCTACTCTATGTGGTCCAAAATACAAGACCAAAATATATGATACCTATACTAACATGATGTATACAAAACATATGAAAATAGCTATAACAAACTATGGCCCATGAAAAGTTCAACTTGGGCCTTCCCAAGCCCATAAGGCCCATTGGGCCCTGACTGGCCCAAACCTTCATGTCTAGCCAACTCCTCTTGGATCTTTGAGTATGTCACCTCTTGCACTCCAAAGCATGATTCCATCACCTTATGACCTAATTGGATATAATTACTGGGATTATATTAATGCTTGGACAAATGTTTTCTGGTTCCAGAATAAAAATTATAAGCATTCTTGGCTGATCTACTTCAAAAGGAATGTCCGATACTTCTACCCTCAATGGTTCGCACAATGTTGGGAATTTTTCGGACCAATCCAAAATATCCTTCCCCAAGAAATCAAGGAAGGATATAACCAATTCAAATCAAGATTTGAAGAAGGGACCAGCCCGTTCCATTCCTCTCTTCATTTCTTTTCAAAATTTTCACCAGCTTGGATTTTTGCCTGGCAACACCAGTACAAGAAGAACTCCAAGCTTCTTCCAATCCTGGGCAAAAAATCCTCTATCAAATGGTGGGATCAGTTTGATTCATCCCGAGCAAATACCCAAGGAGTGGCTTTATGGTTTCAAAAGAATCCCAAGAGCCTCAAGGCAACCGACCCAGAAACCTGCCAGTTTCTCAATCGGAAGGCCAAAATCGTAGCAGCACTTGTAGCATCAACCAGTGATGAAGCTTTGACTGCAAATCTTCACCAAATTCTTGATCTCCTACAGACGGACTCAGAATCAAGTTCGTCCAAAGGAAAAGCAAAAAAGGAAGTTTCCTCTCCTTCTTCATCCGGATCATATTTCCAGAATGAAGACAACTGCTTCGGTATTAATTTCGAGGAAGTAGATACTGAGGAAGATTGACCCAATCACTGTTCATTTTGTGAAGTGTACTGTTCACTGTAGCAAAAGCAGAAGTGTACTGTTCACTGTAGCAGAAATTTTCATTTTACTGTTGTAATAGTAAACATTGTTTATTTTTTGCTATAAATATCAATCTCTACCCATGATGTTAGGCGGATTCGAATTTGAGATAGAGCTAGAGTTAGAGTGAGAACCTCCTCCTTCTCTCTTGCCTTTGTAATTCTCTTAATCAATACAACACTTTTGTATTAATCAATTTTTCTCTTCTCTGCCCTCTCGCCCTATTCGTCGGCTCTGCCGCACTAGGGTTATAACTGTTTATTTATATGCTTTAAGTTTACTTTTGCTTTTAATTTTGTGCACTTTATTTTATTTTCACTTCCACTGCACACACTTGATTGGTAGTCTAACTACTGCCTACTTCCTTTTTCCTTTCCCGTGATCCTCCCCTAAGCTCGCTCACATATCTCTAGAGGATCACGGGAAAGGCGGAAGGAAGTAGGCAGTAGTCAGACTACCATTCAAGTGTGTGCAGTGGAAGTGAAAATAAAATAAAGTGCAAAAAATTAAAAGTGAAAGTAAACTTAAAGCATATAAATAAACAGTAATAACCCTAGTGCGGCAGAGCCGACGAGAGGGGCGAGAGGGTAGAGAAGAGAAAAATTGATTAATACAAAAGTGTTGTATTGATTAAGAGAATTACAAAGGCAAGAGAGACGGAGGAGGTTCTCACTCTAACTCTAGCTCTATCTCAAATTCGAATCCGCCTAACATCATGGGCAGAGATTGATATTTATAGCGAAAAATAAACAGTGTTTACTATTACAACAGTAAAATGAAAATTTCTGCTACATTGAACAGTACACTTCTGCTTTTGCTACAGTGAACAATACACTTCACAAAATGAACAGTGATTGGGTCAATCTTCCTCAGTATCTACTTCCTCGAAATTAATACCGAAGCAGTCGTCTTCATTCGGGAAATATGATCCGGATGAAGAAGGAGAGGAAACTTCCTTTTTTGCTTTTCCTTTGGACGAACTTGATTCTGAGTCTGTCTGTAGGAGATCAAGAATTTGGTGAAGATTTGCAGTCAAAGCTTCATCACTGGTTGATGCTACAAGTGCTGCTACGATTTTGGCCTTCCGATTGAGAAACTGGCAGGTTTCTGGGTCGGTTGCCTTGAGGCTCTTGGGATTCTTTTGAAACCATAAAGCCACTCCTTGGGTATTTGCTCGGGATGAATCAAACTGATCCCACCATTTGATAGAGGATTTTTTGCCCAGGATTGGAAGAAGCTTGGAGTTCTTCTTGTACTGGTGTTGCCAGGCAAAAATCCAAGCTGGTGAAAATTTTGAAAAGAAATGAAGAGAGGAATGGAACGGGCTGGTCCCTTCTTCAAATCTTGATTTGAATTGGTTATATCCTTCCTTGATTTCTTGGGGAAGGATATTTTGGATTGGTCCGAAAAATTCCCACCATTCGGCGAACCATTGAGGGAAGAAGTATCGGACATTCCTTTTGAAGTAGATCAGCCAAGAATGCTTATGATTTTTATTCTAGAACCAGAAAACATTTGTCCAGGCATTAATATAATCCCAGTAATTATATCCAATTGGGTCAAAAGGCTGGGAAAATTTTCTGACTTGGTTTGGTTTTATTTCAAAATCTTTAAAAGAAAATTTTAAGAATTTGAAGAGTTGAATGGGTGATAAGTTGGTTATCACTTTATCAAAATTGTGTTTTATTGAAACAAATTTTGAATCCACCAAGATAAATTCATAAAATTTCCTTGTCTTATTAGGACTAAGGGGTTTGAAAAGAAAAGTTGGTGGAAAGACTTTTTCGCAAATTTTGTTTGGATTTGGATCCCAGAATTCGGGCTCCATTTGGATTGTTGGATAGAATCTTCCTTCTTTTTGTTGATAGGAAGAAGGCTATTTTTGGGGGATTGGTTGATGCTGCTCAACCAATTCTTTTGGTTGTAGGGTTATTTTGGAGTTGGCTATTTCTGAAATAATGGATTTCAAGCTTTGTCCCCAGAAGAGGTTATCAGGTTCTTCTGAAAATATTTGTTTCCATGATTTGGAAGGAAGGCTGGTAAGCCCAACATTCTGAAGGGCATGAAGAGTTGGTAGCGCCATCGCATAGTCAGATGGCTTGATTACAAGGCTGGCTTGCTGAGTAGATGACCCAGCTTGGGTAGATGACCCAGATTTGGTTATTGGATGGGTAGATGACCCAAATTTTGTTATCTTTTGGGTAAATGACCCTTTTTTAGAAGTCTCCGAGGAGGCTTTGAAAGATTGAACATCCTCAGCTGAGGATACTAATTTTCCTAAGCGAGAGGGTCTGCCCAGGGTGACTCCTTTCCCTCTTCCTCTAGAAGAGGCTGTTTTGAGCCGTAATTTCGGCATCATCTCATTATCTTTGTCCCTGAAGAAATTCACAGGTAAGATATTCAGGTAAAGTGTTTGAGGTGCCTTTGATATATTCAATTTCAAAATCAAATACACTTAAGATAGCTTGCCATCTGGTGAAAATTTGTTTTGATGCTAAATTTTTAACATCTTTTTGTAAAATTTCTTTGGCTGATTTACAATCAACCCTAACCAAAAAAAATTTATTTAATAAATCAGATTGAAATTTTGAAATGCATAGAACAATGGCTAAAACTTCCTTTTTAATGGTAGAATAATTTTGTTGTGCCCTGTTCCAATGCTTTGATGTAAAAGCAATGCAATTTTTAGTGTCATGCATGCGTTGTTTGAGAACACCACCATAACCAATGTCAGAGGCGTCGGTTTCAACGATCTTAGGGAGACAGGGATTTGGTAAGTAAAAGCAAGGTAAAACCTTAACCTGGAGTTTGATTTGTTTGACAATATTAGTGTGAACATCATTCCACAGAGAGGGAGATTTCTTAAGCCTTTCATGGAGAGGTTTAGTAATGTTGCTGAGCTGAGGGAAGAAATCAACAACATAATTTAAGCAACCTAAAAATCTTTGAAGTTGCGTTTTGTCAAGAATTTGATTGGGGACAAATTCAATGACTCGACAAATAGGCCAGATAGTACCTTGAAAGATAGTATGACCAAGGAATTTAATTTTTGTCTAAAAGAGACAGATTTTGGTTTTAGAAACGAAAAGACCATTTCGTTTAATGACTTTGAAAAATATTTCAAGATGTTTGAAATGCTGATCAATGGAGTTTGAAAAGACAAGAACATCATCTATATAGACAATGCAGAAATTAGAATAAGGATTGAAAATATCATTCATTATATTTTGAAACTCTGATGGAGCATTTTTAAGACCGAAAGGCATTACGTTCCATTCGTATTGCCCAAATAGTACAGTGAAAGCTGTCTTATAGCGATCACTGGGATTGATTTGGATCTGCCAAAATCCAGATTTCATGTCAAATTTGGAAAAGATTTTTGCCGAATGGAGTCGGGCAAGAAGGTCCTTCTTATTACAAATAGGATATCTAATCCATTGAAGGGATTGATTTAAAGGTTTATAGTTGATAACCAACCGTGGAGCACCACGCTCGATTTCAGAAGCTTTATTGACATAGAAAGCTGCGCAAGACCAAGGACTCTTGCTCTTGCTAATTAATCCTTTGGATAGGAGATCTTTGATTTCTTTTTAACAGTGAGTGACAAGTTCATGACTCATCTGGATAGGCCGAGATTTAGTCGGGATTTGTCGATCAGTAAAGTCCTTTTCATAAGGAAGATTTACCATATGCCTTTTTCTTTCCCAAAAAAGCATTAGGAAGATCAGAACATATGATATTTTGAAAACGATCATGAAGGCTCATAATACGTTGTTTGATATTAGAATGAGAAATCTGCCTTTCAATATGTTTGAAGGAAATTTCTTCTTTGAGGAAATTGATCTGATTAAGCTTATGATCAATTTGATTGATACTCCGATGGAGAGGTTTGTTGAGGAATTTGAACATAATGGTTTTCCCTAAATACTGGGTAGAGATACCTTCACTAGAAATATTGATGGGGAAAATGGATTTAATGAATGGTGTTCCTAAGATCACTTCGTTTTTTAAATTTTTAACTAAGAGAAACGGGGTTTCAACCTGGAGGTTATCATTCTTGATGATTGCCGAAGGAAGCTTATACTAGATTTCAAGGCGTGAACCACTAGCAGTACTGAGCTTCTCGAAAGTTTTATGGAAGTATTTGGTTGGAATAAGTCCTTCCAAAATACAATTGGAATCAGCTCTACTATCAAACAGAGCGATTGTTTTTAAGACAAAATCTTCAATCAAAATGGTAACATCAATATAAATTTTTTTAATGCTACACTGATTGATAAGGGCAGTGAAGAGATTATCATCATCAGCAGAGTTTTGATCAGAATCGTGCTTCTGACTGAGATTGTCATGGTTATGTTGCACCATATCATTAGAAAAGGCTTAAGTTATTTGAGATATAAAAGCATCATGCAACTGTTGCTTCTTTTTGAGGTCACGAACCTCAGATTTAAGTGTACTGATTTCAGCCTGGAGTTCCTGTATAGTAACTAGTTTGGCTGAAGATTTTTCAAGACGTTTGAGAGTTTGGGTAAGATCAAACTTTTTGTTAACAAACCTATTATCGGAACGAGTCTGTTTAGGCTTGTGAAGGATTTGCTTGAGTTTTTCAAGATACTCATCCCTTTCATGAGGATCTTGAATAGTTTTTGAAGCATCAAGCAAAAGATTTTGCTCATCATTGTGAATGACATTGATGAGAGGAGAGTTAGAGCTTTCGTCGCTGGAAGAGGAAAGATCATCATCTACTTGAATGTCATTGGAAGACATCTGTTCTTCTTCTTCTTCGTCGCTATCAGAAGAATTTATTAAAAGATTGTTAAGTTGGTCATGGATTGTAGGATCAAGGTTGAGTTCTCTAACCTTAGAGGAGATCCTACAGTATTTGGCTAAGTGACCTTGTCGGCCACATTTAAAACAAGTTCTGGTTTCCCTAGAATTGTTGGCAAGATTGGGGCCCTGAAGGGCGAGTTTAGTAGTGGCAGGCCTACTATGTTTGGTACTAGATTGCCTAGTTTTAAATCTAGAGATTTTCGTTCTAGGCTTTTGGTACTTACTCAACTGATACTGAGAGGATTTCCTGGGTTTGGTCTTAATGGGGTTCTTAGAACAAGGAAGACCAAATTGCTGGCAAAAATTTCCCAAATCTTTGCGATTTTGAGCCTTTTCTTTGGCTAATTGTTTCTAGATATTGTCATCCTGGCAGATTTTAAGGGCTACCCTTTGGACATAAGCTATAAGATTACCATAACTTAACTGGTCGTAAGGGATGTCGCCATTAACTTTGTCTCCTAGGGATTTCGGAAGTCCAGCTAGGAACTTTTCTTTCCAGAAAGATTGATTACTATCGTCTCGGGTGTAGACTCTAGTGAGGAAGGTGTCCTTATACCACCTAAAATCTCGTAAGGTTCGACACTTAAGGTTGGATAAGAGTTCTCCAGATCAGTCTTTCCAGATACTAGGATCTCCTATGAAATGTTTGACAATAGCCATAATGAGGGTATTAACAACATCAGGGATGGATTCACCTTTAACAGTAATGATGTTGCCCTCGGCATCAATTTTGACTGTAGTAAGGATTTCTTGTTTCTCTGCCTCAAAAAAATAATTGTCCCACCAGCCTTTGAGTTGTCCAGAAAATCTAGATGTCAGGATTTCCACAATAGCTTCATCAGCACTATCCAAAGTAGTTTGATATGCCGTAGAAACCATAGTCATGTGTTGGAGAGTATCAAGAATATTATACTTAGTTAAACCATCTATGTTCCATTCATAGATGTTAGTGGCACTGAATGACCAAAAACTTTGATCATTCTTTTCTTCGAGCAAGAGATCAGGGGAAATTGCTCGATGGTAGTAGAGTTTGGAAGGTTGCTTCCAGTTGAGAGCCTTGTTGATAACAGGATTAACCTGAAGAGCAGACTTACTGTTATATCATCCGAATCAGAACCTAGGGAAGAAGTTCCTAAATTGTTAATCCTGAGAGATTGGTCTTTCTGGGAAACACTCCTAGTGGTTGGTCCTGTCTTAACTGATCCTACTTGAGAAGTGTTAGGAGTCTCAGGGATGATAATAGAGTTATCCTTATTGGAGTCTTCTAAAGACCTCGTCCAATTTTGGTGGATGGCTCTAAACTTGCTTCTAGTCTGGTTAGTCAAACTAAAAGGTTTGAACAAAGGTTTGGTAATCGATTAGGCCTCATTATCCTTAATACCAGAGGGTGAAGCTTTTCCTACAAGGTTTTCTCCTAAAACTTGGAGGAACTTGTTGGTATAATTGTTTTGTTCCATAAGAGCTTTAATGTCTTGGGCACCTATGGTTTCGTCAGATTTATACTTAAAGGGAAAAGCCAGATACTTTTCCTCTAAGTTGGGGATGAAATAACTGCTACACGGGGGAAGGTCGGACTTGACTAATCTACCATCCTTTCGGTGCCAAATAGTAAGGGTATTAACAGAAAGGTCTTTTGTGATAGTGATTGTCCAAGGAGGATCAATCTTATTCCTAAGAAGGTTGACATTAAACCAATCAAAGAAACAGACATGGGTTTGGACGTTGTCAAGGAAAGTATAGAATGAATCTATGATTTTTGTCCTCGGGTCACCCTTAAAGTTGCTAAGAAACCATTTCCTTTGAGATGTCCAGTCATCAGAGTAGAATTCCTTATGAAGGGTAGGCTTGTCTATGGTGTAACTATTCATAGTTGACCATACTGTATTTCGGATTGGGTAGGAGAATGGATCTCGGTTGAGGCTTCTTCCTCAGTCCTATTATAAATGGTTCTAGGAATGGAAGATGAATTGTCTAAGCCTTGGAGGTTAAACGTTGAATGGGCTGCAGAAAAGAATTTCCTAGCAGACCTAAAATTGTCAGATCTAATAGAATTGGATCTAAAAGATCTGGAGGAGCTGAAAGAATTACGCCTATTAAAAGTGATAGTAGCTTCTCCAGCGGGGTGTTGATTGATTTCCTGTATCTCAGGAGTTGGTCGAGGAGCAGGAGTAACCGCCTTGGTTACGGTTCAAATTTCGGGGAGAGTAACATCTTCCCAGTTGGTGGAAACAGGGACAACAACATTAGCTTTGCTAAAGTCCGTAAGGAAAAGGGTTATCGTACCTACTTTTGGAGGTTTGTAAACTTTTGAGCTGATAGAATTCATAACCTTGTACTGAATCCTATAGATAAGTGCCAAAGGAATAGATCCAGGTTTCATATGGAGACCCCTGGTTTGGATTTGAAGATAGAGAGCATCAAGGATATTGCAATCTTTGAGGCTGATGGTACGACTGGGGAAACAGTTGAAAAAGATTGGACCCTTAGCTAAGGAAGTTTCAACAGTTCCTATGAGGGATTGATTGAACCTAAGGTGTCTAAGATCACGGAGACAACAGAGAATTGAGCTGTCTAGGCCTTCGATGCCTAAAGGTTTTATGGCTACTTGAATACAACCTATATGAAGGTAGTTGTATTTTTTGGCCTGTTCTTTAAGAGATTGTTCATCAAGCAGATGGAATTGTTCTTCCTCATTAGAGAGGGGAATTTGTTTTTCAGTGGTTTTAACAATATAATCAGCCTGTTTAAACCATCTACCGTCAAGTTTATAGATCTCATTAGCAGAGAGTTTTGGGAGTTTCCAGTCATCAAGTTCCTGATTGTGGTTTTCAAAACAAAATTCTTCATCAAAAATGCTTGAAGATTAGGGTTTTGATTGTTGTTCACAGAGCGATGAAGATCCAGGGTTGGACGATTTGCAGGTGAACTTGGAAACAAGAGAATTAAACATAATTGGAAGGGAGAGATGATGTAAACAAATAATAACAATATTCCTCATAATATCATTGCCGTCATCTGGTTTAGTAAAGAAGTTATAACAGGATCTAAGCCATTTTTAACACAAAATCATCATATAAGGTTATTCCCGAGTTAAAGATTATAAACTGATTTTACCCAAGAAAACTCTTTTTTTTAAATACAAACATCAGGTAATTATTTATGGTGATCTACGGTCAGCGTATAGACTCCTGGACTTACTGCCTATATATATATGTATATATATAGAATTAAAGCAATCAATTCTATTCCTGACCTGGAAGAAAAAAGAAATTTTTTGAATAAACTCAAACAAACTTTAGAAAAGCAACCTAGGAATTCTGTTGTAACCAATAAGTACGACTTAAATCCTATCCTCAAGAAGTTAGAGAAAACTTCTACCAAACCAGCTACTATCCAAGATCTCTAAGTTGAGATTAACAATCTTAAAAGGGAAATTAGAACCATTAAGGATCAACAAGTCCTTCATCAAAGTATTCTTTCCCAACTACAAGATGATTCTGACCAAGAAAAACCTCTTTCAGAACCAAATTTAGAGCATAATGAAGTTGATTGGAATGATTTCTTAGGTCTTATAAACCGATTAACCATTCAAAAGTTCTTCATCAATATCAAGATTATTGTTGAAGATTTTGTCTTAGAAACCATAGCTCTTTTTGATACAGGAGCAGACTCCAATTGTATCTTAGAAGGGCTCATACCAACCAAATATTTCGAAAAAACATCTGAAAAGCTTAGCACTGCTAATGGATCTAAACTACATATTAGATACAAGCTTTCAAAAGCCATCATAGAGAACCAAGGCCAACAAATTGAAACCTCTTTTTTACTGGTCAAAGACCTTAGAAATGAAGTTATTCTGGGAACTCCTTTCATTAGGGCTTTATTTCCCTTAGAAATTACTGATGAAGGAATAACTTCTCACAAAGGTGATAAATCTATTATCTTTAGATTTATTAAGAAACCCATTAGTAAAACTATCAACCTGGTAGAACAAAAATCCAACCAGATCAATTATCTGAAGGAAGAAATTTCCTTTAAGACTATTGAGAAACAACTTGAGCAAAATCATATCTAAAACAAGATCAAAGATCTTTTGCTTATAATCCAAAACTCTGTTTGTTCTGACCTTCCTCATGCTTTTTGGGATAGAAAGCAACATGTTGTTAGTCTTCCTTATGAAAAAGATTTCAAAGAAAGTCATATCCCAACCAAAGCCAAACCCATTCAAATGAATGAGCAATTACTCCAATATTGTCAATAGGAAATCAATGATCTTTTAAACAAAAATCTCATCAGACCTAGTAAAAGCCCTTGGTCCTGTGCAGCTTTTTATGTCAATAAACAAGCTAAACTTGAACGACGAACCCCTAGACTAGTCATAAACTACAAGCCTCTCAACCAGGCACTTCAATGGATTAGGTATCATATTCCAATCAAAAAAAATCTTCTCAATCGTCTTCATTCTGCCAAAATCTTTTCAAAATTTGATATGAAATCTGGATATTGGCAGATTCAGATACAAGAAAAAGAAAGGTACAAGACCGCATTCACAGTTCCCTTTGGACAGTATGAATGGAATGTTATTCCATTCGAATTAAAAAATGCTCCTTCAGAATTTCAAAAGATTATGAATGACATTTTTAATCCTTATACAAGTTTTGCCATCGTCTATATTGATGATGTCTTAATTTTTCCCAATCTATTGATCAACATTTCAAACATGTAAACATCTTTGTCCGAACTATTAGGCAAAATGGCTTGGCAATCTCAAGCTCAAAAATTAGCCTTTTCCAAACAAAGATCCGGTTTTTGGGTCACATTATCCATCAGGGGAAAATTACTCCTATCAGTAGATCCATAGAATTTGCTGATAAATTCCCTGACAAAATCACTGATAAAACTCAACTCCAAAGATTTTTAGGATGTTTAAATTATGTGGGAGACTTCATTCCCAATTTAAACAATATTATCAAACCTCTGCATGATCGATTAAAGAAAAATCCTCCTTCTTGGAGTAAAGATCATACTACTTCAGTTAAACATGTCAAACAATTGGTTAAAAACCTTCCTTGTCTTTCCTTACCTATTCCTCAAGCCTTCAAGGTCGTAGAAACAGATGCTTTTGATCTTGGTTATGGAGGAATTCTTAAACAAAAACTAGGAGAAGTAGAACATATAGTTGCCTATACCTCCAAACATTGGAATCCTGCACAGCAGAATTATTCAACTGTTAAAAAAGAAGTTTTAGCAATTGTTTTGTGTGTTTCAAAATTTCAATATGATCTCTTAAATAAAAAAATTTTAATTAGGGTTGATTGCAAATTAGCCAAAGAAATTTTGCAAAAGGATGTCAAAAACCTTGCATCAAAGCAAATTTTTGCTAGATGGCAAGCAATTTTAAGTGTTTTTGATTTTGACATTGAATATCTCAAAGGCACTTCTAACTCTCTACCTGACTATTTAACTCGTGAATATTTACAGAATACAACAAATGCCTAAAAAGGCAATTTTGGCCTCGGCCAGAGGTCGAGGTAGAGGAAAACAGTCGGCCTCTTCCAGGACGGAACAACCTATGGAACCATCCTCTCCGGTTCTCAAACTTTTAGAGTCACTGACTCAACCAAATCAAGTTGCAGAGTCATCTACTCAGCACACCAATCAACCTCAAAAACAAACCAAGCTAGATTATGCTATACCAATTTCAATCTCAACCCTCATGAATCTTCAAAACCAAAGTCTTACCTCAATTCCAAACAAGACTTGGGCTGACATCATGCCAGAAGAAGAAGATGAAAAAGAATCAAAGGCTTTGGATCTCCTTATTGGAAAAATACCAGAAAAATAGATCCAATCCACCTTTCAAAATCAAATTGCAACCCAATCCAGATCGCAAAAATCCCAATCACATTACATTCCCAAGAATAAATTTTGGGTGATTACTCAAATGGAATCTGAATTTTGGGATAAAAACCCAAATAAAATTCCACAAAAGATTTTTCCTGAGGGCTTTCATTTTAAACCTCTAGCCCTTAACAAAACACGAAAGTTTTATGAGTTTATCCTGGTTGATACAGATTCTGTAGCAATCAAGCATTATAAGGATCCCAAAGATCCTTCTAATGTAACTCATACAACCTTCCAAATTTTAAAGGTTTTAACCCCAAGCCAGTTTGGCCAAAACCCGAGTACTACTTGGAAATTTTCAATGCTTTTTGACCCTATTGGGTATAATTACTGGGATTATATTGATGCCTGGAATAAAACATTCTGGTATCAAAATAAGACCAACCGTCATTCATGTATATTTCAAACGAAATGTCCAATATAAGTTCCGCAGTTGGTTTCTCCAATGGTGGGACTTCTTTGGTCCAATTGAAGAAATCCTCCCAACCCCAGCAGATGAAGGATTTAAGATCTTTAAATCCATGTATGACAATCAAAATACATGGATCCTAGCAGATCTTCAATTATTTTCAAGCTTTTCACTATCATGGATACATTCATGGCAATACAAGTTTGGAAAAGCACAACATCCATTGCAACCTCCTCCATTGCAAAGAAACTCTTATGTCAAATGGTGGACTCAATTTGATGCAAGTAGGGCAAACCCACAAGAAGTAAAAAATTGGTTTGCCTCCAACACAAAGTTGCTAAAACCAGCTGACCCAGAAACATCATTGTTCCTCAATCTGAAAGTAAAAATTACAGCGTCACTGGTTGCTGCAAAAACAAAAGAAAGTTTTTCCAAAAATCTTGAAGAAATTTTAGCTCTACTCAAGAATGAAGGCGAAACTTCAAAATCCTCTTTACCTAGTTCATCAGAGTCTACAACTTCTCTAGATGAATTCTATCAAAATGAAGATGACTGCTTTGGTATAAACCTAGTAGAAATCTGACAATCTTCAATTTGTTTAAAGTATTAATCATGATATATTTATTTAATGGTGGACATATTCACATTACATATTGTGAAAACCCTGCACCGCATATCAATGTGGCTATTTACCGATATCATTTCAACCCGGCATTGTATGTAGATATCTACCTGGTCTAAAGTGATCAACAGTTCCAGTCAAGATACCGGCACTGTAGCAAATCATGGCCTGAATGAACAGTTCCAGTCAAGATACCGACACTGTAGTTAATAGTTCAAGTCAAGTTACTTGTACTGTTGAAACAGTAAATTTTTAGTGTTTAAAAGGAGGCCTCGTCCATGTTGTGAGGTACCCTTTCATTTTGATAACATCTTAGAGAGAGAGTTCAGATGGAGAAGCTCTGAGATATTTCGTTGTAAGCTTTTCTATTTATAAAATCTTTCTTTCTTCATTTGATTTCTTTACTTTCTTGCATCATTTAAGGAGTTTGTGAAAACCAGGGATTTGTAAGTCTGATTCGTCAGGTGTGCCCTCGATACCCAGTATTGTGCAGGAATAGAATTGATTGCTTCAAACAAAAGATCTTGTTCTTTTGTTAAAACATTTATGGTTGGGGCATCACTACTATCAGATGATGAAACTTCATCATCCTGCTGAATATTATGAATATCTTCATTAGAATAGTCATTCGTGGATTCTTCTTCAGAAGTTGCAACTAGAAGACTGCTAATTTGTTCTTCTAATTTTGGTTCTAAATTGAGATTGCTAATTCTTCTTTTGAGTCTACAGTATTTACTGATATGACCAGGTTTTTTGCAATTGTAACAGACTATGGATTTCTTCTTCCCTGGTGGGGGTTTTGATTATGTTTTAGGTTCCCTAGTGGATGCTTGATTTCTTCTTTTAGGATTCCTAAACCGTCGTTGTTGTTTGTAGTGGGTAGGTTGCTCATGCCTAACAAATTTTTTGGGTTTTTGTTTAAAGCACCCTGGTAAACCAAACTGTTCACAAAAAGTGCCTAATTCTTTCCTATTTTGGGTTCTTTCTTTTGCTAGTTGCCTCTGAAGCTTATCATTTTGACAAATTTCCAAGGCTATTTTTTGTACAAAAGAAATTAATTGGCCATAACTCAGATGGTCATAGGGAATAATGTTATCAGGTGTTAAAGACCTAATCTTATCCCTAACCTTGTCTCCTAAAGATCTTGGAAGACCGGCTAAAAATTTCTCTTTCTAGAATGGTTGTTGACTATCTTCTCTGGTAAAAACCCTAGTGAGGAATGTATCCTTATACCACTTGAAATCTCCTAGGGTTTTACACTTGAGATTGGACAATAGTTCAGCAGATCTATCTTTCCATAAAGATGGATCTCCTATAAAATGTTGGGCTATGGTAAAAATTAAGATATTGACAGCATCTGGAATGGTCTCACCATTATTGAAGATTGGTTCACCATTGTCATCAATTTTAATAGCTGAAAAGATCCCTGTAGACCCCTAAAATTGTCCGGGTCGGAAATAAGACTCGAAGACTCTCGAAGATCAAAGGAAAGTCAGCCGGAAGGACTCCTGGAAGACCCTGGAAGACCCTAGGATGACAATCTGTAGGTTTAGAGGTCTTAGAGTAGCAAAAAATAAGAAAGTGGAGGGAATGAAGCCCAATACGACCTCCCAAAAGTTCAGTACGGCCGTATTGAACATTTTAAACTACAATACGGCCGCACTGAACTCAATACGGCCGTATTGAAGTTTCTGAACTTCAATACGGCTGCATTGAATTCAATACGGCTGCACTGAACTTCAATACGGCTGCACTGAACTTCAATACGGCCGTATTGAGGTTTTTTGAACTTCAATACGGCCGTATTGATGAATTCAATACGGCCGTATTGTAGTTCAAAACTTCAATACGGACCGTATTGACCCCCAGAGGCCGTATTGCGCCTCATCCCTATAAATATGACGTCAATTGGACGTCATTCTACACTTTGGGACTGAGTTTTAACCCTCTTCTTGAGTATTCTGGGTTTTTTTGAGCAGTGCTCTGCCTAGAAATCACTCGGAGAGTTGATCCGACGAAGTTCTTGAGTCACGAGCCATTTGCTTGAGTCTCGAACCTAGTCGAAGGGAAATCCTCCGGATTTCCATAGTTAAAATTTTATAGGAGGGAGCGAGCGGTCTTGTAGAGGGAGGGAACGCCAAAACGCTTCCCAATTTCTATCAAGATATATAAGAAAGCACGCTTCAAAGGTTTATCTCTTTAAAGTCCCTTCTTTTACCGCTTTCTGTGTGTACATATTTAAACTGTCATCATGTAGATAGTTAATTTATAATTGCTTAGAATAAATAGGGGTAATTTAGTAATTTCGCACTATTATTTTTAAATAATCTGTCATAGGGAACCTGAAAGGGGCGCTGTGGGGTGCTAACACCTTCCCCACGCGTAACCGACTCCCTTACCCGACTCTGGTTGTAATGGCCGAAGTCGATTTTTGAATCGATTGCCTTAAACCTCTTTTTCCAATGTTTTGAGTAAAACATTGGTGGCGACTCCATGAACCCTTCCTTTTTATGAAAACCGCTAATCCATGGAGGGTCCCGCTTGGGATTAACATGGATTGGTGAGCCTTTTAATAAAATTGCTCGTTTGACGAGGTCTCAGTTTGAGAATAAGTCATTCTAGCAATCCATATTTTTAAACAAATAAAAGAGTCCAACCATCCTTCGCGAATGCCGAAAGCCCGTTTCGGGCCGGTGGCGACAATCCCTAATTTTTGTGCTTCAGTGAGATAATGATCCCACCAACCTTTAAGTTGCCTTATAAATCCTGATACTATAATGTTTGCTATAGCTTCCTCAGAATTCTCATGGGTTGTTTGATAGGCAGTACAAACCATGGTCATATGTTGTAACACATGCATGATATTGTATTCAGATTTACCATCAATATTCCATTCATAAACATTGTTGGCATTAAAACTACTATTATTGAGGTCCTTATCTTCTATGGCCAAATCTAAGGCTGTAGAGGGATAAGGTTTTGTTAGACCTTTCCATTGGTTTCTAGAGGTGGTCATAATAGGATTAATCTGAATGGATTGAGGGTTACTAGAATCAGAATCGTGATCTGATCCTTGGTTTAAAACACCTATAGTTCTTGCTGGCATCCTTATTTTAGGTCTAGAAGAGGCTTCTTCAGTACCTTGGGGAGACTCAGGAATGGTAGTTGCTTTAAGTAAATTATTAATTTTACTTAATAATTCACTAGCATCAGAATCCATATTAGCTTTTGCCTTGGCTTTGTGCAAATTTTGTTTAGCCTTTTGACTAAGCTTAAAAGGCTGAAATAGAGGTTTTTCTAAATGTTTTGAACTTGGGGCTTGGTTAGCCAGTGATTGGCTTGATTCAGATTTATGGGCAGCTAATTTGTCACCTAAAACCTGAAGATACTTGTTTGTATAGTTAACTTGCTCCATAAGACTTTTAATGTCTTTAGGAGTCAAATTTTCATCCACATCCTTGGTTTTGAATGGTGCAGCAAGCACAGGGTTATTTTTGTCATCCCTAATTTGAGGAAGTTGATATTGGGTTTTGGGAGGAAGTTCATATTGGACCTTTTCTCCGTCTTTGAGATGCCAAACAACATTTGTGGAATACTATCCAATAAGGTCATCTCTAAAAGGATAATCTATATTTTTCTTAATGGTATAAGCATGAAACCAATCAAGAAATGGTATATTAAGTTTGACATGGTTCAAGAAATTATAATAAATCTCCTGAATCTGTATTCTTTTTGAACCTTGGTAATTTTTCAAAAACCAAGATCTTTGGGGTTGATTTTCCTCCGAGGAAAAATCTTTACGGAGGGCCTCCTTATCAATTTGGAATTCAGATTGTATCATAATGATCATTGAGGGAAGAATAGGTTGGAGATTGGATAGACTTTTGGTCATCCTCCTCATTGGTTTGGTAAACAACTCTTGGAATGGTTGAATTTGTTTCTATTCCTCGAAGATTTGTATTAGGAATAATTATTCAAGGAATAGTCTTTGTACTAGATTGTGATGATACAGAAAAGGATCTTCTAGCAGAAGTGTATTCTGATCTAGTAGCTTCTTTTCTTGAGGAGAAAGAATTTCTCCTATCGAAAATAATCTCTACCTTGCCAGCCTCAGACTGCCTAATTTCTTGGAATTCAGGGGCTTGTCTAGGTAGGGTTGGTGTGGCTCTTTCAAGTTGCCAAGCTGTAGGAAGTTCTACTTCATCCCATTTTATGAGTTTGGGAACAGCAACATTGGCTTTTGTCATGTCTGTGACAAACAAGGTGGTTTCCCTATCGTTTTTTTTAAGAAGAACCCTTGAATTACAAGTGTTCATGACTTTGTATTGGATCTTATAAAGGAGGGCTGCAGGGATAGAACCTTCTTTCATGTTTAACCCATGCAGTCTAATGTTTAAAAACAATGAGTCTAAGACATTTCTATCTAAAAGACTCACAGTTTTATTTGGAAAATAATTGAAATAAACAGGACCATGTCCTAAACTTGTTTCGACGATTCCTATAAGGGAGTCATGGAAATCATTGTGCCTTGTATCTATAAGACACATAAGAATTGAAGCATTAAGACCTTCCATGGTTAAGGGCTTAACAGCAACTTGGACACACCCTATATGGAGGTACTTGTACTTCCTAGAATGTTCTGTAATAGATTGTTTGGTAAGAAGATGGAACTCCTCACCAGCTTGGGGGTCTAATGGTATATTATTTTCAGCAGTCTTGATAATGTAATTAGAACTGCGAACATGTTTTTCGTCAGGAATATATAACTCATCCTGGGGTATTTTGGGAATTTCCTCCATGGTTTGATTTTGCTCAGTGAGCATATTTTTTGAAGGAGAAGAGGAGGAAGAGGATGCCTTGACAGTAAGACGACGAGAAAGGGAGCGGAGGAAATTACTCATGGTGTACTAGTATCTAGTATCATTACCCTCATTTGGTTCCATAATATCCCATAAATTAATATTAAATTAATACCTGTCCAATGAATCTGGGTTTAAAAAACTCTTCTTTTTTTTATAAATTAATTACAAAAAGGAATCCTTATGAACTAGCTTTAGAACTTGAAGACAACATCGTCAAATTAGTCTTACGGTCACTCACGGGTCTTATTGCTACAGTTGTTTCAAAATATTAAAGCATAGATTCATAGTTTTCTAGAAAATTTACTGTACAACTAAAAAGATCATCCAATAAACGGAGATTTAGAAAAAATCTCTAAACAACTTTCTAAGCTCAGTCTTGGAACTAATACTTCTACCATTACCAGTTCTAACAAATATATTCTAGCCAAGCCTAGAAAATGACAAACAGAACTCAAACACAAACCCTTCCTTTTACAGGAACCTCACAAACCCTTACAGGACATACTCCCATAGGAGAATCAATAAATAGACAACCTGGAATCTTAGATAGATTTCTTAGAAGAACAAATTCAAACACACGCCAGCTAGAAGAGATAGTTGACATACAATCCAATATAGATATTGGGACAAATTCTAGGATAGATTCTCTAAATCCTAGACAACTATACAATCTAAATTGGCTCAGTTCAGACAGAACTAGTCTTTATAGATACTGTTGTTTAGATGACTTTCATTTACCCGACGACCAACATGAGATTATTAGATTAATCTTTGAACCAGTTGGTAGACAGCTTCTAAGTACCCAGAGGAGATATGTTCACTTAGGACTTATCACTATAGGGATTAGAACCCTAACCAGATCCTTTGTAGGAGCCAAAGCTTTCCTTGTCCTTTTTGACCGAAGGTTTAGGGATAACAATTCCCAGGCCATAATAGGGATAGTTGAAGTTGACCTCAACCAACCTGTTTCCCTTATATACATAGCTCCTAACTTTACAATGAATCTTGCAGATTTTATTCAAAATATAAATCTGGAAGTACAAACAAGAGGTTTTGGAGAAAATTTTGAAGGAAATAATCTCCACTTAGATATAACCTTTATAGGAAGAATAAGCGATCATATATCTCCCAGATATAGGATCAATACAAATCCATTAATTACCTCTCTAGGATCAAATGGAATACAATTTCTTCCACCACAAATCTTTGAATCTAGAAGAAACCAAGGAATTGAATGGCAAACCCATCTTAATTCCGGATCCACTAGAACTATTATTACAGCACCACAAACAGCCATCATGACAAACCAAAGAAACAGCCTTTCTATTAGGTTTGTAGATTGTGATGACATAGTTGAACATAATCCCGAAGAAGAAGAAGAACCCCCTAGAAATTCTTTCATGAATTTATGGACAGGATATTCTTATATTCCGGATTACACCCAAAACAAAGAAGAGAGTTCCTTAGGGAAAAGCCGACTCTCAAAAAAACTGCTCCTTGCAGTAGAAAAATGGGAAAAACAAAAGGAAGTTGTTTCCCAAAGTTATAAAAATGAAATCTCTGATTCTGAAGATGAGGAAGATGATTTTATTTTTAGACAAAGACTTTTCTCACAACTTAGTGAAGAATGTGAAGAAGAACAAATTATCCTCAAAGAAATCGAGGAAGATTCTGATCTAGAGAACTGGTTGGAAAATGATAAAAATTTCAAAAATAAATTAGTTTTTGAAAAAGAAGAAACTAATTCTGTAGTTTCTGAACCAGTTTCCGAAATCCAATCTTACAAAGGTTTAATGGGAGATAGTTACAATGGTAGTAGTGTTACAAACCAAATCCACCATTTTGACTACAGTACCGAAGACTACAATCTAGGATTTATCCCTAGAGAACAAATAGTTACTCCTACAGATTTCTCCATAGGAGATAACATAAAATCAAAAGGGAAAAGATTGCCTATAGAACCCAATTTTATTATGCCATCTCTTCTCTTAAACATAGGAAGTGTTGACCCCCAACTCTTACCTAATTACATAGAACAGTGGACTTCAGCTGTTATAAGAGATTATAGGATTTATCATTAAAATCATGTTTCCAATAGTCAAGATATGATTGCCCGAGTAGAAACTTATCTTGGAGATATAGCTAGAGCTTGTTGGGAATCATTCAAACAAACTTTTCCTGACCAGGTCAAAACCAATTTGATCGACCCAGGACCAAACATTTACAATTTTTGTAGTGTTATACAAAGAATCTTTACAGCCCAGTCTGTAAACGATGGTAACACAATTAGACAAAGAATTTATCTAGGAAATCTCGAAAGACTTTCCATAAGTTACTTTGGAAAAATAAAAGAATTTACCCAAGATTATCTAATGTATGCTTCCATAGCTGGAGGTTTTACAGTTAAAAATTTAGGAGAAAAACTATTCCTAAAACTTCCTGGTAAATTAGGTCAAAAAATTAGAGATAGCTGGAAAGATGATCAGGTAGATCCTGTCATGAATAACCTAGCTATCAGGATACAACACATCATGAAAGTGATGGAAGATACCTGCACAAATATTGCCATTAACAAACAGATAAAAATGGCAGACACTGATATCTGCAAACAGATATACACCCCCCAACAATACCACAAAGAGGCCAGAAGAAAGAAACCTCAACAAAGGTATTCCCCTACCCCTAGAACAACCAACTCTAGGAAGAAACAACAAACTCGTAGGTACTCTATTAGAGCATCTAGTGCTAGAAAACCTACCTTGAATAAAGACAGACATGTTAGAAAGATAAAAAACAACAAAACATATACTAAGCAACTATAGTGTTTTGCTTGTCACCAGGCTGGTCATTATTCCCGTGACTGTCCTAACAAAGCTAATCTCTTCACTAGAGATGTTGAACTAATAAAAAGTTGCAGGATGAACCTCATCCTCATAGACGAAACAGTTTCTACAGATTCTGAAATATACTCAGTAGTTAGCTGGTCTGACTATACTTCAAAAGAAGATGAGAACAATAAAGATTACAAAATTATAAATGATTTTACAAAAAATGAGTATAATCATTTATATCCTTCCATAAATGAAAAATACAACAAATATGGCGAAATTCTTGATGATCTAGGATATAGTTTGATGAATATCAATGAAGAACAAAATATTTGTAACCATGAAATACAATTTTTTGCAGGTCCAAAAGACATTGAGTGTTACCATTGCAAAAGATTTTTTCATAAAACTTTAAGGGCACACTGCCCTCTGTGTTACAAAAATCTTTGTAAAACTTGTTTAGAAGTTTTTCATAAAATAAAATTTCCTGAGAATGATAATAAGGAAACAAACAATTTAGACAACAAATTGATCAATAATCGCTTATCTGTTTTAGAAACTAGACTAAACCAGATCGAAAAAATAGTTGATTTTCTTTATGAAAATTATGAAAACCAAAACAAAATTTCTCATTATGAAGAAGGCCAATCTAGTGGCTTGATGGCTTTACAAAACAAAGATTGTATACCAATCATTTGTAATAAAAACCCTAACACTAGTCTTCATATTTTACTAAAAATCAATTTTCCAAAAATTGATAAACAAGACAAAACTGAAATGGTTATCCAAGCCCTTGTTGATACAGGAGCATCTTTTACATGTTTATGCGAAAGTATTGTTCCAAAACAAAATGTTTTTCAAAGTGAAAAAACTACAAAGACAAGAACAATGTCTGGAGATATCATCATCAATAATAAAGAAACAAAGAATTTCACAATTCAGCTTTCTACAAATTGTGATATTTTTGGTTCAAAAATATTTATGACAAAAGCAGACGTTATTAATCTTCGCCCTGCTAATGAAAAAATGATTTTAGGGTTTAGGGTTTAGGGTTTAGGGTTTAGCAAAAACTGGTACCAGTAAAAGTTTAGTTGAAAAGAAGCCCAGGGGCTCTTTTTTTTTTTATAAAGGATAAAAGCTAGAAATAACTGGTACGGAAATAGAAACTGAATGTATATAAAATTTTATATGAATATGGGGAAAAGGATGTTCACATAAATAAATCCAAACATGCCCATTCCTATAATACAATATCATAAAATTGCAATACCCCAGTAAAGGTGGCAGAGCCTCCTAGTTAGGGATTTTTAAACAAGCCAAACAAGCTTTAAATAAAACTCAGAGCAGATAGAGCGGAAGACAATAAGAGATATATGATAGTTCTCAGAAATGCATAATAAGTTATAATTTTTAACATAATATAAAATATGATGAACAACCAGAACTCATTTATGTGTGAATTTGAGATTATGAAAGTTTTGAGAGAAAAAGAATTATTTTAATAATAATTTTCTGGATCTTCTGGGAACTTTGAGGACTTACCAACAGCCCACACCAAGGGTCTTACAATGGCCTCAGCTTACCCTCCAGACAAATTCCTTAAAGAAAATTTTTCTTATTCTTTCAAACAGATATCAAGGGCACACCTGATTTCTCAGGCTTACAAATCCCAGGTTTTCACAAAAGAGTTCAGAGTTCTAAATCATATTCGCATATGTTAAAAAAAATAACTAAGGCATTCTAAGAACTACCAATGATGGTTTTAGGGTTTAGGGTTCTTCTTCTTCTTCGGGATTATGTTCAACTATGTCATCATAATCTACAAACCTAATAGAAAGGCTGTTTCTTCGGTTTGTCATGATGGCTGTTTGTGGTGCTGTAATAATAGTTCTAGTGGATCCGGAATTAAGATGGGTTTGACATTCAATTCCTTGGTTTCTTCTAGATTCAAAGATTTGTGGTGGAAGAAATTGTATTCCATTTGATCCTAGAGAGGTAATTAATGGATTTGTATTGATCCTATATCTGGGAGATATATGATCGCTTATTCTTCCTATAAAGGTTATATCTAAGTGGAGATTATTTCCTTCAAAATTTTCTCCAAAACCTCTTGTTTGTACTTCCAGATTTATATTTTGAATAAAATCTGCAAGATTCATTGTAAAGTTAGGAGCTATGTATATAAGGGAAACAGGTTGGTTGAGGTCAACTTCAACTATCCCTATTATGGCCTGGGAATTGTTATCCCTAAACCTTCGGTCAAAAAGGACAAGGAAAACTTTGGCTCCTACAAAGGATCTGGTTAGGGTTCTAATCCCTATAGTGATAAGTCCTAAGTGAACATATCTCCTCTGGGTACTTAGAAGCTGTCTACCAACTGGTTCAAAGATTAATCTAATAATCTCATGTTGGTCGTCGGGTAAATGAAAGTCATCTAAACGACGGTATCTATAAAGACTAGTTCTGTCTGAACTGAGCCAATTTAGATTGTATAGTTGTCTAGGATTTAAAGAATCTATCTTAGAATTTGTCCCAATATCTATATTGGATTGTATGTCAACTATCTCTTCTAGCTGGCGTGTGTTTGAATTTGTTCTTCTAAGAAATCTATCTAAGATTCCAGGTTGTCTATTTATTGATTCTCCTATGGGAGTATGTCCTGTAAGGGTTTGTGAGGTTCCTGTAAAAGGAAGGGTTTGTGTTTGAGTTCTGTTTGTCATTTTCTAGGCTTGGCTAGAATATATTTGTTAGAACTGGTAATGGTAGAAGTATTAGTTCCAAGACTGAGCTTAGAAAGTTGTTTAGAGATTTTTTCTAAATCTCCGTTTATTGGATGAGTTTTTGTTTTTAGGATTTCAAAAACCTGATCTATCTTGTCCTCCAAAAGTCTTATCCTAGAAAGGATAATATTTTGGGTTTTGTTAACGCTATCTAGATTCTCTATAAGAGTCTCTAGATCTCTCTTAGTGGCCAGAACGTAACCGCTCTGATACCAGCAAAAACTGGTACCAGTAAAAGTTTAGTTGAAAAGAAGCCCAAGGGCTTTTTTTTTTTTTTTTATAAAAGATAAAAGCTATAAATAACTGGTACGGAAATAGAAACTGAATGTATACAAAATTTTACATGAATATGGGAAAAAGGATGTTCACATAAATAAATCCAAACATGCCCATTCCTATAATACAATATCATAAAATTGCAATACCCCAGTAAAGGTGGCAGAGCCTCCTAGTTAGGGATTTTTAAACAAGCCAAACAAGCCTTAAATAAAACTCAGAGCAGATAGAGCGGAAGACAATAAGAGATATATGATAGTTCTTAGAAATGCATAATAAGTTATAATTTTTAACAATATAAAATATGATGAACAACCAGAACTCATTTATGTGTGAATTTGAGATTATGAAAGTTTTGAGAGAAAAAGAATTATCTTAATAATAATTTTCTGGATCTTCTGGGAACTTTGAGGACTTACCAACAGCCCACACCAAGGGTCTTACAATGGCCTCAGCTTACCCTCTAGACAAATTCCTTAAAAAAAATTTTCTTATTCTTTCAAACAGATATCAAGGGCACACCTGATTTCTCAGGCTTACAAATCTCAGGTTTTCACAAAAGAGTTCAGAGTTCTAAATCATATTCGCATATGTTAAAGAAAATAACTAAGGCATTCTAAGAACTACCAATGATGGTTTTAGCCTACCATCTTAAAGACAAATACTTACAAAGCTTTATTGATGAAAGAGGAAATTACAAACTGGAAAGGAAACTTGCAAATTCTCTCTACACACTTATCAGAGGTTTTCTCTTGGGTTTTCTTAGTCGTCTCTGTTTTTCTCTGATGGAGAGAGTCCTTATATAGATAAAACATATTACTAAAAGACAAAAGAAGAAAAAAGACTCAAGTACCCCTTTAGTCAAGTATGGTCAGGTTTTCCATACATTTACTGTGTCACAGGGTATTTGAATAGACAAAAAGCATAAATTACAGATAGAACTTATCTAAAGTAGATTCTCTGAAGATAAGGTTTTGTTCTTTGCTGGGACAACTGTATTCCAATGTTTTTCTGTCCAACTTTATCGTAGTTCTCATTTAGAGACTAGAATTTCTTCGTCTTCTCCGACATCTTGCATTTCAGAAGATCCGGCCATAGATTGTGTGTCCGTAGGTGTTTGTTGCCCAAAAAATCCACCATCTTCATAGATTTCTTTGTGTCTTTTTTCCCTTTGGAAAAATTGCACAAGTTTGTTGTTGTTTTCTGTTGGGAAAGGGATAAAGAACTTTCCGTTTTCTCCAGGGAGGAACAACTTTGTGTTGTGAGACTCTTTAATCAGGTTGAATTCTTCTTCATTAGTGGTTGAGAAGAACCAATTGTATCCCATTATTTGAGCTCTGTATAAGCAATACTGATAATGTGAATTGCCTTGAACATCCCACGATTCATACCCATCATGGTATAAAACTCCTGGATATTCTTTGTGTCCTTCAGTAAGCAGCTTCATTACATGAGTTGGATACTGATTTGTTGAAAAATTACTTGGACAAGTAACAATCTTCACAGTAAAGTGGCACATGAAGATTTCTTGTATTGAGTTAATGGCTTCATTGATTGAAGGGTCGAAACCATCGAACTTTTCGGTGGGATGGATGAGAACAGAATCCAAACATCCATAGTCCAGTAATGTTTTAATGTTTATAGGCAAGTCTTCGAAGATGACGGGCCTGAAGTTTTCTAGATCAAGTTTTGCCTTTCTGAACAAAAACTTGATTTTACAAGGACATCTTCCATTTTTGATTTCCTTGCATATGGGAGATTCTTCTATACAGGCGAACCTTTGGTTGAAGTAACTCTTAACGGCTACATATAAACCTGTAACAGAGTGAGGATCTCTGTGTTCTTTTAATAAAAAATTTTGTAAAACCAAAAACTTCTTCAGGTTCAATTCTTGAGGAGAATTGGGGTTTTGTCTCACAACCTCCTTAAACGAATTTGGCTGAGGTTTTCGCAAACTTGCATGAATGACATTTATTTCAAGTTCTGGATTTAGAGCCTTTTTTATTTTTGTCAAATCAGTGATGTCTAGTTCCAAAGCCTTTTCTGCCTCTTCTCGAGAGTAAAAGCCTTTGTAACGAGGATTTTGTAAACCTTCCTTGGCAGTGCACAAGTCGGTAAAATTTGTATAGACACCCTTGTAGGGGCCAGATAACAAGACAAAAAATGTATATCCTTTTCCTGACGGAGAGGCTTTGTTTAGGAGTGGAACTCCTTGGTTGTCTGTTATACAAAATTTATACAGGGCACAAATGATGCCTTTTTTAATTGAACAAATTAGTTGTTCATTTGTTTCAGTACATCTGGGGATATTCCAAATGTTATCAATTATACAATTGAATTTTTCATTTGTATTTTCCCTACCAGGGTAGAGAAATTCATTTGTTAGTATTGGCAACTCTTGGTTACCAAACTTCATTTTTTGTCGCACGCCAGGGTATGAAACCTTAGATGGTTTCATTGTCTACCATTCCTGCAAAACGAGAAAGAATGTCAGCAGCAATGTTTTTTATTCCTTTGATGTGTTCAAAATTTATTTTTACCCCATTATGATAGATAAACTCTTGGAATAAAAGTCATCTTTTATGAGGTTTTTTATCAGAATTTATTTGTGAATTACCATAAGCCACAATTGCTTCACGGTCAGTTCTAATGGTAATTTCTTTTTTATTTATCAAAAATAGTTCAAAATATTTTAGACTATTGATGACAGCATTCACCTCGTAATTTGTTGAGGTAGAATATATTTGTGGTTTTGTATGATATTTCCCAGAAGCATATCTACATATTTGTTCTTCAGAAATATTTTCAAATTTGTTCTTTTTCTTTTTTGAGAATACCACCCCATCCCATTTCGCAACCATCACATTCAACTACTAGGTAGTCTGAATCGAGAGGTAAGGATAAAGAAGGGAGGGTTTTTACCATTTCTTTTATCCGCTTAACCAACTTTATATCTTCATAATTAAAATTCCTTTGTCCGGTTAAACTTGTTTTATTATATAAAGGGGCAGTAAATTTTCCTAGATCTTTTATAAAATTTCTTGCATAGTTAAGTAATCCCAAAAATGCTCGGAGAGTTTTCACATCTTCCATTTTATCGGGAAAAGCAAGAATTTTTTGTGAGATGTGGGGTTGGAGTTTTATTTTACCATTCCCAATTTCTGTTCCTAAAAAGGAGATATGAGTCTTACATATTTCCATTTTAGATTTTGAAATAATTAAACCAAATTTTTCAAAAAGGTGTAATACTTGTTTCAAGTGAAGAAAATGTTCTTCTTTTGTTTTGGAAAATACTAGTACATCATCTATATATGTACAAGTAAAATTTTTATATTCTCCAAAAATATTATCCATTTTTCTTTGGAAAATTTGTGGTGCATTTTTTAGTCCGAAAGGCATGACTTTCCATTCGAAAAGTCCCTCAGAACAAGAAAATGCAGTCCATTTTATAGAGTCAGGATGCATCTTAACTTGATGAAATCCTGATTTCAAGTCGAACTTAGAAAACCATTTTTCTTTCTGAATTCTATTTATCAAGACTTCTTTTGAGGGTATAGTATAACCATCTATATGAGTATTATCATTTAGACGTTTATAGTTGTATACCATTCTAGTCTTACCTCTTTTTTGTTCGGAGTGTTTGTTTACTATAAAAGTCGGACTCCTATGAGGGCTTGTACTGGGTACAATAACTTTCAGATCTAATAAGGCTTTTATATGAGACCTACATTCATCTTGTTCGAAATTCCCGTAAGGAATATCTTTTGTTTTGATGATAAGATCAGGGTTTATTATATCAAGATTGCAAATAACAGGGTCTTTTTCCCAATACTTTGTAGGATCTTCTCCTATTATACTGGATTTGTTTAACCTGTCAATGATTTGTTGTATGTTATCAAATGTTATAACCTTATTAATTCTAATGCAGTTATAACAATCAATATCTAGATTTATTAAAGCCAACTCATAAGAATTATCAATTTCTTCAGAAAATTCAGAGTTTTTGTAGTTATCAGCTATCATTTGTTCGGCTTCTTTTATTTTACAACTTCCTGAAATTTCACAAAGACATTCAGTAGTTTTTTGAGGGGTATCACCACGCTCAGTTCGCAACTCTGATGAAAGTTCATCTAAGATCGGTGACATTTGTGCTTGATTAGAAATAATCAAGTAATCTTTTGTTATTGTTATAGACCTATTTTTTGCGATTATAAAATCAAGGCCTAAAATCATTTTTTCATTAGCAGGGCGAAGATTAATAACGTCTGCTTTTGTCATAAATATTTTTCAACCAAAAATATCACAATTTGTAGAAAGCTGAAATGTGAAATTCTTTGTTTCTTTATTATTGATGATGATATCTCCAGACATTGTTCTTGTCTTTGTAGTTTTTTTCACTTTGAAAAACATTTTGTTTTGGAACAATACTTTCGCATAAACATGTAAAACATGCTCCTGTATCAACAAGGGCTTGGATAACCATTTCAGTTTTGTCTTGTTTATCAATTTTTGGAAAATTGATTTTTAGTAAAATATGAAGACTAGTGTTAGGGTTTTTATTACAAATGATTGGTATACAATCTTTGTTTTGTAAAGCCATCAAGCCACAAGTTTGGCCTTCTTCATAATGAGAAATTTTGTTTTGGTTTTCATAATTTTCATAAAGAAAATCAACTGTTTTTTCGATCTGGTTTAGTCTAGTTTCTAAAACAGATAAGCGATTATTGATCAATTTGTTGTCTAAATTGTTTGTTTCCTTATTATCATTCTCAGGAAATTTTATTTTATGAAAAACTTCTAAACAAGTTTTACAAAGATTTTTGTAACACAGAGGGCAGTGTGCCCTTAAAGTTTTATGAAAAAATCTTTTGCAATGGTAACACTCAATGTGTTCTGGACCTGCAAAAAATTGTATTTCATGGTTACAAATATTTTGTTCTTCATTGATATTCATCAGACTATATCCTAGATCATCAAGAATTTCGCCATATTTGTTGTATTTTTCATTTATGGAAGGATATAAATGATTATACTCATTTTTTGTAAAATCATTTATAATTTTGTAATCTTTATTGTTCTCATCTTCTTCTGAAATATAGTCAGACCAGCTAACTACTGAGTATATTTCAGAATCTATAGAAATTGTTTCATCTACGGGGATGAGGTTCATCCTGCAACTTTTTATTAGTTCAACATCTCTAGTGAAGAGATTAGCTTTGTTAGGACAGTCACGGGAATAATGACCAGCCTGGTGACAAGCAAAACACTCTAGTTGCTTAGTATATGTTTTGTTGTTTTTTATCTTTCTAACATGTCTGTCTTTATTCAAGGTAGGTTTTCTAGCACTAGATGCTCTAATAGAGTACCTACGAGTTTGTTGTTTCTTCCTAGAGTTGGTTGTTCTAGGGGTAGGGGAATACCTTTGTTGAGGTTTCCTTCTTCTGGCCTCTTTGTGGTATTGTTGGGGTGTGTATATCTGTTTGCAGATATCAGTGTCTGCCATTTTTATCTGTTTGTTAATGGCAATATTTGTGCAGGTATCTTCCATCACTTTCATGATGTGTTGTATCCTGACAGCTAGGTTATTCATAACAGGATCTACCTGATCATCTTTCCAGCTATCTCTAATTTTTTGACCTAATTTACCAGGAAGTTTTAGGAATAGTTTTTCTCCTAAATTTTTATATGTAAAACCTCCAGCTATGGAAGCATACATTAGATAATCTTGGGTAAATTCTTTTATTTTTCCAAAGTAACTTATGGAAAGTCTTTCGAGATTTCCTAGATAAATTCTTTGTCTAATTGTGTTACCGTCGTTTACAGACTGGGCTGTAAAGATTCTTTGTATAACACTACAAAAATTGTAAATGTTTGGTCCTGGGTCGATCAAATTGGTTTTGACCTGGTCAGGAAAAGTTTGTTTGAATGATTCCCAACAAGCTCTAGCTATATCTCCAGGATAAGTTTCTGCTCGGGCAATCATATCTTGACTATTGGAAACATGATTTTCATGATGAATCCTATAATCTCTTATAACAGCTGAAGTCCACTATTCCATGTAACTAGGTAAGAGTTGGGGGTGAACACTTCCTATGTTTAAGAGAAGAGATGGCATAATAAAATTGGGTTCTATAGGCAATCTTTTCCCTTTTGATTTTATGTTATCTCCTATGGAGAAATCTGTAGGAGTAACTATTTGTTCTCTAGGGATAAATCCTAGATTGTAGTCTTCGGTGCTGTAGTCAAAATGGTGGATTTGGTTTGTAACACTACTACCATTGTAACTATCTCCCATTAAACCTTTGTAAGATTGGATTTCGGAAACTGGTTCAGAAACTACAGAATTAGTTTCTTCTTTTTCAAAAACTAATTTATTTTTGAAATTTTTATCATTTTCCAACCAGTTCTCTAGATCAGAATCTTCCTCGATTTCTTTGAGGATAATTTGTTCTTCTTCTCATTCTTCACTAAGTTGTGAGAAAAGTCTTTGTCTAAAAATAAAATCATCTTCCTCATCTTCAGAATCAAAGATTTCATTTTTATAACTTTGGGAAACAACTTCCTTTTGTTTTTCCCATTTTTCTACTGCAAGGAGCAGTTTTTTTGAGAGTCGGCTTTTCCCTAAGGAACTCTCTTCTTTGTTTTGGGTGTAATCCGGAATATGAGAATATCCTGTCCATAAATTCATGAAAGAATTTCTAGGGGGTTCTTCTTCTTCTTCGGGATTATGTTCAATTATGTCATCATAATCTGCAAACCTAATAGAAAGGCTGTTTCTTCGGTTTGTCATGATGGCTGTTTGTGGTGCTGTAATAGCAGTTCTAGTGGATCCGGAATTAAGATGGGTTTGACATTCAATTCCTTGGTTTCTTCTAGATTCAAAGATTTGTGGTGGAAGAAATTGTATTCCATTTGATCCTAGAGAGGTAATTAATGGATTTGTATTGATCCTATATCTGGGAGATATATGATCGCTTATTCTTCCTATAAAGGTTATATCTAAGTGGAGATTATTTCCTTCAAAATTTTCTCCAAAACCTCTTGTTTGTACTTCCAGATTTATATTTTGAATAAAATCTGCAAGATTCATTGTAAAGTTAGGAGCTATGTATATAAGGGAAACAGGTTGGTTGAGGTCAACTTCAACTATCCCTATTATGGCCTGGGAATTGTTATCCCTAAACCTTCGGTCAAAAAGGACAAGGAAAGCTTTGGCTCCTACAAAGGATCTGGTTAGGGTTCTAATCCCTATAGTGATAAGTCCTAAGTGAACATATCTCCTCTGGGTACTTAGAAGCTGTCTACCAACTGGTTCAAAGATTAATCTAATAATCTCATGTTGGTCGTCGGGTAAATGAAAGTCATCTAAACAACAGTATCTATAAAGACTAGTTCTGTCTGAACTGAGCCAATTTAGATTGTATAGTTGTCTAGGATTTAGAGAATCTATCCTAGAATTTGTCCCAATATCTATATTGGATTGTATGTCAACTATCTCTTCTAGCTGGCGTGTGTTTGAATTTGTTCTTCTAAGAAATCTATCTAAGATTCCAGGTTGTCTATTTATTGATTCTCCTATGGGAGTATGTCCTGTAAGGGTTTGTGAGGTTCCTGTAAAAGGAAGGGTTTGTGTTTGAGTTCTGTTTGTCATTTTCTAGGCTTGGCTAGAATATATTTGTTAGAACTGGTAATGGTAGAAGTATTAGTTCCAAGACTGAGCTTAGAAAGTTGTTTAGAGATTTTTTCTAAATCTCCGTTTATTGGATGAGTTTTTGTTTTCAGGATTTCAAAAACCTGATCTATCTTGTCCTCCAAAAGTCTTATCCTAGAAAGGATAATATTTTGGGTTTTGTTAACGCTATCTAGATTCTCTATAAGAGTCTCTAGATCTCTTTTAGTGGCCAGAACGTAACCGCTCTGATACCATTATTATATATTATTATATTTTTATAGTAATCTAACAGTTGAATTTACAAAATTCACATTTAATAAAAAGTTATTAAGCGATGTGTAATACTTAATAAAAGTTACACCGGTGTTAGCATATCCCTCCTCTCTCTCTCTGAGAGAGAGGGAGATAGAGAGATAAAGAGAGAGTGGAGGAATCAAATAATTTAAAAAATAACTCTTGGTAAAGTTATTCCGCTCAATAAATCATGACGTGTGTGAATTTCATCGATCCAATTGTTAAATTAAAAGTTATTAAGTTTTACTAATAATTAATATAGAAAAAAAATAATTAGCTTTGAAATAAATTATTTGCTAATTAACAATATAATTGAAACATTAATTATTTTAAATTATTTAACTAAAATCTTATTGACAATTTACTATATGATCTTAAAATTTTTGTATAACTAATATCTGATTTTAAATTTGATGCGAAAATATTATGATATAATTAGATAAGATTTTAAGTTAGTATTTTATTAATGGTTGATAATTAGAAAATAAAACAAGGATAAATACATTTTTTAAATTTTATATCTTTGATTTAAGATAAATAAATATATTAAATTATTTAATAATTTATTTAAAATGTTAAAATTTAATTTATAAGTATGTAATAAATAAATATTTATAATTTTATAAATTATATTATCATTATAAATTATTAAAAATATAATTTAAATTATAATTTTAAATAGAAATAAGTAGATTGTTAATTATAAAAGTAAGTATATATAAATAAAGATTAATTAAATATATTATTATTATTATTCGTAATATAATTGTTTCATATTATTATATTTTTATAGTAATCTAATGGTTGAATTTACAAAATTCACATTTAATATAAAGATATTGAGTAATGTGTAATACTTAGTAAAAGTTACACCAGTATTGGTATAATCCTCCTCTCTCTTTGTGAGAGAGAGATAGAGAGAGAGAGAGAGAAAGAGAGTGAAGGAATCAAATAATTTACGAAATAACTCTTGGTAAAGTAATTCCACTCAATAACTCATGGTGTGTGTTGAATTTCATTGATCCAATTATTAAATTAAAAGTTGTTAAATTTTACTAATAATTAATATAGAAAAAAATAATTAGCTTTAACATTAATTATTTCCTAATTAACAATATAATTGAAACATTAATTATTTTAAATTATTTAACTAAAATCTTACTGGGAATTTACTATATCATCATAATATTCCTGTATAACTAATATCTGGTTTTAAATTTGATGTGAAAATATTATGATATAATTAGATAAGATTTTAAGTTAGTATTTTATTAATGGTTGATAATTAGAAAATAAAACAAGGATAAATACATTTTTTAAATTTTATATCATTGATTTAAGATAAATAAATATATTAAATTATTTAATAATTTATTTAAAATGTTAAAATTTAATTTATAAGTATGTGATAAATAAATACTTATAATTTTATAAATTATATTATCATTATGAATTATAAAAATAAATCATCTAAATTATAATTTTAAATAGAAATAAGTATATTGTTAATTATAAAAGTAAGTATATATAAATAAAGATTAATTAAATATATTATTATTATTATTATTATTATTATTATTATTTGTAATATAAAATTATTATATATTATTATTATAGTACAAGTATGAGATTGTATAGTTGAGGATTAATTAAATGAATTAATTTATACAAGTTATACTAACAACATGCATATACATTTTGATAGCTTATCTCATCAGAACTTCACAGTTAAGCGTGCTTGACTTGGAGTAATATAGGGATGGGTGACCTTCTGGGAAGTTTTCTAGAAATTGTGCAATTAAAGATAAAACACGATAAAAAAGTGAAATATTGTGAAATACACCCCTCTTGAGAGGCCAACATCCCTCTCAACTTGTGGTGTTAATAAGAGGCACAAATTTCATCACAAATTTGTTATAGATTTAATCCCTCACAAATTTGTGACGGATTTAATACGTCACAAATTTGTGACGGAAAAGAGTCTCTTACTAAGTTCGTCACAATTTGTGACGAAATTTTATTAATTTATGAACATTTAATATTAGAAATTAGTGACGGAATTTGTGATGCCTTAATTCCGTCACTGATTGTGATAGACTGAAATTATCCGTCACTAAATATTTTGTGACACCAATTTTTGTGACGGAATCAGTTTAGTCACAAATTCCGTCACTAATTTGTTTTGTGACGAATTTTATAATATTTAGTGACGGATTTTGTTCCCTCTCTAATTTTAATTTTTCTAGTAGTGTTGTATTCTTAATTCAAGTAGCAGCAAAACCTAATTATAGGTTAGGATTTAATAGTCGTATCTTATTGTTACTTAGACCTTAGGATGAAACAATTTTTCGATTCAATAATAGCAATATTAGAAAGAAATTTTCATGATGACCCTGCATTTTTTAATTGTTATCCAAATTTTTTAGTGAACATAAGAAATGAAAAAACCAATAATGCGTTAAAATTATACATTAAAACTCCAGATGAGATATTAGATGAAGAATCATGATGGAGGACCATCCTTGGAGTTTTATGTAGGACTCATCACTAGGTCCATGGCTAGGAGATTGGAAGAAGATAGAGAAGCTAATACCCATAGAGACATGCTTCTTATGACTATTAATCATTCTCCTAAGCCTTGTTAGCATTAAATTTATTATTCCTATTTTATCCTTGTCTTTAATTTCCTATTTTACCCTTGTATTTTGGGTACCTTAGACATAGGATTTATTTTATATTTCCTATTTTACCCTTGTATTTTGGGGTGTCTTAGTCATAGGATTTATTTTTACTTGTATTTCCTATTTTATCCTTGAATTATGGGGTGCCTTAGATTATAGGATTTTAATTTATAGTTAGGGTATTTTATTAAGGTTGGAAACTAGGCCTAGACATGTTTTTTGGTGGCATTGGATTTATTCTTGGACTTGGCAAGGCTTAGGCCCCAAGTGGAGGGCACCTAGGTTGCATAGTCTTATCATGAACCTAGATGTAGCTTAACCAAACCCAAAGATTCCATCATTGGTCACCAAGTAGCATCTAGGGTTAATTTAGGTTTCATTTGAAGTGCATTTGGCTTGTATTACTTGGCCATGCACTCTCAAATGTAACCCTAAATGCATTCTCCCTTCTATAAATACCCTAGGCTAGCCTCCTTGTAAATACTTTGAAATTTATAATATTGAGTGAGCCTTGTGCCTTAATACTTTCCTTATCTTGGCTAATATTTGGTCAAACCCTACCTATCTTCACCTTGAGAGAAACCTTGGAAGTGGCCTTCATCATCCATGGAGTGAGCCAAACCCTATAGTGTCTTCTCAAGCCTTTCATCAAACACCTTTTATCCAACCACCATTTTCATCATTTCCTCCATCAAAGACGTCAATCTTAAAGAATTTAATCCAAGGAGTCAAGACTTCCTTCACATTGGTCATCATCTCTCTACCAATGCTAGTAAGGATGCCATCAAATCATGACCAATACAGATAATTTTTAGAATTTATTATAAGGTAACCAAAATTGATTTTAATTATAAAGCTTTAAGGTCCTCACCTAAAAATGAAACTATTTTAGTTAAAGCTAATCTTAAAAAATCTGAAATTTTTTTGTTAAATTTAAGGATAATAGTGTCCAGTACAAAAATGGAGACGAAAAGAATGGTTACTAAAATTTATTCCTTTTATAATAGGTATAGATTATTATTATTAGTTTAAATTCATTCAAAATTAAAATATAATCAAGAATGAAACTGATTAAATAAAGAAAGACTAATAAAATTTTGTTAATTTTAATTAATAGATTTCAACTAAATATTTATATTGTTAAAAAATCATAAAGCATAGATATAATATTTAAGTAGTTATAGTAAAAGTCTACATAATTATTATATATATCAATTTGTGATTAAATGCTGTTATAAAAAACAATTATACAAATTTTACATAAGTTGGAAATCCAGCATCTACTAATGAGATAGATCATAATAAAGTATAAACTTAAATGTATTTTTACTCTGTAAAGTATAGCAGTTGTAATTCCATAATCCACTTTTTTATAAACACTCTAATTTTAGTAAGTGATGAAGTGAAAACACTATTACCAGGAATGCATTTTGACACCAAGGCAATTACCTCTTGGTTTGGGAAAGATTGGAGCAATTGGGTGTATCTGACTTCTCTTCCTTGGATTTAGTGACAGAGCGGAGCGCGTACTTCTGAAGCCTGGGTCTGGCGGTGTTCCCTGATGCATAACAGAACACAACCCACTTAAATTGTTAATGTGATATACTATATACTATGAAAAAATATATAAATATATAGAAAGTTGGATATGACTATGAGAATGTATACCTGCGGAAGCAGCAGAGGAGGGTTTTTCCATGACGGGTTCTTCCATATCTGACTCTGAATTGCGTGGATCACAAAGAAGTTGAGATGAAATGTGTGTGAGTGATTATGATGTCATGTCGTTTGGATTTATAATATAAGGTTGTGTTGTCTGGTTCTGCTTGGGGCGGGAAAAACTCAAATTTTGGCTGACGTGGAAAATGGAGGCTCTATTGATAAACGGCTATGACAGTGGAGAAAAGTATGATTTTGTTTAAAATGATACTAAAGGGGGGGTTTGTGGGGCTGGATGGACCCATGTTTGCTACTTGCTAGCAACAACATGAGAGCCTCCCTCGGTTTTTCCAAATTCAAATTTCAAAATTATGCTAACGTTTGTTTATGTCAAGAGAGACGTTGTTGTTTCGTCAAAAACTGCTTTGCTGTTGCTAGGAACTTCGAAACTGGGTTATCCCCGTCGACCAATCAAACACCGATACTTGTTCGCCCCAAATCTCACTATTTACCAATCTTTTCAAATTTCACTCTCAAATCACGTATGCTTTTAGAGGAAATCTTCACCTCTTTTATCGATTCTAATGATTAGTTAGCAAATATTTTTACCAAATCTCCAATAACGTTAAAGAAATCTTACATTTGTTTCAAGATGGATATTTATATGTTCCTTATATAGATTTTCATTTCAAATTTGATCCATATTTTTATATTAGATTTATTTTTGATTTTCATTTGATGTCTATCATTATTATTTCATATTTTATTTTTATTATTCTTATGAAGTTACTGTACCTGTCTGAAGGGCACACTAGTAATCTTCTCGTATTTGGTGGGCCGAACGAGAGTTCCGATCGAATATTCTGGTGAGAGAGGAGATACCTGCAAAAGGCACTCCGAGGCTCCCTCCGTTTTTCCAAATTCAAATGTCAAAATTATGCTAACGTTTGTTTATGTCAAGAGGGTTATCCCCATGGACCAATCAAACACCGATACTTGTTTGCCCCAAATCTCACTATTTACCAATCTTTTCATATTTCACTCTCAAAGCAAGTATGCTCCAGCAGAAATCATTCGTCAATTCTAATAATCAGCTAGATGTTTTTACCAAGTCTTCTAGAGAGTTAAAGAAATCTTACATTTGTTTCAAGATGGATGTCTATGATATATATGTAATATTCCATATTTCGTAAATTATGTTTTAGAAATTATATTGATATTTAATATATTTATTTAAAAATTTGAATATTATTTAATTTATTATATAAATTATATTTTTATATATGTCGACACATGATTTTAGGATTTATAATTTTAATTAGTATTATGAAAGTAATTTTATGAAATGTATTTTATCTTATAATGTTTATATTATTTGATTAAAAGTGAAAGATATATTTTAAATATATTAATTGTTCTATAAGAATGAAGGAAACACATCTTAAACAGTTATTAAATTATATTTTATTATTAATTTTTTTAATTTATTAATTGAGAAGAAGTGGTTAGGAGAAGTTACAAGGGGAGTTAATTCATTTTTACGTAAATCATCTCCTGACTCTCACTTTTTTCTCTCTTAGGCTTTGAAGAACAAGGAGACCTCGGAGAAAAAGACTAATCAGATTTCGCTTGTGCTTCGTCCTCTACTCATCAAGATAAGGAAGGAGTGAGAAATTTCACTTGGGGTGTGGAGATATATGTGGGGTAATCGGATTGACCACTTAATCCCTTGCTTGATGCATGCTCTTAAAAACAGATATTTTTGAATGTTTTCTGTTTTCATGTTTGAGTTTTATGTTATGTTCCTTGATGGTTCCTGAATGTGAATATGTGATTAATTTCGAAAGTAGACAAGTTTTGATATGAATTAGAGTGTTTTGTGAGTTCATGTAAAAAACCTATGAAATGAAATTAGGGATATGATCTTTGGATGAATTTTAAGGCATTATATGTAAAATTGATGATGTATTTGTGTTTTGGATAATATTTGGAGTGTTTTGACCGATTGAAATATTATATTAATTGGCTGGTTGTAAAAAAAAATTGCATGAAATCACTATGACCTTTATGCTTCATATGTTATGAATTACGAATTGAATGTGTATGATGTTGGATAATTTCCTAGGATGGTTTATGTGTTATTCTGATGTATATGGCTATGAGAAGTTCCTTGTATGAGGCTATGCAAATATGATGTGAAAATGTGAAAAGTGAACGTGTGACCTATGACATGATAATATGAGATAACGTGATATAAGATATGAGAATTTGTTATAAGTGAAATGTTGAGTCAATGAACAGTGAATGTGTAACATGTATCATATGCATATGTGCTATTTAGGTCGCATGCTAGTGTAATGAGCTATTCTAGGTGTGTCGTTGAGGCCACATACCAGTGTATCCATGTGAAATTCTAGGTGCGCCATAGGACTAGTGATATATGTGCCCCAGGTATTGCTGTATCAACATGCCAGTGATGATATCCGTGCAAATTTTGTATGTCACCACATACATACATTTATGAGTCGAGTCTATGGCATTATTGTATGATGAGTGTATATGTATGCCATAATGTTTGTGTATGGATTGAGCTTGTTATGATTGTTGTGTGTGTTACTATCTAACCTGTATTTTTGCACCTGAACCTGAGTAAGACATTTCTCACTCCCCTATTTGTTCTATGTATATTGTCCTTGTGTTGTAGATGATCATCAACTTGAGGATGTTGATGATGAGGCTTAGGCTTCAATGGATATGCTTTGATAGGATATGTGACATCGGGCTTAGTTAGGACTAGTTTAGGATATTGTTTTCATTGAACTATTATGAAAATCTTAGTTTCCTTCTTTTGTAATTTTCGTTTTGGATTTGTGTTTATGAATTACAAATGTGAATCCTCTACTTATGATAATTGAGATTTTGATTTTATTTCTAAAACACTACAAGAATTTCACGGATTAGCGAGAGAATTTAGCGAGGGATATACCCAAGCTATTTGCTCGCTAATTAGCGAGGGACTAGCGAGGGAAACATTTCCTCTATAATCCCTTGCTAATTAGCGAGCAAATAGTTTAGGTTTATATCCCTCGCTCAAATTCCCTCGCTAAATAGGAATATTTTGCGACCAACCCTTATTTCCTCGCAAATTCGTCGCTGATGTTAGTGCTTATTTAGCGAGGAACTTAGGCCCTCGCAAATTCCTTGCAAATCCCTCGCCAAATTATGAGACAAAATAAAAAAATGGATTTTTCATCTAGCGAGGGAGTTTTTGTGTCGCAAATCCCTCGCCAATGAGTTATAAGTATAGCCCTCGCAAATGCCTCGCAAAGCCTTCGCAAATTAGTGAGGGAAAAGTTTTTTCGCTAATCCCTCGCAAATTTAGAGAACAGGACCCTCGCAAATTGTTATTAACTCCCTCACAAATTTAGAGAATAAATCCCTTGCAAATTAAATTTATGAATATGATTAATACTTTAAATTCATGTTATTGAACTATTTGTGGTTTGAATTGAATTATAGGAAGAGGTTTGCTCAACAATTTGTGACTTATTATATCATTTCTGAGGTAATGTCAAGGATGCCTTATGCTGCAAATTGTTGGAAAAGTTATTGTCCTGAAATGAAAGAAATGTTATTTAATGATTTTAAGGTAAGTAATTAATCTAATAGTATTATATATTATATCATTATATAAACAACTATTTTTTTTAGTTCAGTTGTATTATTGCAGGAAAAATATCGTTTTGCATCAGAATATGATCGTGTAATGGTGAGGGAAGTTTGGGAAAAAACATGCATGGATAGGTATTCTGATCAATTGTGTAAAGACAGGGATAAAGTAATAAAAGTAGCAAACTCAAGAAATTATGAGGATTTAAAGGCTCACAAGCCTAGAGGGATGAAAGCTGAAAATATGGAATGGGTTGATCGACATTTGGAAGACACCAGAATGGTAAAAGAAATCTGTTACTGGAAGACAAAACAGGGTTTCCCAACCTGAAGCAATGGTGCACACAGGAGGGTCAAGAAGCTTCGGGCAACACAAGAAAACTATGGTAATCAAATCATATTGAATTTTATCAATAATTAATGAGTGATGTTTGCTTTATTCCTATTCTAATATAATTGTTTTACTTAGATAATCCATGGTAAAAGTTACTTGTTTTTTAGATTTATTAATTTAGCTAATATTTGAAATTTGTTACAATTAAAATTGTGTTATTAATGATGTCTTAAAAATTTTCTTTACCCATGGATTTTTTTTAAGTGCAGTTTTTTTTTTTTAATTCTTTAACAAGTTGTGAAAGTTGAAGGTTTTGAAAATTAATGAGTTTCTTTGGTAAATTTCATTACTTACAATTTGTACTGTAATCTTTTTACAGGAGGCACAACAGAATCGTCCTATTTCTTATCGTGAAGTGTATAACAATGTTCATAAAAAAATGATGGTGAATTTGTCTCAACTAGGGAAAAGAAATTTATTGTATGTTATTTTATATTTTAAGATTGATTATGTACTTTTTTAACCTCTTGTTATTTCACTTATTTTTTTTTGTTTATTATTTGTAGGAAACATATGAAGAATCAATGACACAAACATATGGAGAAGACACTTCATCTCATCCTGTAATTGATTATGATCTTTGGTTAAAAGCTGCAGGTGAAAACAAGAAGAAAAGAGTTCATGGCATGGGACATAGCTTGGATCTTGGAACTAGTAGCTCTACCCAAGCTTCATCTCCAGAGGTTGTAGGTTCCTCTACAAATCTTACTCCTATGACAGAAGAACGGGTCACTACAATTATAAATAATGCATTGACCTCTTTTTTGCAAACACAATTACCATAGATGATGAGGCAAATAATTCAGGCAGTTCAACCATCAACAACACCATCAACCAACCAACATAGGGTGGATCAAGGACGAGATGATGACTTTACTAGCTTACGTTGATTACTATTTAGGATGACTCGTTATTTGGCTTTTCTTTTTGTAAGACATTGATTAGTTTGGGTTTCTTTAAGATAGTATGCACAAGTTGAATTAGTGGCACAAATTTGCGACGGACTAGCGAAGCTGTTTGCGAGGGAAAAGCGAGGGAATGTAGCGAGGGAATTGCAAGGGATATGCATCTATCACCAATTAGCGACTTGAATTTAGCGAGGGAATAGTCTTTCGCAAGTCCCTAGCTAGTCCCTCGCCATTTTGTTTAGCGAGGGATTTGCGAAGGATCGTTCCCTCTCTAATTCGCAATTTTCTTGTAGTGAAATATTTTAATTTCTATTTATTGTGTAATTATGTATGTGGAATAAATAGTGTCACATATACGCTCCAAACTTAAGAAGGAGTGTTGTCCAAATGTTCATCTCAAATTTGATCTACATTTTCATACGAGATTTATTCTTGATTTCCATTTAATCTCTATCATTATTATTTCATATTTTTGTTTTTATTATTCTTGTTAAATTACCATTTTTATTGTATTTAATATCTATTTATATAATCTCTATAATCAAAGAATCTCATTATTATAGTAATTTATTTCTAAACATTATAAATTAGAAGGTTAAGAAATATAAATGTAATATATATTATATTATTTTTTTATCACACATACCTAATGCTTTTGATTTATTTTTTTATAGTGAAATACTCTCCTATATTTCTTCATATGAAAAAAACACATACACACACAAAAGTTAATTTTTAATAAGATGGAAATTAAATCCAAATAAATGTGATTATTTAACACTTTAGTGATCACTAAATCAATATATTTTATTATTATATAATTGACTTAAATAATTTATATAGTATATTTTCAATTTAAATTTATATGTTTAATTATATTAATTTATGTAATTTAATCTGTCTATAATTTGATTATTAGGTCAATATTACATTAACTATAACTTTTTTAGGAATTTCTTTAAGACATGAAATAAATGTTATTATAATGTATAGGTATGAAATATATATGATATAAATATTTTTTAATTTTTTTATAAAAATTGGGTCATACGATTTAATTGGTAATATATTAATTTTATTATTGATACATTAATCTAGTACTTTCACTAATTTGATGGTCGATCCAATTTTTAAAACATTGTTCTCATTAAATGCCTTCACTATTTTCTTGCTAATGTTTCACAAAGTTCTCATAAGATAGTTGTCTTTACTTTGGCGTTATTCAACCGCAAAATATCGTTTAATTGTTTCTTTGTCATATATATCCTCGTTAGTTTCTCACAAAATTTGTTCGATAATCCCTTACCAATCCTTTGCAAATATCCAACGCCTTATGCTCGCTAATCTCGCAAACTATCATCACAAATTCGTCGCTATATATATCTATTGAGTTCCACCATTAATCTCTCACCAACCCTTTGCCTTATACTCACTGATCTCTTGCAAATCGTCCTCATAATATATATTGTATTCCTTCGCAAGACACCACTAAACAATTACTAATCCCTGCCCCCAACCAATCAAATTTGCTTGGAGATTTAAATTCAATTATTTGTTATCAATTCAAAGAAATATGTCAATTACAAGAGAAACTTGATTTGATTCAATTAAAGAAATTTTTTATTATAACATGCAACTTATTATAAGTTTCGATCTTACAAAGGAAATGGAAATAAAGAAAATAAATTTATGCTTAAGAGGATAGAAAGAGAATAAGAGAATGAACATAATTTTGTTTCAAAATGGTCAAATGAATCACCAAAAGATAACATATATCATAAATTCTAAACATTTTCGCACTTCAAAACCCACATAAGTATAAAATATGATCATTTACTACCTCCTAGCAAAAGGAAAAACAAAAAAGCAGTTAGACATGGAGCAAAGTGAGAACAAATTCAAGCACAACTTTATAGTTATATTTTGAAGAGAGTGGAAACTATGTGAAAATAGGTACTTCTTTTGTGAGATGTTAAAGCTCTAGTTCTTACTAATCCAACCACACATTGTTGGTGTAATATAAGGAGCCAGAAATAAAACTCTGCATGTGTATATGTTTTGACAATTATTGGGTGCATGACACACATTAAGAATGATATATGACTAACGCAAGATGAAATTTGACATGTGACTATTGGAAATTGTATTGTTAATTTTCCTTTCACACTTTAGTAAGCATTGGCCACACACTATTTTATATCAACCTATGTCTTCAAATTTGTTGTTTCTTTGGGCAAGAAGCAATGAAGCAAACTTATCATAGAGTTATCAAAGTTGCAACTAACTTTGGTTATCAAAAAGAAAGCCTCAAGTAAGTGCTTTCTTCGGTAACATTACAACAATGATCATCTGTTTATTTTTTCAAAATTTAATTGTCTACTGTTAGGGGATCTTATTTGATTAGTTCTTAAAAGTGATGCGGTAACAATTTTGTAAATAATATGAACACTTTTAAGATCGATTATTTCATGACCGATTTTAAAAGTGCTACTTTTAAAATCGACTATTTCAGAACCGATTTTGTATGTAGTATACAAAATCAGTTCTTAAATAACTGATTTTAAAAGTATCGTCTGAAACCTTTTATATTTCCCTTCATTCTCATTCTCTTTAATCTTTCCCTCCATTCCTTTTTTTACTCTCTCGCGCTCTCATTTTCTAAAGTCTCCAATAAGATAAATTTCGTTGTCGTTTTCATTTTCGTTTTCGTCTTCTCATGCTCTTCTTGTGTCTCTTTTTGTTTTCTCATGCTCTTCTCTTGTCTCTATTTTCGTTGTAGGTTCATTTTGGGTAAATTTTGAATCTGGAACGGCCCGTTCTACAAGGAGAACGACCCATTCTACAAGCAGAAAGGCCCGTACTGCTAACAGAACGGGCCGTTTTTGTGACACCCTTACTACCCCAACACATATATTGTAATAATGAAAACTTACAAATAAATTTTTTTTTTCAATTTCGGTAAAAGGGTTCATATGAGAATCTTCAAAATTATTCTTCAATAACCACAATAATAAAAATGAAACGCAAGAGTTTACAAATTGTTTTTTTTTAAATAACATTTACAATTCCAAATCCATATAAAAACCTATGTTCTAAAAATCCTCTGCCCCGATGTCACAATATCAGCGCATCCCCACAATTCAAAACATCCACAATTTGTACGATAAGAAAAGAAAACATCCATATGTAAAGCACATACAAACACACAACAATGTAATCTCATTACATAATGAAATATTTACAAGCATTTCTATATATCATAACTCTATCAATCATGCTTCATTTTCACTTCATAATTTGCAATCACACCCATTTATCTCAAATCTTGCAATTAACATTACCATTTTCACATTCATAATTCACAAAATCTTACAATTAACACTATGCCAAGGCCACGCCACAACTGACATAAGTGATACGGGTTAATTGCCTCACTCATCCCACACCATGTCAGGGTCACGCCCTCCCTGTAGCATCACTTACCCAGGGGCCGTGCCATCCCTAGTCATTAGTATGAGGAACCACAATCATAATCTCATGCATACAACATCTCATCTCATAGCTCAATACCATACACACATCAAATAAGTCCAAAATAATGGATTTCATACACATTAAGCAATTCACATCTAAATCATCAATTTTTATCAAGTAATATAACAATAATACTAATATAATACTCAACGGAATTACCAATTTAATCTAATTTCAACATAACGGTAAAACCCCCAATTGTTCCAAAACCTAGCTCACAGACACTTTTCTACAGTTTCGTTCTCCCTCTCAGATCATCATTCTTACAAATTAAATATATATTTCTAATCCTCAACACATACAGAATCTAATGGGATCATCAATTTCTCAAACAAAAATAATCCAATTTTTCTAAAACCTAACTTACAGACACTTTTCTATAATTTCGTTCTTTCTCCTAGAGCATCATTTTTACAAATAAAATATATATTCATAATCCTAAATTCATACAGAATCACATAAAATCAATAATTCTCCAAACAGAAATAATTATAAACTTACTCATAATCCTAAGGACTCTTCCTCTACCCAATTCCCTCATGTAACTCTTCATATAAATAATTCCCTTTTCCCCCGTACCTGGATATGTAGAAGCTGAATTTATATGAGATCTGGTTGGTCTCCCTCGCTGGGTTCCCCTCGGTCTGAAGCAGAAAGTAGAGGGAAAAGAAGAGAGAGCAGAAGAAAAGAAATCAGAAAATGAGAGGTGTGCTTTTTTGGGAGTGGTAGAGAGCTCAATTTATAGGCATCCAGCTTCGCCGGAACGGCCCGTTCTGAACCCTTGAATCATGGGTAAAAATCACACCTAGAATGGCTGTTCTCAAACCAGAACGGCCCGTTCTGGTTGCATTTATTACTCACAATTGCCATAGCCCGTTCCAAGCCCGTTCCCACTTAGAGTTAAAGGCAATTTTTAATAGTCCAGAACGGCCCGTTCCAACTTGAGAACGGCCCGTTCTGGGCAACGAACTCGCATATATTTTGGTAGTTTGGAACGGCCCGTTCCAATTCTGGAACAGCCCGTTCCTAGCTACTAAATCACCCCTATACATTTATAAAATTTACCAAAATACCCTCAATTTAATAAAATAAAAATGAAATAAAACTGGGGTGTTACAATTCTCCCCTCCTTTTTGAAATTTCGTCCTCGAAATTACTTGAAGCAAATAAAAATGGATATGACACTTTCATCTTCTCCTCTAGCTCCCAAGTAGCACTTTCAGATGTAGCTCCTCCCCAAATAACTTTCACCAAAGCAATTTGGTAGGCAACACTACTGACTCTTTTTAGAATTTGGAAAGGACCAATAAATCGAGGAGTAAGTTTTCTGGATTTCAATGCCCTGCCAACCCCAGTCCACGGAGTGACTTTCAAGAACACATGGTCACCTTCTTGAAATTCCAAGTCCTTCCTTCTCCTGTCATCATAACTTTTATGTCTACTCTGAGCTGTCCTCATCCTCTCTTGTATCAACCTAACCTTATCAGTGGTTTGTTGCACAATCTCAGGTCCTAAGATAACATTATCACCAGGCTCGCACCAACACAAAGGGGTCCTACATCTCCTACCATACGAGGCTTCATAAGGTGCCATTCCTATACTAGAGTGGTAACTATTATTATAGGTAAACTCTATCAAAGGTAAAAGACTATCCCAACTACCCCCTTGGTCCAACACATAGGCTCTAAGCAAATCTTCTAAAGATTGAATAGTCCTCTCAATCTGACCATCATTTTGAGGGTGGTAAGTTGAACTAAGTCTAAGTTGGGTCCCCAAAGCTCGTTGTAGGCTCTCCCAAAACCTAGAGGTGAATCTAGGGTCTCTGTCTGAAACTATGCTAGATGGTATCCCATGCAATCTCACAATCTCATCAATATACAGTCCAGCAAATCTCTCTAGAGAATACCTAATGTTAATAGGTAAGAAATGTGCACTCTTAGTCAACCTATCAACTATAACCCAAATGGAATCATGCCCTCTCCTAGTCCTAGGCAAAGCAACTACAAAATCCATAGAAATGCTATCCCACTTCCACTCGGATATACTCAAAGGCTGAAGTAATCCTGAAGGTTTCTAATGTTCTATCTTAGCCTTCTGACACACTAAACAGGCACTCACAAATTCAGCTATATCTTTCTTCATCCTAGGCCACCAAAATATCTTCCTAAGGTCTTGATACATCTTAGTTGCTCCTGGGTGAAAACTAAGCTTGTTCCTATGACCTTCCTCTAGGATCAAACGTCCAAGTGTAGGGTCACTAGGCACGCACACTCGTTCTTTAAATCTTAATACTCCATCTACACCCAAGGTAAATTCTCCTTCAACACCTTGTCCTATAGCATCACGTCTAGCCACTAGAAATGAATCCACTAACTGTGCTTCTCCAATTTTCCTCAATAACTCACTAGTCACCCGAGTCATACCTAGTCTCACACTACTAGGGGTCACCTCACAAGTCAAACTCAAGTCTCTAAATTGAGCCAAAAGGTCCATCTCCCTAATCATAAGAGAAGACAAATGCAAAGATTTCCTACTTAAAGCATCAGCCACCACATTGGCTTTGTCCGGATGATAACTAAGATCAAAATCATAATCCTTAAGGAACTCTAACCATCTCCTTTGCCTCATATTTAATTCCTTTTGGTCAAACAAATACCTAAGACTCTTATGATCACTAAACACCTCAAATTTTGAACCATACAAATAATGTCTCCAAATCTTAAGTGTGAATACCACAGCTGCTAATTCAAGATCATGGGTGGGGTAATTCTTCTCATGTATTTTCAATTGCCTAGATGCATAAGATACGACCTTTCCTTCTTGCATTAACACTCCACCCAAACCCATCTTAGAAGCGTCACAATAAACCACAAAAGTCTTACTAAGGTCAGGCAACACTAAAACGGGTACACTAGTCAACTTCTCCTTAAGGGCTCGAAAACTATTCTCACATTTACTATCCCATACAAACACAACTCCTTTCCTAGTTAAACTTGTCAAGGGTAATGCTAACTTAGAGAATCCCTCTATGAATCTTCTATAGTATCCAGCCAAGCCAAGGAAGCTCCTAATCTCACTAACTGACTTAGGTGTTTCCCACTTAAGCACCGCCTCAACTTTAGATGGATCTACTGCTATACCCCTACTCGAAATCACATGTCCTAAGAAACTCACATCCTCTAGCCAAAAGTCACACTTAGACAACTTGGCATAAAGTTGTCTCTCCCTCAAGGTTTAAAGTACTACCTTTAAGTGTTCCTCATGTTCCTCTTTAGTCTTGGAATAAACTAGTATGTCATCTATGAAGACAACTACAAATTTATCCAAGTACGGATGAAAAATTCGGTTCATGTGATCCATAAAAATTGCAGGAGCATTCGTCACACCAAAAGGCATTACTAGATACTCATAGTGTCCATAACGAGTCTTAAATGTTGTCTTAGGTACATCCTCACCCTTAACTCTAATCTGATGGTACCCCGATCTAAGATCAATTTTACTAAATACACAAGCACCCACCAACTGGTCCATAAGATCATCTATCCTAGGCAATGGATATTTATTCTTAATGGTCACCTTGTTCAACTGGCGATAATCTACACACAATCTCATGCTACCATCCTTCTTCTTAACTAATAGTACGGGTGCTCCCCAAGGTGATACACTAGGCCTCACAAACCCCTTCTCCAACAAGTCTTCTATTTGTTTCTTAAGCTCCACTAACTCTACGGGTGACATCCTATAAGGTGCAATAGAAATAGGTCCTGTTCCTGGTACTAAGTCTATCCAAAACTCTACTTCTCTTGTAGGTGGTAAGCTAGACATATCATCAGAGAAGACGTCCGAAAAGTCACACACAATAGGCAGTTCATTCACCAAAATATTACTCTCAGAATTCAAAGAAGCTAACAACATGTACACTTGGGCATTCTTTTGCAAAGATACCTTAACTTGGTTGGCAGTCAAATAATCTTTACTCACTTTCTCAACAGGCTCACCAAAAACAATAGATTTATCGGCACAATTCAAAAGGACATGATTGGAAGATAATCAGTCCATACCCAGAATAACATCTAGCTGACTTAGAGGCAAACAAATTAAGTCAACCATGAAATCTCTACCCTCAATAATCAAAGGACATTTTAAACAGACATCAGAAGTAGACACTAAACCACTAGTTGGTGTTTCTACAATTAATTCAAAAGACAAGGAAGAAACAGGTAATTTTAATTTGGACACACACGCATGTGATATGAAAGAGTGAGTCGCACCAGAATCATACAAAACAATTAGAGGAGTTCCATTGATGAAACACATACCCTTGATTAAGTCTTCGGATTGAGTAGCTTCAGCACCACTCAAGGCAAACACCTTTCCTGTCGTTCTAGGTTTGCTAGCGCTCCCTCCAACGTCTGTTGTTTCTTTCCTATTCTAGGGGCATTCACTAGCTTTGTGTCCCTTCGCTTGACATTTGAAGCATGTTATAACTCTTTGCGTCCGACACTCAACAGCCCTATGACCTGGCTGCCCACATTTGAAGCAATTTATGTGTGGAACAGAACCCATACTTCCCCCTCTAGAAGTTTGGCTAGTCATTGGAGCTTGACTCCTTTGTTGCAAAGAACCTTGGTTATTCACTTTAGAACTCGAATCTCCAACAGACTTGGTGTAAGGCTTACCCTTACTAGATGAACCAAACTTATTATTTCTCATGGGTCCTCCACTCTTATAATGAGTTACCCTAGCACGGTTGTCCTCATCATATACTCGGCACTTGTTTACCAATTCATGATAGTGAGTGATCCCTTGATAATTGAAAACTTGTTTAATCTCAGGGCGAAGACCACTCACAAACTTCACACATTTTTCCTCCTCATTGCCCACACCATCATACATAGGACAAAATCTGACCAAGTCTTCAAACTTAGTCACATACTCAGCCATAAAATTTTCTCCTTGCTTCAACTCAAGGAATTCTACCTGTTTCTTATGTCTCACATCCCGGGGAAAGTATTTCTCCAAGAATAGCCGCTTGAAATTCTCCCAGTTCACTTGGGTACCCGCAGCTATCATTCTTTGCAAAGCATCTTGCCACCAGATTCCAGCCTCTCCAGAAAGCATGAAGGCAGCCAAAGTCACCTTCTGTACCAAAGGACATCTCATAGCTTGAAATATCTTTTCAACTTCGAATATCCAGTCAGCAGCTCCATCAGGATTATAACCCCCACGGAAGCTAGGTGGATTATTTCGCTGAAATCTCTCCAGCCAATCTACCTCTGGTCGTTGGTTCAAATTACCAAGAGTCTGAGCCATCGCTTGTAGAGCATCAGCGATTGCACGATCGTTCCTACCTCCTGCCATTACTTTTCTGATCTCCAGAAAAGTTAACAATTATATTATAAGTAAACAACAAACTTAATCAATCATTGCACTAACATATCAACAAGCATTTCTATATATCATAACTCTATCAATCATGCTTCATTTTCACTTCATAATTCACAATCACACCCATTTATCTCAAATCTTGCAATTAACATTATCATTTTCACATTCATAATTCACAAAATCTTACAATTAACACTATGCCAAGGCCACGCCACAACTGACATAAGTGATACGGGTTAATTGCCTCACTCATCCCACACCATGCCAAGGTCACGCCCTCCCTGTAGCATCACTTACCCAGGGGTCGTGCCATCCTTGCTCATTGATGTGAGGAACCACAATCACACCACAATCCACACAATCTATTACAATTAACCTATGCCCGGGCTGCCATATTTGACATAAGTGATACGTGTTAACTGTCTTACTCATCCCACACCATGCCTGGGTCACGCCCTCCCTGTAGCATCACTTACCCAGGGGCCGTTCCATCCCTAGTCATTAGTATGAGGAACCACAATCATAATCTCATGCATACAACATCTCATCTCATAGCTCAATACCATACACACATCAAATAAGTCCAAAATAATGGATTTCATACACATCAAGCAATTCACATCTAGATCATCACTTTTTATCAATAATATAACAATAATATTAATATAATACTCAACAGAATTACCAATTTAATCTAATTTCAACATAACGGTAAAACCCCCAATTGTTCCAAAACCTAGCTCACATGCACTTTTCTACAGTTTCGTTCTCCCTCTCAGATCATCATTCTTACAGATTAAATATATATTTCTAATCCTCAACACATACAGAATCTAATGGGATCATCAATTTCCCAAACAGAAATAATCCAATTTTTCTAAAACCTAACTTACAGACACTTTTCTATAATTTCGTTCTCTCTCCCAGAGCATCATTTTTACAAATAAAATATATATTCATAATCCTAAATTCATACAGAATCACATAAAATCAATAATTCTCCAAACAGAAATAATTATAAAATTACTCATAATCCTAAGGACTCTTCCTCTACCCAATTCCCTCATGTAACTCTTCATATAAATAATTCCTTTTTCCCCCGTACCTGGATATGTAGAAGCTGAATTTATACGAGATCTGGTTGGTCTCCCTCGCTGGGTTCCCCTCGGTCTGAAGCATAAAGTAGAGGGAAAAGAAGAGAGAGTAGAAGAAAAGAAATCAGAAAATGAGAGGTGTGTTTTTTTGGGAGTGGCAGAGAGCTCAATTTATAGGCATCCAGCTTCGCCGGAAAGGCCCGTTCTGCACCCTTGAATCATGGGTAAAAATCACACCCAGAACGGCCCGTTCTCAAACCAGAACGGCCCGTTCTAGTTGCATTTATTAGTCACAACTGCCATAGCCCGCTTCAAGTCCGTTCCAAGCCCGTTCCCACTTAGAGTTAAAGGCAGTTTTTAATAGTCCAGAACGGCCTGTTCCAACTTGAGAACGGCCCGTTCTAGGCAACAAACTTGCATATATTTTGGTAGTTTGGAACGACCCGTTCCAATTCCGGAACAGCCCATTCCAAGCTACTAAATCACCCCTATACATTTATAAAATTTACCAAAATACCCTCAATTTAATAAAATAAAAATGAAATAAAACTGGGGTGTTATAGTTTTGATGTCCGTTCTTCAAGTAGTTTTTTTCACAACCTAGAACAGCCCGTTCCAGTTTTGGAACGGCCCGTTCCAATTTAATTTTTTTCGGAGCCCGGAGTTTTAAGATCGGTTATAAAACAACCAATCTTAAAAGTTAACTTTGAAAATCAGTTATTTAACCGATTTTAAAAGTCTAACTTTTAAAATCGGCTCTTTTAAAATCGGTTACGAAACCGATTTTAAAAGTTAAAAATAATCGATTTTAAAAGCCTTTTTTCCACTAGTGGTCGTATGTGTTGTTGTCTTTCTTCTTATCTTCGTCTCATGCTTGGTCCATTTCTTCATGTTGCACTAGAGGTTGCTCTTGACACACATCTATTGGTTCTCATGACATGCCTTGCCGTAACTGTTCTTTTACCAGAGTTGATCTTCTGGTTTCATCTGATGTTTGACACAGCTTTCCTTGTTCCATGTTTGATTTTGTTTTTGGCACTTCTTCTGATACTCAATTTCCTCTTACCTATAGTAGTCCTCATCTCGTGTTTGTTGAATATTCTTCTGTCTTAGATCAGACCTAATTTTGATGCTTGACTAGCCATCATCTGATTCTTGTTTAGTTTGCACAAGCACCATGGATTCTTGCATTTAATATCGTTGATCTTGCATTAAATGTTTGCTTGCTGAACCTGCGTTCCACGAGGTCTTTTGTACCATTTATTTGTTTCTATGTCTGGCATTAAGATATCTCTGTACTTTCCCAGTATTGTAGCTATAGAGGCGTTGTCTTTTGATGACTGGTAGGTGTACTTGCTCTGACACACGCAGTTTTGATTTGTGGATAAGCGCCCATCCATTTTTCTTATCTTTCTTCTTCTATTTTGATGTCTTCATGTGTTCTTCTAAGAGTATGGATGCTAGGTGGTTCGTCTCGTTGTATCTACAAACGCAATCCAGCATTCTTGATCTTCATCTGTGTTATTCAAGTCTCCGTCTGGTTGGCTGTGACTTAGTTTTGTCCCACGTCCATGGTCTTGTATCATTTGAGGCTTTATTATTTCCCTTCTTGTGCTAGACTTGATTCCGTTTGATCGTGTTATTAGCTTTTGCCCTTCAACTTGGTTGCTCATGTCCTTTTTTCTTTATTTCTTTCGTGTCTATGTTTGTGGGTATCTTCGTCTGATGTATTTCCCTCTATTTGATCAGCCTTTATCCAGTGCTTGGCTTATCTCTTGGTTCTGATGTGGACAGTAACTCATGCATATTCTCTATTCTTTAACTCGCTTGTACTTATATTTGAAACACTAACACATTTGTTAAAAATAACAACATGTATTATATTTGTCTCATTCAAAACCTTGCTGGAAATTGCTTTCATCTTCGTCTGACTTAACAAAATCCAAACCATTTTTCTGGGCAAGATTAGAATTTGTCAGGTTTCGATAATAATGATGTTTATCGATTTAAATAATCTGATAAATTCGATAATTTCAAACCAAATTAATTAAATTGTTTTAAATTTTTTGTTTAAATAACCTTTTAGTCCTTATATAATAGGGCATTTTTTATTTTAGTCCTTTTAAAAATTATTTTTTCATTTTCATCTTTGTAAAAAAAATTACTTCATTTTTGCCCTTAATGTTAGATTGACTGTTAAATTAAAAAAAAAAATTATAGAGACTAAAATAAAATCAACTAAAATTTGAGAGTGCCTAAATGAAAATGCCAAAATTTGAGAGTGCCAAAATAAAAATGAGTAAGTTAGAAGGATCAAGTAAAATTAACATTACTTTATAGAGACTAAATATTTATTTTAGTAAAATTTATGAAATTTAATATTTAAATACAATAAATGTACTAAAATAAGAAAAATATTTATAACAAATGCATTGATGAGTAAGAAAATTTTTTTTTATAAAAATTAAATTCACAACTTTGTAAAAGTCATATAATGACACAATCAGCATTACAAATGTACAAAAAATAAATATAACAAATAAGTATAAAAAATCAACATAAAATAAAGTAAAGATAGTAAAATGAATCATAACGCGTGTGTATGAAATAATAAATAAATCAAATGAAGAATGAAAAAAATTTCATTATAACATCGATCGTTTATATATCACACTCATAGTTCTTATATATTACATTTAACACACAATTTTTTCTTACTATTTTATATGCTCATGTGTTATACTACTCGTTAATTGACATTTGTGACATATTTTATGTTTTCTCCATTTGTTATATTTTTTTTCATAATTTGAAAGTGATAGCAATTTTATTGCACAACTTCTATAAAATTTTATATTTAAGGCTTAAATTTTTTAGATAATTAATCACCCAAAATTAAGATTTTTACTCAGTATAAGTAAAAATTTAAGTTTAAACTTTATAAATTTAGTTTAAATAAAAGTTTAGTCCTTTTAAAATAATATTATTTAAATTTTAGTTCTCTTAATTATAATTATTTTTATTTTAATTCTCTTAATTTTAGTTATTTTTTTAGTCCTCCCAAATTTTTGTTATTTTTGTTTTAGTCCTGTTCTATTTTAGTCTTATAATTTTTCTTGACTTTTTCCATTATATTTAACAATCAATCAAGGACTAAAATTAAAAACCTTCTATTTTATCATAACTAAAAGGTTATTTAACTTTTCTCTTTTGAAAATGTAAACATTGGTGTATTTAATGCAAAATTAAATAGTTTTACTAGCTAAACATTTAAATTTTGATAAAAATTTCCACTTATCTTTTGTCTTTATGTTCATATAATCCGATAAGTCCGATAATTTGAACTAAATCATTAAATTTGTTTGAATTATTATTTGATTGGATTGAATCTAATCTAAATCAAAGAAATCATATTTTAATTGGTTTTGATAATAAATTTCTATTTTGCAAATTTATTAATATTATAATCAAATCAAACATTTACTAAATTATATTTTTATTATTATATATTTTATTTCATTAATGATTAGTGCTTACAAATGGAAAGAGTGTAAAATAAAAGTTACAAATTAAATTGTTAGTTTGGTTAAGATGTTGAACAATTTGATTTATGTTAGACAACTCCATTATATTTTTAATGGATACTTAGAATTTTGGACTAATATTTGTTTATAAATGTTAGTGTATGTTGTTTATAGGTTAAAAACCTATTTTGGTCCCTGATAATATTTTTTTGTTTTAGTTTAGTCCCACTTTAATTTTAGGTCTCAATTTGGTCCCCAATAATTTAAATCATTGTAATTTGGGACTTCCGTCCAAATGATTTAAACGGGGTTAACTCCTACTGACGTGGATGTCAGGTGGATGCCACGTAGATGCATAGGTGGATGCTAAATGTCATGAATACACCTGGAACCAGAACGGTCCGTTCTGCATGCACATGTTATGTGTTAATTTTGCAACTGGAACGGGTCGTTCCAGATGCAAATTTAACACAACATGAGTGAAGCAGAACGGGCCGTTCTGAAACCAGAACGGGCTGTTCTGCTGTTAGAACGGGTCGTTCTGAATTCAGAACGCCCCGTTCCAGATCGCCAACTTCATACTTTTTATTGTATTTTTTTAAAAAAATACAATAAATTAATATTCATTTATGAATAAAACTAAAAAAAAAAAGAATCAAATAAAATAAGACCTCCCAAAATCCTTCTTTGATTTGAACTTATCCAGTTCAAAATCTTGACTAAAATGCCGCAATGTGATTCAAAAATTGAAAATAAAAATTCATAATATATCATAAATTCAAAGATAGAAACATGGTTCAGAAACTGAAAACAAAAATTCAGAACATAACATATACTAAAAAAGTTCAAAGAAATTATTGAGAAAGGAAATCATCCTTGACTGTATAGTGTCAATTTGGTAGTAAGTGGTTCACTCCAGTTTGACTAACAATGAAATAAAACTTGTTACCATTGTCCTTAGTGATACACTACATCGTCCTTAATGATACATTGTATAGTCCAAATGTTTAGCAATTGAAGTTATCAATACCCATTAACAATATTACCAAATCTAGTGTTTGAAATGCTTTGTATTTTGGTTTTTTTTACAAAAATTTTGGAACCAGAACGGCCCGTTCTGGTTACACTGTTGGTGTGTTAATTTTGCATTGCCCGTTCCAGGTACAAAATTTACACACCAATAGTGTAACCAGAACGGGCCATTCTGGTTTCAGAACGGGCCGATCTGGTTCCAGGTGTATTCAAGTATTTTGGGATCCACCTACGTGGCATCTACGTGGCATCCACCTGGCATCCACGTGGCCACCAGTTAACTCCGTTTAAATCATTTAGACGGAAGTCCCAAATTGCAATGATTTAAATTATTGGGGACCAAATTGAGACCTAAAATTAAAGTGGGACTAAATTGAAATAAAAAAATATTATAAGGGACCAAAAGAGGTTTTTAACCTTGTTTATAATATTTCTTTCAAATTTCTACATTACTCTTTTAATAACAGATTTATATTTAATATTGAGAAGAAACCGTGTATATTTTATTCTTTAGAAAAAATTAGATATCTACCTTTAAAAAAAAACAATTAATATAATTCAAATTAATCTGTTATTGATCACATTTGTTTGATTTTTTAATTGCCAAAATTTTTTGATAAATCCGATCCAAATTAAAGAAATTAGCATTAATTAGTTTGAACTTTATTGGCTTACATATGTTTAAACTATCTCGAATTATCTCGATTTTTAGATTACTACTTTTTAAAAAAAATTGTTAAAATTACCTGACAAATTTTTTTTTTCAATTTAGTACCTGACGTTAGTTTCCTCTGTTAAATGATGACGTGGAAAATGGACTGCCACGTCATTCAAGGGACTACCACGTGGACATGGTGATGACGTGGCAAACACTGTTGGGTGATGACGTGGCAGAACGTCTGCCACGTCATCACTTGACAGAGGGGACCAACATCAAGTACTAAATTGAAGAAAAAGAATTAGTCAGGTATTTAAAACAAAAAATAATAAATTAATAGGTAGTAATCTGAAAACCAACCTAATTGGAGGTAGTAATCTGAAAAACTGACCTAATTGAAGGTAGTAATCTGAAAACCGACCTAATTGAAGATAGTAATCTAAAAATTGTCACTAAAAGTAGCTAGAATTCTGTCTGGAGGAGACTTGACTTAGCAAATAAATTTTCAGTACTTCCATATAAGTGAAAGATACAAAATGAAAACAAAAAAAAAAAAAAAAATATATATATATATATATATATATATATATATATAAATATAAAAAAGTTAAGTGAATATTTGTGGCATTAACTTTCCTATCTTACAAGTAAAACTTATAAGATTTGAAATTAAATTTTTATTTAAAAACTTATTATTAGTAAATATAAATATTACACACATATTATATATATATATATTGAGTTTTAATTCCATAATTTTATTTTTTTATAATCAAGTGCAATAGTTTCCATACATGATCAACGGGAAGCTAATTTATGTGCATTTGTTGCTTTTGTTTCTAATTACAGGTGTTTTTATGTCTTCTTCATCTTATTAATCTTCACTTTTCTCCACTTCTTCATTGTCCACTATCTTTATTGGAATTTTTGGTCCATTTTTTATGACAAACCAAAGTTTGAAGTCGATGGATTGTATGAATATTTGCATGCGCTCCTTTCACTCAATGTAATTTATGCAATCGAAATATGGTGACCTCAAAATAGGTTGTCCTTCAGTGACAATTTTTAGATTACTACCTTCAATTAGGTCGGTTTTCAGATTACTACCTTCAATTAGGTCAATTTTTCAGATTACTACTTCTAATTAGGTCGATTTTCATATTACTACCTATTAATTTATTATTTTTTGTTTTAAATACCTGACTAATTTTTTTTTTCAACTTAGTACCTGACGTTGGTCCCCCTCTGTTAAGTGATGATGTGGCAGACGGACTACCACGTCATCACCCAACAATGTTTGCTACGTCATCACCATGTCCACGTGGTAGTCCCTTGGATGACGTGGCAGACATTGTTGGGTGATGACGTGGCAATCCGTTTGTCACGTCATCATTTAACAGAGGAAACTAACGTAAGGTACTAAATTGAAAAAAAAATTGTCAGGTAATTTTAACAAAAAAAAAAATTAAAAAGTAGTAATATGAAAATCGAGTTAATTCGAGATAATTTAAACATATTTAAGCCAACTTTATTTTACCATAAATTGAAACTAAATTGGTCCATAAACACTCATATTAACAACAAATATCCATTATTTTAAACTTTTCTTACGTAAGTTTGCTACTTTATTGAAGGGTTGTCTGGTTTACTTGTTTTTCTACTCATTTCATGCCATTCGAGTTACAAGTGTATAGACTTTTTCTTTTTTTTCATTTGTTTCTTCTGAATTTTTTTATGAAGCTATTTTAGTATGTTTTATAGAGTACTGTTCTTATTATTTTGTTCTTTATCGATCCATTGATCCTCTTAAGACAGAACAACCTTAGTGTTGAAGTCTTATTATCCCATACAACAATTTATAGGTATAAACAATATTTGTTATTTATATAAACCTATCGTCTTATATTTATATTAAGACTGTGGACTAAGAAACTTAATTAACAATGGGTATTAGTTAAAAGATTCTCTAAAGTTTTGAAAGGGTGCTTAGAGTAAAAACATGAGACACAAATAAAAAAGAAAAAAGAAAAAAGAAAAATAATAAATAATAAAAATAGGTCAAGACACGCAAAGACGGTGAAAGTGATGAATTTTATGATAAGTGTAGAGAGTTCTGATGAATTAATTTTTGTTTAATATTATTGATATGGTGCATTTAAAATTGTAATAAATCAAAGTTAACAAGAATTGTATTAGATTATATAGTTATATTTATGCTGTAAATATATTTTAGTTAGTTTTATTTTGGTTAGTCGTTGCTTAGTTGGTTAGCCTGTTCCTTCTTAGTCTCATGTATTTAAGGGGCAGCCTGGTATTTTCATTATCAGAATTTTCTCATTCTCTAGATGCAATTGCAACAGTATTTCGTTTTCACTCTTCTTCATTCTTGAGCTATCAGCACTATAATAGCATCAATATGGTATCAGAAGGATATAATTACACTTTTTGATCCTCCCATTACCTTTCTTTTTTTCTTGGACCTGTGGTTCCTTGCTTCCATGGCAGAACCCTCCAAAGACCCTACCTTAGATCCAACCCATCCTCTTTTTCTTCATCATTCTGATGGCCCTGGCCTTGTTCTCACCTCTCAGCCACTTGATAACAAAAATTACACAACCTGGAGTCGTGCCATGTTGGTGGCTCTTTCCGTCAAGAACAAGATTCCGTTCGTTGATGGTTCCCTTCCAAAACCTGCCGCCAATCATCCTACATATCCTGCGTGGATTCGTGGGAACAATCTGGTTATCTCTTGGCTCTATAATTGTGTTTCAAAAGATATTATAACCAGTATTTTGTTTGCAAACACAGCAAAAGAAATTTGGGACGATTTGAAAACCAGGTTCTCCAAGAAAAATGGCCCTCGAATATTTCAGCTTAGGAGACAACTTATGTCTCTCCAACAAGGAATTGATGATGTGAGCACCTACTACACGAAATTGAAGTCCATTTGGGAGGAGTTGTCGGGCTACAAACCCTCTTTTCCCTGCACCTGTGGTGGCTTACAACATCTTCAAGAATACAATGCATCTGAATATGTAATGTCTTTCTTGATGGGGCTGAACAATTCTTTTTCTCAAATTCGTGGCCAGATTCTTTTATCTGATCCCTTACCTCCCATTGGTAATGTCTTTTCTTTAATTCTTCAAGAAGAAACACAGAGAGAGATTGGTACTGCTATAACTCATACTCCCTCTGTAAACTCCGATAGTATGGCTTTTCTTGTTCATTCCTCTAACAAATCTGCTGCTGCTGATTCTAATAAAACCTATAAAAAGGAAAGGCCTAAATATGCACATTGTGGTATAATGGGCCACACAAAAGACAAATGTTATAAACTTGTAGGATATCCTCCTAATTACTTCTCTAAGAACAAGCAAGTTCACGTTGCTAATCAGGTTCTTGATAACCCTGAATCTTCCGATCAGAACAAATCTGACATTTTAACACCTGCCCAATGCCAACAATTAATCAATTTCCTCACCAATCAAATACAGCTTAACAATCCTGCAGAAGCTGTTCCTACAAATGTGTCAGGTATTTGTATGAACACTAGTTTACTGATGCATCATTCTCATTATAGGTGGGTTATTGATTCAGGGGCCACATCTCATATTTTCTGCCATAGAAACATGTATCATTCATACACTTCTTTATCTGATTCTTATGTTATGCTGCCTAACTGCACAAAAGTAAAAATTGTAGGAATAGGTAGTATTCGTTTAAATCATGACATCCATTTGCACAATGTGTTATTCATACCATCATTTCGGTTCAATCTACTTTCCCTTCTTAAATTGATCAATGAAAATCAATTTCAGTTTACTATGCAATCTAACAGTTTTGTGCTTCAGGACCTCACGACAATGAGGAGGATTGGCACTGCTAAGCAGGACCAAGGATTACTTTTTTTTAATTTTCCTATGTCAAAATTTTCTCTCAATACCACTGACTATTGTAACCTTGTTTCATATGATATTTGGCACAAAAGACTTGGCCATATTCCTATTAATGTGTACAATTTGATTGCTAGTAAAATTGTTTTGTCTTCTGCTGATCCACATTTTCATTGTAGCACTTGTCAATTATCCAAGCAAAATAGACTTCCTTTCCCTAACCCCAATCATTTTAGTCCTAATCTGTTTGATTTACTGCATGCTGACATTGCCTTATAGGGAACATACTTATGATGGTTTTAAATATTTTTTAACTCTTGTTGAGGATAAAAGTAGGTTTACTTGGATCTTCTTATTAAAGAATTAATCTGATTGTGTTGTTGTTATACCCCAATTCATATCTTACATTGAAACCCAATTCAATAAGACTATTAAAACATTTAGATCTGACAATGCCAAAGAACTTGCTTTCAATGATTTATTCTCAAAGAAAGGTATTATTCATCAATACTCTTGTGTAGAAAGACCACAACAAAATAGTGTGGTTGAAAGGAAACATTTGCACATCCTTAATATTGCCCGTGCCTTGATGTTTCAATCCAATGTTCCATTAAAATTTTGGGGTGAGTGTCTCAAAACTGCTGTGTTTCTTATGAATAGAACTCCTAGCCTTGTTCTGAATTCTAAGTCTCCTTTTGAAATCTTGTATGCTAAGCTACCTAACTATGCCGATTTCAAGGTTTTTGGGTCTTTATGCTATGCATCTACTTTATTATCTAGCAAGTGTTGAGCTTGGGAGAGCTTAAAAGAGTTTTGATGATCACAACATGAGAACAACAACTTGGAGCACAAAAACAAAGTCAAAGAAGTGTCAAGAAAATGCTATGAGTTGGAGCTATGTAATAGAACTTAGGATATAAATTGTTGTGAATATGTTTCTATAGTTTTGTGTGCTTGGTATGCTTTGTGCATAATCAAATCTTATCTAAACTAAGTAGAGAGTATATGATGATGAGTTTAGAACATTGGAAAGTTATTTTGAGTCTTAAAATGAAGTTTTAAGAACTAACTCAAAATAATCGATTATTGTTAAATATAATCGATTATTTCAGCAAATAGGCTAAGTGGAATGCCTTGCTGTAATAATCGATTATTTGCCAAAATAATCGATTATCCCAGGAACAACTCTCTGGAATAATCGATTATCCAGTAAAATAATCGATTATATTGTTCTTGGTTGATTTCCAGAAAACCTGAAGAACAAAATAATCGATTATTCTTTAAAAAAATCGATTATCTGTGTCTGAAACTTTTATAAATAGTTTGAACTTTGAGAAACTTCAGACATGAGTTAGAACTGATAATAAATTTGTGAAAAACGTTTTTGTGAGTCTTTGTGTCATCTTGGAGAAGTTTTCTTTGTGAAATCCAAGAGTGAAAACGTTTGTGAAAAGCTTTGTTAGAAAATCATCATCATCATAATCTTGAAAGGGGAAGATAAAGATTTGTTCAAGAATTCCAGGTGAATTCGTTCCTTTTATTCTTTGTGAATCTTTGTTGAAAATCTTGAGAAGGGTTTCTCAAGTAATAAGATTTCTTGTAGTGGGTTCTATAAGGGGTGCTTTCTTGGGGTCAAGAAAGTGGTTATCTTTAGTATAGAAGTATATGCATGTGTGTTTGCTTGTAAACCTTCTTGATTAAAGATAGTGGAACAAATCTTAATCAGGTGTTGAATAAGGACTGGATGTAGGTCACATGTGGAGTGGCTGAACCAGTATAAAAGACTTGTGCAATCTTCTTCTACCCTATCTCTTACTTTAAGTAATTGCTTAATTGAATATTAAAGAAGATAAAGCTTGATTAACAAGTGTATGTGAATCTTGATGGTTTAAATCTGTAATTGAACATTATTGTTGAACCTCATTATGTTGTAATCAAGTGGGCATATTGCATTCATATTTTCATAACAAATCTTTAGAAAAGCTTCATTTGGAAATTCAGTCATAGAAAAGTTTTAAGTGAAATAAAGATCCTAGAAACTCTGATAAATTTTTAAAGGGTCATAGAATCCAATTCACCCCCCCTCTTGGATTGTGCCATTCTTTTCTATCAATTGGTATCTAGAGCAAGGTTCTTGAGAGTTATTCAAGATTTCAAAAATGGCCAACAACAACTTACCCTATGGTGAGGGTGTGTCAATTCATAGACCTCCTGTTTTCAATGGTGAAAACTATGTCTATTGGAAAATTAGGATGAGAATTTTCATTGAAGCTATTGATATTGCTGTATGGGATGCTATAGAAAATGGACCCTATATTCCTATGAAAAAAGATGATGATGGTGAGCTTAAGGAAAAACATTGGAGTGAGTGGAGTGACGAGGAAAAGAAAAGAGCCCAACATGATAAAGGAGCCAAAAACATCATAACATCTGCATTGTCTATTGATGAATTTTTCAGAATTTCACAATGTTTATCTGCTAAAGAAATGTGGGATACTTTGCAAGTCACTCATGAAGGAACAAGTGATGTAAAGAGATCAAGAAAGCATACTCTCATTAGAGAATATGAGCTGTTTAGAATGCAAAATGGTGAATCTATTTCTGATTTTCAAAAGAGATTTACACACTTGATAAATCACCTTGTTGACCTTGGCAGGAAATTTGAGAAGGAAGAGCTAAATTTGAAAGTGCTGCAATGCTTGGACAGAACATGGCAAGCAAAGGTAACAGTCATTGAAGAATCAAAGGATTTGACCTCCTTGACATTAGCTACTCTCTTTGGGAAGTTGAGGGAGCATGAGCAAAAGCTGCACATATTTGATGAACATGAGCAGCAAGATAAGAAAGGCAAAGGAGTGTCATTGAAAGCCTTGAAATCTGCCAAAGGTAAAGAGGTGTGTGAAGAAACAAGCTCTGATGATTCCGAAACCGAGAACTTCAATCTGCTGGTAAAGAAGTTCAGAAAGTTCATGAGAAGAAAGAAGAATTCTCCCTATAAATTCAACAAAAAGACAAACAAGAAAGAGGAAGCAAGCACATCCTCCTTTAATTGCTTTGAATGTGGAAAACCAGGACACATGAAAGCTGAGTGTCCAAATCTCTTGAAGAAGCAACAAGAGGAGAAGAAAATTAAGAAAAATGGAAAAGGGAAGAGAGCCTACATTGCTTGGGAAGATAATGACTCAAGCACATCAAGTGATGAATCTGAATGTGAGGAGAACAACCTGTGCTTGATGGCTGGAACTGACCATGACACAATTGTAAGTGACTCTGACCTTGAATCCAATCCGGATTATGATCAGCTTCAAGAAGCTTTTATACAAATTCATGAAGAAGCTGTCAAATTAGGTGCCTTAAATTCAAAGTTGAAAAACAAGCTGAAATGGTATGAAAATGCTTTAATTGAAGCTGAACAAGAGCTTGAAGATTTGAAGCATGAGCATGAAAATCTTCAAACTATGTTTAACTTTAGTGAAGCTCACTCCTCAAAAAATGGTTGTGAACATTGCAAAATTTTTGAAAAAGAAAATGCTGATTTAAAATCTACACTTGCAAGGTTCACTAATGGAAATGAAAACTTGAACATTCTTTTGGGAAAACAAAGAAACACTTTTCATAGGAGTGGACTTGGTTTCAACCAAAGTATGAGCATGCCATTTAAGTCAAAGAAAGTAGCTTTTGTGAAAAGTCAAAACTTTAGAAAATTCAAAAGCAACTTTTCTAGACAAACAACTTGTTTTTATTGCTGCAAAAAAGGCCATACAATAAGGAACTGCTATTCTAGAAAATATGGAGTTCCAAATGGAGAGATGGTTTGGGTTGAAAAGAGTCAAAGGCTGAGAACTAACCAACAAGGACCCTTCACATGGGTACCTAAATTTTTCCTCTGAATTTTGTTGTAGGAATGCTTGAGGGCCAAAAATCTACTTTGGTACCTTGATAGTGGCTGCTCAAGGCATATGACTGGGGATCCTTCAAAGTTCACAAATCTGAAATTGAAGAATGAAGGGTATGTTACCTATGGTGACAACAATAAGGGAAAAATTCTTGGACATGGCAATGTTGGTAATCCCTCCTCTCAAACATTGATTGAAAATGTTTTGCTTGTTGATGGCTTGAAACATAATTTGTTGAGTATTAGTCAATTGTGTGATAAAGGCTTTAAAATTGAATTTGATAATACATGTTGCTTGATATGTGATAAAAAGAGTAAAGAAATCAGATTCATTGGTAAAAGAATTGACAATATATACATGCTTGACTTAGAACACTCTATAACAATGTCAAACACTAAGTGTCTAATAACTCAAGAAGAAAACATATGGCTTTGGCATAGGAGAGCTGCACACATTCATATGGATCACCTAAATAAACTGTGTAGGAAAGAATTAGTGGTTGGTCTACCTAAACTCAAGTTTGGAAAAGACAAACTATGTGATGCTTGTCAAAAGGGCAAGCAAGTGAAGGCTAGCTTTAAAAGCAAAAATCAGATTTCCACATCTAGACCTTTGCAATTAATTCACATGGATTTGTTTGGTCCTTCAAGAACCATGAGCTTAGGCGGAAACTACTATGGCTTAGTAATTGTTGATGACTATTCTAGATACACATGGGTTATGTTTCTTGCAAACAAAAATGATGCTTTTAATGCCTTTAGAAAATTTGCCAAACTTGTTCAAAATGAGAAGTGCTCAAACATCACCTCTATAAGAAGTGACCATGGAGGTGAGTTTCAAAACATGTTGTTTCAAAATTTCTGTGAGGAACATGGTATAAACCATAATTTCTCAGCACCTAGGACACCTCAACAAAATGGGGTTGTTGAGAGAAAGAATAGGTCCTTAGAAGAACTTGCTAGAACAATGTTGAATGAAACAAACTTGCCAAAATATTTTTGGGCTGATGCTGTTAACACTGCTTGTCATGTGTTAAACAAAGTTCTGATTCGGCCCATATTAAAGAAAACACCCTATGAAATTTATAAAGGAAAGAAGCCTAACATTTCCTATTTTAGAGTGTTTGGATGTAAGTGCTATGTACTGAACAAAGGAAAAGAGCAACTTGGGAAGTTTGATGCAAAGGCTAATGAAGCAATATTTCTAGGATACTCTACAAATAGTAAGGCTTATAGAATTTATAATAAGAGAACTTTAGTTGTAGAAGAATCTGTCCATGTGGTATTTGATGAGTCAAACAAGCAAGAGACTAGGCAAACTGAAATTGAAGATTTGAATGAGTTGCTTGATCAATCCCTATTGGAGAATGGACCTAATGAAGTGCCTAAGGAGAGTGAATCACTTGAGAAAACAAAGGAAACATGTGAACAATTGCCTAAGGAGTGGAAGACTACTAGAGACTTATCAATGGACAACATAATTCGAAGCATTGGTAAGGGTGTTTCAACTAGGAGTGCAATTAAAAATATTTGCAACACCATGGCATTTGTGTCACAAGTTGAACCTAAGAACATTGATGAAGCACTTAAAGATGAGCATTGGTTAATGGCCATGCAAGAGGAACTAAATCAGTTTGAAAGAAATGAAGTGTGGGATTTAGTGTCATTACCAAAAGACTATCCAATTATTGGAACCAAGTGGGTTTTCAGAAATAAGCTTGATGAATCTGGTGTAATACTAAGAAACAAGGCAAGACTAGTGGCCAAGGGGTACAATCAAGAAGAAGGAATTGACTATGATGAGACTTTTGCCCCTGTAGCAAGGATAGAAGCCATTAGATTACTTCTTGCTTATTCATCTATAAAGAATTTCAAGCTTTATCAAATGGATGTGAAAAGTGCTTTCCTCAATGGGTTTATACAAGAGGAAGTATATGTGGAACAGCCACCTGGCTTTGTGGACTACAAGAATCCTAATCATGTGTACAAGCTCAAAAAGGCACTCTATGGCTTGAAGCAAGCTCCTAGATCTTGGTATGATAGGCTGAGCAAATTTCTAATTGAGAGTGATTATGAAAGAGGAAAGGTGGATAATACATTGTTTGTCAAGAAATTTAAAAATGATACAATGTATGTACAAATATATGTTGATGACATTGTGTTTGGATCTACAAATACCTCTCTATGTAAAGAGTTTGCAAAAATCATGCAAGGAGAATTTGAAATGTCAATGATGGGAGAGCTTACATTCTTTTTAGGATTACAAATTAAACAAATGCAAGATGGAATTTTCATAAGTCAAAGCAAGTATTGCAATGAACTTCTGAAAAAGTTTGGTATGGAAGGGTGTAAGGAGGCTGCCACACCAATATCAAACAATTGCAATCTTGATTTAGATGAGAAAGGAATTGTTGTTGATAATTCAAAGTATAGAGCCATTATAGGATCACTCTTGTACTTGACAGCAAGTAGGCCTGACATAATGTTTGTTGTGTGCCTATGTGCAAGATTCCAAGCTAATCCTAAAGAATCTCATATGAAAAGTGTGAACAGAATCCTTAAGTATTTGAAAGGTACAACTAATGTTGGTTTGTGGTATCCAAAGGGAGTCTCACTAAGTCTGATTGGCTACTCAGATTCAAATTATGCCGGGTGTAGACTAGATAGAAAGAGCACAAGTGGAACTTGTCACTTGCTAGGTAGTGCACTTGTTTCACGGCATAGCAAAAAGCAAACTTGTGTTGCTTTGAGTACAGCTGAGGCTGAATATATAGCTGCTGGAAGTTGTTGTGCTCAAATTCTTTGGATGAAACAATCGTTAAGAGACTATGGAGTTGAGTTGAACAAAATTCCTTTGAGGTGTGACAATACTAGTGCAATAAATCTGACCAAGAATCCAATTTTGCACTCAAGGACTAAACATATTGAGATAAGACACCACTTTTTGAGAGATCATGTTCAAAGGAATGATTGTGTTGTAGAGTTTGTGGAAACAAGCAAGCAATTAGCTGATATTTTTACAAAACCTCTACCAAGAGAAAGATTCAATCAATTGAGGATTGAGTTGGGAATAATAAATGAATCAAGTTTGAATTGATTATGCCTTGAGAATGGAAGTTAGACATGTGTGGAAGAATGTATTTAAAAGTGACAAAAGGCTTTGTGAGACTTGAGAAGTTGAAATTTCAGAGAAGCAAAACTTCTCTGGAATAATCGATTATCTTAAGATATAATCGATTATCTTAAGTAATTCATGGAAATAATCGATTATCTTGGGTAATAATTAATTATCTGGAGCATGGAGAATTTCAAGAGTCTCTGAAATAATCGATTATTTGGGTAATAATCGATTATCTGGTAAGAAGGAACTCAAGAGTCACTATAATAATCGATTATCTTGGGAAATAATCGATTATCTGAGTAGTGGAATCTGAAAGGCCACTGGAATAATCGATTATTCTGTAAATAATCGATTATCTGGGTTGTGTTAGGAGAAACTACCCTCTGTAATAATCGATTATCCTTAAAATAATCGATTATCCATATCAGATTTCGTTTTTAAGAGATTTTTCTGATGCAAATAATCGATTATTTGCATAAATAATCGATTATCTGGGCGGTTTTTTGAAATTTCCTGAAACGGTTATCTACGCGCCAACCCTTAAAACTACCCATTACCCTTATACCCAGAATGTGTTAGGGCATAAAACACTTCTCTCAACTGATCTTCTCTCATTCTCTGATTTTCTCTCAAACCCTCAAAACCCTAACCCTCTCAAATTCTCTCAAATCTCTCATCTTCTTCATCTTTCTCAAAAACCCATCCATGGCATCTTCTTCCAAGAGGCCCAAGAAGCTTGAAGTGAGGGGGAGCAAACGTCCTCTTCCCTCAGAGCAACTGATTTTGAAGTGGTTCGCGGACGAGAAAGCGCAAGAATATTACTTCGAGTGTGTCGCCACCCGCCGAAACGGACATTGGCATTCGCGACGATGGTCGGACTCTTTTTAGTTTTGAAAAATGATGGATTGTTAGAACGACTTATTCTCAAACTGAGACCTCATCGAACTAACAATTTTGTTAAATGATTCTCACCAATCCATGTTAATCCCAAACGGGACCCTCCATGGATTAGTGGTTTTCGCAAAAAAAGGGGTTCTTGGAGTCGCCACCAATGTTTTACTCAAAACATTGGAAAAAGACATAAGGCAATTGATTTTCGCAAATCAACTTTGGCCATTACAACCAGAGTTGGGTAAGGGAGTCGATTACGTGCGGGGAAGGTGTTAGCACCCCACAACGCCCCTTTCGGGTTCCCTATGACGGATTATTTCATAAATAATAGCGTAAAATTACTAAACTACCCCTATTTATTAGAACAATTATGAGTAAACTATCTACATGATGAAAGCTTTAAACATGCAATGCAACAATCAAAAAACGGTAAAAGAAAGGATTTGGAAAGAAACCTTCGAAGCGTGCTTTTATATATTCAAAAAGGAATCTAGGAGGCTTTTTGGCGCTCCTTCCCACTACACGTTCGCTCGCTCCTTTCCCTAAAAATAATGTTTACTATGGAAATCAAAGAGATTTCCCTTCGACTTGTTCGAGTCTCAAGCTAATGGCTCGTGAACTCAAGAACTTAGTCGGATCGGCTCCCGGAGAGATTTCTAGGGCAGAGAATAGCTCAAAAACCCAAGAATACTCAGCCAGAGGGTGGAGGAATGCTCCAAAAGTGTGGGAGGACGAGCCAATGACGTCCTATTTATAGGATTGAGGCGCAGTACGGCCTAGGGGGTCAATACGGCCCGTACTGAGTTTTTGAACTACAGTACGGCCGTATTGAATTTGGTACGGCCGTACTGAAGTTCAAAAACTTCAGTACGGCCGTATTGATTTCACTACGGCCGTATTGTAGTTCAAATGGCTCAGTACGGCCGTACTGAACCTCTAGGAGGGTGTATTGAGCTCCAATCCTCGCACACCCTTATTCTAAGCTACTCTAAGACTTCTAGACCTACAAAGAATCATCCTAGGGTCTTCCAGGAGTCCTTCCGGCTGACTTTCCTTCGGTCTTCGAGAGTCTTTGAGTCTTATTTCCGACCCGGACAATTTTAGGGGTCTACAGCTGCCCCCCCTTTACTTAGTCGAACGGCTTTTTTGGTGTACCGGTTGACAAGTAAAGGAGTTGACCCAATTGTCCGGGGAGTAGGCCATCCTTCCGACTTGTAGTGTCTTCAGGTGGGAAAATTGTTGAGTAGCCTCTCCAGGGTGAGTATTAGTCGTCGCCTCTCCAGGCTCGTGCATACCTCGGTGTTTCTGACGACCTCGGTAGCGTGAGTTTGCCCTCTCCAGGGTCTGCATGCCTCCGTGTTTCTGACGACGTTGGCAGCTGCATACCTCCGCGTTTTTGACGACGTCGGTAGCTGAGTATTAGTCGTCGCCTCTCCAGGCTCGTGCATACCTCGGTGTTTCTGACAACCTCGGTAGCGTGAGTTTGCCCTCTCCAGGGTCTTCATGCCTCCGTGTTTCTGACGACGTTGGCAGCTGCATACCTCCGTGTTTCTGACGACGTCGGTAGCTGAGTATTAGTCGTCGCCTCTCCAGGCTCGTGCATACCTCGGTGTTTCTGACGACCTCGGTAGCGTGAGTTTGCCCTCTCCAGGGTCTGCATGCCTCCGTGTTTCTGACGACGTTGGCAGCTGCATACCTCCGTGTTTCTGACGACGTCGGTAGCTGAGTATTAGTCGTCGCCTCTCCAGGCTCGTGCATACCTCGGTGTTTCTGACGCCCTCGGTAGCGTGAGTTTGCCCTCTCCAACGTCTGCATGCCTCCGTGTTTCTGACGACGTTGGCAGCTGCATACCTCCGTGTTTCTGACGACGTCGATAGCTGAGTATTAGTCGTCGCCTCTCCAGGCTCGTGCATACCTCGGTGTTTCTGACGACCTCGGTAGCGTGAGTTTGCCCTCTCCAGGGTCTGCATGCCTCCGTGTTTCTGACGACGTTGGCAGCGTGAGTTTGCCCTCTCCAGGGTTGCATACCTCCGTGCTTCTGGTCACTTTGGTAGCGTGAGTTTGCCCTCTCCAGGGATTTGTGATGATTTTGTCTCCACAGTCCACGATGCTGCTTCGACGGTTGTTTTTTATTTTGGTGCCGCTAGGGCTGGATAACGCAGGGATCCGTCTAGGGGATGTGCAGTTACTCATAGGTTCTTGTGTCCCAACTTTCCATTGCGTAGTTGGTGCCCACTGGGGAAATTCTGATTCTTTGGGGATGCAGACACAAAGATGCTCTTTCTGAGGTGAGTGATGCCTTATGATTGGCTGACGTCCTTTCGACATTGGTGGAGTATCCCGGTTATCCTTATTCGGGTGACTTTTTTTTTATTTTCTGGTTTTGTTGCCTCTGCGTAGGCTGTTATCCGTTGGGGGATTCTGTCGTATTGATCTTGATTGGCCTCTTCTGTTAGGCGGATTATCTTGACGTTCGGTGTTTGGCTGAATACCGAATTCCGCTTGGGGAATGGTTATTGATCTTTTCGGATTTTCTCTTTTTGAAGGAGTGCCTCTGAGTAGGCGAATGGGGATTGAGGATCTTATGTATCCCAGAGTATTATTTAGAAAGCCTCTTCAGGCTTAGCTTCACTCGTCGCTCGAGTTGGAAAGCTATCTTCCACTGAGGAAGTCTAAGTCCTTTGACTCGGATATTTTGTTTGGATGATCATGCTTCCATTGGGGAATCTTGCTGATCTTGCTCTGATAGCTTTCACTGGGAATTCGGCCCAAGAGTGCAAGCTGAGATGTCTCTGGGGAGTATTATTTCGGCAAGCCTCTCCAGGCTCAGTTATTCTGTACGATTGTTGGATTTTCTGAATTTTTGCCTTTTTGTCAATTTTTGCTTTTTCGGCTTTTTCTGTACAGAAATTAAAGTGCTAAAGAATTTTGAACTCGAAAGTGGAAAATTTCATTAATCAAACGGAATGAAATTTGTACAATGATGATAAAAAGAGTGGGGCACAGCCCGATCAATCAAAATAAACAAAAAGCAGGAAAACACAGCAAATGGCCGGTCTTCATTCCTCTGCCGGTGGATCCTGTGGAGGGTCTGGGAAGCGACGATGCAACCAGACTGACAGGTTGTCAAAATCCTGTCTCAGGGCGTCAATGTTGTGCTGCGCATTGTCGAATCGGGCGTCGATGCTCTGCTGCAACGCCTCGAAATGAGCATCAAAGTAGGCCCTGTCTTGCTGCGAGGTGTCGGCCTCTGTCTGCGGGTCCCCTTCACCCGGGAGCTCGATGTTCTCGAAAAGCTCACTGAAGGTGTCGTGGGTGGTCGCACGTACATATTGCCTCCCTGCCTTAGCAATGATCTTCATATTGAGCAGGGTGGCAGCATTGATAGGCTTGGGCGCCAACTCCCCCGCATCTACGCCATCAGGGCACCCCCAAGTCTCGGCGAATCGTGAAAGAAACGTAGAGACCAAAATGTATCCTCGCTGAGCGTCGCTGCCCTCTCTTGCCCCCAGATTCTTTATATGCTCGAGAAAAAAGAATCCGGGGTTGGCCTTCTGCCTGGTGGCCATGCAGTAAAGAGATAGCAGATCCTGCCGCGTTACTGACTCTGGACTCTTCAGTCTGGCGTGGATGGAGCCGGTGATCAGCTTGTGGCAAATCTGGAGCGCAGTCGGGAGCCGGGTACCCTTTACTCCAGCGTGATAATCCATCTGACCCGTGACCTCTCTCCACATCTCGGTCGGGGTCAGATTATCAGGGCACTCACAGACGGCGTCCCGATATTCCAACTGATCGGCTCGCCGAAAGAAACCAGCCTGGACATTGAATTCATCCAGTGTCAGGGAGCGGTATCCTCCCTTCATCCAGAAGTCTACAGAGTAGACCGTTGCGCCGTAGCTGTTCGTCGACTCTGTGACACCGACGGTAGCCAGAAATTCCTTTGTCGCGGTCGAATAGATCTTAGGGTGGGGATCAAGGAGGAACCCCCATCCTATGGCATCGATGTAGCCTCTGACCTCATCTTCCCATTCCATTGCCCGAAGGATGCTGAAGTCGAGCACCCTCGACGGATGGAAGACGAACGACTCGAGGAAATCCAACCTCTCTTGGTGCCGCGCGGTCATTTCAAGTTGCGCAGGGACCCTCTGCCTCTTTCTTGAAGACTCGGCCATTTTTTGGAATCGGAGGGATCTCAAACACACTCACAGATAAAGTATGCAGAGGAATGAAGATGTTGTGATGAATGAGAGGAAAAGGGACGTATTTATAGAAAAAATTAGGTCAGTACGGCCCGTATTGAATTCAATACGGCCGTACTGACCTTACCGTTGATGTACAAAACAATGGACCAATACGGGCCGTATTGAATTCAATACGCCCGTATTGGTGTGAACGTTATGGCCAATACGGCCGTATTCATTTCAGTACGCCCGTATTGAATTGAAAATTTGTTCGTAACCCTAATTTCAATACGGGCGTACTGAACATGGTACGGGCGTACTGAAGTTTTTTTTTTTGTTTTTTCAATAAACAGAGAATAAGTGATCTTCCAGTACACCTATCATATGTATGCATGTATGCGGTATGATGCACCTAATTCTATTTGATTTATTTTTCAAAAGAATTAACCGATGCGTTTCTTTGCTTGGATTTTTGCCATTCCTCTAGACGGGTTGTGCGCTGCCGATTTCTGTAACCGAGGAATGATGCATGTTATATCGAGATTGGTGTCATCAACCCAGTGATCCTTCCCTTCCTTTAGAAGATGTATCAACCTTCCTATTGACCACTATATCTCCATGTTTCCACTAGATTATTCTAAAATCGTTTGGGACAAGAGAAAAGAAAGGAAAGATATTTTTGTTCAAAAGTTTGTGTTTTAGAGGGGATTATTATTGTTTTGAAAACGGTTTTTGTAAGAATGGCTGGCCAAGGTAGGCTCATGTGTTTAGGCTTGTTTGATTAAACACTTATGAAGTTAAGAAAGTCTTGTTATTGACATTGTGATTCGACAACTTAGATAGCTTCCCTTGAACCTTTCTTTTTGAATTCAGCTCATGGTACCATCATGGATTTCTTTTGCTTTTTGATTGTCCTTATTTTTGCCTAAAACACCCCTTTGTGGCGTCTCAGCGGACCTTTGTTTTTGTTCATTTTTGCAACCCTAATTTTTGCCTAGGTCACCCTTTCGTGGGATTCCTAGCGGGTTCTTTGCTCTTATTTTTGCGCAGCCCCCTTTTTGGGTTTCCTGCCGAGCTTTTTTGTTTTTAGGATTTTGTCCTTAAAGGATTTCTTTTTTATCCATGATGGCACTTGTTGAGGCCAAGGAAAGGTGCTCCAAGTTGTCACACACACTTCCACATAAAAATGATGCGGGTTTATTGTTATTAAGACGATTTTAACCTCATTCATGCTTATTCAAACAGGGTTAAAAATAATGTGGTCTAGAAATTTATTGCAAGCAAGAAAAGAAGCAATAAGAACTAATAAAGAACGATTTTATTATAATTCTAGCGGAAACATGTGCCCTATCGAGGCTCGGGGGTCGGGCTGTCCCCGAGGAGTGATCTCTAACAGTCATCAGGTCTATACATCCCTATCGGAAGAAGAAGAGCACTTGATGACGACAACCGGCCTTGACGCTTGTGAACCGACCTTCCTAAAGATCTAGCTTAAAGAACGTCGAGAAGGATCTTGGTTCCTCTTCGTCCTTTGATCTTTATTAGGGTTGTATCCTAACCCTTGTTTCCCCGGATTATCCTTAATAATGGGTAGCTCGGGAATTCCTTGGGAATCCTTGCCAAGTCCTTGTCCAGGCAAGTATCCGTTCTTGGTGAGCATGTAGGCTACCTTCTTCATTTCTCAGGGAAACGTTTCGACATTGGCAATCTCCAATGCTTGGAAGGCGGTCTCTAGAGCTTCCTCTGCTGCATCCACGTAAGGTATGGCAGATGGCTTGCTGATGAGTATGTCATCTTCGGCTTGTACGGTCACCAGCTTGTCACCCACTATGAATTTGACTTTCTGGTGGAGCGTAGAGGGAACAGCTTTCGCATCATGAATCCAAGGTCGGCCGAGGAGACAGCTGTACGCGGGAGTAATGTCCATCACTTGAAATTCGACATTAAAGATGGTGGGTCCAATTTGGATTGGAAGATTAATTTCTCCCACCACTTCTCTTTTAGAACCGTCGAAAGCTCGGACGATCATGTTGCTCGGGCGCATTTGGATTCCCTTGATTGCCACTTGATCGAACGTTCTTTTTGGCATCACATTCAAGGAAGATCCATTATCCACCAAGACTTTAGCGATGTGATATTCCTTGCACTTTACAGAGATGTGCAAGGGCTTGTTGTGATTCGGTCCCTCAGCGGGGATTTCTTCATCGGTAAAAGTGAGGTGATCATTAGCCGTGATGTGACTAACAATCCCCTCAAATTTGTCTTGGGAGATAGTGTGCGACACGTATGCCTCGTTCAAGACTTTCAACAGAGCTTGCCGATGCGGTTCGGAGCATAGGATCAACGACAACAGAGTAATCTTTGCTGGCGTCTTATGAAGTTGATCCATGATGGAGTACTCGCTCTGTCGGATATATTTTAACAGCTCGTTAGTCTCCTCCTCGGATTCTTTATTTTCCTCGGTTTTCTCTTTTTCTTTTTCCTTTCCTTTATTCTTGGGAGCTTTATCATGAAGATCTTCGGGAGTGTAGATCCTGCCACTCCTAGTCATGCCCCCAAGTCCAGCGATGTTAGAGATATCGCTGTCGGCAGAAGAATGGATGTCGTATATCCATGGCACAGCTTTATTCGATTCGTAGGGAAAAGGTCTTGGAGCAGTGATCTTCAACGGTATCGGACCTTCCCCTTTATTCGTCTTGATTACCAACAACGGAGTTGATGTGCGTTCGCTTGGCGCGGTTGTTGGTTTACACTTAATAACAAACGGCGTGCGATCCATTCTGAACATACGCATCGATTAATCCTTTCTTTTTATTAATGTTATTAATGAATTACTAGGAGAGATGTATGCAATGCACTCCCCTAGATCCCTCCATGATCTTCGATAAGAATGCATGATATGAGATGATGGCGTTGAATATGCATGCATTGTGTTTATTCAACTAAGCATTATCATGTTTTCAGGATGCTCCTAAGATGATGCATGATATTGCTTGGTTTGGATAAATAATTTTTTTTTTCTTTTTTTGGGTATTTTGTTTTTTGTATTTTTTCGAGTGAAAAGGGAAACTACCTACATGAATGTGATGAGGGTAGATGTTAACACCATGTAATGGAAGATTCTTATTCCTATTTATTCTTATTCTAAAAGGGGAATGTTGTATGTTTAAAGAATGCAATGTATGCTCAAACAATGTCACATAAACAATGCATAAACAATTCACTCATCCACGAACAGTCACGAGCGAATCACGAGGTAGGGGTATCCTGCAGACAAGTGCATATTCAAGGAGGTTCTAACTGTTCTCACCGGTCTAAGGCCCCCAAGGTGCCCCCATTATAGGGACCCAATCCCTCTCGCCGTAAGTCGATGGAAAGCTCCAACGCACTGTCGGACTTGAGTTCATGGTTTTCACCTTGAGTGATGCTTTCCAACAACGGTCTACGGGCACCTATAGACCCATTCGACAACCGGCCGTACTAACATCCACTCCCTATGGCTTTCCACTCATGCCCCCGGGTATAGGGGGAACTGTTGTGTGCAAAGGTTCGTGTGCAGATTATATTTCAAACAATTGCGAAAATTTAAACATCCAACAGTTATTAAAGCCAATTAGGTAAAACGTATTATCATACAAGCGAGGGGTAATGAAGTAATTTTAAGCTATCATTTTAGAAATAATCCATCACTAAATGGGACTGACTCTCGAGGCTTCCCCAGCAGAGTCGCCATCTGTCGCCACCCGCCGAAACGAACATTGGCATTCGCGACGATGGTCGGACTCTTTTTAGTTTTGAAAAATGATGGATTGTTAGAACAATTTATTCTCAAACTGAGACCTCATCGAACTAACAATTTTGTTAAATGATTCTCACCAATCCATGTTAATCCCAAACGGGACCCTCCATGGATTAGTGGTTTTCGCAAAAAAAGGGGTTCTTGGAGTCGCCACCAATGTTTTACTCAAAACATTGGAAAAAGACATAAGGCAATTGATTTTCGCAAATCAACTTTGGCCATTACAACCAGAGTTGGGTAAGGGAGTCGATTACGTGCGGGGAAGGTGTTAGCACCCCACAACGCCCCTTTCGGGTTCCCTATGACGGATTATTTCATAAATAATAGCGTAAAATTACTAAACTACCCCTATTTATTAGAACAATTATGAGTAAACTATCTACATGATGAAAGCTTTAAACATGCAATGCAACAATCAAAAAACGGTAAAAGAAAGGATTTGGAAAGAAACCTTCGAAGCGTGCTTTTATATATTCAAAAAGGAATCTAGGAGGCTTTTTGGCGCTCCTTCCCACTACACGTTCGCTCGCTCCTTTCCCTAAAAATAATGTTTACTATGGAAATCAAAGAGATTTCCCTTCGACTTGTTCGAGTCTCAAGCTAATGGCTCGTGAACTCAAGAACTTAGTCGGATCGGCTCCCGGAGAGATTTCTAGGGCAGAGAATAGCTCAAAAACCCAAGAATACTCAGCCAGAGGATGGAGGAATGCTCCAAAAGTGTGGGAGGACGAGCCAATGACGTCCTATTTATAGGATTGAGGCGCAGTACGGCCTAGGGGGTCAATACGGCCCGTACTGAGTTTTTGAACTACAGTACGGCCGTATTGAATTTGGTACGGCCGTACTGAAGTTCAAAAACTTCAGTACAGCCGTATTGATTTCACTACGGCTGTATTGTAGTTCAAATGGCTCAGTACGGCCGTACTGAACCTCTAGGAGGGTGTATTGAGCTCCAATCCTCGCACACCCTTATTCTAAGCTACTCTAAGACTTCTAGACCTACAAAGAATCATCCTAGGGTCTTCCAGGAGTCCTTCCGGCTGACTTTCCTTCGGTCTTCGAGAGTCTTTGAGTCTTATTTCCGACCCGGACAATTTTAGGGGTCTACAGAGTGGTACGCTGGTCGGAGAATCATTCCTCCGAAGACCCTAAAGCTTGAATGGTTCAAGAATGAAGGGTTTAGCTTTCCAACCCTTTTGGAGCATCAAGAGTTGAAGGTGTTCCTGGAGATGGAAGGACCCTACTACCCGGAACTGATCAGGTTATTTCTATGTTTTGCCACTACTAACGGAGGAGTTATGCAATCAGTGGTGAAGGGAAAACTGATCAAGTTGGACGGACCAACTCTGAGAGCGGCTGCGGGTCTGAGCGGGACAGGAGCAGAGAAACCCCAGCCATTCAACTTTGGAGATTTTGAAGAACTGACCACATTTCGGGACTGTCAAAGGGTTCCGTCAAACACCAATTACGAGAAATTTTTAGCGGGAGGTATGAAGAAGAACTCTCGTTTAATTTCTTTTATTATTGCTTGGATGTTAAAACCCAGGTTACACAACCATGCTCAGATGTCTAGAGATGACATTTTGCTGATGCATGTCATTAAGAAGAAAATTAAAATTGATTGGGTGTCAGTAGTGAACGATTGTATGTGGAAAGCAAGGAGAAAGGAAGACGGTCCAATTCCTTATGCTTTGCTTTTGTCCAAAATCTTTGAGAATGCTGGTGTAGATCTGACATGTGAAAGAAAGATTGTACTGCACGCATCAAATAAGATTGAGAAATCTTCTTTGCATCACATGGGGATGCTGAAGCAAGAAGATAAGTGGGTTTTTAAATGAGACATTCCTCCTACCCCGGAGCCAGCTACTGATGAGGATGGTGTTCCTTCTCAAGATGAGGATCAGCCACCACAAGTGGAAGCTGAGCCTAGGGAAGATGAGCCGGAGTTGAAGCCATTTTCATCATTTGAGCAGATCATGATCAACAAAATGGATGCTATGATGGAGATGTCACGAAGACAAGAATCCATGTACTCTGGAATTCTTGATAGGTTTGACGAACTAGATCATGAAGTCAGACTCATCAAGACCCAGCTTGGTATTCCGGATGATGAGGAGTAATTTCTATTTTGTTGTTATTTTGTTTAGTTTTTAATTCAAGTTTGGAACAATTTAAGTTCAATTTGGTTGTAATGATTTTAATTCCTGAACAGTTTTATTGCTTTTTGTTGTTGAACAATTGAAGTTTGATGAATTTGAAGTTTGGTTTGCTAATGTGTTGGCTTGATTTTTGATTCCAAAGTGTGATTTGGGATGCTGATGCAAAATGCTCTGTTTTTGTTAGCATATATGTTGATTAGTGTGCTGTTTTGGTTATTGATATTGTGATAATGTTTTTCTTGACTTAATTTGATTTAAACTGTGGCTAAATGGTGCACATATGACTTGGTTTGGTTTGCTGAATCAAAGCTGAATTTTGGTTATTGCTGGACATATTCTATACATGGCTTATGATTGTTAAACTTGGCTTACTTTGTTTTTGATAATGCCAAAGGGGGAGAAATGGTATTGTGTGTGTACAGTGTTGTTTTGTGCAGGTATTGTGCTTGTGTGTGTGTATTGTGCAGATAATTTAAAGGCACAATGGAAGGCACAATGATGTTTTTAGCATTTGGATGATTCAATGTGAACCATGGGTTGTCATCATCAAAAAGGGGGAGATTGTTGAGCTTGGGAGAGCTTAAAAGAGTTTTGATGATCACAACATGAGAACAACAACTTGGAGCACAAAAACAAAGTCAAAGAAGTGTCAAGAAAATGCTATGAGTTAGAGCTATGTAATAGAACTTAGGATATAAATTGTTGTGAATATGTTTCTATAGTTTTGTGTGCTTGGTATGCTTTGTGCATAATCAAATCTTATCTAAACTAAGTAGAGAGTATATGATGATGAGTTTAGAACATTGGAAAGTTATTTTGAGTCTTAAAATGAAGTTTTAAGAACTAACTCAAAATAATCGATTATTGTTAAATATAATCGATTATTTCAGCAAATAGGCTAAGTGGAATGCCTTGCTGTAATAATCGATTATTTGCCAAAATAATCGATTATCCCAGGAACAACTCTCTGGAATAATCGATTATCCAGCAAAATAATCGATTATATTGTTCTTAGTTGATTTCCAGAAAACCTGAAGAACAAAATAATCGATTATTCTTTAAAATAATCGATTATCTGTGTCTGAAACTTTTATAAATAGTTTGAACTTTGAGAAACTTCAGACATGAGTTAGAACTGATAATCAATTTGTGAAAAATGTTTTTGTGAGTCTTTGTGACATCTTGGAGAAGTTTTCTTTGTGAAATCCAAGAGTGAAAACGTTTGTGAAAAGCTTTGTTAGAAAATCATCGTCATCATAATCTTGAAAGGGGAAGATAAAGATTTGTTCAAGAATTTCAGGTGAATTCGTTCCTTTTATTCTTTGTGAATCTTTGTTGAAAATCTTGAGAAGGGTTTCTCAAGTAATAAGATTTCTTGTAGTGGGTTCTACAAGGGGTGCTTTCTTGGGGTCAAGAAAGTGGTTATCTTTAGTATAGAAGTATATGCATGTGTGTTTGCTTGTAAACCTTCTTGATTAAAGATAGTGGAACAAATCTTAATCAGGTGTTGATTAAGGACTGGATGTAGGTCACATGTGGAGTGGCTGAACCAGTATAAAAGACTTGTGCAATCTTCTTCTACCCTATCTCTTACTTTAAGTAATTGCTTAATTGAATATTAAAGAAGATAAAGCTTGATTAACAAGTGTATGTGAATCTTGATGGTTTAAATCTGTAATTGAACATTATTGTTGAACCTCATTATGTTGTAATCAAGTGGGCATATTGCATTCATATTTTCATAACAAGTCTTTAGAAAAGCTTCATTTGGAAATTCAGTCATAGAAAAGTTTTAAGTGAAATAAAGATCCTAGAAACTCTGATAAATTTTTAAAGGGTCATAGAATCCAATTCACCCCCCCCTCTTGGATTGTGCCATTCTTTTCTATCAGCAGGCACAAATTCAGTCACAGGGCCACTGCTGCTATTTTCCTTGGTTACCCCAAGGGATACAAAGGTTATAGACTCCTTGATCTTTCCACTAAACAAATCTTCATTTCTAGAGATGTTAAATTTTTTGAACATATTTTCCCGTTCAAAACTCCACCTAAAATCAGTCATGATACTGATAATACGAATTTTTTTGTTACTCCCAATATTACTAACTCTTCTGTTTCAGATGTTAGTGATGACCACATCCCTCCTTCCGCTGTTCCAAACAACATTACCATGACTGACACACAAACTCCCACTGAGGACCACCCCCCTCCTAGAAGATCCAACAGGGCTACTAATCCTCCAAGATACCTTAGTGACTATCATTGTTATAATGTCACAGATTTGCCCATCACTGCCTATCCTATCCAAAATTACCTAGATTATTCTAAGCTATCCAATTCTCATAGACATTATATTTGTCAAATTTCAGAACATTTTGAACCACAAACTTATGCTCAAGCCATCAAGTACGCATCCTGGCAGCAAGCTATTTCTGATGAATTAGTTGCAATGGAAGTCAATAATACTTGGGATGTGGTGCCTCTTCCTCCAGAAAAAAAGCCAATTAGCTGCAAGTGGCTCTTCAAACTTAAGTTGAACTCTGATGGAACGGTGGCCAAGCACAAAGCCAGACTTGTTGCTAGGGGATTCACTTAACAGTATGGCCTTGACTTTCAAGAAACTTTTTCTCCTGTGGCGAAAATCACCACACTCAGGTTACTCTTGTCCTTAGCTGCTTCTCACCATTGGCATTTAGCTCAATTAGATGTCAATAATGCTTTTTTAAATGGTAACCTTGAGGAAGAAATATTTATGCAAATTCCTCAAGGCTATACCCATAATATTGTAAGTACCACACCTACTCCTCTTGTTTGTAAACTCAATAAGTCTATATATGGCCTTAAACAGGCTTCAAGGAGCTGGTTTACTAAATTCAGCACTACTTTATTATCTCATGGTTACAAACAATCAAAATTTAATTATTCCTTATTCACCAAAGGCACAAAATCCAATTTCATTGTTGTTTTGGTGTATGTGGATGACATTGTTCTTGCTAGTCCAAGCAATGATGTCATTTCACAAACAAAAACTCTTTTACAAAAATATTTCAGGCTAAAAGATCTTGGAGATCTCAAATTCTTTCTTGGATTAGAATTATCCAAATCCAAGGAAGGAATATTTATTTGTCAAAGGCACTACACCATGTCAATCCTAGAAGATTGTGGAATGTTGGGCTGCAAGCCTTCATCGCTCCCAATGGAATCAAATTTGAAACTCAAAGCAGATTCAGGCACCAAGCTATCTGACCCTGGAAAATACCGAAGGCTAATTGGCAGACTTCTATACTTGACTGTATCCAGGCCTGACATTTGTTTTGCTGTACACAAGCTAAGTCAATTTGTTTCTAGCCCATATACTGATCATATGAATGCAGCTAACTTGTTACTTAGGTACCTCAAGCATACTGCCGGACAGGGGATCTTATTCAAATCTAATTCAGCTACTAGATTGCATGCGTATGTAGATGCAGATTGGGGATCTTGTCCTGACAGCAGAAAGTCCACAACTGGCTTCTGTATTTTCCTAGGGAATTCCTTAATCTCTTGGAAATCAAAAAGACAAAAAATAGTGAGTAAATCATCTGCAGAGGCAGAATACAGGGCCTTATCTTCTGTATCCAGTGAAATTACTCTGAAGAACATGCTAACTGAATTCAACATCAACACACCATTTGCCTTGGTCTACTGTGACAATAATGCTGCCATTCACATTGCTTCCAATCCGACTTTTCATGAGAGAACAAAACATCTCGAGATTGACCTCCATTTCATCCGAGATAAGGTTACCAAAGGCGTCATCAAACTGATCCATGTCAGAAAATATCTCCAACTTGCAGATGTTTTCACTAAAGCCTTACCCAAGACTACCTTTCTTAGCATCATCTCCAAGATGGCCATAGACAACATTTTCTTGCCATCTTGAAGGGGGGGTATTAGATTATATAGTTATATTTATGCTGTAAATATATTTTAGTTAGTTTTATTTTGGTTAGTCGTTGCTTAGTTGGTTAGCCTGTTCCTTCTTAGTCTCATGTATTTAAGGGGCAGCCTGGTATTTTCATTATCAGATTTTTCTCATTCTCTAGATGCAATTGCAACAGTATTTCGTTTTCACTCTTCTTCATTCTTGAGCTATCATCACTATAATAGCATCAATAAATTGAAGATTGAAAAACATTTTCTAGGTATAAAAGCAAACTTATGGAGGTTTTGTTATAAAGCAATCAATTCACAAGAACCAGCATAAAATTTGCACATACTAAAGCTATCTTCGATTTCAACGAAATATTGTTTTAGAATTTTTAGTAAAGGAAAGCTATATATATATATATATATATATGTATATATAAAGTTCTTCTGTAAATTATGATGGAAATATTGACGAGTTTTAAAAATGAAGGTTTTAATTTATTTAATTTATGGAAATTTTGAATTAAAAAGTGAAGATTTTAGAATATTAGGTGGAGGAAAACTAAACATAAAGTGCTTGTAGATGTGATTTGAGAATTAGAAATTAAATTTAAATGAAAAAAATTGAATTAATCAAAATCACACATCTTAAAAAAGAGAATCATAAACTTTACATTTAAATTAAATAATATTATATTTTTATTTACATCCTGTACCACCCCGGATGTAGGATTGAGCTCACACCGAGATCCTAGTGTAATATACCGATTATATATATATATAAGCTGACGCAAACCTCGAAGTCAATAAGACCGACACCTCAATATATAAGCAACATCAAATATATATAACACGTGACAATAATGACCAACCTAACTGTAGTTAACTCACCTTGGATAATCACTATAGCAGTTATATCGGAAAACTGCACAACCCAGGTAAAGGATAAGTATGAGAATAGACAATAGAACGGTAACTAACTTGATCGTCGGAGTCCTTTTTGCAGGTACTTCCGAGACGCTCGAGGAAGAAGATCAGAGAGTGAAGATTCATCATAGCAACCGATCTCATACGATCTCGGCCAGACTAGAACAGAGAAGACAACTTACCCGAGTTAGAGACCCAACCTGATTCGTGTAAGAACATTTGGCGCTAGAGGAAGGGCTTGGTAAAACTTTTCCTCCTTCACCCTTATGGTTTCAACCCGAAGTCAGACCAATAGATCAACGAGTATACCACGTCCAAACACATCAAATATGGAAGACAATCCGGCCCTACGACGGTTACTTGAACAGATCGAATTGATGCAACAACAACATGCGGCAGCAATGGAAAATCTTCGGAAACAGCATGAAGCCGACTTGCAACAGTTACGTGCCGAACAGGCTGCGTTCTGAGCCCAATGGCAATAAAATCAACCACCACCATACACTAATCACGCTATCCATGTTCCTCCTACTGCAGATGAACATCAGTCTTCTCCCGATCTTACATACCCACCAGAACTCACTTGAACTCACCGATCTGCACATACTCACATCAGCCATCCTGAATACGACCCTCATTCCACTCGACGACACCCCTTTATTGATGGAATTATGGAAGTTCCCCTTCCACCTACTTGGAAACCGTTAAACATTAACAGATATGACGGAACCACTGACCCTGATGAGCACATCGGCGCATATGTTACCCAGATCAACCTTTACACGAATGTTGATGCCATCATGTGCCGTGTATTCCCAACCTCACTCAAAGGGACTGCCCTTAGTTGGTACACACAATTACCACTCAGATCAGTAGACAACTTTGATACTTTGGTTCGCCTCTTCTCTACCCAATATGCCACCAGCAGACCTCATCACATCACCTCGGCAGCATTGTCTAACTTGAGACAACAAGATGATGAATCCCTCAGGCATTTTATGGAACGTTTTGCTAACATTTCCATCAAAATCCGAAACCTTAACCCTGAAGTCGTCCTCCATTCCATGCTGATGGCACTCAAACTTGGACCCTTCGTTGGCAGCCTCTGCCGACACCAACCAACAAGCATGGACGAACTGCGAGCAAGCGCTGCTGGATATACATTCAAATGGAAGAACATGCTGAATTTCGTAATAATATCCGAGATGGCCTCACTGTCAAGGGAGAATCAGTAGCAGGGAAAAACAAAAGAATCATTTCGATCAAAGATCCAAAAGACCTCGTCAAGCACGAGGTCCCAGGTATGATTTTTACACACCCCTTAATGCTCCTCGAGTCAACATTTTAGAGGAAGCTAACCAAGCAGATCTGATCTCCTTACCTCCCCCAGCATACAACTCGGCCAATGCCGACAAGAGCAAACATTGTCGTTATCACCGAAATTATGGGCATACCACTGAAGAATCTTGGAGTCTTAAAGACAGGATTGAAGAGTTAATTCAAGCTGGTCAACTTGGACAATATGTCCAACGTGGCCAAGCTTCTTGAGGAGGTTTTCATGGCCGAGGCAGAGGGCGAGGTAGATATTCAAACCGATACCAAGGACGATACCAAGGTCACCCGGGACGATCTGAGCAAAGCAATTACCAACAAACACACACACGTGAAGAAAACAAGCCCAGCACAAATAGTGTCGATCCGCAGCATGTAGACAAATCCTCTACAGAAAATAACTTGCGTGGGGTAATCAATACCATTGTGGGAGGCTTCGCTGGCGGAGGAAGCTCTAATTCCGCCAGAAAGCGGCATCTACGCAACATTCATAACATCAATGATCATCACAGCTCAGAATCGAAATCCACCAACTCCTCCTATTGTCTTCACTGATGATGACTTTGAAGGAATAAATCTAAACCAAGATGATCCTATGGTTATCTCTGTTGAAGTGGCCAACTGGGAAGTCCAAAAGACCTTAATTGATCAAGGCAGCTCTGCTGATGTATTGTACTGGCCAACCTTTCTAAAACTTAATATTCCTCACAATATGATCCATCCATACTCCGAGCCTCTCGTGGATTTTGCAGGTGAGCGAGTCCATACTCGTGGGTTTATTGAATTACTAACCTCCTTTCAGCTTTGAATTCAAGAAGAGTGTTGGTGAAATATCTCTTAGTTGATGCCATTACTTCTTACAACATCCTTATTGGAAGACCAACACTGAACCAGTTGGGAGCTGTAGTATCTACACCTCACTTAACCATGAAATTCCTGGGGATGAATGGACATATCATAGCTATCAAAGCCAATCAACAACTAGCAAGGAAATGTTACGCTGAAAGTCTAAAGATCACTCCCACCAAACCTCAACTGGGGATGACGAGTTCAACAATGGTGGCCCATGTTGGCAAGAACGAGATGATCGGGCTGGATCCCCGAGTTGACATGCACGACCACTGACCTAGTCCTGTTGACGAGCTACTGGAATTCCAAATTGGTAAGAAGCCGGGACAATGCACCAAAATCGGGAAGCACATAGAACCCGACCTCCGAGGTAAAATCATGTCAATTCTCATTGAAAATGTTGACCTCTTTGCATGGAGCAGTGCAGACATGCCAGGGATAGACCCCAGTTTTATTTGCCACAAATTAGCCATTTACAGAGAAGCAAAGCCACTATCTCAGAAGTAAAGAAAGATTGGTGACGAAAGAAGAGAAGCTTTTAAAATTGAAACTCAAAAATTGTTGAATGCAGGATTCATCAAAGTAATTAAGTATACCACTTGGCTAGCCAATGTCGTGATGGTCAAAAAATCTAATGGCAAGTGGCGTATGTGTGTTGATTATACAGATCTGAACAAAGCTTTTCCAAAAGATGCATACCCTCTACCTAGTATCGATAGATTGGTGGATGGAGCCTCTGGTTATGCTATGCTAAGCTTTCTAGATGCCTACTCAGGCTACAATCAGATTCTTATGTATCCCCCAGATGAAGAGTACATTGCTTTTATCACAGAACAAGGTAATTACTGTTATCATGTCATGCCATTTGGGCTCAAAAATGTCGGAGCAACATATCAGAGATTAATGGACAAGGTCTTTGCTGAATAGATTGGTTGTAACCTTGAGGTTTACGTTGATGACATGGTCATCAAAACAAAATCAGCCACTGATCATGTCCGAGACCTCGAAGAGATCCTCCAACAAGTCAGAAAGTACAACATGAGATTAAATCCTGAAAAATATGTTTTTGGAGTTCAAGGGGGAAAGTTTTTAGGATTTATGATTACTTGCCGATGGATAGAAGCAAATCCAGATAAGTGTCAGGCATTGATTAACATGAGGAGCCCCCAAAATCATAAAGAGGTACAAAGATTGGCGGGCAGACTTGCCAGTTTATCTCGGCTCATCCCCAAGATGGCGGAAAAAGCCAAACCTATTTTTAACTTGCTCAAAAAACCAAAGGATTTTCATTAGGATGACCAATGTGAACAAGCATTTTCTGATTTCAAAAACTTTTTATCTTCACCTCCTATCCTGACCAAGCCTCAGGCCCAAGCTGATCTCTTGTTGTATCTTGTTGTGGCTGACAATGCAATCAGTGCGGCACTTATGCAAACTGACGGTAAAAAACAAATTCCCGTTTATTTTATCAATCATGTTTTGCAGGCGTCCGAGCAGAGGTATCAAACTATTGAGAAGTTGGTCCTTGCCTTAATAACCTCAGCTCGTCGACTTCAGCCTTATTTTCAAAGTCATCAGATTGTAGTCAAGACCGACTATCCTATCAAACAGATTCTTCGGAAGCCCGATCTCGCAGGTCGGATGACAGCTTGGTCAGTTGAGCTATCTGAGTACGGAATTAAGTATGAAAGTCGGGGAGCATTGAAAGCCCAATGTCTTGCTGATTTCATAGCTGAGCTCACACCCAGCGTTTCGTTGGAAGATCAATCTTGGATTTTACATGTTGATGGCTCATCTAATACCAAGGGTAGTGGTGCTGGAATCATCCTTGAAGGTCCTAATGATATGATGCTCGAGCTTGCAATCAAATTTGATTTTCGAGCTACTAATAACCAGGCAGAATGTGAAGCTTTGCTTGCAGGTTTGAGATTGGCCAAGGACGTTGGCGTCAAGAAGCTCAGGTGTTGTAGTGATTCAAAGTTAATTACAGAGCAAGTAGGGGGAAGTTATCAAACAAAAGAACCACAGCTCCAAAGGTATAACCTCATGGTATCTCATTTAATCTCCTCCTTTGACCATTTTCAGATTGAGCATATTCCACGAGCACAAAATGTTAGAGCCGATTTGCTATCCAAACTAGCCAGTACTAAACGTCCAGGACAACATAAAACAATTATTCAAGAGACAATTAGCACTCCTAGCTATGATTCTGTAGCAATATTAGACAACAACCCTGGTCAGTCAAGTTGGATGGCAAGCATTTGGCAATACCTCACAGATGGTACTTTACCAAATGACAAAATGGAAGCTTCAAAAATCAAAGCCAAATCTTGTCATTTCACAATTGAAGCCGGTGAATTGTTCAAAAGAGGGTTCTCAGTACCCCTTTTAAAATGTCTTGACCCAGATCAGGTTGAGTACGTGATGAGCGAGATCCATCGAGGTATATGTGGTATGCATTCTGGAACTCGGTCCATGGCAGCAAGAGTAGTCCGAGCTGGCTACTATTGGCCAACTATGAGATCAGATTGTAAAACATATGTACAAAAATGTGAAGCTTGTCAGAAATTCGGCAACCTACATCAATTACCTGCAACAGCACTTCACTCCATGCAGTCAGCATGGCCTTTTGCATGGTGGGGCATGGACATCCTTGGTCCCTTCCCAATTGCCAAAGGTCAATTGAAATTCTTAATCGTAGGGATTGATTACTTCACAAAGTGGATTGAAGCTGAACCTTTAGTGAGAATTACAACAACTAATGTGCAACGATTTACGTGGAGGAAAATCATTTGCAGGTATGGCCTACCTCAAGCAATCACCACAGATAATGGCAAGCAATTTGTGGATAGAAATTTTGAACAATTTTTTACGCAACTTGGAATTAATCACAAAGTCACCTCGGTAGAACACCCACAAAAAAATGGCCAAGCTGAAGCAGCAAATAAAGTGATTCTCTGAGAACTTAAAAAAAGGCTAGGATCGTCAAAAGGAGAATGGATTGAAGAATTACCTAGTGTCTTGTGGGCGTACCATTGCACACCACAGACTACTACTTAAGAAACTCCTTATAAGTTAACCTATGGTTCAGATGCAATGATACCTATTGAAGTTGGTGAGCCAAGTCACAGAAGATTAACGTTCAACGAATCTCAGAACGGAGAACAGTTGAGCTTGGACCGAGACTTACTTGATGAAACAAGGGAACATGCTAGGGTGCAGGAAGAAGCATGTAAACTTCGAGCTTCTCAACGGTACAATTCGAAGCTCAAACCGAGATCCTTCCGCGAGGGAGATCTCGTCTAGAGAGCCACAGGCGATGCTCGAAAAGATACATCGACAGGAAAATTTGTAGCTAATTGGGAAGGTCCCTTTCGCATCTTAGAATGCTTACAAAATGGAGCGTATAGACTGATAGAACTCAGTGGCAAAGTTCTCCCTAGAACTTGGAACGCCACTCATTTGAAATTTTATTTCAGTTAAACGCATGTAAACCCAGGTATTGTACTCTTTTTCCTACTTCGGTCTTTTTCCCAAGTAAAAAAAAAAGGGTTTTGGCTTAGAGGTTTTAACGAGGCATACCTGAGGCAAATAGAAGAGATGTAATTGACCTATAACTCTATATCATAACTACTCTCTTCTCATCCTCTCTTCTCTTATTTTTAGTTCACCTTTCTATGCTTTACTTAATTATTACAACATCAATCTCACTTAATACTCGGCCAAGTTTGAGCCCAAGTTTGAGACGATCTCATCATGTGTGCACGATACTCGGCCAAGCTTGAGTCGCCATTACCATCATTTGTATATAATACTCGGTCAAGTTTGAATCGAGGTCATCATTTGCACATTATTCATATTGAAACTCAGGAGGCATTGATCCTTTAGCCAAAATTTAGCCAAGTTTGAGCAATAATTTAGCCAAGTTTGAGCAATAATTTAGCCAAGTTTGAGCCATAATTTAGCCAAGTTTGAGTAATAATTTAGCCAAGTTTGAGCCATAATTTAGCCAAGTTTGAGCAAAATTCATTCTTCGTTTATAATACTACCAAGTTTGAGTCAATTACATTCGCGGCGCAATACGGCCAAGTTAGAGTCGATTTCATTCTATTAAGATGAAACTAGTTTCATTCAAATATCTATGTGCTAACTTTAAGCATAACACCATATTTAATTGAAACACTCATCAAAACATTCAGAATATTATAAAGATTGTCAAAAGTTTAGTCTATGAAGGCAACAGCAAATATAACTCCTAAGTACAAACCATACTATTGTTCAGTAAACAAATATAACTATTCATTGTTCTCTTCACTGCTCATATCATCAGTGATATCATCTTCGTTAACCAGTTTCCCCTTAAAGACATCTTTGTCGATGTGAACTTCTGTCAAGTCAATGTTTGGGGCAATACATTTCACTTGTCGTAAGGCTTTCGAAAATCCCCTCTTGTGCTCTACGACCACTTGATAGTCAGTAGTTTCTACTTCTTTTTTCAACTTCTTATTCTCATTTTCTATTTCTCCGATCTTCCTCACGTTAGTAGCAATAACTTCTTGGCAGGCTTTATTTTTCTTTTACAGCTCTACCATCTCACCCTTCAAACTTTGAATATTCCCCTCGTGCTCCTTTGTTTTCCCTTCCAGCATCTTCACATTTTCTGCTTGAGCTTCTTTTTCTTTTTCTAACAAATTCACCTTCTTCAAAAGGTCCTCCACTTTAGCCGCATAAGATTTGTTTGATCTCACAGAAATCTCAAATGCCTTTGAACTCTCCTATAATTTTTTCTTTAAAGTGCCAACCTCAGCATTTAATGATCCAATCTGGGCGTTCTCAGTCCTCAGTTTGGACATCAGTGCAGCATTTTTATACCACTTTCTCTTCCAATGATCTACCACAGCAATAGATCTCTGTAGAAATACTTGCACGGAGTCTAAACCTTGAACAGGTCCAACCTTGAACAGGTCCAACCTTTTCGATTAATGCCTTATCGGCGATGTAAGCTGGATCCTCCTTATAAAACGCTTCTGCACTCAACTCGGCATTCCAAAAGGAAGTCATGTCGGGCGACATACTTACATGATCTAGCCTTGATAGGGGATGCTCAGTATCATATCTTTGATGCAGTGATCTCGGACGGTTGTTTGGCCCAAATTGAGATGATCTCCCCTATGATGCCGGCGAGTTAAAGCCGAGTTGAGCAATAGATGCCTCCAAATTCGACACCAAATGTTCCAAAGATTCAGGAACTTGTGTATTTGTCGGCTTCAAAAGACAAATTTAAAATCAGAGCAGTCAACACAATTACATAATATTGCAAGTAATGATAAGAAATATACCTTTTCTTTTTCCAGATCAATTACAGGATTTTTCTTCACTTGCTTCTGGATAGGATTTTCCTTTTCCAGATCAATAACAGGATTTTCCCCCACCTGTTTTTGGCTTGTATCACCCCCCGGTTTGGTAGTCTCTTTCACAACTTCCTTCCTCGGCAAATTCGAATTAACAGCATGGTCAGCAGGCTTATGTTCCTTACTGTGAGAATTTTCACCCTCTATCTTTTGCTTCTTAACTTTCTGTTTAGGGACCGCTGCATCAGGAATTTCTTCTATGTTAAATTTCCCCTTCAACTCCCGCCATCTACTTATTCCCATGATATTTGCATCACATCAGCCACCACAATATTATATTGACATAAATTTTAGCAATATCTACTCATTATCAATATTATAACTATCACTTACGTTCTAGATCCTCTTGAGGATTCTTTGATCCAGCAAGCCCTAAAACTGACTTGCTTTCTAAAGGCCGAGGTAGCTGTTGCAATTTTTCTATATCTTCCAACTCGGCTGGAGTTAGTTCCAACCCTTCCGAGCCAGAAAATTTAACAAGCTGAGATTGCCAGTAAAAGGGGAATCTCGGTTCTCCATCCAAGAAAAAGACACAGTCTAAACTCGGATCACTACACACAGACCGAATTTTGACAAATTCTTCTTTAAAAATTTTATATGATTGTGCAAATATCTGGAATAGTCCTCCCCCTTTTGAACTTCCACTCAACGAAACCCAACCAAAAGGAGACTCCCCTAATTTTATTTGATAAAAGTGCATAAATCTTCCCAAACTTACTTCCATTCCTAATACTGAACACAGAATTTGAAACGCACGCAAAAAGCCCCAACTATTTGGGTGCAGCTGACTTGGTGTTATGTTCACTTTTTCCAGGAACTCGCATTCGAACGGTGTAAATGGCATCAAAACGCCTAAATCCTTAAAGACACATTTATACATGTATATACTAGGCGACACCCTTGATCCTTCAAAATACACACGCTCTTCAGAAGAGCAAGGCTCTATTATGATTCGCTCTAGCATGGGAGGCAAGAAAAATTTTAGATGATGTTGCAGAACACTCACCCCCATTAAATCCCCAAATCTGCTACTATATTGCCCAACATCACCCCTCACCCACTCATACCCAGATGTTGCGATTTTGGGATGTGAATCTTTACGATTATTTCCTCCTCTCTTTCGTACTTTTTCCTCCTCCACCTCCATCACTTTACTTTTTCCTTTGCCACCTTTCATCTTACCCTTGTTCATCAATCTAACCCTATAAGCTAAGCATAGAAGGTGGAAGGAATTTAAAATGAAAAACAGCGAGGCTAAATGAATACCTGGAAATACAAACACCCCACCAACGATGACGCTCCTTTCCCACTTCCACGCTTCACCTTTTCACAACTCTCTGAACTAATACAAATGCCTTCACCTATGCAAAGTCACCCTTTAAATGCCCGCCTTTGCATCCCTTCAAAACTCAAACGTTCTCTTTATTTTTCACACATCCCAACGCGCTTGTCGTTTCGTATTTGACGCCTCTTAATGAAACATTATTACTACTTCCACGCGTATGCTGAAACGACGTGACCCCTTATATGACCAGCTGTCATTACTCAACCACTGTGACTCCTCATGTCACCTCCCGTGCGCCTTTATTTCTCGGGACGTGGCACCTCCTTTTTGATCTCGGATGTTACATTCGTTCTTAACCTCTTTCGCTCTTACATCACTCAGAGCTTGGGGGCTTATGTACCACCCCCGATGTAGGACCGAGCTCACACCGAGATCCTAGTGTAATATACTGATTATATATATATAAGTTGACGCAAACCTCGAGGTCAATAAGACCGACACCTCAATATATAAGCAACATCAAATATATATAACATGTGACAATAATGACTAACCTAACTGTAGTTAACTCACCTCGAATAACCACTATAGCAGTTATATCGGAAAATCGCACAACCCAGGTAAAGGATAAGTATGAGAATAGACAATAGAACGGTAACTAACTTGATCGTCGGAGTCCTTTTTGCAGGTACTTCCGAGACGCTTGAGGAAGAAGATCAGAGAGTGGAGATTCATCATAGCAACCGATCTCATACGATCTCAGCCAGACTAGAACAGAGAAGACAACTTACCCGAGTTGGAGACCCAACCTGATTCGTGTAAGAACACATCCCAAATGGAATATTAAAATATCTTATATTTTCCCTTTTCCTCAGTGTATATATATATATATATATATATATATATATATATATATATATATATATATATATATTCTTAGTTATTAAAAAAAAAATTTTCTTAGGTTGCTGTACACAAAACTAAGGGTATTGATCAACCCAAAAGATGTTGCCCAATTTGATATATTTGGAATCTTTGGTGTAATTTACAACTCACTCATGTTTTCTTTTAAAAACACACACAATCACAAAAATATATCTTGTATTTTGGTCTTTTCTATTATCTTTTCCGATTCACACATAGTTGCACTCACACTAAGGAAGAAAAAAAGTATGAAAGAGTTATAGTGTGTATTAAATGTGATAATAAAAAAACGTAGACACCACACCGACAATGTATTTTTGCCTTAAATTTAAAACTACTCATCTCTACAATGTCACATCTATTTATGTCGTCTCTTCAAAACTCGTTTCATGACTGCTCCTACATTTCCATCGCTACCACATCTGTCACATCTATTTGCAAGTTAAAACTAAGGAATATTTATTTTTTCCATTAGGGTAGTTTTAAATCGACATTTGCCCACAAAAATCAAGAAACATGCTTTGTGTACAACACAACATTAGATAATTGTCTTTGGTTATTGGTCTGAAGTCTAGTCACATAATTAACAATAATCAAACATTAACTATTTTTGAACATGATGCAGAATTCATTGATGATCTATAAATAAGACTTAGATGCATTATGTATAGCATTAATTAAGACCTAGTTATGTCACCCTGAAGAGTACTAGGTCTGAGCCGCATAAAGAAGCCCAATTATTGCACCGCACGAGTCATGACGCTGCAAGACATATTCTAAAGTCATTTACTAGTACCTCCTTCCATTTCCATATGTTCTTTTATAGATATTTTAGCTTTTCTATTTTTTTCTCAAACAATTAACGTTTTCAGTATTTCAAAATATAATTAATGTTGTTTTTCAAATTATTCATTTTACAAAGTTTTCTAATTAAAAATAATAATAAATCTAACCACTAAACTTCTCCAGAAATGTTTATATATATAAAAAAGAATATATACATAAACTTTTTCATAAATCTAAAATTGAATTATTTATTAGTTTATCCAAAATCTAACTTTAAACTTATGCATAAATTAATTTTAATTTATAAAAAAAAATATTTTATTTTTATTTTTATTTTTTTCTCATAAAAGGCTTATCATGTAGATGTTATTTTAACTTTTTAATGTAATATTAATTATTATTATTATTTATTTGTATCTTTAACATCACTTTCATCCCTATATACCTATAACTTTTCACTGTATTTCTTATTGTACTCTTTTACATAATTTTTTTAAAAATATCCATTGGTTAATAAGTTTTTAAATATTATAAATTAATAAATAAAATAAATTATTTTTTAAGCTAGATCAGAAATAAATTACTAATTAAATTAGGAGTATTTTAAAAAAAAATTATTGATAAATTAAATATTATTAACTAAATTAATTAACTTTTTTTAAAGCGAGACGAAACCTAATCAATTTGTTAAAAGTAATCCATGAAAATAAGCCAAAGGATTAATAAGAATATTTAAGAGAATCAGTGTGTGATTGGGTAAATGTTTACAAACTAAATTTTGAATGACACTTATTTTTAAAAATAATTTTAAAATGGAGTAGTTTACGTTTAAAATCTTTTATTCGAAAAACAATTAAATAATAAAATTAAATATAAATTTTTTATTCACTGTAAAAAAATATTTAAAATTGATTCAACTCAAAATAAATTTTAAATATAAAATAATATTTAAAAAATTAAGTACATAAAATTACGTTTTAACGCAATTTAAATAACTGGATATGACCATATGAGCTTAATTTCAATTAATTATCATCATATATAGTATGTATCTCTTTCGTCAAACGATCTTGGCTGTTGGATTTATTTCAAGAAGTATGTGCTACGTACACAAAATTACGCTATAAAAACATCCATTGATTAATCAAAATTGGTTTCCACGTGGCGAAACAATATATAAGACTCTTTTATACAAAAGTATTTTATAATATATGCATATATTACACAAAAATTAGACACATAATTTTATTAAAAACAATACATTTTATTAGATTAAGATAATAATTTAGTTTTAAAAAATCTCAAAAATATGTATTACTTCTTGTGTTTTTCTTTAATTGCTGGTTTTTAGAGGAATTTTTTTTATTTATATTAATTACTCTCTCTTCTTCTTTTTTTTGTCTATTATACTTTACTTTTTATTTAATATTTAATTAATTTATACATTTAAAAATGATATTTATTTATTATAGTTTTGAAAAAGTGTAAAATATAAAAAAACTTCCAAAAAATAAAGTGATAAAAAAACTTCAAAACTGAAAACAAGAAAATTTATTATTATAGATTTTCTTAATAAACTATGGTGATGACTCCCTTGTTTTGACCATTATACTTCTTGATTTATGCATAAAACAATCTCAAATGATAATTATAAAGAAAAAATAATATAATTTTATTCAATTTATTTCTATGTTATCATTTTTTTATTGATAAGATATCGTCTTAGATTATAATTTTATATTTCTATGTAATGACTCGACTGGTCACTACACACAATACAGCACACTAGAACACCACACAGAAAAGAACAAGTATATACATATAGTGTCTAGGATATATATATATATATATATATATATATATATATATATATATAAGGTCCAAATCTGGCTAGAGTCAGAGTGTACAAAATACATCTAGTAATGCTACACTAAGTAGCTAAATACAACAACAAAAACAAACGTCATTTGCTAGCTGCAGACTCTCCTCAGCACACCAACCTAACCCTGCTCTTCTCCCATACATAGTATGATCATCGCAGTCCAAACCACATGGAAACAACAAAGGGTAAGCTAGTGAAAAGAAACAATATACATATATATAAATACATGAATGGTAAACAGCTACGGCTATCAGCACATCAACCAGCTTAACAACATCACCTTATAATATATCACAGCATACATCTCACATCATTCAGCAATAACAGCAGTAAACAACAGTACACAGCGGTAAACAGCAGTAAACACACAATGCGTCGTCACGCATATCAGTTAGTATTGGTCGCTTGTAATCGGTATAGCTCGACCTGACCCCTATACCGTGGTCGCTTTGTACACGTGTGCCTCGACCTTGCCCACACACGGGACCACTAAGAACTTAGAGGAGAACAACAAGTTACCACTCCAAGGGTCTGCTTTCCAGGGAGGGTTTTCAACAAATTGGACTCTAAGAGCACCACAGTCGCTGCATCCACACAATGGGATGAGGAAAATTTTGAAAACATCTCCTCTAGTCTTAGTGATCAACAGCTCAGCCTTACGACCTACAACAACTCAGCCTTACGGCCTACAACAGCTCAGCCTTACGACCTATAACAGCTCCTATCAACACGGAGCACAGCACTGCATAGCAGCAATAACAGCACCGCATAACGACAATGACAACACCAACTTAGCGGCTATAACAGCACCACTTAGTGGCAATAACAGCACCGACTTAGCGGCAATAACAGCACCACATTAGTGGCAATAACAGCATACAGCTCAGCACAGCACAACAATATCAGCATCCAGCACAACTAAACACAGCTCAAAGCACAACACAACACAGCTAATCCACTTACAGCACAACAATATACATCAAATACAGCTTAACATCATAATGCAACATAAACATCTCACAGCACATCAAAATCATCACTCAGCTCAACAACATTCATCATTAACAGCTTAAATCAGCATAAACAACATTCGGCACAGCTCAACTTAACAGCAATAACAGTTCAAACAACATACAACACAGCTCAGCTTAACAGCAATAACATCTCAACAACATACAGCACAACCCAGCTTAACAACAATAATAGCTCAAACAACATACAACATATTTAACACATAATACGACTCATCCATCTTGTTTACAACTCATATATCTTGCCAATTTACCCACCCAAACAACACCAATCAACCTAAGCACCTAAAACAACTTTCAACTTAACCAAATCACTAACTGTGAAATGGAAACCTCCACATAAAATAGCGTATCAGCAGTTATACTACTCCTACCATGCTCATCCTTATCTCATATGAAAGATAAGAAGACTTCCTACAACTCTCATAAAGACACCAAGTCTTAATTCCTTCATCTACCTTGTTAAAAATGATAAAATCCGCAACAGCTATAACCAATGCTAGCAGCTTGACCCCTCTTCACTAAAATAGCCATATCTGGAGTTCTAGAACTCCTTTTTGGGTGATTCCAGTGCCATTGGAAATCTAACATCCAAGGTTACAACTTTCATGAAGACTATAAAGTCAAATTCTGAAAGAAAAACACACGCCGGTGCATTAAAATCACGCCCGGCGCAAATCTCAACCAGAGACCTACAAAGGTCTTTTGCGCCCAGCGCAATTATCCTGCGCCCGGCGCAATATCAGTAACAAAAATATAAGATTTATGTCTAATAGTGCGCCCGGCGTGGTTATCTCCACGCCCGGCGTGATTCACCTAGGGATTCCCCACTTCAAATCACGTCCGGCGCGAAGAACTGCGCCCGACGCAATTTCAAACAGTAACCTTCACCACTTCGAAAATTTCACCCAAAACCTGCAAAACATCCCAAACATATGCAAACCAACCAAAGTGTCACATTTTCAACCAACAGCTCAAAAATCATGCCTTTTTACACATGCAACATCAAACAAGGAAAATCCCCGAATTTTCATCAAAACCCCGGAAACCCTGAAAACCTGTTTTCATCAAAACAGCTAATCAATCATTAGAAAATCAGCCACTCAATGAGTTTATGAACTCATTTCCAACAAAATCAGCCAAAGAACTAGCTTCCCTTACCTCGGTGAAGAATCCGAGCTTCGGGACCGCGAAGAACGGAGAAGAAGATGAAGAAGAGATCAATGGAGAAGAGAAAAAGGTTTCCGGCTTCCAGCTAACTTCACACAACCCTACACCTCACCTACAACCACCAAGATCACCTCTCACCCAAAAGAGGGGGAAGAAGAGTGTAAGAAAAAGTGAGAATGAAAGTTTAGAGAGAAAGAGAGTTGAAAGAGAGAGATGAGAGAAGGGGTCTCACATTCCACGTACGTATTAGTTTTTAGTTTTAACTATTATTTTTGTTTGTACATTGTACGAACTAAATTTTTTTTTTTATATAATAATATTTCATAATAAATAATATGAACTATATTTTATACTTATGAAAAATCATTTAAATTATCATATGTATATTTATTTATTTTATAATAAATAATATGAAATTTATTTTATATCTAATTGTGGAATAGTATCCAACTTCTAAGTAGACAAAAAAAATGTTATGAATATATAATTGAGAGAGTGAGAAAAGTGAGAGTTTCATTAATTAAATTAAGAATTTTTAATTTATAGAATATGAGTAAATTTGTTTATAATTTAAATATTAGTTTATGTTTCTTATCTTTTTAAAAAGACTTTTAAGTCTGCATCATATGTTTACTACATGTTGATTTGACCTTTGACCTAGGCTTAGGGTCGACTCTAACTATAACTTACCTAACATGTTGAAACTAATAATGTCTTTAGATTAAGAAATAAAAATAGGTATGTATATGTTAGGAGCTTAAGATTATTCTTTTACAAGAATTGAAAGGATAGAATCGAAGATGATCCAGATTGGAAGCTAAATATTTTGGTGTATTGGTGTATGAGATTTACAAAATCTATAAATATATATATATATATATATATATATATATATATATATATATATATATATATATATATCATCATATTATATTAATGGAATACTTATTTTTAATCAGATAAAATTTAGATACAATGATATAAATGATATTATTTTTAATTAAATTAAAATTTCACTTAGTAACATATGTAAATATATATTATTTATGTGAAATTTTAATTTTAATTAAAAAATAATATAATTATATTAATGATATTGTGTTTAATATTATTTTTATTTTTTATTTTTACACGGATCATTTATTCTTTATTTATATTTTTTATAACTCCCTAAAATTACCTTCTACTATAGTATTTTTTTTTAAACTACTTATCATTAGTTGTTCAGATATATTATTATATAAAAGAGGTATTCGTTGTGATAATTATTTATTTTAAATTTTCATTTTTACATGAATTACTTTATCTTTTTATATTTATTTTCTATTACTTTCTAAAATTATATTTTTTTATATTTATTATCAACAAATATTTCTCGTTAAATATGGAGACAAACTACCTTCATTCCTTTTAGTTAATTATCCAAATTTTAGAACATATTTGTTTTTACACATTTATCATGAAAATAGAAATGTAAAAAACTAATATGCGCTTATTGTGAAGTTGAAATGAAAGGATAAAATTAGAAACTTCATTACTATTTTAGCAAGATCAAGAAAATTTATTATATTTTTTAATTTTTTCATAAAAATCATAAAAGATGGATAAAAAGGATTAAAGGCAGTAGATCAGGGGTTCGAATCCTGCCTTGTGTATGCAGCCGCGTTAAATCTTGGGGCCAGCTATCCCACCCTTTGAGGTGCCTCCAACGTAGCGAGGAGATTAGTCACTGCTGTCGGCGGTGGATACTCCAAGGACGAACAAAAAAAAAAAAAAAAAAAAAAACAGTAGATCGGTAGTTAAAAAAATATCACTTCATATTATAAATTTTAAATCTGACTAATAAATATTTTATTTATGAATAATTTTGTGATAAATTATCTTCTAAAAAATTCACATATTTGTTCCACCCTTGAAACTAATTTTTATTATAAATAATACATTTTTATTACAATACTTCAATAAGGAACATTTTTAAATACACATCTGCGTACATATATATATATATATATATATATATATATAACATAAGTTTATTTTTTATACATTATTAATAAAAAAAATATTTTTGTAATTTTAATTAATAACGATTATGTTATTAAAAATTTGTTAATATGAGTGAAACTGAACTAATATTTTTAAGTAATGTCTTCTGTTCAATTATTACGAATGTAAAAAATATAATTAGGAAGAGACATTTTACTTTAAAAAAATAGTTAGATTTCTTAATATAAATTAATTAGATGTAAAACTAGTAAATATATAACATAAATGATATAGTGAAAATAAACGTAACTTTTAAAAAAGTTGTTAAATTATTATTACAAAACTCAAAAAATTGTATAAATAATAACTTATTATTAAATAATAATATAAACTTATTTTCCCCAGTACCAGAAAGAATAACAATATGAATATAGTATTTAAATTAAATTCGAGCAATATGAATAAAACCAACTTCCCAATTAAATTTCAAAGCACATCATGTGAGAGTAAGAAAGCTTGGAAAAAAAAAAAGTTAAAAGTTGTGATTAGAGAGTAAACTAAATAGAGAGCATAAACCAAGGATCATTGTAACTTTTCTAAAATAAATCTACCCTACATAAAATATAAAAAAAAATATTAAAGTGTTTTGTTTAAAGTGTTTTGTTTTGTCCCACTCTAATTATCCACTATTAGTACCAACCCGACACAACAGGTCCCCCTCATTGCCACCATGGCTCATTGGCTCCCATATACCAACTAACTCCATTCCCAACACAACTACTTTCCCACGCGCTTCCATTTCACTTCTATCTTTCCTTTTTCAGGATATTATTAGTTAATTCAAAATTAGTAAGTAATATATTTTAATATTTTAATCTTAATAACTAATATTTAATTATATGTCATATAGAAATTAGTTAAATATTATATAATATTTTTTTTATACTTAATTATAAATATAAATGACATAAGATAAATTATCGAGATAAAAAAAATAATTAATAGAATTATTTTTAATTAATTTTATCATAAATTTAAATTTTATTTCAAATATACTTTTTACTTATATTTAATGTTAGTTATAAGTGAATTCATAGAAAATAAAATTAGCGATAAATAAAAAATATTAAAAAAAAACTAATCTTAAATAATTTTAAAAACTAATAATTATAATTTATAATTAAAATAAAAATTTTAATTTATTGCTTATAATTAAAAACATAAATACTTTCTCTGTTCTCTATTATAAATGAAAAATTGATTAAAAAATTAATTATTTATATTAAATTTATTATTTTTATAATATTTTTTAAAATTATACTTATCATAAGTATCAAAAAAGAAATAGTGCAACCAAAATGTTGTGTATTAAATAAATAAAAAATTAAAGAGAGAATTATTAAATAAAATAAAAATAACTAAAACTTATTTATATTTAATAATAAAAATTTTATATGTATGTTATATATATATATATATATATATATATATATATATATATATATATATATATATATATATATATATATATATATATATATATATATATATATATATATATATATATATATTACTTACAATAGAGATAAGTGAGTGTCATATGGGAGTAACACTTGTAAATAATTTCTTGGCACACCCGTTCCCCTGAACGCCTCAGCGCGTGAGATTCGCATTTCCACTGAAGGACAAGAATGTCATTTGATAATAAAGGAGCTGGGACACTTGATTCCTAAGTAACTGCACCGGCACTCCCACCACAACCACTGCACCCAAAAGCATTTTATCACAACCCACACCCTCCACCCTACGATCAAGTTGAGTCATCGCATCAACGGTCACGATAAGAATTGCCGCCAAATATTCGGTTAGTGGTTACCACACCCCGTCCTTTCCCAAACGGAACAAATAATCCAAGTTTTTCAGTTTCGGTTTCAGTTTCAGACATTAGTGTTTTTTTTTTTTTTTTTTTTTTTTTTTTCCAATTTAACTCTCATTCCTGCAAAGACATGACAGCATGCAAATGCAACAGCTAATAAATTGACGAAGCTTTAGGTCACATTTTACTCGTTACTTCTCATTTTCAGTTTCACTCTCTTCCATGGTACACAACCTTTCTCTCTTTATCTCTTCTCTTCTTAGTATCTTCTCCATTGAACATGTTAATGCTTTTTAATTGTTATCTTACTATTGTGAATAAAAACAAAAAAACAAAACTAGGAGAAGAACAATGAGTATTTTAATTCTGTGGTCTCATTCTTCCAATTTGGTTGTGTTTCATAGGAATTGTAAGATTTGAGGCTAAGACCTTCCACGTTCATCAGGTAATTGTCAGATCTAGCTTCTCATGAGTAAAGTTTAGCAATTAGCACCAATTTCATATGTTTAGTTCTTGCCTTGCTTGAACCAGATCTTGTTAATTGTTTCTAATTCTGTGTTTTCCTTTGGGTGTGTTTGATTTGTTGCTTCAGTTTGAGGACTTGCTTGTTGTTTGTGGCTTTCTTGATTATTACTGAACTATAATTGTTGAGATTTTCGAAAAAATTCCAGTTGGTAATTGTCAGTGGACCTGTGTTTTTTGTTTAATAATTTAATTTTTGTCCAGTATTATTGTCGGTGACAACAACATATTAAGGTAATGAGTGGGGTGGCCCATGATTAGGTGCAGTATTATTATTGCGTAAGAGAATAGATGCGATCAATTTTGATTATTATGTCTTTCTACTGTTTACAGTTGTTGGTCATTATTTCACTTAATGTATAGTGTCAAATACATTGGCCTACCTTTCTCTTTTTGCTATAAAATTGGCTGATTGGTGAGCGTGTCACCCCACTTTGTCAATCATTAGTAGGGATTCTAGGGAAATCATTCTCTTGTTAATTACCTATTCATTGAGGAAACGGTAAGTTTTTATTCTCTTGAGTAAGAATTTCCTTATAGCAAAAGCTGTTATCCCATTTTACCCAGAAAAACATAAATGAGTTACCAGTTTAAGTCTTTAAAAATAGTTCCTGGCATAGTTAAACTAAATGAGATAAAGAGAAACTCAGAAAGAGATACAATTTCTTAAATAAATAAAAAAAACTGCTAAATTATATTTTCCTATAATATAGTTTGTTTGTGTTTGAAATTGTGTAGCATCTTAATATAACATAATGTATTCATACCTTAAGATTCCTGCTTTATATTCACTATTCTTCTGCTTCAGCTTGTGATCTCAGAATGGGGAAATCACCAGGAAAATGGATCAAAACTGTACTATTTGGTAAAAAGTCATCCAAATCAAATATTTCTAAAGGAAGAGAGGTATTGCAATTAGTTCAACTGTTCAAGCAATGTCACAACTCTATTCAATGTTACAATATATTTCATATTACTTGCATGTGTACATCCATAATATGGATTTTGTTCTCCAATAAAGGCCAATAGTCAGTTCCCTGTCTGTGACATTTATTGCTGTAAAACAACATTTTGCTATGGTAGCATTGCCACTATAGTATACTTTTTCATTGCCAAACACCTAACATTATAAACCAGAAATGCAGCTAGGGCATATAACTGGTGTACTACTAAAAATATAACTTCCATGGAGAAATAAGCGTATATTTTATGTTTTTCCTTGGTGTAACTTCTGACTTCTTTTGCTGTAATTTCGTGTAGAAGCTTGTTAATAAAAAAGAAGTGTTCGCTACCAATGTGTTGGAAAATGGTTTGGCCTTAGATCCAACTCCTAATGAGATTGCTACAAATGAGGACGACCATGAACTGGAGAATGAAGAATCAGAAAATATTTTACCTGGAAATCAAGAAAGAGACATTATGGGATCTGTTGACCCAGATGCACCACTTGATCCAGAGAAAATTAGGCAGGAGGAAGCAGCAACGAAGGCACAAGCTGCTTTCAGGGGTTACTTGGTAGGTGTCTTACTGTTTTAGAGCACCTTAAGTGATTAAATTCTTGATGTAAAAAAAAGTGATTAAATTCTTATTATTGTTTAGTATAAAACATTATAATTTTTAAGTGTGCTCTGGGGTAAGATATCTAGTAGACCATAAAAAGGACAAATAAATTGTGAAACTTATTTTCTATTATGATTGTAAATTTAATTGTCATAATATCTCACTTGAAAGCTGGTGAGCCTTTGACACATACATAATAGAAGAAAAAAAGGAAAGAAGGCCAGTGAGCATTGGGCCAAGGGAAATTGTGTTTATGCGAGGAGAAATAGGAATGCTGCTGGGAGTAAGGAGGAAACAATGGAGGGAAAAGCAAAGCAGAATGTACAGGTGGCAGCAAGGTTTTGGAGAGGAGAATTGTGCAATGATGGACGACAGAAAAGGAAACATGAATTAAAGGGGAAAGGGGAATAGTGGAGGAGCATAGTAGAATTCTGGGGGTGAATTGGTGGCTTAGATAATTTTTTTTTGGGTGTAATCAGATTTGGGTGTTTTCTCTTATTTCCGCATTTCTTCATTTCAGTATTCATGTTTGTGTTTATTGAGCAGTACTTTTCCTTCGTTAAGGATTTCTTCTCCTTGGTTTCTAATACTTGTTATTAATTCCTGTTCCTCTTAAAGGTTTTTTTGGTTGACTAAGTAATTGATAGGTTAAGAAGAAGATTTGCTGTTAATACTCTAGAACTCATTTTTTGAAATTAAATATGGTATTTAGAGTTAGAATCAATCACTTGACTTCTATACACCACCCCACCCCCCCTTCCCAACCCCTAATTTTTCTTTTAATTTATGATCTAATTTTATAAAATATTACATCTGAGACTGGCATGTTTATTACTCAAAAGGACAGTCAAGTCAATATGGCAACTAACTTCATTTTTTTAAAATAAAAAATATAAGAATTTTCTTAAGGTGGAAATTAATTCACAGATGTTTTCCTGTTGGATATCAGCTTCTACAGTCATGAAAATCTTTTGACAGTAATCGTACTTCATTGAGAAATAAATTGCAATCTTAATTTCTTTATTACTGTACTGATACTGCATAAATATTTTCTTGGAAGAGTTGGCATATGAAAATGAATTTTTTTAGCATATTGAAATTATCTTTGTGGAGTTTTGATTGTATAGTTCATGAAAATTGTAATATTTGATATTAACTAACAAAAGCTTCTCTTGTGAAGGCTCGCAGGGCATTTAAGGCCTTAAAAGGCATAATAAGGTTGCAAGCACTTATTCGTGGGCACTTGGTTAGGAGACAAGCTGTTGTTACATTATCTTGTATGTATGGGATTGTAAAGTTGCAAGCACTTGTCCGTGGAGTAAGGATCAGGCAGTCTAATGTAGGAATTGAAATCCATGAGAAGCGCAATCTATTTAAGCCTCAGGTACTGCTTTCAAAGAATCTGTAAATTATCAGATTTGTCATCCTATTACTTATATTGCTCAAGGCATTTTTCTGACTGTGAGTTTATGATGTTCCTGACTATCTGGGTCAAATTAGAACAAAATGGTTATTAAATGTGAGCAGTTTTGGCTGAACAGGTAAGAAATTCAAAATGAGGATTGAGTAGGCAATAAATAGGGTATATTCTGAATCAATTATTACTAGATTCGGGGTGGTGTCTGATCATCCATTACTTTTTATTGTAATCAGAAATTTGTAAGGATAATGTTCTACAATATTTTTTGACCACTTTTTGTATAGGATGAGAGATACTAGTGAAATTACACAAATTACAAGAAAAGGTATTCTTGGTAAATTTGAGAACCTTTGACCACTCAACTGGATAATGATGCTCAAAACTACAAATAGAGGTTGATGAATAGCCACTTATTTACTTAACAACTCCAGTGATTAATTTTTCCTAAATTAAAAATAGTTTTACCAAGAAGCCCTTTTTCAGTTATTTTCCCTGTTTTTCTATTACTGTTGGTTCTATGATTTTTCCTTTTGAATGTGTTGTGCATTTTGTGCTTCAGGATGGCAAACTTGGTGAGCCAATTGGTATTTCCACAAAAATTTCAAAGCTGTCTGCAAATACTTTCATCCGTAAGGTAACTTAAATTATGCCATGCATGTGATGCAAATATTTCTTTATTTGATTTTTACATATAGATTTCATTGGAGAGTGAACAGTACTAACAATACTATTTTATTAAAGTTTTAAAAAGATAGAATTTAGATCCCCTTGGTTGAGAGAACAGGAGGGTACTGTTCTCTTCTTTTTCTCTGTATGAGTAAATGAAACCAACCTGATAGTAGTCTAGAGACAGAAAGTACAACACCCCTTCTAATTGTTCGCAAATGTATAGGATTTAAAAATTTCAAATACTGACATAAGTTATTATTTATTTCTCAAGAATGTGGTATATAATTTCTATTTTTTAATCACTGTAATGATGATTTTTGACATTAAGCAAGGTTAAAGAATGACACATTTTATGAGTGGAATCGACTATTGAGAGCCTTCAGCATGAATTATACATTACCTAACAACCTGTGGTTTTGTATACCTTACAAGTTTATATATGAACATGTTTGAACTTGCTCCGAGTGGATTTATGTGCAATACTAATATTGTCCTTACCATAATTCAGTTAAATCTGGACCTGAAAATAAAGGAGGTTTTCTCCTATATTGCTGCGTAAATTATCTGGAGCACCCAATTCTATCAAATTTATCTTTTAATCTGTTTTACTCAAATTGAGCATATGAAAATGTTAGTTTGTTGTTTCAGCTTCTTGCTTCATCAACTACAATAATGGCACTGCGCCTGCAATATGTTAGTCGAGATCCAAATTCAGTCTTAAGCTGGTTGGAGCGCTGGTCAGCATCTTACTTTTGGAAACCAGTTCCCCAACCCAAGAAAATTCGAGAGACCAAACCTCAGAGAAAGCAGAGTAATATTTCAAATGGAGAAGCTCATATTACCAAATCAAAACGCACTAACCGGAAGCTTCCTATTGCAAATTTTGAACCAGTCCCAGTGCAAACAAATCCTGAATTTGAGAAACCAAAACGTAATTTCAGGAAAATACCATACCAGGTGTCTGATCCAGAGCAAGAAAATCCACAAAGTGAGCTTGAAAAGGTTAAACGTAGCTTGAGAAAGATTCATAACCCTGTTGTTGAGAATGCTATTCAGCCAGAAGTTGAATGTGAGACCCCAAAGCAGCATTTGGAAATAGAAACAGTTATTCCAAGGCATGTTGTTTCAGAACAAGTGGTCATTACTTCTGATGAAAAGATCAAGAAGGAATCAACCTTGACCATCTCCAATGTGCCTGATGTTGAAATTACTCCAAGACCATCAGCTAACAAGGAAGCTTCTGACATTACGAAAAGTTATCTGGTGTCTGTAGAATCAAAGACCTTGGCAGAGACTACAACTATAGATAGAAATATGTCTCATGACGAAGTTAAAAATGAGCTGGGAAATCTATCAGAGACTATTTTCAAAGATGAAAACTCCCTATTAACAAATGGAGATTTCATTCATAAAGAAGAGCTAACTGGTAATGAAAGCCAGAAACCTACCCGTAAAGCCTCGAATTTGGCAAAGCTGGAGAATGGAGAAGATGGCTTTAAGAATAGTCCAAAAGTACCAAGTTATATGGCTGCAACTGAATCTGCCAAGGCTAAGTTGAGGGCTCAAGGATCCCCAAGGTTTGGACAAGATGAAATTGAGAGAAACAGCGCTACTGGAGCTGGGAGACAGTATCAGCCTTCTTCAACTAACAAGAAGATTAGTTCGCATTCACCTAAGACCCAAAAATCAGTTCAATCAGGTGGCAGAGGGAGCAACAAAAGTGACAAAACACTACCATCTTCTAAAGGAGGGAATGGTATGATATAGTCCTTCCCACATTTAGTAGTTTGAAAATACGTCACATTCTGATTTCACCTAGAAAATTACTATTTTAAAGGGTTTTAAAAATTGAATTGTTAGTTTAAATTCACTTATTCACTTATCCAATCTTTAGTGGATAAATGGTATCTTGGTCATCTCAAACAAAAAATGTAATTGAGCAGGTTTTTGGTTCCTAATAGTTTAGTGTCTTGATCCAGATTCCCGAACAGCACAGTTCATTTTATTCGTAGTAAATCAACTTGGTAGAAGTGAAGTTCTAATTTTTAAAATGAATCACCTATATGCTGATGTACGCTTTTGTTTTCTCATGATTGATAATCATAAACTAGTCTATTCATCTTGCAGGGAAGATAATTCAAGCAGAGTGGAGAAGGTGAACGAGGGAAACACTGGTTTTCAAGGGGTGAACACGAGGAGGCTGATAATCATGTGGGGGTGAAAGGTCGTCCCTGATGAAAGTGGTTGAAATGATAGGACCATTGTATGAGCTGGATTGATCAGCTTATTTTTCCTGCATTCTGGGTGGTGAGTTGTACAATATAGGTTTCAAGTTCTGCATGCTGAAACTTTACAACTCTATGTTCTGTTTGTCTCTGCCATGATTGGTTGTCCATATTGTATTTTTTTTCCTCCGTGTGTATGATCATTAACAGGTACCTTCGTGTTCCTAAACTTATCTGTTTGGACAAGTATGGTCTGGTAGCGTTAATTCGCTCATACAGATTTTTTCAAAAAACTTTTTTGGGCATAATAATACGATCTGCCTTTATTTAGTTTTCGTCTATTTGAATAACTTTCTTCAGAAGTGCTTAGAAAAGAAAAAATAATAATAAAATATATATATATATATATATATATATATATATAAATCAAAATAAATTTATTTATAAATTAAAATTAACTTGTGTATAAATTAAAAATAAGATTTTAAAAAAGTAATAGAATAGAGTTTCTACAAATCAATTTATGTTTAAGTTAACTTTAGTTTATGACAGTTTATTTCAATTTTTAAAATTTGTTTTCCTAAGAGTGGTTTTGAAGATAATGAAGGAAACGCAAGGGGATTGTTACCTAGTGCTGATATTGTATATTGTTTGCCGCGTGGGAAAATTTCTTTCACAACCCAAACTAGTATCAAAAGGAGTGTTGTGTTGTACTAATAGTTGTCCTTATCTCTTGGACGGTTGGACCAACTTACTAGGATATTGGAGTGTAAAACATCTTAAATAGTGCAATTTAAGGCATTACATTGGTTCCTATGGAAGATTAAAGTTGTGATAACCAGTTTATAAAGAATTAATAGAGAAACGATCTATAATATGTTTGATAATATTAAAATGTGGAAGGGAGTTGATAATCAGTGTGACCTGAATGAATGTAAAAAATCATTTGTGTACGTTTGAAAGGTTGTTGATAAACAATTATGGAAAGTTATTCATCGATTAATTATCAATACTTTTTTATACGTAAAAGCGTTTATTTTTTATTTAATCAATTAAAAATGAGTTATTTTATTTTTAACTACTTTTGTTTCTCTCTCTTTTATTTCTCTTAAATCAAATACTTCTCTTTCTACTTTATTTTTTTTATTCATTTTCATTCACTTTATTTCTTGTTATTTTTTTTATAAAAAAAAAATTTCCATCCACCCTACAAAACATACCATTTTTCTGTTTCTACTCTCCTTTATTTTCCTTTTATTTTACACCAACCAAACAAGTGATTTAAAAAAAATTATAAGATCAGATTAATAATACTTTTACTAATATTTATTATAAGACACTTCTAATCAAATCACACAAATTAATATAAATAGTTATATTAGTTAATTTTATTAGGTTTATAAAATAAAATTATAATTTACTAATTTTAATTTTCTTATTTATTATTCAATTTTCATGAGAGATGAAAATATTATCTCATATTAAAGATTATACACTAATAAGATAACACACACAAAAACGATAAATATCAATCGGAGATAATTTAAGAAGTTAGAGAAAAAAATATACATTCTCATAATCTTTATTAAAGATAAACAAAGAAAAATAACAAAACTTTTTAAAAATTATAAGATACCTTATAAAAAAAGATCAAATTTTTTTTTCTAAACTATGCCTTATAATAAGGGAATTTTTTACTCAAATAATACTATTTTAAAAAATCCAACTGTGCAAATTTATTTCCCCAACTAGCATCATTTACTGTTCACGTTCAGAACGAGTCGTTCCAGTTTAAAAAATAACACATGACAATTTGATCAGAACGGGCGGTTTCGGATTGAAAATTAGTACATAAAAAGTGAAACCAGAACGAGTCGTTCTGGCCTATAAATAATTTTTTTATTATTATTTTCACTTATCAAATACCAAAACTCAAAAACTAACATCAAATAATTAAATTTATTGAATATTAACATTATAAATATAACTAAATAAATTTATTAAAATTCAATACAATAATAAAGATTAATGGTAACGAAAACTGATTATGTTGTTCTCTAATATTCATCTCTGTTTTAATCCTACTAGACTTTGACTGACCGGCTGAGAAATTGATTATGTTGGTGGAAACTGATTATGTTGCTCGCATGATTGGAAGATTTACAGTAAGGCTAAATGAAATGTGGTATGATTGCGAAAGTTCCAGAAAGTTCATATCCCTTGCTCGCATGATCCGTTGGAAATTTACAGTAAGGCTAAATGTAATGTGGTGTGATTGCGGCAAGGTATGATTGCGGCAAGTTCTAGAAAGTTCATATCTCTTACTCGCATGACCGTTGGAAAATTTACAGTAAGACTAAATGTAATGTGGTGTGATTGCGACAAGTTCCAAAAAGATCATATCCCTTGCTCGCATGACCCGCTGGGAGATTTAGAGTAAGGCTAAATGTAATGTGTGTGATTACGGCAAAGTCTAGCAGGATTAAAATAGAGATAGACATTAGAGAACAACATAATCAGTTTCCGCCACCATTGATCTTTATTATTGTATTGAATTTTAATAAATTTGTTTAGTTATATTTATAATGTTAATATTTAATAAATTTAATTATTTGATGTTATTTTCTGAGTTTTGGTATTTGATAAGTGAAAATAATAAAAAAAAATTATTTATAGGCCAGAACGGCCCGATCTGGATTCAGAACGGTCGTTCTGGTTCCACTTTTTATGTACTAATTTTGAATCCGGATCGGCCCGTTCTGATCCATTCTTCATGTGTTATTTTTTAAACTGGAACGGCCCGTTCTAAAATCAGAACGGCCTGTTCTAAACATGAACAGTAAATGGTGCTAGTTGGAGAAATAAATTTGCACAGTTGCTATTTGAGTAAATTTTTTTTAAAATAATATTATTTGAGTAAAAAATTCATAATAAGGACTAGAAAGAACATTTTTTTTTCAAGAATTATGGTAATAAATGAAGACAAATAAATTTTTAAGAACAAATTGAGATATTTTTCTTATTTAATTTTGATTAAATGCTATATATTAAACAGTCAATACCGAAAGTTTATTGTTTTTGTAATAACTATTTTAAAAATTCATATTAATAACCATTTTTTATTAATTGATAATGTAAATCTTTTACATTGATAGTCGATAGAAATTATATTCTTTAATTTATCATTTTATTTTGAAATTCAATTAAAAGATTTTTTAGATCCATTTGAAAGAGATTATGTACAGAATATTGTACTTATTTTATTCTTTAAATATTTATTCGAGTATTTGGCTTACAAAATATCTTATAAGCAACTTATAAGATGTTTTGAATTTATTGAAAAATACCTTTGAATTTTGCCATTAACATAAATAGTTTTTATTTTTATTGTTTTTTCATTACTTCCTCAACATGTTTTCATTTCTTCCTCCAAAAAAATCTTTGTTCCTATTTTTTTTAATCTCTTCCCCTTCAAATTGTTTTCTACCCCTTTCCTTCAAAATTCACATTCCCTTGTTATAAAAAAAATTATAAAAAAAATAAAAATTAAAAAATAAAAAAAAATTATCGTAACTTTTTCCTTTTTAAGTAGCACATGACACATCTACTTTATTTGATATTTCTCTATCAAAGCTATGTAATATCTTCATTTTTTTATATATATATCAGGGGTTTCGATTACTATTTTACAACTTATTATTGTTTCTCATCACATAGTTTTCATTACAGAAATCAAAATTCAAATACTCAAGTCTTTTTGGAATCATTATATAACATCTTCTCTTTTTTAAAATTTATTTTTCATAATTTTAAATTACTATTATATATATAATTAATTTCTCATATTTTATTATTAATTTTATTTTTTATAAACTAAAATTAGGTAGATGGTAAGTGGTGACTAGCAATTCGTTATTATTATTTTTAATATTATTGTGATATATAATATTCACTTAAAAAAATTTAGTTACTTTTGAAATTTTTATTTTATTTGCAGTCAAGGTTTAAATTGTACTTTTTTTATTTTTAAAATGAGACAAGATCTTATAAATACCTAAATAATAATAAATTTAAACACTTTAAAATGGTTTCCTTATTGAATTTTAAACATTCACGACATAAATTCTTAGTATTTAAGAACTTGTTAAATAAAATTTTAATTGAATTGTTTACTTAAATGGACCTTAATGATCAAAAGTTAAAAGATTTTGTTTAAATATATTATTATAAGTGTCTAAATAATAATATATTTAAACACTTTAAAATAATTTATTTATTGAATTTTAAGCATTTATAATATAAATTTTTATTATTTAAGAATTTATTAAATAAGATTTTAATTGAATTGTTTATTCAAATGGATCTTAGAACATGTTTAGTTTATCGTTGAATTTCATGTAAACACATATTCCAAAGTATCAAACTGAAAAATAACATTTTTTATTTTTTCTGTTGAACGTAATTTTGTAGGTTTCAGATAATAAATCAAACACACACTTAATGATCGAAAGTTAAAAGACTTTATTTAAGTTTTTAATTTGTTACTAAAGAATAGCCTCTCATTTATCATAAGAATAAATCTCTCTGGAAAGTTTGACAGGAACCACCAAGTAAACATTCTTAGTTTAATTTTTTTATTTATAAAAATCGAGATCAATATATGATTACTTAGTTAAACAATGTGAATCTCTCTATTTATCAACCAAAATTGGTCGTCTTTTGTATATATTTAATTACGTGGCCTACCAAAATGTAGGGATAAAATTAGTGTGACTGTGACAGGATACACCTATTTTTCTGGAAAGTGATTTATTTTCCTATCTTCCCATTTATTATCTTCAAGGTAACTGTCAACAGAATTCCTCTGTGCCGCAACGGAGGGTACATTTTTGGTGAAGGTAGGATATCTTTTTCTTCTTCCTTCAAAATATCATGAAATTTAATTTTAATCTCTATAAAAATTAAGTTGTAATATGTTTTTAGTTTTTATTTAATTAAAAAATAACATTTTTTTAGTCCTTGACAAAAAAATTAAAAATAAATCATTTTTAATTTTAATAAATATAAAACTAAAATTATAGTATTAATTTTTATAAAATCAAAAACAAATTTATTTATTTTCTTTCTAGTCAACACTAGAAGTCATGTTTTTGAATAAGTTTTTTCATAAATATTTCTAAAAGAAGAAAAAAAAACAATTAGTTAAATAAAATTAGAGGTGAATCTCACGATTTTGGCAACTGTGTAGGGATCAATGCAAGGTTAGAAGGTTGTTTGAAATTTATAGGCGTTGGATTAATAGTCCTATAATTTGACTCGGTGGATTTTAGACTTTTTTTCTTTTCTGTAAACCACATGTATAATTAATTTGAGACTTATTTATATAAACTTAAGGTCCTTAGGACGAGGTCCAAAACATTAGTTATACTTAAAAATATCAATTTTAATGGTTAAAAATTAATCTTGGGCTATCTTTATTACTCTATCATATGAAATGATCCTTTGAACTGTTTTTTCATTATTATTTCCATATTGCTATTCTATTCTGTTCTCAAAATTTTTAATGTGTAGCATTTATGTTTGAAAAAAATAGTAACTTCAAAATTTTGAAGGACTATATTTAAAAATTCCTTCATATACTCTTTATTCTATAATAAGTTTTACCATATAATTTAATAATATAAATTATAGAATTTCATCGAATACATAATAATTTAACAATTACCTTGTGCACTTCCTTGTTCAAAAATGGAGTCTCGATGGTATCATTCAATTTTGATTCAAAATTACAAGTCATTTGAACACAAATGGCTTAAAATCAAGTAATTTAACATCATAAAAAATAACTCTTTAAAATAGGGGAAATAGTTTCACCACATGTGTGGTTGCACGTTGACGTGATTTGTCACATTTAACCAGAAATTGATAGTTAGAGCTTGTTTTGTAGCTAACTTAACATGAAGTCATGCTTTGTTATGGGTTTCCAAACATTCACTAATTCTAAATGCTAGTCCAATCAAGGTGCCAACAGGAAAAAAACACGTACAAATCAAACTTGAATTGACTTTGCCCTTTTCTCGTAACATTATTTTAACAACATATATTTACAAAAAATAAAAAAGAGAAATAAAAAAAATGTGATAAATTAAATTAAAAAAATTGTAGAAAAGTATTGGTAAACAAGGTAATTTTTTTATAACCACTAATACTTTTTTTTATAACCACTCTTATATAACAAACACTAAAACCTATCATTTCTCTCTCTCTCTCTTCCTATCACAATGTATTATCTATTGTACCTACATTTTTCTCTTTTCTTTCTTTCTCTCTATAGGTGTTATCTAGTATAGTGATGTCCATGCATAATTTTCCTAGTAAAAAAGATTGAATACATTAGGCATAGGGTCTGTGAGAGGTGACCAAAATAATATATACATGTGAGAAATAAAAAAAATAAAAATAGGGCATGAAGCATCTCCCTATACCTTTGGCATGATGCATCAGCATCACTGAAAGTGGACCGAACTAACTTGACTTGGATCAATCACAACCCCATGAACTGGTCCTGACCGGCGTAAATTTCTACGGTGTCTTGCAGCTGCAGGAGTAGAGGATGATGGTTGAACGCTTTGAGGAATAGGAACTTTCTGTGAGTGGCCAGCAATACATAGGGCACCAGTATCATCTTGCTCCCAGTATACTTCTACCATAAACCCTGTGGGGCTTTCTGCAGACTCTGTTCCTGGAATACCCACAAACCTAGCTCCTGTAGGAACCTGCACGATTATTGTATTAATCAGCAAAAAAAACATGAGTAGGGGTTATCATGAACCGATTTTGGATAAACTAAAGTCTGAACTAATCAATTTTAACTGATTTCGTTTGGATCAGATTTATCAAAATAAATTTTACAATTTGAACCAAACTAATCAACAATAGGTTGGTTTGGTTCGGTTTAATCGATTTTTTTTTAAAATGATAGATATTTATTTTTTAAAACATAAAAATGCATTATTTTATCTCAAAATGTTTATAAAAACCTATTATTAAAAGAGTATAAATAACATTCAAGCGTTAATAAAAAAGTAATGTATGAAATATAAAATTAAGATAGTTAAATAAAGTTTAACATTTGAAATTAAAGTATTCCAACATTTAAACTAAAATAGTCCCTCAAAGATAATTAAATTGTCTAAGTTACAATTATTATCCAAGTAGTCTTCACACATTCTTTTCTTAACTTGAATGTTAATATACAAATAATATATTACGTGAAAATAATGTTAGATATTTTTTAAATATCTAGTCTAACGGTTGGACTAAGACAAAGTGAACCATGACTTGGAAACTAGTTAGAAAGTGACGAAGTCAAATGGCTTGGGGACGTATAGTATGTTACTAGGTATGAACTGTATGGTAACTGGTAAGTGAGTGTAGTGTAACTAATAAAATAACATCATAAAAGAACTACTACAATTAGAGTGTTAGTGCAGTATAGTATTGTTACACTTATTTGTTACTAATGAAATTATAATATTATAAAATAATATTAAGATAATGATTGAATGGATCATCGGTTTGTAAAGTGTAAACCTGTAAAAATTTAGGTCAGATTTAATTGGTTTCAATTGAATTTGATCCAATGAAGAAAAAAGAAATAAATCAACCTAATTGATTTGGTTCATATCATTGGTTTTATCGAATTGTACAATGACGAAAGCCACTTAAAATGACCAGTTGTCATAGTTACAACTTATATTGAACTAAAAAGTATTTTGACAATTGTGCGAGCGAAGGTATGAATAAGTATTTTATGTTCTCTTTGTGTTAGAGAAATTAATAGAATCAAACAATTCAACCTCTAGAGAGGTATACATCTCACTGTAGATTGTAGAGAAAACTAAAGCGAAATATTATTAGACTGACCTGGACAGATTCCCCAGATGTTAAGTTAAGGGTCACTAGTCTCCCTTCAGCTGTAGCATTTTCTAGCTCTGCTTGCTTTGCAATATTCAAGAAAACTTCTTCGAGAGTTGTTAGGCCAAGCTGGATGTCAGATATGCCAAATTCTTCTTCTCTATCTTGGAGCTCCGAAAAGAAATTCTGTTTGGGAAGCAAGAGAAAATAAGATAATATAACCCATATAATTAAGCACGATCTATGTTTATGGCTCCTTTGACGTGTGCTACGCATAATTCTCACTAATATATAGGGCACACTGGAGCCCGCCTGTTTCTATGTTACCTAAACAATTTTCAGCTTTATATCAAATACATGTAGTATGCACAGATGATTGCAATTGCAACTTATACGTCCACGGGGAATGTAGATATGAAGTTAACTTTTATTATAATCATAATATGTGACATTACAGAAACAGACTGGATTTATTTAAAATATTTTCTTGAAGAAAGAACTAACCAAAAACATACTCCCAAGTTATAAAAAGACAGTGCACAAATGAATCATTTTTTCCCTTTAAGGCAACAAAGAATTTGTCAGATTTTTAACCATTTAAAATTAAGTATTGCTGTTCTCAGGTAATACACGAGATAAGTTAGTTACAGTCTATTCTAATTAATTATCAATAAGTTTACCAAGTTTGAAACTGACTAAAGATACAGAAGTTTACATGATCAGCATAACCAAAGTAACTGTTTTGACTCAGCAAAAATTTCAGCCAATGGGGGTCAACCTAAACTAGAAAATTTCGATAAAGATCTGCTTCCATGTCAATCAATATTTAAACAACAGTCAAAATTTAAACCCTGTGTTAGAGAAGATTTAAATGAAATGGATGCAACCAAAAAAAGAAAGCTTACCTTCAAGAGCGCCTCTCTGTCATGAGGAATCACAAAAGTTAGAAAGTTATTGTTCTCCTCTTTTGGCACTACGTCTAAACGCTGTCAAAATATTTCAGGAATTAAAAACCAATAATTTTCTGCCATGGAAATATTGTAAATCGTCATACTAATTCATCTCACATTCTTAAAGAATTTCTTCACAATCTCACGATGTTCTGTAGATATTGCATCTCCATTGGCAGGACTACGTTCAATATTGTTTCCATAGAAGCTGATATTAGCAATAAATCCAGTACCAAAGCGTGACTTCAATCTGATTGAGGTGCCAATGCAACGAAGCCTTCCTTTAGCCATGATTCCTATGCGGTCACTTAGAATGTCGGCTTCTTCCATAGAGTGCGTTGTAAGAATAATGGCACGCCCTCTTTTTGCATTTTCAATTATGTCCCACACATGCCTTCTTGTTATTGGATCCATACCAGTAGTCTACGTAATTAAATTGAAATGTTAAAATCATGTCAATAGAATATATGCTCGAAAGGAATATCCTGCTGTGCATACCGGTTCATCCAAAATGACTAACTTAGGGTCACCAATAAGGGCAATTGCAACACTTAGACGACGTTTCATTCCTCCACTATAACTTCCAGCTCTCACTTTGGCTGCATCGGTGAGTCTCACCTCTGCTAATGAACTCTGGGTAATCTACATTTTTCAGAAGAACTTAAATATAAGGAATGAGAGGCAGTATTCCAAATAGCTAGTAATTTCAAATATTAGACACATGCTCGCGCACACATAATCATCAATTGTAAAGAATAGTTTCAGGGCTGGAGCAGACATACTGATTTTATGGAAGCTGGGGTCAGGCCTTTAATAGTAGCAAAGAGTTGGAGGTGTTCTTGACCAGACAGTGCATCCCATAGGATATCAAACTGTATATTAGAAAATTTAGCAACAGGTCAGTCATATCACTCATATATATATGTTAATAAAAAGAGAAGAGAAATTTATTGCATTTGAAAATTATATTTATGCATTACTAGTGTGCTAAGATATGCATCCATACATGAAAAGCATATCAATGGTGTGCAGTGGTGGACCTAAGGCCCTGAATTAGTGAGGGAATATATATAAAATAAATAAACTTTTAAATCAAATACTTAAATAAAAATATAATAAATACATTATATGAACGAGAAATTGGGGACACTAGGTTCAAATATATAAAATTAGGGGCAGAATATAAACTTTTAAGATATTTACATGTATTTTTCTCAAAGTGAAGGGGTGCATTTGCAAACCCTCATCCCAATGTAGGTTAGTCATTGATGGGGTGTGGGTGTGTGTGTGTGTGAGAGAGAGAGAGAGAGTGATAAACACCTGTGGACATACTCCAATAAGCTTTCGAATGTTTGACATGCCAGTAGAGCTTCTGATTGAATGTCCATAAATCAATGCTGTTAAACGAAATTGAAAATGTTAACAAACTCTTCTAGACTACTGTAATTTTGATTAATGAATGATCAATGCAGTAGTTAAAAACGGAGAGAAAGATAAAGAGTATCACCATCTCCATCAGTTACCGGAGTTATCCCTGTCAAACAATTAATGGCTGTAGTTTTTCCAGCTCCATTGGGTCCTAGCAGACAAAATAACTGATCCTTGGCAAAGTTCACCCACAAACCCTGAAAATAATTTAAAAATAGCACATTGATCATCATCCTAATACAGGTCAATTTCCACCGTGTTAGCCTTATTGAAACCTGAAATATGTGAAATATTACGATAAAATAATATAATCAAGTGGAAAAGTTTGAGAAACAGCAAATTGATAATCACGATCCAAAAGAAATCAAGCTGCGAAGATTTCTGCATGTTCGGTTTGGAGTTTGTATGACTACTCGATAGAACTACACCAGAACTTAGGCAAAAGTGTTTTCATAAACCAAATATTCTCAGGTGCCTAAGACACAAGAGCCCTTTGAGCTTGAAGCATATGCACAGACCCATCTTTGCCTAATCATGACTCCTGAGGTTTCACTTTTAATGAGAAGAATGGGGAATAACAATCTAACCATGACTGCTCGCTCATAGAAGCTCTAATATCATATCATGAATTAACTATCCCAACCAAGAAGTTTAAGCTATAAGGAGAATGGACCAGAAAGGTTTTATATCTAACAGGCCTCAACAATGAAAAAATTGTTGCACGCAATCAGGCAGAGGAACAAGAAGTTTTCTTCTAACCACCCCAACTTCAAGGATAAAGTTTTTAATAAGAAATGCTTTACCTTGACAGCATTGTAAGCAGAACTTCTTTTACATTTACAGCAGCAACCAAAGTTAAGTGTACCAGGATATGTCTTTGCAAGGCCATGTAACTGAACAGCAACATTTGCATCAACCAGACCTTCTCTTAGTTGCTGCTTAACTTTGTTTTCTTCTTCAAGTACATCTTCATCATCTGGTGTACCTTGTTCTTGACGTAGGGTTGAACCTACACAACTACAAACCCCACCCTCTACAAAATGACAAGGAGACGGAGAAAAAGTACTTAAGCCAAAAAGAGAAGGAAAAAATAAATAAAAAAAACACCAAGTTAAATCACAACATTAATAACCTTTCACTTTTTGACCTCCTCTTCCCGTCCAATAGCTGGGACTTAGAAAGTACAATATTGATTTCCTAACACCCGATGCATTGGGGATTATATTGTCAAAGTAAATGGCCAGAACAAACCAGAGAAAGAATGTAGCCGCAAGCCATTTATAAATATCATCCTGTCAATGAAAAGAAAAAATACTGAGCAACTGTCGCAGGGACACAACTAAAAGCTAAGGCAAGGGAGGAATCAAAGCAAAATAGAACTATGGAACAGAAAGTAAAAGGGAAAAGCAACAAAAAGGCTTCTTAAAATGTAGTGGTTTATGGTGTAGGGATTTAGAGGTCAAATCATTGCATACAATAGTTATCACACAGTCGTCATCAGTAAGGGGACATTCTCCTCGTTTACTCCAGCTAACACCATTGTCTTCAGATGTTGCAACAGCATCTGAAAGCACTTGTATGCCTTGAGCAAAAGGATTAGGTGGGAATAACGACCACACGTTTCGTATAGTACTGGAGAAGCTATGTTTATAAGGAAATCCTCCTTGTACCACAATCTGCATAAAAAGCAACGGACAAAAGAAAATGAGCATTTCTTCTTCTAAATAAGCCGTGTCTAGATAACATGAAAAATGAAATGGATTCTTACCTGAGTCAAAAAGCCCACAATAAATATACAGAAGCCCACTGTTGTTGCCGAAGATGATTTCTGAATGAAAGAAGATAACATGAAGGCCAAGCCAGTCTAAAATAAAAAGGGAAGCCATATTAGTATTACACATTATACAAATCCCAATGAACAAGCAGAAGGTGTAAACAGTAAACCTAGAAGAATCCATGAATATTCTCACCATGTTAAGTTCAAATAGGAAGAACAAAAAGAACAGGACCAAAAAACTGTTTTTCAAGAAAAATTGAAACTGGAACATCATTCCAAAGAGAACTATGAGTAGAGACGATAGGATTGTGACAACTGCCTCCCAAATGAGCCAGGAAAACCAGTAAGCAAAGTCATAAAGGCCCATCATATTCATTGCCTGCACAAACAAAAAACCACACAAATACAACTGTAAAACGGTGGCAATTTCACAGGGCTGTGGACCTAAACCATCTATACTAAAAGTTTAAGCGGCAGTTACGTGTGTGTTTAGGCGAGTGTTTGCAAAATCAATTTTGAATGAATAGTGTTTGGTCTTGTGTCCAAGGTCCATGACACACGTCACTCTTAAAGGTTGAAGCTCACATTTCTTGCTAATGTTTTTCATGAATCGAGCATAATTTTACCCATTCATGATGTGTATCCAAAATGCTAGAGATTAATTGCATAAAATTGATTTGGTTGCATTCTAAAAGCAAGTTAGTGCTAGTAAACTTTAGTATAAACCTTTTTATTCAACCCAAAATTTACATAAAGTTGCTTCAACTGAAAATCAACTTTAGATCCACTACCAACTTCTCACTATGAAATCAAACATAAAAACATTAACTTAAAACCACGTTAGCCAATACTGCAACACAAGTTTTTTTAATTATTATTCATGGTAATCGAACTTAGTACCGAGAGGGTTTATAACACCTTTGAAGATGTGTTTAGATGTGAATGAAGCATGCTTTTAGGTGAATACACAAGAATGATTTGTACCTGACGAAGTTTAAGCTCTTTCTCCGTCACCAAAGAGCTCATCTGAAGAACAAAATTAAACATGGCGATGGCAAGGAAAAAGGCGGGACCCGTTGATCCCACGGCAGAGAAAGGACTCATGCTAGGGTGCGCGAATTCCCTCAGAAACACATTCCAACTGAATCCCACATCTGAATTTTCACCAACTCATCAAATCCAAAGCCCAAAACACAAACAAAATCGAATAATATAAATTTTGAATTTCGAAGTTCGAATTTAGAATTTTGACACCTCCAATAAGGTATCTGGCAATTTCACGCTCAGCGGCAAGCTGAAGAGGGAGCTGGAACGAAAAAGTAGGGTCCTCGTACTTCCCTCGCAGCGGAAGACTAGTGGAATTCGTCTGAAGGCCGTAGCTTATAACGGTGTCGTTTCTCTCCGCGAAATGAAGAGCCCCTGGACAACGCATAGGGTTATCGAGAAGCCACGCATCCACTTCACTCTTGTCCCTAAAGGACTTCACCTGCACACACACAAACACGCGCGCAACAGTCATAATCATTTGAATTTGAATTTGAATTTGAATTTGAATCTGAATCGGAATCATTCAGTATTCGGTGAGGGTGCCTTGGAGGGAGGGATGGGTCTGCCAGGGTTGTTGTTCATGATGCGGTCGACGATGGTGCGAAACTTGGCGTCGCCGCTCCAAACGAAGTCGTAGCAGGGGCTTTTGATGAAGAACTTGTGCTCGCAGGGAGTGATGGAGGGAGAGGGTTGGGAGGGAGGGTCGGTGACGCTCTTGTACGCGGAAGAGGTTGAGGTCTGAGCCTTGATGGCTTTGTCGATTGCGAATATGAGGAAGGTGAAGAGCAAAGGGGATAGCAGCTGCAGAAGGCTCGCTTTCCTGTTCCGCCATGAGAGCAAGAGGTTCTTCTTCAGCAGCACTCGGAATTGCTGCGCCACCAACCGGAAACCGGTGAGAGCGGTCGTCATGGTGTCAGTGAGACTGAGACGTGACTCACGCCTCCAATGTGAATGTATATATAGTGGTGTGTGAAGCAGCAACATGGAACATGGCGAATCGTAATTCCAGTTTCCAACAAGGAAAGCGCGGGTTTTCTTACCCGGTTTGCCTGTTGTTAATCAAGCTGACGCAATCCACCTTCAACTTTGACATTTCAATGCTAACAATTTACAAGTTTGCCATTGTTTCTTTTTTTTTTTTTTTTTTCCTTTATAAATCTATCGAAATTTCGGCACGCTAACATGTTTGAATATAGTATTATATGTACTTGCGGTAAAAGACAATTCGTGTGACTTTCTTAAAAAAAAATTATATATTTAATTTTTTTTTTCCAATTTTGTTAATTATTATTGTACAGTAAAAAAACTTAAAATTGTCGACAATAACATAAAACAAGAAATCTGTTTTGTATATATATAGGTATAGATCTACTCCAACACGAGAGTTCTTACTGGTTTTGAGTAGGAATGTATAAGTCTTTTAGATATTTATTATTATTCATTGATGCATTTGTTTGTTTATTTTGTTTAGGTGTAGATGTGTTTGCTAATTTATTTTTGTTTCGTGTTAAAAAAAACTGGTGAAAAATAAGTAATAGGTGTGGTTTTATGTATTTTATTTGAATAAAAAAATGAGAGTGAAAAAGTTAAGATAAAATTGATAATTATTTATAGTAGAAAAGATAAAATGGTTTAATCAAAAATTGTATATGAAAGAAGGATTTTTTTTTTTAAGAGAAAGGATTTTTTGTTAATAGTCGGATTATAACTTTTTGTCAGAAAAAATATTTAATTATAAAGTTGCTAATTTGTTTTCTGTTTTTAATATTTGTATAAAAATAGAAAAATGGAAAGAAAAAATATATTTTCATGATTCTCTATAAAGATATTTAAAAATATCAAATAAATTAAAAATAATTTGACAATTTTGTAATAAAAATATATAAAATGAAAGTATGAAATATTTATTTAAATTTATAAATACATAATATATCCATTTTTTGTAATTAATAATATATCTTTTGATATTATAAATATTGTTTAGGTTCAAATACGTTTTTAAGTCTCTTGTATATGACAATCGTGTGTAGGGATGACAATGAGGCCCCGTGGGACGGGTAATAGTAAACTCGTCCCCGCTCCGCCGGAGGAAAATTGGTCCATATTCGTTCCATATCCGCGCGGGTATCCATTAAGCGAGTATCCATGAATTTCTTGAATACTAGTGGATATCCATGTATATTTATAAATTTTTTAAGAAATTTAAAAATTATATTATAAATAATTTTAAGTTTATATTTAATGTCATTGAAATATTAAAAATAAAAAATTTAATGTTAATTTTGAACTTATAATTAACTTTAATTTTGTTGAAATAACAAAAAAGATAAGATAATCAATAACTTAAAATACATCAATCACACAAGTAAGTAAAAGTCTCATATCATAAAGTTACAATAATTCAATCTCATAATTCCAAACGTAAGTAAACAACTTAAAGTACATAAATCTTATTGGTTCAATCAAAGCTAGAAAATTAATCAAATTATTCATCTTAATGGTACAAGAGTAATTAAGATATTTAAGAAATGTTATTAAACGGGTACCCGCGAGTATGAATACCATCATACCCGCCCCCGCCCCATTTATAAACGGGTAAAAATTATTCATCCCCATTATTCGCGGGTGCCAATTAGTCTATCCATTTATTATCCGTAACGGATTTTATCCACAAATACCCGCGGGTGCGAGTATTTTTGTCATCCCTAGTCGTACGATTTTAGTATTTCAAATTTTAATTAAACAATTTTACTTTCTCAAATATGGTAGTTGTGTAATTTTAGTCTCTTAAATTTCAATCAAACAATTTTAATTCCTCAAGTACGACAATTGTGTGATTCTAGTCAATCAAGTATAATAATTATAATTATACAATTTATTATGTATTTAAGTTACATATATTATTAATTTTAGTAATAAATATATATATATATATATATATATCATTAATACATGAATTAAAATTATAGTTTATATAATTTAAATAGGTCCAAAATTGTATAATTATGATATTTAAGGAAGTAGAATTGTACAATTGTGATACTTAAATAACTAAAATTATTTAATTAAATTTTGAGGACTAAAATCGCACAATCAAGATAGTTAAGAGACGAAAATTATTCAATTAAAATCTTAGGGATTAAAATTGCATAAATGCGATACTTGAAAAATAAAAAATACAGTTAAACCTATTTTTTATACTATCATTCAGTGATTTGATCATAAAAAGTTATTTATGGTAAATTTTTAAATAAAAAATAATTACCATAAAACAATTTAGGCTTAAATATGTTTTTAGTCCCTCAAATTTAAGATAATTTTTTTTTGTCCCTCAAATTTAACATTATTGTTTTTAGTCCCTGTAATTTTCAAAAATTTTATTTTAGTCCCTTATGTCACTAATAACATATTTGAAAGTGACTAATTAATACAGTTATGCAACATCAACAGGATTTAATGTGATATTTTCACTGATAGGGATACTAATAGGTAGATTTTATACAATAATGTTTGATAAATTTTTTAACAAAATTTGAATATAAGGACTAAAATAAGATTTTTTGAAATTACAGGGACTAAAAACAACAATTTTAAATTTGAGGGACCAAAAACAGAATTAACCTAAATTTGAGGGACTAGAAACATATTTAAACCAACAATTTATTAAAACATCTACACTATCAAATAATAATAAATATTTATTAAACTATTCATTTATTAAATTTTAGAAAAATAAATATGGTTTGTTTATTAAAAAATTTAAAAGATATGTTTAGATAAAAATAGAGGTACTCATGAGTTGGTTTGGGTTGAGTTTCATCAAACCTGTTATCCAATCCAATTAAAATAATTTGGGTTGGGTTTGTAAAAAAATTCAAACCCAACCTGAACCAACCCAACCAATAATAGGTTGGATTGTGTTGGATTATTGGGTACGAAAAATTAAATCTAATTATAACATTCTTTATCAATTGTTATAATAGGCTCAGGCACTACCCTTTTTTCAAACATGACCACCCTTTATTACACTCATATATAAAAGGTTCTTACAATGTCATTTGTTATTGTTAGATCATCTCCAATACAGAGAGTTTGTGGTATATTTTACTAATTAGTAACAATGTTTATTAGTAACTCACATCTAACACTACCAATCATGTGTTGACATCAATCAAACTGAGAACTTCTAGCCTACATCTTACCCAACTCCATGAAGAAACACTTGAAGCAATAATGATTTCAACACTTGACACAATCACTGATTCGACCCAAAACTTGAAATTCAGCAAATCTAAGCAACATGCAACTACCAATAGCACATATACACACTTCAAACAAGTCAATTTCTACAAAAAGAATCCACATGCAACCATTAGCCACTTAAAAATCATCAATCTTCTCCCAACATACTCCAAAAACAATACAAGAACTCAAAACAAGTAATCTTTTTTCTTAAATTCAATAGAGACAACCATCAACAAATTAATTAAAGCATAAAACAACAACGTTTCAAAATCAACAAATTAATAAGTTTCCCTTATCTCTAGCCGCCTAGAATAGAGGAATAAGAAGACAATAGAATCTCTCAAGTTAACTCCACACAACAACTACAAAGCTTTGATTCTCAACTTCGAGCTTTCAAATCATCAACCAACAATAAAATCTCTCAAGGGAAGGATCCTACAACACTTTAGATGACTCAAAAGAAGAAGGAGAAATTGTGGCTCTAGAAACAAGTTTTAAGGAAAATCTTATATATCATTCTTTACTAGTCAACATGACCTTAGCTTAAAACAACTTTTAAACTACTAAACTCATAAGAATTTCTTAGTCATTGGAGTTATACAATTATTAAACAACTAATCACAACAACAATTAAATTAATAAAATCAACAAATATTAACAAAATTTAATGTTACAAAATCCAATGTAGATCATAAATTATTGAGTAAAGTGACTTTACAAAGAGTTACTCTTAGGGAACAATTGGTAGGGAAAAAGTTTTTTCATACTCATAAATCGTAATTCCTTAGAATTATAAATTCTGAGAATTATGATTCCTGAAAATAGCTAAAATTTATTTGGGTACTCATAAAGGTTCATGAAAATATTCATACAATATTTTTGAGAATTAAACATTTTTATCTTGGGTATATAAATATTTTTTACAAAAATATCCTTTATTAAAATAAACTAATAAGATATATTTACTTATTCAAATCTTATTACAAATATGACATTAAACTATTTTTAAAAGTTAAAAATTTATAGTTAATATTATTTAAATATAGAATTTAACAAAAGTAATAAACAAAGAAAAATGCTACATAATAATTAAGAAAAATAAAATATATTATTTCTTTTCATTAAATAAAAAATAAAAAAGTGTTAACAAATACCATTAAACTGTAAAAGAAAAATAGACTTTAATAATATTATTAAAATTGATAAGATAATGAGATACAAGAGAGAGATAAAGAGAGAAACATGCTAGGGAGAGAGAGGATGGAAAAGAGTGAAAGATAAGGGGAGTGAGAGAGAGAGAGAGGGAGAAAGAGAAATAGAAGGAGAGAGATGCAAAAGGGAGAAGTGAGAGTGAGAGGAAGGAGAGAGAACAAGAGAGAGGGGGAAGGAGAGGGAGATAAAGAGGAAGAAAAGGGGAGTGAGAGTGAGGAAGATAGAGAGAAAGAGAAAAAATAAAAATCTCAAAGCGAGAATCTTAATTTCTTATGTTTGGTAGCTATTTTTTTTATATATATAAAAAAAAAGATTCCCAATAATATAGTTTTTCAAAAACCATTTTTATCCCACTTTTTCGTAAAAGCATTCCCATAAAAGAGTGAGAATTCAACTTTTCAGAGCTAGAGAAAAAGTTTCATGTATATTAAAAAATCATAGCATCCCTTTCTAAAATAAAAAATTATTTTTCTCCTTCTATTTCTTTTTCTCTCTCTCACTCTGACTCCCCCTCCCTCTTTTTTTCTCTCACACTCTCACTCCTTTTATTTTTCTTTCTCTCACTCTCACTTCCCCTCTCTTCCTCTCTCCTTCTCTCCCTCCTTTCTCTTTCTGCCCCCTCTCTCTCCCTCTATATCTCTATTTCTATTAATTTTTATTGTATCTCATTATTTATTGATCTTGTCAATTTTAATAATATTAGTAAAATCTATTTTGTTTCTACATTTTAATGGTATTTGTTATCACTTTTTTTATAAATTTTTTTAATTTGAATGAAATAAAATAATATATTTTTATTCTTCTTAATTATAATGTTACATTTTTTGTTCAATTATGTATTTAAATAATTTTAATAATTTTTCAAGTTTTTAAAATAGTTTAATATCATATTTGTAATAAGATTTAAGTAAATAAATATAAATAATGAATTTATTTTAATAAAGAATATTTTTTTTATAAAAAAATGTTTATAAACCCAAAGATATATTATTCTAATAAAACATAAAAATATTTAATTTTCGAGAATCATGTATGAATATTATTAGAAACTTTTATGAGTAACTAAACATATTTTAGTTATTCTTAGGAATCACGGTTCCCAAGATTTGTAATTACTAGGAATCATGATTTTTAATATGAAAAAATTTCTCTCCTATCAAATGTCCCCTTAGAGTAAGTGGATTCTTCCTCATAAATTATTTATTATAAATTGAAAAAAAATTATATATTAAAAATATTTATTTATTGTAACGACCCGCCATGGTCTCTACAATTAATGGAATCGCACTAAAATTTTGTAAGCTAAGATAAATAATAAAATTGGATAACTCAAATACAAAACATGAACAAATATATATATATATATATATATATATATATATATATATATATAAACAATAAAGTTTTTAAGTATTAGTATGTATACAGTTATCCAAAACTAATATCTCCTAGTGCCGGTCAAGCACAAAAATTGTTACCCAAGGTGGTAACTCTGACACTAGGTACCAAAAATCCACTTCTAGCAGCAAACTCAGGGAACAACTCCAACCTAGTCCTGATCTGCTCCCATACACCGTATGATCATCACAGTTCCACCACATAGAAATAGAAGGGTAAGCTAGAATTCACAAATCAGTCATACAAGTATAGGAAACACTATACTACTCATTCATCCAATCATTATCACAAATGACCATACTATTTAACATAAAAACACAACTCATTCATACAACTTAGAAGCAACTTTAATACAACAACAACAATATACAACCTAATATTTAAATACATTGTCACACATGTACAACGGGGAGATCTCCAACAACTGAATTTGAGCAGTCTAGGTGGCATAAACCCTACCGAATCCAGCGTTTGACCTATCTCAACTAGGTCAGGTATAGAACAGCTTTAGGAACTCCGAAGAGAACCAGGTATAGACAACAATAGTTGATTTCTTAGCTGTGCCACTTAGACTCGGAGGTTCAGTACTACTGTCAGGACAGAAGGGTTTGGGTATGAGCCTACCACGACCTTGGCTAGCTTCACCAATCCACATGTGGAATTAGCCCACCCACTGTCCTCCAAGTACCACGCACCCTCCAGTATCTAGTTAAAGACTACATCCCTAACTAGATACCTTACTCAAATTGGTCATTCAACCATGACATGGATCGACTATTTCCATGTCGCCACACAGTACTAAGGGATTCAACTTTAAAACAACTTTCAACTTTAAAATAACTTTCCACTTATCACCTTAGTACTATGTATCTCAACATAGGACATATATCTTCACCATATGTCCCCAACTTTTACAACTTTACAACAATAGGCATATTAGCAACTTCACAGCAATAGACAACTTACAACTTTAAGCAACTTACAACAATAGGCAACTCATACAATTTTCAACAACTTTTACAACAGTATACTACTTCAACTTATGCATATCAATCCATTAATAATTCAACAATAAACAACATAAAAACAACTTAGTTTCACAACGTATAACAATATTAACAACATCATATATTATAATCACTCAACATATGAACAACTTAAGCGAACAGCTACTCAATCCACAAATAACATCTTAACCATTTTCAAATAAAACAATGCATGAAGCTTCCCTAACTCTCCTAAAATTAAACAATCTACATTCTAGCTTCCCTCACCTGAAGATTGGCTCAGAAAGCCAAAAACTGAACAAAAGTGGAATTTTCCTTCGAGGCTCAACTCGGAACTTCAATCCACCCAAATTAAGCTTTCTAATCTGAATTTCAAGAAATGAAAGAAGACATTAGTGGTCTAGAGGAGAAAAGGATTCATACAGAGAAATTTGGGAGAGAAAGGAGTTCACTGACCCAGAGACCTTTTCTCTAAAACTTCTCTCTAAAACTCATGTTCTCCTGAAGGCCCCTAACCCCTATTTATAGATTTTTCGGACTGCCCAGAACGGCCCGTACCGATTCGGAACGGCCCATTCCGAACTCCCAAATCACGCACAAAACCCACACCCAGAACGGCTCGTTCTGAAATCAGAACGGCCCATTCCGGGACTTATCCGGAACGGCCCGTTCTCCCTCCGGAACGGCCCGTTCTCCTTCCGGAACAGCCCATTCCAGAACCGTTCCCAACCTAAAAATTAGGCTAATTTAATAGCTTGGAACGACCCATTCCAGATTGGGAACGCCCGTTCTGGCTACTAAATCAGCCAAAAATATTTTTTTTATACGTTACATTTATTACAAATTTAATTATAGTATAATTTAAATATCCAAAATTACTTATTTATTATAAATGTTTAAATATATTTTTAATTCTTCAAATACAAGGTAAATTTGTTTTTAATCCTTTAAATTCAAAAATGAATACTTTTAGTTCCTGTTATTTTTTAAAAGAATTCTTATATAATTATGCGACATCATTTATGTTTAAAGTGATGTTTTTATTAGCAAAGTCACTAATTGAAAGATTTTGTGTGAAGATACTTGATAGATTCACTAACAAAATTTGAATATGATTAAAGTTTTTTTTTTTCAAATTACAGATATTAAAAAAATTAGTTTTAAATTTAAATGATAAAAAAAATTATCCTAAATTTAAGAGACAAAAATATTTAAATTTATTATAAATATAAAATAACATTCATCGTGTGTTAATATTCTAAATATTAATACGATGGTATGTATAAAATGTGAGTAATTATCTCGAACCATGGTAATTTTAGGGATATTTTTGTGTGAAAATTTCTTTTTTTATAATTTTCATAACCTCTTTCTTTTATTAATCTATCATTTTGCTATTATAAATTAATTTTTTTAAAATTAATTATCATAGATAAAACTAATTTTATATTAAAATATAAATTATTTATCATAAATCTTAAATATAAAATAACATTTATCTTGTGTTAGTATTCTTAATAGTAAAATGGTATGTATAAAATGTGAATAGTTATCTTGAACCATGGTAGTTTTAGGGATATTTTTGTGTGAAAGTATTTTTTTTTTATTTTAAAAAAAATCTCATTACCTCTTTCCTTTATTAATCTATCATTTTGCTATGTATAAGTTAAATCTATTTTTTTAAAATTAATTATTATGGATAAAAATAATTTTATACCACAATATAAATTATTTATCATAAATCTTAAATATAATTTATATAAATAAAATATTCATCTATCATAATTTATAATTATAATATAATTATATAATTAAAAATATTATTTATTATAAATTTTAGTTACATAAAATAAAATTATATAATATGTATTACATGTGTTAAAATATTAATTTTAATTAATTAAATTTTATTTTTATTTTTTAAAACTTTTTTTTCTTCTTCCAATATTTGTCAATTTTCAAATTTTATCTTCTGAAGAAGCAAATTGAGAGATAGCTATATAACTTGAATCCATAGTGTATGAACAACGGGACATTTGAGTCATTTGGACGGCACACGGTGAAGGACAAATTAGTCATTTACAGGAATAGGACATTGTAACTTGTAAGTATCGAACAAGGACTATAGATTCATTCAATGAAATGATCAAGAATTAAAATACAAATTAAAGAAGAAAAAAACTATAGTCAAATGGTTTTAACTTGTGACTTTTGTCACACTGATTTCTCACTCTATATTTGGAACACACAGCTGAGTGAACTTACTTGCACCTTAAGCAACTAATTTCAGCCGCAACATTAAATCTTATTAAGCTTTAAAATAGTACTATCTTTCTGTTGACTATTGAATTTTCATTATTAACTTAATTATTAATTACTTCATTCATTTTTTTTAAAATATCACTTTTGAAAAACATTATTTAATTTAATTTGTATTTTAAAAATTTAAAATTTTCTTAACCATATCTCTATAAAAAGAAAAACTATAATATATTAAAGTTTAAGTAATAAATAATAGACGTCAATAATTTAAATAATAAAATATTATACAGAAGTAATTTTGTTTATTAAATACATATTTAGAAGTTAGATTTTTAAATTTGTGTGCACAAAAAAATATTTGTTGAGAAATGAAAATACTTTAAAGGATCTCAAGATATTGAAGAATTAATTTTTGATTTCTAACTAAAAGATACTTTTCCTTCAGTTCACAATGAAAACACTATTAATATTTATAAAATGTCTCAAAATAACTAATATTTTCATATTTTAATATAATATTAATAAAAAAAAATTATAATTCATTCTTTATAAATCATTTAACTACTATAATTTATGTGAGATCCCTAATTTCCTTTTTCTCCCCCTTTCACCTTAACTCATTGAAAACTCTCTTTCACTCTCCATACCCACTCATTTTTTTGCTGATACACTTTCTTCTCCCCCCTCCCACTCTCTGATACACTTCCTTTCTGAACTCAAGGTGTTGATTCGTAGGGAGAGGCTTGCTGAAGTTCTTCATCCTTGTTGTTTTGCGTTCAAGCTTGTTTCCATCTTCCTCTTCTTCTCGTTCTCCTCTTCCCGGAGCTCAGATTCTTCATATCGAGGTAAGGGAAGTTAGTTTCGGTTGTGATTGATTGTTGGGAGTGAGCTAGAAACTCACATGATGGCCGATTGTTGCGGATTGATGGCTGAGATTGATGAAAATGGGTTTTTCCGGGGTTTCGGGGTTTTGATGAAAATTCGGGGATTTTTCTTTGTTTGATGTTGCATGTGTAAAAAGCTGGGATTTTTGAGCTGTTGGATGAAAATGTGGAGTTTTGAACCGATTGCATGTGTTTGGATGACTTGATTTGTGCAGGTTTGATGAAATTTTCGAAGTAGGTAAGGGTTCCTGTTTGAATTTGCGCCGGGCGCAGTTCTTCTCGCTGGGCGCGATTTGAAATGGGGAATCCCTGGGGGCGAATCGCGCCGGGCGTGGAGAGAATCACGCCGGGCGCAATAGACCTTTGTAGGTCTCTGGTTGAGAATTGCGCCGGGCTCTCTTTTAATGCGCCGGGCGTACGTTTGATTTTCAGAATTTGACTTTATAGTCTTCATAAAAGTTGTAGCCTTGGATGTTAGCTTTCCAATGGCGCTGGAATCACCCAAAAAGGAGTTTTAGAACTCCAGATATGGTTGTTTTAGTGAAGAGGGGTCAAGCTGCTAGCATTACTTATAGCTGTTGCGATTTTTAGAATTTTTAACAAGGTAGAGGAAGGAATTAGGACTTGGTGTCTTCATGAGAGTTGTAGGAAATCTTCTTATATTTCATATGAGATAAGGATGAGTATGGTAGGAGTAGTATAACTCCTGATGCGTTGTTTTTTGTGAAGGCTGCCATTTCACTTTTAGTGATTTGGTTAAGTTGAAAGTTGTTTTAGGTGCTTAGGTGTATTGGTGTTGTTTGGGTGAGTAATTTGACAAGATAGATGAGTTGTAAACAAGATGGTTAGGTCGTATTATGTGTTGAACATGTTGTACGTTGTGAAGTTGTTGATCATGCTGTTTTAAGCTGTTAATGATGAATGTTATTGAGCTGAATGATGATATTGATGTGCTGCGCTGAGCGCGACCCTTGTCGCGCTGGGCGTGAGACTCCTTGGGAGTCTCTGCCTCGAGGGCGCTAGGCGCAATTTGGTTTGCGCTGGGCGCGAGACCAAGGGAGGTCTCTGCCTTGCCTGCACTGGGCGCGGGTTGGGGCACGCTGGGCATGTGAGACTCCTTGGAGTCTCTGGCTGGCCTGCGCTGGGCACAATTGGGTATTGCGCCAGGTGCGAGAGAGCCTTGGACTCTCTGGCTAAGTCTCGCCGGGCGTAGTCACGCTTGCACCGGGCGCGCTGGCCCTGGAGCCCTTTAGTTGTGCCACGCCGGGCGCGACCATGAGTGCGCCGGGCGTGTATGAGGATGTGAAGTTATATGCTAAATTTGCTGATAATATGTTGTATGCTGATTAATGATGTTAATGCCGTATGATGAAAAGTTGAGCTGTGCCGAATGTTGTTTATGTTGATTTAAGCTGATATTTGATGAATATGCAGTGCTGACTATATGAAAATGCTGAAATTGCTGATAAATATTGTTTTATGCTGAGTTGAGCTGTAAATGATGATGAGCTGTGCTGTGAGCTGTATGAGTTGTGCTGTAAGTTGTTTAGCTGTGCTGTGCTGTTAGCTGCGCTGAGTTGGGCTGTCATTGATGATTTTAATGCTGATTTATAATATTGTTGTACTATAGAATGTTGAGCTGAGTTGTGAGTACGTAGTAAGTTGTGTTGAATACTACTTAGCTGTGCTGTATGCTGATTTGCTGTGTTGTATATTGTTGAGCTGTATGCTGTTATAGCCGCTATGTCGGTGCTGTTAGCCACTATTGTGGTGCTGTTATAGCCGCTATGTCGGTGCTGTTAGCCACTATTGTGGTGCTGTTATAGCTGTTATGTCGGTGCTGTTAGCCACTATTGTAGTACTGTTATAGCCGTTGAGCGGTGTTGATATTGCTGAATTTGTTGTGGTGTAGTATAAGCCGTACGGGTGTACTGATAGCTGTAGATGCTTTTATTTACATATTTATGTATGTATGTCGATTTCTTTACACTAGCTTACCCTTTGTTGTTTCCATGTGGTTTGGACTGCGATGATCATACTATGTATGGGAGCAGAGCAGGGATAGGTTGGTGGCTAGTGGTGAGTCTGCAGCTGGCAGGCGGAGCTGATCCTTGTTGATGTTTTGTTGTTTCAGCTACTTGGTGTAGTAGCTTTGGATGTATTTTTGTACATTTTGAATCTAGTCAGACTTGGACATGTATATATGTATATTCTAGACACTATATTTATACACTTGTTCCTTTCTGTCCGGTTTCAGGTGTACGATGTAGTGTGTAGTGACCAGCCGGGTCGTTACAATTTAAATAATACACTTATTAAAATAATATACTATTCTAGTAAAATTATATATACGAAATATATTTAGTTATTTTTAATAAGTGTGATCTTAAATTATAATTATTGTAGAATGGAAAAATATCCTAGTTAACCTAATTAAACAAAAGGTAAATCATATATTAAATGTTAGGAAAAAAAAACTCATATAATAATAATAATATATGAATAATTTTTATTATACATGAAAAAAATTAGCTCTTTAATTTATAACACAGGCGTTCAATGACAACGAGAGACGGTGTGGAAAACAAGAGATAGTGTCCAATGGGTCACACAGAAAGAAAATTTCAATAGTTTACTCTCACCACTACATCATACAGCCTTAGATTATATCTACATTTGAAAACATGGACTCGTCAAAATCATGCCATCGCTTTATTTCCATGTTACACGAAACATATATAAAAGTTTTCCAGCCATTAGGAGATTCTATAAATTTTTAACTTCAATTTTTTTTTTCTTTTAAAAGAGAACAAAAACCTAGTCAAAGGTGATGATGATATTTAGAATATTGTCTTTTCCACGTTTTTTTTTTAAAAAAAAACTTACTAGGCATTTATATGATTTTTCAATTGTGAGAAATTTTCCTTGGACTTGGAGTACGTAACCGAGGTGTCTTTTCCATTCTCCTAAGGTTATTTAGCTAAAGTTTGAATCAGTTTATGCCTACTCAACAAATTTAACACCCTGATTTGATTAAAAATAACTTATCGACATTAAGATTCTATAATTAAAAATACATTAGTTAAGACTTTACTTTAAAAAGTTTATAAAATTAGCATCCAGTCTCTTATTTATTCAAATTTATATTGGTCAAAATCTCTTTGCTAATTTGATGATCTTCATAATCGTCAGCTGTGTTAGTAATATTGTACTCACTTCCTGGTCTTAATTGGCTCCATTCTTTTAATATATATTTTTTCTATTTGTTTTCTCTTTCACATTTTGCTGCCTAATTGACTTATAATTAATTAGACTTCACAACATTTCCGTGCATCTCAGGGTTTAATTTGGTACCTATAACTATTTTTTTTTATATAATATATATCAATACTAGTTAGAAAAGTAGAGAGAAAGAGAAAAAAAAATATAATAAGTAAGATAATGTGATGAGGAGAAATAAAATGATGCATACATTTGTGTATGAATAATACTATTAAAAAAACATTAATTGAAATTCGGCTGGAGACGAGTAGTTTTTTTTTTTTTTTTTTTCCTGGCCGGAGTGGTAAGACTTTTATTCCCGTGGAACAAGTTTGGAGTCCCCCATTTTATTTATTTTTATGTCAAAACATTGTTGCTTATAGAAGCAACTTGCTTAACCCCTTTCTCACGGCTACATTCATTGGTTTAAAAATAAGATATTTCCATATGCTTTTAGAATAACTAAATAGGTTGTTTTGCCCTTTTATTTTTGTGTTTGGTTTAAAAATAAGATATTTCGGATAAAGATACTTTTAGAATAACTAAATAGGTTGTTTTGCCTTTTTTTTATTATTTTTTTTACGGTCTTTGTGTTAAGTATTTAGTACTTTCATGCATCATAAGATAGTTTGTCATAAAAATTGCTTTAAATTCATTTTTTTTATAAGTGTGTTACGTTAATGTTTTGTTTAGTTTTTTTTTTTTTTTTTGCATATATTAGATAAAGATATGATTGCTCATAGAAAACTAATGCACAAAGACAAGAAAATAGAAGGAAAAGACAAGTCAGAAAGGGTCATAGTCGTGACTTGTGGATCACTCCCACAATTACCTCGAAAGCTAATAGATGAAACAAGATAGAGAAAGTCATGACTATGACCCGCCAGTCATACCCATGACTAGCCTAGCCCGTAACTTGGAAAGTTTTCTAAAGTATGTAATCAAATTTTTGAAAATTAATTCAAAATAATCGATTATTACTAACTATAATCTATTATTCTAGCAAGATATTCAGAGAACCTTGTTGTAATAATCGATTATTTGTGAAATAATCAATTATTCCAGGAAGTACTCTCTGGAATAATTGATTATCCTGCAAAATAATTGATTATTTTGTTCTTGAGTAATTTCCAGAATTCATGATGAATAAAATAATCAATTATCCTTAAAAGTAATCGATTAATTATCCGGGTCTGGAAAAATTTATAAATAGTTTTCACACTTTGAAACAAAAAGAGAGAAGAACAGAGAACAAAAAAGAGTATTCTACTGATTTTGTGAAGTCTTTGTGACCTTCTTGGAGTATTTTCTTTGTAAAATCAAGAAGAAAAACATTTTGTGAAATGCTTTGAGAGAGATCATCATCATCACTACATTCTTGGAAGAGAAGGATTGAGATTTGTTAAGAATTCACAATTTGATTTGTTCAGTTTTCAGGTGAATTCGTTCCTTTAATTCTTTGTGTAATGTGTTAAAGAAATCTCGAGTATAGGTGTCTCAAGTGGTAGGGAATTCTTGTAGTAGATTTCTACAAGAAGTGCTTTCTTGGGTGCAACAAAGTGTCTATCTTGAGTGTTGAAGTGTGTGCATGTGTGATATGCTTGTAAAACTTCTTCATTGAGATAGTGGAACAAATCTTGATCAGGTTATGATTGAGGACTAGATGTAGGTCACATGTGGAGTGGCTGAACCAGAATAAAACACTTTACACTCTTCTCTCATCCTTATCTCTTGTATTGATCAATCTTTAATTGAATTTTACAATGACTGGTTTTGAGTAATTTGCTTGCATGGTTAAAACTTTTCAAAAGTGAATATTGTCATTGCATACATGTTATTGTGAGAGTTGATTCAATAAAGATTAAGCAAGAACTCTTATAGAAGTCATTCACATATACAAGTGGTTTAATATACTTATTTTGAAAATTGTCTTAGAAAAGTTTTGAATGAAATAAAGATCCTTAAAATCTGATAAATTTTTTAAGTGTCATTGAATCCAATTCACTCCCCTCTTGGATTGAGCCATTAATTCTTTTCTATCACCTGTGACATGATCCAATTGTTACACATTATCTTTAAGAATATCTTGTTTTATCTTATCATTAGGACCTCATTTTTGGCTTGTCTTTTATTCATTTTCTAGGTTATAAATTAGACTATTGGAATGAGGAAGGTACTTTCAATTAATGCTTTGATAGAGGGATTAAAGACGAGGAATTCGTGTTTGTGTTTCTCTGATTCATAAGTTTGTTTCTACTTATGTTATCTTTTTCCTTTTGGGAGAACTACTATGAATATGTGTTAGTAGTCTCTCTTTTTCTAGGATCGGGGCTTAACCCTTGAGAACCTTTATACTATTATGAATTATTCAGTTATTAATTATTGTTTTCTTCTTGATCTTATTTCTTTATAAATTATATATGCTAAACGATTAATCATCACTTTTCATAATTTTAGATATTTAGGGAAGTACTAAGAAGTGAACCTAAATATTGGAACCTAAAGAAATAAACTTAGACTTTAAACCACGAGTGTAGGTTTAATCTTTTGAGGATCAACTAAATTAACATAGATCATAATGAGTTTAATTGAAAATAGCTACCATGAGAGTAAGAGCCAATTCAATTAAACATGCCTTTGTATCTTGAGAGAGAGCGAAGGATACCTTAGGTTAATTTATCTTCAAGGGAAAAAAATTAAATATTTGAGTAAAAACATTTGAAGGGAAACTATTTTTTTTGACTTTTAAGTTTTATTTACAATCAATCTTTAAAGTACTCTCAACTTAATCTTTAATTATTCTTTTTATTTTTATTTGTATAAATTTAATTAAATATTAATAATTACAAGGTCAAATATATAGTCTTTGTGGATTTGATAATTTATTATTTGACTATAACCATATACTTTTCTCACATCAATCAAGTATCATATAGTTTTTAATTTTTATAAAAATTTATAAACTTGATCCATGCATTAAATCTTTTATTTAATAGTTGAATTGTTAAAATTTGATGTAGAACGTCTCTAATAGTAAGTCCACTTATACTTACTCCACTTAATAACTCATGTTCTAGATTGATTTTCAATGATCCAACCATTGAATTAAAAGTTCTTATGAATATATCAATTATACAAATTTTTAAAAAATTGAAAACTATTTCATACTCCATTTTATTAATTCAAATCAATGTATAGAGTTGTCAAAACGGGCTAGCCCGGCTCATGTGGGCCGGCCCACTTTGGCCCACCTTAAAAACGGGCCAACCTAACCCGACCCACTTTTTATTTTGTCAGAATTTTTATGGCCCGACCCGACCTACCACGGGTTGGTGGGTCAAACGGGCCTTTCCACCAACCCACCAAATTTTTTTTAAAAAAAATTACAAACAAAAATATAATGAAACAAAAATGGCACCTTTCTTATTCGTTCATTGCACTGTGAGTGCGTCAATAGTGAGCTAATAATTGGGAGACGGGTAATTTGATTGGGTGCGAAACTAGTTTCCTTGTGGCACCACTAGTAGGGATGACAAATGTACCCGTACCCGCGGATAATACCCGAACCCGTCCCGACTTTGACGGGGAATACCCGGTTTGACCGAGTACGGGTACGGGTACGGGTAAAACCCGATATATTAAATCAGGTACGGGTACGGGTACGGGTATGTACTTACTCGCCCCGTACCCGTACCCGTACCTGTCCCCGTTCCCATTTTTAATTTAATACCTAATTTCAATTTAATTATATTAAAGAATTTTAATATTTTTTTATGTGTGATTATTTATTATAGTATGAGATAAAGAAATAACCTAATTATAATTATAATATAATTAAAAAATAATTTAAAAATATTATATTTTTTTTAAAAAATAAAAAATAAAAACTTTGACGGGTACGGGTACGGGTATACCCGATACCCGACGGGGACGGGGATGGGGATGAAAATCACATACCCGACGGGTACGGGTACGGGGACGGGGATGAGTTTGACTCGCGGGGACGGGGATGGGTATCATGAAACCCGTACCCGCCCCGCCCCGTTGCCATCCCTAACCACTAGCACCTTTTCTTATCCTTTTATATTTCTTTATCTGCACATATCGTATAAAGGGTAAGCAACTAAATAGGAAAATTGGGATATGAAGCGAAACTTGTAATGTAGAGGGGCACCTTCGTGAACCACTGAACCTGAAGCAGTGAAGCAGTGAAACAGAGCCTTCGTGAAGCTGAAGCAGTGAAGTGCGGCGTGGTCCCGTTTCCTTTAGAATAGGGTTTTGAGTTTTGACTGTTTTTGTTTTACAATTTGGACTTTAGTATTTCTACTTTATGTTGTCTCATGTCTGTTGACTTGCCTATTGGGTTGACTGTTCTGTTTCAATAAAAAAAATAAGTGGGCTGGTGGGCTGCCCGGCCCACCACGGGTTCAGCCCAAGTGGGCCGGGTAAAAGTGGGCCAGGTAAAAGTGGGCCAGGTTTAAATTTACCCACATACTGTAAAATTGTTATTTATTTTGGCCCGACCCGGCCCGTTTTCAAGGTGGACCGGGTTGGCCCACGGGCCACGACCCATTTTGATGGCTCTATCAATGTATAATATTTTTTTATGATTAGCTATCAATTTGAATTAATGAAATAGAGTATCAAAGAGTTTTTAATTTTTTTTAAAACTTTGCAAACTTGATCTATACATTAAGAAATTTTAGTTCAATGGTTAGATCATTAAAATTTAATATAGAACACGAGTTATTGAGTGAAACAAATCTAGGTAGACTTGCTCTTTGGGTAAGTGTACCTAAACTTACTCTATTCAATAACTCATGTTCCAAATCACATTTTAAGGATCCGACCGTTAAATTAAAATTTTTTAATGCATAGATTAAGTCTATAATTTTTTTAAAAATTTGAAAATTATTTGATACTTTGTTTCATTAATTCAAATTGAAGGATAATAACCAACAATACCAAGTTCTTTTCCAATAACAAAGGAAAAAGGAGTGGCGTCGAATGTGAGAAGAGAAAATCATCTTAAGTTGGCGTGAGATTGGGCATGAGATTTTGCCATGGTAGACATGAGGTCCCGAGGGTTCCCTACCTTGGTTAAGTCGAGTGCGAGCTAAGTCACATTGAGCATGGGCAAGACAGAGACCTCCTTGCCTCAATGAATACGGACACAGATGTAATGTCAATTACAGTTTGTTTTGAAAATACTTATTGTTTGGTGAGTTGAATGGTGAACATGAATAAAATTATTTAATATATTGCAAGTTGTATGTTAAATGATGGTGATAATTCTATGTATATTGATTTGGATTAATATATGTAGATGTTTGCATGTTGAAATTGTTGATAGGCATTGATATGCTATACTTGATGATGTTGATGAAATGTATTGACCTGGGGTAGTGCATGTAGATTATGTATGTTGAGGTGTTAATGTTGAAAATACTATAAGCATTAAAATATGTTGATTGACTTAGAACTAAAGGAGAGGATGTTTTTGTAAGTTGAATATTTGATAGTAGGGATATCAAATGGCGCTCTATGTCCTTAGTCAATGTTGAAGTAGGGTATAAAGTCGAGGGTTATAACCCTTACCTAATTATCAGAAAGGTTGTATGGTACCTCGAGCATAGTTAATAGGCTAATCCCACAAGTAACTTGGTAATGCATGTCAAGGTCGTGGTACACCTATATCCAATTATACTAGTTCTGAACTGGACTTTCTTAGTTTAAGTGGCAACACTAGAGACATTAGATGGTAAGGATTGGTATCTCAATTTAGTTGCAATCTAGTGGGCGCATGAAACTAAAAACAATCAAGTTGGTTTGATGGGGTTAAACAACTTAGATTGCTAAGGTGTTTTAGGAGATCTTCGTAGGTAAATGAGTGATGATATATTAGTTGTGATATATGCATATGATGTGGTCTAGATTGATGTTGTTCATATGAGTTTGGGTGAATATCTTGTTGAATGATATGGTTGTGGTGCATATTTTAATTGCTTGGGTGTTGAGCTTTCAAACATGTTGATGATTATATGATGTAAGCCTTGAGGTGTTCCTTGGTTGGTGTCTATAGTTTAGTTGTATTCTTCTATATACTTGTATGTTTGATCCTTTTTGGAAACTTAACTTACCCTTATCTATTTTCATGTGATTAGACTACAATGATCATACTTATTATTAAAGTAGAACGTGGATAAGCTTAAAGAGATGTGCAGTAGGAGGCCATTAGGCGGTGGGCGATGCGATTGGTTGTTTTCGGTGCTATTTCTGTGTAGTTTTTGTATAGATGTTACTTGACTAACAACTTAGGTTTATATTTCACATTTACTAGATTATTATACTTATACTATATTATATTTGTAAGTTGTTTTACAATAATATACATGTTATACAATATATATCCATTTTTTATTTTTTATTTTTTATTATATATATATATATATATAATTCTAAGTATTGATAGTAATTTCATTGCTAGTTGATGATTTCAAATAGTATAATGACCATGATATATTGGTACAAATAAATCCAATATGTTGCTAACACAACACTTAAAATATTTTAAAAACATTTTAATTTGAAGTTTTAAAAACATGTGTTTCCAAAATGTGAATGCATAATTTTGGCCAATTAATTAATCACTGAGATCTTACAAAATTTATAGAAACAAAAAAAAGCATAAATATTTAGTCGACGCTATCATCAAAGTGGGATAACACGGAGGATAATTCACATTTGCATTCTTTGGCTCTCCTTACAATAAATCACATCTAAAAAAATATTAATAATTTTTTGTCTGAGAGAACTAAATTAAAATCACTTGAGTTTACTAATGCAAAATATAGAATTTACATCAAGGTTTTCTCATCGGACATTAAAATATCCGACGTAAAAAAGGCGCGGTGGCAATTTTAAAAATAAGTCCAACTTTTTTACGTCGGACCCCTATGTAGTCCGATGTAGATTTAAAATTTTACGTTGAACTCCTGTATAGTCCAACGTGAAAAATCTTTTTATATTCCCAAGGGCGCTTATGTAACCTTCACGTGCGCGAGGTTACATCTATTTGGGCGTTTTCAAGAGATTTCCGGCGAAGGGTTGCTCGAGTACGTGGGGGTGTTTTGAGTGACGACGAGTTCCGGCGAAGGGCTTCTCATCACCCGTGGGTGATTCCAGATCTTTCTGACCGATTGAAATCTGGTGAAGGGCGTTTTCTAGGTTTTGCACGATTTGAAGTTAGTATATATATGAATGAGTTTTGGCTTCCTTCCATTGTGTATGAATCTTGCTGGGCTAAGCAACAACTATTGTATGAGTTTCAGTCACGGTGATTTTCGGCGAAGGGCTTCTCGACATCCGTGGATGATTCCAGATCTTTCTGATGGATTGGATTAGGCATTTTCTAGGTTTTGGACGATTTGAGATTAGTATATATGTGAATGAATTTTGGAGGAGGTGGAGGTGGAGGTGGAGATTGTCTTGCTGAAAACAATTTTACGTCCGATATAAATTTACGTTGGTTAACTCAACCGACGTAAATTTACGTTGGACTATTTTACGATGTAAAAAACTTGAAATAATAAACGTAAATTCTATATTATGCATTAGTAATTTTATTTATCATAGGAATTTAATTAAAGGTTATGATGTAAGTGTTGACATTAAAATATAAAATATTTATTCCAAAGCAATCAATAACTATAGTTATTAACGTGTTATAATTATTAATACTCTTAACATTTATATTGATCATTGATATTTTTTCTCTCATTTAAGTGTAGTTTTATCTTTTATTTCGTTTAAGTTTGAGTCATCTTATAAATTAATTTCTCCCTACACACTTCATGCATTTTTTTTTGTCCGTAACAATTATAATAATTATACTAAATTCCAAACTTAAAATTCTATGCATGTTATTTTAATCTTACGACCGGTGGAACCAGTGTGTTTACGTTGTGTATGGTGTATACGCTAGACAAATTTTATATTTGGTCAACACATTTTGATGTGATTAAGTCTGTTTACGTGCCCAAGGAAAAAACGCGGCAAGTAAAATCCAATCAGCGGCATAACGGAAAAGTCTAGTCAGCGAAAAGTGAAAACTGAAAGGCCATGGAAGTTGCATGCATCCTCCGTCAACATCAACCCCACATGAGGGCATTGCAGTCATTTAACCAAGGGCATATTCGGAACACAAAAAATTCAGCACCCTTGTTAAGCTCTACACAAGATCGCATTCACACTTGAAAGTGGAAACTCACAAAGTTACCATTCTCGAAAATAATGGGAAGTTTCAGGGGTGTTTTGGTCACACAACAAAGCACTATATAAACTCCATCACTTCAAGTGTGTGTCAGGCTCAGAAAATCAAAACGGGAAAATCACAAGTAATACACAAGAGGCATGGAAAATGAACCCGCGAGTTTCTGGACTCAAGCAAACGCTCTCCTTAGGAAGAATTTAACCTTTCAGGTAACTCTATCACCTCTCTCTGTAGCAGATTTTACGTTCAATATGATGAACATAGTATTGTAGAGTTTAGTTTCGTACAAATTCACTGTCTCTGATGTTTGATGTTTCTATCTAGTTCTCAATTATCATGCTTTATCATTGTTAGAGAGAAATAGCTCATGATACCATGTTAGAGAGAAACAGCAGAGAAGAGAAATTGTGTAATATCTGAAGTATTGATTGATCTTAAGAAATACATAGCTAGAGTATTTATATACAATGAGAGAAGTCAATTTAACTAACTTTAGGAAATAAGTAGCTATATTGCCACCTCATTCATATGAGAATAACAAACTATATCTATGCTAACTCGGTATGCTTTTTAATCATGTAACTATGTTTTACTTTGCAGAAACGAAATGTCAAAACAAACATTCGTCTCATCATGTTCCCCTTCCTTTTGTGTCTGTTGCTGGTTCTTCTCCAAAGCGTGTTGAACAACCAATTCGACAAGGCTAAGAACAAGTGTGGCTGCATTTGTACCAGGAAACAAGGGGACACGTGTCTCGAGAAGGTGTGTGCGGTTGAGTATTCGGATTTGGACCAAGTTGGCACGTGTCCTATTGCCAGCCCTATAGAATGGCCTCCTTTGCTGCAATTGCCGGCTCCACAGTACCGTGCTGTGAGAACGGATCTTTTCCCCTTTACTGATTTTCCAAACCCCTCGTGCAGGAGGAATGGCTCTTGCCCTGTCACTATGCTCTTCACTGGCACTAACCAGTCTTTTGGAGAAAGTAAGAGAAAAATTTGTTATTCCTTAGATTAATTTGTTTCTTTTCTTTTTTCTTACTTAACTAACTCCTTGTGTGTGTTTCCTCTTTTACAGTTATATCTGGGAATATGATCCCAAGTGACTTCAGTTTAAACAGGTCTGATATTGTGGCTAGTTTGGCAACAAATGTCATGGTTAGTTAGTATTTATCATATTACCATTTTCTATAGTAAGTGGAAAGTGTCTTTTGTTAAGTGAATTTAATGGACATGTATCATCAATGTAAAAGTTTTTGTACTGTCTACCAATCGGAAATCATCTTTGGTATGTATTTTAATATAATTATTAATTTAAAAATCAACAAATTTACTGTACTTAATGATTTATAATTGAATGATAGTGTACATGTATTTTTTTATTACTATTTATTTTAGGGTTTAATTTAATTTAATTTTGTCTATCAAAATATAGGGATCAGAATCAGCGCCAGAGTACACCAATTTTCTGGAATCTGCTTTCTTTTCGGATCTTCCTATTTATTATCTACAAAGTCAGTGCCCGCAGAACTCTACATTCTCCATTTCTGTTCCAATATCAGCCACTAGCAGGCAGCAAGGTATGATGGAACATCCTTGTATTGGCAATGTAGTGTTTCTTAATGACATGATGTGATAACTGGAAAGTAAATCAATAGGAATAGCTGTGCTTTATACAACTATTTTATATGAAAGTTGACTATTCATTATGCAATTCCTGCCTACTAATTAAAATTGTGATGCTTGATTGAAATAGTCAGATAAACTTGCATGCTTTGGACATGTGTTTTTTAATCTTCCATATGATTTAAAATCATTTTTTGGGGTCAAACAAGCAATTAGTAAATTAAAAATAAGTAAAATTTATGGCAGAATATCAGAAAAACAAGAAATAGTAGCAGTTACTTAGAATTGGTCTTAGTTTTAGTTACACCTAGGTAAAGTTGGTGTAATTGTGTGTTGCTGTGCAGGATTGCTGCATATTTGATGATGACAGGTTGACTGGCCATAAATGATATAATTTTTTAGTGAGGAGGTTTAGCATTTATTGTACTTTCTCAATTAAATTGTTTGCCATGTTATTCCTTCAATGATAACAGTTTCATTGCAAAATTGCCAAACTAGGGAACTATCAAAAGAAAGTATACAATTTTTTATGAAGTTTGTCATAATTGCGACCTTTGTGATGCTTTTGAAACACTTCCACAATGACATTAATCTTGTGCCCAGGAAATGCTCCTTCAAGTTATTTTGAATATGTTTGCATGTAGTATACTTGTCTTGTTTTTATATACTGTCATGTTGTTCTCTGGGTAGGTTATGTCAAGGTATGCATATGGTTGCCTAAAATTTGTTACATATTGAAGTTTTTGTTTTCCTCTGGATGTAGAGGTAACATGTGCTCAGGGTTTACGTTTGTGGCATAATAGTTCTTCTGAGGTGAACAATGAGCTATATAAAGGTTATCGTAGAAGTAACCCAGAGCGACAGATCAATGAGATAGCTGCAGGTAGGTATATAATTATATCTTGATTTACATCGTGTGGAAGGCAATACTTATTTTCGTAATCTTTTGACAGGTTATGATTTTTTAAATTCAAATGGGAGTATATTTAATGTCAGCATATGGTACAACTCAACCTACAAAAATGATACAGGCTTTAATCAAATATCATTGACGCGTGTTCCTCGTTCCGTAAATTTGGTACACATCAAAACTTTGTTTTAACTGTGAATCTTCTATGCTATTATGTATAATTGATATGACATTATGTAACAAAAAACTCAGTCTAAGTATATGAAATAACTACATGCTACTTGCAAAATTCACTTTAAAATTTTATTTTATTGAAATGTTTACTTAAAAATCTAAACTCAAACTTGAGAGTCTTTGAGATGGAAGAGATTTGAAGCATGCATATCATTTCTGAAAAGAAGCTTGATCATTAGTTTTCATATTCATCATTTAAATGTAAGAAGGGAATTATCATCATACCATTTTGTAGCATTCAATTGCGTTATTTTAGATTTCAAAACTAATATGATTGTAAATTTTCCTTTGTATATTTCACACTTTTCAATTTTATAAAATTTGTCTCTATTTTTGTGCATCTGTTAGATTATGAATTTATGATAGGGACTGACATCTATTATTGATACTCTTGCAGGTATCGAATGCCTACCTTCAGTTTCTGTTGGGACCTGGTACCAAAATGTTGTTTGAGTTTGTAAAGGAAATGCCTAAACCTGAGACCCCAATTAAGTTTGATTTGGCTTCTCTTCTGGGTGCTCTCTTCTTTACATGGGTTGTCCTGCAACTTTTCCCGGTAAATACATAAATATATGAAGAAATATATTCACAATGAACTAAGTTGTTTGTAACAAATTAACAATAGAATTTAGCGTAAATGAGAGGGAAGAACTGACATGGGTTGCAGATTAGGTTTCTACTGGCTAAATTCTAATTTTGAATTAGGCCTCTCATTCATACTCCTCCCATATCATCTTTGTATATACACAATAACCATGTAAAGCCTCTTTCTGGATGAGGTCTGTCACTCAGAACAATGCATGATTCACAGTCAAAGGCAAAAATTTTATCCAATATCTTCTGTGTCAAAAAAGTCACAGAATAGTTTATTTTCTAATATGTTTTTTTAAAACATTTGTATTTATTGATGTAGATTGCCTTGACATCGCTAGTTTATGAGAAGCAACAAAAATTAAGAATCATGATGAAAATGCATGGTCTTGGTGATGGGCCATATTGGATGATTTCATATGGTTATTTTCTTGCAATATCCATTCTCTACATGCTGTGTTTTGTGATATTTGGCTCAGTCATAGGTAAGAATGCAACTACTGTAACCTGTTCTCTTTCTTCGACATTTTCCATTTCTCTTTGATACAACTTTTTTTTTCCCCCTTTTCCAGGGTTAAATTTCTTCAGAATGAATGACTACAGCATCCAATTCGTCTTTTATTTCATCTATATAAATTTACAAATTTCACTGGCATTTTTATTGGCTTCCCTGTTTTCAAATGTTAAAACCGCTACAGGTTCGATTATTGCTTACCATGTTGTTTTATGAGCATTTTCCTTTATCATCATTGATTACTGACTTTTTATTTTTTATTTCATGTGTAATTGCAGTAATTGCATACATAGGTGTGTTTGGAAGTGGGCTATTAGGTGGCTATCTTTTCCAATTTTTTGTTCAAGACACATCATTTCCGAGTAAGTAAAAAAATGACATCCATCTTGGGTCATTCATTTGGTTTTCCATATATATTTTGACGTGGTTATTTTAAAGGAACCATCTTTTGGGTTGGCAATTATTGTATCATATCACAATTCACAATCAAATAGTTTTCTGCATGCATGATATTGTTGATGATGCAAAATTTTTCATTTGAATAATTGTTTTTGTTCTCAATGAACTTTTGAAAAAATTTCAATCGTTGTTACTTAACTTATTCTTGACTGTAACTAAATTGGAAATTATCATACTTACAAATTTCTTGTGTAATTTTTTATTAATTTCTTTGAGAAACATAAAAAGGAAAAAGTTTGAATATGATGCAACATAAACCAACATTTAGTGTCTTGTCCTCTTTAGCCAACATGTTATTGTCCCCTCTTAGAAATGTGAGTTTAAACCTAATTTAACCTTACAAAACCGGTTTGCAAAATAAGGATTGATCTCCACTTATATACTTTGTTTTGACCTTATCTCTAGTTGATGTAGATTTTTTCCAATACACTCACTCACACCTAATACTATTGAACTTTATACGTAGATAAATGGTGGGTGATCCTTTTTTAATCTAGGATAAACGAGACTTGGATTTTTTCTAATACATTTCACACCTAACACTGTTGGACTTGGTATGTGTATAAATGGTGAGTGGTCCTTTTTAAATTAATCTAGGATAGCTTTGAAACCATTTTAAAATGTACGTTTGGACCTAACTCAACTCTACAAAATCAACTTTTAAGGTGAAGGTTGCCTTCCCACTTATCTTTGTTATCCCCTAATCATGGTAAGTATTATTTTTCTAGTGGCTAGAAACCTGCTTCTGTTCAGTTTTAGGTTAAAGAACAGTTGTAGCCTATTTTCATTTACAAAAATAGATCTTCACTTCTTCTATATTTAGCCAGTAGATGAAGTTCCTGGTAAATTTATCTGTTGTTCTCTTAGCTCCAATCATTCATACTGGTAGCATTAATAATATCAACAGAAAGGACTGGGAGTAATAAGTTTGTTTTGCACATGATGAGGAGTGTTATGTTTCTTTGAATTGATACATAAAGATGAATGAGTTGGCATTTAAGGTTTAATGATTAAATGTTAATCTGATATATGGTATCAAATTCAGCAATTATTTCATTCTTTATTAACTGAAAAGAATAGACTAACATGATCAATTGATCATTGTGATCAGAATTTATATCCAAGTAGGTCTCATGGCAGTCATCTTTGTATGTTACGTGCCAACATGTTGGCACTCTCTAACTTTTGTTCTGGCCTGTTAACTGCCTGTACAATTTCTTCAGGAGGGTGGATCATTGTTATGGAGTTGTATCCTGGGTTTGCTTTATATCGTGGGTTATATGAGTTTTCGCAATATGCCTTTAGTGGGGATGCTTTGGGGACTGATGGTATGCGCTGGGGTGATCTGAGTGATGGCACAAATGGCATGAAAGAAATCTTAATTATCATGTTCGTGGAGTGGCTACTGGTGCTTTTCTTTGCTTATTATATCGATCAAGTTTTGTCATCAGGAAGTAGGAAAAGTCCTCTTTTTTTCTTGAAAGGATTTCAGAAAAAGCCTCATTCATCTTTTCGGAAGCCTAGTATCCAAAGGCAGGGATCTAAGGTTTTTATTCAGATTGAGAAACCTGATGTCAATCAAGAGGTGAAATTTATTTGCATCAAATTCATGTACTCATTATTATGTTTTTGCGACTGGTTTTAGGCGTTAAGAAACCTAATTTCTATTGATTGGTGGATCTCACTGACTGGTTTCAGAAATTGATGTAATGATGCCCTCTCAGTAGTAGTAGTAGTGGTGTAATAGATAACACATGAATAACTCGGGACAACTAGGTGGAATTCCAGTTAGATGGATTCCATTTGAGAAACAAATAACTTTCTACAGTCACAATCTTTTAATTTTAAACACTATTGTTTCTAGGGAAAAATATTGTATGATGAAGGTAAACTATAGTTAGACTTTTATAAGTTTGTACCTGTAGCGTATATCTGCTACTTACATGCATGCCTTAGTTACATGCATGATGTGTTAACTTCTTTCACCCTTCTGTCATCAGAGGGAGAAGGTGGAGCAACTACTACTTGAACCAGCTCTTAATCAAGCAATTGTATGTGACAACCTGAGAAAGGTCTATCCGGGGAGGGATGGTAACCCCGAGAAAATTGCAGTGAGAGGGTTGTCCCTTGCTTTACCTCAAGGGGAATGCTTTGGTATGCTTGGACCCAATGGTGCTGGAAAGACTTCTTTTATCAATATGGTCAGTTAAAGTTGATTTTCATCGGCAATGAAACATTTTTGAAAAATTCCTTGCTTTTCTTCCTCCATCCCTTCCTTTCCCCTTACAAAAATCTAAGTAGGATCTGAAAAATCTATTCGTTTCTCAAGAGGAAAGAGTGATTCTAAAAATTCTTTTAAAAGAGTATCTTTTCTTTATCAATGAAATTTGCCAATTTGTTAATGCTTAAAGATTAGAGATGTATGAATTTACACAATGAAGTATGAACCTCCGATTGGTGGTTTACTTTGCTATCAAAGGAAATTCTTTTACTATGCCATGAATCCATTGTTTTCTTTAGCTGGTTCTCTCCTCAATTAACCAGCTTATATATGCTTACAGATGATTGGTCTCACGAAGCCAACCTCTGGTACAGCATTTGTTCAAGGTCTTGACATAAGAACTCACATGGATGGAATATATACCAGCATGGGTGTATGCCCACAGCATGAGTAAGATGGAATTTCCTCCAATTTATATGTTTTTTTCAATGTGATATTATATTAAATTTATAACGATCGATAAAATTTTAAACATAATTTCTTTCAATATTTTAGCTTGCTGTGGGAATCCCTTACCGGAAGAGAGCACCTACTCTTTTATGGAAGACTTAAAAATCTCAAAGGTTCAGCCTTAACACAAGTAAGTCTATTTGAGATTACGACTGGAGAGAATGTTTTTTGACTTGAAAAATCTTGCTTTATAGTGGGAAAAAAAAAATAAAAGGTTAAATTGCATTTTTATCGTACTAAAATATTCAATCTTAAAGTTTTCAACCTTATCTTTTTTTTTTTATATCATTTTTACGAAAATAAAAATAAGAATTAAAAATATAATTTAATCTAAATATTATTAAATATTAATTATCATGTCATTTATTTTTAATATCGAATGATAATTAATGTTATAATTTTAATTGTTAATAAAAGAACATTTAAGTGTTGGACTAAAATTGTAAATTTTATAAATTTAGACTAAATTGTATAATAAAAAAGTTAGGAATTAAAAGTGTAATTTAGCTAAAATAAAATAGATTACTAGCCTGTCTTATACTGATTTGCTATTTGTGTATGGAATTTTACTCTTCAGTGACAAAAGCATTGGGCAGTTAAAACTTTGACAATTCTTATGTATTATGTTAAGATGATACAAGTGAGTGAAACACCATAAAGAGGATTGAGTTTATCAACAATAAAAGAAATTAAACATCCTGTCCATGTTATCAGACTAATTTATGCTCTTTCCCCGCTTAATTATTTATGGTATATTTTTCTGTTAAGAGGGTATAGATCTTTAGATGGCATGTGTAGATATAGATGAATCACCTTCTTCGGCATATATTTGGCTGACATGACAAGACAAGACTTGGGCAAAATTTAACTTCCAATCTAATGCTGCAGGCAGTGGAAGAATCGTTGAAAAGTGTAAACCTTTTTTATGGAGGTGTTGCTGATAAACAAGCTGGAAAATACAGTGGAGGAATGAAGAGGAGGCTTAGTGTAGCAATTTCTTTGATTGGAGATCCTAGGGTAGTTTTCTTTTCATTCAATTTGTTTCACAAAACTACTTTCATTTCTTTTCTGAAAGATTGTGATATGTTTTCTTACACCGAAAACACTATTTTCTTTTTCTCTTTTTTTTTTTTGGTAAGGTTGTTTATATGGATGAGCCAAGTACTGGATTAGACCCTGCATCGAGAAAGAACTTATGGAATGTTGTTAAGCGTGCAAAACAGGATCGTGCAATCATTCTTACCAGTAAGTACTCTCCCACTGTATGCTTTTAGAAGCACAAATTGAGCTTTTGCTTTAATTTGTCTAATGAATATGATTTAGATATATCAACTTATTTATGTTTTGGTTTTATACTAGCATGGTTGTGTTCTCTCTCTAGAAGATATAGATTAATAAATCTTTGTTTCCATACACTTTCAGCACATTCCATGGAAGAGGCAGAAGTCCTATGCGATCGATTAGGAATATTTGCAGATGGTAGCTTGCAGTGCATAGGAAATCCAAAAGAGGTAACATTGCTTAATTGATATGCTTTATCAAAAAATCATTTGCAATTGATGGGTTAATTGATGCTCCCTCCATTTCAAAACTATTGATGTTTTAGCCTTTTGATTTTGTTCCAAAATTATTAATAGTGTGTTTGAATGGAAAATTTAAATGGAGTAATTCATTTATTTGAAGAATTTTAAATTCTTTGAGGTGAAATACCTTGTTTGGATGAGAAATTTATAAGGAATTTGAAATTCAAGCATTTGTGAAATTCTTTAAAATAGTAGAATTTTAAATTCTCCCAAAAGAGTAAGAATTTGAAATTTCTTATATTTTTTTTCTTCTTATTTCACTTATATATTTTATCTTATCTCTTATCTCTTCATGTTTTTAATTGTTGAATATTTAAAAATATTTTTAAAATTATTAAATATTATCTAATATTAATTTTGAAAATTATTAAATATTTAAAAATTAGCTAATATTTATTTTTATAAAATTTAATTTAAAAATCTCAACATATAAATGAATTTGAAAAATTTGAATTGACTTATCCAAACAAAATATTTTAAAAATGATAGAAATTTAAATTAAAGTAATTCAAATATCAAGAATTTAAAATTCCTTGAATTTATAAAATTTCTCATCCAAACACACCATAATATTTTGCAAATTTGAAATCTCATTAATTATTTTTCTCCACATATACTCTTTATTTTTAATAATAATAATAATAATAATAATAATAATAATAATGTTCAAATTTAAGATCTTATATATACTATTTCAATTTTTTATTATTAGTCAGATTCTAGTGGTTCACTAACTTTTATTTAAAATAACAATATTTGCTCTTTAGGATGAAATATGAATGTTTCACTTGTAATCTATTTAAAAAAAGAGTTAATCATCCCTACATTACCAGTGTAAAGTTTTTTTACACTGGCAACCAATCATATATTTTAAAGTTACTTATTTTATTATTATTTCATTAAATAAGCAACTAACATGTCACTATTAAAAGATATGATTGGTTGCTAATGTAAAAAAATTTTACACGGACAGTGTATAGGTAATTAACTCTTAAAAAAAAAATTCAACAAACAACCACATTTACATTTTATATTAAAAGTGTGTTTGGATAAATAATTTAAATAGAATAATTCAATTTTTTTTAAGAATCTCAAATTTCTTGGGGTGAAATATTTTATTTAGATAGAAAATATGCAAAAAAAAAATTAAAATTCAAATATTTGTGAAATTTTTTAAAATAATAGAATTTTAAATTCTCTAAGAAAAAAGAAAGAATTTAAAATTTTTTATATTTTTTCTTTCTTATTTAACCTATATATCTTTTATCTCTTTATCTTCACTCCTATCTCTTATATTTCCTTTTGCCTCTCACTCTTTTGCATCTTCCATACTCTATTTTCTCTCTCCTTTCTCTCCCCTCTCTGTATCTCTTTCCTTTTTTTTTTCTCTCAAACTTTTATCTTTTTTCTTTCTCCTATCTCTCTTTGGTCTCTCTTATGTAACAAAAAAGATATCATTTGCAGTTGATGGGCTTAAGCCCATAGATAGCGAGCCCATCCCAAGTTTGGTCCATACGACTAATGGGCTTAAATCCATAGATAGCAAAATACAGTTTTGGCTTCTTTTTTTTTTCTTCTTTTTTTGCTGAATATCTTTCAGGTTTTTTACTTTCATTCTTCCTTATTTGTGATTGATATTCATAGAATGAAACATTAAAATCCTTACTGGTGATTTAGTATGCATTTTCAACATTTACTCTTTTTTCTGGAAAGTGACATCTATTTTATACTTGCTGTTGGTTTATCACAGTTGAAAGCCAGGTATGGAGGAACTTATGTCTTCACGATGACAACATCCATGAACCATGAAAAAGATGTAGAGAATTTGGTGCAACAGCTCTCCCCAAATGCTAACAAGATCTACCATATCTCTGGAACCCAAAAGTTCGAGCTACCAAAGGATGAGGTTAAAATAGCAAATGTATTCCAAGCTGTTGAAACTGCAAAGAGAAGCTTCACGGTTTCAGCGTGGGGTTTAGCTGATACAACATTGGAAGATGTCTTCATTAAAGTTGCACGTGGAACTCAGGCATCTGACACCTTGTCATAATTTCATACTCATACGTATTATAATTGTATTATGTACAGGTTAAATATTATAACATGTATAACTGGTGTGTATGTATATAGCCACGTTTTTTTTGGGTTAGTTTTTGTCATATTCTTTTGACACCCTTTTTTCCAAAATAAAATAAAATCTTGGCTTCTTCATTGTAAAATTAAATTATATATTTTAAACAAGATTACCATATGTTAAAAATAATTTTATATCACAATATAAATTAGTTACCATAAATTAAAATAGAATTGGTCTAAAAGTATTTATTTATTTTGATTTTTTATATAAAATAAAAATTTATCTATAATATTTCATGTATTAAAATGCTAGTTTATAAAAATGTTAAAATTATAACTCTTGCTAAAACTAATTTTTAAAATATATAGTTCTACAAGCAATTTGCAACTTCAAAAAAAGAAAGGAATCGAAGTCTCATAATGAGTGATTGAGTTGACTCAACTCTCTTTTGTAGTTGTTCTCTCCCACGGGCCAAACTTAGAAGGGTCTATAGGGGTCATACTCCCTCCCATCTACCTAATTTTTTATAAAATAAAATTTTATGAGTATTTAGTATTATAAAAATATGTTTATAATGTTATAAGTTATATGTATGATAATTAGCTTATTAAAAGTTTTTGTTTCCTACCAACTTTTGTTCTAATTATAAATAATATAAGACAAATTATGAAAATTAAGAAACATAATTAATATGATTATTTTTAACTAACTTTACTATAGATTTAAGTTTTATTCTTAACATATTTAAGTGATTATTATATTTAATGTTTGTTATAAGTAAACGCATAAGAAATAAAGTTAGTAACAAATGAAAAGTATAAAAGATTTTTAAGGTTGAGTAACTTTAAAAATTAATTATTGTTGGTTATAATTAGAGCCAAAGAAAAATCTAATTTATTACTTATAAGTATCCTCACAATTAGAAGGTTTTGGAGGATTTAGAAAAGTCAATAGGTATGTCACTCAATACTGCCAATGATTACATCCAAAATTTGAGAGCCATTAGAGAGTCGCCTATTACAAATATTTTGTGCCAAAATTTGAATTTTGTTGCTAGTTGCTAACATTAGATTAAACCTATTTCCGGAGTGCAACACATATAACTTTATTTTTGCAGATTTGAGCACTTATGACATGATAATTTGTATTTGAAATGAAAAAATGAATTTTTTTTGTAATGACATCTTATTATACATGTAACTTTTTTGTTCATGAAGTTGAGGCATCATCCCTATTGATAACAATTATTTGGGTCATTGTTATGCGTCTCCACAATATCATTTTTGAACTTGACTGTAAGAAGGTTTTTAAGCATGCACTCTAACACCTATATAAATATTTTGACTTAATGTAAAATAAAATTTAGTTTGATTCAAAACTATTCAATGAGATTTGTTCATAGACAAATCAATCAATTCTCACATACTCTAGTAAAAACGTTTAAATTTCTTGCTAATCTACATACTTTTAGTCATGTACTTGCTTATATCAATCCTATTTTGATTAATAAAATGATATAATCATCTTGTAATAAAAAAAATATTTTTTAATTTGCTACTAATAATTTTTTTATTATATTATTTAAATTTATTTATTTCTTAATTATTAATGATCTTAAATCATTTAAAGAGTATAGAGAATTTATAAACTTAGTCATTTGAAAGTGCATAAAGTACTCTTTAATCATTATCTTTATGACAATTTTACGATAATATTGTACTTTAACTTTTTTGTTTTTATAATGTCAACTTTTATAAAAATTATTTAATAATACATTATAGTTTATAATTATTCTTTCCGTTTTTTATTATAAGAATTTTTTTTACACATGTTAAAAAGTTATTTACTTATATTAAATCTTATTAATTTTATTATTCTTCTCAAATAATTTAAATATAATTTTCATTCTTATAATTTACTATTTTTTCACTTTTGATCCGTGTAATTTTTTGTTGTTGTTTTTTTCCTAACATTTTTATAAAGTTTTAAACTTAATTTTTACTATCAAATATTGTTAAAAAAATTCTACATGACAAACAAAAAAAAATAAAAATATATATTATATTTGATATTTTTTAGATCAATTTTCAAAATGCACTTTACTTTACTTCACTACATCCAAAACCTTACCCTAGTGATCGTACTTCCTCTCTTTAATCTAACTTGACTCTACAAACCTTAAACTTTCCAATCCAAATCCCAAATTTTTTTATGAAGTACATTCTCACAATCCATGATCTCAACAATGATGACGAGTTTGTTTTCAATGACCACTACTTCTACGAGGTCGCTACCTCACCATGAATGAGTTTGACCTCATGCTCGGCTACTCTCTCATTATGTAGGAGTTCATACGCCACCAAATATCCATCACTCTACTAGCACTATATATACCAATGTCGCCTCATTTAAGGTAAAAAATATTTGTGTTGATTGGCTCAAGACCGTTGGCACCTACTATGATTGTCACAATAACGATGAGTAGGACACTTCATCAAAGAAGCGAGGTCGATGATTCAACTCTTCCATTAATGACAGCTATGATGCGATGTTCCATAAGTACACTACTAGAAAAATTAAAATTAGAGAGGGAACAAATCTGTCACTAAATTTTATAAAATTTGTCACAAAATAAATTAGTGACGGAATTTGTGACGGAACTGATTTTGTCACAAAAATTAGCGTCACAAAAATTAGCGTCACAAAATATTTAGTAACGGATAATTTCAGTCCGTCACAATTAGTGACGGAATTAAGGCATCACAAATAATATATTTTTCGTCACTAATTTCTAATAATAAATGTTCATAAATTAATAAAAATTCGTCGCAATTTGTGACAACCTCTAACTCCGTCGCAATTTGTGAGAGATTAAATCCGTCGCAAATTTGTGAGGGATATATATCTTATTACACAAGTGGAGAGGGATGTGTGTCCGTCACAAATTGTGATGATGAATAAAATCCGTCACAATTTGTGATGAATAAAATCCGTCACAAATTGTGATGAATAAAATCCGTCACAATTTGCGATGAAGAAAATCCATCACAAACTGTGATGAATAAAATCTGTCACAAATTGTGATGAATGAAATCCGTCACAAATTGCGATGAATGAAATCCGTCACAAATTGCGAATTATTGATCTTATAAAGAACTTTTTTCGTAAATTTGTGAAGAATATGTTTTTCTCCTGTAATTGTGATATAATTTTTTTAATTATGAATATAACAAATAATTTATTAATTAATCCAAACAGTTGAATTTATTGTCTATTTATTTAAAAAATTAACAAAATAAATAATTAAGAAAAATTTCTCAATTCTATAAAAGCATGTAAACACGAATATAAGAAAGTCAAGCATACCATAGATACAAATAACACCAAATATAACAAAGTTTAGGACTTTAGTTGATCCCTAATGTATGATAAGTACTATAGTAAAACTTAAACATAACAAAGTATAAGTTTAAAGCATAGTAAATATTAATAATAGTAAAAGATAATGCATCCCTAAACATTTATATCATGATCATCATCTAACTCATTATCATCAGATTGTATAGTGTTAGCATCATGTGTAGGAGGAGGTTGGGGAGGACGAGAAGATTGAGAAAACATCTCCATAAATTGCTTCAGTTGCTCACGAACCAACCGAGACTCTTCCTGTGAAGCACAAATCAAATCTGCATGGCTTTGCAATTGTTCTTTCAATGTTTTGTTTTATTCAGACAAATTTGAAACAAGATTTTTCATTTGTTCATACTTAGGATTTGAGATACCATCTAAGAATGTAGAAGAAGAAGGTTTATACTTCCCAGCCTCTGAACCTAAACCAAATATTCTTTCTTTATTATTCACACCACCAACAACATCATAGAAAATACTATTTTCAGATTGCATACTAGAGGCAGCATGATCTCCCGATAATTGTTGTGACTCTTTCAGATAACCGTCTTTCATACTCATTCTATAAAAAGAAAAGTAAGAAACAAAAGTATATAAACATTAATGACAATAGAAGATCTCATGAATGTCATGAATGATGCAGAGAGTCATGCAAGAAGAACACACAAAAATACTTAGTAAAAAATCTAAGATGTAACTTATAAGCAACATCACTAGATAAGTATGAATTCCAATGAAATTAGTAACTTGTAAACCTAGATACAACACCACATACACATGAATCTCATTGAATTTAGCAATTAGTAAACTAAGATGTAGAGATGGTGACACTTCACATTGCATGAAACTAAAATTGAGTACAACCAATAAGGTGAAATGATTCTATGTTCACATAATTCACTAAAAACTTCAAATCATATAAAAAATTACATACTATAAAATGGTATGGCTTGCAATTTTGAGACCATTGACTGTAACCTATCTTAATATGTTAAGTCGACAGTGCAGGACAGAACATGACAACTTTCACAGTATCATAACCATTGTTGAAACATAACCATTATTTTCTCTCTAATATAACCATTATATGTCAAGTCTTGCAAACATAATCTTTGTTATCTCTCTAATAGAATCAATCAACTTCTTCATAATTCAATATATATAAAATTATAACTTACCGCTATCCTTTCTGCCTTGGAAGACACCCATCTATTCCCGTTCGCTAACTTATGGGTCTTTTAGAATAGGTCCCAACATGTTGGAGTCATATTTGTAGATATTTTCTGAAGGAACAAAAAGTAATCTAGTTTAATTTTAAATTTTGCTCCTTAAAAGAATAAGTAAATATTACTTACCAATCTCTTAAAATGCTCAAAAGTAGGAATGGATCCTCCGGTATGCAATGAACCATTAGAAGAATTTCTATTATTAGTATTAGTCATTGACTTTTGTTTCCAATTCTCATCATTCCATTTCTGTTCAAGTTCTACACGTTTTTGCTTTGGAATCCAACTCCCTAGATCAATGCCTCGTCGCACCCTATACATAGCATTTAAAAGCCCTTCAGATGCTTTATGGTCAAATTCTCTTCTTATTTGTGCATCATGATCAGACAGCCACTTGAACTTTCTCTACATCAAAAATTTATAAAATTTTATTTAAACAATGTGCAATTTCATGCAATGAAAAATATAAAATGGTTATTATAATATTTATAGTTCTTTATACCTGAAACTCTTCAAACCACATGTTTTCCACACCTTCATTAGTGCTTTTAACCTCTCCATATGATTCCCATGACCCTTCAAACTTCCCTTTGATTATTCTTGAAATTTCACGGGTAGGGTGAATTGGTGGGTCAAATCTATAAAAATAAAATAGAAAAACTAAAATAACTTATAACACGAAACATGTTTATATTGATCTAAAAGAAAAGAATTATTAATACTTACGTGTTTTGTGGACCTGGACGAATCCAAATACGTCCATCAGAGTCTACACTTCCAATTTCTAAAGATGGATCAATAGAGGATGATGATCCAACAATTGGACAACCAGTAGCATCAATGGAGGGATTTGTCTGTGGTGTTTCAGTCATATTTGGGGATTGTGTTAAAGAAACATGAGGGGTAGGTATAGACTGGTTAGTTTGAGGAACTAAATGAGGTTGGGAAGTGGAAGTAACATGAGGGGTAGGTGTAGCTTGGTTACTTTGGGGAGTTGTAGGTGTGTGGGAGGTGGAACCATTTGTAGGTTGTGTAGTACAATGAGGGGGTTCTCCAATAGAACGTGTTGGCTGAGAAGTAGAAGGTGGTGGCACAATGGTGGTACCTCTAACAGAATAAGATGATGAAACTGGGAGAAAACAAAAGGTGACCAATAAATTAGAATGATTAAATCAACAGCACAGTTATCAATCTTGGAAAGTGGCACATGGCAGCCGACCCTAAAAATAATGTGGTGTAATAGTGCATAGTGGAATGACCATTATTGTGATATTTTATAAACAGAGTAAGAGTATACAATAATTTATTTATACTATATACATATAATTGCTAAATAATTAAAAAGAAAGCTACTAAATATTCATAATTAACAATAAAAAGAAAATAAACACTAGAATGTGGCTGGAAACAAACAGAATGAAGCCAGCAAGAGAAGAGAAGGTCACAAACACCAGAAAAGGGTTACAGTCACTGGAAAATTGACAGAGAAAATTTATAATTTAATGAGGATAAATTGGTAATGAAAACCAAAACTAATCTACCCAAAAATGCATTATAGGAAGAAATATTGAAGGGTGGGAGGGCTTTAGATGATACACACCACTTTACCCTTCCAAAATTTATAGTGAGGGTCAGACCAAAGGGCATTCTTCTAGACTTCCAGAAAACACTATCATAGAGAAATATGGAACTAGAACATGCTAATTTCAATAGTCTTAGAGAAATGCCAACTATTCCATCATACCATGATAATCGGTAAACCAACTAACAAACCATAAAGTTGACACCAAAATATCTATCTTAAAGGTGGAACATGACTCACTTCCTCCGGTAGAAGACGGAACAATTGACGATACTTTTCACTCTTCAATACGTCCGGAGACTGTAACAAAAACAAAACAAAACAATCACAATCACAGAAGTAATATAACATAATCAACAAGACGTTGAGTGAGGAAGAGAATGGAATAGAAAGACGTTGAGTGAGGAAGAGAATAGAGAGACATTTGGGAATGGGAATTGTGGAAACCTTAACCTTAGGAGGGGCGTCGGATGTGGGATCTGGTGCAGCGAAGTCCTAATTTTTTCGGGAGAAAGAGCGAAAATGATTTCCAGCAGGCACCCTAATTTTTTCATCCTTCACGGACGGGTTTGGGACTCTAATAGACAAAGGATTTTGTTTTATTATTTGTTCTCAGAATTTTTTAACAATATTTTTTTAAACAAATTTTACATTAACTTATTACCTATAGTCATTTTTTAACTAAGTTATTTAATTTTAGTTTTTACAATGATTTTTTATATTATTTTTTATACTGAATTTAAATTTATTCAACTTATTAAAAATCTAAATTTAAGATACCTCTATTTGTCAAATTCATTTCTTTTATATAAAATAACATAAATATAAATTGTCGTTTCAATAATTTTTAAATTCATTTTTAAAAATTTAAATATATAATCATATTTTATTATAAATTCAATTTTAAAATTAGCCTAATTTTGAATTTTGAAATTTATATAATTTTTATGGGTTTTTTAATTACAAAAATTCAAATAACTAAATTTATGTTATTTTTAATATTTTATTTGGAAATTTGATTTCTTTTGAGTTTTTTCCAAAAAAAAATCTACAATAAATTATTACGTTTAGTCATTTATTTGGAAATTTGATTTCTTTTGAGTTTTTCCCAAAAAAAAATCTACAATAAATTATTACGTTTAGTCATTTTTTTTAATCTAAATCATGTTTACTCGTTTTTAAAAAAATCAATTTAAACTTATTTATAAATTAAATAAATATAAAAGAAATACAAAGGTTTTGGTGTCCACTTTATTAAAAAATAATCTCCAGTAGTAGTTTTTTTGGTTATCCAATTTTACAATTTTGTTTGTTTTTACAATAAAAATAAGACATAATTTAAACATATTGGATTTATATCTTAATACTTTCATTGATTTGTTACTAATGGAAGGATGATTACTAATGGTTCTTTGGCTTAATGCTTAAAGCATAATAAGAAAAACTAAAATTGAAAAGTATATACACTTCATGAGTTTCATCTTCAAAAAGATGAAAACACTTGCAAAACTTTTGTGTGAAATAAGAGAAGGTTGTACAAGTCAATTATTGTTACTAATCATCATTGTTATTATTTATCCACTTATACCTCACTTCACTTTGTTCAATGATTTTTCATTTTTAAATAAGTATGTTTAGGTGCACTCATTTTCACTACACTTCTTGTGTGTTCTTATCAACAAGTGTATTCCTGTCAAAGTCATGGTTGAGCCAAGTACTATAGTACATATAAAAATTGATTCATTAGAGTGTGAGATTGTTTCTCAAAATTTGTTAGATAGGAATCATTGTACGAGGGTTTCAAGGTTTCTTATTTTCTTACTTCTTTTCCTTGATTTAGGAGCAATTAAAGTTAAAAAAAATAATAAAAAACTTGTAAATTATTCTTATCACTTTTAAATCTAAATTAGATTAATTTATAAGTTGGTTTTTAAACATAAAAATAAAGAAATTAAAATATATTATTTTATTAACATAAAATAAGAAAATTTTAATTTTTTAACTAAAAATTTAAATTTTAAAATTAAAAAATTATGAAATTAGAAAGACATTTTTCAATAAACAACTTTTTTTTAATTTCACAAGTTTGTTAATTTTAAATATTTTTAATGAATGTCTTAATTTCTTATGCTCAAAATTGACAATTTTTTATTTAATTAAATGAATTTCATAATTTTTTCAGTCCTTTAATGAAAAAATTATTTTTAATTTTATAATTTTTTTTAAAATTTTTTTTGACATATTTTCTTTAATTATGCACAATTCTTATATATAACAGTTTCATAAATAATTTTTTTTTTGGTAAGAGGGGTGGCTTAAAAGCCCAACACAAAAAAGGAATCAGAAAACACCTAGCTTATCAACAGCTAGCAAGGGATGTAAGAAATCAAGAGGAGAATTATAAATAATAGACTCCTCTCCTAGCCAGGTTCTGTTTCTTGCTAATTTATCCGCCACTACATTAGCTTCTCTAACAATGTGGGAACAGGAAAAGGTAGTGAAGCGTATAGCTAGGTCTTTAATGTCATGGACGAGCTCGTGGCAAGGATGGTCTCTATCACAACCTTCTTCTATCAATCTAACTGCCTCCACGGAGTCTGTTTCAACTAGCACTTGCCAGCCTAAGTTATGAGCTTGAATCATACGAATCCCTTGAAGTATAGCCCATAATTCAGACTGGATAACCGAGCATTGTCCTAGAGCTCTTGCAAAGGCAATAATGAATTTGCCCTCTGAATCCCGAACAACTCCTCTGCAGTAGCCATGGTCGTTATTGGCTACCACTCCATCCCCATTAAGCTTAATGTACCCTGCTGGGGGGCACCTCCAGACTCCATCAGAGTGGTCGGCTGCGTGATCAATCCCTGTGACTAAACATGGTGAGCCCGAAGTAATCGATGAAACTTTAGCTCTTATCTCCGAAGCCACTTAGTCAGCTGAGATAGAAGAATTATGGAAGATGAATTTGTTTCGACGATGCCAAATAGAATCGAGGGTTACCGCGAACGTGGTCAACCAATCTACAGCTCCTAGACGTCTCTTTGACAAGTTAACCATAATCCAATTCTGAATACTTCTGATTGTTGAGTTGCCTGCTGTGCTTCCTCCAGGAATTTTGTTCCAAACTTCTCTTGCAAAAGGACAATCTCGCAACACATGGATACTATCTTCTATCCCCTGTAAACAAATAGGGCATGTAGGGTCTGGTCCTAAGTTCCGTTCAAATCGGGCTAGGTTAGTTAAAAGGCTGTCGTGCACCACCCGCCAAAGAAAAGTGTGAATCCTCTCCAGGCCAGTCCATTTCCACACAACTCTGAAAATCGGGGGTCTAACGTTCCCGAGACACGTAGAGGTTACTTCATAGGCCGACTTAATTTTAAACTCACCATCAAATGTAGGGCCCCATATTATTTCGTCAGGTTCATCCTCGTTCCCAATGTGTTGGTCCCTAATTGTTTCTAAAGTCGTAACTGGAAGAAAGGCTTGAAGGTGCTCGATGTTCCAAGCCCCTTGGGACGTTCTGTAGCTCCTAACAGTTCTCATGAGTTCTGCAGGTGGTACAAAGGTTAAGGCTTTTTGAATAATCGAGGTGTGAGACGGTAGCCACGCATCATACCAAAATCTAGTGGATTGACCATTCTTCACTCGCCAGCAGATATGAGGTGTTACAAAGTTCCAAGTAGCACATATCCCCTGCCACAAATTCGACATTTTGTTTTTCTTTCCCACTTGGGGTATGGCTCCTTGGGGGCACTTATATTTAGATCTTACCACTTGAACCCAGAGTTTGTGAGGTTCTGTTATCAAGCTCCAGCAGTTTTTCATCATGAAGGATGTGTTAACATTACGTATAGACCGCAATCCCAACCCGCCATATTCCTTAGCCATGCAAACCTTATTCCAGCCAATTGCATGGAATCTTCTGTTATTTCTACTTCCTCCCCATAGAAAGTCTCGACATATACGATCTATCTCATCACACGTCCTCCGTGGAAGGTAGACAGATTGCATGGTATACGAAGGAATGGCTGAAAGCACCGATTTACACAACGTGAGTCGTCTTGCAAATGAGAGAGCAGAGGTTTTCCAACCACTTAATTTTCTACTTACACGCTCTATCAAGCCTTGGTAGTCACGGTGGCATACTCTTGAATGATGGGCAGGTATACCTAAGTATTTCCCAAGGTTTTCTGTGCGCTGGTAGCCAAAAGCCGAGCTGATCTCTTCCCGAATAGAGTGATTCACATTTTTTGAAAAATAGATTCTGGTTTTTTCCAGACTCACCTTTTGACCAGAACTGGCACAAAAGAGGTCCAAACACGTTTTTATGATCTCGACTTGGTTTATGGATGCTTCCGCAAATAAGACTAGGTCGTCAGCAAAGGCCAGATGTGATAAAGGCGGTCCATCTCTAGATAATTTAATTGGTTTCCATTGATTTGAATTAACTGCTGCTCAGATAAGTTGGAATAAACGTTCCATACATAAAACGAAGAGGTACGGAGAAATTGGGTCACCTTGGCGAATTCCACGAGAAGGAGTAAACTCCTCAAGAGCTTCTCCATTCCAAACCATGCGCAATCTAGGAGATGATATGGAGGCCCATATAAGGTTCACAAAGGTTTGGGGAAGACCTATATCCTGCAGTGTGTCTTTTATGAAATTCCACTTTAGTCTGTCATACGCTTTCTCAAGATCAATTTTAATAGCCATCCACCCTTTGTTTCCCAACTTGTATCTCATGGGGTGAATAACTTCTTGGAAGATGATTATGTTATCTTTGCTATGCCGGTGAGGAATAAAGCTGCACTGGTTAGGGTGAACTAATTTTCTGATCACTTGTCCTAATCTTTGAGCAAGGACTTTGGTCAAAATCTTGTAGGAAACATTACAAAGACCTATAGGTCGCGTTTGTTTTAAGTGAGTTACTACATCTTCTTTAGGAATTACAACAATTAAGGTTTCGTTGATATCTTCCACCTTCTTAGGATCTTTTTCGATTTCATGAATAAGTTGGAAAACAGCAGTGCCCACAGTGTTCCACTGATTCTGATAAAATATTGCCTGTAATCCATCTGGGCCAGGAGCTTTAAGGCCTCCCATGCGTTTGACTGCAGTGAGTATCTCATCGTCTCTAATAGGAGCACCAATAAAACTTATCTCGTCATGCCTTAGTTGAGGGAATGCACTTGATAGGCAGAAGGGTTCAACTTCTCCTGTATCAGTGAATAAATTTCTGTAATAGCTCGTAACTAAACTTTCCAGCTCTTCCTATTCTGTAACCCACTCATCATTATCATTCTTGAGCTTCAAAATCCTGTTTTTCCTCCTTCGTACTATTGTTGCTCCATGAAAATAGCGCGTGTTTTTATCCCCCAGCTTTAACCACTTGCAGCGTGATTTCTGAAACCAAAGAATTTCCTCCCGTTTAAGGACAAGATCCAATTCTGCCCATAACTCAACTTGTAGCTTTTCCAAAAAATTGTTGGGGCCACGTAGAAGCTCACGAGTGATCCCTTGCAGTCGTCTAAGTAGTCTCCTCTTAAGATAGAAAATATTCCTGAACATAGTTTTATTCCACTCTATTAAGGAATGCTTCATATGATTAACTCGTTAATTCCAAGCTTGGTGGACATTCCATTCTCATCGCATGATATCAGAAAATCCATCATGGGTAAGCCAGGCAGCTTCAAAGCGAAAGGGTCTTCTAGTGGGACGTTCAGACCTATCGGGATGCAGTTTCAACAAAATGGGGGAATGATCTGATTTCAACGGATTTAGATGAGAGAGAGTTGCCTCAGGGAATAAAAGGCGCCAATCATAGGACGCCAAAGCTCTATCAAGTCATTCAAATAGTCTACCTCGACGCCATGTGAAAGGAGCACCAATAAATCCCAAGTCTACCAGATTGCAATGGTTGACCCAGTCGCGAAATGCATTATCTCCTCGTATGCAAGAAGTACCAACTCCCCCTACTCTTTCATGAGAATAAAGAATAGCATTAAAATCCCTCATAACCATCCAAGGGCCTTCTGTTTGGTCTACAATGCCACATAAGTCTCTCCAAAGATGCACCCGACCCTGAGGGTGAGGGCTTGCGTAGACCATAGTGCAAAACCAAGTTGAATGCTCAGCTTGGATCTGGAGATGAATAAAATGATTGGATTGCTTTAAAACTTCAACATGCCATCTCCTTGAATCCCACAAGCACCATAATCCCCCTGCATGTCTCTGTGCTTGTATCATACAACATTTATCAAGATTAATTCTACGTACTACCTTTAGTGCATTATCACCACTAATATGCGTTTCCATAAGGACAAGTAGCCCAATATTGTATTCTCTAATGATGTCGTTCATTAAAGTTGAGAAACCACGACTTCCAGCTCCCCTACAATTCCAGCTTAAACAATTCATGAGGACATGTTGGGGTTGTTTGGATTTGAAATCCCTTTCGGCTCGTCACAATCCTTCGCACATAAGCCAGGGGCGCTAGGAGTATTATTCATGTTGCTATACGAAGGGTCGAGATGCAATCTCATTGCATTCGCAAAGGCCTGAGTTTCGGCATCTGGTAAAACCACCTGGGATAAGGTATTTTCCATGAAACGATTAGAGTTTGACATAGTCTCTATGTTCCGTAGACCCTCAAGAACTTTTCTGGAATTTTCTTGTTGATCCATGGCTTTGAAAAAGGGTCTAGCGGTGTTTGAGTTTGTGACTGCTGGTCTGGGATTCAACGTTAATATTTTAGTCCTATGGTTTTCCTCAGCTAGACGATTCTTTTCTAGCTTACTCTGCCCTATTTTTAATTTCGTTTGCCCTCCATTAGAATGGCTGCCATGGCCTGGTGCAGGTTGAGGATTTTTCCCCGCCTTGGGGTTTCGAATTCTAGTTATTTGTCTCGTGGCCGGGGCGTTAGAATTGTACTCATCCACATGCATGGGTTGCATGGGAGTTTCTACGTGAATAGTCTCTGGAGAGAGGAAACCCTCATCTTGCTGAGGTGGCATCATCAAAGTATTATGGGGTTGGTCACTACAAGAAAAATACAAAATAGCGACCGAAATTAGCGACCGAATTTTATCGGTCGCTATTTAGCGACCGAATTAGCGACCGATTAAAATAGCGACCGATTTAGCGACCGAAATTTATCAGTCGCTGTTTAGCGACCGATTTAGCGACTAGAATTTTTCAGTCATTTTAAAAATAATTATCAAAGAATATTTAATTCGATCGCTAATACTGAACTTTTGAATTTTTTAGCGACCGATTAAATTTCGGTAGCTAAATTTTTTTTATTAAATTTTGAACCAATGTGACTTTCCCACATTTTTCAACTAAAATTACAAAGCTAGGATTCGATCCCTGGTTGTGGGGGTTATGAGCCAGCAGCCATACCGTTATACCAACTTGATTTCTTAGTATTTTTGGGAAAGTAATATGTATATAATACAGAAGCTTATAATTTTTATTATCTTATAATTTAATATTGGATTTCTTTTGATTATAAAACATAGTAAATAAAATCTAAAATTTGTATTAGTTTCTTTGATAAAAATATTTAATTAATTTTAATATATAATAAATCTAATAACAAAATATTTATTTGGATTTGAGTTATAATTATTATAATCTTTTTGATTTAATATTAGATATCTTTTGATTATAAAATATAATAAATAAAATCTAAAATATGTAGCAATATCTTTATACAAATATTTAATATCAAAATATTTATTATAATTTTAATTATGATTTTTATAATCTTTTGATTTAATACTGGATTTCTTTTGATTATAATATTTTAATGTGTTTTATTTGAAATACCAGTTAAAATATTTTATTATCTTTTTATTTTAATTTATTATAAAATAATTAGAATATTTAATTTAGTATTATTAAAAAATAACCATTATAAGATTTAGTTTATTTAATTTCATTATTTATTATAATACTTTTAGTCATTGTATTGATAAAAAAAATATTTTTAATTAAAATATATTTAAAAATTTTAGTTAATTTATTATCATTCACTTACTTTATTAAAAAGTGATAAAATATAATTTATTTTCAATTAATTTAATAAATAAAAACTTTAAAATATATATTTAAAATGTGTAACAATTTCTTAAATATAAATATTGAATTAATTTTAATATATACTAAATTTAATATTAGAAAATTTATTATGATTTTAGTTATATTTTTTATTATCTTTTAATTTAATATTGGATTTCTTTTGATTATAAAATATAGTAAATAAAATATAAAATCTGTATCAGTTTCTTTGATAAAAATATTTAATTAATTTTAATATATAATAAATTTAATATCAAATTATTTATTATGATTTGAGTTATAATTATTATAATCTTTTAAATTAATATTAGATATCTTTTGATTATAAAACATAATAAATAAAATCTAAAATCTGTAATAATTTCTTTGATACAAATATTTAATATCAGAATATTTATTATAATTTTAGTTATGATTTTTATACTCTTTTGATTTAATGCTGGATTTCTTTTGATTATAATATTTTAATATATACTAAATTTAATATTAGAAAATTTATAAATATTTTAGTTATAATTTTTATTATCTTTTGATTTAATATTGGATTTTTTTTATTATGAAAGATATTTACCTAGATTTGAGTTATGATTGTTATAATCTTTTGATTTAATATTGGATTTTATTTATTATAAAACATAATAAATAAAATCTAAAATCTAGAGCAATTTCTTTGATACAATTATACAAATATATAATTAATTTTAATATATAATAAATTTAATATCAGAATATTTATTATAATTTTAGTTATGATTTATATAATATTTTGATTTAATATTAAATTTCTTTTGATTATAATATTTTAATATATTTTATTTAAAATATCAATTAACATATTTTATTATATTTTCATTTTTATTTATTATAAAATAATTAGAATATTTAATTTAGAATTATGAAAAAAATAACCACTATAAGATTTAATTTATTTAATTTCATTATTTATTATGATACTTTTTGGATAATATTTTATAGATATGTGGTTGATTTTGAGAATGATCATGTTTTGATATGTATTAAAGTGCTCTATGAATTCTTACGGGAAACCTATTTATGAGAAAGAGATAAAATAAGAATGTTTTGATCATGTTTACGGGAAACCTGTTTAATGATAACTAGAAAAAACATATTTTTATCACGTAAATTAAAAAATACTCGTAGTAATATATTTGAAAATGAATTTATTAATTTTTTTAAAAAGTTAAATTTATTAATATCATTAATATATAATAGACTTTTATTAGGATAGTCTAAAATTTGCTTATATTTTTTAGGGTTTTAAGTGAAGTAGGAATGGTCTAGGCTCCCCCTCGCATGCCCCCTTCTCCCTCCAAACCCCCTGGCCCCCAATCCATGCCGCAGGATCCCCAGAGCGGCGCTTGGGAGTACTTCTTCCCCTCCATCGAGAACATCGCTGGCCCCACCCTCAATGTCGCCGAAGAAGATGCCCTCCCCAAGGTTCAGGCCAAGGTCTTCCATGAAAAGCCCGCCAGGGTTGTTCACGAGGACCAGGTTATCACGCCTCAGAAGGATCTTCGTGTTCCTCAGCCTCAGCCTCAGCCTCAGCCTGAGCCTGAGCCCAAGCCCGAGCCTGAGCCCGAGCCTGTTCCTGTGCCTGAGGAAATGATGGAGACCCCGTTGCCCAAGGGCACCAAGATCAAGCAACAGACGTCGAGTTCTATGAAGCATTCCGTCAATCTGCAGCAGATATTTGCTGATCTCGATGATCATTTTCTCAAGGTTCCAAGAGTGCTCATGTTGTTTCCAAGTTGCTTGAGGCTACGCGCTTGCACTATCACTCCAATTTTGCGGATAATAGAGGTACTCTCCATACCTTTGTTGTTATATTAATCTGTTGTAGAGCAACTAAGTATTTTTGTTCTACCATTATAAATCTTTCAATATGTAGTTATATTCTGAGAAAGCAAATGATTAGTTAGTTGGAGTGCTTCTTAAATAAGTTTCTCTAGATCGAGAAGGTGAACCTCTATTTGCTTTTATATTGCTGCTTCTTGTGTGATTCTGAATGGTGAACCTGACTGTGGTTTAACGTTAGAGAAATCTAGGCAACAACATCCATATTACTGCTCTTGTTTGCTATAGTTGTTGATGTGCTTAATCAGATGGCCTCAGGTATTCAATTCATTGATGTTTTCAAAATTAAAATTATGTAGATGCATGCTTGCACAGTTGAAAACTCAACTGTTTAGCTTCACGTATAGTGCGCTAGCACTACATCCATGATCTCACTCTCTCACAGAGATAATGAAAGAGAAGACAATATGGTCGACTGGCTTAACCAATGAGTCTACAGCTGTTGTTGACATAATGAATCCTAATCAGTTCACACTCTGGTTAGTTGCTAATTAATTAAATTAAATCTCAAGTAGTAACTATGGTTTTTTTATTAGATGTTAAAAGAACCTTCCCATTTGTAGGGTCATTAACAAATTTTGGCTCTGATTGTACCCTTGATTTGTGTGCGTGTATCTTTGCTTTTGGTTCCCTGTCGTCATCAATTTTGGTGTTTGCTAATGTATTAATTTCTAAATCTGTGGCAGTGGTAAATATGCACGTAGTAGTAACAGATTTAGGTATCTGCATTATTGTTCTAATAATAATAAAAATAACCATTTGGAGTTTTTAATGTTTTGGGCTAGATTTTGCTATTAGCTAGTTGCCTAATTGAATATGAAACATAATATTCAAAAAACATATTTGTTTACTCGCAATGAATACTATATTAGTCCAACAGTTTTGTATGTTGGTGCTGGCTCAATGATTTATCTTTCATAGAGAAATTATATTTCATTAAATTATTTCTATATTAAAGAAAAGAGAATTGTGTGATAAGCGATAATAACTGATGGAATAGGAGAAAAAATATGATGTAACTCTTTTATGTATGATACTCCTCTTGAAAGTGACATTTGGATTTGGAATATCAAACGGCTAGCGCTTAACTATGAAGGCAGGGGAATTTAACTCTATTTGTTTTCATTTTCTACAATATAGTATTCAAATGCCTTTTCCTAAACTATTACTTATCAAACTTCCTGTAGGTGCCTATCATAATGCACAATGAGAGTGAACAAGCAAGGGAATGGAGTCAAGTTTTTAGTGAAGATACAAAAAAGCAATCGATTCCAGTCATAGCAGCTTGGCAATTGAATGAAAGAATGTAGTAATTTGTTTCCTACTTTCATCGTTTGTTATTACTGCTTCACAACCTTATGTACAACATATAATCTATAAGCTATACTTGTAATGATTTCAGGTACGGGGAACTACAGGGTCTCAATAAGCAAGAAACAGCAGACAGATATGGGAAAGAACAAGTACATGAGTGGCGAAGAAGTTATGACACACCTCCCCCAAATGGTGAAAGTTTGGAAATGTGTGCTGAAAGAGCAGTTGCCTATTTTAGAGACCAAGTAGGTGGTTTAGTCTTTTGTATCAAGGTTCCTTTTTATGAAAATTTAGAAAGACCATATAAGTTCTATCATTAAAAAAATTAATCGGTGTTATGTGTGTTAAAATTTGACATTATTGCATTTAATATAAAAGACTATTTTTTCTGGCACTGGATTAATATAAAAAAAATTAATTACTATAAAATGTTTAAGATAGTGCTTTATGTGCATTGAGTCTTTCTGGACCAATATGCATTATGTGTGTTGGAGTCACTGTTGAATTGCATTGAGTTATGTTCGCTCACTTATCACAAAAAAAATGTTACCTTTGAATTTGTTCACCAATAGTTGTATTTTGATACTTGGATGTTCATGACATAATTCAATATAATATAATCGACTTTCTTTTTTGTATTGGAAATGTTGCAATAATTATTTTATAATCAAAAGGAATGCATAGTCTCTTGGAATATGCTCCTGTTCTTTTCTGTAACAAGTAATTTGCTTTATTCTAAAGCTGCATCAATTTTACTGTTTTATAATTTGAAATGTTTTTTCAGAAGAATTTAATTTTGATTTGTTGTCAATTTAAGTAAAACAGGTGCCACTACATGTACACTGTTATTAGGATTGGGCTAGTTGTGAATAGCTTGGATAGTTTGTACGAGGTGCTACATCATTTTGGTTAAAATGGGCTACCACATGATATATGTATAAATCCCATTGCCACCAAGAAGGTGCTACGTCATTTTGGTAAATATGAGTTTTCATTTATAGTAAAAGCTTTTTAGTGTTTTTGAAATAGTCGGAGCTTAAGATATATATATATATATATATATATATATATATATATATATATATATATATATATATATATATATATATATATATATATATATATATATATATATATATATATATACTTTTTGTTGTATGATGGAATTTGGTATTATTTTTTCCCCAAGAAAAAGTAAATAATAACATCTGAAGGTGTTGTGACTTTGTTTACACAGAAAGTTCTTTAAGTGAAGATCACTATGGAGGAAGAGAAACCAACAGGACTCGTTCTACTGAACAACATATGGGTTCAGATGTAAGATTATTTCTCTTTACTTTTTATTTCCTTTCATTTTTAATGGTTTCATTAATTGCTTTAGAAACAACATTTAAAGTGTCATTATGCTATCCTAGGGAAATAATTTATTTGTGAAACAAAATCCAAACTTGTTTACCTGCCAAAAGGATTGGCAAGATGAGGGAAAGGAAGAATCTAAAGAACTTTTTCTTTAGATTATTGTGTTACTTTTAAGTGTCTGTTGCCTTTTGTTTTTCCTGAAATGATATGAAGAACATGGGAATACAATTTAGTTTTTATAGAAATTGTCAAAATTTGCTTTTATCAATCTGTGCTATTAATAAATGTTCAATATTTTCATTGCTGAAATTTCCTTTTTACATTTAGGAATTTTCATTAATAAAATTGTCATTAATTTTAAAGTTTGCTGCATATATCTAATTTTGATATATCAATTTTGAAGGTTCCTGCTTCTCCATCTGGATATGACAGGGAAGATCATAGGAGTGAGAGGAGGCATCGCAGGGATGATTCAAGAAGTGATAGTGGAAGAGTGCGTCAATGGAACTACTATGAGAGTAAAAAATCTTATTCAGAAAGGGATTCACATAGTAGGTATGACCGTGAACATAGTATAAGTGAATATGGTAGAAAGCGGGACAGATATGAAGGTTCCAGGAGAACACCTGGTATATAATTGTTAATTTTCTGTTTCTTGTAATTTTTATGGAATTAATCCAAGTATAGATGCTAGGGAATGTCATGGATTTATCTTTACTTGAAATACTATAAACCTTTTGCTATGTTTTTCCAATTATATAGAATTGACATTTAATATATTATTATATTAAAAATATAATTTTGCAATTAACCTCTACATTGGGAAAACTAGCTATTCTTATGATCCAGGAATTACCAATTTTTGTATATGCAGGCAGGTATAAATTTATAATTAAAAAAGAATTTAAAAATACTGGTATATTTTAGCGACCGAAATAGCAACCAAAATTATTTGTAGTTAATTCAAGTTATTAACTACTGAAATAGTGACCAAAATAATTGGTAGCTATTTCAAATTCTTAGCGACCGAAATAGCGACCGATTTTATTCGTATCTATTTCAGGTTTTTAGCGACCGAAATAGCGACTGATTTTATCCGTACCTATTTCAGTTTTTTTAGCGACCGAAATAGCGACCAATTTTATCCGTACCTATTTCAGTTTTTTAGCGACCGATTTAGCGACTGATTTATAAAATGTTTTTATTAAATAAATACAAAAATTAGTGACGGAAATTGCTACCAAAAAATTTGGTCGCAAAATTGGTCTCCAAAAGTTAGGAGACCAAAATTTTAGCGACGGATTTTTATTGGTTAGCGACTGATTTTTCGGTCGCTAAATTGCGACGAAAAAAATTTCGGTCGCAATTTGAAATAGCGACCAGGGTTTTAGCGACGAATTTTTTCGGTCACTATTTCGGTCGTTGAATGAAATAGCGACTGAATTTACCTAAATAGCGACCGATTTTGGTGGTAGCTAAAACTTGATTTTTTTGTAGTGGGTTATTAACCGCACCTGGGTTGGTCCTTGAGTCCCTTGATTGGATAAAAGCATTTTTAATTTTTGAATTGTGGTAATGCTTACCCGATTTCTTCCCACGTTTTACTATCATCCAAGGTCCATAAGATGCCTCAAAATCTGGAAAAGGCGTATTCTCCTGCGTGATTTTCGCATCTTCCTCAACTCGTGAGTGTTCCTCCCTGACCTATGCGGCTGGTGATGATTCGTTCTGTTCGCTAATGTCCACTTCCATAGCACTCAAAAATTGCTTTTTATTATCAGTAGAGTGAATTGAAACCTTGTCCACTGGAGCGATACATTGGTCTTGTTTATGCCCGTATTTTCCACATTTGAAACATATCGCATGTAACCCTTCATATTCTAGTTTGATGATGTGGCCCATGACGTTGATCATGGAGACAAGCTTTCTACTTAAGTTGATCTCCACACAGATCCTTGCGAATTTTCCTCTAGAATGAAGAGAGGTTAATTTGTCTATTTTTAACATTGACCCCAGTTTGTTTCCCACTCTCCACAGAAAACGATCATTATAGAGTTCAATGGGTAAGCCGGGAATTCTTATCCAAGCAGCGACCTTTCTTGTCTGGGTCGAGGAGGCAGTGAAGAAAGGTCTCCAACGTTGAACCAAAATATAATGATCAGCGATCATCTAGGGGCCTTCATACAGGGCATGTCTATAATCGTCCTCCGACGTGAATTGGACCAAGAAGAAGTCGTTTGGCATATCAATCATGTGCATTGATCCCGTCTTGATCCAGTCTCGGTTGATCTTGTTTTCTAAGGCCTTGAAGGATATGCGTTTACCTAAAACGTGAACGATTAGCGCGTTCTTCCATGGAGAGCACCACTCTTCGAACTCCTCTTGGGAGATGTTAATGGTCGGACACGGATCGTGCTCAAAAGCCTCATCCTCCGGTTGAACCTCGTCTTCAGCAAGCACCTCTTCAAAATCCTCCATCTCCTTCAGCAAGGCTTTATAGTAGGGTTGTCAAAATGGGCTTGGCCCGGCGAGCCAACCCGGCTCACCACGGGTTCGAGGCAGGTTGGGTTAAAAAAAATTTGAAAATTTTAATACGGGTCAAATTTGAACCCGGCTCACCACCAACCCGGCTCACCCGGGTTGAACCCGTGGTGAGCCGGGCTGGCCCACCAACCCGTGATTAATTATTTTTTTGAAAAAATACAATAATTATTGGGTCATGGTGCAGTCCAACATGAGACAATAATAATTTAATGTTAGATTGTGATATGTAATTTTTGTGATTTTGGATTGTATTTGAAGTTTAAGATAATTTTGGATTATATTTATCTATTTGAGATTATTTAGATTTGATTTGATTGTATTTAAAATTATCATTTAATGTTTGTGATGAATAATTCATTTAAGGATGTCTTAATTAAGAATCTCAAATTTTTAAAATAAGTTTAAATTTTTGGGCTTTAGTTGTATATTAAGAAAAAAAATGAAAAAAATTATTTTTTTTTAAGGTGAGCCAACCCGTTTAACCCACCAACCCGTGGTGGGCCGGGCCGGGCTCGATTTTTTTGAGCTCACTGATAAGTGAGCCGGGTTGGGTTGGCCCACCAAATGGCCAACCCGTGGTAGGCCGGGCCGGGCCGGGCCGGGTAGCTCGTTTTGAAAGCTCTACTTTATAGTCTGTGAAAAGTCTTCCCCCGTCAGTGGCCAGAACGCTTTCAGCGTATGATCGTTTTGGAGCATCACCTGTCGGCGAGGAAGCCGATTGGTCAATCATAGTTGAATCCACTATCACTTCTCCATTCTTGGTTTTCACTTTCTTGGTGCAGCGTTGAACCACGTCTTCTTCCTTGTCTTCCGAAACCCTAGCAGAGCTCATCTTTTCCAAGTGATAAACCTGCTTAATTTCAATAAACTACTTAGAAGTTATAGTTTCATAAATAAAATTTAATATTTTGAGAGGAACAATTCGTCACAAATATCACAAAATATTTTAAGCTATTTGTGACGGAATTTGTGACGACATACAAATGTTTACTAAAATTCCATTACAAAATTCATCACTGACTTATTTATTATAGTATTGTGACGCATTTTTTGTGACGGAATATTTATAGACGAACTTAATTTGTCACAAAATCCGTTACTAATTTTTTTTATTTAGTGACAAAATTTGTGACGAAGCGTCACTATTAGCGACGATATTATTTCCGTCACAAAATTCGTCACAAATATTAATTTTTCTAATAGTGGTAGAAGAGAATGTGTGTGAAAAGTACGATGAAGTAACATCAATGAAGTGTATTTTGAATTTTTGTCTAAAATGTATTTAAACCCTAAACCCTAAACTATATATATATATATTGTTTGTCACATGGAATTTTTTTAAACAAAAATTGATGATAGAAACTATTTTTAAAATGTTATAAAAGGTTAGAGATAAAACAACAATTTTTTTTACAAAGACTAAAAGTAAAAAAAATGATAAATTACATATATGAAAATTATATTTAAATCTAAAATATCTTTATTATAAATTACAAAAAGTAGTGCAACTGAAAAGTTATATATTAAAAGAGAGATATTTTAGAAATAATATCATTAAATGAGACACTTACTTATATTTAAGAAAAAATAGTATTTTTTTTCTTATAATAGAGAAGAAAAAGAATATATGTTTCATTAATTAGTTAATTAATTTATATTTTATAACATGATTGTTTTTCGTATTTTTAATATTATAATATGTTTACAAATTATTTTATACTTTTATTTATTTAATAATTTATGAAAATTTTATTTTACTACTAATAAAAACAATATTTTTATTTTATTGCTAATAAATTAATATTTAAAAAAAAATAATTAAATGGTGTCGCTATAGCCTATAGCGACTTCGTAGACAAAAATTAAGTTGTCGTGTGTCGCTACAGTCGATAGCGACTGTAGTTGGATCTCTACCGGCTGTAACGACTTTTATTACATGACTTTCATGGCTTCTAAAAAAAATAAATTACATGTGGCACTAATGTTGCTATTACCCATAGCGACACTATAGTAAGCAGTCATAAATGTATAAATAGTTTTAAAATAGTCTCATTTATGTAATTAGTTTAAAAAATAACCCTACAATGGTCAATCAGCCAATCTATCAGTGTTTTTCAATTGGTTAACTTCATCAATTTTCTCTCTCTCTCTCTAAAATACAAATTTAAATTTTATTATCTAATACGAGTGGAGTTGAAAAATTCTGTATTTCTATATTTACTTAAAAATATTTAAATATTATTAATACTTATTGAGTTAGTTGATGTTGAATTTAATATTTAAATTTTAAAGTTTTAACTTTAAATTTTAAATTTGTAAGAATAATTAATTTTTAATATTATTTTTTATTATTTAAAAATTTAAAAATAAAATAACCTAAAAATTATGTATATGAAAATAAAGAATATATAGGTATAAATTATTTCTTTATGTTTCACACATGAAGTGAAGTATTTTATTTTAAGTGGTTTGTTTGTATTGTCTGTAACAATCTCAAGTCATCAGCAGCATTCAGCAAAAGTAATTATCTTCTTAATGCAACTATTTTCTCAAATCTATAAAGAAAAAATAATTAAACTAAAATTTGTTAAAAACAATTATACGTGATATCCAAAAATAAAATGAAATGAAATAAAATAAAATAAAATAAAAGAAAACTTTGATTTTATTTTTCTTATCAGAAATTAAAACGACTAGACAACAATAAATTCAAAATTAAAACATCGTATATATTATATTATTAACATTAAAAATATTTGACTGAAAATTTTTAATTTAATTTTCATAGAACAAGTGAACGCAACAGGAATCTCGGGTCATATAAAAAATAAAAGGCTAAAACCCTATTTTGGTCCCTTATAATCTTTTTTTGTTTCAATGTAGTCCCACCTTTATTTTTTGTCTCAATTTGGTCCCAAACTAATTAATTGATTTCAATTTAGTCCTAAATTAATTAATTGGTTTCAATGTGAGACTTCCGTCCAAATTATTTAAACGGAGTTAACTTTTGGGCACGTGGATGCCACGTAGATGCACACTACAAGAAAATTACATATTAGCGAGGGACTATTCCCTCGCTATTTCCTCTCTAATCTCTCGCTAATCAGTTTTGCGACGGAATAGTGATGAAATTGCGAGAGACCATTCCCTGGCTAAATACAGGTAGCTAATTAGCGAGGGATTTAATCCTTCTCCAATCCCTCGCAAAATCTGTCGCCAATCCCTCGCTAAGGTCCTCGCTAATTATATTAAGGATGCTTACTATTTGCTCGCTAATTTGCGATCAAGCTTCCCCGCTATTCCCTCGCTAAGGGGTCGCAAAATATCCCTCTCTAATTTGGAGCTAATCCCTCGCTAATGTTCCCTCACAAACCCCTCTCCATTCCCTTGCTACATTTCTTAGCTAAGGCCTTGCAATTCCCTCGCTGAATATCCCTCGCAGACCCTTCTCTATTCCCTCGCAATATTTCCCTAGCAATTCTCTCGTCATTCCCTCGCAATACTTCCCTAGCAATTATCTCGCTATTCCCTCGCAATATTTCCCTAGCAATTGTCTCGCTATTCCTTCGCTATATTTTCCTAGCTATTTGCTCTTTTTTCTCTCACTATTTTGTCTTTCACATGATATGCCTCGCTATTTCCTAGCAGATCCCTTACTGTTATGTTTTGGTTATCATCGCTAATCCCTCACTATTTTGTCGCAATTTTATTTTTAGTATTCATATATTCATCTTTACCTGCATTTTTCATACTATAACTAGCATAATTGTTTTGTTTTGATATCAAGATTGTAGTACCTGTATTTTGCATATCAAATATATTATTGTGTCATCAACTTGCATCAAATAAAATAAAAATACTAAAGGCTAACTAAAACAATTCTGAATTACCAACATAATAAAAATATTCAGTACCAACTAACATAATAAAAATACTCAATACCAACTAATATAATAAAACTCTTCAAGTGAGTTAACAATGCTAATGTAAATATAAAAAAAAACTAGAATTCAACATTTTCATTCTTGATTCTTCCCAAGTTTTTTGACTGATGATGGTGATGGCATCTTTAAGGCAGGTAATATCTCTTTCCTCAAAAATTGCATTTGTGCCTGCATTTGTTCCTGCATTTGTTGTTGCAAAAGTGCTTGCATTTCTGCTTGTGCCTTCATTTGTGCCTGCATTTGTGCTTGCATTTCAGCTTGTGCCTTCAATTGTGCCTGCATATATTGTGCTTGTGCCTCCATCTGTGCTTGTAGTTGTGTCTGCAATTGCATTTGGGATTGTGTTTGTAGATTCAATTGTGACCGCATCTGTTCTTGCATTTGAGACATTTGTGTAGCTAATGTAGTGATGTCTTCTCTAACAGGTGTGGTAGAGGGACCTACAACAGTTGAAGATGAACCATGCATAGTAATGCTAAGATCTAAGCTATGACCCATGCCGTGGATTCTACCTTTCTTATTTTCACCAGAAATTTGTGTCCAAACATCAGTGTCAACTATAGGATGCTTTGATGCGTCTTCCCCATACTTTTCAGCCATAGCATTTTCATATGATTCCTACAAAAAAAATGTATCAAGGTATATATAGTAATAGATGATAAACAATGTTTAATTTTTACATTAAAAATATATACACACTCTTACAATGAAATTTTTGGCTTTGTTAGAGACATATTCACCATCTTTTCTTTTATGAACTTCGTTGTACAATTCACCATAAGAAATAGGACGTTTATGCTCTGTTTCCTGTGAAATAATATGCAATTTAAGATAAATACATAAATACATTTAATTAATAAACCACAATCAATAAAAACATAATAGTATAAAGTTACAATATTTATGATACAAAAGAAATTTTTATCAAGTATAATTAGCCAAGCATATTACAAAGAACCAAAAGCCATTTATCATACAATTGTAACATATTATGACAGAGCTTAACATAAAAATGAATTGTCAATATTAATAGAAAAAGTATTGACTATGAATACCATTTTTCTTAAGTGTCGTCCAAAGCTTCTTGACCCTCCAGTGTGCACCATAGCATAGGGTTTGGACGCCCTATTATTTTTACCCGCAATAGATTTCCTTTTCCACTCTTGTGTTGCCCATATATCTACTAATCCGTCCCACATCTCAGTCCTTATACCTCTTGGCCCATGACCCTTTAAGTCTTCAATATTATCTGAATTTTCCCTTTGTTTTGCCTTTGTCCTTGCCTTAGATAGATAGTCAGGATATCGATCCATGCATGTCAAATCCCAAACCTTCCTTGCCATACTACGATCGTAATCTGATGCAAAACGATGCTTGTTCTACAACAATGTGAATTAAGTAAATTAATTGATATATACATATATATACACATATACATACACACATGTAATATAATGTATAATATAAATACCAAATTACTAGATAATTACAAGCAAAGTTAATTACAATAATCATTGAAACTCTACCTTCTCAATGTAGGAGCGAACCATGTTCTCAATGTCTTTCACAATACTATTTGGGAAAAAAAAGTTAGTATCTCAAACGCTACTGAGCATTGTTGCTGACAGATCCAAGTCTTACATGGAAGATTAATAAGCACGAAACACAAGACAATAAACAAAAATAAAACTCAAACGCACCATTAGGCGAGTATTTAGTACTTCCGAAAAAAGAAGAATCGCAGGAAATGAGTTAAGGAGAAACTCAAACGCACATTGACGGAGAGCAAACCCTAGGCAAGCACGGTAGTGGCGGACGAAACTCAAAGGTGGAGACATTCACGATTAGTATTTAGTAGAAGAAGCAAAGAAACAAGATTGTAGAAATGAAAGTAAGGAAATAAATCTTAAACAGCAAATACAATGCTACCTGAAAGTGTGGAGAAAGAGAAACACAGAGTCATAGAAGAAATGTTTGAAAAAGGGAGAAGAAGAATTTGAAGAACGCAAGGTTTTTGGTTTAGAGGAGAAAATGCAAAAGCGAGAAAGTGAAACAGAGAGAAAGGAAAATAAATGCCTCAGGTAGTGTCGTTTTGTTAATCATATGGATGGACTCGGGAACTTGCGTTGGACGGTTGCGATTGGTTCTGACGGAGAAATCAACACCGTCCGTTCTCTCGCTCTGTGGAGACAGAGACGTGAAATTAAATATCTTGTCGCTGTTAACAGGTGCTATGAATTATGGGTCTGACCCCGTTCCATTTTCGAATTTCGAAATCTCCTATTTACCTTTATGTGTTTGTGACCCAAACTGTTATGTAACGTAAATTGTGGACATTGACACTGTTTGTAGTGCAGATGATTATGAATGAATTTTAAAACAAAACAAAATGGTACATTAGTCAACAAGTTCGTGATTGGATTCGCACAAATACAAATTTAGTGTGAATGGTTAGGTTTATTAAGCTTTTTATGATTTTTTTTAATTGAAACTATTGATGATTGGAAATGGGTTTTAACTCTATAATGTTAAAGAAATGAATCGGGTCTTTGAAGTTTTGCACAACCTTACTTAAAATATTGTGATTTAAAAATAATTTAGAATATTTAAAAAGTGAACAATTTTGTTTAATGAGAGTAGAAATAGGTAATAAATAAAAAATTAGGTGTGAAAGACAGATTATTAGGGAACAAATTTTTATTTTTGTAAAATTGGAGAGAAATACACTTTAACCGCATTTGTGGACAAAAGTAATTGATTATGGTGTTTCTTAATCAATTGTCTTATGTCAAAAAGTAAAAATAATCATTTGTTTGTATTTTTTTCATTTCTTTTTTAAACATAACTTTTTCATGTGAATTCACTTTAAAAAAAAGTGAAACAGCGAGAGAAAGTAAACAGCGAGAGAAAGTATGGATGGACTCGGGAACAACAAAGGGATGGATGGCTTTTTGTCCACTATCACCAACAATTGGCCTTTTGGACTCAATAAAATCACGAGAATTCGAACCCATTTTTTTTTTCATTTTCAATTCCTTAAATAATATAAAAAGAATTTTTTTTTTAAGAAATTCTTGTTGCCGTACTTAATTAATTTTAAAATACTAACTTATTACAATTAAATTCCATGGGTTTTATCCTGTGGTCACGACTCACCACTTCAGTAACTAGTGGTTCAGTGGAAGACTAATCGTCATAAGACGTAAGCTTTGGAACAAGTTTTTAAAACAAGATTTAAATTAATAAAAATGTTAATAATTCACTTTTAAATATAATATTTATTATTAACAAAATTTTAGTATAATTTAAAAAATAATGTAAATCTTCTTCTTTATATCATAATTTATTAAATATTAGATAATATTTAATAATTTTTAAAATTAATATTAGATAATATTTAATAATTCTAAAAATATTTTTAAATATTCAATAATTAAAAAATATTAGATAATATTAATTAATTTGCAAGGCTTTTGTTCTCTAAATTTGCGAGGGATTAGAGACAATATTTTTCCCTCACTAATTTGCGAAGGATTTGCGAGGGATTTGCGAGGAATATACTTATAACTCATTAGCAAGGGATTTGCGAGGAGATAAAGGTTGGTCGCAAAATGTTCCTATTTAGCGAGGGATATAAATCCAAGCTATTTCGTCGTTAAATTCCCTCGCTAATCCGCAAAATTCTTGTAGTAATTTGCGAGGGATTAGCGAAAAAAAATTTTCCTCCCTAATTTGCGAGGAATTTGCGAGGGATATACTTATAATTCATTAGCGAGGAATTTCGACAAGAAAACTCCCTCGCAAGATGAAATTTTTTTTTTTTTTATTTTGGCTCATAATTTGGAGAGGGATTTGCAAGGCATTTGCGAGGGTCTAAGTTTCTCGCTAAAGAAGCACTAACTTTAGCGAAGGATTTGCGAGGAGACAAAGGTTGGTCGCAAAATAGCGAGGGAATTTAGCTAGGGATATAAATCCAAGCTATTTGCTCGCTAATTAGCGAGGGATTAGAGAGGAATTATATCCCTCGCTAAATTCCCTCGCTAATCCGCAAAATTCTTGTAGTGGCATACATGGATGCCACGTGGCAGATGACAATTTTTTTGAAAACACATGGACCTAGAACGGTCCGTTTTGAAACCAGAACGGGCCGTTCTGGTTGCCCTCTTCGTGTGTTAATTTTGCAACTGAAACAGGTCGTTCCAGATGAAAAAATTAACACACTACCAGTTTAGCAGAACGGGCCGTTCTGAAAACAAAACAGGCTGTTCTGGTTTCAGAACGGGCCGTTCTAGTTTTAGAACGGGTCGTTCTGGTTTCAGAACGGGATGTTTTGGATTCAGAACGGCCCGTTCCAAAACTGAGAATATAATATTCTTTGTTTAATTGTGTTTTTGATCGCTCAAGTATTATAATTATGCAATTTTGATCCCTAAGATTTTAATTGAGTAATTTCAGTCCTTAAAAAATTTTAGTTGTGTAATTTTAGTCTCACAATTTTTAATTGAACAATTTTAATCTCTCAAATATCATAATTGTGCAATTTTAGTCTTTCTCATTAAAAATTTAATAATTTTAAAATTTTAATATATATATATAATGTTTTAAAACTATATAATTGTTTGCTTATTTAAATTACCGTATATTATAATTTTTTTAATGTATTAAATGATATATATTTATTATTAATTTTTAATGGGAGAAACTAAAATCGTACTATTATGATATTCGAGGGACTAAAATTGTTCAATTAAAAATTGAAGGACCAAAATCGCGAATTGCAATTCTTTAAGGACTAAAATTACCCAATTAAAATCTTGTGGATCAAAACTACACAATTATAATACTTAAGAGATAAAAAATGCAATTAAACCAATATTCTTTATTAATTTTATTAAAAAATATAATAATTTTGAAAAATATTTTTTTATAGTAAAAATTTTAAAATTACTTATTTTTATAAAATACAATTGTCTTATAAATAGAGTAATAATTTTTTCTTTTTCTCTTTTTGTTTGAAGAAATATTTAAGTATCACTTTATAATTTTTTGCAACTTATTTAAAATTAGAGGAATAAAATGATAAAAATTAATAAGATAAACATAATAAAATAAAATATATAAAAATATTAATATATTTATTTTATTAGATATAACAACATAATTAAAATATAATTAATAATATATATTTTATAAAATTATTAATATTTTATATATAAAAAAAAATGAAACCGGACGACCCGTTCTGAAACCGGAACGGGCCGTTCTGGTTGCACTTTTGGTGTGTTAATTTTGCACCTAGAACGGGCCGTTCCGGATGCAAAATTAACACACCAAAAGTGCAACCAGAACGCCCGTTCCGGTTTTAGAACGGGCCTTTCTGGGTCCAGGTGTTTTCACAAAAATTGTCATCCACGTATGCATCTATGTGGCATCCACGTGCCCAAAAGTTAACTCCGTTTAAATAATTTGGACGAAAGTCCCACATTGAAATCAATTATTTAATTTGGGACTAAATTAAAACCAATTAATTAGTTTGGGACCAAATTGAGACCAAAAATAAAAGTGGGACTACATTGAAATAAAAAAAAAATTATAAGGGACTAAAATAGGTATTTAACCAAAATAAAAAGTAGCCGGTAAAAAGGAACTAACAAATAATTTTTTTTACTTGGGTCCTAATCCAGTAATCCTATGGGACGGGGAAATCCTAGCATTGTATGTTCTCTTGTCTAGCTACCCTTGATATGGCTGAACAGCAACTTTTATTTTATTTTATATTATTGTAATTATTATTCAGAGGAAAGTAACGGTTACTCTAAAGTTGTTTTTTTTTTAATAGAGGAAAGCAAAATCTTATGATTTTTTAATGAAAGCATTTTTACAATTTTTTAAAAGTTTTTTTTTATCTAATTTAATTTTTATATATCAAATTTATCTATAAATTAATTATAAAATAAATTATCAAATAATTTTATGTTACAATATAAGTTATTTATTATAAGTATAAAACAAAATTTATATATTTAAAATATCTAATTATACAACTTTAAATATAATTTATATGTTCAAATATTATATTTATTTATATGCATAATTTATTATAAATTTTAATTAGTTGTATATAATGAACATCTAACCAATACATTACATACACTAAAATATTAGTTATTAGTTTTATTTATGATCACTGCTCGTTCAACCATAAGGATGAAAATTAGACAGGTGCAAGTTTCTTTCCCATCCCTAATTAAATTTGTATTCTATATCCATTTTCGTTATCAATACTTGACCTATAAACAAATTGTGTTTCATCCTTGTACTAGTTAGGTATTGAGTATACATGTTTTCATCCTATATTTATTTAAAAATTAATTAAATATATTTTTAAAAAATAAAAAAACAAAAATTTTAATATAAAGTTACAATTACAAAATTATATTAATTAAACTTCATCTAATATAAATAAAATAGAATAAAAATTAAATAAATCTCAAGTAATTTTTTTTAAAAAAAGTAAATTAATTTTTGTAAAATTTAAGCTAAGGATAAAAATAGAGACAAGTACGAAACATATAAGTATTGATCAAACTAAATATTTCTCTTCAAAATCGAAATAAAGTTAAATATTCTCCAAAAATTCAAAAATACAAATTTATTTGTCATGTTTACCCAATGGGCAACCCAACTCCACGCTTAAGCAAGGTCAGGGGTTCGAATCCTGCCTTGTGTATGTAGCCGCGTTAAGTCTTGGGGCCAGCTATCCCACCCTTTGAGGTGCCTCCAACATCAGTCCCCTGTACTCTATCTCCTGTCTAGTATTCCCCATCAGTCTACCTTGACGTTGGCAAAGGATAGACAACTGAAATACCTCTTTCTTCCTCTCGAGCCGTCCAGTGAAAAAGCCTGTCTTAGCTTAGGAGACCCCTCAGACAAGGTCAATCCAGGCGAGGAGATTAGTCACTGCTATCGGCGGTGGATACTCCAGGGACGAACCAAAAAAAAAATGGGCAACCCAACTCACATAACAACCCAAATCCCAAATTCCCCCTTAATTCTTCTAACAATTTAGTTGGTTAGCAACATAAAAGTATAACGTTTAACATAAAAGTAAATTATTTTGTTCATCTAATTAAGAGAAAAAAATAATATTAAAAGTATTTAAGTGAAAAAAAGAGAATGAGACTTCACTTTTTGATTATATATTATAAATTATAAAATAAAAATAGTTATAATACACCAACAAATGTTGACTCTAATCCCTTATAATGTGATGAATCAAAGTTCAATTTTTTTGGTAAAGTGCTCACCTTTAGTGTCAAGCATGCCTCAAATAATATCGATTTCAAAAAAAAAAAAACGTGTAAGAAAAGAAAAATGCAATTGGATACCTTATTTATATACTTTAAGATTAGTCTTGTTAACAATACTAATAATTAATTGTGCAACAAGTTTACCATTTGTTATTAGCCTTAAATGTTATGACAAATTTGATTTAATCTATTATGAATTATAAATAATAACATAAGTCAAATTGCTGTAGGAAAAATAATAACATACTTCAAATATAATTTTTAATATTATAAAATTATATTTATTATTATTATTTTTAATATTACATAACATAATATAATAAAATTAAAATAATATTATTTAATCATTATCGATTTATCAATAATTAGTTAACTAATATTAGAGTATTAAATCTTGAACCACAATTTATGACAAAGGGATGAGTGATGACTCGCTCATATGTAGATAATATCCCACATTTAAGTCTTATAAATAGAATACGTGCAAATGCATAGTGCATTAGTGTATACATGATGCCTTTCCCATATATACTATTAATTACTCTATTACTGCCTTGGATTTTGATGTCTTTTTAAAAGTTTCTCAACCTTCATCCTCATTATTGGAACAAGTTGGTTTATTCTCACCTAAAAACAAGTAAATATCTTCAATAATTAACTTATTTTTGCCTATCTTATACATTTTACAAAATTAGAAATGGTAGATAGCATTATCAAATGGAAAATTTTACAACTACGTACACGGGTTGCCACACGAACTGTAAATTCTAAAATTTGTAAAATAGATAGTAAATTTGAGGTCGTTAAACCATTTACTATTTGAAACCAATTTAATTTTATACAAGTCAATATTATCCTAACTTTAACACGAGTCACACATTAAAGTAACCCAAAATATACTATTATATATACTCCAGCCTTATGTGAAAGATTTCTTCGACCAGAATTCTGTTTGTATCCGATTGTTTACTGTGTATATTCAGAATTCTGTTTCGATCTTATTATTTTTTCTCTCTAGTATATTCCCATAATTCTGTTTTTATCTTATTTTTTCTCTCTATATATTCTCATATTCGGTTCCATAAGAACTAGATAGGAAAAAACACATTATTATTATTATTTTTCCATGATGTTCAAGGTGTACCTTGTTTCTTCTTTTCTCTTGGGGCTTCTGCTCCTTGCTCAAGCAAATGGAAATGATAAAAAGATTGGGTTTTATGAACTCAAGAGAGGAAATATGAGGCTGAATTTGACAAATTATGGTGCTACAATTGTCTCCGTCATCGTACCTGATAAACATGGTTTGTTTTATATATCTTAATTACGTATTTATAAGTTGTTTTAATTTATGCTCTCATAACAGCAATCACATAAACTTTTTTTTTTCTTTCCAGGGAAATTAGGTGACATTACGCTTGGCTACGATGATATTGAGCAATACAAGGTATGAAACTTCAACTCTTTTGTGATTCAATCAGATAATCCCCCCCCTAAAAAAAGATTATTTGATTTTATTGTGTCTCTCACTTTGGTTTTATCCTTTTGATTCGGTATGTTTTGTTTGTTTTTTCTGCATGGTGGCATGCTTTAGAGCATTGATCAAATAATATTTTGATGAAGAAATTAACCAAAGCATTGATCGAATTTACGGATTTAACCCAAAATTGTCTTATTGTTCTTCATCATAGTAATTAAGTCAAACGTTCACTTGTGTCCAAATGATTTATTGAAAAGATATATTACAATAAACACGTTTTAAGTTATTCGCCTCATTAAGATCTACTTTTGAGTGAAAAACCAATAATTTGTGACGATGAAACATTTTGCAGAATGACACATGGTACTTTGGAGCTCTTGTTGGACGTGTAGCCAACAGAATTGGTGACGCTAAGTTCACATTGGACGGTCATAAATATAAATTGCCTGCTAATGATCACGGGAACACACTCCACGGTAAATTATTAATTATTATTTCATTTTCTGATTACATTATCGATGGATGGAATTAATTATAACCTTACAATTTGTGCGTATGAAATTTCAGGTGGTTTCACAGGGTTCGGTGATGTTGTTTGGAACGTGAAAAGTCACAAGGAAGATAGCTACATAACATTTACCTACGACAGTCATGATAATGAACAAGGTACAATCTAACTTCTGTTTCTAATTATAATAAGAATACCATGATGGTTCTGTTTTCCAATTAGTAGTAAAATGCATAATAAAGAATTCCATTTAATCTTAATACATACTTTAACCAATTATATGGTAAAATACTACTTAATTTTTTTTATATTTAAATATAAATAAATTTTGATTAAATTAACTTTATTTAATATTCTAAATTCAAAAATACCCATAAGATAATAAATGAGAACACTATCTATAATTAATATAATTAATAATATTTTAGTAAATATAGAATGTATTTTATATATATGAAGTCATAAAATTTAAATGTATTTAACTAGTTTTCTTAATATGTGTGAAATTAGTTTTTATTTACTTATATATAAATAAGAAAATTAATTTTCTAAGTGGTTTGTTCCTTTTCATAAGACTCAATTTATATATCTCTAGTATTAATTTTTACCACAAAAATACTCTTATTGAATGCATTTATGACTTCAACAAATAAGTGAAATTCATTTAATATATATCTCTTAAAATATAATCAATCTCTTATTTTTGTTCTTGAAATATAAAAACTTTAGACACATATATTAAGTATCTTCTTTAGGAGTAATTTTGAAAAGAAGTAGAAACTTAAGACATATATATTGATCGTAACAAAAAAAAATTTAACTTTTTTTAATCTGATGAATTAATTATTTGGATTATATAATACAGACTACGTGAAATATTACGGAAGAAAAACTCTACTTTTAATTAAAGAATAATATTAATAGGACTTATGATATTGTATATAAGTTTTGTGTAATAATAAAGAAAATACTAATCAATGTTCTTAGGGCACCGATTAAAATATAAAAATATTTTTTTTTTATTGAAAAATGTATATGCAATACTCTATCGTAGTTTTTAATAAAACCATTTTTACATATTAATTCTTGCAAGACACCGGTTAACAAAGATTGTTGATCACAAATTTTAAATTAACATTTTATTTATTTGTCTCTTGATTCTTAGGGTTCCCCGGAAGACTTGAAGTTGCTGTGAGCTACATGCTGATTGGCACAGACAAGTATGTAGTGAAAATGATTGCGAAGCCATTGGACAAAGCCACACCAGTGAACCTAGCTCAGCACACATACTGGAATCTAGGTGGGCACAACAGTGGTGACATTCTCTCACACCAGGTTCAGATTTTTGCCTCAAACATCACACCAGTGGACCAAAAACTCATCCCCACTGGAAAGTTCCAATCCGTGAAGGGCACCCCTTATGACTTCCTTGAGCCAAGGGAAGTAGGAAGCAAAATCCATGACCTACCTGGCCTCTATGACATGAACTACGTGCTTGATAAAGGTAGCAATCAGCACTTCAGGAAAGTGGTCATAGTGAAGGATAATGTCTCTGGGAGGAAGCTAGAGTTATGGTCAAACCAACCTGGTTTGCAGTTCTACACTAGTGGCATGTTGACAAGTACTAAGGGTAAGGGTGGTGCCACTTACAATAAGTATGGTGGCATTGCATTGGAGACACAAGGGTTCCCTGATTCTGTGAATCATCCAAATTTCCCATCACAGATTGTGCGTCCTGGAGAGATATACAAGCACTACATGGTATACAGATTCACTGCTAGCTAATTTTATGATCCATTTCATATGTAACATGCCCATGAGTATAGGAGAATGATTCTATAAATATATGACTCATATCTATCATTTTCCATAGTTATCATGTGATTAAGTTTGGGGAATAATCTCTTGGAGTACTTTTCTTTCGACTCTTTCATTGGCTTGGAATAAAGAGAGTGGGCATTAATTGAAAGATATACTATTTGTCATTACTAAAATTAATAGCTAAAATAATTTAATAAGAGATTACATACACTTTTTTTAGTTGTTGGTTTTATGTTATATTTAATTTTAGCTTCTGCAATTTTTTTTATATTAATTTTAGTTTTGAATTTATGTTAATTTTCGTTTTTATTCTTTGAATTTTTTCTTCTTATTAATATTTTTGGCCTAATATCAAGATTTTTTTGTTCATGAGAAAAAATCTCAAGATTAAAACTAATTAAATAAAATTTGTTAAAAAATTAAAAGTGAAAATTTATAAATAAATAAATTTAGAGACCGAAAACATAATTAATAGTAAACGAGGCAAAACTCTCCGATTAATTTTAAAATAAAGTTGTATTTCAAAGACTCAATTTTGACACTGCTGGTTAAAGCAGAAGAATACAAAATGATTTATACATGTCAAAGCAAATCTTAAAGTTAAAATTTTTAAAAATTATTAATAATATTCAAAGATAGACTTTAATTAAAAAATAATTTTCTTCATGGTTAGATTTAGAACTGTACCCCCAAATAGTTCAATTATTTACTTTAGGTATATCTAAATCCTAATACTTAATTTAATTTATTTTCATAAATTTATAAATATAATAATTATATCATTGGGATCAAGTCACTTCATATTTTTGTTTATTTTTCACAAAATAATAAAAACTCTAGAAACAATATGCTATATTAATTATAACAAAGAGATGAAAAGAGAGAGAAAAAACAATTATATACCAATTATATAACTTGCTTAGTTAAGGAGATTAAAAGACTAAACCTACAACTATTGTTAATCAAGAAAAATAATTCGTGATAAAAATAAAATATACTTAGATTAGAAAAATTCGTACTTAAAAAAAAGATTTTTTTTAAATGTAGGTTTTTGTCGGCAAAAATATGTTTAAAAATTTATATAAATAAATTAGTATTTTTTTATAAAAAAAGCTATGAAGGACAAAATGATTTTATTAAAAATAAAAAAACAAAAAATAATTAGGAGAGAAAATATCACCTTTATATATATGATTAGAAATGTATTTCACTTTGTCAAATCGTATATATCAAAGCGAATATTCATACATCAGTTCAGATGAACTATATATATTAGAAGAAGGATATCCCCACAAGAAGAAGAATACAATGTATAATATATGATATATAGTCCTTTCGGGACATATAATATAATTAAAAATATATAATTTAAATATAAATTTTAGTTACTAAAATATACAAATTAGATACTTAATAGTTATATTATCACTATAAAAAATTGTTAATAATGACACTTTATATCATGACACAATATTTATTGCTAAAAACTATTTTTATCTACACTATATATAATATATGTTGGTATATTGTTAAAAAAATGTAGATATAAATTATACTGACATATAATATATGTTGTTAGATCTCATTCAAAATTAATATTGTGCATAACTATATGTCAAATAGATATATTCTTATATGTTTTATACCTATAGTGATACTTTTTATATATCATTATATGTAATATTTGTTTTATAGTGCATATATTATAAATCTATATTTCTTTAAAAGCACATTAATATATATTTATTTTTATTATTAAATTATTATTTTATCTATAAATATTCTACTATTATTATTATTATTATTATTATTATTATTATTATTATTATTATTATTATACAAGAATTGTTACATATAGTGATACATAAAAAGTGTCACTATAGGTATAATATATGTAGGTATATGTCTATTTGACATATAATTATCATAATTTTAGTGTTGATTTTAAATGAGATTTAACAACATATTTTGTGTGTCACTATAGCCTATATCTACACTTTTTAATAATACACCAACATATATTGTAGTTATTGTGTGGGTAAAAGTAATTTTTAGTGACATGTATAGTGTCACTATAAGGTGTGTGTCACTATATGACAATTTTCTTGTAATGTTATTAATAAAGATGATAAGTATTTTTTGTTTTCTCATTCTGTTGGACCGTTTTGTCTCTTAACTTCAATAGAGAGAAGAAGATTACCAAATGAAGAATCATCAAATAGTTGGAGACCGAGGTTGAGAGGGATAATAGGCTTAAACAAAAGAAAATGTCATCCTTCATAGGAGCTCACCCTATTCCTTCCTCAATGGTTTCAAACACCTTTCTCTCTTCAAATATTAACACTTGAGAGATCTTTGGCCAAGAAATCTTCTTCTCTAAGGGTTGAGACTATCTTGCTCAACAAAATTCTATGAGCAAGTGATCAATTCTTTGTGAGCTAATGGGTCAATCACTTGAGATTGCTCAAATACTTTTTTATGGAACTAATAGCTGAAATTCACAAGCTTCGGTCAAAGATGAAAGAACCTAAGACTACCCTCTCATCTACTATTGTCACCAATCAAGAGATTTTGATTGAGAATGAAAAGATTGAGGCTAATTGTTAGATTTAGTTGAAAAATTGAGGCATCAGCTTAAGGCATTAAAGGACATTAAAGTTAAAATGATTGAATAATTTGAAGAGCGTTTTGAGCCTTAACCTTTGAGAAGGATAATGTTGTTGTTACATATGAAGCCTACGAAGCCAAGGCCGAAGAAAAAATTTACAAGGAACATGACAAAGGTTTTCAACATGTTGTTGGTTAACCCATGCGTTTTCTTGAAGTTCCCCCAAGATTTCAATTTGATTTCAAAAAAGATTTTCATACGGAATAATATATGAACCTTATAAATGACATTCTTGATGACACCCTAATTGAAGATTTTGTTCCTTCCACTTCTCAACAAAGATCACCCCAATCGAAGAGGTTGCCGATGATGTTATTAATGAAAAGGAAAAAAATTGATGATAGGTATTTTAATCTTAGAGTATTTCACTTTATTCCAAAACTTAACCGTATTTGTTGATTGTAAAATAAATCACTGTTTTATAGGCACATCCTTAACCAAGTGTCTCTTCAGGAGGGAAACCTTATTTTAGAAGCAAAAAATATTACTTACAAGCTCATCCTTAACCAAGTACGTCCTCAGGAGGGTTTAGAAGCAAAGATATTGCTTACAGACACATCCTTAACCAAGTATGTCCTCAAGAGGGAAGCTTTATTTTAAAAGTAAAGATATTTCTTATAGGCACATCCTTAATTGAGTGTGTCAAGAAGGAAATGTTAATTTAATGTAAAAACATTATTTTATAGGCATTGTCTTAATTGAGTGTTTCCTCAAGAGGGAAGCCTTATTTTATTGTAAAGAGAAACAAATTTAGAAACCTCGTCTTATTATTTATGCCACGAGTGCCTTATTAAAAAAATTTTCGATAAAAATTCTTTCACATTCTTATAGAGATAAAAAATCCTCAAGAGGGAAGCTTTATTTTAAAAGTAAAGATATTTCTTATAGGCACATCCTTAATTGAGTGTGTCAAGAAGGAAATGTTAATTTAACGTAAAAACATTATTTTATAGGCATTGTGTCTTAATTGAGTGTTTTCTTAAGAGGGAAGCCTTATTTTATTGTAAAGAGAAACAAATTTAGAAACCTCGTCTTATTATTTATGCCACGAGTTCCTTATTAAAAACTTTTTCAATAAAAATTCTTTCACATTCTTATAGAGATAAAGAATTGACTAAGGAAAAAAATACACCATTTATATAAGGGTTTCATCTATAGTACATCTTTAGATGTGTAAAATTCTAGGTCCTTAGGATTAACTTCCCATTTAATTCTTCTAACTTGTAATTTCCATTCTTTAAATTTTATCGAACTATGTATAGGTCATCCCAAGTAGTTGCCAACTTCCCCTCTTTCACATTCTTTCTTGCTTCTCCCGTTGATCTCCACACCAGAATTCCTTCATGGAATTATCTTGATTTTACATATGAATTAAATCTTCTAGTCATTTTTCTTTTACATGCTTCGACTATAATGAGTGCTTTTTCTCTGTTTTATTTTATTAAGTCAAGTTTAACTTTTAATTCTTTATCATTATGTCCTTCTTGGAAATAAATTTGTCACAATGAGTGTTCTCCCATATCTATCGAAATCATTGCATCATTTACATAAGTAAGCTGAAAAAAGTGTCTCCTTTGTGGTGATTTGAGGAGTACACCTATAGGCCCACAATACTTCTAATAACTGTTTAGCCCAAGCTCCTTTGGCCGAGCCCAAACGTTTCTTCAATCTTACTAGGATAACTTTATTTGTCGTCGATTCTACTTGCCCACTGGATTGTGGGTGTTCAATTAAAGCCACTTTATGCTTGAGCCTAGGCTTGTTAGAAATTCATTCAACTTTTTATATGTAAACTACAACCTATTATTGGTAATTATGGTGTAGGGAATACCAAAGTGCGTAACAATGATCTTCTAGACAAACTTTTGCACATTATTTCCTGAAGTAGTTGCAAATGGTTTGACCTCAGTCCACTTTGTAAAAAAGTCCACAACTACAAGAAGAAATTTCACATGTCCTTTATCCATAAGGAATGGGTTGAGGATATCAATACCCCATGTTGCAAAAGGCCAAGGTGATAAAATATCGTGTAACTCTTTCACTGGGGTTTTTGTGTTGTTGACATTGCACACATCTTTTTATGAATGCTTCATAATCAAATGTAAGTGTTGGCCAGTAATAACCAGCTCTTAATATATACCTTTATAATCATTTTTCTAGCCCTTAAATGCATCCCACACACTTTTTCATGCACTTCTCTCAACACGTAATCTACTTGCTCTAAATTCAAACATTTAAGCAATGATGTCGAGAACCCTTTTCGTTTCAATTTGTTTGCTATCACCACACATCCCACATATCTTGTTGACTTTATCTTTATCTTCTTAGCCTCCAAAGGGTCTTCAAGTAATATTTCTTTGGTGATATAGAACAAGATATTGTTCATCCATTCTTTGGTTAAAGCTGCAACCTATAAACATTTTGTGGAGATAAAGAGAGACACTAGAAGGGGAGGTTGAATAGCATAAAAAAAAACTCACACTTTTTAGAAATAATGAAATAATAGCTTTGTGAAGAAGTGTAGACAAAGGGATAAGAAATTAAACACAGAGTATTCTTATACTGGTTCGTCTCGACTACTGAGATTACATCCAATTTTTGATCCAACTAGATCAAGTTCCACTATCTTATGCAAAGATACAAGTATTCTTTTATTATGTCACTTTTGGCTCAAACCTAAGTATTCCTTGAATTGTCTCTTCAAGCAACTATCCAAGTATTCTTTTAACATAAAGTCTTTCCAGGCTTTAACAACTGAGTATTTTTTTACAAACAAGCCTTTCTAGGCTCAAATCAACAAGTATTCTTTTATAGTCAAACCTTTTTAGTCAAAGCAACAAGTATTCTTACAGTCAAGCCTCTCCGAGCTCAAAGTAATAACACAAAATTAAAGTTGGATAAGCTAACTATATCATTTCCTCTTACTATCAAAATGTGATACAACCAATTAAGTGTAGAGACTTTTTACAGAAAGAAAAAATATAATTTCCTCCTTGTCATTACATGTTCTCTCGAGAAATCTACTAAAGGTTCATCATAATGCCTCATTTCCTCCTCATGTATATTCATTTGTTTAAAGGTTTTCCAATAAAGTATGTTAGCCGAACTACCCTGATGATACAATTATTAATCCCCACACTAATAACCATTAAGTCATCCTAAATAGGATCTACTCCCTGAAAATTTGCATCAATGAAATAGATGGTCGGCATCCTTGATTTTCTCTTTTCTTCCACCATATTTATTGATCTTATAACTCTCAAATGCCTCTTTTACAACTCTCAAATCACCCATTTCAATTGGTCTCTTGAGCAATTATGAGTTCTTCCTTTTTTTTTTCTTGAATGACTATGTTCTTACTTTGTTTTCTTTTCATCTATTTCTCTTTGACGTCCTCAAGGTACATAATTAGGGATGGCAAAAATACCCGTACCCGTGGGTATCTGCGGATAAAATCCACTATGGATAATAAATGGATAGGCTAATTGGGTACCACCGGATAATGGGGACGAATAATTTTTTACCCGTTTATAAACGGGCGGGGGCGGGTATGATGATATCCATACCCACGGCTACCCGTTTAATAATATTTTTTAGATATCCTAATTATCTTTGTATCACATAAACCTAAAATTATACTCTCTCATCTTATTTTCTTACAAAAGTGAGGTTAATGAAATTAACATGTGTTAAGCATGTTATAGAATTATGTTGGATGTAATTTGATTAATTTTCTAGCTTTGATTGGACCAATAAGATTTATGTATTTTAAGTTATTTACTCCTGTTTGGAATTATGAGATTGAATTATTATAGTTTTGCGATGAGACTTTGACTTATTTATGAGATTAATGTATTTTAAGTTATTGATTATCTTGCATTTTTATTATTATTTCAACAAAATCAACATTAAACACAAAATTAACACTAAATTTCTATTTTTAATATTTCAATGACATTAAATATAAACTTAAAATTATTTATAATATAATTTTTTTAATTTTTTAAAAAACTTATAAATATCCACGGATATCCATGGATATCCGTGGGTATTTAATAAATTCATGGATACCCGCTTAATGGATACCCGTGCGGATATGGGGTGGGTATGAGGCCAATTTTCATCCAGCAGGGCGGGGTGGGTTTACTATTACCCACCCCCATGGAGCCCCATTGCCATCCCTATACATAATTCTCTCCTCTTCGATCTTGCTCCTAGCTTGATCCATATGCCCTAGGTGATGAATGAGCCCGCTTCAAAATAGTTAGTATTTTTGAAGTTAGTGTTTGATCTAGAATTCACGCCCTACTAGTGTTAAAGGGTGTGTAAGTGGTGTACTGAGGACCTCTAGGTGGGTAACTCCTAGAACTATCCCTTCCTTTTCCTTTCTAGGGATTGCTCCCTTTCATTTTCCTTTTTACCAGAAACAACCTCGACTTTAGCTTGATTTCTGGATTCATCCAACTCTTCCATCTACATATACTTCTCAACTCTTCTTCTTAGATCATTCACATCCAATAAAGGTTTTTTACACAAACTATTTACAAAAGGTCTCAATTTCAAAGTTGTATTTAGTCTATCCATTGTAATTGTTGCAATCAAATTTTTGATTTCCATAGTAACTTGTTAACCTATCCATGAAGGATTGAAGAGATTCCTTTTTTTCCTATCATAGATTTGCCAATGTTAGACATGTTAATTGATAAGGCCGGCTAGTGGTGAATTGAACATTGAACAATGTTGCCAACTCTTCAAAAGAATTTATTGACCTATGGGGTAACTTAATAAACTAGCTAAGTGCCCTAGCTTTCAAAGATGTCGAAAAGATACAACACAAAGTTGCATCTTCTTGAGTAAGCAGGGTTACTAATTGTGTTAAGTATACATTTATAAGTTCGTCTAGATTAGTGGAGCCATCTTAATTCTTTACAAGAAGACTTCTCCAATTGTTTGATCATACAATATCCATGATTCTCTAGGGCATCATGTTCCCAAGCTTTCCTGATTACAATCACTTCTTCTCTCAATATTCTTACAACATTAGAGAGATCAATTTGATCCTCTATAGCCACCAACCCTAACTCCTATTTGGGTTGTATATATAGCACTCACGTTCTTTCTTGTAGCTACCATTCTTCCAAAGCTCTCATTCCAACAAAAGTCACTCTAATGCTCAAGTCAATCTTCAACCTCAAACAAGTCAACATAATAAATGTTGTAAAATATTCGATCAAAAAGTTTTTATTCTCTCCTTAATACGTCATTATTTATATTAACCTTATTGGGTCTAAGATTTAATGATAGGCTCAATAACCATTTGATTGCCTTTGATTAGTGCTTCTGCTACATTGTTGAAATGTTTACTCACAGTCCTTAGTAGGAACCCGAGGAATCTTCAATTTTACCCCTTGGTTATAAACCCTACAAGTATACAACTCATATAGGTAAAATAATACATCATGTTCAAAAACAGGAGTTTTGTTAAGTGAGAAGTAGACTCATTAAGCGACCAAACTCCTTTAGAGCTTGTCCCTGAGCAAGCTATTCTTGCTAAATGAAATAAACTTTGTGGCTCATCTTAATGGGCAAGCTCTAGCTTGTTAGGTGACCAAACTCCTTTAAAGCTTGTCATTAAGTGACTATAGCTCATAATACGGGCTAAGCTTTTTTGTGGGTTGTCACAAGGTGAGTCACATCTTGTTGGGTGAACTTACCCAACAAAGCCACCCACGGAACCATATTCTCGTTGAACAACCACCATGTCACCGAGCAAGAACACAAATCTTAGGTTGGTGTTCATCGACTATGAAGGCGCGACAAGCGAGATGCATTTCTCATGGGTAAGAGAGCAAAGATCCACTATGGAACTTGCCATCTCTCTTCAAATCCATCCACCACATTCCACTATCAACACATGCAACTAAGAAAAACACTTCTCCACATCACAATAAACTAAAAAATTACTAGAAACCTTACATGCAACAATATTATAACTCAAATTCATCAACTTTTTTTCAACCCCAAGAACACCCAAAATCTCCAACAACATAAAACTCAGATTCTCAACATTCATCCATCAATTCAACACAACACAACTTCAACAACACTTATAAACAACAATCAAGCTTCCATTACCTTAATCACTTCAAAATTTGAGAAACTCAAGAGGAAAGGGGATAACTATAGATTTTCAAGCTGCGACTTCTCTCTACAATTCCAAGCTTCATAGCTCGAATTATGACTTCTACAACTCAGACTATCGATCAAGAGAAGAAAAATGATCTTTCAACAAAATCAAATCAAGGATCAGACTTTGTTGTTTCTAGAACATTTCTTTCTAAGATTCTAAAGTTATGAACTTATGATGTTCTTTTTGCAAATCCGCCTTATATACTCCAACTTTTCTCAAGCCATCTCTCGCATACTTAAACTATATCTCTCTATAATTTAAGCTTATGGTCATCTGAACACTAACCCTCACTCCCAACATGGTCCAAACACAACAAAATGACTTAAAACACAACAAAAAAACTTAAAATAACACAAAACATCACTTCTTAGTTACATATATAATAAATATACATAATTAAGAAAATATGGTGTTACACGAACCAATCGATCTGGTCTATTTTAACAATCAAGCTATTAATATTTATTTCTTTCTCGATCGTTAGTACTTTTGTTGAGGGTGATGTCACATTAAGCCTTGATTAAACTATTTCTAGAGACAACCATTATGTTAGCCTTGTAATACATAAGATATATTTGACTTAAATATGTGTTTCGTCCCACAAATATGAGATAAATTATTTATTGATCCCTCAAATTTAAAATTAATTTTTTAGTATATATAATTTTAAAAAATATCTTATTTTAGTCCTTTTGCTCAAATATTATTAGTTAATCTATGAAATAATAGAAAAGTTTATTTGATTAATTCAATGTTAACTTCTCTACCCTTATATGCTTCCTTTCTTTTTTTTAAATTTATAAGATTGTGGTGAGGAAGATAGTAAATATCCCCAAGAAACTTCTCTTATGGGGGTGGGGGAAAAAGAAGATCTTATGAATAAAGTGAGATAAAATTTATTGTCCATCCAAAAAGCCATAGGTGATTGGAAGTGAAAGATGTTGAGTCTTTTAATGACTCACTCTTCAAAAAGTGAAAATGGTGCCTATTTCATTTAAAGGACACCATTAATTAGGGGAGAATACTAGATTCCAAATACATTGGTTGAGAGAATTTTTACGGGGAGATGTTAGTAGCATAGCTTCAATTTGGCGGAGAAACTTGAGAAAGGTGCGTGGGGGACATGAACAAACACAATGGTTTAAGTTATAAAGTGAAAAATGGGAGAAGTGAACCAAACAACATTTTGGATGGACAATTGGTTGGGAGACCAATGTTTGGCAATGTCTCACCCAATGGCTTTTCCTGAAATAATGAACAACAACAACTTTTAATTTGTAAATATGAGAAATTGAGTCAAAGATGAATTGCCGTGGATCTGAAATGGAGAAGGTGGATCGCATGAGAAACTGTCCAATGGAAAACTTTATAAGAATTATTGCAAAATGTTAAACTGCATAAAAGGAAATACAACACTTGCACAAATTGGTAAGTTAAAGATCCCCCAAAAGCAACAATTTTGTTCCAGAAGCTTTATCATAATGGACAACGCATTACTAACAACCTGAAAAGAAGAACATACAGTTGAGTGACGCTGAATGTATATGCAACTTTTGTCACAGAAAAAACAACCTTTCACATTTTTTTTTCTCACGTAGGGAGATAGACAAACTGTGGAAGAATGTTATAAGTGGACATCTATAACCATTGTTTTACAACAAAATACAGTGCAAGATATCATCCAAGCGTCACATAAATTCTCCTCTAAGACCGAGCGGCAAAGGTGGCAGGTGCTATAGTGTGCGGTCATATGGAATATTTGGGAACATATGAACAATTGTGTGTTCAAAAGTTTTGGTTTTGACAGTCAAAATTAAAGAAAGATATCTACTTCACAACTTAGACCTGGTTTAGGAATTAGGATAGATAATCTTTTTATAATTATTGCTTTGATCAACGTATGCTAGTCTTGGAATGCGTTTAACCGGTGCTCATATATAAATAATCAAGATTACTGCTGAAAGTATTAGTAAGAGGTACGCTGTTGCATCAAATTTTACGGAGGACGTTTTTTTTCGAAGTGTAAGCACTAGTTGGATTATTTTTCTAGTTACAGAGGATAAGGAATATTGTGTATACAAAGTCTGAATTCAGTTTTTACTACAACTTCCATTATGCAGGGTGAGGTGATACAATAGAGGAGGGGATTTACCTTGATAGGGTGTATGGGTGGGTTTGCAATCTCTTGTATATATGGGTTGGGTACTAATTGTATCTTATACTCTTAATGAATTGTCAAATAAAATTTATTTATTAGTATTTTTTTTATAAAAATATTACAATGAATTTGGTTAATGTTATATTTAATTGTTTAAATATGCTATTGTTTATTATGTTTAAAAAATTAAAATAAACCATTTTAAAATTATAGAAACTAAAATAATAAATTTTAAATTTGAGAGATAAAAAAAATATATTTTAAATTTGAGGGATTAAAAATATTTTGAATTAGTCAATATTTTTATTTTATTTTATATAACTTAAATATATAATAAATACATATATTTTGAATATATAGATTATATTATTACTAAAAAATTTATTACATAAATTATATTCTAGATTTATGATAAATAATTTATTTTATGATATACGATTACTTTTACTATTGATTTTTTTTTAAAAATTATTAAAATTTTATTTTTAAAAAATTATAGATTAAAGACAAAAAAAATTCTAAAAATGTTCTTGTTAAAAAAATAAAATAAAAAACACTACTCTCAATTAAAAAAAATAAAAATAAAAAAATAAAAAAAGGGTTCCCATAAATACTCTCTTTATAATCAAAATTTTATAATTTATAAAGAGATGACGTTCTCCCAGCAAATGAAGTTGAATTAAAGTCTATTATTTGCATGATGTCTGATTTGAAAAGAAATGAACCTTTTAGGATAATCATTAATCTAATATTTGAGTGTCTAAGAGATAACATTGAACTAATTACTTCAGTATTTAACTAGCATTACAGCTAGTTATTCATTTGAGGCTATTACGGTCCAGATTATAGGGAACCTTTTTCTATGATGAAATATTAAAAACAGTAGGTTCAAACTTCAGACCAATTAAAAATAAATTGTCCATCTAATATCTACGTGTGCTTAGAAAGAGAAAATGCATAGTATTTAGCAAAGCACGAACTTTGAAGTTTTTATTTAATATCTAAAGAAATTGGGCTTTGCAAAAGCAGTAATCATGCATATTAGTGGACAAAAGCCAGTACAAAAAAGTGAAGTACGAGAAGAGAATAAGAAATACACGACTACTGGATCGGCTCACAAGTTCTGAAAGTTCTAATTAACTATGAATAATACGATAAACTAATCGACCGATCTATTTATTGCATAAGTAAATTTCTAATTATTGCAGCTTGTGCCGTGTCAGTTGTAGCCAAAAGCTCAGATAAACGTTCACTTAGGTCGTCCACTTCCCTGTGTAAGCTTCTGATATAGTTGCATGTCTCTTGCAACACCTTGGAAGCTGAAACCTGAACGCATTCAAAATTCATTTTATTAAAAGTGTTCAACGGTGTATATCAAAATTCACAACATAAACATTTTGTAATATATAGCAGCATAAAACATGTACTAACAATGTACATAGTTTTACGTCGTTACTATGTAAATTAGATTTGTCGACCTAGACAATAAATAACTAAAAGGTTATATATCAGGATGATGTCTAATTGATTCAGTGTTTTACACTATCATATACTCATTAAACTCGTGGAAAAATATTCATAAATTACTCCTAAATGTTAAGTAATACTTAGAGAAAGAGAAAGAAGAGTATAAAATATAGATATAAGTAATACGATATGAAGAGAGAGAGAGAGAAAAATTGTAGATGTTTGATATATAGAGCTGTTTCTGATAAAAAAATAATAATAATAATATAGAACTGTTTATATATCATTATTATTCCTTTTTTCCATCAATTTCAGACAGAAAAGATCTTAGAAATGCTGTACAGATTAACTTACAAGTAAGAAGAGTCATAGAAGTGTTTTAAATATAAACAAAATGTAAATTTAGTTTGGCGAAAAAGTATTTCTGAAGATCCAAGAAAAACATTTATTTTTGTGATTATCTCCACATTTTCTTCCCTAATAATTAAGAATATATTTCTTTTTTAGTTTTGATTTTGATCCTTCTAATTTTTTTTATTTTTTATCCTTAAAAATTTAAAATTATCATTTTTAATCTATGTTATTATATAATCATTTTTAATTACTTATTTGCTTATTAAAAATTTAAGTAATCATTTCAAGTGTTACTCATAATTATTAGCAGTATCATGTTAATGTGTGATATTTCTAAATTATTTTATAAGTCTTTGAAAAAAAAATTGCTTATATACCTTAAAATTATTGTTAGAGATAAAAAATAATAATTTTAAATTTTAGAATGGTGAAAATAAAAAAAAAATATTCTACTGTACTAAAATTAATGTTTAAAATTTTTAAAAAGATAAAAAAAAAAAAAAAGGAAAAAAAGTTTATAGCTAGAGATCGAAATCAAAATTCACACATTCTACATAAATTTAAAAATATTTAAACTTATTTTTTTATTTATGAAAATTATAATAACAGTAAAGTTTAAACTTAAGATTCGTAGATACTCCACCAACTTCACCACTAGGCCTACTAGTAGTTCAATTAAGAATATATCTAGGGAAAACTATGTTGGGTACCCATTAAAGCACTAAAAATTACCACTTGCGTTTATCAAAATGACAAAATCATGGTCTCTTCCAACATAACGAAAACAAAAGCCAGTACATAATTAATATACAATCACTGATGTACTGATGATTCTTTAAAATGATGACATATCTACTTTAAACCCCTAACCGTGCATCATTGTATACTAATTTTTGAGCTCAATTAAAGGAAAACTACCAGTTATTAGGTAAATGTAAATGTGCACATTAACAAAGAAAGAAGCAGAAATTCCCTTGTAGAACTCAGAAAAAATAAATAAATTAAATGTAGAAAGGAACCTTGTCAGAGCTTCTATCACGAATCTCTGGAAGAAGCTGTTGCAACTTGGACACAAGATCATTGATCTGATCATCGGTGATATTCCTTGAACTACTTGTTTGCCTTGACCGTGATCTCCTGCTAGACATCTTATATATATATAAATGTAATTTATAAATCAATTGCTTTAGGTCTAATTGTGAATCCTAGCAACAATATGTGTATGTTGAAGATGGGAATTTGAAATTGGTTATAGTGATGGGAAAAGTAATTAAGCAGTGAGTGGTCAAAAGAAGAAGAGATCAATGGGATTGTAGAGTGTGTACAAGGACTGTAGCAAGCAATAGCTAGTGATGTTGGGGATCGAGAAAGAAATTAAGACAAGTAATGCATGGGAGAAAGAAGAGGGCTATGGTTGTATTTAAATAGTGTTTTGGAGAGAGTGAGAGAAAGAATCAACCATCTTTCTAGAGATATGCTATAATATCGTCCCACTGTGTTCCCAAATTGGGGTTAGAATTTTCAGAGTACCGTGTGCATGTTTCAAGTGAGAGAAAGTGAAAGAGAGAGAAAGCCTTGTTCTTTTGTTTTCGACCTTCTCAGTGTGTCAGTCTCTACACGCAATACCATGTTATCTAAAGATTTCCAACAATGCTATAGTGCAAAAAATTACTATTATGTTCTTGGGATATTTTAATTAATTTTGAGGGTGTAGCCCTTTAGATGCAAGGGCTCGCAACCTATTTAACAAAATCTTAACGACTACTCTTTCCAATAATACCCAAAAATGTGTGAGCTGCGAGTGAGGTCACTTCTTATTAAAATAAGCAAATGATTAACCAGCATTAACAACAATGAAAAGTTTCATCCAAGATCTTTATAGATATTATTTATATAAGAGAATAAAATAATGGGTAGACAAAATGGGGGAACAGCAAATTAGGGTAACGTGATCACCGAGGACTTAAGTTGACTAGTCAATGCAAACTCTCCATCCATGTTCTTAATTGCTCAAACAAGGACATGGTGATCTCCCAGGCGTTTTTCAGAAACAGGACTTTTTCCAATTTCCAATTGACCAATATCATCCAAAAAGAAGAAAATAACACATTGGCCAACTGTTTCTAATTTTTGGTGAGAGAAAATGAAATTGTATATTAACAATAGATAGTAAATTTGCAGGCGCATATATATGAGTTTTGGATTATGGTTAGGGCTTGGCTATTGGTAAAAGGGAGCATATATAGCATATGTTCTCATCATACATTGAATGGTGGTTAAATCTCGTGCATTATTTCTCATATCTTTATATATAGCAGTTAGGGAGGCTGAAATTTGGTCATGTACTGTGATGCTTGATGTTTGAATACCCCAAATTCTGCATAATGATATCAGAAAAGAAATTTTAATGATCACGGTTACATTTGCATTGTTTTTAGTTTTTCATATTAAAATTGGGGCTTGAAAGCGAGGAGGAGGACTATAGGGGGTTGGTTTTCAAATGTCTAATTTTAAGAGTGTCATCTTGTAGTCCTTATCAATTATTTTCTCTATATATTCTTTCGAAAGTTATTTGAGTGGGTGTAATAGAAGGTAAATAAATAAAAATTGAATAATATATTGTGTTTGGTTTAACTTATTTTATATGTAAAATACTTATATTTTTACAGCTTTTAATTAAGTTTTTAAATATATGTAATTATTTATTTAAAACTAATCTAACCAAATTAACAAGGGCAGTTGTTAAATATTTATTGAGTGTATTATATATAATAGAGTAAGAAAGAAATCTAATAAACATGAGTGTAAATAATGATTTTATGAAGATTTTTTATGGAATTCAACCTTATAAAAAGGATGTAGTGAAAATTTTGTAAATAATGTAAAAAGAAATCATGTCAAATAGAGTTTTAACCGACTTAAAAAAAATGATAGTACTTTTGTAAATAAAGTAAAATTTTATATGTCGATTAGACAAACATTTGATATAAAAAGTACTTTTTATTGTTAATTAAAAAAATCATCATAAAATGTTTTTTAAAAATTTACAATGACTCTAAAAAATTGTAATTTGCACTTTTTAACTTTATATTTTTGCTCTTCTCTTTCATTGTCTCTAGGTAAATTATCTTTCTCTTTTACTTTTTTTTTTCATTTTTTATTGATATTGTGTGGTGACATGGAAGCAAACATGATGGTGGAATTAGCGAACAAGGTAGTGGAAAATGACATGAAAGAAATATTGTGGAAGTTAACTAGTTGTGGAAGTTACCATTGCAAAATGCGAAGACTTTGTCATGGTACCATTTCAAAAAACACAGAAGATAAAGAACAACAACAAATGGAAAGAGAGTGATAGAGAAAAAATGGTTGACCTAAAAAAAAAGACTTTTTATGTAAAGTGTTTTTATAACCAACATAAAAAAAATAAAAAATAAAAAAAACTTACTATGTTGATTCATTGATCAACACAAATAATTAAGACTTTTTATTACGCTTATATCTAATTGGATTTGAAAGTGACATAAAAAATCTATTATAACTGTTATCAAAAGTGTTTTGCACACTAATGAAAGGTGTGAGAATAAGTATTGTTTCTTTTTCTTTTAAAAATTATAGGCATCCTTCATAAGATGTTGCTCAAATAAGATAGGGTTATTGTAAGTATAAAAAACTTTTTCTCTAAATATTTTCCATAATTATATATCTAAGAGTCAAAAATCCTATGTCATTAATTAAGTTAAAATAATCTTGTATTAATTTATCCATATTCAATGTTAATAATCAATTGTACTATTTGATAATAGCTAAACATACACTCTTATTGCTAAATGCATTCTCCTTTTCTTTCTTTAGTTTTTTTTTAAAATAATATCCTTAAATACATTTTTTTCCTTTCCCCTTTTTTCACTTGTTCAAATGCCTCTCCTCTTTTTTTTTTATTTCTTTAATTTACTTCTCCATACAAGTGTTAACTCTTCATTTCCTATATATTTTTTGGGGTAATACTTTTTGTTTACCTTCTCTCTTACTTTGATAATTTGATTCTTTCCTCTCTATTGATATTCTTTCTATGTGACGCTATTATGCATTATGGCAATAATTATATGTCTCAAGATATAAGGAGAACAACATTGCGGGGGGAAAACATTGCTAGAGAAGGAAGAATCGAACAATCAAAGAAATAGAAAAGAAAAATGAAGAGTGTTGCGGAGAATAGAAAAGGAAAGAAAATGTAACAATTAAGAGGAGTACTGAAAGGTAGAGAAGGGAGGGGTATATGAACAAGTGAAAAAAAAAAGTATTCAAGTTATTGGGGAAAAAAGGAGAAGAGGGAGTAGATTTAACAATAAAAAAGGCACATACATTTAGAAATTGCGTTTTAGACATAACAAAAGCCACTCTATAGTTGAGTCCAATGTGACTTAGAATATAGTGCTAGACTAAAGGTCCATGAGGAGTGTTTAGGTTGAACTTCGCAACAAATAATCCATTTGCAAGGCAATTTGAATTCACATAGAAGAAAGAGTTATACCTTCTCCAAGAGTATAATCACACAATATAATACTCTTATAAATAGGTAAATATTTCCCAATTAACCTCTACCCAACTCATAATATTGATATCAATAGGACACATTCAATAGATTTAAATACACTTTTTTTCTTCTAAATCTATCATCATCTACTAAAATCCTTTCTAACTTGGATATAGAGATACTTTTGTGACTACTTCAACAATCCGTAAAAAACCACCTTTGTCATTCTAGATAGGACTCTCGCCATAAAAGCTTCTCAAAGCTCGATCAAAATTAAAGGACACCAAACACTTCCAACCAATTCAGTTAGAGGAAGGTGTTTTCTATAATTAACTCGTTGATCTATATGCAAAAGTGGGTAGAGAGAAAAGTATAGAGGGTAAAAATAATGGAAATATATTTTATACAGTAAAAAAAAAGGTTATTAAAGATAATTGTGATCAAGTAAAAGTAAAAGAATTGTTAGAAATGAATTGTTAAATTCTTTGCTAACATTTTAAAAAATCTTCCAAATTTTAGAATTAGAAAGTAAAAGTAAATTCATTCTTAATTTTAAATTAAATAGTTTTTAATTTATATAATTGGTGAAGGAATATAATTAAATTTGTGACATGCAGAAGCACAGATAATCAAATCAATTTCTGTTGTTATTTTGCTGGTGGGTGCTGCGTTTAGCTGGTTAATTAGAGGGGGCAGTATTTAGTTGTGGATATTAGTGTGCAGAGTTGATTGTATCTCTGCTAAGTTGACTATAATGAAGTGTGGGGTGGTCTTATAATTAGAGAGGCTTGTTAAATGTAGTGTAAGGTTGTTTTCTTCTTTGTTTTTATATGTTAAGGCAATTCTGGCTAGAAAGTAATTCGCCTCTAAACATTCAAATTAGTTTTAATTAGCTTTCTTTTTGTATATGAGTTTGTGGTATCTCTTGTACCTTGTTAATATATATAAAAAATATATATAAAAAAAATTGTTTGCTGATGAAAAAAATAAAACAGATAATCAAAACAAGTTAATAATTACTAATTTTTAGCGTAAATTAATATTCTTCTCTTGTTGATAAAAAAAAAAAATATATATATATATATAATAAAAATAAAAAAAAAATAAAAAAAAGTACGAATTATAAGGGTTTTGGATTCTACCAAAAGCATCTGCATCTTGCAGCCAAATTAAAATGCCTGCCGAAGATCTTACCAATATTTTTTTTTATAAAAATATCACTGAAATAAAACAAATCTAAACTCATTCAGTTTTCATTTTAAAACTCTCTCGAGCAAGGAATCAATCTAAAAGAAACAATCTGATTGGCACAAAAGCATCCCCACATGAGCATAAATTCTTTCTAACATGGATCCTCGTTTATGTAATCATTGTCTTTGTCTAATAATATTCACAAAAAAAAAAAATTATACATGTATAAGAGAAATATATAAAAGTATATATAGGGCCGCCTCGATTTTTATTTTCTTCTACCAGCTTCCTTGCCTTCCAGTTTAATTATTTGATGATGGCATAATGTAAAGTTATCTCACCAACATTGGTTGTTCGCATATATGAGAATGACTTATGCCACTTAATTAAATTAAATTGTTCAAAATTCAAAAACTTAAATACATAAAATAAACTATATAAAAAAAAGTATTTATTTTATATACATTCATAATGTCTAATAAAGATTAATCACTTCTTTTGATCGTAGATATTTTATATTAATGTTATAGTTATCAAAAAGAATGTAAATCTACAAAATGTCTCAAAAGATAATTAATTAAAATTTTAAAATTCATGTATAAGTCCGACTACCATTACAAATTTATGATATTTAAAAATAATCAAATTAAAATTAGTTATAACTATTTTAAAAGATCGACAATCACCCATTACACTATTACATTTGTTTGAATATAAGTTCATTGATTTTTGTGTGTTGTAAATGATTTATAAAATGCCGATAAAAAATACAATAAATATATATACTACAATTAATGTAAGTAAAATATTATATATAGACAACAGAATGTATATGTGTAACTAAATTTAATAAAACATAATGAATAAGTAATCAAGAGTTGGTCCTTAAAAAAAAGTAATCAAGAGTTGTTGAATAATGCAGAAAAAGGAGAATCACAATTATGGATTGTTGTGTTGGCAATTCAATGAGAAGAGCATTTTTTAAATGGGAAGAAGATTTTTCAATGAATTTTTGAGTCTTAATAATGAAGTGGAGAATGGAGATGGAAGTTGGAGAAATCAGGAAAGTACTTCCACAAGTCAATTTTCAGGTATCTGCTGTTTCTCTCGGAAAATTCTGGTTGATTTTTGCCCTAGTTCATTGCTTTCTCTTGGCAAGTTATGCTTGATAGTATCCACACAACTCCCAAGTTTGCTTCACATCTTTATTCTTTGGATACAGGTTTGCTTTTAAATTCTTGCCTATAATTTATGCTTGGCTTGGTTCTTATGGAATTATTGGCTGATTAATTAGAGGTACGAAATTGATTATTAAAAAGAGTAAAACACAACGATATCTCAGGAAGTCATCTTAATACTATTCTTGCAGAATACTTAATGACAGAGTGCTAATGGGTTCCAATGCATTAGAATGGTGCCTTGATTTGTAAGTGTGGTCAATTTGGTTACTTCCCAATGAATTAGCAGGGAACTGTTGACATTAAGCAGCTTGTGATCTTATTGCACTCATGGCCTTGATTACATCTAAGGTAAGGAATATTCTTTTTTTATCTTATACCAGAAAACAATGATTAATTTATGTTTGAGAGACGTAATTTTTGTTAACCAATAAAAAAAACTATTCTCTTTTTATCTCATACTAGAAGACAAAGATTAATTTATATTCGAGAGACGTAATTTTTGTTAACCAAATTGATTAAAAAAACTATTTAGGAACTAATGTAGAGAGTTGGAATATCCCATATAATCCTATAATAAATTTGTTTTTCTGATAAAATAAATATCAGTTTTTTTTTTGGTACAGTTAAATGTCGTTTTCTAATTAAAGCTTTTAATTGCAGCTGAGTTTTGGCCTTCATATGTATGCATGATAGTAAAAACGCATGCCAATTGTTAGTTTTAACATTTTTATTTTTCCTCGTTTATGTGAATGATTCAAAAATATTCCATCGTATGTATAGCAATGAATAATCATTAGCTGCACATATGAAGTTGTGCAGTAAATGCTAAAGTCAAGGGTACAACTACGAATAGAAATAGTCTTTGGGCTAATGGTAAGGTCTTCTCCAAAAGATGATCACATTAAACCATTAAAATTAAGTTAATGCATGATGGCCTAGAAAAAGACAAGTTAATGATGAAAACCTTAAATAATTTACTAGATCGTAAACTACCCAACCAGGTATATTATTATTCAATCAAAATTAGCAAATCATTATATTCTAAGGTACAAATACTTTACATAAACAAGCAAACAATCTACAGCTGCCTCTTAATTATAGTACACATCACATGACAACGGAAAAAATAATATTCAAGACACAAAAAGTATAACAAAAGGATCAATATGAATATATACAGCAATACTGTTGCTGATGACACTGGAAATTGATTTGAAGCTGAGAGAGGACAGTGCGAGAGTAATTAAAAGGTGCATGATGCATATGAGATTGCTCAGCGTGCATCTCGGGGCACATGACCTTGGATCCAATTAACAGCGAGGACTGTGCTATTGGTCACGAGCATCTCTCATTTCTTTATTTCTGCTTTCATTAAAAATGAATCCACACTGAGAGTCCAACAAAGATATATCATCATGGTATGCGCATATGCTTTCTGTACCATTTACCTATTATATTATATATCAAACCCTGTTAAGTAATTAGTCCGTTTTATCATTCAGCATTTGTTAATTATCGATCTTCTCGAACTTGCTGATATATTGATCTTTAGTCGGTGTTCTGAAGGTATGCTTTTTAATTATTGACTCGAATAATTGGCCCCCAAGTTGAATCCTCAAATTTTGACCGATGAAATTCCCAACACGTATAGTTTCATTTTAGTTATTTTTACGTACGTGTGATTTAGAAATACGCATCCTAGCTACAATGAACTTTTTAGTGCTAGGTAGATAGATACAATGTCATGAGTTCACTCATCAAACGACAAAACCGCCTCTATCGTATCGTAATTCATGATGTCAAGGGTAGATAATTCTACACAATTATCCATATACAAAATATCTAACCCACCCTAGAGAGAGGAGCAAAATGGGGTTCAATAATCCAGACACGTTTAATTATTCCGAAAGACCAGGCATCGTGCGATTAGATTTTATTAATTATTAGTTTTTTTAACATAAAAAAGGGTATAGATATTGTTAATTAATTAGCATCCACATCTTTCATCCAATCGAGTTTAGTGTAGCAATTTGATTATTTTGTAGCATGCTAAGGAAACGCATAGGGTGATCGTTTAAGAAGTTGTGTGGAGTGATTAAGGAAAATAGTTAAAAGCGATGGTGCACGTGTTGGGACTTAGAAGGAGCATCTTTATCTTCCCTCCATGCATTGAGGGAATAAAACAAAGGCTATAGGAACAGAACCATACAAACAAAGAGTTGAAATGGGAACCCTTTTGTTTAAGCTTTCGATCGACAAAAGGTAAAATGATGCATCGGTGATTCCTGCGAACAAACCGCAGAGGCAGAAACCAACAAAGGTTTAATTCCACATTTTTGTATTTGACAAGTTTCTAGGCTTAACTGAGGCCACTGACTTCGGCCACCTTTTATGCTTTGCATGCATATCCCACTTAACTTAGATTCTCGTAAATCTCATACCAAACACAATGGGCGGTTTACACCTTTGTATATAAAGTTTTGATAGAATTTTAATTTACCGATGCAACTGATCTAGATTATCTAATATAATTGTAAATTGTAAATCATTCGTATATGTTAATTTTTTTAAGTTTAAATTCCTTTTAAGTCGTTCATCTACAATTAAAACTTATTTCTTGATTTTTGTTCTAATATAATTTGTAAACGAGACCTTTGACAGAAAAATGTTTTTGGACTGATACTTAGTGTTGTCTCGTGTTATGACACCGTTAGAGTAACGTAGTTTTTGACGTGTTAGGAAGTTTTACACATGTTTTCGTTTTAGTCTCCCTATATAAAGTACATATTGGTGGTATGAAGCATGTAAATGGAGGAAAGTTACAACTTAGAAGTAACTATAATTGATCATTATGGAGATGCATGATCAGAAACTATAAATAGACACTTTTGACTTTGAAAGACGCCGTGTAGCTTGGGGTGGGTATGGAAATTGTTACGAGAAGGTGTTTGAAAGTTGGAAAATTTTCTTTTGGTTTTCCTCGTTAAAGAGGATCAAAAGGACGCATGTCAATAATAAGTTCTATTTCATTTTATATATAGACCAAAACCAATGGTCATGTTTGCTTAGACTACAATCGTCGTTTTTATTTTTATTTTTCATTTTTACAATGCGTCTGTTATATTAGGATCAAATAAAAATATAGAGAGACCAAATAAAAATATGCATAAAGTTTTTTCTCATGTTAAAAGCCATGTCAAAAATATTCAGTCATGTGTCAACTTACTCTTATGGTTTAATAATATAAGATAATGTCAATAACTATTTCAAAAGTATTTTTTTCTTAGGGGATTAATTTGTTAACAAACTTTATTTTATGAACCAAATGTAAAAACGGGTTTCACATAGGACCTCTTGGAGGCTAATTTGTAATTTAAATTAGGCCCAACTTCGTTGTGTCCTCCGCATGAAAACCTGTATTCGAGCTTGATATTTCTTATACTATTTCATTATATAAATTATTTCTTTGTTGTTCAAAAAAAAAAGAATGTAAATGCTAAATTATCTTATATATTATCGTGAATAACTCATCAAAATCATAATAAAATATCAATAAAAATCTAAGTTTGAATATTTAAGAAATTAGTGCATCACTATACTCACTTGGTATGTTTACGAAATTGGGATCTTGAAATGAAATTGAATGTTTAGAATTTTAGTTAAATGTTAGTTGAAATCAAAATTTTAATTAACATTTAATTATAGATTTATGGAATTGTAATTCAATTAAAACTAACAATTTATTATTATTATTATTATTATTATTATTATTATTATTGTTGTTGTTGTTGTTGTTGTTGTTGTTCACTCATCTCAATCCTTGTTAATATATCAACCCTATTAAACCATTAAGGTCGATTTAGTGGTGAGAGATTAAAATAATATACATAAGATCTTATATTCAAATTTTGGTGTTGTTTTTATAATTATAGCATATAAATTTTAAAAGCTTAAATATATTTTTAGTCCATCAAATTTAGGATAAATTTATTTTTGATTCCTAAATTTTAAAATTGTTATTTTTAATCTTATAAATTTAAAAAATCTTATTTTAGTCCTTATATTCAAACTTTGTTAAGAAATTTATAAAATATTATTAGATAAAATCTACTTATTAATGTTTCTATTAGTGAAAACATCACATTAAATCTAATTGATATTACATAACTGTCTTAATTTATCACTTTCAAATATGTTATTAGTGATCTAAGAAATTAAAACAAGATTTTAAAAATTACAGGATTAAAAACAACCGTTTTAAATTTGAAGAATTTAAAACAAATTTATCTTAAATTTAAGAAATTAAAAACATATTTAAGTCATTTTTAAATCACCCCTACTTAGCCCAAATATTCATTCTATTTTTGTCATTTGCATTACTATTATCAACATCACATCATCACTATTCTTATTGTAATCATTGTTCTCATCACTATTATCTACATCATCATTGTTATTACCGGTGTTACTACTATCAATATTACTATCATTATCCTTTACATCTAGATTGTTAAACTTTTGGTTCTCTTTTATAGCAAAAAAAAATTACACATTTTTTATTTTTAAATGTAATTTATTGTATTTAATAACATTTTTCCTAAAATATCTTTCCGAAAATGTATAATTATTTAATTATATCATCTTTTTAGACATTTATAATAATGATAGTTTAAGAAAAATATTGTGAAATTGATTAAATTTAATGTAATTAACTTGATTTTATAATGTGTGTGAAACTATTTAAACCATTTTTTTATAATATGTAAAAAAAATGATATATGTCACTACATGTATAAGAAAGTAATAAAGTAACGTCATTAGTTTAAATTGGATAGAAAGAGTAATATTGTATCATTTTTTAAAATGACTTTAAAATATATTTTAGTAAAATATTACATTAAACTCAATTAACAATTGATTCAATTTGTCCTTATACGTAATGTTATTGGTGGTCTTGAGAACTAAAATAAATTCTCGTTAGAATTATATGAGTAAAAAAAAATTGATTTTAAATTTGAGAAATAAAAAATAAATTTATTTTATATTTGAAGAACTAAAATTATATTTAAATATTTTATAAATTAAATCACTTAAGTTGAATTTTTTAATAATAAGGAAATCGATTTAAAAAAACTAAGACAAAAAAAATTAACCTAAAGTTATTTATGAGTCACAATATTATAGGCTTTGTGGGTCCTTAATAAGACTTTTATTAGAGCTATCAAAAGTGGATTAATAAAAATGTTTATTTAGCTTGATCTGATAAGCTAATTGGACTAGAGTAGGCCAATCATTTAGAAGCCTAAAACCTATTGAGTCTATTTATCTCAATATCTTTCTTGTTTTTCTTTATAAAATTAAACAAAAAAATAACATAAAATGAACCAATTTAATCCTACTCATCTGATCAATGGGCTACGTCAAATAAAAAAATTTTGTGACTCATTAAAAATTCACACCAACTCAATTCAATTTGCTTAACATGTGTTAGTCGGTCGAAGTTATGTTTGACACTTCTAACTTTTATAACTTTTATGTCTAAGCAATTAGAATTGTCGCTATTGTCTGATAAGTGTGGACTGAGAAAGGTTGTTTTTGCTCCAAACTTTAATTTTGTTAAATAAATAGTTGGCATCTTAACCGTGTGAATCGTGCTATATTGTTACTTTGTTTTTTCAAGGGAGCACAGAAAAGTGATGCAACTTGCAGTTAACTATACGAAGTGTGACACTAACTTATTGATCCACAATTGGTTATTCTATATCTAGGATTCTCGATGATATATGAAACCTTCTAGAGTGTCTGTTTACATCATTGAAACGAGTTACATATGGAGACAGCGAATTTCTCCCTCTGAATATAGGGTATCTTTTGTTTCATACTTGCATATAAATGGTTAACTTTATTTTATATATGGAAAGTACGGATAATTAAAGTAATTTTCACTTTGATTCCTTTTCAAACTGATGCTGATGTTAGTCTCATGATTGAGATCAGTGGCGGAATTTGAGTTACCATGTATGGGTATAAAATTGTGTTGCTATATATGTGAACCCCACAATTAGTAATTGAAATTTTTTTACCCCTGTTATGGTGGCATATATATATACTAAAATAATATATCAATATTGTAACAAATAATATATATATATATATTATATAATCCATTACTATATGTTTATTTATATACACCAGTGCAGAAATAAGAAACTACAACAAGATTTTATGTTAGTCGCAAAACAATTGACATAAAAAAAGTATTTTTTTTTTAAAGAGGGAGGATCCTTTTATTTCGGTAATAAATTTATATATCTAAACTTATTTTGTTGAATAACTTGTGTTTTACATCAAATTTTAACAATCCAATAATTGAATTTAAAGTTCTAACATAAAAAATACTTTTTCTATTAGTTGAACAAATAATCCACATAAAAAGTACTTTTTATGTAAGTTTTTTTTTTCTATAGTATTGGCAGAAGTATCTATTGGTATTTATTAGCGAAGTAAGTTTTTTTTTCTATGGTATTGACAAAAGTATCTATTGGTATTTATTAGCTTTGTCGAAAATTAGTCTCCCATGGAACCTTAACTACATTAAAGTTATCTATCTCAGGGACATTTTTTTTATCAAACTCAAGATTCGAATTCAAGACCTTGATATTTGAGGACCAACCATAGTACCAGTCAAACCAACGAACATTGGTTACTTTTTATGTAAGTTAAAATGACAATTGAAATTAAAAAAAAAATGATTTTTAATAGGGGTGTAAGCGGATATGAGTAACCTACGAAATCAAATAGACTCAAATTGATCTAACGAGTTCATATCAGATTATTTTAGTGTTCAAGTTAGATCTAATCTGACCCAATCAAAACTCGATACTATACGAGTCGAATAACGAATTTTGTATTTTTTTACCTATGATCCAACTCGACCCAATCAATCAATCAATAATAATAATAATAATAATAATAATAATAATAATAATAATAATAATAAATTAGTGATTAAATGATTACTTACTTAAGACAATAGTCTCAATCACTCTTACTTAATAACGAGTTTTGGATTTTGGAGTTAATAGCAATGTGAAAATACAACACATTTAATTTAAATTTAATTTAGTATTGATATTAGTTTTTTGAGTTGATAACAATGTAGCAAATCAACAAATTTATTTTAAAATTTAGTTTGTATCATTATTTGTTTTATGGGTTGATAACATTGCATTTACAATAAGAAATCAAATGATTTAATATCTATTATAAAATATTTAAATGTTTACAAAAAATAAACTTAATTATGTTGACTTGATTGATCCAACATAATCCAACTCAATCATGATTGAGTTGAGTTGAGTTTGATTTTTTTTTTTAAATGCATAAACTTCACCAATCCAATTTGTTAAAATTTGATCGAGTCAAATAACAAATTCATCCAAACTCGGGCCAACTTGTAACATCCCACTTTTTCATAATAAATTAATGAGATTTGTAATTGATTAATTAGGATAATATTGTATTCTAAGTGATATTTTATAATTATAGTGATTATTATTTATTGGTTATTTTCAAAACAATGAGAAATAATTAATTAGATTTTTTTGTCGATGGACTACACGAGGCTAAGGGTTAACTTTTTATTTAAATGTGTTAGTAAGGTAAGGGTTGTCTCACTTCACTTATTCCCAACTTGTGCATCTTGTGATCTGAAGAAATATGAGAACTAGAGGTTGTAGAAGAGGACTTCAGTGACCCAAAATCAGATTTTAACGTCCATCAAGGAAAAGGAGGGAGTGAGAATCTCGTTTTACGTGTGGATTATCTATTGGATAGGAGGATTGACCCTCAATCTTGTAAGTTGTGTATGTATGAATGTGTGAGGGAAGAAACCTAAAATCTTGTTTTTGATTGTGAAACCTAAAAGATTTTGAATTGATCAATAATTATTAGAGAAAAGATTTTGAACTAGAACCTCTTGATGAAGCTAAATTACTTAGGCTATAGATGTCATCATTCTAATATGAATTCATGTAGATTATAGAACACATCAAATGTGTAAATCACAAATTTTATAGAACTAAAATTATTAATATCGCGTTGAGCACCATCTTGGGCTCACCCAATACTAGAACTACATCACTCCACGTCGACAATTTTACACCGGTATTACCAAAAATGATGTAGAAATAAAATGCAGTAGCATTTTTGTAATTAAGTGTAAAATGTTAGTATATTTACATCGGTTTTAAGGGGAGTCAATGTAATTTTGTAGTATTCTACATTAGTTTTTGGAGTAACCAATATGATATTCTCTTCACTCTCACGCATTACCACCCTTACTAGAAACATTGTATCGTGTGTTCTCCTCTCACACTCGCAAGCTCAAATATCGTTCTCCTTGTCACCTCTCGTAGTTGCATACACCCAAACCCAAGCACAGTAGGTTGATCAATTGAATCATTCTCCTCATGCTCAAAATTCATTCTCCTTGCACCCAAACCCTCTTCAAAGTCTTGTCCCTTATCTTTGGTAAACTTGACCGAAAAAGTGAAGAGACTACGTGAACGATGAAACATAGGTACAATCCTACATTCTTCCTTTTCTTCAAATTTCTTTCTTCCTTTTCCCTCAACTCCCTCCTCCAATTTCACTTTCCACCAAAAAAATAAACCCTAGATATAACCCTATAAGTGATTATTGCATAAAGAGAGGTTGGAGGGGGAAATAGAGATCAGAAGAATTAGACAAGCGAAGAAGTAGGCCAATCAAAGGTAAATCATCTTGCTTTGTAATTGTTTTGTTACCTTTCAGTTTGTAATGTCTTGCTTTGTAATTGTGTGGATTTGTAATGTGAACATTTTTGTAATAACTACATAATGGGTTTGGTAGAAGTAAAGAAGTCAAAGTTTTGTAGCAATGTGCAATATTTTCTCCTCTTAGGTGTATTTGCATTGAGCATAATTTTAGCACTTTTGAGAATCTCAATTCAAATAAGCAGTTGCTAAGCATTGGGCATCCATATTATGTAAAGCACGTGGCCTTTTTTTAAGGAGTGTTCTTTTACATATATGATGTGCATAGTTTTTCTTTTCTACTTTTGAGGATTTCTTATCCTCTTTTCAAGAAACAGACTAAATTTCAAAAATTTGCCATATCCCTATATTAATGTTGTATTGTACCTATGTCATACAAAGTATAATGGTTTCATAGGTCTTTTTTTCCCTTTTTTTTCTTTGCTCTAAATTTCTAACAGAAATCATTCAAAATATCTTTGTATATTTAATATGTTTCAAAAGTGATGGAAGCACTTGGAGAAGAAAGTTGATTCTTCAAGTTTTCCATGCAAGGATCGAAGAAACTCTTGAGGTAGACTTTAAAGGAAGCTTGAAACTCCACGAAGTAATCTTCAATGGAGGAGAAGCCTTGAGATGATTCGGTTACTCCTTAGCTTGAGGTAGAAGCTTGAGGAATCAAGCAAAGGTTGAAGCACCTTTGGTAGAAACCTAAAGAGAGAATTCTCTACGGTTTTTAGGAGGGATTCTTGAGAGAGAAATCTAAAGTTTTATTTCTCAAATGTTCAAAAGTGAATACAAGTGAAGAGATTACAAATATATAGGGAGAGGTAGCTTGTAGTGTAAGCTAACCTTAACCATGGTTCACTAGGAACCATGGTAAGGTGTAGCTAACCATCCATGGTTTATAAAACTTGTAGGAGAAGCTAACCTTGACCATGGTTCACTTAAGAACCATGATAAGGTCAGCCTAACCTACCAAGGTTTAGAAACATGGAAGGCAAGCTTCAAAGCTTGAAGGAGAAGCTAACAATTTTCGGCCAAGAACAAAGGTGAAGGCTAGGCGGCCAAGGCTCAAAATTGCTCCATGATTTATTTCAAAATTATTTGATTTGGTTTAGTTAGGTTCATCATATGATGATGAGACCTAGCTAAATCAAATCTATGAAAAATTAGGAGCAAAATGAGTCTAATATGCAAAATTTTGCCTAGGCCCAGTTCTGGCCCAATTACTAGTCACACCCTCAAGCATTGCTAAATGCCACCCCTTTTTCCCTACTGAAAAAATATAAAATGAATGTATCAACAAAGGAGGTTAAATGGAGTTAAACTCTCCAAGTAACCTACCCTAAAATCAATGTACAATCACTAATAAAAGCAAGTAAAGTGTCTCACAAATACAAAGGTAAAAATAAGCATATACAAAGAAATTACTATATGTACAAACATATGAAAAGGTCTTTAAGATCATCCCATTCCTCTTGGTTCTTTTAAGATATCACCTCTTGGATTCCTTGACCTTAGTCATAGTCTATCAAAAAGGTTGGAAGGTCCACAATTGATGGGACAAATACGTTGGACAGAGAAAATTGTTCCTTTGGATCATAATTAGAACTTATTGCCAAAGGGTAGAGAAGGGGAGAATTAGACAATTGCTGGAAGTTTAATATTTGCTAAAAAATAGTGCTAGATTAGGACTACCAATAAGATGCATGGTTGGTAATTTTTATTGATGAATAACTGAACTAAACGAGAACAAAACCAGCTTAGAAACCAACTTGAATTTATAAAATGATAGGAATTTAGAGGAAAGTATTTTTAACATGCTTTAGTAAGCACTTAACATATATGGTATTTATATACATTAAGAGTAAATGTATTTCTTGTTTACAAGACAGTAAACAATAATTGTTTCTATTTCCTTTGATGCAAATTTTCCAAAGAATACATATTCCCCCTAGATGCAACAAGCCAAAAACATTAATTACATTCTAAAAAATCCATACACTAATAGTAATAGTTATATTCTAACTTAAGTATTCACTAGTACAAAAATCACTTTTAAAATCAGAGTTTTAAAATCGGTTATAAAGTAGCCAATTTTAAAAATGACGCGGTGGCAATTTCGTAAATAATGACATTACTTTTTAAATCGGCTACCTTTTAATCGATTTTAAAAGGTCTCTGATACTACTTTTAAAATCGGTTGTTTAAGAACCAATTTTGTATGTAGTATACAAAATCGGTTCTTAAGTAGTCGATTTTAAAAGTGCTACTTTTAAAATCGGCTATTGAAGAACCGATTTTAAAAGTGCTTTTTAAAATCGGCTATTTAAGAACCGATTTTATACTACATACAAAATCGGTTCTTAAATAACCGATTTTAAAAATGTCAGAACTTAAGTACCCAGTTTCTCTCTTCCCCTCCATTGTCTTTGATCTTTCCCTCCATTCTCTTTCATCTTTCCCTCCATTCCTTTCTTTAATTACTCTCTCGCGCTCTGATCTAAAGTCTCCAGCTTCTCATTTTCTTTGCAGTGTATCCAGGTGACATTCTCGTTCTCTTTTCATGTCTCTAGTTTGTTGTATTCTGGTAAATTTTGAATGTAAAACGGCATGTGCTACAATCAGAACGACCTGTACTGCAAGCAAAACGGGCTGTTCCAGACTACAATTTTGGGCTTTTTGAGGAATTTGGAACGGCCTGTTCCAGTTTAGAAGTCTAACTTTTAAAATCGATTTATGCATAACCGATGTTAAAAGTTATACTTTTAACATCGGTCAATGACCGATGTTAAATGTGCAACTTTTTAAAATCGGTCAGAGAATCGATTTTAAAAGTCAAAAATGACCGATTTTAAAAGTGTTTTTTTCACTAGTGATTTGTTTACAAAATAAACACTAGTGAGAAGATGTGTAATTATCCTTATAAGGGAGAAGTTGAGAATCTTAATTTTTATTATGTGAAGCCTAGGCGGCTTCTTCAGATTCAATGCCATTCATATTTGTTTATTTGAGAGACACAATAGTTTAACTCAATTATAAAGACTAATCATCATCCTAAATATGTTTCCTAAAAAACCCGAACAAACTTACAACAACAGATTGTAGGACCATAGAAAAACATCACAAACTTACAGCAACACATTATTTTGTTCTTACTCCAATACCAAGCTTCCTAGGCTTAATGGAGAGTCTGAGATAAAAACTTAAAGAATAAAATAACTCACCATAATAACTTACAAATCATTTCTTCTTATCTTAAGCTTCTATGACATCATGTGGACTAAACGTGATATCTAGAGTTAAACCTATGATATCAAGTTGATCTTAATTTTATTAGAAAACTAAAATAATTATATAGAAATTCTATTTTGACCTTAAAAGTTGACTTACCATCTATTTTTTAAAAAAATACAAAATTGTAGTATTTTAGCCTAATTTTGACAATTTGACCTTTACTCACTAATTTAAACATAACTTGAGTTCTAAACATCTTTTTTGGGCGACTTTGGTGTCATTGGAAAGCTAACATCCATTTTTACAACTCTTATGAATATCATGAAACCTAATTCGGCCAGAAAAGGGTCCCCACAATGCTTACAAGTTGCAATGAAATGGAGCAGCTAATGGTGCTTATTGTTAAAGATAGAGTAAATGTCATTGGTCTTTCTTAAACTCTGGTTTTTGAAGCTAGTTTCTTGGTTAAACTATGCAAGAGATTGATAGTTTAGGTTAACAACTTAGATGCCAACTTGCAAGAGATTAAGGTTGGTTATTTTTCAAAGTGATTGATAAATTATGAATGATAACTATTGTGATCCTAGTGATAAACATGAGAGGAAGGTTTAGTGAAGTCAAACCCCAACAATATATTTATTAATATTGCATTAGAATCAAGTTTTGCATTCTAAGTCTTTACCAAAATACCAAAAAGAATTCTTATTATTTGCTTACATTATTTACTGCAACAAATTGCACTCTTATTGTTTTCTGGTAGCTTAATTAGTATAACAAGTGATATTGTTGCTCTTCAAAAAAAGTATAACAAGTGAAATTGTAAAGTTGCGCAAGTTCCTTGAGAAACGATACTCATACTTTCATTGAACTACTTATACGATTTGGTACACTTACCAAGGGAGATAACACATACTTCTAACTTAAATATTTTCATTTATACAAAAAACTATATTATAATATTTTTTATCAATAACCATATTATAAGTCATTTTTATTTTAGTTTTTTAAAATGAAAATGTAAAAAATTAAAACATGAAGTTTATATACTAAAATAAATATATTTATTATGTTATTTTGAATTATATATAAAAATATTGATATTATATATCAAAAAAGTTGCTAAATTAGAAGTTTTTTGATAACTTATTTAGCAATTGATGAATATTTAGTCGCTAAGTATTGAATTTTTTTTTATTTCAATTAGTGACTGATATTTTTAGTCGCTAATATAATATTTGTTTAGTGACCAATTTATTGGGTCGCAAAATCTTCCACAATAATTTATATATTAAAAATAACAATTGTTACCAGTTTAGCGACCGATATGTTTTAATTTTGTTGGAGACTAAGCTATCGATCACTAAATCCGTCGCTACAACAACTTAGATAATCAGTTGCTAAATCGGTTGCTAATTGCGACTAATGACATTTAGTCGCAAAATTTTGTCACTAATCAATAGTTTTTTGTAGTGATTTATAATTTTTGTACAAAGAAATTAATTTGTAAATTGTAATTGGTACTCTCATCGCAATGATAATATTGACAATTAATTCTGTCAAACAGTAATCTTTCTTTGGATTGACTATTATTCACATGAAAAAAAATACTCTATAATTGTCACATATCTATCATCACATGCATGTTAATATTACTTGGCCAAATTATGTCTTCCTTTGGGATGAACAGAGTCCACATAAACAATATCATACTAATACTTATGTAATTTTAATTAAATCAATCTTCATAATAAAGATCACTTTTCCAACATATTGCATCAACTAATTTAATTAAAAAAATTACTAAACATGCAAATAAATGGGAAAAATCCATAATTGCTAAATTTGCTTTTAAACATGATAGTAGTGAGTATTCAAAAGTATTCTTATGAAAAAATAATAATACTTATAAACAAACACACCCTAATGCTATCACAAAATTCACAACAACAAAAAAATTAATTCCCAATAATTTAACAATAATGACGGTTTTGATATCACTTGTTGTAATTTTTTTTTACAATTACCAAATAATAAACAATATACATCTTGTTAAACTACCAAGATTCTTGAATTTAAATTATACTTATATCTATTAACGTTGATTAGAGGTTGCAACAGAATAATTTTTTGGTGTAATGATCTTCCTCGATCAAATCACCGAATTTTGTAAATGAGACTAAATGTTTCTCTTGTGATGGGGAGAGAGACGTTCTTCTAATTTGATGTCTTAGAGACCATGACCACTTTTTTATTTTAAATTTATTAAGATTCTCATTAATCCCTAATAAGTCAAATCCGATTTTCACTTATTAGACTTATGTCAATTTCTCTTATTAATAATCTAAAGACTCATTAAAATTATATTACTTTTATTGACTCTAACTAAATATAAATAATTAATATAAATATTACAAATAATATATAAGAAATAATTTTTTTATCATCCAATTGTTATTGGTAATACAGGTGATCTACTGAAAATTTATGAACCATATGTGATAGAATGGACCGCCAACTACCCACTTGATTACTTGTGTTACAATTACAAATTTGTGATGAGAAGAGATTTTTTTATTGATTTGGTAAAATTCAGCTTTGATAATGTACCTAGGGAAAAAAATCTATCATATATATATATATATATATATATATATATATATATATATATATGTTAATTCTCAAAATTTATTCGAGAACATTATTATCGGATGAAAGGAGGAAGAGTATTTTTGCAAAGGAGAGAGGAAGTACTGGAATACGAATATCATAAGGCTTAACAAGGCTTTTTGACCCGAATAAATAAAAATAAAAATAAAAATACACGAAATAAATTAAAAAAAAATAATTTACCAAAATAGGTGATTTTGGACAGCGTGGCGCGACGTGGATCTGAAAACGCAGGGGAGATGGGCGTTTTTCAGAAAAAGCCTCCCCCCATGCGCCTTGTATGGCTGATGTGGCACCTGGTACACGTGGAGAAGAAAAAGCAGGGGGTAGGCGTTTTTCAGAAGGAGCCTCCCCCCGCGCCTTCTGTTGAGGTGATGACACGTGGTAGATTGGAGAAGAAAGAGCAGGGGACCCAGGCGCCATCTGTTCTACGTTTGACACGTGGCACACCTTCCCCCATTTTCTGATTAAATGTGAGTCCCCCATTTTTAAATTTGTTTATTTCTGTACTTATTTAATTAAAAATATAAAAATTAAGTTTTTAAAATGAAAGGTTAATATTTAAAAAATAAATAATATACAAAAATGGTGTCGCTGTCCATAGCGACACCTATTTTTCCAGTTTTTTAGTTTTTATTTTATTTACTTATAATAATATAATTTTATTTAAATTATTTAGTTTGTGTACTTTTAATTAAAAATATAAAAACAAAAATTTAAAAATAAAATGTGATTATTTGCAAAAAAACAAAATTATACAAAATGGTTAGCGACATCAAGTCACTATGGCCCATAGCGCCTCTTTAAAAAAATTCATATAATTTAATTTAAAATTAAATTTTTAAAAAACTTAATTTTATTTTTATAAATATATAATAAATAACTCAGTTTATTATTTTTATTTTACATTTCTATTATTTTTATTTTTTTATATTTTTTTCTTAATTTTATATTTTTGTTTGACACGTGGCTTTTTTTTGTTTAGGGTGGGCTGGAATGAGCCACACCAGTGTCGTTATAGGCTAGGCCAGCACACTTGATGGACTAACAAAAATAATGTAGCCCATAGCGACACTGTGTAAGAAAAAAAATATAAAAAAAAACAAAAATAATATAAATGTAAAATAAAAATAATAAACTGAGTTATTTATTATATATTTATAAAAATAAAATTAAGTTTTTTAAAAATGTATTTTAAATTATATTATATGAATTTTTTTAAAGAGGCGCTATGGGCCATAGCGCCAACCCTTTTGTATAATTTGTTTTTTGCAAATAATCACGTTTTATTTTTAAATTTTCATTTTTATATTTTTAATTAAAAGTACACAAACTAAATAATTTAAATAAAATTATATTATTATAAGTAAATAAAACAAAAACTAAAAAACTGGAAAAATAGGTGTCACTATGGATAGCGACACCATTTTTTTATATTGTTTATTTTTTAAATATTAACCTTTCATTTTAAAAACAATTTTTATATTTTTAATTAAATAAGTACATAAATAAAAAAATTTAAAAATGGGGGACTCACATTTAATCAGAAAATGGGGGAAGGTGTGCCACGTGTCAAACGTAGAACAGATGGCGCCTGCCCCCCTGCTCTTTCTTCTCCAACCTGCCACGTTTCATCACCTCAACAGAAGGTGCCTGGGGGGAGGCTCCTTTTGGAAAACGCCTACCCCTGCTCTTTCTTCTCCACGTGTGTCAGGTGTCACGTCATCCATACAAGGCGCATGGGGGGAGGCTTTTTCTGAAAAACGTCCTCCTCCCTGCGTTTTCTCATCCATGTGGCACCACACTGTCCGAAATCACTTAGTTTGGTAAATTGTTTTTTTTTTAATTTATTTCGTGTATTTTTTTTTTATTTATTAGGGTCAAAAAGCCGACTTAACAAAGTCACTGGGCTCCGGGTTCTAGAAAGAAGCTGATATAGACAAACAAACCAGCATGCTCCCCATATAAATTAGTTTTTCAGTTGTATTTTTTATTATTTCTCTTTTTTCTTTTAATATTTTTATAGTATGATTACAACCTTTTTATTTTTAATTTTTGTAATTTTATCCCACTTTTTGTATAAACAAAATTTGTTATGTAAATTAGAATTTTGATTAATTTTTCTATAAAAAAAATTATTAATTCATCTTATACTAATTTTTAATCGAAAATTTTCATTTGTTTGAATTTTGTTTTTAAAACTTATTTGTCCATGTAACTTAAAGTACCAAAACCTTTCAATTTTTACGGTAGAATAGCAGCTCCCTTTACCTTTACCATAAACAAATCATATAAAATGTTCACAAATATTTCAACATTAAACTTTGGAGGAGTATTTAGGCAGTAACAATATTTGTTACTAAATGTAACCAGATGGATTGTTGCATGGTTAGTTAATAAAATAAGTAGTGAGCATGTGTTTATACGGTTTTATAGGATTATCTATTTGGTAAGAAATCTTATATTCAATTTTTGTTTTGTGTAAAAATTTTAATATTGCAAGTGAAATTTGGTAACCGGAACAAGCAAAAACCAATGTGAAAGCAAATTGCATAGTAACTTTTGAATTATTTGCATAGTAACTTAATTAAATTCAGATTATTAACATTAATTGTTAGCAAGGAAACAAACTCAGCCTCGCGTAAATGACAATGAAACTCGGTGATTATCATGCGAAAAACAAATCACATTAATTTTCAAAGGAAGTCAGCTATTTTCAAAGAAGCAAAGGACAAATCTGAAATTTTAACTATTATACAAATTATATAAAGAAAACATAGGGACTAATGAATAATAATAAATAATAAATATTGGTTAGGATTAAAAAAATAATAATAAAATTGGCCACCTGGAATAGCCGGTAAAAATATGTTGTGTATCGTAGTCAAGTTTTCCGACTTGTACACCCTATAATCGACGGCGAGCTCGTTACCATGTGATGATGGACATAGCCACTAGTCTATGATTTCATGGTTCAAGAGAATAACAACCCAATTATGACTGGGCTTTGAGGTCCATGAAGCCCAATAGCGTCTTGGGCATTCTATATTTACCTCTTTGATTTTAGGAAGGGTAATTTTATGTGTATTATTTTTTTTCACACTACAAGTATTTTATGTATATCCAAAATAATTTTATTCAAGTTTAATAAGATCACTTTAGTGAGATATAAATATGTTTTTAAAACATGTAAAATTGGTCATTTTAAAAATTAAAAAATTACATAACTAAAATCAAAATTCCTCATTCTTCTAAGAAGAAAAACAATGTTTAAAATTTTTTAAAAGATGGAAGAAAAAAAAAAAAAAAAAAATATATATATATATATATATATATATATATATATTCACAGGATTAAAATCATAACACATTCAATTTACATGGAATAAAACATATTTAAATTTTTTAATGACCGAAGTATCTCATATTTTAATTCCAAAGTATATTAAAGACAAGTACATCTTAAAAACTGAATTCTAAAAGTGTTAAAAATTAAACACTTTTTTTATTCAATGTTAAAATTTTAACACTTTGAATTTAGAATTCTAATACTTAAAAAATGAAGAGTCAACTAGTATTAATTATGTTTAGACAAATCCATTGAACGTACGCGTATAGCTTGAAATATGACAATTAATTACTAAGCACTAATAATTTTGGGAAAAATGAATTCTGTCAATATCTATGCCTTTTTATTATTTAATTTTTTTTGTCTTATTTTTAATTAAACTGAAATTTTACTTGACACAGACGTGTCACAAGTGGGGAATCGAAATTCGAAACCCACGTAGCCGGCGCAGAGGAATGCTTAGTTAACTACACAACCACCGTACATATTCGTCATGGAATTCCATGTGTCAACACAAGAGTGGGGATTCTTCTTTAGTAGTCGATGATGATTCTTTTCCGTTAACTACGACACCTATAATATTGGTATTTATAAGTTCAAACCATAATTATGCGTACTTAACTATGACCAGACATTAACCAAGTACTAGAACATGGGAAAAAAAATAAAAAAGAGTTGTCAAACTGCAGCACCTCGTTGTTTTATATCTCTTGAGTATAATCGTCAATCTCCAACTAAATGGTTGGCTTTTGTCCATTTCGTAGCCCAAAAATAAGTGAACAGCTTCACTAGTCAAAAGTCAAAACTATGGGTCGAATCTGCTTCCCAATGCAAAAGGAAACTTGATCGTTTCAATGGGGATAGTTGATTATACAAGCTTCTTATTTGATGCTATGCCAAAGCTGGCCAGAATAGAATCTAACTGTCAAATCCACGACTGAGAGAGTTTTGTGATTTTCACGATTCTGAATTTTGCCTGCGTGTAACCATTTGTAAGGACCATATACTGACCTATCTGAAGCTGTGCTCTTTTCCTTTTGTTTAGATAGGGCGAGATTTTTATTTTTATTTTTATAAACTATATTATTGATATAAAATATTTCATAAATTTTATTGATAATCAATATATATATATTGAGAAGCTTTTTTTTTAGTGAGATTTTTTTTCTTAATTATATTTTTTTTATTTTAAAAAAATTAAGTCTCACATTAAGTAAAGATAAGATCGAAATGAAATATATAAACGAGGGGCAACCATCATCTTTTAAGTTGATTTTGCATAATTAAACTAACTTCAAACTCACATTTTAAAAGTATCATTAGAGATGTGACATAAGGAAAAAGTCAAAGACTCCTTAGTATATTCCAATAATCAATAAAATCTAAAAGATTATTAAAGATGTTATAATCATTAATGAGTTTATCCTATAAGTCTAGGCTCAACAATGTTAGTATAAATAATAATATTTAAAGAAAATAAAAGATATTTTTGCATTTATTACAAAATTAATTGTCATTTATTTGTTTGGATTTAATGGTTTAATTGAACTAAACATGACAATCTAACTTAGCCTTGTGGGTACCCCTCCGAATCCGTCTTGATTTGGATAGGGAAAATTCGTGTTAATCAGGTTCGAGTTTGAATTTTTCTCAATAGATAAAATTTAGGACGGGGCGGGGACAGGGATGTTAATACCTGCCCCCCCCCCCCACCCCATCCCACTTAATAATATAATTAAAAAAAAATTCTTATATATATATAAACCAAAAATAGAAACCTTTATATGTAAAAATTTGTATTATCTTACTTTTTTTAAAAAAAATCATATTTATTAGAAACAAAAAAAAAGGTCCAGGAGCAGGGGCGGGGTCGAGGGCGGGGGCAGGACGGAGAAATCCGAATTCCGTCGAGAACGGGGATGGGTACCTAGATTTTACCTTCAACGACTATCAGAGGTGGGAACAGTTTAAATCTGTCAAGATAGGGGCGGAGAACATAAAACTTGTCTCGCCTCGTTATCATGCCTAATTTGAACGTTAAAATATCTTTTGTAGATACCTTCTTTTTCTCTTTTTCAGATAGGTGTATCCGAAAACTACCGAGTAGATAAAAACTATCAAGACGAGGACTTAGGGGAGGAGGATGAAAGTGTCAATATTACTAAAGTGTCTTCATGTAGATAAAAAAAGGATATCAAAACTACCATAAATCTATTAAAAATAGTCATTTACTATTCATGCACCAAGTTAATAGTATTCGATGTAAAATGGTATATTAAAAAAAATAATAAAGTCTTATATCCCCTATAGATAAAGCTAAACAAAAGTTAGACATAATACTCACTTTATAAATATTTATTAAGTTAACCTTTAAATAATTTCATATCAGATTGAACTTAATTCCAATTGAACCAAAATCTTGTTGTTTAGGCGAGATTATTTTACTCTTGAAAGATAATTCCTCTGGTTCTTCTGTTTTGGCTTTACCCTTGGATCACAATAATTGTAGCTTGTAGCTATCTACTATATGCATCACTAGTTAATCGGGTTGTTGGACTTGCACTGTTTCACGTTTCTTTCCACAGGGCAATGTCACTATCTGGTTGTGACGGATACGGAACCATATTCAAAATGCAAGATTATTCTTTTTGGTTAACAAGTCCAAGATATATCACATCACGTAAATTCCCATGCATTTAGTACCTTTTTTTCCCCATCGAGACATGAATATTAACTCAATGGAGCATCGTAGCCATCCCCATATCTTAGACACGGTTTCTTATTCCCATCATGCATGCACTTAAAGAATATATACACAAGGCATTGAAACTTTTTCCACTACGTGTTCATTGTTTCAACTACCAAGTTGGGATAGTAATCAGAATGAAATTCGTATGCTTTAATTTCGTTTTCTTTACAAACGCAGACACGTAATTTAGAGCATTAGTTAGTTGCTTCCTAGTTGGCTGGTTTCCCATGTTCACTGCGGATCTATCGCGTGCTCAAGAATGTAAGTTATATGTATGCTTCTTTTCCTTCGTGACTGAAGAATATTCTGTGCTTGCTTAACGATATGCCGTGAATAAAATATTCTTCAAAGTGTTTTGTTTAATTTCATTTTCATATATATAATATGAGAGTGGTGTACTTCTTTCACTTAACAACTCATGATTAACATTAAATTTTAATAATTCAATCTTTAAATTAAAAAATTCTTAATGAGTAGGTTAAGTTTATAAATATTTACAAATTCTAAAATTATTTAATATTTCATTATATTAATTCAAATTAATTGATTGTTATTTATAAAAGTCTCAGGATATTTAATAAGGTAATTAAGGTCAATTCCTAACTAGAGCTCTCAAATTTATAAGGCCTCTAAATTTGTTTAATAGTAGTATTATTGATATAAATTATTTTTTAAAAATTAATAATATTTGAGATAAGGCTCAATATCTTATAAGACACATATCTTATATTTTTTATATCTCTTATTTTCTTATTATTAAAATTACTTAAAAGACCACAACTCATTTATTAGTTTTTGTAAATTAAAAGTTACTCAACACTCAACGGTCACTACTACTTACTTTTGTCTTTTACAGATGACAAATTTTTAACCTATTTGTTTCTTCTCTAGTTTATCTCTTTCTCTTTCTCATTCTCTCTCCATTCTCATTCTCAAGTCTTTCTTCACATCTAATTTGAAAGCTTGATTAGGAGCAATACATTCCTACTCTGCTTTTTTTCTAGGTTGATTCCTACTCTGTAAGATCCTTAAAATTGCTAAGTTAGTATAATTATGGGTGTTGGTTCAATAACATCAACCCATTTTCTTAGTTATAACCATTAACAATCCATTGTAGTGCACTTCTTGCATGATATTGCCTTGTGAATTTGTCATTGGTCATCCCGGGGATCAATACCACATATTATTCTTTATTGAAATTGAAGTTTGTCATTGTGACAAGATTTCTTCTTTCCATGATTTTCTGCGTGTCTTTGAAAAGCTAGGATCAAACTCTTCTAAAATATTGTAAATTAATTATTAATGCATGAGAAAAATAATTTAGTACAGTACTTTTATTTACAAATTACAATTTTTAGATCTCATTTTTTTATTGTTTATCATTGTAGGTGCACACAAAGTGATTGTCACTACGGTTTCGGTTTTGGATACTCATAGCTGCGATAGTGCATAGCCATAACTTAAAGAAATTTTCATTCACATATATAATTTTTTACTTTCCAGGTTTTATTGTTTCATTGTTATCTTCTTTTAATTTTAAAAATTATTTTTCTTGTTATTTTTATTTTAGCCAATCAGTAAAATATATGTCAAATAGAAAGTATGTATTTGGTTTTGAAAAGTTAAAAAAAAAATTGAAAAATTAATTCAAAAAATAATTATAGGGAAAATGGTTTTGCATTTGCATTAGAATCCACCAAAGAAATAGCTATTAAAATGGATATAGAGCTTAAGTTCAATGAAAAATGTAAGATTCATAGAAAAAAAAACATTTTGATGACATCAATAGTGATGAGATAACTCATTCTGCTGAAGATTCTTTTCGCATTAATTATTTTTTGTATATATTAGATCAATCTATTTCTTCTATTGAGAATCAATTTGAACAATTTTTAGAATATAAAAAACATGTTTGATTTTTTATTTGATTCAAATAAATTTCAAACTTTAGGGGAAGATGAATTGAAAAAATATTGTATAATCTTGAAAAGATTTTGAGTTTTGAGGACCATTCTGATATTGATGGTCTTGATTTATTTTCATAATTAAAGTTATTGAAAGAAATTCTAACAAATGAAATTAACACACCATTAAAAATATTGAACTATATAAAAAGATCATGTTCTTTTCCAAATACATACATTGAGTATAGAATATTATTAACATTACTTATAATTATTGTAACTGCTGAAAGAAGTTTTTTAAAATTAAAATTGATTAAATCATATTTAAGATCAATTATGTTACAAGATGGATTGAATGAGTTAGTTATATTATCTATTGAGAGTGAGATGTTAGAATTACTTGTTATAAAACTTTAATAAATAATTTTGCAGCTCAAAAAGCCAGAAAAAATAACATAAAAATTATTAAGCTAGATTAACATAGACTCCTATCTTAGTTTTTGCCTAAAGCCCCAAAATTCGTAGATACGGCCCTGAAAAGTCTATTACATATATGTCGGTTAGAAGAAAGAATCAAATAATTTTTAAATTTTCTACAAATTTATATACTTGATCTAAAAACAAACATGTTAATAGTTAGATAGCTGAAATTAAATGTAAATTGTAACTTATTGAGTAAAATAAATTTATTAATTAAAATTTACTCTAAAAATAGGTAAATTCTCTGATGGACCATCAAAACAAGTGGTGTATGGGTGCACCATGACTTTTAACCATAAGATTCATCTATACAAATAGCATATTATACACCTTACTACACAGGATCAAAATTTCAGAATTTTTTACTGAAATTATTATATTTTTTTAAATTACCCAAAAAAAAAAGCATGTGTTACGATGCACAGGTGCATCTGCTTTGCGCTTTCGGAACGGGCCGTTCTGAAATCAGAACGGACCGTTCCACATGAAAAAATAACACATGAATATTGTATCAGAACGAGCCATTCCAGATGAAAAAAAAACACATGACGAATGGAACGGAACGGGCCGTTCCAAAATCAGAACGGCCCGTTCCCAATTCAAAAATAACGAATGACTGATTAAACCAGAACGGGCCATCCTGAATTCGGAACGGCCCGTTCTAACTACAAATTTGTCGTACGAATTTTTTTAAGCAAAATAAATTTTTTTTTCATTCTACTAAATTACATCTGAACCCTAAACCCTAAACCCAAAAAGTCTTATACTAAGGCCCATAATACAAGACCAAACAATATAAACTCCTATACTACCAAAAATATGAGAAAGGTGGCATTATGTAAAGTCCAAGTAAAAAGAATCCTAGGCCCACCAAACCCATTGGGCTTACTGAGCTTAGAAGCAGTCAAAAGCCTAAAGGCCCATGAAGTCCAAAACTAGGCCCAATAAACTTAAAACCCAAAAAGTCTTATACTAAGGCCCATAATACAAGACCAAACAATATAAACTCCTATACTACCAAAATAATGAGAAAGGTGGTCATTCATGTAAAGTCCAAGTAAAGAGAATCATAGGCCCACCAAATCTATTGGGCTCACTGAGCTCAGAAGCAGTCAAAAGCCCAAAGGCCCATGAAGTCCAAAACTAGGCCAATAAGCTTAAAACCCAAAAAGTCTTATACTAAGGCCCATAATACAAGACCAAACAATATAAACTCCTATACTACCAAATATATGAGAAAGGTGGTCATCCATGTAAAACTCAAGTAAAGAGAACCTTAGGCCCACCAAACCCATTGGACTCACTAAGCTCAGAAGCAGTGAAAAGCTCAAAGGCCCATGAAGCCCAAAACTAGGCCCAATAAGCTTAAAACCCAAAAAGTTTTATACTAAGGCCCATAATACAATACCAAACAATATAAATTTCTATAATACCAAATATATGAGAAAAGTGGTCATCCATGTAAAGCCCAAGTAAAGATAACCCTAGGCCCGTTCCAGTTTCAAAAATAACAAATGACGAGTTAAACCAATAGGGTTTAGGGTTTATGGGCCTTAGTATAAGACCTTTTGGGTTTTAAGGTTTTTGGGCCTAGTTTTGGGCTTCATGGGCCTTTGGGCTTTTGATTGCTTATGAGCTTAGTGAGCCCAATGAGTTTGATGGGCCTAGGGTTCTTTTTACTTGGGCTTTACATGGATGACCACCTTTCTTATATATTTGGTAGTATGGGAGTTTATATTGTTTGGTCTTATATTATGGGTCTTAGTATAAGACTTTTTGGGTTTTAAGCTTATTGGGCCTAGTTTTTGGCTTCATGGGCCTTTGGACTTTTGATTGCTTCTGAACTTAGTGAGCCTAATGGGTTTGGTGGGCCTAAGGTTCTCTTTACTTGGTATTTATATAGATGACCACCTTTCTCATATATTTGGTAGTATAGGAGTTTATATTATTTGGTCTTGTATTATGGGACTTAGTATAAGACTTTTTGGGTTTTAAGCTTATTGGGCCTAGTTTTGGACTTCATGGGCCTTTGGGCTTTTGATTGCTTATGAGCTTAGTGAGCCAATGGGTTTTGTGGGCCTAGGGTTCTCTTTACTTGGATTTTACATGGATGACCACGTTTTTCATATTTTTGGTAGTATAGGAGTTTATATTGTTTGGTCTTGTATTATGGGCCTCAATATAAGACATTTTGGGTTTTAAACTTATTGAGCCTAGTTTTGGGCTTCATGGGCCTTTGGGCTTTTGATTGCTTATGAGCTTAGTGAGCCCAATGGGTTTGGTGGGCCTAGGGTTCTCTTTACTTGGGCTTTACATGGATGACCATGTTTCTCATATTTTTGGTAGTATAGGAGTTTATATTGTTTGGTCTTGTATTATGGGCCTCAATATAAGACTTTTTGGGTTTTAAACTTATTGGGCCTAGTTTTGGGCTTCATGGGCCTTTGGGCTTTTGATTGCTTATGAGCTTAGTGAGCCCAATGGGTTTGGTGGGCCTAGGGTTCTCTTTACTTGGGCTTTACATGGATGACCACATTTCTCATATTTTTGGTAATATTGGAGTTTATATTGTTTGGCCTTGTATTATGGGCCTCAATATAAGACTTTTTGGGTTTTAAGCTTATTGGGCCTAGTTTTGGGCTTCATGGGCCTTTGGGCTTTTGTTTGCTGCTGAGCTTAGTGTGCTCAATGGGTTTAGTGGGTCTAGGGTTCTCTTTCTTGGGCTTTACATGGATGACCACCTTTCTCATATATTTGGTAGTATAGGAGTTTATATTGTTTGGTCTTGTATTATGGGCCTTAGTATAAGACTTTTTGGATTTTAAGCTTATTGGGCCTAGTTTTGGACTTCATGGGCCTTTGGGCTTTTGACAGCTTCTGAGCTTAGTTAGCCCATTGGGTTTGGTGGGCCTAGGGTTCTCTTAATTTGGGCTTTACATGGATGACCACCTTTCTCATATTTTTGGTAGTATAGTAGTTTATATTGTTTGATATTGTATTATGGGCCTTAGTATAAGACTTTTTGGGTTTTAAGTTTATTGGGCCTAGTTTTGGGCTTCATGGGCCTTTAGGCTTTTGATTGCTTCAAAGCTTAGTGAGCCTAATAGGTTTGGTGGGCCTAGGATTCTCTTTATTGGGCTTTACATGGATGACCACCTTTCTCATATTTTTGGTAGTATAGGAGTTTATATTGTTTGGTCTTGTATTATGGGCCTTAGTATAAGACTTTTTGGGTTTTAAGCTTATTGGGCCTAGTTTTGGACTTCATGGGCCTTTGGTCTTTTGACAGCTTCTAAGCTTAGTTAGCCCATTGGGTTTGGTGGGCCTAGGGTTCTCTTAACTTGGGCTTTACATGGATGACCACCTTTCTCATATTTTTGGTAGTATAGTAGTTTATATTGTTTAGTTTTGTATTATGGGCCTCAGTATAAGACTTGTTGGGTTTTAAGTTTATTGGGCCTAGTTTTGGGCTTCATGGGCCTTTAGGCTTTTGATTGCTTCAAAGCTTAGTGAGCCTAATGGGTTTGGTGGGCCTAGGATTCTCTTTACTTGGGCTTTACATGGATGACCACCTTTCTCATATTTTTGGTAGTATTGGAGTTTATATTGTTTAGTCTTGTATTATGGGCCTTAGTATAAGACTTTTTGGGTTTTAAGTTTATTGGGTCTAGTTTTGGACTTCATGGGCCTTTAGGCTTTTGACTGCTTCTAAGCTCAGTGAGCCCAATGGATTTCGTGGGCCTAGGATTCTTTTTACTTGGACTTTACATGGATGACCACGTTTCTCATATTTTTGGTAGTATAGGAGTTTATATTGTTTGGTCTTATATTATGGGCCTTAGTATAAGACTTTTTGGGTTTAGGATTTAGGGTTTAGATGTAATTTAGTAGAATGAAAAAAAAATTATTTTGCTTAAAAAAATTTGTATTACAAATTTGTAGTTAGAACGGGCCGTTCCAAATTCAGAACGGCCCGTTCTGGTTTAATTAGTCATTCGTTATTTTTGAATTGGGAACGGGCTGTTCTGATTTTCGAACGGCCCGTTCCGTTGCATTCGTCATGTGTTTTTTTTCATCTGGAACGGCCCGTTCTAATATAATATTCATGTGTTATTTTTTCATGTGGAATAGCCCGTTCTGATTTCAGAACGGCCCGTTCCGAAAGCGAAAAGCAGCTGCACCTGTGCATCGTAACACGTGCTTTTTTTTGGGTAATTTAAAAAAAAATAATTTCAGTAAAAAATTCTGAAATTTTGATCTTGTGTGTGAAGGTGTATAATATACTATTACTCATTAAATGATAATCTCAACCATTCATTATTTTTATATTATATATCTACGGTCATTATTCATGTTTAAACATGCCGCACGGATGGACCACTTCTCAAACTGCACTATCAGAGACATCACCCTAAAAATAAGTGAATCTTTATATATATGTGTGTGTGGAAGCTGAGTTGGTGAGGGAAAATTATTTTAAATAATAATAATAATAATAAATATTATGAAAATGAATGAAATGTAAAATGAAATAAAAAAAATCTAATTGAATAGTACATAAAAAGTGCTCAGAGAATTAAAATGAAACAAAAATATTTGTGAATGAAAGACAAAATTTGAGAACGAAGTAACAAATTGAAATTAGTGAGTTTAAATGTACAAAGGAGGGCACCATGCAAAAATTTTACATACATATTTTTTTTTATATTTTAAAAGTGAGTGGGTGCATACTCGCTCTCACCTCAACATGGGTTACCACTATATATAATATATATACACACGCATATTGTCCAAAAGTGATAAGCTTTTATTGAAAATTTGTAACATAAAATACTATTAACATTTTTAATTACCAAGTTTTTTTTATAAAAATATCATAAGTTGTTGATACGAGTAGAATTTGACTCGTATTTCATAAGCAAAGTCTCATAAAATCTTGTAAATAAATAAATAAAGAAAACGTAGTTAAAATTAAGTGCATACTCTACTTAAAGTGGGACTAGTTAGATTTCTCAAAAATTAATCATTAATTAAGCTCGTGTCTGATGGACATTTTATACCAATAAAATGATTATCAAAAAATATTTTATATGTTACATTAGAGAAGGGTTCAAACGAGATTGAAAATTCGTATCTCTTAGATCATATATACAAAATTTTATAGTAATCCAAGATGATTTGATACTTTATTTTTATAAAATAAAATTGACGTAATATATTTATTTCAAAATATATTAAAATATGAACACTTTGATTACCCTCAAGTTGTTGTTCAATTTTAATAAAATTTGACATACACATATAAATTGATATGAACTTTTAATCTAACGGTTAGATTTATAAAATTCACACTTAATATAAAGTTATTGAGCGGTGTAACACTTAGTAAACGTTACATTGGTGTCGTTTAAACCCTCCTCGTTACATTAATAATTTTCATTAGCAAAATTAATATACTTATCAACCATAATTTTACAAAACTTTTAAAAAAGTATTACAAGTTTATATACTAACAATAAGATATATTATATTAATAAATAACTTCATTAATATAAAAAAATTGACATATATATTATCAATACTCCGAATATTAGTATAATATGTATCAATATATCATGTTATTGATACGTAAACTCATAATATTTATATTATTATTAGTTTAATTTATGTTAAATAAAATTATACTAACGAAAATGATCCTAACATATAATATTTTTTAATATAACGGAGTTAATAGCCAAATCATTATTCTTACATTTGGACAGTCCATTCACTAATCTAATGTTTGTTCGGGTTCAAATGGTGTGAAAGGAAATAAAAAGTATGAAGATATATGAGATAAAAAAAATATATATCAAATTTCTATCATTAATTTGTTTGAGAAGAGAAATATAAAAGAGTTTTTTTTTCGTTTTTTTGAGATCGACTAATAAATGATTTTCCTTGAATTAAGATTATGGGAGGGAAATTGTTTCTATCTTTTCCAAATTTTTTTATTTTATTTTCTTGAAAAATATTTTTTTTATATTTATAACATAAGAAGTTTTAAAAAAAAAATACACAACCATGTTAAGAAAAAAAAGTATGGAGATAAAACTTAAACATTTTTAACAGTATAAAAATTATATAAATTTTTTCACTCTTTCCTATCCATCCAAATAAACAGAGAAAAATATCTCCATTTCTTATTTCTATTTATTGAAACAACACATATTTTACTAATTCTTTTCTTCTATTTTTTACTTTTCTATTTCACTTCCAATCCAAACAAACATAAAGAAGGAACTTACAAGTTAATATTTTTTATGTCAAACTACTGTACTTTAAATCAAAGATAATATTTATGTATGTATAAAAGAGAGAGAGAATATCTATTTAGTAATTATTATTGAAACCTCATACTCAAGAACAAATCAATAATTTTTTTCCCCAATAATCAAGCTAAAATTGAATGTCTCTCTCCTAAATATTATATTTATTTCCGTAGTTGAGAATATTAAACTGTTTCTCTGTACAGAGCATGATTTTTTTCCCCTAGTTGTTTCTGTAAAATTAGTAAATTTGGTTGTCTTTCATAGGAGGCAGACTAATTCTCATTGTTTTAATTTTGTAGAATGTCTCCCAAGGAATATAATTTATGTTTGTTTATTATTTTAAAAAAATATTTTAATTTTTGATATACAATAATCAGAGTGCAAATTTTGCGAAGCTGTTGTATATATATTGAGAGGGAAAAATAAGAATAAAGAAGAAAATTAGTTGGAACAAATATTTACTTAGTGTACTAGTGAACACCCTCTTCGGTGGGACACTAGGCCGAGAGAAGTGCCTAAACCGATGAAATCCACACTTACGCTACTCCTTCGGCTCGGGACTTGGTCGAATACCCCTTCTCGGCTTTAGAGATAGCCGAATACTTTCCCATAATGAGGTGAAGGAAGTGAACAAAAAAGCATGAGAAACGTCCAAAAACCCCTTCGGCCTCGAGCTTGACTGAACACCCTCTCGGCCTCAAGCTTAGCCGAACACCCTCTCGGCCTCAAACTTGGCCGAACCCCCCCTTCGGCCTTGAGCATGGCCGAGATCCTTTTCGATCTTGAGCATAGCCGAGCCCCCGTTTCGGTCTTAAGCTTGACCAAACACCTCCTTGGCCATACGAACAACCGAATACCTCTTCGGTTAAAAGGTTGGCCGAAGACCCAAAGTGTATCAATCCACGGGAAAAATATGATAGATTAGGATATCCATTACACAATGATTATCACGTCTAATTAAGAGAGATTAAGGTTAACCAAAATATTACCCATCTCCCAAGACAGAATGCCCACTAGGCCAAAATACGTCACTATAAATATACAGGTGATGGGACATAAATGAGGTACGTTTTATCCAATATAAAAGTCTTTATTGCTCTATACCGAACACTTACTTGATCGTCGGAGTGCCTCTGCAGGTACCCTCCCTACCCATTGAAGATAGTATTCGGTCAGGACCGAAGACTTTTATACTTTCATGCCTTCCAGAAGCTGAAGAACAACTTTGACGATGTCCAAGTTGAGCACACACCCCGGGAACTCAACGCAAGAGCCGATCGGTTGGCTAGGCTAGCCACCAGCAAAAAGACTAGTCATTTGCGCAACAAGATACAACAAGAACTACAAAAGCCAAGCATCACTGAAGCCGAGTGTTTGCACGTCCAGCAAGGGACACCCAGTTGGATGACCAGCATATTTGAACACCTCTTGACCGGGTCGTTACCCACTGACCCCCTGGAAGCTAAGAAGATGAGAACCATGGCAGCGTGATACACCTTAATAGCTGGAGAGCTATATAAGCAGGGCGTCTCGTCACCCCTGCTGAAGTGCTTAACACCTGAACAGGCGCACTATGTCCTCCGAGAAATCCATGAAGGTATATGTGGAACTCACTCGGGAAGCCGAACTCTCGCAGCCAAGGTTGTCCGGGCCGGTTATTATTGCCCGACCCTGGCGGCAGATTGTGCCAAGTTTGTTCAGCAATGCAAACCGTGTCAACAACATGGACCTTTGACACACCAACCCCTAGAAGAGATGCATTCTATCACTACCCCATGGCCATTTTCTGTTTGGGGCATGGATATTTTAGGGCCATTCCCGCCAGCAAAAGGGCAAGTGAAGTTCCTCATTGTGGCAGTGGATCATTTCACTAAATGGATCAAAGCAGAGGTAGTGGCCACTATCACGCCTAACAATGTGCAAAAATTCTTCTGGAGGAACGTTATCACCCGCTTCGGAATTCCATACGCCTTGATCATAGACAACGACTTACAATTCACCGATCGTCGCTTCAATGACTTTCTGTCGGGATTAGGGATCAAGCACAAGATGACCTTAGTAGAACATCCCCAATTCAATGTGCAGGTAGAAGCGGCAAACAAGGTTGTTCTTAAAGAGTTAAAACGGCGACTCGGGCAAGCCAAGGGAACATGGCCCGACCATTTGCCTGAAATTCTATGGGCTTACAGTTGCACTCCGCAAAGCTCGACTAAGGAAACCCATTTTCGGCTAACTTATGGCACAGACGCCATGATTTTGGTAGAAGTAGGAGAACCTTCCCTGAGACGGCTACAATTCAATGAAGAAACCAACGAGGAAGCTCTTAACGTGGAACTGGATCTGATCGACGAGGCACGCGAACGCGCACTCATCAACATGGAAGCCTGCCGAACTAGGTTAACCAGAAAATATCGGACGAAGGTCAAGCCACGTGAGTTTCAGGCCGGAGACCTAGTTTGGCGAGTCACGGGCGAAGCAAGGAGAAACAAGGCTCAAGGAAAGTTGGCACCCAACTAGGATGGCCCCTATCGTATAATGCATAACTTGCAAAACGGAGCTTACAAGTTGGAAGAACTCACGGGGAAAGCCATCCCTCGAACATGGAATGCGACACACTTGAAACACTATTTTAGTTAGCAAACATCATGTAATTGTTTCGGTGCACTCTTTTCCTTTCCCAGGTTTTTTCCTCTTATAAAAGTGTGAAAAGAGGTTTTTCTGAGAAAAGGTTTTTAACGAGGCACCATATCAATGAAACAAGCCCCTTTTTGAAGGAATCTTATATTTGCTCAGTTCAATCTTAAGTCAAATAATCAAATCCCTCCCGAGTACCCTTACTCGGCTAAGGTTGAATCATTTAATCCCTCCCGAGTACACTTACGCTCGACCAAGGTTGAATCATTTAATCCCTCCCGAGTACACTTACTCGGCTAAGGTTGAATCATTTAATCCCTCCTGAGTACACTTACTCGGCTAAGGTTGAATTATTTAATCCCTCCCGAGTACACTTACGCTCGGCCAAGGTTGAATCATTTAATCCCTCCCGAGTACACTTACTCGAATAAGGTTGAATCATTTAATCCCTCCCGAGTACACTTACTTGGCTAAAGTTGAATCATTTAATCCCTCCCGAGTACACTTACTCGGCTAAGGTTGAATCATTTAATCCCTCCCGAGTACCCTTACTTGGCTAAGGTTGAATCATTTAATCCCTCCCGAGTACCCTTACTCGGCTAAGGTTGAATAACTTAATCCCTCTCGAGCACTTACTCTCGGTCAAGGTGGAAAAACTTAATCCCTCCTGAGTGGAGCACCTACTACTCGGCCAAGGTTGAATCACTCGGTCCCTCCCGAGTACCTTACTCGGCCCAGGAAGAAAACATCAAGTCCCTCTCGAGTACCTTAGTCAACAAAGAAACATGTAATCCCCCCAAAAGCCTTGAATCGGCAAAGAATGAACAGTTCAAACCCTCCCGAACACCTCTAATCGGCCGAAGAGACTCCATCGAACACCCCCAATCATTCGCTCATCTTTTGGCCGGACGAAATGTTAACAACCTTGTTCCTATTGATTAATACCGGTGCAGAGTGATTTAGTTATTTAACGTGAATTGGTTGACCCAGAAAAGGCCGAATACGAAGAAGCGTATCAAGAAATAAAATACAACCCGAATATGCAAAAAGAATGATTCATTAAAAAGGCTCCAATGGCCGAAGCGGCGCTAATGGCCGAGGGGTACAATCAAGTTTTGGCTCTAACGGCCCAAAAAATACAAGCAAAAAGTATACCCTACTTCTATACATCTTTCTCAAAACAGATGTACAATCAAAAAGCACAATACCGGAACTCCTCAATCGGCATTGGTGGTTTGCTCGGTCTCCTCATCGTCTTTCACAGTTGCTCCCGGATCCTCCGGGGCTGCCGAGCGGGGCGGAGCCATCTCATCCGGCTCAACATCGTCGGCGGCGTCAGCAAAATCCATGTACGCCCCTCCGAAGAAATCCTTACTCAACTCGAACGAAAAATCTGGAGGAAAGGTGCCGAAGTGGGTAGCCTACCGAACCGCGTGCCAAAAACCGGCCTCATGCTCCTTTATGATCTTATTCTCGCATTCGGTTCGGAAATTGTTCAACATAACCTCGGCATCGGCCTTACTTTGTGCCTCACGATCCAAGACAACCTGCATCTCCTGCACCCTCATCTGTTCGGCGTCCTCCGCCGCAATTGCCCAGCCCTCCATCTCACTCAAGGACTCTTTTAATCGAGCCACCTCGACCTCCAATGCTAACTTCTCGTTGGAGGTGGCTTCATGTGCCTCAACCGATTGTTGTAAGGCCGTCTTCCTTTCCTCCAAATCCTTTCGGAGGTTATGGACGTTGGCCATGGGCTCCAAAGCTAATTTCTGGAGTATCGCCGTGGCCCGGATCTGCAATTCGCAGGCCATGGCCCATTGAGCCGAAGAAGCGGCAGAGTTAAGCATCAAGTGACCCTGCTCTGAGAGAAAGTCAGAAGACATCATCCAGGCCGGCTGAACCTCTTCGAATAAGAAGTCTTTGGCAACGATGGCTGAAGGGATGACCAAGTCCATTGAAGGCCCCTCGGCCCGACGATGCTTAGGCCGATTCGTCTCCCCACCAGTCGCGTCGGCCTTCCTCTTCCCCTTGTCCTTTTTCTTCCTATCGTTAGGATCCGGAAGGACGATATCTCAGGGTGATGGACGAGGGGAAGTGGCGGTGCTCGGTAGCTGATCGATCGCGACACTATGGTGGTCATCAGCCGAGGTCCCTACCGGAGCCCGGTTCCTCATCGCATGGTGGTACGACAAGCCGAGACCTTGCTGAGCCATCCAACCTGCAAAAATTAAACAGTCACACATCAACTTAACAAGAACGATTGATCAAAAAAATTAAAACATACCATCTAAATCAAAACGAGGCCGAGGTGACTTAGGCAATAGCACCAGAAACTGAGTCGGAATACACTGAGGTAATACTTTCAAGTAATTTAAGGCCGAAACCTCGGCCTCGGTCATCATTTCCTCCAGAAAATCATCGTATTTCCGAGGCTGCTGAGTCCAATAAAAGGGAAACAAGGGCTTCTGCTCGGCGTCATAGAAATAACTTCGGCCGGCAACGGGGTCTATTATTACCTTCACAAACCCCGACTTAAAACCCTTAAAAGACGAAGTAAAGGGCTTCAATAGTGGTCGGTCGGCATGCCTAATTAAGGAAAGCCACTTGACCGTTTTATTTGATGGACGAGTATAGAAAAAATGCAAAAAAAGACCTACACTCGGCTCTATATAATGATATTTACAAAGGACTGGGAACGCTTGCATGTAAGCCCACCCATTCGGATGTAACTAGGTCGGCGCAACGTTCAACACGCGAAGTACTCCCATTTGGAAATCATCCAAAGGGAGGGACATGTCGAGCTCTTGAAAGAAACACTCGTACATGTAAAAGAAATCCCCTTGACCTTCCTACTTCGCAAGAAACACCAGGTCGGCCCCCCAGGGCCTTCGGCTCGGCACTGACGCAACATAACCGGATAAGGGTCTGAATCCTCCCACCGGGCCAAAGTACAGACACTAAGGAGTCGTTCCATGGCAGACCTCTCATAAAAATGAGAGAAGTACGCCGCCACCTCGTCATCAACCCATTCATACCCCGGCACCTCGCACGAGGGAAACTTCTGCCTATAGTCCCGAGGGCTCATCTCGGCATCAAGAAGGTCCGAGCTGGATGACGAACCCCCGGATAAATCGCTACTACTCGGCCCCAAACTTCTAGGAGAACCCTCAAACACCTCGGCATTGACATCATGCGCCGAGGCCCTCGCACCGGACGAAGACCCTAAAGATAAAGTAACCCCCTCAGATGCCATCAAACTACGTTACCGGACCGAAAGCTAGAACCTACCTTTTACAATGAGTACTCGGCTTACAAGCAGTGAGGGTGTCGGGGCAGAGTATTCACTATGAACGAAGCACAAGATAAGTTGTGCCCACACCACCCTATATATAGAAAAACCCCCGGCATCCCAAAAGCCCCTGGTAAATGCTTTTGAAAATGAAAATACACCATGCTAGGGCACGAAACCCTAGGGCGGCCAAGCATGCAACGGTCACAATCAGCAAGGGGTACGACTCCCGAGATATGTACGGAAACCCTAAACCCATCAAAAGTCACACATCACACTCAAACCCCTTCGTCTTTCATCCTAGGGCTTGGGGGGCAGTGTACTAGTGAACACCCCCCTCGGTCAGACACTAGGCCGAGAGAAGCACCTAAACCGATGAAATCCACACTTACGCTACCCTTCGGCTTGGGACTTGGCTGAATACCCCTTCTCGGCCTTAGAGATAGCCGAATACTTTCCCACAATGAGGTGAAGGAAGTGAACAAAAAAGCATCGAGAAACGTCCAAAAACCTCTTCGGCCTCGAGCTTGACCGAACACCCTCTCAGCCTCAAGCTTAGTCGAACACCCTCTCGGCCTCAAACTTGGCCGAACCCCCCTTCGGCCTTGAGCACGGCCGAGATCCTTTTCGATCTTGAGCATAGCCGAGCCCCTGTTTCGGTCTTAAGCTTGACCGAACACCTCCTCGGCCATACGAACAACCGAACACCTCTTCGGTTAAAAGCTTGGCCGAAGACCCAAAGTGTATCAATCCATGGGGAAAATATGATAGATTAGGATATCCATTACACAATGATTATCACGTCTAATTAAGAGAGATTAAGGTTAACCAAAGTATTACCCATCTCCCAAGACAGAAGGCCCACCAGGCCCAAATACGTCACTATAAATATATAGGTGATGAGACATAAATGAGGTACGTTTTATCTAATATAAAAGTATTTATTGCTCTATACTGAACACTTACTTGATCGTCGGAGTACCTTTGCAGGTACCCTCTCCACCCATTGAAGATAGTATTCGGTCGGCACCGAAGACTTAGAAGACCATGAAGAAGGAACGACAAGAGGAGTGTTTCTAAGCAAGAACACTTAATTAATTAGCTTTTAATTATTAATATAAATATTATCACTATTATGCCGTTAATAACCAAGAAGAGATAAGAGTAAAGTGGTAACGTACATGGAAAAGATCAGCACATGCTCTGCTATGCAAATCATTTACAAGTGCTATTCAACCAGACATTTTGGTTCATAGATATGTAGATATTTAGATGTTAGCAAAAAAACTAGGTAAGAACAAAACGTCTTTGTATGCCGGATTCTCATGTATCTTATGTCATCATAAGTAATAGTTTTAATCCTCTACTTTTATTAATTTTAAATTCATTATTGTATATATTTTTTCTATAAAATTATTATGTTGAACGTATAATTTAACCATTACATTTGTCCGTCAATTCCCAATTTGATATTTATATATAAAAAATTTATTAAATCAATTCTTACTCTTGTAAAACGATTTAATCTATAATATCATTTAATCTGTTATATATTATTAATTTAATTTGTTATATATTATTAATTTAATCTTTATACATGTAATACAATTTTTAATTTGGTTCTTATATGTTATTAGTTTCTTAATTTGATTTCTACACATTAGGGATGATAAAATGGACCTAAACCCTACAACCATCTACAAAAATATCCTTATGCGAAACAAGTAAATTAATAATCGTTTATATGAAAATGGATACAGGGTGGGTATAGACCCACAAAATTTAGTGAGTGTGGGTACGAGTACTATAATACCTAATTTGTCCTACTCGACAATTATATATGTGTGTGTGCATATATATATATATATATAAATTACTTAATAATAATATATTTATTTAAATTAATTAGATTAGTATATACATATATATATATAATATTAGTATTATTTTATATTAAAGATACAAGTTAAACTTATTAGAGTATTTTTTTTCTAAGTTTTACGGTAGTTCATCTTTGTCTATCTATAGTCTGGTGCAATGGTTTGCTTGTTTGTAATACCATTGTTGGGTCTTAGGTTCGAGACATGACATGCCCTCATCCAAACCAAAAAAAAATGGTAGCTCATCTTTAATTGAAATTAATAATTTCAATAAATTATGCTATTTATTATTTGAAGAGTATAAAAAAAAAGTTAAGGAAATAGTGAACCGTTCAACTTTACAAGCAAATGTCAATGGGTCAAACATGGATAATCTAAATATTAGTCATTTTCTTAGTGATTATGACTCATTTGTGAATGATACAAATATACAATTGAAACTCAAACAAAGTTTAAAATAAAGCTCTACTTGGAAGAAAATTTGTTTGCCTAGGAATACTACTTTTAACATTCTTGGATGGTGGAAAACAAATGGGATCAAGTATCTAATTTTCCAAAAAAAAAATGTTAAGGATGTTTTGATAATCTCAATTTCAACCGTAACTTCAAAATTTGCATTTAGCATAGGAGGTAAATTTTTTAGTCCTCATAGCTCCCTGAATTTACTTTGAAGGCACTTATGTGTGCACAAAGTTGCTTGAAATACAAGCAACAAAGCAATAAATAATTAAATATTATTTATTTAATAAAAAATATATTTTTATCATTGACTTTAATTATTAATTTAATTTGTCTAATCATTTATTTTCTTATCATATAGTTTTTATTGGTATTACTAGACCTAAACAATATACAAACTTGCAAGATAAGTGTTTGCAAAAATATGAAGAAATTGATTCCAATAATGAGGCTAAATGACTATATATATAATTTTTTTGAAATTTATAGTATATAATTTAATCTATAATTTTAGTCTAACTAATTTTTGTACAATTTTTTCACATGTCTTGAAGAATATTGTTAATATATGATTAAGATATTGGAAGTTTAATTACAACTTTTATTATGTTGAATTTTTTAAAAAGTTTATTTACAAGAATTGAATGTTTTGTAATATTTATTTATAAGAATTGTAATGTTAAAAACCTAACAAATTAATATTATGTTTATTTGTGTAAAATGTTATCTCTTTATTGATTTATTTACTTTATACATAAGTAAAATGCGGATCGCGGGCATGTGTATGAGTACATAGGTACTCAAGGGGTACAGGGATAGGAATTAAAATTGTTATCTACGCAAGTATGAGGTTGGATACATGTATTATTTTTAAATGCATGTATGATGACAAGTATGGGTACACATGCAACATTGTTTTATCTTTAAAAGCTAAAACACATGTACATGGTTTACTTATTTAAACAATAGACTTAAATGCATTTTTTTTTCCACAAGTATAATAATTGTGTGATTTTAGTTTCTCAATTTTTAATTGAACAGTTTTAGTCTTTTAAATATCGTAATTGTGCAATTTTAGTCATTCAATTTTTAATTAAGTAATTTTACTCTCTCAAGTCCTTCAAGTACTCTTTTGAATTTTCACCTATTTAAGTTACATATATTAGTAATTTTAGTAATAATAAATATATATCATTTAGTACATGAATAAAAATTATAATATATGTAACTTAAATATGTTAAAAATCGTATAATTATGATATTTGAGATATTAAAATTGTACAACTGTGATTGTAATACCCCAAATTTTCTACTTATATAATTGTTTAATTATTATTTATTTTTTTTATATTTAATGGGGTTATTTTCTTATAATTATTTTAGATAATTAAAAGGATTTTATAAAATATATTAGAGAATTTTAATACTTATGAGTGTTTTTAATTAAATAATAAATATTTGTAAAAAATATTTTGTATAATATTTATTAGAGAAATATATATTTTTATGATAGTTTGTTATAATAAATATTTTGAGAAAACTAAGTCATTATTATAACTATTTATATATATATATATATTAATATAATTCTGTTGGGAGAAATATACTTAGTTTATATATTATATGTTTGTTAATTATTAATTATTGTATTTTGTTAATATTAAAAATAATTTTGTTATAATTATTTGGATTAGGAGAAATATGTTTATTTAATATATTATTTATTTATAATTTTTAATATTTTAGGGAAAGGAAAAGATAATTATGGTTAATGTTATTGAAGGGTTAAGTATGAGTTAAGTTTTAAAAATGGAGTTACAATATTTTTTTTTATGTTTCTCATTTTTCATATTATGCTTTGAAGAACGGGAAGGAGAATCGGAGTTCGTAGGAGAAAACCCTAGAGATCCATGTCCTTTATCATGCATTCATTGAGGTATGAGATGAGATGGGTGAGTAATCTCGCTCTGAACATGAGATAATTGTGGGATAATGAGATTGACTCTCAATCTCTTTTTTGTTGTGTGTGTTGCATGAGGGGAAAACACAATTCCTATCTGTTCCTTAAATTTTTTCTTCTATATGATTCTTCATTACTCTAATTGATGATATTTATATTTAATTTTGTTCATTGAACTAATATTGTGGATCTTGGATTGTCTGTGAGTTCTTATGGGAACCCTAAGAAAATGCATTTTTGGTGATTGTATGAGAAGTTGAATGAGGATGTAATTATGTGCGTTATATGTGATGTTTGAATTATATATATATATATATATATAACTAGTTTTATGTAATTTGAATTGTTTGAGAATCTATAAGTGTTTGTAGTTATCATAGGAAACCCTTGTTTATAGAGCAAAGTGAAGATTGATGTTAATTGCATGAATATATGAATTTGAGGTTAGATTTGAGTAATTGAGGGTATAATAGAGCAATATTAGGCTATAATATATGTTTTTACTTATTAGATTCAGAGAATAAAGTTTGGGTGTGAATTGTGCCTTGTTATGAGAACTCTAATATGAATATACCTTAATATTTATCTGATTTCTTTGCGTGTGATTAATAAAATTGAGTTTTGATTGTTGAGTTAGAAAGTAGATATTTGGGGCTATAGTTTAGACTCAAGAATTACATAAAAATGTTAAGGAATGACTGACTAACTAATGTAAGTTAAAAGATGAACCTCATATTTTGTGCACGAAATGTAACATGCGTACTTTGTAAGTCTTTCAAGTAGACTTACATGACATAATTAGGTTTTGTAATCTTCATAAAAGTTATAGCTTTGGATGTTATCTTTCATAATGATTCTGTCTTGAGGTATATGAGATGATGTTGTGCAACTGTTATATTTAAATCGTAAACATGTGTAATCGTTGTACTAATTAATATTAATAACTAGTTGTGGTATTTGAGCATGCTATAAATATGATTGCGAGCTATGTATGAGTTGTAGTGATGTGATTCCTTATGTAATTGAATGCTAATATTTAATTGATATATTTGAATTGTTAATAGTTATATTAAGATCAATTGACAATGAAATGATATGATGATAAGACATGTGATATGTGAATTAGTGAGATCATATGAATTGTTATGCATGGAGTCTGTTTGACATGCATCATATGCATGAAAATGTTTTTAAATGTACGATATGAAATACATTGCCAAAGAAGGTTCCTTGTGTAAAAACTTGGGAACCAACTTGGGGATAGCTTGGTTTGGAAGTCCTAGTCTCACTTTTTGTGTGCATGGAGTGTATCTTGCGCGACTCAACTATTCCAACCAAAACCTAGTAGTATATCCTCCTAGTAAAAGTGTGTTGAAGGTGTGACCTAGCATGTACTCCTAGGCTACTTAATAATATATAAGTGTGATATGTGATGATTTTACTAGTACCACATGCATGATAAGATGTTCATAGTCCGTGTTCATTGCATAATACATCTTAATGTTATGTGGTATTTAATTATTATGTCATGAAAGGGTGAAATGAGTTATTATTACCAATCTTTCTATGTTGTGTGTGTGTGTATTTGTGTGTATATATATATGTGTGTGTGTGTGTGTGTGTGTATGTCTTATTTGTGTTTGCCTATCGGACAACATCTTACATCGTGAGTCAAAGTGAGATATTTCTCAATCCCTTTGATTTGTATTTGTCTCTATTGTATATTCTTGCAGGTGATTTACATCATGATGTTGAGGATGTTGTTGGTGAGGCCTAGTTCTTATAGTTGGGATTATGCTTTGTTAGGATGTAACATCGGGACTAAGTTAGGGATTATCTTTTTTTGTCATGTTTTGAAATAATTATTGGTTTTCTTGTAATAGATTTTATTGGAATTTTAGTTGATTTTGTTTTGTTGAAAATGTGATACCTTCTATGTTGAACACATTAAATTTTATTTATAAAAGACTTTTCTATTTAGCTTTAATGATTTGTGTGTTATGATATACGGGGTAGATGGTGTCAGTGATATTTAAGGAACTAAAATTATTTTGGAAACTAAAATCACATAATTGTGATACTTGATAGACTAAGATTGCTTGATTAGAACTTTAGAAACCAAAATTACACAATTGTAATATTAGAGGAATAAAAACACAATTAAGCCTAAACTACATTTTGCATTAAACTTTCGATTTCTAAGAATGTCTTATTTTTTTCATAATATAAATTAAAATTTATTAGAGTAAAAGATCAAGTCATTTCTCATTTAAATGAAGAAGAAGCAAAAGCAATAATAGATGAAGGAAGAAATCCTTGAAGCTTTAACAATCACTTACTCAAAAAGGACTATATATAGTAGAGGATACTCAAAGAGAGAACACAACTAAACCATTAAAATCACTTTTATATAATCTCTATGTTTTGCACACTGTTTTTAATATTTGTTTTTGATAGAATAATTTATTCTCTTATTTGTCATTCTTATTTGCTAGGAAGCCTACAAATGATTATTGTAAAATAATACTTGAATTGTTTAAAGCCTAGAGAGACTTTGTATGAAAGAAAACTTTCGTTTTGTTTTTGTTGAGAAAGGAATGACTTAATAAAAATACTTGTAAATAAAGCTAAAGCAATGGAACTTCTCTATTGTTCAAGAATTGGACATAATCTTAGTGGTAGAGACAAACTAGTATAAATCCTTGGTGTTGACCTCTTTAAGTTTTATGTGTTTGCTTGATATTGTTTGTCCATTATCTCTCACTTTCATCTATTGAGAAGTTTTAGTTTGTTAAAAGTTTAAGATAATATTCAATTCCCCTTCTAGTATTACTTTCTCCTAATAGTTTGACGTTGTTGAAGAGTAAAGTGAAGACACAAATAATAAAAAAGTAAGAAAAATAGATTAATTTCATTAAGCAAAGACAAGAAAAGCTTTCACATTAATCTACATGTGAAGTTTGGTTACAAAGCTTTGACTAGATTTCTACCTCCAAATAATTATAAAGTTCCTAAAGAGAGGTATGTTAAACTTTAGAATAAAAAGAAAAGTTCAACTAAGTTTTAACATTTTCGACATCAATAGCAACATCAATAATAACAACAATGGAGGTTCTTGTAGTTGATTCTTCCATTTCCCCTGAAGAGTTTTGACTTATCTATGATCTCATTATTTTTCACATTTTTGAGGATGTGGAAAAGTGACAAGTCATCACTAAGACAAAATGACATGAACCTACTTCAAAGCCTTGTAAAATCATGCATTGTGCTTTGCCATAATTTTTTGCTTAGTCGAGTCAAGGTTATGAGTTACAATTGGATTAAGCGCTTACCATTAGGGCAAAAGTTATAGCTAATAGTCAAGGTGTAACTCTTTTTACTTAATTGTAGTAGCTTAAGCGTCATATGTTGATTGTGACTTGATTCACATAGGCCTCCACCATGAGACAATTGATGTCACCTAATAAACAATATCCCCTTACCAATTGCACCTGCTAAGAATCAAGCATGCAACCTTGACTTTAATATTAATTGTTAGATTGAATGTTTATCACTAGACCAAAAGCTACAACTAATAGTTGGAACATAACCTTTCCCACTTAATTGTAACAATCCAAATGCCACATGTCGACTGTGACTTGACTCGCCTAAGCCACATGTCGACTATAGCAATCCAAAATACTTTCATTAAATGCATTTTTTTGAGTTCAAGTGAAATTCATTCAATTGATGTCTCTTAAAATACAAATACTCACATTTTTTAATGCAAAAACTTTGAAAATATTGATTACTCACTCCCTTTAATCAATAATTTAGGGTTATGTTTCAAAAGAAATATAAATTTAACATATTTATTAATTTTAACTAATTTTTTTTAATCTTGGTGAGTTAATTATTTAGGTCCTATAATAATAACTAGAGGTAGTATAATACTATATAATTTCTTATATATAAGAAATAAATTAGTATTATTTTGGTTTTAATTATAAGAAGCATATAGACTAAATTGTACTTTTGGTCTCTATTTTTATCAATTTGTAATTTTGATCCCTTTATTTTAAAATAGAGACATCTAGTCCTTCTATTTTTAAAAGTATGGGATTTTCATTTTATTGTTAATTTAATATTTATTAATCGTTAAATTTTAACGTTGTTTAGTGACTTGTTACCATTTAAGTGATTTAATATTTAATGATACCATGTAAGGATAAAAATTAAAAAATATATACAAAAAATTTCATATATGTATTTATATTAAATAATGATTAGTAGTTATTTTATTAATAAATCTTTTTTTTATGATGATTTTTTAAAAATTTTATATCCAAATTTCATATTACTAAATGTCACATCACTTATTAAGTATGAGTCAGCATTAAAACTTAATGATTATCTAATTTTAATTTGACAGGAGAACCAAAATTTATGTTACTAAATTTTTTATATTCAAATTTCATGTTATTAAATGTCACAATAATTAAGCATGAGAAAATGTTAGAATTTGATAATTAACTTTTTAATTTGATAGGAGGAATAAATATCTCAATTTAAAAATAAAAAAACCAAAATTATGGACCAATAAAAATAAGGAGACCAAAAGTACAATTTAACCAAACATATATTTACTTTTTAAATTTAATAATTAGCATGATGTAAAATAATGTATTAATTAGCAATTTTCCTTTATAACCTTAATTCATTATGAGTCTATTAATGAATCATTCACTCATGTTTCATAAAAGTAGATGTATTTATTGGGTTATTAACACAATACTCCCTTTGCACTTGTATATAAGAAGAAAAAAAAAACTGAACTTTTTTAGATTCAAATATAATTAAATTTCAACTAAGTCAGTTTTATTTAATATTTCTTATAATTTAGATTATTTAATTTTGAGTATTTTTTTAATAAGATTTTAAATGATTAATTAAAAATAAATAATTAAATCATTTTCATTAATAGCTAGAAACATAGGTAGAATTTATTAGACTTAACCGTTGGTATTTAATATGATAATTAAAGATATCCGGAAAGCATAATAAAGGTAGGGCTAATGAAAGCGGGGCAAATAAGAGAGGGAGAAAAGAAGAAGTTGAGAATGAGAATGTTGGAAATTGGAAGGAGAAAAGAGAAGACCGAGTTTGCAACACGTGCATAAAACAGCCGTTAACTTAGCCATCCCAGGCAATCCAAACGGCGACTCCACCCATCCCAATTGCCATTACCAATTCGTAGGCCCCACCTCGCTTCCTTTTCTTTCTTTGTCTTTTTAATAATTCTTCTTCCTTTTCCTGTTTTTTTTTTTTTTTTTTTTTTTTCCCTCTTTTATTATAAATAAATTAACAAATCTCACCCTTGCATCGAGTGTTGTATTGACACACCACGCAGCACACACATGACACAACACAGCATCGCACAACCAAATGACACCCACAAAGAGGGAGACAAAGAGGGACGCTAGTCTCACTTTGCGTCTCTCGCTCGCGGAGCCCTGACCCCCGGAAATCCAGACAGACCCGTTTGCAATTCGCTTCTCTTTTCGCTAAATTCGTAAGCTTTTCTTCCATGGCTTTCTTGTTGTTGTTGGTTTTTTTTTGTGGGGTGGGTTCAATTGATGATTTTTTTTGGCTTTTGACCTTTTTGTTTGGTCTTGGAGATGAAAAAGGGGGAAAGGGTATATGGGGTTGCTGCCAATGTAAATTAGAAGTCACCTTTTGTTTTCATTTCTATTTCTCTTCTGTTGTTGATTTATTGGAGGATGAAAAACTTCGGGGTTTGATTCGTTTTATTTGTTTCTTAATTCGATGAATTCTTAAATTTTGCCCTTTTTATTTCTAGATTTTTATGCCGATTCAACTAATGAGATCTGGTTTTTGGATATGTAAAGTCTGGCTATCGTGTGTGGTTGGCTGTTGTCACTGCTTCCATGTTTATAGTGGTGTTTCTGATCTGTGTGAATGCTCTAAGTTTTGTGACAAATCATGATTGACCGAGAGGGTGTATATGATTTTGTGTGCACTTTCAATTAATGGGTTGTTAATATGCATTATTTGGTTGGTTATTTGATTGATATGGCATGCTCATGTCTTGTTTCTGGCTATTCTTTGTGGCATATGGGAAATTGGTGCTTTTTGGTTTCGTGATTTTAGCTTAAAATTGGCATATGTTTGTTGGAAGTACTTTTGTCATCGGTAAAGTGAAGTTGTCCTAGTTGTTGTTTTTAATTTTGATGGATGAGAAACCAGGCTGTCTTTGTGACCAGGTTGATTCTTTCCCGTCGACATGTTGGAGGGTCCAACCTTTCTTGTTTCGAGGGACTTACCGAGCTCATGTGAGCAAGAGACCAGGTGGATTTACAATTCCTTCTGTGTCATGGAGCTCGGGAACAGTAAACGTCGACTGGAGCTAGAGGAAGATGCTGTTGGGTTGAAAAAGTCATGCAAGCTTTCAGACCCTCATGAGGAAGGGGAAACAAAGAAGAATATCCAAGATCTTTCCCTATTTGTTAACCAAGCGAATGACCAAAATCATGCAAGTGATCAGTCAGATTCAAGTTCGCTTATCTTTCAGCTTGGTCGGGACATCTCTATTAATTGTCTCCTACGATGCTCAAGGTCTGACTATGGTTCGATTGCCTCATTGAACCAAAGTTTTCGATCTCTCATCCGGACTGGAGAGCTTTATAGGCTGAGGCGCCAGATGGGTATCATAGAGCATTGGGTTTACTTCTCATGTAATCTCCCCGAATGGGAGGCATTTGATCCCAACACTGGTCGATGGATGCGCTTGCCTAGAATGCCTTCTAATGAATGCTTCATCTGTTCAGATAAGGAGTCATTGGCTGTTGGTACTGAGCTTCTTGTTTTTGGAAAGGAAATAATGTCACCTGTCATTTACAGATATAGCATCTTGATGAACTCATGGTCATCTGGTATGGAAATGAATGTTCCTAGATGCTTGTTTGGTTCTGCTAGCCTCGGAGAAGTTGCCATATTAGCTGGTGGATGTGATCCACGTGGCAACATCTTGAGCTCAGCTGAGCTTTATAACTCAGAAACTGGAACGTGGGAGCTTCTTCCAAACATGAATAAAGCAAGGAAAATGTGTTCCGGTGTATTTATAGATGGGAAATTTTATGTCATTGGCGGAATTGGAGTAGGTAACTCTAGGCAGCTAACATGCGGTGAGGAGTTTGATATGCAGACAAGGAAATGGCGGGAAATACCCAACATGTTCCCTGGGAGAAATGGTGGATCTGAGGCGATTGACGTATCGGCTGCTGCTGAGGCACCTCCTTTGGTTGCAGTTGTAAATAATGTATTGTATGCTGCAGATTATGCCCAACAAGAGGTAAGGAAATATGATAAAGACAGTAATTCATGGATCACTATTGGAAGATTACCTGACCGGATAGTATCGATGAATGGCTGGGGATTAGCCTTTCGGGCATGTGGAAATCGTCTAATTGTTATTGGTGGGCCAAGAGCTTTAGATGGAAGGGTAATTGAGATCAATGCTTGTGTCCCTGGTGAAGGTGAACCACAGTGGAACCTGCTTGCTAGCAGGCAATCAGGGAGCTTTGTGTATAACTGCGCAGTGATGGGATGCTAAGGTGTATGCTTTTGGTGAGTAGTGCTATATGGATTTCTTCTGAATGGAATTAACATTCTTCACTTTCAAGGAGATGCTTCTGGCTCATGGGTAATCTCTGCCCACTTTTTGGGGTAAATATTTACTCCTATTTAGAGTAATAGATACAGTTTTAGAAGGTTCACAGATCTGAGTCTTTTCATTTTAAATTATCATGATGGCTTGTCAAATGTTGGCACCGTGACTGGTGAATAATTAGCTCCTGGTACATGTTGGGTTGCAATCACCATTTTCATAAGTTCAATTGAAGCATTGCAGAATTGTAACTGGTCTCAGATTTTGTCTTTTTTGCTTTCTCTTGTCTTTTTTAAATATGTATTCTAATTGTCTTTGGATCTTCCCAAACCCTGTTTGCGTTGCCTGTATTTTCCACTACTTCTTTTCCTCATCCCCAAGTTGCAGAAAAAAAAAAAAAAAAGAGACATAAAGACATTAATAGGAATAACCTTTTTCTCTGTCTTTTGAATTTTGTTTTAGTGATTGTTTCAGATCAACAGTGTTTAATTGCGCCAACTAAGCTGTATCATTCTGTTTGTCTCAATTAGAGACAGACAGAACTCAATCATGGTGTGAATCAATGATATGGCTGTCAGTTTAATTAACCATAAAGAGAGCCACAAATAATGGGTTTTAGACAGAAAATAAGGAGATTTGGGGATTTTGTTTAATTTTTTAACATTAATCATCAAGATGATGGCTGATGAAGTTGGCACTTACTGTCTTCAAAGATATAAAGCAGAGCATGGAGTCTATTTTGGAATGGACATTGATTGATGATACTATTTATATAATTCTAGAATTCGTATACATAACTTTGGCCGTTTGGTTTTCTTCAATGCTATCCATAGATCGTGCTTTTAGGACTTATTTGATTATTTTCAATGGAGTTTGTGCTGATAGGATTGAATTTGAATAATTAACATGATACAATAGCTGGTTTGTAAGCATAACTACACAAGAGTAAAACTGCAGTTAGTTATTTTGAAGAGAAAGTTCTTCTGTCTGCAATCTAAGCAAGCAAATTATACTATGTATCTATTAGGCTATTAGCATAAACCAGATAGAGTTAGTTCATTGAAAATACAATACTTTCCAATCTTCTGTGAATATTTAATTTTTCAGTTCGAGGTAATACTCAAGATATATTCAGTTTGTCCAGTTATGGGTGTTGTTTTATTACCCACTCAAGCAGCTTTTTTAATTATGTATAACCTGTTATGGCAGTTTCTTACAGCTCTATGATGGATGTTGGATTAAATGCCTCGAATAAAATGGCTGGTCGATTTGTTTATTTGTCCACATCTTGGTGGAAATATACTTATCATTGATGACGCACTTTCCTGTGTTGGATGATAATCTATTGTGCAAATTAGAAATTCTTTTAAGCTAATTAGTAATTACATTGAAAATAAAGAATACTTGCACAGACAATGTAAAAGTTTTACACTATCTATCAATCAAAGACTATTATATATAATCAGTTTGTTAATCTTTATAATAATTCTCTTAAAAGTTATATAAAAATGATTTCTGATTAGAAAGCTTACTTTACACTAACAATGCATGTCCTAAAGATTCTGCAGAATTTCTTATCTATTACTCACATGATAGTTCTTGATTTGCTGTTTCTGTTTTTTGGGTTTCCATGAATTCTTTTGACTTCCTCTTGATTTGCTGAATTGACCCCTTTGCAGTTAGCCGTTTCTTCAATCTAACAATATTGGTTTGTTTTATAGTAATCCAAGCACCAGATTGAAAACACAAATATTTTGAGTCAGAGAAGCAATTAGAATCTACTTGTGTGAAGTTACAGACCAAGAGTTTCACTAGCACACCCATATCTCTTATTTTCATTTTATTTCCTTTTCCTTGGTTGGCTGATTTGTGTGGGAAGAGCAACTCTGACATAGAAGAGATAATAAGTATATAGTTGTTGGAGACAATATGGGAAGTACAAATTGTACAATGCAACTATGCAAGTAATGGAAACAGATGGTGATGTGTGCCCCATCTACATGTGCACTGACCCATGACGGAACTGTTACAGTGCCACGTGGGTGGGGGGTGGTTGATATCATCTGATGCTTATCTCATGCTGCAACTTTTTCCCTCTACTATCGTACTCCCTTTTGTATTTTGTACTTCACTTTCTGGGGGCGCTGTTTCAGATTTTGTCTAGGATGATTCTTCAAATCTATAAGATCAGCAAAATAAAACAAGAAGAATAATAACAAACATGCAAAACACAGGAAAGAAGGAAATGTAGACAGAAGAACCCAAACCAACAGCAAAATTGTGTTGTGGTTGGACTCCAATATGTGCTCCGGACGTAGATTTTAATAGAAAGGGGGACATGGGCGAGGGTTATTGTTTTTTTTCTTCTTTTTTTGGCAACATAGATTAGAGTCTAAGACTATGAAACCTTGTTTTGAAGAATTTTTCCATAAATGCTTAAAGAAATTAAGAAGGGTTCTGATTGGATTTTTTTTACCAATAAAGAGAATGAAAATAATAAGGTAAAATAAAAATGCTCTCTTAATAAGTTTAAATTAGTTTATGTTAAGCTAATTTGTATAAGGGTTGGTTTGAATAGACGTATTTGAAACACTTTTAAGAAAAAAAATAGAAAGGAAAATTAAAAATTATTTTCATAATCAATTAACTTATACATAAGTTAAAAAAAAAAACTTTTGAAGCAGCTAATATATGAAAACTTTTATGAACTAACTTATGTATATAAGTTAATTTAAGCTTACATAAAAACATCTTTTACTTTTCCTTGTTAATTTTTCTTTTTAATGGACTTTTGAGAAAGTTTATCCAAATAAGATCAAGGTAAAATGAATTCATTTTCTCAAATAAATTAAATTAATTTATACATATTTTATATAAAAAATATCTTGTCTAACTTCTTAGAAAACTGTAAGTTGATTTTAATTAGTGAAAGAAATGTAGTTTATTTAACTTGGTTATTTTCTTCTCTATGAATATTTATGAAAAGTTTATCTTTTTCGATACGTCATGAAAAGTTTATCCAAAATCTAAATAGGATTGAAGGAGTAATAAGATTTAAGAATTTCTTATTTGTTCATTGAAATTCAGTGTACTGTGTATCTCTGAATGAGATTCCTTTCTTTAAAATTCTTTACTTCGGTCGCAACTGTAATGATACCATGGCCCAAAACCCGTTTTACGAAAGGAAACTAAAAAAATTGTGGCCTTGTGTACAATTTGGAGAGACAGTTTTTAATGATTATTGTGTCTCCTTAGGGCAAGGAACGATGGAACAATATCGTTACAATGCTACAATGAACAAGGAACATGCAAAACTGGTGCATTTGAATAATGCGGAACCGTATTAGAATCATCAAATATTTGTATCTATGTGCCTTGATTCTCGAAGAAGTCTTGAAAATTTTCAAAATGTTATGACTACCAACGCAAAAATCCAATTAGATCACTGTGTTTTTAGACTTGTGTACATTTATTCCTGTTTTTTTTTTTTGTTATTAATTTTGCTTGTTTTTTGCCCGGCTGTCAAACTAGAAAGTGTTATCTTTTTCCTTTTTCTTTTTAACCTTTTATAGGGATAGGGTGAAATTTCTAAATTCTTATGCTACTTGTCCTAACATGTTCCTCTACCACTTGTCAAAATAATAAAAGTATTTGGTAAGGAAATATTTGAGTTTTTATATAATGTATTTGAATTTATAAAATAACGATTAAAAAAAAGTATTTTATAGGAATTAAACTTTTATTTTTATTTTTATTTTACATGAATAAAAAATAATGTTTACAAAATTTAAAAAGATTAAAAACAAAGAAATTTTTTTGAGGAGATCAAAATCAATACTTCTTCATTTTATAAAGACTAAAAAAATATATATATATATATTTTATATTCTAAATGTAATTTAAATGTTAAAATAATACTTAGTTAACAAAAGTCACATCATGTGAATATAAATTAATCTTTCATTGTCAACTTTAAGATATTGCGTTAATCATGTTTAGAAAAAAAATTGTAACAAAAAATTTAAATAATATATAGAAGATATTAAACTTTAACTTCATTACTTTCAATATAAAAAAAATTGAGTGAATGAATGTTATACTAGACATAATAGCATGATTTCTATCAAATTACTTAAGTTTTTTCTATCTAAAATTTATCCAATATATAGAAAACACATAATTTATTATTGTTTCATATATATATATATATATATATAATTATATTTTAGATATAATTATGCTTAACACGCAATCCACCATTAAATATAGATATTTTCCCCTCATTTATACTTAAATTTTGCATTTTAAATATAGATAGCTCAACACACATGAGACCATATTGGATTAGTTAGTGTTATATTACAGATTATTACAAGTCACTGATATACATGTATATATATATAGTTGTACACCTTCACTATGTCAGTATGCAATATCAGTAATATTCACAATATTCTTCTTGTTCTTTCAATTCTATCATACTGCTATATTCAATATGGTATCAGAAGAGAGAAATCAACTCTTAGAACGATCCAACCTGTGATTCCAAATCCACCATCTCTGCCACCCTAAATCAATTACCCACCACCATGACGAATGAACCCAAAGATCCAAGCCAAGATCCAAATCACCCCCTTTTTCTGCATCATTCGGATGGACCAGGTTTGGTTCTCACGTCCCAACCCCTTGACCACAAGAATTACACCACATGGAGCAGAGCAATGCAGGTAGCCCTCTCCGTGAAGAACAAATTACCGCTCATTGATGGAACCCTCCCTAAACCTGCAGCAACTGACGCCACAATCGCGCCTTGGAATCGTGCGAACAACGTGGTCATCTCCTAGCTTTACAACTCTGTCTCCAAAGAAATCATCACGAGCATCTTGTTTGCCACAACTGCACAAGAAATCTGGGAAGACTTGAAAATCAGATTTTCAAGAAAGAATGGACCACGCATTTTCCAACTCCGACGCCAATTGATGTCCCTTCAGCAAGGACCCAATGATGTTGGCACGTATTATACAAAGCTGAAGTCAATCTGGGACGAATTGTCCGGTTACACGCCAACATTCCCTTGTACATGTGGTGGCCTTCAACAACTCCAAACACACACAGAATCTGAATATGTCATGTCCTTCTTGATGGGGTTAAATGATTCTTTCTCTCAAATACGTGGCCAAATTCTCCTATCTGACCCTCTGCCTTCGATTGGTAATGTCTTCTCCCTTATTCTCCAAGAAGAAGCTCAACGTGAAATTATTGTTCCTCCTTCTACTACTCACTCGGAAAACATAGCCTTTTCTGTCAATTCCTCACAAAAACCACAAATTGATAACAATAAGAACAAATTTGTAAAGAAAGAGAGACCAAAATGTGGTCATTGTGCGATGCTAGGACATACCAAAGACAGGTGTTATAAACTTGTCGGGTATCCCCCAAATTATTTCAAGAACAGGACTCCCAATACTGTGAATCAAGTGGATAACAACCTTGAAAGCTCCATTACCACTCAGACATCTACTTTAACCCCTGCCCAATGCCAACAATTACTTACCTTTTTGACAAACCAAATGAGAACAAACACTAATCTCGATGCAGTGGCTTCCAATGTCATAGGTACCTGTATGAATCTTGATTTCCACAAGAATTCTCACATATGGATAATAGACTCTGGTGCCACTTCTCACATTTGCTGTTCCAAATCACTATACAACTCATACACTTCTATTCATAATTCTCATGTTTTGTTGCCCAATTCTACTAAAGTAAATGTAGAAGGGATAGGTAGTATCAAGATAAATGATGATATCTTCCTGCATAATGTGCTTTATATTCCTACGTTTAGATTCAATCTTTTGTCACTACTCACTTTAATAAATAATAACCCATTTCGATTTACTATGGAGTCTAACAGTTTTCTTTTGCAGGACCTCAAAACATTGAGGACGATTGGCACTGCTAAGCAACAACAGGGCCTACTGGTTTTTGAATTCCCTACACACATTCTTAATTCTGATTGTATTAGTAACTGTAATAATGTCACCTATGAGACTTGGCATAAGTGATTAGGCCACATACCTGTATCTGTTTACAAATTGATTGCCAATAAAATCAAACTGAGTTCTATTGATCCTACTTATCACTGTAGTACTTGTCACATTGCTAAGCAAAATCGATTACCTTTTCCTAATCCCAATAAATTCAGCCCCAATTATTTTGATTTAATTCATGCTGATATATGGGGACCCTTTAAACAACCTACATATGATGGATTTCGATATTTTCTTACTCTTGTTGATGATAAAAGCAGATTCACATGGATATACATGCTCCAGAATAAGTCTGATTGTATTAAAATCATCCCTCAGTTCTTTGCATATGTTGAAAACCAATTTCAAACAAAAATTAAAAGCTTTAGGTCTGATAATGCTAGAGAACTTCATTTCAAAGATTTTTTCTTAGAAAAAGGTGTTCTGCACCAATTTTCATGTGTAGAGAGGCCGGAACAAAATAGTATTGTTGAGAGAAAACATTTGCATATTCTCAATATTGCTCGCACCTTGATGTTTCAATCAAATGTTCCTATACAACTATGGGGAGATTGTGTCAAAACTGCTGTGTTTATCATGAATAGAACTCCAAGTCCCATTCTGAATCACATATCCCCATATGAAATCTTATATAACAAAGTGCCTAACTATTCTGATTTCAGGACTTTTGGCACATTATGTTATGCCTCTACATTACTTTCTGGTAGACACAAATTCAGTCCCAGGGCTACTGCAGCTGTATTCATCGGATACCCTCATGGCTACAAAGGATACAAGCTGTTTGACCTTACCACTCATCAAACCTTCATCTCTAGAGATGTTAAGTTTTATGAGCATATTTTCCCTTTTCAGAACAGCACCTCCTCTGACCCTGGATATGATGCCTTCAACGACCAAATCACACCCAATCTTATCCATCCTGTAATCTTTGATGATTCTGATCCTATACAACCCCCACATACACAAAACCAGTCTCCCATACAATTGTTGCCTTCCCCAAATGAACCAGATCAAACTCTGATTCGCAGATCTAGCAGAGCTGTGAATCCACCAGGATACTTATCTGATTATCATTGCTACAATGCAACCGATAACAAACAAACTTTATACCCTATCCAAAAATTCATAGATTACTCCAAGCTCTCCACAGCACACACCCATTACATCTGTCAAATTTCCACAAATCATGAACCTCAAACCTATAAACAGGCCATAAAATTCCCTCATTGGAAACAAGTTATCGAAGATGAACTCGCTGCCATGGAGATGAACAACACATGGTCCATCACTCATCTACCAAATGATAAAAAGCCAATAAGTTGCAAGTGGCTGTTCAAGCTAAAACTCAACTCTGATGGAACTGTAGCCAAACACAAGGCTCGACTGGTTGCTCGCGGCTTCACTCAACAATATGGTCTTGATTTCCATGAGACATTTTCACCTGTGGCCAAGATCACGACCCTGAGGCTACTCTTATCACTTGCTGCATCCCAACATTGGAATCTAGCCCAACTAGATGTTAACAATGCTTTTCTCAATGGCCACTTAGATAAGGAAATAGTTATGCAAATCCCTCTAGGATACAACCATGACATCATTCCCACATCTGCTGCCCCTTTGGTATGCAAATTAAACAGGTCAATATATGGCTTGAAACAAGCATCTAGAAGCTGGTTTGCCAAATTCAGCACCACACTAATTTCTCAAGGTTTCAAACAATCAAAGTTTGATTACACTTTGTTCACTAAGGGATCCAACTCGACCTTCATAGCCATTCTTGTCTATGTAGATGACATAGTAATTGCCAGTCCAAGTAACATTGAAATCGAATCTGCTAAGATCATGCTACATCATCATTTTAAATTGAAGGATCTTGGCGACTTGAAATTCTTCCTTGGTTTGGAACTGTCAAAGTCACAGGCAGGTATATTCATGTGTCAAAGACATTATACGATGTCAATTCTTGAAGATTGTGGTATGCTTGCTTGCAAGCCTTCTGCTGTACCTATGGAAGCGAATTTGAAACTACATACAGACTCGGGTTCTCCCCTTGCAGATCCAGGATCATATAGAAGGCTCGTGGGAAGATTATTGTATTTGACAATTTCTCGACCTGACATCTGCTATACGGTACACAGATTAAGTCAGTTTGTCGCAAATCCACATTCTGAACACATGAATGCAGCTCACATGCTTCTTCGCTACTTAAAACACACTGTTGGTCAAGGTATCCTATTCAAAGCTACCTCTGACACTAAATTACATGCTTATGTGGATGTTGATTGGGGTTCATGCCTTGATAGCAGAAGATCAACGACAGGTTTTTGTATTTTCTTAGGAAATTCCTTAATTTCCTGGAAGGCTAAAAGACAGAAGACAGTCAGCAAATCTTCAGCAGAAGCAGAATATAGATCTTTAGCTTCCGTTTCTACTGAACTTACTTGGTTGAGAAATTTATTAACTGATTTCAATATCGTCACACCATATGCAGTTGTGTACTGTGACAACAAGGCAGCCATACACATTGCAACCAACCCTACATACCATGAACGCACCAAACATCTAGAAATTGACCTTCACTATGTCAGGGAACAAGTAGAAAGAGGGGCACTCAAGTTAATTCATGTCAGAAATCATCATCAGTTGGCCGACATATTCACCAAGACATTGCCTTGCAATGCTTTTCTCCGCATCTTGTCCAAGCTGGGTATTGAAAACATTTTTCTCCCATCTTGAGGGGGGGTATTGGATTAGTTAGTGTTATATTACAGATTATTACAAGTCACTGATATACATGTATATATATATAGTTGTACACCTTCACTATGTCAGTATGCAATATCAGTAATATTCACAATATTCTTCTTGTTCTTTCAATTCTATCATGCTGCTATATTCAATAGACCATTTGTCATTTTCTTCATAATTTTGCTCATTCAATTTGTGTTTAACAACACTTGAAGTTGGACAAAAATTCAGAGTTTCATACGACAAATGCTTATGATTGACTGGTCAACAATCTCAAAGGACCAAATGGTGCTCTTTTTTTGCAACAACCATCTAGATTCTATGAAAAGCTGGGAATGCATCTATATTTCAAGATAAATTTTGGGACCTTTGACGTATTGTTAGTCAAATCCAGACTCTTTTGGTAGATATTAAGAAAACATTTAACCATTAGAGACATCATTAATAAAGACATCTATTTGGATAAGAAGCACCTACATCTCATGCAATCAAATCAACATCGATGGGAATTTATTTAGTAACCCAACAAGAACGGGTTTTGGAGGTTTATTTTGGAACCATATGGGATTTGGATTACTAGTTTCTCTAACTCATGTGGAAATTCAACTTTTATAAAGATTAGATTGCTTACTCTCTTTCATGCTCCTGAGTCCTGACAGAGCTTGGAAGGAGGGTTGACATGCTATTTCATGTGATATAGATTCTACTATGACCTTAGAGTTAGTAGGGGATTACTTTCATCCTTACTTTTCCTTGATCATTACGATTATGAAATTATTGAAATTATCAAGAGTGTCACCTTACAACAGACACTATATAAAGTTAGTTCATGGATCGACTCACTTGTAAAATATGGTTGATCATGATATTTCTTTTTTAGCATTGAAATTACTATCCACCTCAACTAACTTCTCTATTATTTGAGGTTGTAATTTTATTTCTTACTTACCTTTTATAATTCTTACTCATCAATATTTTTTTTTCTTGCATTTACTAGCATGGTTCCTTTAACAATTAAGACATACAATAATATGAACAATACACGATAAACATGTGTTTTCATAATGTAAAAAAAAATAAAATTGTGAATACATAATGACATATGAGTTTTACAATTCATGTGTGTTTTTTTATATGTAAATATTAATATGTTTGCCACCATGTGCAAAATGAAATTTTATTTAAATAAAGTATTTTTTTATTAGTAAAGGTGTACATATAACTTATTTTTTTTTACCAAGTTAACACATATGGTAATGACATGTACAAAAAAAAAATGTTTACGTGTTGCACCAATATTTATACATTAGACAAAAATCAATATTTAATTTGAGAATATTTTTAAGAACTTTTTAAAATGAAAATGTTTTTAATTTTTTTTACTCCTTACTTAAATTGATTTTTCTTTATCATAATTATTTATAAATTAAATTTTAATATTTTAAAATAAATTATCAATAAATAAAAATAATTTTACACTATAATATAAGTTATTCATCTTAAATCTAAAATATAATTTATATATTTAAAAATAATTTTTATTTATCATAATTATTTATGAATTAAATTTTCATATTTTTAAATAAATTATCGATAAATAAAAATAATTTTATCTTATAATATAAATTATTTATTATAAATCTAAAACATAATTTATAAAAATTTAAAATATATATTGTATAAATTTTAAATATAATTTATATATTAAAATATAATATTTATTTACATATATAATTTATTATAAATTTTAATTATATGATAAACATTTAGCCTTTATATTGTACCAATTAAAATGTTAGTATTACATAAGTTTCAAAACAAAGCTAAATTTATTTATAAGAAAAAAGTTAAAATTCTATTTTGGTTTAAAAACAAGTTAAATTTCTATGTGAAATACTTTTATAATTAAGATGAAAATATTTAAAATTACACTAGGCTAAAATAAACCTTGTTTCTTTCTCTCCACGAAACCCATAAAACCTTCTAGCTTTCTATGTCATGAATTCATCTTTATAGTTTCATCCTCACAGTACCGGAGGCTTCATTTTTGCAGTGCTCTAGATTGTTTTTTCAGGTTTGTTTTGTTCTTAATTCTTTGTTTGTTTTTCTATTTTTCATATGTGAATCTGCTTTCCCCAGGACCTGTTACTGTGATGCTTGTGGACCTAAGTATTATTTATTCATTCCCCTTTATATGAGGTTTTCTCTATTCTCTAGTAGGAATTTTCTCTTTGCGTGATCTGAATTACACACTTTTTATTTGTTCATGATGCTTCACATTGCGAAAATATTCTGTTTGCAATATATTTGATTTTTTTTGCCCACAAACCGTTTGATGTTTGGTCTGAATCAAGGAACAAGACTTTGCCCACAAAATGTGATTTAGGGATCTCACTTTTATTTTTGTAACTTGCCAACAAATAATTTTTTGTCCACAAAATGTGATTTAGGGGTCTCACTTGTTTTTGTCACTTGCCAACAAGCAATTTTTTGTCCAGTATTCACACATTGATGCGTGCTTGTAGCATTGATATGGGCATTAATATCCATATATTTATGGTACATACTTGGATCATGGATCCAATCTACAATTCAATATGCTAAAGTAGAAAACTTTCATCCACCATCATCAATTTCCTGGTACCAAGATTCTTTTTCTCTGTCATCAATGCTTTATTCCTGTAAGCTTTGTTTGAGTTGAGTCCCTCTTCATTGGCTGGAAGCTCTACCTTATAAGTGTTTTTCCCCCCATGTCCATTCTCTTCAGAGAATTCAACTACTTTCGGAAGTAAATCATAGTACATCAGAGAGTTCAACTATTAGCAGCTGTTTGTGTATTCTTGTTGCCTAATTAAAACCCTAGCCATGACTGTATCACAAGGCTTTTGTTGCCATTGATAAATCTGCAATGCTATGCAGGTAGCATGAGCATCATGCTCACATGTAATGGTATTTACGTGTTGATTCTCTATTTATAGGAATAGTAGAAAGACATGACTATATGCATTTATAATTTATCCATCAAAATATGTTAGTCAAGAATACAATACTTTCTTTATTTTAAAAAGAGATAAGAATTGCTGCAGTGAATCTTTAAATATCCGTAGGAACGAATGATACTGTTATTGAGGCACAACAATGGACAAAACAAGTTTAGCCCGGCTTTCAATAAAGACTGCAATTGAACATTATTTGGAGTCAGCTGATCAATTACACATTTTGGCATGCTCACAATGAATTTTGTGACTTCTAGATACACATTCTTGTTTCCTAAATTCCTCCTTGTCTTTTACCCCTATCTGTGTGTTTTATACTAGGCTTGCTTCATTTTGGATATATATATATAGTCAAATAAGAGTGCAACGGTGCAAGAGTGGGGTATTAGGTGGTCTTGGGAGTCTTAGGATTACATAATAACATAATGTTGAATTTGTAATTAAGGAGTGAAGGTTAGTTGAACACTAATTTCTTTTTGCTTTATGAAGCTTCTTCTACATTTATTCAAAAGGGATTTTAAACTGTCAATTATTTAATGTCCAATTTTGTAACAATCTTGTGCCTTTGATTAGAAAAACTAGTTCTGTGAAACAAAACCCAGCTTTGAAGTCGTTTGAAACCAGTCTTATAGATGGTTTTTGAAAAATAAGAATTTAAAAACTGGATTATAAATGGGTTTGATTTTATGCCTAACCTATCGATGCACATCCCTGCTTTTCTCTCTAAGGCTGTTGTTGTAGCTAAAGATCGGTCTTCTCTTTGTGTTGAAACCCACAATTCAAGTCACTTATGGTTAATTCAATTTCAGGTCCAATAACTCTAAATTGTCTCATTCACAGAGAAGAAAAGTCCAAGTTTGTGGATTAGAAGGGGTTCATTTCGTTCATTCTCAAGCTATGGTATGTTAATATTTGTCTTTCTTGTTTCTACCTATTGAACTTCTTGTTTGGTTCTATATGGAAAAAGAGAAGTGAAGAAATTTGTTTATTCTTTGTTTAGCTTTTCTGTGCATAGCATAAAGGGAATTATAATTCTTCCTTTCGATTTTTATCAGTTATCTAATGAGATTTATTTATAGGATTATGGATTGGGTTCTATGCAGGTATACAATTTTTAAGAGGGTGTTTCTATTTTATTGTTTAGCCAACTTAGATTGATTTATTTTCACCAACAGTTATTTGAATTTTACATTACCCTGAAATTTAGGTTGTGCTTCTTTCCCTTATGATCTTGAGCTTGCCATTTGTGCATAATTGTGCCATTATTTCCATTTGGGCATGGCTCAGTTTGTTGGGGGAGTCATAGGTTCAGGAGAGAGACATAATAGTAAATTTTTTACATATGTATCAAAAGGAAAATGAAAAATGAAAGAGGAGAGTATTGATTGAGGATGTGGTCTTGCAAGTGAGCTTAACCTGCTATATGTAAATGGTCTTGTAGAAATTTCTGGAACATTCTCTTTTTCTTGCAAAACTTTAGCTGAATTATTTATGCAGGCCTCTAAGATCCTTGCAAACTTGATTGTGATGGGAGGAGGAATATTGGCAAGAGCATTTGCTCAGGCATATCGTCAAGCACTTGCTAGTAAGCTTGTTAAATTTGTGCCTATAGATAGATTTGTGTAACAAGTATAATATTATGTGCTAATATTCAATTCTGTGATGTATAGGTGTTGGGTTTAATTATTTCTGTTTTTGTGAACGATTGAACATATGCCACATGGAAATGTTGGTTAAATTATTTTCCAGCACCAAAATAATTTTATCACTTAATTTACAGATGTTCAGCACTTCCGATTCTACATTTCTGTTTAGAATTTAGTAGCTTAGTATGTTATCTAGAGATTTATGGGAATTTGTTAGGATCCAATTGTAAGGTATAGGACTTTAGTCTCACATTGAAAGTATGGAATCTAGTATGTGGTTTATAAGGCTTTGGGCTCCCCAACTACAACAACTAGCTTCTGTGATGTGGTTCTCCCTAGTGGCAGACCTACGTACAGCCAAGGGGGTGCATTCGCACCCTTTGATTTTAAGGATAGTATATGTATGTGCCTTGCGTTGTGTTATTTGCCTCCTAGAAATTTATATTTTGAACCTACTGCCCCTAGTTTCTGAATTGTTGTTAAATTGTCTTTTATTGTCTAGTTTCTTTCTTATATTTTGTCTCTTTTCAGCTCATTTTTCTAAGTGTTTTTCCTTTTTTATGTAATATTTATATCTTGATTTATGTATATATAATATATATATATATATATGTATATAATTACTTTATTTTTTTTAAATAAACTGCCCCCACTTACTCAAGGTCCTAGGTCCATCACTATTCTCCTTGTGTTCTTATCACTTGGTATTAGTCTTTTATCATGTTTCTCAGCTGCAAACGAGTGGGGTGGCTGGTGATGCCAGCATTGCATTGTTCATCCAAGACTAGTCAAAGAGCTAGTGCATGACTAATTTGCATGGGTGTTGGGGTCACAAAAGCATGGTGGGATACTAAGATCCAATTGCGAGGTATAAGACGAGTTCCATATTGGAAGTATGTGATTCTAGTGTAAGGTTTATAAGGCTTTGAGCTCTCCAACTACAATAGTTAGCATTTGTGGTGTGGTTCCCGTTCTCCCAAGGTTCTGATCAGAGTTATATATTGCTAAGGGGTAGCATATGGTTTCATGGGCTTCCTTGGGCAATAAAGTTGACAAATTTGAATCAGTACATGGGAAGCTTTCAGAATGAAATTTTCAGTGCATTTGGTTTGCATATATGGTATGTGAAGCCCTCATGTTCAGACATTGTCAAATGAAATCCTGGTTTCATGGAGTAGGTTACATGATTAGGTGTGATGGATAGATAGATTTGCTTGTGGAGGTTCTATATCTGAACTCAAACAGGCCGACAAGATTTTTAAAAGGAAAAAAAAAAAAAAGGAGTTTTGTAGGATTCTTTAAAAGGAGATTAGTTGTAAATGCAGTGAAGACCAGGATTCCTGGAAAATGCTAACTAATGAAGGGCATGCTAATTCCAAACACTCACAGAATTGCTAGCAGTTAAACTGTAAAATGAAGAGAAGTGTAACTTACGAGATAGAGTGAAAATTGATGGCTTGGCTCGACTCTAGTTTCATTGAAGAGAAAATGTTTTAATTACCTTGTGAAGTCATGCAGCCATTCAAGTCCTTGAAATTAATTTCTTATCCTTTTTCTACTTGGTTACCCTGCATTATAGATATGGTCTTTTTGTTCATTTTGGGAGAACCATTACATTAGTTAGGCCTTCTTGTGTATTCTGATTCTTTTATTTATCTTTATCAACTTACCCCCTATTCACCAGAACCTTATTTCTAAGATTACACGCCCCATGCTTAACATTGTTTAAGAACTTCCATTTAACATTTTTTAAAAGCACCCATTTTAAGGAGAACCTCATAACACACGAGCCGCTGACCTAAATTTGTTTGTTTCTGAACAATATTATTTTCTTTTGTTCTCTGTTCTGAAAAATAGAGCATTTGATACTTCTCCGATAAGTTTACCAAATTAGCTCCTTCATTCGCCTAAATTTCATGGTCTTTGTCCAGTACCATAAGTATTTTCTCTGATACACTTAACTTGTGTTAGGTTAGGTCCATAGTTTTTCTTTCTCATAGCGGCTCTATATCTTCTCATTATCTAAACATTATGTTATATTATTCCAGATGCCTCAAAAAATGGTGTGGCGCAAGAGACGATTCAAAATACTGTCCGCAGAGCTAGCACCAGGATGACAGAGAAGGAGGCTCGGCAGATTCTTGGTGTTACTGACGAAACCCCATGGGAGGAGATAGTGAAGGTTAGCATATCATATGTTGTTCTGTGGTTATATTACCCTTCTTTTCTTTGAATACAGCCTTCCCTGAAGTGACAAAAATACTTTTGAGTAAAAAAGAACGTTCAGATTAGAGAAAATCATGGACCAATATTATGATAAAATACATGCTCATATATTAATTAATATATAACAACGCTAAAGTTACTCTTGATTCTTCAATTAACAGTTATAACTTCACATTTATCTTTCTAAAGTGCATCCTTTGCTTCAGAAGAGTTGAATTCTTGTTATAATAGTTGTTTAAACATATTTCTTCCGTGCAGAAATATGGCAGTTTGTTTGAGAATAATGCCAAGAACGGGAGTTTTTACCTCCAGTCCAAAGTTCATCGGGCCAAGGAATGTTTAGAGGCTGTCCATCAAAGCACAAATCCGGGTACCCCTAGTTGAGAACTTAATTTTTCTCCCTCTTATAACCCATGTGTAATCATTTTGGTCACTGAGTTGTAAAGCTTGAGGAAAAATGCTAGGAGCACATTATTTTTAATACATTTTTTATTATTAATTTTGGATTTAGAAAATTATAATTTTGTGAGTCTTATTTAATTGATATTATTTATAATTTTGTAGTTTCTAATATATTTTAATTAAGTCTGGACAAAAGTCTAAGTGCCCCAAACCGCTCCATAATTGCTTCAGTCTAAACTATTTTAAATCTATTTTGGTGGATCAGGTTTTAATGTTGAAATCTAATTTTTAGGTTCGGAGTACAATTTTTATACAATAAACAGTCTCACAAAAACCTGTAATCCGCATTTCAATTTCAACTATATTGTTGAGTTGTCATGTTACTGGTTTCCTCTCCAGTTTAAAAAAAAAAGAAAAAATTAAATTTGGAGATGGTCCGGTTAAAAAATCTCATTGTTGTTCATGCGTTCTTTATACTAGTGCAATAAAGGCACATGTGCCTCTATGTATTTTAAAAAAATAATAAAATAAATGAGTGGTTTATCTATAATCTATAACATATTTAAATTTGGTATCTATATATATATATATAGAGAGAGAGGGGTTATAATTACACCTGTGTAACTTTTACGAAGTGTTGCACCACTTAGATGAGAAATTTTAAAATTATAAGGAATTTTAAATGCTTAAAATTTAAATTTGTTTAGCTTAATTTTCCTTATATTTTAGACACTTAATTTATACAATGCAGAATAATATTTGTGCAAAATTTAATTTTTGGATATCTTTTTTCACACCATTTTTAGATATATGTTTAAAATTTTGAAATTTAAACATTAGTCAAATTGTAAATATTTAGATTTAATTACTCTCATTTGGCCCCTCTACTTGTTGGATCCTCTCTTATCTCTATTTCTCTCTCATCCTTTCTATTTTTATTCCAACTTGAGGCTCCTTGTCTCTTGTTTTCTCTCTTCTTTATATGTTTTTTGCTAGAGGTATGAGGGGATCCAAGTTCCTATGTGAACAATCTTCACTTTTTAGTTTCTATACTTAAAATCATTTGTTTTAGTTTTTGGACAAATATTTTAATTTTTTTTTGGCTTTTTCCAGTAAATAAAAGTTAACATAGTTAATGATAACTAACATGACATTGAGGTGTGTTGACATATATTGTATTTTACAATTTAGTTCTTATACTTGCTTTATCTTTATATTTTGGTCTTTACGCTTAGAAACTACAAGTTTGAGTCTTTATACAAACAAAATCTTTTAATTCCTCTTAAATTAACTAATTCTCACTGACACAAAATTATGGTAAATACTTGCTACATTATTTTAATTTTGTTGCATAAAACACTTAAAAATATATGATACATTAAATCCTTGATATGGATCATTTTAATCATTTTAATGTTGCAATATCAAGTGCTTAGATATTCAAATGACTACTATATAAGCATTTTTTTTAACGTTTATATATCATTAATAGATTTATAACTCCATTAGCTCTAAGTTCTTTAACTCACGAAAACAAATTTGATGATGTAAAATTGCTAAAAAGAAAAAAAAAATCAATATTAAACTGCCAAAAATTTGAAAATGAGAATGTTTCCACTACACTTAGCCTTCAATTTTTATTTTTATTTTTTTATTTTATAACATTGCATGACAGAAGGATATTATATGATCTAGAAAATGACTTATTTTATTATAACAAAAGAGAATTTTTAAAACAGGATGTTATTAATTAAATACACAAAATCTTTTTATATAAAGAAATCTTTTAAAATTCTAATCCAATTCGCCCTAAAAAAAGATTTCTCTGGATTTTAAAAATACAGCTTCATTTCACCTACCTTCTAATTTATGGCAAATTAATCATCACTTTATTAGTTTTGAAACTAAATGTATTTACTGTGAAAATCGCCTCTCCCTCTTTCTCCTTAGGGAAATGAATTCCAACCACCCATTGTTATTATTTATGAGATTTCATACTCACTTGGGGCCTCATACAGTTGTGCGAAGCCTAGAAAGCTCCATTTTTATCATTTATGAGATTTCGTACTCAATTGATCGAGACCTCATCATTATTTCCAAAAAAGAAACCCATACACCAATTTATTGAAGACTTAAAAGTTCTCTTTGCTGTGATGAAAATCAATATATCCAAATCCTTTGGGTGAAAAGTACAATAATTAAATGCAGCATATATGTTCCCGTCTCTCAATTGCTCAAGGGCTTGAGTGATCCTTATTTGATGCCTTGTTCTATCATAGCTATGGCATTTAGGGTGTTGTCCCTGCTTGGCTATTGCAAAGACACAGAGTAATTATCGTATTTGGTAGGATAGCACTCCAAAGAGTAAACGATATAATCCATATTCTACAATGAAATTAAAACCACTTCTTTTGGTATGCACATAATCAAAAGCTTTAATAGCCATTTCATTGGATCGCCCCTTCATCACACTTCCTTCCTCAATAACATGTGAGTTCCGAATTTTTAAAAATGGAAATCTCCGAATATTATTAATTTAACTAATCCTTTTATGTCAAAACTTGTTGACATAATGAACGGAAAAATATTACTTTAATGGACATACTTACTCAAAGAGATCATTTGACTTAGGAGTGAAATTTTTTTAATGAGGTTCTACTGACCTTTAATTTGATAAGTCATAGGTTAATGTAGATACCACTAAGCTTTAGCTAACCACTAAATGACAATTATGTTTGGTTTGAAAATTTTCAACATGTCATTGACTCCCAAAGTTAGATTATTTAATCTAATAATAACTCATGTAATTATGAAATGATTTAATGAAAATATATCTAATGTGATGGTTGGTAGACTTAAAATGTATTAAGAGTTATTGAGAAATAATTTTAATAACTTTAAAATAATCTCTAATGACTCTTAATACATTTTAAGTCTAAAAACAATTACATTAAACATATTTTGTATTAAAAATCATTCCATAATTATACGAGCCATTATTAGATTAAATAATCTAACATATTTGTCATCCTTAAAAAAGAAGACAGTTAGGAAACTATCACAATAAGTCCTTAGCGATCTATTTATACTATCAACAACACTAAACACTGAAGTAAAGTTTCACAACCATAATATTTAAATCATGACCTCAAAGCATGCCACAAATTCAACCTCCATGGTACGTAGAAGTAATACTCACGATTTGTTTTGCACTTTTCCATGATACAGGTCCTCCTGCAAAAAAAAAAAAAAAAGATGTACTCAAATGTAGACTTCCTCGAGTCCACGAATCTAGCATAGTCTAAATCCAAATATTCAACTACTTCAAGATGATCTAACCTCTTATATGTTAGCATGTAATCCTTTTTGTCTTAGAAACACCTAAGATCTTTCTTTACGGCTTTCTAGTAATCCATTCCAAGATTGCTTTGATAGTAGTCCAACACTCCTACGACAAAGTTATTATCTGGTTGAGTACTTGTTTGAACATAGCTTCCAACTATTGATGTATAAGGGATATACTCCATTTCCTTTTGTTCCAAGTCATTTTTGAGACATAGCACATAAGAATGCATTTTTATTAACTTTAAAGCCTTTAAGGAAAAATAATAATTTAATCATGTTCTAAATTTGATTCAGTTTTTTTATTTATTTCATTTTACTTATAAAAAAATATTCCTATATATCTCACTTTTAAGTTATTGAGAAATGATTAAGTCATTTTTTCTTTATTTTTTATCAATAAAAAACATTACAATGAAAAATAACTTGATTTATTGTATATTATTTCAACTCCTTATCATTATGCCACCGTTAGTAGCATTTTTATAAACTTTAAAACCTTTTAGGAAAATAATAATTTAATTACATTCTAAATTTGATTCAACTTTTTATTTCATCTTACTCAGAAAAAATATTCTTATATATCTCACTTTTAAGTTACTTAGAAATAATTAAGTAATTTTTTCCTTATTTTTTTATCAATAAAAAATAAACTTGATTTGTTATATATTATTTCAACTCCTCATCGTTAAGCCATCTTTAATAGCTTTAAGTGATATTTTGATGAAATCATCTTACGCAATCTTTTAGCAAGTAGGTGTTCAATAAATTAAATAAGGGGTTGAATTTGAATTGACCTAATATGCGAGGGTTTTAGACCGGTTCAATTAAACTTGGGATACAAATCCTAATCAATAATATTCCCTGTGAATTAATAAAAAAAAAATATTACATACAATAAATATTATGAATAAAAAATTATCATTATAGATATAATATATAATAATATAAATTTATTTTATATATAATTACACACAATTTTAATATTAATTTTAAATAAAATTTAATATTATATATTTTATATTATTATAAATTATATTTATATTTTTTAATAATATATCAATATATATTATATTTATATTATATATAAAAATAATTTTTAATAATAATTATTGTGTCACTGTAATATATGTGTAACTAATATTATAGTGTAATGTAGAGGTGTTAAAAAAAGGTCAATTATAACTGGTTAAATGTTATAAAAGGAACAAATAATAATCTTTTTAAATGCTACTAATATTATAATAAAATGTTGATATAATAATACTACTTGTTGAAAGGGTACATGTTGAAATGTAGCCCACATAAATCATAACTTTTTAGTTTAAAAGTAATTTTTAAGGTACGTACTTAAATTTAAAATACTGCTAAACTTTAATTATTTTATGGTGATATGATTGGATTCAGCATACACACTATTCAGGAATAATAAAATATTCTTTACCACGCAGACATATATAGTTATATACTATTATACTTCATCAGCCACTTTCCCAGTTTTTTTTATTATAAAATCTTATTTCTATTTAGTTTTCATTTTAAAAGTACAAGACAACATTAATTATTTTTAATTATATTTTTATATGTTATTTGATTTTAATTAATTTACACATTGACAACTGATATATATTTATTAGACAAAGAACAAAATAGAATATAATAAAAATCTTACAATCATTTTAAAAGAATAAAAAAAGTTATTATATTTTTTTAATTTATGTAAAAAAAATGGAAACAACTATTAAAAAATAGGAAAGTTGTGGCTAATAGACAAATTAAAGTCAAAACTCTAAAACAAAGGAGTAGCCTGTTTGCAGTTTTAAGGGACAAAAACGGCGGCATCGATCTTCTAGTCCATTCTATGAACATGGCCAACAACTTCGACGGCACAACGATTACTAGCTGGTGTTTTGAATTTAACACATAAACCCTAATCATGATAACTTAAAGTAATACATCAAATCACGTGCATCATTGCAATCAAATCAAACAGTGTATTAAATCTTGTCTCTCTATAGCTACTTGTTATAAAATAATTTAGTTTCATATAGTTGTCACCACTCTTCAAATTCAAGCTTTTAACACATAATTTTGTCGTGAATTCCTTAGGCTCCACGAATTCTTTGTTCTCATCGTAGCTGGCACCGCACTGGGAGAGATATATTCCACGTATGTGTGTACGTGGAAAATTTGTCTTATTAAGTTTTTTTTATAATTTATTTTGGATGTCCTTTATTAATTAAGTGGAATTACGCACATAGTTAATTCAGACACAACAAATTTAAAATATTAAATATATTTTTTATTTTGACAAATATAACCAAGTTTGATTTTAATTTTTTAGTGCATGTTTGTTTTATTATTTGAAAAAGTCAAACGTACGGTTAACTCAATCTACCTGCACTCATGCTTTTTCGTTTGAGTATATGAAAATGTGTGTGGATGAGTATTCAAACACACCTTTAATTTCTGACTTTAAGCCTAATTTCGGTTTTTGTAATTTTAAGAATGTATAAATTTTTGGAAGATCAAAATTACACATTCACATAATTATATGGATTAAAAGTAAATTTAAATCTTATTTTTTAATTAGTTTTAATCTTCACAATTTTTTTTAAAGAATCCTTATCACTACTTAGTTTTTATAGCTTGTATATAGTATATACATATGTTTTCATTTCTCAAGGTTGGCCAGTGCAATGTCTCAATCTGATCTGCAAATCCTTACACGAGCATGGATGAAGTAATAATCTCTAAAATTTTTTTGAAAGAAACAAAACCCAGCATCTGGCACAGCTTCCCCACTCCCTAGAGATCATTCTCCTGATTTTTTCACAATAATTTATCTACTTTAAACAGACGTATATTACAAACTACAATGGTAAGGGGAAAAAAATTACGTACAAATATTCATTATAATAAAATTTAGTATTATCGAAAATTATTTAATAGCAATAAATTAATTGTTTCTACTTTTATTATTTAATAAAAAATCTTAATAATTATTATATAATAATCACTAAAAATGTATTTACATCACATCAAAATTTATTATTAGCGATAATTATTTGTTAGAAAAAATTTAAGTCATACATCGACTAGAAATAAAATAATTAAAGAGTATATAAGTAAATGATAACTCTCACCTTACAAGTATATTTTATAAGGTTGAGTTAAACCTATAACTTACTATTCTAAGTTGGTATTTAGGAGATAAGATAATTAAAAAAATTAAAGAATATATACTTAGAAGATAACCTTCATCTTCTAAGTCCCACATCAATTAGAAATAAGGTAACTAAAGAGTATTTGTACTCATCTTACAAATCCTACATCGACTAGAAATAAGATAATTAAAGAGTATTATAAATCTTTTCTTAAACTTTTAGTGACAATTTTAAACGCCAGTAACAAATGACACAAAAAATTATACACTTTTCCCGACCATTATGAGGGTCTTTACCAACATATAGAATAATTGCCGATAAATGTTTTAGCGACACTGCATACAATGACTAATATGTGAAATGCCGGTAAAAGATTTTGTAACAATTTTTATTGCCACTAAAAGTCATATTAAATGCCACTAAAAGTCCATTTTATTGTAGTGATTAATGAAGCACCAAAATTATAATGATGATCACGCCAAGTATGAGGTGGTGTACACTCGGCGTGAAAGCAACAAAATGCTTGCGATATTGTTGACGTTGGATATGAGTTTGGTCATGTTGGATGTGGGAGTTCTAGAAAATTCCCTACTGTTAATTTGTTGAGGCAGGATGGACTATGCCAAGTGTGATTCATCCATAGGCTCTCAACATCAACCGCACCAAGGGCAAGGTAACCCACAGTAGGCGCTACCTTGTGCTTGAAAGTAAGATGCTTAAATTGACTTATAGAATATGAATAACTTTTTGATAGAAAACCTTATGACCTAACTGAGTATGATAAGTCTAGTAGATGTAATTGAGAATATTATGTGAAACTTTGATGAGTTAACATATGTGTTTGAAGTAAATTGAGATGTGATTCATGTGAGAAAACTTATAACATCCTATGTTTTTTAATAAATTAGAATAAATAGTAATAAAAGGAGAAACAAATTTTATTAATAAAACATTAAGGGGAGAGTTCATTAAAAGTATTTGGGTTAGACTCTGGGCCCAATCCGAAGACTAATTACAATAGGAGAGGTTAGAAAGGGAAGTTGCATGTATTTTGAAACCTTCACGACAGGAGAAATAGAGGAGGTCAAGAGGGAAAATCACAAATTATCAAGTGCTATGCATGTATATTGGTTTATGGTAAATAGGTGATCCCTAAACCTCTTAGGTTATTTGTTTGAGAGGAATGTCTTGTATATGAATTCTAATTAGAATTATATTATTGTTGTATATTTTGATTCTTAATTGTTGGATGATTAAATTAATATTGAAATTGTGTGTTTTGAGGGTTACGGTGGTTATGCATGAAATTCAAGGGTTTTGGATAAATTGTGATGAATTGAAGTTATTATGAGATTTATTGAGTATGATTCGATTATCTTGACCAAATAAATTCATAAGAGAAGTAATTGATGAATAATATTTTAAAAATCTCATGTTGAGCGTGAGATTGGTAGAGAGACTTTGGTCTCTCCACGCCAAATGTGGATTGAACCTTGTCAAGCGTCATGTCTATTTATTTTAATTATTTTATTTTAGAATATGTTTGTTGAATGAGAACCGTGAGGAAGGGTTGATGATGTTTACTAATAAATAGAGATTAATAAATATTGATGTATATATTGAAGGAATCTATTGTACTTTACCCATGATGCTGCTGGAATAGTCCTATTGAGATATTAATATATGAGTAGTAATGTGTAAGGAATTAGCTAAAATGGTGTATCCTAGTGTGTATATATTAATGATGTCGAAATTACAATAAGATGGAGGTATTAAAATGAGTAATAGTAACAAGTAATACTATGATGTGTGATGATATTTAAGGTTCATATGATGATTTTGTTATGATTGAGATATTATGATAATGATCTTATGATGATAAATGCTATATTATGTGATGAGAATGTATAGTAATAATGATGTGCATATGAGAAGAAATTGATGTATGATGTGTTGAGTTTCTATGAGTAATATATTGAGATGTAATTATACATTAAAATGTTGGAGTGTGATGATATGTACATATTATGATGAGTACTATAATGAGATATGATGAATAAGTCCAGTGTTGCAAATTGACACTTGAGAAGTTGAGCATTGCATATTATTTTGTTGTTTGAGTGTATTAAGTCTGTACATTCATGTTTTGTTTCATAGGATAATATGAGTCTATGCAGGTGAAATAACATAAGTCATCTACTTAATTGTGTCTCTAGGGGGTGTTATGGTGGGGGAACCACTAACGAGAATGAGAGACTACCATGACCAATTGTACATTTTGACAAGACTAGCTCTAATAGACATCTCCTAGTGAGGTGGTTCAGCAAGATCACTATTGATTGGTGGCCATTACACTATTCAATGCGGTGGTTTCGTTCCATTACTACCAAGGTTATTTTGTATACTCGATGACCATGATGATGATGATGAAATTGGTACAACATACATGTAGAGTTAAGAGCATACTTCTTATGAGTCTCAATTAATGAATGTTATGTGTGTGAATGATGGTGATAGATGAGATGTGATATATTAAATTGTTATTAATATTGTACGAGAGAATTGATAAAGGTGTATGAGATGTAATTATTGTTTGATTTGTATGTGTTTATCTTTATGCTTTGTATATATGAGATGTATTCTCACTCTCTATGTTTGATTTAAACGCCATTTGTAGGGATAAAGTAGGTATAAGATGATGAGTTTGAGGTAAGAGAATTATAAAAAAGGGGTTTTACTCTGATAGTGTAATATTAGGGTTGAGTTTTAGGATTAATTGTTTTACTAGTTGAACTTCTATTTAAGTGTGTTTTATTACTATAACTTTATTGATTTAAGAGGTTGTTCTTATTTATTTTGAAACAATCTTTATATGTTTTATTCTAAATGATGAATAAAGATGTCATTACAAGTTTCCATGAGGAGAGTTATTATAAGTTGTTGTTTTTATTTTTCAAAAATTTTGTTATATTTATTTATTAAATCTTTTGAGGTAGAAGAGTGTCACAAAACTATGATAAACCATGTGAAAGTCTAGGTGAATAGCCTAGCAGGGATGTGACTAGTGTCATGTGGAATTTAATATATGTGAAATGTGAATATGATTAGTATGATCATGCTTAGAGTTTGTGTGATATGAAATACATCACTACTAGAAAATTGCAAAATAGCGACCGAAATTAGCGACCGAAATTTATCAGTCGCTATTTAGCGACCGATTATGAAAAATCAAAATAGCGACCGATTTAGCGACCAAAATAAGTCGTCGCTAGAAAATCGGTCGCTATTTCGGTCGCTAAATAAGAAATTTTAATTTTTTAGTGACGAAATTAAATTCGGTCGCTATTTTGGTCGCTAAATTATAAATTTTGAATTTTTTTAGCGACGGAACTAAATTCGGTCGCTAAATTATAAATTTTGAACTTTTTAGCGACAGAATTTAATTCGGTTGCAAAATAATAGTTAAAATTAGCGACGAAATTGAATTCAGTCGCTAAATAGTAGTTAAATTTAGCGACGGAATTTAATTCGATCGCTATTTCGGTCGCTAAATTATAAATTTTTGATTTTTTTTAGCGACGGAATTAAATTCGGTCTCTAAATTATAAATTTTGAACTTTTTTAGCGACGGAATTTAATTTGGTCGCTAAATATTAGTTAAAGTTAGCGACGGAATTGAAATCGGTCGCTAATTAATAGTTAAATTTAGCGACAAAATTGAATTCGGTCGCTATTTCGGTCGCTTTGATTTTTTTTTAGCGACGGAATTTAATTCGGTCGCTAAATAATAGTTAAAATTAGCGACGAAATTGAATTCGGTCGCTAAATAGTAGTTAAATTTAGCGACGGAATTGAATTCGGTCGCTATTTCAGTAGCTAAATTATAAATTTTGATTTTTTTTTAGTGACGGAATATAATTCGGTCGCTAAATAGTAGTTAAATTTAGCGACGGAATTGAATTCGGTCTCTAAGTATTAGTTAAAATTAGCGACGGAATTGAATTCGGTCACTAAGTATTAGTTAAAATTGGCAACGAAATTGAATTCGGTCGCTATTTTGATCGCTAAATTAGAAATTTTAATTTTTAGCGACGAAATTGAATTCGGTCGCTAATTATTAGTTAAAATTAGCGACAGAATTGAATTCGATCGCTAAATAGTAGTTAAATTTAGCGACAGAATTTAATTCGGTCGCTAAACCAAAAATTTTGATTTTTTTAGCAACGAAATTAAATTCGGTCGCTAAATATTAGTTAAAATTAGTGACGGAATTGAATTCGGTCTCTAAATTAGAGATTTTATATTTTTAGTGACAGAATTAAATTCAATCACTAAATATTAGTTACAATTAGTGATGTAATTCTATTCGGTTGCTAATTTTAGATCATATATACATAATCTTATATGAATTCAAGATGATTTGATACTTTATTCTAGTAAAACAAAATTGATGTAATATATTCATTTCAAATAAAATATGAGCACTTTGATTACTTTTAAGTTATTGATTAATTTTAACAAAAATTGATATAAACATATAAAGTGATATGAACTTTCAATCTATCAGTTGGATTTACAAAATTCACATTTAATATAAATTTATTGAATGGTGTAATACTTAGTATAAAAGTTATATCAATGTTACTATAACCCTTCTCATTTTAAAATATATAAATTATTATTTAAACTTTTAAATTTATAATAAATAATTTAAATTGTATCATAAAATTAATTTTAAATAGAAATAAGTAGATTGTTAATTAAGTAAGTATATATATAAATAAAGATTAATTAAATATAATATAATTATTATTATTAGTAATATAATTATTATATATATTATTATATATTTATAACGGTCCGGATATACCAAAATGATAAGGATCCAAAAATAATATAAGTATGAGATTGGATAGTTGAGGATGACTTAAATGAATTAATTTGTACTACTTATGCTAACAACATGCATTAGCTTTTTGGTAGCTTATCTCATAAGAACTTCACAGTTAAGCGTGCTTGACTTGGAGTAATGTAGGGATGGGTGACCTTCTGTGAAGTTTCCAAAAATTGTGTAATTAAGGACATAACATGCTACAAACTTAACTATTGTGAAATAAAATCCTTAAGAGGCCAAATATGAGTGGTTCATAGAGACCAAATTTGCAACGTCTATAAAATTTAATAAAATAAAAAATAAATATTTAGCGACCGATTTAACGATCGATTTATTCGGTCACTAATTTGGTCCCATATACTTCAGTGACCAAAATCATCTCAACCATTTAGCGACCGAATTAGCAACCGAAATTTTCGGTCGCTATTTAGCGACTGAATTAGCGACCAAAAATTTCGGTCGCTATATAGCTACCGAAAATTTTTCAGTCGCTAAATAGCTTAGCGACTGATTAAATTCGGTCGCTAAGGTAAATAGCGACCGATTTTTGCAATTTAGCGACCGATTTTGGTGGTCGCTAAATTGCATATTTTTTGTAGTGCATTGTTAGGAAAGTTTACCCTTGTGTAAAAGCTTGAAAATTCATGACCTTTGGAACAATTGGGTTTGAGAGCCTTAGTCTCACCCGCTTGTTTTCATAAGATAAAACTTGTGTGACACAATTGTTCTGACACACTAATGATGTATTTTCTCTTAGTGTAGAGTGCTGTGGTAACTGAGACCTAACATGTCCTCCTAGGCTACTTATGCCTTTGTGCTCTAATAAAGTGATTTTATTGGTGCCCCATGCGTATAGTTTTAGGAGAGTTTTGTCCATTGCATGATCATAACATACTCATTGTCATTGAATTATGAATTGGATGAATATTGAGATGTGTGGAACAAGCCTTATTGTATCATCTGATTAAGTATGTTGCTTAGTATGCTTTGATTATTGAGAAATTATGTATGTGATTAATAATATATCAATACAATTTTATATGTATGTGTGTGACTACCCGACCATTTCTTACATTAATAGTTGGAGTGAGATGTTTCTCACCCCCTTTTCTTTTAGTGTTTTGTTTTTGTGGTGTTTATGCAAGTGAATTTGATAATGTTGGAGAAGTCTAAGTTTTATGCTAGGAAAACTTTGATATGATGGGATATTGAGACTTAGAGTATAATTTGCTTTTTAGTTAGTATTTGAATTATAGATCTAGACTTAGTTGGAATTACTTTAATACTTGGTTTTAATTCCTATAATTGTTTTCAACTTCAATTTTCTTTAATGTTGAGTTTCATTTAATGTGATACTTCTATCTTGAGTTTTAGTTTATTTAGAAAATTAGCATTATGTTTATTGAATTTATGCATATGGAGTAGAGGATGTCACATTTGGTTGGGAAGAGATATGAATATTAATCTCAAATCCTATCTTTAAGCTCCCATATGGACTCACCATTGGCCACATCCCAAACAATTTTAAGAAAACTAGTGGACTTGTCTCTCAACTTTTTCATCTTATGATCCACAACTACAACTAGTCTTTTCTTATAAGTTAGGTTGCCCTTAACATGCACAACATCAATTTCAACCACATAATTGGGGTCATGAACATATTTTTTCAACTGAGCTACATAAAACACATCATGTGGGTTTAACAAGAAGTGCGACAATGCCAACTAATATGCAACCGAACCTACACGATAAAAGATTTAATAAGGCCCAATAAACTTTGGAGTTAGTTTCTTGGATTTTATTGCCCTTCTCACTTTAGTTGTTGGTGTCACTTTCAAGAACACGTGTTCTCACTCAACAAACTAACAACTTCTTTCTCTTATCTACATATGATTTCTAATTATTTTGGGTAGTCTTCATTCTGCTTAGAGTCCATTTTCTCCTTTATATCTCAATTCTTTTAGAAGGCACCGAGTACATATTAATTAGTCTAAGAAAGGAGAAGGTCAACTATCAATTTATTTTATAAGTCAAGTTTTGTAAGGGGAAAAAGTATGATATCCAAAAACTGAGAAATTGGCTTTGACGATCTTAGTCTCTATCAGGGAACTTAGACATTATTTTTGTAGTTACTCAACCATTATATGTTAAGTTTCTTTATAAGTTTGATCTTGCAGGTCAAATTGCAAAGTGATCAATTAAATTGTTGAAGTTTGATATCAAATTTTAAACAAGAAACACGATTTAATCTCTTTTATATGTCTAATCGTTTATAAGTTTTTTTTTTCTCCTTAACTATTGCAATAATTTTTTCTTATCCAAATTTTCTTCTTTTTTGAATCACTAATTTTACTTTTGAATCAAGGTCTAATATACATAGAAAATCTAGATTGATACCTAACATATCAGCCAAACTCCAAGAAAAACATTCACATTTCTCAACGCTGTTACCAAGTACCAACTCTTTATTAGCCATATTCAAACCTATTTTTGTTACCTTTCCTTTCCCTATTAGCACATACTTAAGGTCTTTAGTATATATATATATAGAGAGAGAAAAAGAGAGAGAGAAAGAGAGAAAGAGAGAGAGAGAGCTACTTCAGATCCAAGTCTAAGAAATGAACTTAGTGACTTCAACATTCATCATGAAAACTTCCTCCCTTTATACTGTCTTTGTAATACTATCGAGCCAAACTCTAATAAACTGGCTAAACTTCCACCAATTTGCCTATTGGATACTTTACCTTCAAATATGTTGTTGAAATAATAGCCTATAGTTGATTTAAAGACGTTCATTAATAATATATTATAAAACGAGGGCCCATTGAGAACAAGATATCTAATTGTGATTATTTTTGTTGTTTTTCCAGCTCCTACGGTTGTTTTTAGATCAACATATCCACAAACTTCTATTAGTTCTCTTGCAAACCCAACCATAACTTCATTATATGCTCATGATAAGTTCATGGGCATCTTCATCATTTGGGTGCACTCTGCATCAGAAAAAAGATATAGGAAAGCAACTACGAGGTTAGGTTTCCATCATTATGACAATTGAGCGCGCATGTCTTTTTCAAGTCACCAAAGTAGAGTTTACAAAACTCATGCTACAATAATAAAATTCTTGATCTAGTTGCTCTAATCGTTGTTCAAGGGTCCCTCTAATCGTTGTTCTTTTTCTTATTTATACTTTTTCTCTTCATTAATAACTAATTTTTGTGTCTTATTAATATTCTCTCTTATTATTCCCTTAATCCTAACTAAATTACTCAAAGAAAAAAACTTCTAAAATAATATGTTTATTTAGAAAAGAACTTTTGTACATATTACAAATATAAAATAAATAACCATAAAAATAGTCAATTATAATTAATTATTTTATTTAATATAATATTTTTATTTCTTTAAATTATTTCATAAATAGTTAAGTAATTTAATTGAAAATAATTAAATTAAATATTTTTATATTAAAACTACTTCATATATATTAAAAAAGGCTAAAAACTTATTTTAGTCCCTTATAATAATTGTTTGTTTCAATTTAGTCTCACTTTTATTTTTGGTTTCAATTTGGTCCCAAATAAATTAATTGGTTTCAATTTGGTCCCTAATGAATTAATTGGTTTCAATGTGAGATTTCTGTCAAAATTTCTTTAACGGTGTTAACTATTAGACACGTGGATACCATGTAGATTCACACGTGGATGCCACTTGGATGGCTTTTTTTTTTAAAACACCTGAAGCCAGAACGGCCCGTTCTGGGTGAACTTTAGGTGTGTTAATTTTGCACCCGAAACGGTCCGTTCCAGGTGCAAAATTAACACACTAAGAGTGCAACCAGAACGGCTCGTTCTGGTTCCAGAACGGGCCGTTCTGGTTCAAGGTGTTTTAAAAAAAAAAGTCATCCAAGTGGCATCCACGTGTGCATCTACGTGGCATCCACGTGAATTTAGTACAAAACATTTCAAACACTGGATTTGATAATATTGTCAATGAAAGTTGATAACTTCAATTGTTAAACAATTGGGTTATACAGTGTATCATTAAGGACAATGCAGTGTATCGCTAAAGATAATGGTAGCAGATTTTATTTCATTGTTAGTCAAGCTGGAGTGAACCACTTACTACCAACAACAAGAACCTGTTCTTGAAGAGGTAGAACCTAAAGTAAAGGAAGAGCATAGACAAGACTAACATTTTACCACACAGCCACATGCAGGGACGAATCTAAGTTAATCATAGTGGGGGCACTAGCCCCCACAATAATTTTTTTCATTCTTTTTTTATATATATAAAATATTAATAATTTTATAAAATATATATTATTAATTATATTTTAATTATGTTGTTATATTTAATATAATAAATACATTAATATTTTTATATTTTATTTTATTGTTTAATTATTTTTTATTTTGTGGTAAAATTATCTTCATTTTTAATGAAGAAAAAAATTACTTACTTCAAGAGTAAGTCTTGATAGATTTATTCTACTTAATAATTAATGTTCTATATCAAATTTTTAAAAATTTAATTGTTAAATTAAAAATCTTTTCATGTATAGATCAAATTTATAAAAAAATTTAAAAAATTAAAAATTATATGATACTTCGTTAAATTAATTCAAATTAACATATAAAATATTTTTATTTTAAATGAGCATAAAAATTTAGAGGAAATTAAAAGAAAACAAATTAATAATTCTATTGTTTTCACTTAACTGGCATTCTGGAACGGGCCGTTCTGAAACCAGAACGGACCGTTCTGTTTTCAGAACGGCCCGTTCTGATGTACTGGTGGTGGGTTAATTTTGCATCTAGAACGGCCCGTTTTAGATGCAAAATTAACACACCAATAGTGCATCCTGAACGGCCCGTTCTAGTTTCAGAACAGGTCGTTCTGGTTCCAGGTGTTTTCAAAAAAATTGGCATCCACGTAGCATTCACATGACATCCACCTATGCATCCACGTGGCCAACAATTAACTCCGTTTAAATAATTTAGACGGAAATCCCAAGTTGAAACCATTTAATTTATTAGGGACCAAATTGAAACCAATTAATTTATTTAGGACCAAATTGAAACAAAAAATAAAAGTGGGACTAAATTGAAACAAACAATTATTATAAGGGACCAAAATAGGATTTTACCCATTAAAAAATTATACAATTACATTTTATCCTCTTATCACATATCGATACAACCATTCTAAAGCTTGCCTATTTTTGTCTCATAGAATTACTAAGTTGATGTGGTCCTCTTATGTGTATAGATCAGGTGACAGTTTCGTCTTTGTTGGAAGCACTTTTTTCTATGTTTTTGTATTTTCAAATATAGATTGTCTCTTTCTTGTAATGAATTTATCTTTAAAATAATTTTAAATATCTTAATTACAAATTTTTTATAAGCGAACTTTTTTCATAAAAATATATCCTTTTAGGAAGTGATTTTAAACATGCAAAATCACTCATTATAATTAGAAATGCAAATAGGTCAAGTCTTAAATAAGAATTTATGATTTAATCTTTTTAAAGCTTAGTTTGATCAGATCTATTTAATAAAATAGTTAAGTTTAAATTTTTAAAAAAATTATTTATATAAAAAAGTTAGACTTAGACAATTAAAAAGTGTTAAATATGATAAGTCAATCTATTTATATTTATATAATATAATAAAAACTTAATATATATTATTAAAATATAAATAAATATAAATTTATAAAATAAAAAAAAGTTTATCAATATTTAAAATATTTTTTTATATAATTATTTTTTTAATTATAGATTTATAAGTTTATGACTTGTGTATGAGTATACATCAACATATATGGTTATGCATAAATTGCGCCTTCAACAAAAATAATTCAATTTTTCTCTTATATTTCTTTTAAAATTTAAATTTTAATAATATCGAGTAAGTTATATTTTAAAAATAATTTTTTTACTTTTTAAAAATTAAATTTATTGATCTAATTAATATTAATAATTTAAATATAAATAGGCTAATAGGTCAGACAAACTTTTAAAAAGGTTAGGTCAGGCTTATAAAATAAAGTATATGATAAATAATAGGTCAGACTTAAACTTTAATGCTGCAGAACAGACTCAATCTATATATTCAAAGTCTGACCTGATCTATCCTATTTTCATTCTTTAAAACACTTTTATTATGATATCCAAACAAATTAAAAAAATGGTTTTATTTTAAAAAAATACTTTTTATGATTATAATTAAATAGAAACTAATATACTAATATAAAAACCTATTTAAAATTTTTAAAAAAGTTACATTTCATTAATACAAACATACGAGTCCAATTATAATGTAAACTTTGGAATAAACCAAAAACATCAAAATATTGGTCAACAAAAATGTTAATTACCTATATCATGTGTTATGCATATGAAACTTTAACAAACTCTTGTTTGTTTCATTATAAATATTTTTTTTTCAAAAACAAAAATCTAAAATTAATAAAATATTACTTAAGATCAACAATTTCTCTACAAAAAAATTTAATAGATTGACTTGTCGCTGATAATAAGTAATTTTACGGTTTAAAATATTCAAATAAAATTTCAATAGCTTTAATAATTCATTTTAATTGATTTTGAAAACATCATATTACATTTCACATCTACATAATTAGATATTTGTTGAGCCGTCGTGAGTAGTCAAGTGAAGAAAACATGCTAATAATTGGTAATATTATTTGATTGCCGTATACAGATAATTAGCTTCTAAATAAATTCTAAATAAAGTGTTTTTTTTTATAGGTGAATTCTAAATAAAGTGTTGATCAATAGCTAGCATTTATTTTTTATATTTTTCTTTGTTAAAATACGTGGCAACACAGCTTTGCCACATCATTGTGATATGGCTATACAGGTGGTAGCGGGACAAATTAATAGGTGATAAGAACAAGTAGGTGAATAAATACTTTCTTTTCACGACATGAGGCCACTTGCACTAAATAAATTTAGAATTATCATGATTATACATCTATTTTATTATTCATTTAACTTTTAGAAACTATTGCATATGTTAGTATTAAAAATCTGAATTGTTACATGTTATGTTATGTAATGATTACTCTGAACTACTATATGTCTTGGATCTTGCAATAAATTTCTTCTCATTTTTACTCTTGTTAATTTTTCATATTTATCATCCACTGCAAATTATTTCTTTTCTTTTAATTTTTCTTTCATTCACTCGTACACGTCAATAAATATAAATTGGGGAAAATTAGTTATGTAAAAATGTTATATAATGAAATTAACAAAGTAATTTTGCATTTATATTTTATAATTAAATAATTATATTTAATTATTTATTTAGTTATAAAATTATTAAAAAAAATATTACTTCAACTTAATGTCACATATCAATATTGGTTGACTTAATTGTTAAAATTCTATACAATAGATTATGTTAACAGAAAAATATTTATTATATGTATATTTATGATCTCTAATAATATTAATTATTATTTTTAACCTCGTAATAATATTATATTAAATGAAAAACATGGTCTTCATCATTTTTTTTATCAATAAAAAATTAAAAGAAGAATTTTACCAACACTCTCTTCGGTATTATTATGCTCATATTAGCTCTTTTATATAATTGATTACAAATGGTTAAATTTGAAGAAACTCATTATATGAAAACAATAAGAATAAAACTTAAATTTTCACGTATCTAAAAGAAAGTGTATTAAAATCTGATTTAACATTATAAGTTCGACAAATAAAATAAATATGCCTATTATAATATTATTGCTCGTCAGTAAGATCTCAAACAAAATTGACTGGTCAATAAAAATGGGTCATAACTGGTTGTTAAATATTTTTATTTATTTTTAACTGAGAAAACAAAAAATAGGCATGTTGAGTCATTGAGCATTATCCTATTGACAATAATTTAGAAGATGAGGAGTGAATAGAGCAGAGGAATCTAGACAGGTCTAATGTTCCCTCCTTCAGTATAAAACCCTTTGCACACATTACACAACATGATGAAGCCACATAAACAACAACAACAACAACAGTAAACAAATTACATTATTTTACATCCCAACTAGCTAAGCTAGTTGCCCTCCCTCCATCCATCCATCCATCATATGGCTGATTCCACCCCTCTTCTCTGCCAAACCCACTCCTCATTTTCTGATACAGCAGAACCGCCACAAACACCCACCAAACACCTTCCATCCCTCGGCTCCACAGTAGAAATCTGCATAGGCCACTTCAATTGGTCCCAGTTCCTCCAATCCATCATCGTCTCCTTCGCCTGGGTCTTCGACGCTCAACAAACCTTCATCACTGTCTTCACCGACGCGTTGCCACCGTGGCACTGCACCAATGACGCATGCACCGAAGCCTCCGCCAACCTATGCGACCTCCCCAGGGGCTCGTGGGCCTGGACCGGGCCCCTGCATGCCTCCACAGTGTCGGAGTGGGGCCTGGAATGCGCCAACTCGGTCGTGGCCGGGCTCCCCGCGTCGGCCTTCTTCGTCGGCTGCCTTGTCGGGGGCTTCGGGCTGGCCACGCTGGCTGACTCATCGCTCGGTCGGAAGAACACGTTGTTCTTCTCGTGCCTCTTGATGGGTCTCACTTCGTTGCTCGCGACTCTTTCGCCCAACGTTTGGATCTACTCCGCGCTCAAGTTTCTCAGCGGGTTTGGTCGCGCCACCATTGGGACTTCCGCGCTTGTTTTGGCGTCGGAGCTCGTCGGAAAACGGTGGCGCAGCCAGATTAGTGTTGTCGGGTTCCTTTGTTTCACTTTGGGTAAGGGTTAAGCACTACTTAAGCTCACACTTCCTTCCTCGTTTTAACTACTTATAAAACTCTCTCTAATTCTCTAATATTAGTACGTCTTCATTATTTATTAATATTATTATGAATTTTAATAATTAGTAAAATAGATTCAAAGATAATATGACTTTGTTACTTGTTATGAAAATAGAGACCACAAACATCTTACACTTTTAAAAATGAATGAAAAAATTGAAAATAAATTATTTATTTTGAGATATATATCAATGATGAGTTTGTTTATAAAAAAATTGATCGAATTTTTTTTAGTGTGTTTGTTTAAACTATTTATTTAAAATTAAGAATTTTATTTTTATTTTTTAATAAACAAATTCTATATATCTACTTCTTAAAAAATATTTCTTTTATAATTGTGTTTCTTTTAAAAGTTTAGACAAACTAATATAAGAGTCATGGGTATATTTCCTTGTTTGTTGCGACTAAAATCGTAGTTATATATACCCTTGTATAATATTGTAATTTTATTAGTATAATTGTGTATAATAAATTTTATGATAAAAAATTAATTATTATAAATGTGGGTTCATCTGATTTTACTTTTTCAAAAAAAAAATCTCATATATTTAATTCATTGCAGTTACTAAATTTTTTTTCACAATACTTTTATTATTGTTTAGTAATATAACATATAGCACATAAATATATAGTCATATCATATTAATTAGTTTCATTATCTCCATGCAATATTTCAAAAACTAAAATTAATGATATTTTTTTGGAAGAGCAGAATTATTAAAAGTATGTCTTAAAATTAAAAACTATTTAAATCCAAATTAAGTTGACATAGCTTTGAGCCGTTTTTGGATGCGTAGGGTTCTTGTCCCTGCCAGCTATTGCATTCATAAACAGGAGTGGTTCGTGGAGGAACCTTTACCTGTGGACTTCTATTTCAACAATTTTCTACTGCATATTGATGAAGTTGTTCGTTACGGAGTCCCCAAGGTGGCTTCTAGTGCGGGGAAGAACAGAAGAAGCGGTTGCTACGCTAAAATGCATCACATCAATCACTCAAAGCAACCTCAATTTGGCCATTAATAATATGTCCCACAAGGAAGAAACTTGGAACGTGGATTTGTTCTCCGCCGTCAAAATTCTTCTGCAAAAGAAATGGTCTTCCAAAAGGTTACTATCGATTATGACCATGGGAATTGGCATTGGATTGGTGTATTACGGAATGCCACTAGGTCTTCAAAACTTGTCCTTCAACCTTTACTTGAGTGTCACATTCAATGCACTGTCAGAGTTACCCTCCGCGATGATCGTGTTCTTCCTCATAGACAAGATCAATAGGAGAAGCGGAATTCTTCTCTTCACAACCCTGAGTGGTGTTTTCAGTTTGATGTCGACCATCCAAGCGAAGCCCTGGACCAATCTGCAAATAGTGTTCGAGCTGATATCCTTCTTCTGCGCTTGTTCCGCTTTCAACATTTGCCTCATTTACACGACGGAACTGTTCCCAACTTGTGTGAGGAATTCGGCGTTGGCGATGGCGAGGTTGGCGCTGGTGATTGGTGGCTCCTTGTGCCCCTTGCTGGTGAGTGCTGGAAGGAAGAACAAGTTTCTGTGTTACGGGGTTTTGGGGTTGGCGATAGCATTTAGTGGGGTCTTTGGAATATTCTTGCCTGAGACTAGGGGAAGATCACTAAGTGACACAATGGATGAAGAAGAAAACAAAGCCAAAAATATGAACACTGAGATATTGGCATGATGAAATATAAGGATTTTGGAAAACATCGATCGATCGTGTTTGTGTTTCTGCTAGTGCATTTGCTCCGATTGACGAGTTCTAAAAAGTTGCTGTGTAGGTTCAAAAAGCCTTACTATAATAATGCATGGGAAATTTTGTTCTTTTTGTTAACTACAATTAGTCATTCAAAATCCAAGAAAATTCATCAAAAATATTCAAGAGCTGTCAAAAAAAAAAAAAAAAAAAAAAAAAAAAAAAATATATATATATATATATATATATATATATATATATATATATATATATATATATATATATATATTCATTCAAGAATCACTTCAACACTCAATTTTACTATAAAAGCTTGTTTGGATAAATAGCATATATTAAGCACTTATTAAATAAGTATTCATCTTATTATGAGTATCTATGTATAACTTTGATTCTATAATGTAAGAGGGAATAAGATTATTAAAATTCACTAAAAATAATATATATATATATATATATATATATATATATATATATATATATATATATATATATATATATATATATATATATATATGAGAGGGTTCAATCGATATTGATGTAAATTTTACTAAGTATTAATTGAGTGGTGTAATACTGAGTCAAAGTTATATTAGTATCGTTTGAATATATATATCAAAAAGTTTTTTCGAGCACTTTGAATGTGTTTAATAAAATTATCTTATAAGTTGACTGAAATCTTGTAAGATAAGTTATAAATTAAAAGGTTTATAAACTAACTGATTAAATTAAAAATATTTGATAAGATTAAGTGATAAACTAACTAATGATTAATGTAAAGAGTGACATATTTACTTAGTTAATAATAGACTTAATTAATTACATTTTTTATCCTTCAATTATTGTAATTGTGCAATTTTAGTCTCTACAATTTTAATTGAATATTTTTAGTCTCTAAAGTATCATTATTATAAAATTTTGATTTTTTAAAATTTTAATTGAACAATTTTAGTCCCTTTAAGTATTGCAATTATATGATTTTAGTCTCTTCAATTTAGCTCTTCATTCTCATAACAAAATCTAATAACATTTGTTTATGAATATTTAATGGTGATTGTCCTAAAGCAACAATACTGAGGGAGAAAAAAATTAAGAAATATCCTTAGTTGATTTATCATCTGTTTGAAGCTAAACAAAATAATGAAATTTTTTTTATGCATGAGACAATTTCAACTAGTAAGTTTCATTCCAAAAAATGAATATAACAACCTGTCTCATCATTAGATCTCAATCGAATATCGTCAGGTTTTTAATATGGGTTGTCCACTTGTTTCCTTCTAAATGTTATTCTACTCAATATTTTTGTGTGTGAAAAAATTCTTTAAAAGAGTTAGTAACAGAAGAAACTAAAAAAAAAATATTTAATTATTTTTCAAAAATATGATATAAATTTACAATTCTTATGACAAAAATAATAATGGAACGATGATAGATAAAATATTCTACCAATTATAATTCCTTAGGTTAACATGCATAAGACAAAAGATTACGTTATCAAAAATGTGATTTATAAATCAAAGAAAAGAAACACTTATAATTAGAATATAGCTCACAATTATCTTTTTTATAGCAATGTACTTATGTCATTTCATTAATAACACAGGCCTCAATACAAGATGGTAAGTCATCAAAATGGTGGTGACTAGCAAAAGAATTTGATGCTTTAGCTAAATGATATATACCACCAAATTCGCTTGTTGTTAGATTAAAAAATAATCTTAGATCCCTCAAGCTTTCAAATTTTAATGATAACAAATAAAATATTTTTCTAAAGAAAAATTATTTTTGTAAAATACAAATCAAATAAAGCATAAGATGTAAACATTTAAATAGACAATGTGTTATCAAACGAAGTATCCAATCTTACCTCATAAAGTCTTAAATGCGTAACATTTATCATGAGCAACAACTACTTTGTGAATGACTAATCAATTCCTTAACAAATTGAACAAAAAAAGCTCATTGAAACTCACAAATATGTTAAAGTGAATGAAATCATGTTGTGCACAAGAAATAAGGACGGGGGACCCTAAAATCATGGAGAAAGTTCGTAAAAATTGATGCAAAATCTGCTCTTTGTTGATACACACAATAGGAAATCCATTTGGTATCTTAAAGTCGATAAGTAGCCTCTTTGATCAAATAAAAAGTTACAATTTGGGGAAATGCAATTAATGCAAGCATTTAATTCTTCAACAAATACTTCTCATCTTAAAGGACTTGTAATGAAGATAGATGAAACAAGCTTAGGAACTCTCAAGGTTTTGCGACAGTCATCGTCATCCAAGCTATTATATAAGGAACTTCAAAAATATAAAGGAAAAGACTTTTTCAGAATAACTATTTTACAAATTATTATTCATTTTTTATGTAAAAATATTGTTCTTAATTAGTTGTATCACATCTTGTCTATAAGACAAAACAACATTTCTAAAACTTTACCCAAATATAACAATTGTTATAAGGTTGAACATAAAGAGACTTGTCTATTAAAAGAATACTTGTCCAGGTCCGAAAAGGCTAGTCAATAAAAGAACTTGCTTGAGCCTATAGAAGTTGGTTTGTAAAAGAATACTTGTTTAAGCCTGAAAAAGCTTAATTGTAAAAGAATATGTGGTGTTGAAGACTAGAGAAGCTTTATGTTGAAAGAATACTTGGATAGATTACTTGAAGAGGCAATTCAAAGAACACTTAGGTTTGAGCCAAAAATGCCTTATGAAAGAATACTTGTATCTTTTTAAGATAATAGAACTCAATTTAGTTGGATTGAGAACTGAACGTAGACTTGGTAGTTGAGACAAACTATATAAAATTTACCATGTGTTTTGTCTCCTCTTCTCCTATACATTTTATTGTTAACGTTACTACTTCACTACTCAAAAAATGTGAGTTTTTAATAGACATTATTCAACTCCCCTGCTAATGTTTGTCTTTTCTCCATAGTTTGGCATCAAAGCTCAGCCTTTGACGAGATTGAGCATCTAACCATTTTAAAGGGAAAGATTCATTATGGGGAGTAGTGAAGGTTAGCACCTACCAAAAGGAGCTTCTCTTACAAGGCCACCAGCCTTTAATGGAGAAGACTACCTATTTGGAAAAATAGAATGGAAATGTTCATTAAATCACTGGTACAAAAATTAGTTTTTCTTTTAAGATTCACAAATTAGTTCAATTCACAAAATCAGTCATACATATACATTAATAACATCAATTGGAGAGTTGAAGAATCATATAGCAAACAACAACATACAGCAAACAACAACACATCACAAGTCACAAATTGAAAATTTTCTTTTACAATGCATTTAACAGAGAAAAGATTAGGGACCAATCTCACTATCCAATAGTTATCTCACTCCTAGAGTGGGATTACTCACTCTCTTTTTATCTTAGAGGCCACTAGGCAAAGGACGTGGATTTTCGAGATGATCTCACACGAGCTCTAATTCTCCTAATGCTTTAGAGTGCAAACATAAAAAACAAAATAAAGAGAAGTGTAAAAGAAAAAAATTGTCATAACTCCCTTTTTAAAACTTAACCCACAATATTAACTTTTCAGTAAAATAATGTAATCGTGATTTTCTTCCTTCCCTTAATAATAAAATAAAAATTAATAAGATCACATAATTTATATAAATAAAATACATTTATAAAAATTAGCCCAATTATTTATTAAAAAAATACTATTTAATTAATAAATGAAAATCTTGAAGTGTTATAGTTGGTATAACTACAATGGAAAATTATAATTACACCTAAATACAAGAAAATGAAATAAATTTATAAAATAATAATAATATATAACAATGTACAAAGGAGGTTCGTGCTCCTACATTTGATTCTCATCTATGTTAAAATAATATTTGGTTAACGAAAATCATGTCTCGCGAATAGGGGTGGGTATATGGATTAGTCCGACCCGTTTAAGGCCCGACTCGTAAACTCGCATTTTATATGGACCGGATAAGTCTGGTCCGTAAAATAAATGAACTTATTTTTCAAGCCCGTATATGGTTTGCCAAAATTCTCAGATAAACAGACCGGTCTGTGGTTTAAATAATGGTTCAAAAAATAAATTTAAAAAAAAATAAAAATGCATAAAATTAGAAGAAAAAAAATCTTTTTTATTTATAAGAAAAATTTCAATACACTAAAATTTATCAACCATTAAAATGGTTTAAAATACTAAATATTAAAATATTATAATAAAAATAATTACAAATACTTATATAATAGTATTAAACTTTTAATAATAAAAACATCAAAATTTCATAAAAATAATTCAAATGATAAATATACACCAACTAAACATAATTTTAATGTTATAATAATTTAAAAGATTAAATATACAACATAGTATTAAAATCTTAATATTTAAAACTATTAATTAGTGAAGTCCATGGACTACAATCCACAGATTAAATTCGTCAAGTCTACGGACTTCACAGACCAAACTAAAAAATTAAACATAATCATACGGATTTGAAAAAAATGGATTCGTTATCTATGAAGTTTGTGGATTTACAGACCGGCAGAACCAGATCCATCTACCTACTCCTACTCGCGAATACATATTAATCTTTGATTGTTAACTTTGGAACATTGTTTGGATAAAAAAAAAATTTTGGTATCCACTTTGTTATAAACAATTATATCCATATATTTGTATTCAAATTTCTTTTGACCAATATATATCCAAGCATAAAAAAAAAACATATAAAAAATAAAAATTACTTTAGAAATAATAGCTATTCACTTATTTTTTTAAATTTTTTTTTTTTTTTTTTACATAAGCACGAAATACTTTTATCATTGTTCTTAAAAATAATTATAATAATAATAATTATTATTATTATTAAATAAATAAATAAATAAAAACTAAACAGTCTGAACTGCTCTCTTCCTTCCTCCTTTCCTCGAAAAGCTCTTAAACCCTGACCTCAACTTTTAGTTTCTTTTGTTATGAATTCATCTTCGTAGTTTCATCGTCACACTACTTGTGTCTTCCTCTTTGCAGTGCCAATTGTATTGTTCTTTTCTTCAGGTTCGTTTTCGTCTCCTTCCTCTTTTGATTTGATTCTGTTTTTTCTAGTTTTCATTTGTGGACCTGAGACCTGAGAATTATTTATTTATCTCCTCCTTATACGAGTTTTTCATGTTCTATTAGCGTTTTCTTTTTGCAATATATTTGATTTTGCCCACCAACTGTTCGATATTTGTTCTGAATCGTGGAAAAGCAAGTTGCCCACAGAATGCGATTTAGGGGTATTCACATTTTTTGGTCCCTTTGTCAGATCTCACTTGTATACAAACTGTTATTCTCCAGTATCTATAAATTGATGCGTACATGTAGCATCGTATGGGTACCATATATACATGGTACATGTGTGGACTATGCATCCAAATTAATGTTCATTATGCCAAAGTAGAATATTTTTCTTCCACCATTCGAAGGTTCCATTTCACTGTCATCAATACTATTACTTTCTTTCTATTAGCCTTGTTTGAGTAAGCCCCGCTTCATTGGCTGAAAGCTCTAACTAGGATGCGTCATCAGAGAATTCAACTACTTTAGGAAGTAAATCATTGTCCCTCTCAGTGTCATTTAAATTCCTTTTTTTTCTTAGTCTGGTTTCTGGTCATAGTTTCTTCAAGCAACTTAGATAACTCCTCCAACGTCTTAATAGATGCATATTCTATTGAATTGAATTCTCTAATGACACATCCTAGGTAGAGCTAGGAGAAGAGAGAAACCTTGCACGGTTTAGATGGAGAGAAAGACATTGAATTAGGCATGGCAACGGGGCGGGGCGGGTACGGGTTTGATGATACCCGTCCCCGTCCCCGCGACTAAAACCCATACCCGTCCCCGTCCCCATACCCGTCGGGTATGGGATTTTTGTCCCATCCCCGTCCCCGTCGGGTATCGGGTATACCCGTACCCGTACCCGTACCCGTAAAAAAAATAATTTTTTTTTACAAAAATTTTTTTAACTTATTTTTATGTTATATTACAATGATAATTGGGTTGTTTGTCTATCTCATATTTTAATCAAGAGACTTCTTAATAATTAAACAACTACAAATATTTCACATCATAATAAATAACTACACATAATTAAAATCTTATAAATTAAACAACCACAAATGTTGAGTATTGTCACAAATAAACAACCACAATGTTGAGTTCAAATAACAAAATAAATTGAAATTTCTCAAATAAAAATTAAAATTCATCTTGCAAGTGGAAAATGTTGAGTGTCATTAAGCTTCAATCCACCTATCATAAGACAATTTATATCATTTTCCTATTTTATGCTTTTCTTGGTATGTGTTGTGTTTTCTCTGAGCAGGATCAAGATTTAAGAATTAAAGAGGAAATGCTGAGCTACAGGGAAAATCACGGCCGCGATTCTAAATCACGCCCGTGATTCACCAGAGAAAATCACGGCCGTGACTCCCAATCACACCCGTGAACGCCACTGACCCTTCATAGATGTGCTCCAGAGAAGATCACGGTCGTGATTCTCAGTCACGGCCGTGATTCAGCAAACTAAAACTTTCATGTGTTTATTAGATTCAGCATTGTGTCAATTTATTTCCTTAGTTATTTAAAAAATTAAAAGTCATATAAAATATATTTAAAAATTCAAAACACCGAGATAACCAATCCAAACCAAACTACAAAGGTCAGTTTAGTTCGAATTTGATATTTCATTTTAACCAAACCAAACTGGAACCATATCCTTCTCACTGTCCAAGTGAGAAATTGTGAAACAGGTTATATCACTTAACAGTTCACATGAAAGGGCAAGACAAACTGAAGAAAGAGAGGGAAACAAAAGTACACTTCTTTCCAGTTCCCCTATTTAAACAGAGAGAAACCCAGATAATCAGATTATATACTTGAGTCGGAAGGCTCAAGATACCAACTACGGAGTGCTTGTGCGAAAGGAGATCCTAGAGAGATTGAGCGAGAGAGAGACGTACCAGTGTGGTGAGGGAGCCGCTCGGAGGGAGAAAATGTAGGCTGGAGTGGTTGGTCCGTCGGAGGCTGGAGTGGCTGGTCCGTCGGAGGCTGGAGTGGCTGGTCCGTCGGAGGCTGGAGTGCGCAGTGTGAAACCCTAACTCGTGGAGGCTGGAGTGTAATCGTGTGATTCGTGTTGCTAAACTTGCTATAATCGTGTTGCTGGAGTGAGTCACTTTAGACTAGAGACATTATTTTTAAAATTTTAATTTTTTTTAAATAATTAAACCGGGGACGGGTATTTAACCGGGGACGGGGACGGGGACGGGGACGGGGACGGGGCGGGTAAGTATATACCCGTACCCGTACCCGTACCCGATTTAATTTATCGGGTTTTACCCGTACCCGTACCCGTACCCGGTCAAAGCGGGTATTCCCCGTCAAAGTCGGGACGGGTTCGGGTATTACCCACGGGTACGGGTTTATTTGCCATCCCTACATTGAATGGCTATTGTTAGCATTTTGGGAGCATATAATTACATACAGTTTTGTTCTAGAAATCAAAGAAAGAGATCTAAAGTGTTTTAACAGCAGCTAAAAACTAGTCAATTCCACAAAAATGAGTAGATATACATTCTAAATTAGAAAAGAAAAAAAAAACCAAAATTATGTTATCCAGTTAAAGATAACTTCATATACTTTGAGAAGCAACTAATCTACACTTTTGGGTGATAAAATTATCAAAACCACTAAAAGGGCGACATATACAAGTTACAACAACAAAAGTCTTGTCCCACTGTGTGAGGTTGGCTATATGAATCATACGACACCATTGGACTTGGTTAAATACTTAAAAATGTAACGTATATATATCATACATATGTTTCAAACACATTATATAAAATTTGGAAAGTTACAGGCAATTTAATTGGATATCTATACCATTATAAAAAGAGATATTTTTCTTAATAACTGATTTTTCTCTCTACATTTTGTTAGACCATTACACTCCTTAATTACCAAGAAAAAGAATCAGAAAATTAAGACTTTTTTTAACAATTACCATACTCCTTTACACATTATCATAAACAAGCTCTGAAATTTTCTAAATAACTACTCACAACAATCTACTCATCTAATTATTTTTTATTTTATTTTTAATTTAAAAAATTAAGAGACACTAAGTGCTTCTTTTGCCCTTGTTTTTTTATTTATAATTGAGATGGAAATATTTAAAATTACACAGCTAAAATAAACCTTGCTTTTCTTTCTCTTCCCCAACCCCGTCAAACCCTTATATCAATAATTCATCTTTATAGCTTCATCTTCACAGTACCTGAGGCATCGTTTTTGCTGTGCTTGTAGATTTTTTTTAGGTATGTTTTGCTCTTTATTCTTTGTTTGTTTTTCTATTTTTCATATGTGAATCTGATTTCCAGGACCTGATGCTGTGATGTTTGTGGACCTAGGTATTATTTATTAATTCCCCCTTTATATGAGGTTTTCTCTGTATCTCTAGTTGCAAATTTCCCGTTGTGTGAAATGAATTACGCGCTTTTTTATCTGCTCATGATGCTTCACATTATGTTAACATTTTGTCTTTGTAATATATTGGATTTTGTCCACGAAGTTTGATGTTTGGTCTGAATCAAGGAATAATATTTTGCCCACAAAATGTGATTTATCAAGATATTTGATTTGATTTTGACAACATTGGTGGCATGGGCATCGGCTTGTCCACTGGTGTCTAAGTTTCTAACATTGTATAATCAATGTGATCGGCATTGCAGCCATGTTTTTGTCAAGAACACTTGGACGGACACTCTTTGCTGCTGCTGCTAGATCAAAACATTATGCCACTACTGCTGCTGCTGCTAACAGGAAAGGACACAATCCCCTTAAGGAGTTCTTTGAGGCAGACAGGAGCGCTGAAAATGACAAACCTGTTGTTTATGGTATGCACTATGCACCTCTTGTTTTCATTTGGATTTGGAATGAAAATTTTCACTGGTTTTTGTGATAGCAAAGACTTGTTCAGTGCAACCAAAAGTTGTGATTTTCTCCGTTTTGCTTTGAATGTTGTCCCACCATTGTTCTGGCAATGGCTTTGTCTTTTTTTATTTATTTATTTTATTCCTAATGTTGTTGTTAGGTCGGAGTTGGAAGGCATCTGAACTGCGTCTGAAATCTTGGGATGACCTTCATAAGTTGTGGTATGTGTTGTTAAAGGAGAAGAACATGCTGATGACCCAGCGTCAAATGCTTAATGCACAGAACCTGCGTTTTCCTAACCCAGAGCGCATCCCTAAGGTATTACCTCACTTTTTTGCACTTGTTCTGCTTTACACGTGTTGCTCTTGTTAACCGTAGTTACGTGGATGTTTGGCATACAGCAATTACAGTGGTATTGCTTTTATCTTCTGTTCCTCAACATACTTTTATCAATTTTTTGTTACATGAAATCAGGTTAGGAAGTCAATGTGTCGCATCAAGCATGTACTTACTGAGAGAGCAATTGAAGAACCAGACCCCAGGAGGTCTGCTGAGATGAAGATAATGATAAATGCTCTTTGATGACTTGACATGGATTTGTTTCTGTAATGACATTATTGGGTATGCTGTTAGTACAGGACATCTACATTCCTGGATGTAACTTGTGAAGTTGCTGAGTTGAAGCATTCTGTCCAAAAACATTGTTTACGAAAGGGTTTTTTTACCTGGGAATGAGTTTTGCTTGGTTTTGTTTTAGTCAGTCCCGCGGGAATCTAATCATAGAAATCATTGTTTCTAGCGGTCTATTACTCGATAAAGTGTTAAGTAGGTTACATCCCAAATATTTGCTGTCCTATATTTCGTACTTTTAGATGTATCAAGCAAACAGATGCTATCATATTATCATATTAGAGTTTCTGCAAAATGTTAAGAGAAGATGACTTCTTCCTTTTGTTTTCTGTAGCACCCACAATGCTATCATATTTTCATATTACAAATGAGGAAGCTAAAGCAAGTCTAGTGGGAATAAAGCAAGATCGGGGATGAGTCATTTTATTCTGATTCAAAATTTTAAGATCGAGAAAATAAAACAGCTAAGAAAAATACAAAAGACAAAAATGGGAATGTAGAGAAAAGAAACCAAACCAACAGGAAAATTGCATTCTTGGATCCATGAAGCCTATTGCCTCTGGGCGGGAAAGAGTTGTCTACATCGATTAGCCTATTCATTTTGTTCAGTGTTTCTCGGTTTTCACACCAAGTTTTAAACTGTGGAAGTGAAAAGGGAAAAATAAATATTAAATAGATAGAAAAAGGAGCTGTGGAGAAGTTTTATGGTAACTTAGACTGTCAGGTCAATACTTAATACTATCAAGAAGTAATAACAGCTTCTTTGTTTGTCCACTGAAATTTGAGTCAGGTCAATACTCAATACTTTCAAGAAGTAATAACAGCTTCTTTGTTTGTCCACTGAAATTTGGCTTAACATGGTATAATGTCTCCCTGGGAACAACATCGTTAAAATGCTACTGTGAAGAAACTGGTACATTTGAACAATGTGACATTGGATCAGAAGCATAAAATATTCGTATTTATGTGACAGGAAGAAGTCATAACAAAAATTGATATGCAGGGACTACCATTACCAACAAAATTAGATCACTACATTTTGAACTTATTTAAATATAGGTTTAGAAGTGCTTTTGAGAACTGTTTTTTGCTGAAAAATAATTTTTATTTTTAATAAAAAAACTTTCAAAAACACTTATAGTTTGTATGGACAAGATTAAAGAGCTAATATCAAGACATTGGACCTGTCAAGTGATACATATCCTACGAGAGGGAAATTTCTGTGCAGATTTTTTGGCTAGAAAAGGTGCGGTATCATCTGAAGGTTTGGTGATCTTGGAAGAAGCCCCTGTGGAGATGGAAGAGCTTCTCAGAAAGGATACTATAGGAACATGTGTGCTTCGTAGATAGTTTGGCTAGACATAACTAGCCAGGAGAATTATGTTTTTGCTTTCTATTTTTTCTGGCTTTTGTTTCTTTCTGCTTTGACTCTTATGTAATAAAAAAAAAAAAAAAAAAACAGGCTTTTTTAGTGTTTTTTTGTAATCTATGATTTTGCTGATTTATTTCCTGCACAGATAATTGTTGATAAATTCATTAATTTATCTTTTGTATGCCACCAATGCTAAAATTAAGATTCCGTTAAAATTTGCTAGCTAGTGATTATAATACAGCTAAAATTAGTCAAGCAATTTGATAGGGTCAGTGGGCAAATTGATGAAGTAGGAGAGAGTAAAAGTTATTGTTGTGTTACAGTTCCTGAGCCAACAATCTAAAGCTAGCTAGTTAGATGAGGTGGTATTCTCTATTCTGTTAGGCGGGTAGGGGAACACTTTCTAAACAATGAGGACAACCTGAAGAAATATTAGACATAAAATGCCACATCAAGTTAAGACGCTTAAAGTATCACATGAAATTATACATTTTAGAAAAATATAAGACATCGAAGTAAGATAAGATGATTCAAGTATAACAAAGAATCAATCCTCAAAATATATCGAGTCAACGACTTTATTGTCTCAAGTCCTTGAAAGGTAATAAAACAAGACCATTCATAATTACTTTTAGTGAGAATTTGATCAATTCGTTTCTAAAGTCGTAATTTCAAAATACAAATTGTTGAAGTTATAAGAATTTTTCTTATTACAAAACTTCTATATGACAGTTTAAGATCTCTTATGTCAGAATATATTTAAGGGTGTGTTTCTCTTTCTTTTTAAGAAATCAAGAAGACTTAAACTCAAATTGATTATTAATTATCTAACTTACGATTGTAAGTCTAATCTTTCTAACTGTCATATCTCATGACAATTATTATTGTACTTGGTCTTGACTTGAAGTGTCAATAGTTACATTAGAAAAAATAAGTCTACTATTGTTAGGCCTACTCGAAAACTACATGAGTCGAAATATTGCATGAGATTCCTCGAAAACAATATAAAGTCAAGACACCTACCAGTAACAGATGTTCGAGATCAAAAAGGAATTGTTTCGAGTAGAACAATGATATGCTTGAAGAAATAGAGAAGTTATCGGAGGTTCTTATGGTTGCACCAAGGTAGTTATTAAAGTGCGGATCGAGGAAATAAAACACGTGGGGAGAACGGTTAAAGGAAGTTACATTTTAAACCCACGTAAGTAATGTAGTGGGCAACGATTATAGACACCCACGATGGATTCTCGCGAAATTAACTGCTCTTCATCGAACTCTATAAATATGAGAAGCATACACCTTCACAGGGGTCGGAAATATCATACTTGAAACTCTCTCTCAAGCACTCACTGCCTGCGCATATGGCTTTCGTGCACGGAACTACTTCTGGGTATGACCATTTCTTGGCCACGTTTCTTTGCTTCTTTTAGGAGTAGGATTAGTGTAGTTTTCTTCTTAATCACGTAGTGTAATTGTGTAATTGTACTTTGATTACTATGCTTCAACATTTTAATTGTAAACGTGATCATTATGCAAATTGAATGATGATGTGTATTGCCAATGTATGTTTTAGTTACACTGTGCGCTTAAGTATTTACATGCATGCAAATTATTGTTTAATTATAATTAACGAAGATTTGGAAACCAACTTCTGTTGATTCGTCTCGTCTACTTCCATTCTTAATAACATGAATACTGTAAGAATACCTAAATTGAAACCATTTCGTGCTAGTTCGAATATAAAGAATCCCTAAACGAATTCCACCGTAAACAAATTGGCACGCCCGGTAGGACCCGTTTAATTACAAACATAGTTGAACTAGTTTTAGGTATGCATGTTGCATGAGACTTAGGAGTGGAAGAACCATGTCTACGTCTAATAATTCTAATAACAGGAATAATGATAATCAGGTAGATGCAGAACACGAAAATCCTAACTCAGATAATGTAGTTGCTGTAACAAGGGGGGCAACATCACCCCCTGTAATACTCGAAAATGTGGCTAGGCAAACCAATGTATCTCAAGAACTCGTAAATGCCACTAGAGAATATCCTTAGGGTATGCCACAGAATTGGCGAAATACTCAGCCTGTACACGTCGAAATGTCAATACCCTATTTAAGACCAAATTCACAAATGCATGTATCCCCACAGGGTTATAATCATGGTCCAAATGGTTTGGGTTTCGTCACGAAAGACTCGTACCAACACGTAGGCACTAGTCACGAAGGGTCTCTAGTTCGACAGAGTAATTATATCCCCACGGGAATTAGCAATCAAGCTATGATGGCTCTTCGACAACAGATGGACCATAGTAATCATGACATGGTCAATCTGTTGTCAACTCAAATGCACAATATAATGACTCCTTTGTATGAATTAATAAACAAAATAGGAGATAAATTGGGTGATGGTCCACCTTCGAGAGCCATGAGTGGGAATCTGAATGAGATGGAAAATCTAGGTGGGAATGGAGTTTTTCCTCAAAACGTAGGTCAACCTAATAGGAATCCCAATGATAATTTAGATCAAATGGTAGAAAGGATACTGAACAGGCATGGTTTCGAGGTAGGTCGAAATGAACGTCCTTATTTTATGTCTGCTTTTCCGGATTATATCACTCAGGTAGAATTACCTAGGGGGACAAAAGTCCCGAAATTTTTGAAATTTGCGGGAGAATTAAATGAGTCTACAGTCGAACATATAGCTAGATATCTGGTCGAATGTGGGGATTTAGCAAACAACGAATATTTAAAAATGAAATATTTTTCGAGTTCGTTAACTAAACATGCCTTTACATGGTTTACGACATTGTCTCGTAATTCGATAACTACTTGGGCTCAGTTAGAAGGTAATTTCCATGAACACTTTTTTCGAGGAGAAACAAAAGTTAGTATAGTTGATCTAATGAATGTTAAAAGACAAAGCCATGAAACATTAGACGACTATTTGAATAGGTTCAGACAGCTAAAATCTCGATGTTATACTAATGTACCTGAACATGAATTAGTTAAAATTGCTGCAATAGGGTTAGATTTCTCGATTCGTAAGAAATTAGTGAATGAATAGTTAAGGGATATGGCTCAGTTGGCAGAAAAGGTAAGAAAGATCGAACAGATTAAGTTAGAAAAGGAAAGATTAAGAAAGTTTGATAGGTTTGTTCGAAAAGAAAAGGTAGCCTATTTAGAAAACGTAGAGATAGGTGAGGATGCTAATTGTGAGATCTCGAGTGAGGACTTTGAGGTTAACATAGCAGAGTTACGTCCTGGTCCTACTTATCAATGTCAAATGTTAAAACCAGGAGATAATATGGAAGGAAGTTCGACTAAGAGATATAGTTTTGACGTGACTAAGGCAGATAAGATATTCGATATTTTATTAAAAGATAAGCAAATTGCACTCCTAGAAAATCATAAAATTTTGCCATTCGAGCAAAGAAAAGGGAAGAAATTTTGTAAATACCATAACATGTATGGTCATTGGACTAATAACTGTGTGCGTTTCAGGGATATGATCGAGAAAGCGATCATTGATGGTCGCCTAGCTTTCGAGGAAAAGGACATGAAAGTGGACACTGATCCATTTGCCGCTCACACTGGATATGTGGAACCAGTCTCGATAGGAATCAATATGGTTGAAGTTAATATTGAGGATGATGAAAACATTGAGCCTATTTCTGACGAAAAACTCGAAGAGTTGATGGATGACTTTGCTAAGGAAGAAGAACCTATCTATCCAAAAGAGGGAGATAATTTGGTTGAGTTTCTGTCAAAGAAAAAGGAGGCTGATAGGGAGGTTATGTTGTGTCCTCGATGCAGTGCTGTATTCGACAGAGCTGCTGCTAAGGCTTTCGAGGAGTCAGAAATCATGAAGAGCTACAAAGCTGAGAAACTTCGAGAGAAGCCTAAGCCTAACATTGGGTCGAATGTTGGGTTAACCATGAGGCAGGTACATATGCCTCAGTATAATGCTCCTATGGGTAAGATGGAAATGCACAACTCGTCAAAGTTTGGCAATACTTTTGTGCCGAGCGCCAATGTCCCAGTGGGTAAATGGAATGCCCCACCGAGACAGATGATTGGAATGGGTCGAGGAAAACAAGTGATGAATTATGCCGGGCCTACATTCCAAGGAATTCCTGGAAAGTTCTCGAATGTATCTGCAGGACCTGGCAAATTCTCGGCTGGAAGTTATGGGCGTGGTTTTCGACAGCCCTTCAATAACTTGACCAAAACCCAGTGGAGAAGGCAACAAAGAATGAGGAAAGCTACCTTTGAAGGTTTCAGAGGGACCCATTTTTCGATCCCAGTACCACAAAAGGGTGAGTCGTCTCATAAATTCATGGAGGATGATGAGGATCTGATAACTGACTGTTTTGAGAGTGGCTTCAATGACTCTCTGGAGGATATTTGTTGGATAGTGTCAATTCTGCCTTCTGAGTATGTTGGAGCTATGAAATCTGTGAATGAGCAGGAGGATATCCATCGAGAAGATTTTTTCGATGATCCCAATTATGAGTCTAAGATTGTCTAGGTCAATCAAATTTCGAGGGTTATTCCCAAATTTAACTCAGCTGTGTTTGATTCTCCCACTGAAGAGATGAAAGGCCACCTTAAGCCTTTGCTGCTAACTTTGATGATCGAAGGGCATGAGGTAAATAAGGTTCTGGTCGATGGAGGTGCAGCTGTGAACATACTTTCGAAGACTATGCTGAAAAAGTTTGGGAAGTCCACGACTGATTTAAAGCCCCATAACATACTTATCTTAGATTACGCAGGAAAGTCATCACACCCTGAGGGCATGATTTTGCTCGATGTTCAGATTGGAAGCGTGAAAAGAACTACTATGTTCATAGTAACCCCATCGAAGGAAAATTTTAATGTCTTGTTAGGACGTGAATGGATTCATGGGATAGGAGCTGTCCCTTCAACTGTTCACCAAAAGATTTTCTTTTGGAATGATGATGAAGGTTTGGAAGTGCTCAATGCAGATCAGAAAGAATATGAGGTAGGCATGTACTTCGCAGATCAACAATTAACTGCATTTGCAAAAACAAGGCCTTTCGATGGCCACAATGCTGGTGTTATGGATGAAGAAGAAGGTGTTAAGAAAATATTTTGCTGGGATGTGAAGAGAGGTTTCGTGATTCGAGCCGAGAAAGATTTGGCTCCACTAGAGGAATGAAGGATCAAGATCCTTATTCGAGCTTTTTAGCTCGAATGTCGGCCTACGTCGCCGATCGAACGGCCAACATGGCCGAGGGATGTCGAGACAATGAGGTAGTGTCAAACAAGCCTAATGATGAAAGTAGTATGGCCTTTTTGGCCGAAGAATAAGAAAAACAAAAAACAGAGAAAGATCAAATGGACCGCGAAGTTGAGGAAGGAAAAGAAAAAATAAAGAAAAATCGAAGGGACCAAGAGGTCACAAAGAAAAAAGAAAATCAAAAAATAGAAAAAGACAGAATGGACCAAGAGGTTGAGACTTCAAAAGAAGATAAAGAGCAAGAGTCAGAGCTCAAGTTAGATTGTATTTTCGATGATTCGCCATTGGGATTCGAAAGGGCAACCAATGAAGAACATAAGCTAGAATCTCAAGACCCACTCGAAGAAATTAATTTGGGAATTGTCGAAAATAGGAAAGTTACTTATGTTAGCAAACTCTTGCAAGGAAAGCTGAAGGAGGAATTAATTCGAGTATTGCATGAATATAATAACTGCTTTGCATGGGATTACGATGAAATGCCGGGATTGGATCGAGGATTGGTAGAGCATAGACTACCTATAATTCCCGGAAAGAAACCTGTTAAACAAAGTCCTCGAAAGTTCGCTCCTGAAGTAATCGAAAAGATAAAAGAAGAAATCGAGAGGTTATTGAAAGCAAAGTTCATCAGAACCTCAAGATATGCTGAATGGATATCGAACATCGTGCCTATTATGAAAAAGAATGGAAAACTCAGGGTGTGCATTGATTTTCGAGATCTCAACACAGCAACTCCTAAGGATGAGTATCCTATGCCTATTGCTGAGAATATGATAGATGCTGCTGCAGGTAATGAAATTATGAGTTTACTTGATGGTTACTCTGGATATAACCAAATTTATATTGCAGCTAATGACGTATCGAAAACTTCTTTTCGATGTCCAGGTGCTTTAGGCGTGTACGAATGGGTGATGATGCCATTTGGACTGAAAAACGCAGGTGCTACTTATCAGAGGGCAATGAATCTAATATTCCATGATTTAATTGGTAAGTTTGTACAAGTACACATTGATGATATTATTGTTGGATCGAAATGAAAAGAGGATCACTTATGCCATTTAAAATTATCTTTCGAGAGAATGAGGAAACATGGTTTAAAAATGAATCCACTTAAATGTGCTTTTGGTGTCACAGCAGGAGAGTTTCTGGGATTTGTCATACACCAGAAAGGGATCGAAGTGGATAAAAACAAGACTAGAGCTATCATGGAAACTAAACCTCCATCGAACAAGAAAGAACTCCAATCTCTCCTAGGTAAAGTAAATTTTCTCAAAAGATTTATATCGAATTTATCTGGTAAAACTAAAGTATTTTCTCCTCTATTACATCTAAAAAAGGAGGAAGAATTTTGATGGGATAAAGAGCACCAGAAAGCGTTCGATGAAATCAAAGTGTATTTGACTCATCCTCCAATGCTTGCATCACCTTCTAAAGGAAAACAACTGAAGTTGTACATTTCGGCTAGCGATTCGACTATTGCGGGCATGCTGGCGCAAGATGATGATAATGGCATCGAAAGAGTCATATATTATTTAAGTCGAATGTTAGTAGGAGCTGAAAATAGATATACTCCTTTAGAGAAATTATGTTTAAGTGTTTATGTTGCTTGTACAAAGTTGAAGTATTATCTTAGGCCCTGTGATGTTGTAATATTTTGTCGAAGTAATGTTATTAAGTATATGTTGTGTAAACCTGTCTTACATTCTCGAGTTGGTAAATGGGAACTTGCGTTAACTGAATATTCATTAACTTTCGAGCCTTTAAAAGCCACAAAGGGACAAGTAATTGCAGATTTTCTCGTGAATCATTCGAAACTAATTGAAGAGATCATTTATTTAACCATCAAACCTTGGGAATTATTTTTCGATGGTTCGAAACATGAGCTAGGCATCGGGGTAGGTTTGTTAATCATTTCTCCTGAAGGAATTCCAACTAAGTTGTCATTAAAAACAAACAAAGGATACTCGAATAATGAAACTGAGTATCAGGCACTCATAACTGGACTCGAGATTCTTAAAGAGTTTGGTGCTAAGAATGTGGTAATTCGAGGAGATTCACAACTCGTCATTAAACAGCTAACTCAAGAATATAAATGTTTGAATGAAAAATTAATTGGATTCAAAACTCGAGCTGTTCAGTTACTAAATACATTTGATGAAGTTGAATTACAACATTTTTCTCGGTACGCAAATACAATTGCAAATGAGTTGGCTCAGGTAGCATCAGGTTACAAAGTGAGTAAGGGATGCCTCGAATTATTAATTCATACAGAAAATGAATTATGTCATCTAGAGAGTTTAAATATCAGCTCGTCAAGTCAGCAGCAAGATTGGAGAAAAGAATTGGTCGAATACTTGCAAAATCCAAATTTGAAAGTCGAAAGAAAAATTAAACTCCAAGCACTCAATTATGTCTTGCTAAATAATGAATTATACAAAAGAGGCTTCGACGGATATTTGTTCAAATGCCTCGAAAATCATGAAAGTTATATAGCTATGGCAGAAGTACATGAGGGTATCTGTGGAGCACATCAAGCGGGTGAAAAGATGAGGTGGACCTTGTCGAGAAAAGGTTTCTATTGGCCAACCATGATTAAAGATTGCATCGAATTCGCGAAAAGCTGTGAGGAATGTCAAAGGCATGGACCAATACAAAGGGTACCAGCAAGCGAGTTACATTAAACCTTGGCCATTTCGAGGCTGGGCAATTGATATAATAGGGCAAATTCATCCACCCTCTTCAAAAAATCATAAATATATATTAGTTGCCATAGATTATTTCACAAAATGGGTTGAGGCAATTCCTTTGAAGGAGGTTGAACAAAAAGACATAATTGACTTTGTCGAAGATCATATTATAACAAGGTTTAGAATTCCCCAAACAATTACTACTGATCAAGGCACAATTTTTACGGGTCGAAAAGTCACTCAATATGCTCAATCGAGAGGAATCATTTGGTGACTTCAACACCATACTATGCACAAGCAAATGGACAAGTAGAGGCTGCTAATAAACTCATTATTAGTTTAGTTAAGAAGCATATCTCGAGCAAGCCTCGAAATTGGCACGAAACTCTTGTTTAAGTGTTATGGGCTTACAGGAATTCACCAAGAGATGCTACAAAAACTACTTCATATAAGCTGGTGTATGGGCACGAGGCTATTCTTCCTATAGATATTAATTTGCAATCAATTCACATACAGAAATAGAATGATTTGCCTATAGAGGATTATTGGAATTTAATGTATGACGAGTTAATATTTTTGGAGGAAGAGAGGTTGTTGGCAGTACAAAATATGGTTCAACAAAAGGAAAAAATCGAGAAAACATATAAAGAAAGTCAAAGCGCGGAGTTTTCGAGTTGGAGACTTAGTGTTAAAAGTGATTCTTCCCATGGATCAGAAATCTCGACATTTAGGCAAGTGGTCGTATAATTGGGAAGGACCCTTTATAATCGAGCAAGTATATTCGAAAAATGCATACGTGATTAAAGAAATAAATTCGAATGCAGCAAGTAAAGTGATTAATGGGAAATACTTGAAATATTTTTATAAAAGGTCAGATCATTAAGTCAAATATCCAGCATAAACATAAGGAAATTAAAAGCAGGGTTCAAGAATTTAATTGTTGCAAAACTTAGACTTAAAATCTCTATAAGCTTGATAAGCCTCATCCAAGCTCTGTTTGTGAGAATCACATTGGACCTCCAGGTGTTTCTTTTGCTCAAGGGTCTTTGCAAGTCTGGAAGAAATCACCTTGCCTTCTTCTTTGAGGTTTTTCTGACGCTGAATAACCTCTTGGCTTTGCGCCTTCAGAGTAGCTTGTTTCGAGCGGAGGTTATTCAGCTCGTGTTGCAGGGCCTCGATTGATGTTGTGCAGTCTACCTCCTCTTGTTATAATTTCTTCAGAGCATGAATCATCTCTTCGGTAGATCTTCTAATAGAAATTAGTTCCTGTAGAAGACTCTCAAGCTTGGTACGATCTCCCTCACTCTCGACTTCGATTTGAGCTACCTCTTGGAATGAGGTGGACCATTTCGACCGAAGATCCCAAGCAAGGGTGAACGGCTTGATAAACTCTTGAAGTTCGACGTGAATCTCAGGAGGAAGGTTCGGGTAGGATAGCAAGTCATCAATCATCTGTTGAACCTCAATTTTGAAATCTAGGAGAAGGAAGGCTTGGTCGAGATCTTCTACATATGCCTTCGACCGGAAGGATTCTAGCAGAGGTTGAAAAGTGAGAGGTGGTTGAGAAACTAGTTCAAGAACCTTCTCTGAAATGGAGGTGCCACTGGTCCAATTTTCGAGAACATCGAAAATATTGTTGACCTCGTCGTCATCATCTTCATTGAAGAAACTTATTAAATCCAGATCTGTAGGCGGGATCGAAGACAACAGTGGCATTGAAGACTCGACACCTCCTTGGGCAGATTTGACACCACCTTGGGTCAAAGGAGACGGAGTAAAAGGCTTTAGAGACTCAATTGAGTCTGCATAGAAAAAAGAAAAATATAAGAAATAATATAGGAAACATAGTCCTTTATGAATGACGATAAGAATATACCTTTATTTGGACTGAAAGGAGGCTTAAGCTCGAAGGAAGGCGTTTCATCGTGAGAGGATTGGTGTGAAGTTTCCATATTCACCACAGGCTCTGAGGAGGGAATCTTATCCTCATCAACTTGAGGGGGAATCTTTATCGAGGCCATTATCGAGGCCATCTCAGCAACATTGAGTTGAGGAGTTGCCAACTGCAAACAAGTGATAAGATTAGAAGAAAAAGACTAAGGAAAGATATAGAAAAATAAAGGCAGAGTAAATATGAACCTGTTGAGATTCCCCGGTAGGAGGAATATCTTTGGACATTTCGTGAGAGGAGTCAATCTGGATGATCTCGACATCCTATGATAAGTAAGGATCTTAGAAAAGTCGAAGAAACATGAAAACTCGATCGAAATCAAAAACGAAAATACCTTGGGGATTGATTTCATTGCATCCTTGAGCAGTTTCTCGGCAGGAGGCTTTTGAGTTTTCTTAGAAAGAGGAATCATTAACTTCCCCTTCCCTTTATCCTGCTTTTTCATGGTCAAAACCTGTAAATAGAAGAACAATCCTTATGGTCGAGACTCGAAATAAGGAGTAAGAGAATATAAGGCAAGTACGGTTTACTCACTGTCTTGGTGTTGCTCGAGTCCATTTTCTGTTTTTTCGAGGTCTCAAGACTCTGAAAATAGAAGGAATCAGAGGCGTGGTGTAAATCCAGAAATGCAACTGGAAGGTTAGATCGAAAAGAATTGTACCTTGGAGCGGAGTGAGACCTTGTCAGAAGCAGTCTTTTTTTTTCGACCCTTCAGTGAAGATCCTTGGTCATCTTCATCGTCACTTTCCCAATTGGGAGTCTTCTCAATATGTTGAGGAACACGTTGAGGGATAGCAGCTGTATAATATATATAGCATAAACAAAGGATGAGATAAGTACGAAAGGAAATTCGAGAAATTTTCTTAGTTATAGTCATTTACCAGGAGGAGGATTGGTATTATCGACCCAACACAATGGCCACCATCTTCTTCGAGGAAAATCGTACACGGAACATCTCGCATAAGTAACTCGATTCTTTACAGGAATCTCTTTATGCTCAAGGTAAAGTGGGTCGAGTGTCTTTACCCAAGAAGGGCGAGATAAATGTTTGACTAAACCAAAAAGAGCATTTGGAAGAGGAGATATATGTTTTGGACAAAAATTTTCGAAATCAGTTTTGCCTCGAGGATTAATTACCTTTTTCGAGCGGATGTTCCTTTGTACCATTTTCGATAAAGAGACAGACGCGTCAAAGATGGTTCGACCAATGTTGTCAGGTCGATAACAAACCTTAAAAAATTGCTCGAATTGATAAATAATAGTTTGGTTCTTGAAAGTGCCTGATTGTTTCGGGCCCTGCGAAGAAAGAGGAGAATTGATTAGCTTCTTCAAAAAATTATCAAAGTCGACAATTTTATCTACATAATATTGACACCACCATCGAAGATAGCACTTTGAAACTAAGAAAGAGGGAGAGAAATTGCATGGGGTGAGTTTAAGTTCTTTGTCGGGACGTAAAATGAAATCCAAAACTTCCTTATAGTCCCCCTTTTCGACACAGATATCAGCATCAATACTCTCCTCACGTCGAAGGGGAAGAGGTTTCATCTGGCAGAAACCAAATTGTCTAGCAAAAAGCTGAGGTTGATAAGGATAAATCCTAACATCTTTTTGCCTCATTCTTGAAATAATGACATCCCAAGATAGGAACCCAAACCACATCTTAGTTAAATCAGGAGATATACTTCCAACTTGGTTGTTTTGTCGAAGCCAAGGCAGGCCCGTCAAGGTAGTACGAATGAAAGGGGCTAAATCTTCACTGAATTCAATAAAACTAAGAATAGCGTCAATATATTTCACAAAATTGTTGACCGAACGCTTCCGAGGGGTTAGTGTAGTCAAACGGGCTCCCTCGAGTTCACGGATTGGAGTAAAAGAGGAGGTCAAAGAAAGTTTCTTCTCGAAAATTGCATTGAGACATAATTGAAGTAACCATAAAGGTCCGGAGAGATTACGAGGGCCTGATTCACGAAAAAGACTTTTCGATGCTTCATCGAGACAGGTATAGAGGGAGGCTAACAGAAGTTTACTTAAACAGATTTTCTTTCCCAAATGTAAAGCCTGAGCCAAAGTGTAGTAATATTTAGGAACCTAGAGAGAGCAGAAAGCCAATACATCAAGAAAGCAATGTGTTCTGAAGTCGAGACAGGAGTATTCATTTGTCCCATGTGAGCAGTGATAAAGGCCAAGTAGGTTTTCTTATCCCAAGATATCGAGGTTTCCTTAATTGAAATTTCTTCCTCGAAAAGATCGGGATAAAACCTATCTCCAATAGGCGCTAAGCCCGTAATAGCAGCAATATCGAGCAAGGTAGGACATACGAAACCACAAGGAAATTCAAAGGCTCGAGTTTCTCTATTCCAAAAGAATATAGCAGACAAAAGCATTTGGGGGTCGAAGAAATGTAAATCAAACTTAGCCAATTGAATAAATTCAGAAATACCAGTTTCTACCCACTTAGAGTGCATCGAATTTTCTACACGAGTTAACCATGCTAAGTGCCTATCCTTGGTAGGAGGAAAAGCCCTAAAGATCTTGGTAGTATCTCCAAATAACGACAAATCAATCTCAGCAGAATGAATGAAAGGGAAGGTAGAAGAGTCCTCAGGCAGTAAAGTATTACCAAACTTTTTCTTGTTTTGACCAGCAAACGGCCCTAAGAAAGCATGGATGCTACCATTCTCAAGAGAGAAGGGAAGAAGTACCTGGGATTGAAAAATTTTGAGGCTTGCCTCTTCCATGCCCGAAATGGGGACGAAGGTATCATCTCCGTCTTTGACAGTGCAGACTTGGGCATTGGCCATCAATAAAGGAGCAGTCTGAGTAGAGGTGGAAGTGGCCATTATAGGAGACAATGCAGAGGTCATGGTAGGAGATGATGCAGAGGCCGTGACGGGAGAAACTGCTGATGCTACGGCAGCAGAGGTTGATGCAGCAGAAGAAGCCATGTCAAGCAAAGGTAAAGAGAGAAAAAATGGTTGGAAGAGAAGATCAAGAACCAAAGCAAGGAGAGCAACGAGTAAACAAGGAAGCACTGAGCAAGAAAGTTTGGGCGCAAGAACAGGAAAGCTTGGGCGTGAAGGAAGAAAGGAACAAAATGGTGAAAGTGGTTTTACTTTAGGGTAAAAAGAGAGTTTTAACGCATTGATGGGCCTGAGGTGAAACGGGCTTACCAAATTAATTCAAATTTTAATTTGAATATTCATAACAGCCGCCAAAACGTTTTTCTCAAAGACAAATTTATGGAGTAGTGTGAGCACGCGCCGTCAAGACAATCAATGTCCCATCAAACGGTCATTTGCATTAAATACGGATCAGAGTAGGTTTTCATCGAAGAAATTTAAAGGCTCACTATTTAAGCAATTCGATGAGGAATCGAAAAATGATTCTCGATAGGAATTCAAATCTCTCTCATCGCAGTATGAGTATGCTCACCAAGATTGAATTCCTAGGGGGCATTTGTTAGGCCTACTCGAAAATCACATGAGTCAAAATATTGCATGAGATTCCTCGAAAACAATATAAAGTCAAGACACCTACCAGTAACAGATGTTCGAGATCGAAAAGGAATTGTTTCGAGTAGAACAATGATATGCTTGAAGAAATAGAGAAGTTATCGGAGGTTCTTATGGTTGCACCAAGGTAGTTATTAAAGTGCGGATTGAGGAAATAAAACACGTGGGGAGAACGGTTAAAGGAAGTTACATTTTAAACCCACGTAAGTAATGTAGTGGGCAACGGTTATAGACACCCACGATGGATTCTCGCGAAATTAACTACTCTTCATCGAACTCTATAAATATGAGAAGCATACACCTTCACAGGGGTCGGAAAAATCATACTTGAAACTCTCTCTCAAGCACTCACTGCCTGCGCATATGACTTTCGTGCACGGAACTGCTTCTGGGTATGACCATGTCTTGGCCACGTTTCTTTGCTTCTTTTAGGAGTAGGATTAGTGTAGTTTTCTTCTTAATCACGTAGTGTAATTGTGTAATTGTACTTTGATTACTATGCTTCAACATTTTAATTATAAACGTGATCATTATGCAAATTGAACGATGATTTGTATTGCTAATGTATGTTTTAGTTACACTGTGCGCTTAAGTATTTACATGCATGCAAATTATTGTTTAATTATAATTAACGAAGATTTGGAAACCAACTTCTGTAATTGATTCGTCTCGTCTACTTCCATTCTTAATAACATGAATATTGTAAGAATACCTAAATTGAAACCATTTCGTGCTAGTTCGAATATAAAGAATCCCTAAAAAAATTCCATCGTAAACAACTATATAATGATAAGGTGGTATATAACTTTATATCTAAGACACATATAACTCTAACTTAAAATCGAAAGATTACTTTCGATACTTATCTTTCTTAATTAAGGCCTTAATTAAATTCTTACTTTTAATATGAAATTATGATCGAAAGTATTACTTTATTTATATTGAACGGATCTAATAAAAAAAAGTTATACCTTTTTTATAAAAATAGTAAAATAAAATAAAATAGAAGATTACGTGTTGATTGGGAGATTCACTTTCATTGCGGCCGTTATTTATGCAATGTTGCAATATTATTATTAACCAACACAACAAAATTTGGCCATTGTTGTTCAATCGTCCTTTAATATGAATCTACTGTGCTTTTACAGTTTAGATTGGGTCAGATTTTGATGACCTAACTAACAAATGCTCTATATATAGGCAAGAGAACATTGTACGTTACGGCAGGATTGAAACCAACGAGCATGAGGACTTAACAAAAGGAATATTGCGCAAGCAATGAGTGACACAGTGAATGCAATGTTTTGCCAACCTTAATTTTCTCACAAAAACAAACAAAAAGATGTCATATGATGTGGAATCCAGTCCTAAAAATATTAAGGATGTCCTTAAGGATACATGTATCTCAGAAATAAGTTAAGCTCATGAGTCATCATGGTGTTATACTATAAGAATTATATTAGGCAATGGATCTGAAAAGTACTGTAATCGTGGGCCATGTAATGTTAATTGTGTGATGAATGGGCCCTAACACAAAACAACTCAATTTAATTGATTTTATCTGTAGTCGTCTAACTTTCACTGTTCATTCAGTGCCAACAACAAACTTGGTAGATTGTTAATATAAAAACTGTCTCTTCCCTTCCCTCATCCAACATTTAAAGCATAAGTTAATATTTCAGTTTCCTTGATACAAATTCTCACATCACACTAGAAGCAAAGGCCAAAGTGAGCACAATTGCACAAGTGCAAACAACTTTCAGCATGTCTAGACAGAGAAGCTCCAGAACTTTAAGGTTCACAGAGAGTGAGATTAATGATCTGATGTTGAGGCTACAAGCACTGTTGCCGCAACTAAACCAAACAAGCAACTCAAGGGTATGACAAACTTGTAAATGTTTCATGTTTTGAACTTTATCTTTCCCTATGAGAAAGCCTCTATTTCATCCCAAAAGTATTATCCTCTCTCCAAATGGTCCTTAAAAGTAAGAAAATCATAGAAGTAATTCGTCAAGCATTAAAAATCATAATAATAAGTAGTCCTTCAATGATCAAATTGGTCCCTGAATGTTAGTGAAATATACCAACTTAGGGACTAAATCGATGAATATTCAATTAAGAAAAGATTCCTTATATAATTTTATTATTTTACGAAGTAAATAGGAAAGAGAGTGATAATTGTGGTACTAAATTGATGGTTTATTCCTTTTCCTATTCTCAGCATTATAACATTGTTTACAATATAGTCCATATCCAATTCCAAGCCCTTAATGTAACCTGACAAGTGAAAACCAAAGGTGATAGTGGTGACAACTTGCAATTGTAATGCTTTACTATTAAAACAACTTCATTGTGTCAATATAGTCCTACTGCATTCATAGTGATCCAAATTTAGTTTGTGTGTGTTTTGTTACAGGCATCAATGAGCCTGATGAAGATCATCAAGGAAACTTGCTCTCACATCAATAGGCTACAGAAAGAGGTGGAAGACCTTGGTAAAAGGCTAGCAGAACTGATGGATTCTGTAGACATCAATGACATTGACCAGGAGCATCTTACAAGACTTTTGCAAGCCTAACAAAAGTCTCCTTTTACTACCGTTCCATCACTTGCTTTTAGCTTAGAACAAAACTTAGGTGCAATCCTGAGTTAAAGTTATATTTTGTTCAAATTAAAGTTTTATCTCGATAAATAGTATTAATCACTAATATCATCTTTTATTACATAGGTTATCTTGATAAAATTCTAATTTTGATTGAAATATCTTCAATTGATGTCGTCATGTGTGACATGCAATAAGATGCTATCTTTGGGTGATCAATTGACTGTATAGCTTTTGAGTCTTGACTGGTTCCATGCATGTATATAAGAAATGAATCTCTGTTCTTTGATTTATATGGAAAATATTTGGGACTAAAACTTCCAAGCCAGCTACACCACTACTTCTATTACAAATGACATGAAAATAGACAGTACTGAGTTTTATTTTTTCATAAAACTCTTCTAAGAGCAACTCTTGAGGACAGAGTGAGTCAAAAAGCAAAAATAACTTTGTACCATCGCATAGTGTTCTGGACCTTGATCCAGCACCTTGATAGCCCACTTGGCCAGCCCATTAACCCAATTCGCACAACAAATTAATCATTGCCATGTATAACTGACTATTTGAACATTCCAATATATACTTCCTTCCTCCTTCATATTTTTATTTTAAATTTTATTAAAAATGATTGTAAATTTTTTATTTTCGTACTTTTTTTATTTACATTTTTTTCACTTGACAATAAATAATAAAGAATATAATAGAAAAAAATACATTTAAAATCTTATTGATATTGTAACATAATGAATTTTTTTATTACAACGCCAAATAAAATAGAATGAAAGAAGCAGGAAACATCTCTCTAAAAATATTGAGATCACTATTATCGGTAATTAACCGCATTTATTATCAAGGATAAGGTAAATGGAATTATAATAACCAAAAAATTGTATTATAGATAGAGAAACAAATAATAGTAGCGACAGTTGATTCGAAATATATTATGTTAAAAAACAGTTTTTTGAAATGAAATAAAAAACACAAAGTAAATTGGAATATAGTACATTAACGAGAATTTAAAGAGATACGAATCATGTGACTGAATTCTTTTTTTCTCTTGTTGTTTTGCTACTTATGAAGATTTTAAAAAGTTTAAATCCGAATACATGATGTCCATGTTCTATTCATGTACAAACTTCCTTCTTTTTACTGCCAAAGTATTCACCAAATTTTGCGGTTGTTGATTCCTTTTCACAATTACAATTTTAGTTGCTTTTAATAAGAATTTGACCTCATAAATTCAAACCAACATTTATAAAAGGTCCAATATTTTTTTATCTGTTAAAGTAAATTACTTAAGATGGGTTCAAACTGCATTATTGTCCGTAGTAACATCTCAGAAGGTGGACCATGTAAGTTACATTGCTATAGGTCTTTGTTTTAGCAAATAAGAAATGGATCACCCAAAATTTAGTTAATAAACATTTTAGATCAACCACAATGTAATCAATTCTCTGATTGACAACAAAAAAGTCATCTGTGATTCACAAAATTAGCATTCACAATCTTATTTATGTACCTGACTTGTTTGTCTGGTCTAAAATAATTTCTTGTTACTATGGATTCTGGTTTTAAGAAAGTTTTGGCATCCTGTGAACTGTTTCTTGATAAGTAGCAGTTGTTGTGCAGAAGAGACTGTAAAATTGTTTTTAGATAGGTGGAGCAGCTATCTATTTAGAGAAAGGAATCGCTTGCAGAATTATTATAAGATGCTATCATATATCTATTTGTCAAGCTCTTTTGAAGGGATAAGAGTTGTCGAAGTTTTAAATCACATATTCACATTAACACTTACAAGAATCAAATAGCAAGAATGATTTGAGTTATTATTACGTTGTATGCTTTCATGTGGGTGGATTTTTTGTATTAGTTGTTGTTTTAAATTATGGTTATCAACTCATATACAACTTTCTCCTTGTATGGTTGGGTTTTCGGCACATCCTGTGCTTTAATTCAATGTCATTTTTGCTTGTCAAAAAAAATAATCTAACTTCGAGATATGATGTTCTATTGTAGAACACAATAATTATTATCAACTATTAAATTATATACGTTATTTAGCAACCTTAAACCATAGGAGATTTAATATTCTACCGCCCCAAAAAAAAAGTATTACATTACAAAACATGTAAATAATGCGACCTCGTGTTTAGATATGAAGCAAGAAAACATTGAAATAGTTTCCAAAATAATAAAATATCTATAGAAAGATTTTTTTGACTTAAAGGGGATCTATATGAAAACTTATTACATAAGTAGAGTTATTTTTGAACATATACTAAGTAGAGTTATTTTTGAACATATTACTAGTATAGGATAATCAATGGACATGTCGCTAGTCAACATAGCATCACTCCTACCACATAATTTATTTATTTTTTTGAAAATAGCTTAGAGGAAGTAGGACTGGAGCCAAAGTTAGATGAGTCAATATAACCCACAATTGAGAATTTTATTTTTTAAAATAATAATGTCGCTACCTTCAACAGAGATTGATATATATATAGTGTTGAATTGCATTAGTGTTGTTATTTCTAATGAAAGACTAGTATAATATTTGATTATAGTAGTGTCGCTACCTCTAATAAAAAAAATTATTTTAATTTCTTTTTTAATTCAAGTCCCAGTATTCACCTTGGAGGATATATATATATATATATATATATATATATATATATATATATATATATATATATATATATATATATATATATAAGTGTCGTTATCCACATTTGAACACCATTTTTATTTTTTATTTTTTAAACTTGAAATATCCTTATTTAAAGTTGGGCATCATTTTTTTTATTGTCTTTCATGTGTCGCTTACCCATATTTTGGACATTCTGTTTTATTATTTTTTTAAAAGATGAAGTTCCGCTATTCAACTTTGGACATTTTTTTTTAATTTAATGCAGAATGTGTTGTTTATTTGTGCATAAATACCAATATATTTAAATATAATATTTTGTATTTATTTTAAGAGTCCTATTTTCACAGCTATTTGAAAAAGTAAACATTTTTAAATTTTATTTTTAATATCGTTGTTGGATATATTAGTATATATAATTTTTTTATTAGTTTTGATTTAATATTTTATCAATTATCTTGTCGTTAAGTTTCATAATTCAAACATTGTATTAATCTCCCAATAGATGTAATAACACTTGTATCAACATTGTGCTAGTCTCTCATTGAAGGTAGCAACACTATTATTTAAAAAAAAAAATTCATCTCTCATCGAATATAATGACACTAATACAATTCAATCCTACATGACCCATTCAGCTCTAACTCCACTTCTTCTGAACTATTTTTAAAAAAAGCAAAATTACAGGACATAGGTGTCGCTACATTAACCAACAACACTCTTATTGATTACCCTACGTTTATAATATGTTTAAAGCCAACCTCATTTATGTATTAGGGTCAAAAAGCCCCACAGGAACATACACATATTACCTCAAATCTGCAAAAATGCTTGTGATCGTAATTTGTCCATTCCAAGTGTTATGAAAAAAACCAATTATAAAAGTGAATTGGTGATTGTGAGTGAAACAGAGAACACTTTGAAAAAGAGTTAAATCCCTGCCTTAGAAAAGTGAAATGAGACATTGGTGGTGCAGTTTGTCAACAACATAAATATCAAGTTAAGAAGGGTTGCATTTGTAGGTTGGGGATGAATATGATATCTTAGTGTGTTTCATCCAATGATTGCCTAGATCATGTTGGGTACAGCTGCCAAGCCACTTTCGGTGGCTTTTAATTTAAAATTAAAAGCGGGTCTCACATGATAATAAAATAATATTAAAAGTTTAGGAGAAATTACGAAAATGCCATTGGGACTTTCCTATAAATAGGGAAGCTGAAAATCATAATTTTCATCCCAAATCTTCTTCTCTTCTCTCTTCCTCTCTTATACACCTTGAGATCTGTTCTCGGTAGTAGTAGTCTCCTAATTCAAAGGAGTAAGTTATAGAGAGAGAAGTGTTGTAATTTCCTCCCTTTCAGTAAATAATATTTTTACTGTGGTTATTTTCTCCCTTGTCTCTTTTTTACTCATCTCTTATTTTAGCTGTGAGTAACTATTAAGCCTACTCTGGACCTAACAGTGGTATCAGAGCCACTAGGTTGTTTATTATTCCGCTGTGGTGTACATTGGTATAGTATCGGAGAAAATTCTTAATATGCTCTGTGGCTGCAGTATTGTCTGATCAGTCACATCAGAAAAGAATTATTCTTGTTACTGGATTTTATCATTGTTCCAGTAGGCGGTACTATTCTAGTGGAAGTTACTTAAGTCGGTTTAATAGAAGAAATTATGGCAGCAAAGTTTGAGATAGAGAAGTTCAACGGGAACAATTTTTCCCTGTGGAAATTGAAGATAAGAGCAATTTTGAGAAAAGACAACTGTCTTAAAGCAATTGAAGGCAGGCCATCAGATATTACTGATGAAAAGTGGAGAGAAATGGATGACAATGCTGTTGCCAATTTGCACTTAGCAATGGCTGATTCAGTTTTGTCGAGCATAGCAGAGAAGACAACTGCAAAGGAGATTTGGGACACGCTCGTAAAATTATACGAGGTCAAGTCACTTCACACCAGAATATTCTTAAAGAGGAAACTCTACACTCTTCGAATGAGTGAGTCCACAGCAGTGACGGACCACATCAACAATCTGAATACGCTATTTGCTCAGCTTTCAACAGCTGATTTCAACATAGTGGAAAATGAACGTGCGGAGCTTCTACTTCAGAGTTTACCAGATTCATATGATCAACTCATCATCAACATAACAAACAATAATGTTGTTGGTCGTCTATCCTTTGAGGATGTTGCCGGAGCTATTCTTGAAGAAGAGTCCAGGCGAAAGAATAAGGAAGACAGACTGGAAAGTTCAAAGCAAGCAGAAGCTTTGACGATGATGAGAGGAAGATCAATGGAACGTGGCTCCAGTGGGAGTCAAAATCATGGTAGATCAAAATCTCGAGGAAGGAAGAACCTCAAATGCTATAATTGTGGCATGAGAGGGCACATGAAGAAAGATTGTTGGCACAAGAAGAGTGGAGGAGGGAAGAATTCTGAAGCGTCAACCTCTCAGGGTTGTGTTGCTAGTACCCAAGAAGATGGAGAAATCTTGTACAGTGAAGCAATAAGTTCCAGAGGCGAAAAACAACTCCATGAATGTTGGATATTGGATTCAGGTGCAACCTGGCACATGACTCCAAATAGAGATTGGTTTTGCACTTATGAATCAATCTCAGGAGGATCCGTATTTATGGGAAATGATCATGCTTTGGAAATTGCTGGAGTTGGTACTATCAAATTAAAAATGTATGATGGTACTGTTCGTACAATTCAAGGGGTACGACATGTGAAGGGCTTGAAAAAGAATCTATTGTCCATTGGGCAACTAGATGATCTCAAGTGCAAGATCCACGTTGAAGGTGGAATCTTGAAGGTAGTTAAAGGCAATTTGGTGGTGATGAAAGCTGAGAAGATCACATCAAATCTATACTTGCTTTTGGGAGAAACGTTGCAAGAAGCAGATGCATCAGTTGCAGCAATAAGTCAAGAAGAGGCAACGATGATGTGGCATCGTAGACTAGGACATATGTCAGAGCGAGGCCTGAAAATTCTTGCGGAACGTAATCTCTTGTCAGGGCTTAAAATGGTAACCTTACCATTTTGTGAGCACTGTGTGACAAGCAAGCAACATAGATTACAATTTGCCAAAGTAACTACAAGGAGCAAACACATACTTGACTTGATCCATTCTGATGTTTGGGAATCACCAGAAATTTCCATGGGAGGAGCAAAATATTTTGTATCATTTATTGATGATTATTCCCGGAGATTGTGGGTGTACCCAATCAAGAAGAAGTCAGATGTGTTCCCAGTATTCAAGGAATTTAAAGCACAGGTGGAACTTGATACTGGAAAAAGGATTAAGTGCTTGAGGACAGATAATGGAGGAGAATATATAGATGGTGATTTTCTGGCATTCTGCAAGCAAGAGGGTATCAAGAGGCAATTTACAGTTGCTCATACACCTCAGCAGAATGGGGTAGCAGAGCGGATGAATCGAACTCTCCTAGAAAGGACAAGAGCTATGTTGAGAACTGCAGGATTAGCCAAGTCTTTCTGGGCAGAAGCAGTAAGAACTGCTTGTTATTTGATCAATCGCTCACCATCAACAGCAATTGGTTTAAAGACACCAATGGAGATGTGGAGTGGAAAACCATCAAATTATTCTTCATTACATGTGTTTGGATGTCCTGTGTACGTGATGTACAACTCCCAAGAAAGAACAAAGCTGGACCCAAAATCCAGGAAATGTATATTCTTGGGTTATGCTGACAATGTTAAGGGGTATCGCTTGTGGGATCCCACTGCCCGCAAGGTTGTTGTCAGCAGGGATGTAGTCTTTGCAGAAACTGAACTGCAAAAGGAGCAGGAGAATGACAGCACTATCAAAGACACTAGTATAGTGGAGATAGGAGGAAAGTCTAAAAAGGATGACACCTCTGAAGCAGAACAAGAGCATGAGGAACAAGAACCAGATGAAGCCAATGATGAAGAAGTTCAACAAATAAGACGTGAGAGAAGGAGACCATCTTGGCATTCAGACTATGTTATGGCAAGTCATGATGCGTACTGTCTCTTAACTGAAGAAGGAGAACCATCAACCTTTCAAGAGGCGTTGAGGAGTTCTGATGTTTCTCAGTGGATGGCAGCAATGCATGAAGAAATAGAGGCCTTACATAGAAATAAAACATGGGAACTTGTTGATCTTCCAAAAGATCGAAAAGCCATTGGTTGCAAATGGATCTATAAGATCAAACGTGATGGCAATGATCAAGTGGAGAGATATCGTGCAAGATTGGTGGTTAAGGGATATGCTCAGAAAGCGGGCATTGATTTTAACGAGATATTCTCGCCAGTTGTCCGATTAACCACAATCAGAGTTGTTCTGGCTATGTGTGCTGCATTTAATTTACATCTTGAGCAACTTGATGTAAAGACTGCTTTTCTTCATGGGGAACTCCAAGAAGAAATATATATGCTCCAACCAGAAGGCTTTAAAGAACAAGGAAAAGAAAACTTGGTTTGTAGGTTGACCAAATCTCTGTACGGTTTAAAGCAGGCGCCAAGGTGTTGGTATAAAAGATTTGATTCCTTCATTATTAGCCTTGGTTACAACAGACTGAGTTCAGACCATTGTACGTACTACAATAGGTTTGATGACAATGATTTCATCATCTTGCTGTTGTATGTGGATGACATGTTGGTGGTAGGCCCCAACAAAGATCAGATCCAAGAATTAAAGGCACAATTGGCTAGGGAGTTTGATATGAAGGACTTGGGACCAGCAAACAAGATTTTAGGGATGCAAATTCACCGAGACAGAAAAAACAGGAGGATTTGGCTTTCTCAGAAGAATTATTTATTGAAAGTCTTGCGGCGCTTCAACATGCAAGACTGTAAGCCAATTTCGACCCCACTTCCTGTCAATTACAAATTATCCTCAAGTATGAGTCCTAGCAACGAAGCAGAGAGGATGGAAATGTCTCGAGTGCCGTATGCATCAGCGGTGGGAAGCCTTATGTATGCCATGATTTGTACGAGACCAGACATTGCACAAGCAGTGAGAGCGGTCAGTAGGTTTATGGCAGATCCTGGTAGAGAGCACTGGAGTATTGTAAAGAGGATCCTTAGATACATCAAAGGAACCTCAGATGTTGCATTATGTTTTGAAGGATCGGAGTTTGTTGTCAGAGGCTATGTTGATTCAGATTTTGCAGGAGATCTGGATAAACGAAAATCTACTACTGGTTATGTGTTTACACTTGCTGGAGGAGCAGTGAGCTGGTTGTCTAAGTTACAGACTGTTGTAGCTCTATCTACTACAGAAGCTGAATACATGGCAGCTACGCAAGCATGCAAGGAAGCAATTTGGATTCAAAGGTTATTGGAAGAACTCGGGCACAAGCAGGAGAAAATTACTGTGTATTGTGACAGTCAGAGTGCCTTGCACATTGCAAGGAATCCAGCCTTTCATTCCAGGACAAAGCACATAGGAATTCAATATCACTTTGTTCGTGAAGTAGTAGAAGAAGGAAAAGTGGATATGCAGAAGATCCATACAAAAGACAACATAGCAGACGTAATGACAAAGCCTGTCAACACTGACAAGTTTACATGGTGTCGATCCTTATTTGGCCTATTGAAAACATAAGCAACATGAAGTATCAATAAAGAAGTGTCAGTGGTGTGAAGATATGATTAACTTAATCATAATCTTCAAGTGGGAGAAATGTTGGGTACAGCTGCCAAGCCACTTTCGGTGGCTTTTAATTTAAAATTAAAAGCGGGTCCCACATGATAATAAAATAATATTAAAAGTTTAGGAGAAATTACGAAAATGCCATTGGGACTTTCCTATAAATAGGGAAGCTGAAAATCATAATTTTCATCCCAAATCTTCTTCTCTTCTCTCTTCCTCTCTTATACACCTTGAGATCTGTTCTCGGTAGTAGTAGTCTCCTAATTCAAAGGAGTAAGTTATAGAGAGAGAAGTGTTGTAATTTCCTCCCTTTCAGTAAATAATATTTTTACTGTGGTTATTTTCTCCCTTGTCTCTTTTTTACTCATCTCTTATTTTAGCTGTGAGTAACTATTAAGCCTACTCTGGACCTAAGAGATCATGTTGGCGTGAAAGGTTCATAACTCGAATTAAGAACACAGTTTCTTGCATAACAAGTAACATGAGATTTTTAATTTGGACTTACCAAAATTTACACAACACACATTTTTTCCTTTTATTATTGAACCTAATCTTCATATTTCTAAGTACTCGAACTCCTCCCCCACCTAACACAACACATTCTAATAAATCGAATGAAAATAACTAAAACAGGATAATACAACAGTTTTTGGTACAGCCACAAAAATAGGAGGAGTAATATACAATTAATCACACAAATGGAAGAAACCCTTCAATGCAGGGTCATGTGAAACTTGCTTAACAAGCTTCGAATATTAGCAACAATAGCCAAACTGTTACTAGTGTACTCACTTGCCGTCTTCATCCATTTCTTCATCTCCGCAACGGCCGCCACGTCACCCACCTCCTCCAGACCGTCGAGGCACGTCTGCTGGTCGGTCACCGCCGCGCTCACCCACGTCTGGACGTCGGCCACGGCGGGGTCGGTGAGCGCCGCCGCCGCCGAGAGCGAGTCGTTGAGTCGACTCAGCGCGTCGTCGAGCTGGTCCCTGCAGTCGGCGAGCGCGTGTCCCTGGGCGGCGGCGAGCGTGGAGGCGACGCTGCGGAGCGCGTGGACGGACGCGCGGAGCGAGAGGGCGAGGATGGACTGGGGGCTTGTGGCGTTGGGGGAGGGCGGGATGGCGGCGAGGCAGGCGCCTGGGAAGCGCGTGACGTTGCAGACGACTCGGATGGACTCGGCCGAGTTGAGAAGTTGTTGGTGTTGGGGTGACTCGGTGGCGGTGCGGTGGTGGTGGTGGTGGTGGTGGTGGTGGTGGAGGATGGAGGCGAGGGCGAAGGCGAAGGTGAAGGTGAGGAAGAGGATTGCGAGGATGGAAAGTGTGGCGGTGAAGGGTTTGGGTTTTGGGTTTGGATGGTGTTGTAGTTTGTCGTAGCCTTTGAAGATCTTAACGGAATCCATTTCTTTGTGGTTTGGGTTTCGATCTTTCGATCTTGGAAGGGTTTCAGAATGGGACTTGTTCTTCCTTATTTCACAAAATTAAATTAACTTAGTCAACACGGTGTGTTAATGCTTAATATTGATTAATTAACATTAACATGGATATTACATCAAATCGGCAGCCAGGCGGAACACTTTTTTTTTTTTTATTTTTTTTTATATACAATTACGAAATATAACTATTTCCTACCATTAAGAGTAAAGTATTAAGTTTAATTATAACTTCATATTTAAAACGGAGATGGAATATCAATCTCATAAAGAATACAAATACCCAAACATATGTTCTAGTAACTTTTTATAAATAATGAAGTAAGATAATTTTCTTTTAAGTTTAGCATAATAGACTATTAATATATTTTTAAGTCATTTAACTAAATTTGTTAAGTTAATACTAAAATAAAATTCATGATTTTTTTTCTTTTTTTATTTTATTTTCAACTAGAATCACCAAACAGGCCAGCCTACCCAACCCCATCTTTGCTAGAGTAGTGGAGTCACGAGCCTAAACAGGATAGTCTAGCTCACTTAGCCACCTCTTGTTACAAAATAGTGTTAGGAATTTAGTTTAAATATATTACGCACAGGTTTTAATTAGAATAACAGTTTAAATGTAGTGCATTTTTTGTATAAAAAAATTATATTATCAACTAATAAGAACTTCTTGTTGGCATATTTTTAAGAACTTATTATTGACATTTTTAAGGTAATTTTTATAATAATCAGCAAACTTTTTATATTACATTATTGATCAACAAGTTAAGTAGAGGTTAAAATAGGCACATGAGAACTTAAAAGTTAAAATCGATCTTCATTGTGATCATTACCATCTTATTGATTAAAATAATTAAATAAATAAATAAACTTATACACAATAATTTGTGATTAGGAGTTTGTGTAAAACTCTTACACTATCAATGGATAACCTATTTTTTCTTAAAATAAACCAATCAATTTATTCTATTAAGCATCATTCTCTCTCATTTATTTTCTAAAATAAGTAATTTATAAAAATAATTTCTCAAGTATTGAATATTCATCGGTTTAGTTCTTGAGTTGATGTATTTCACCAACATTTTAATGAATTTTCAATACTTAAATGATTACTTATTATGATTCTTAATACTTGAAAAATTACTATATTTTTTATTTTAAGGACAAATCAAGAGAGAATGGAGATAAAATTAAGGACTTCATCGTTTTAAATACCATCATATAATATTATATAAATGAAAAACATTGACAATAATAATTGTTTAAAAATAATAATTAGAATGTTTTGATAATATAAAATTAAACTACTTTTACACACGCTTAGAAGAGGAAAAATACACCCATAAATGAACTCACTTGTTTTTATCTTTTTATATTTGTCCCTTGTGTTTTTCTTTTTATATTTGCCGACCGTCTGTCTCTTTGAAGAGATGAGAAATAAAAAGTTAAATTAAATTAAGAGAGGTAAATTATTTATTTATAAATTTTTAAAATCGGTGGCTTTTATTTCAAAAACAAGTGTCCGGGTCAAGGATTAGGCTTAGTTTTTCTAATCCATTAAAGAAGTTCAAGTATTATGAAAGTGACATCTTAAGACAAATCACTGAGTTGCGGCTAAACTCCTATCAATTTTATTTTATGAATTCCTGACTTTTGAAAAATCCAAAAATCCAAACCCAACCAATACCATCCATTTTATAAAAATAAATTAATTAACCAATCCATATTCTATAAAGTGACTCAAATTATTTTTTTTTAAATATAAATCAATTTTTATTAAATTAAATCACTTCGGTCCATAACAATTACCCATTTTTCAAATCAAATCAAATCGATCCGATCCGTTTCGTAAAAATAGATCGATTCAATTTTTTTTTTCAAAACAGATTGAATTTTATTATGGACCAAATTGGGTGAGTTTGAATTTTGTTCACACCCCTAACCAAGGTAAATGTAGCGCCCATATTTGTGGAAGCAGCTCTTGGAAGATGACTATGCAGTGGGGGCATGGATGAAATTCATCTCGTGTTTCGGGAGATTGAGGGTGTTGGTCAAATGCAGTTCATTGCCCATGTGGCAGGTGCAGTGGTGGCTAACAGCATGTTCGGTTGCCATCGGGTCAAGCAAATTCTACGACCATATAAAACCTACTCGATAGTTTTCACGTCATTCAGTTTGGAATGTACTCCTAGATTATAAAACTTAGAAACGGCGAAAGTAATGGAAATGACAAGGTTATGTTAGATCAGCTACCGGATGAAGTTGTATGACTATAATATCAGTTCTAGGAGCTGTTTAGTTAAATGTTTTGTGATATTCATTCTAACCACAATCCATGGACTAACATAAACCAAACTCTAGTGAGCTACATGTTAGATGAAAACATGCTTCAACCTATATTAACAGGCAAGCAAATTTTACCCAACCCAAATTAACGTTAACACAAAAAATTGTTCTGCTTTATTTTTTACAAACACTAAAATGAAAACAAAGAACCATATATATATAACTCACTCAACCAATTTAAAATGATTCTACACTACGATGGAATCGATTAATAAAATAAGCATTTAATGGAATAAGTAACCAACCACTTCTATATGCTATCTTTGGGTTTCACAATAATGTTTAAGTTAAGCCCCAACATGCTTTTACATGTCAGTGTGGTAGTGTGGCTTAGAAGTTATCCGACTCACATTGCCCATGCTATAACCTAATAATGTTATTTAATTACTATGAATGAGACTCAAGCTTTTCCCTGTATATCTTTCAGAAACTTAAAACTAGAGTAACACAGACATGTTTGATTCAATCACCAAAGAAATTATGATGTTTTAAACCAGGTGAAAATACTCGGGGGACACTACAAGTTCATAAGTAGATGCCAGTAAACCAATCAATCACCACCAAAGTTATTAAGGGAAAATCTTGATACTTTAAAATATCTAAGTTCAAAAAACATAATATATCACGCAAATTATATTCTCAAACAAGGAACCAAGAACGGAAAAAGTATAACAATCAATAAGCATAAACTAGGGAAGCAAGGTAAAAGGTGGCACAAGGTCTAATACCACTAGAGAAAGACAAAATTAACAGTCTAATCCTCATCTTCCTCATCCCCATCACCACCGGCAGCCTTCTTAGCAGCAGCCCTTTGGTTCTTTCTCTTCACTCTTCCGGGGCGTCCACCACCAAGAGGACTAGTAAGTGAGAAGTCAATGTGCTTCTGAGAGTCAACCCTCACCATGAAAGATGGAATGTTCACCACTTGCCTACCAACCCTGCCAATCCCAAAACAAATAAAAAATTGTCATCACCAAAACAATAGATAGCATACATCGACAGCTTCATCTTCAAGCGAATAAAACCAGAAAATCAAAAGAATGATAAACGCCCATTCAGTTCATGCAAAACAAAGTCCTTTTATAAACCCTACATGGTTAAAATCAAAATTACGCAAAAACATTATGAGTCTAAAATCTAAATGGATACAAGCTCAGAAAAACTTGAGTACTTCCCCCTACAGAAAATAAAAAGCCTTTTCCAGCACATAAACTCTTTTAAACTTATATCCAATCATACTCAATCTCATTTGCAGCTAATTTGTTTGATCTTATTTTATCTTACCCAAACAGCTTATATAAACAACATACAACTTGCCTAAGAATAATTGTACCCTATTCCTCCTGATGTGGTTTACCACAAGAATCATAATTATGTGGTTTACCCAAACAACACACAAAATCACACAAATGGAGCTTCATCACAAAATGCAGGCAATCCAAAAAAGTGAAAAGGCAAATCAAAAAATGAAATTTCCCTAAACATATCCAATTAGTCCACAATACTATAAACTAACAAACACAGCGCCCAAAAAATAAAAATAAAAAATCACCAAAACAAAACACAATTAACTCGCAAACTAATACAACCATCAATGAGATTGCGAAAAGGGACGAACCTGATATGCCTCTGCCTGATGAGAACCCTAGCGTGGTGAATGGACTTGGCCATGCCGGACTTGAAAACAAGGGTTTGGAGGCGGCGCTCGAGGAAGTTCTCGACGGTGAGAGCGAGAACGTAATCGAGCTTGTTCTGGGTCTCGTCGAGGAGACCGTAGCGGAACATCCTGCGAAGCAGAGCCTCGCCCTCGAAGATCCTGCGAGGGTTCTTCTCGTCGAGTGTCAGAAGGTTCCTGGCGTTGTTGCGGATGCGGCTGAGGGCGTACTGTACCCTCCACAGCTCCCGCTTGCACCGGAGCCCGTACTCTCCGACAAGCTTCAGCTCCGCGTCAAGACGCTCCTTCTCGTACGGACGACGAGGCTTCTTGAATGTTTTCCCATCTGTCAAACAAAAAAATAAAGTAAGAAATCAACGGCGGTGCTAGGGTTTGGAAAACGGCGTCGTTAGAGAGGGTGGATCGGTGCACTCACAGTTTCTGTAGAAGGACACGTGGACCATGGCTCTTGTCTTCTTCTACGGCGGTGGTGCCGCTTTCTCCTTCTCCTCCGCTCCGCTCTCGCGCCCTACCTCTGAGTGGATCTTCTGCTTCGTTTTGTTTCGCCTTTTTAAATGTGTAAAACCCTAATTCTTTGTCACTTGTATTAGAGCTTCAGGGAAATAACCAAACGGGCCAAGGCCCAGAGTAACGTATACAAACGGGCTTTGCAGGCAATAAGATGGACTCGTGGCCTGCTGGGTTTTTTTTCGGCGAAAGTAAAATAAATACCTTTGTAAAACTGCTAAAATTATTTTCTTTTCCTACTGTGATACATATTTTTTTTATTTTTGATGTAGAAATTGTAATTAAAATTAATTAAGACAAAAAAATTATCACTTTCAACAGTTTAAAATTAATTATATTACTGTAAAAAATAATTATATTAAAATTAAGTTTATCTACATTTAATATAAATACATATTGAGTCTCTAGATAACAATTTTTTAATAATAATCCTTGAATGAGTGTTTTAAAATTTGGACTAATTCTTAATAAGTTAGGAATGGGAATAGGAAAGTTCAAAGCAAGCTTTCAATATACAGTATTGTATAAAATTAAAGCATAGATCTAATTTATTATCTATTATAAATTATTTATAAGTATGACATGACCTTTTAAATGTTTGATCTAACTAATTAGTTTATTTAAAAATTTATTTTGTATTAAAAATGTTAAATAAGTAAATAAATTTAATTTTAAATAAGTCACTAATTATATTTTTTTAATACACATACAAGTCTTCTTTTAATTTGTATTATGTGTCCTTTTTTAATTTACATGAAAAATAGTTTAATCTATTATTATTAAAAGTTAAAGTTTAAAAAATAAAAAATTAACTAAGGGACAATTCATGAATATCATATATATATATATATATATATATATATATAATAACATTCGCACAAACCAAAATGAAAAAACAAATCTTATAAAAAAACTTTCTAAAAATTTCATATATTTTATTTAAAGTATTTTAAATAATCGACCATGAAAATGAAAAAAAAAAAAAAAGGTAAAAATATAGCTATTAGAGTTTTTTTTTCGATTTCTTGATTTCATAAGAATAAAGAATGTAAAACAATTAAGTGTAGTGAAAATGTAAAAAATATTGATAATTTGTTTTTTTGTATTATAAATTTATTTTTAAGTCAAAAGACGATCTTGAATCTCTCAAACTTTAAAGTTTTAATGTTAACAAACGAAACATTTTTATAAAAGAAAATGTCTTCAAAAATATTTTCAAAAATATCTTAAAAAATATTTATCAAAAGAGTTGTAAGACATAGATTATCTATAACATTATGTAAATTAGGCATATATATATATATATATATATATATATATATATATATATATGAGGATGGTTTACCATATCCTTTACCAAGATTGAAAAAAGTGAATTAATGTTGTAGTAGTAATTTTTAGTAATTTATTGATCGTATGCTTTTTCTTTGTGAGAAACAAAACTTTTCTCATTAATCATATAAAGAATATTGTATGATATTTATTCATGTTTATATATGTCAATTTGATTTGATTTTCATTCACATATTGTCAATTATGCTTATATATATATATGCAATGGAATCTCTCATGGTAACTTAAGCAGAAATGGAAACTACACTGTCAAATCTACATGCTACTATACAATGGAATCTCTCATTGTCAACAACAACTTGAAGGCCCTTAGGGATTGGATGAAGATTTGGCGCATGAAAATACCTTGTAAGTTAAAACTTATGCTCTGGAGATTGATGAATGGTTTCCTTCCTACCCAACAACGGCTACCAACGAAATGAGTGTCTTACCCATAGCAAAAGACACAATTGTTGTAATCTTCAAGCTCTTTAGTAGATTACCTGAACCATTAGTTGAAGACTTTCTGATTGTATTATGATGCCTTTATGGCATAGATGAAATGAGTAGATATGGAATGAATTTGTTCTACACCCAAACATATGCTTTTTCCTAGCAAGGACAAAGTCTCTTTGAATGGTAACAACCATGACTTCAAGCTACTCTACGTAAGGAACAATAACCAATTTCTCAACAACACTTATGGAGAAAGTCACCTGCAAGAACCTTGAAATGCAACTATAATGCAACCATTTTTACTAAAAATGACTACTTTGGACTAAGAATATGCATTCGGGATAGTCATGGTATGCTTGTGAAGGCCAAGACCTTTTGATATCATGGTTCACCACTAGCCCAAAAGGCGAAGGCTTTTGCTCTGCTAGAAATAGTAAAATGGCTCAAGGACCTTGATGTTAAAAATGTTACTATCAAGATTGACTGCAAGAAGGTGGTAGATGACATTACTGGAACCTTAATATCTCTCATGGAATATGATTCTCTCATAAATAAATGCCAATGTTTTTTAACACATCTTAGAATTTAGTGGTAAAGTTCATTAGGAATTAAACTAATCGAGTGGCTCATTCCTTTACAAGGATGTTGCAATCTTATGCTAGCTCCTATGTTTTTTTATTTTATTTTCACATGTATTGTCTTTTTTATTAGGCTAAAATAGTATTTTAGTCCCTTTTGTTTGTTTTAATTTAGTCCCGCTTTTATTTTTGGTCTCAATTTGGTCCCTAATAAATTAATTGGTTGCAATGTCAGACTTCCGTCCAAATTATTTAGACGGAGTTAAATATTGGCCACGTGGATGCCACATGGAAGCTACGTAGATGCCACGTGGAAGCTACGCACATGTCACGTGGACGTCAAATTTTGTCATGCATCTGGAACCGGAACGGCCCGTTCTGAAATCGAAACGACCCGTTCCGGTTGCACTCATGGTGTATAAATTTTGCATCTGGAACGGGACGTTCCAGATGCATTATTTAACCCTAACTCGTGCAGCAGAACGGACCGTTCTGGATTCAGAACGGGCTCTTCCAGAATGCCAACTAACATAGTGCACCAATATAGTTCAAAAATAAAAAACAAACCATTTACACATACACAATTTTTTTTATCTAAAAAATAATATATTTTAAAAAATAAAAATTATATTCTAATATATATATATATATATTTAAATTATCATATGTATAAAATATAAATTTCGAGGAGTTATTCATTTATCTGATATTTGTCAAACTTTTGTACTTTCTATTTATTGTTTATGTTGATAAAAAAAATTAAAATTGTAAAAAGGCTTAAATATGTTTTTAGTCCCTCAAATTTAAGATAAATTTTTTTTTGTCCCTCAAATTTAAAACTGTTGTTTTTAGTCCCTGTAATTTTCAAAAATCTTGTTTTATTCCCTTAGGTCACCAATAACATATTTGAAAGTGACTAATTAAGACAATATATCAACCGGATTTAATGGGATATTTTCACTAACAGGAACACCAATAGGTAGATTTTATGCAATAATGTTTGATAAATTTTTAACAAAATTTGAATATAAGGACTAAATTAAGATTTTTTGAAATTACAGAGACTAAAAACAATAATTTTAAATTTGAGGGATCAAAAATAGATTTACCCTAAATTTGAGGGACTAAAAACATATTTAAGTCTTGTAAAAATTTATATCACATATTAAAAACATATTTATATGATAAATAAATTAAACTTAATTTTTATAAGATTTAACATATATATTTATTTATATGTTTTTATTAGTGTCAAATTATTATTAAGTAAGTTTTTAAGATTGTTATGTAACCAAACATTTTAAAAAATGTCTATGACAGATAAATATATAATATTTATAACATGTATTTTTTAACAAAAAATTAGGTTTAAATCTGTTAAATTATAATATAACATAATCTGACCTAGTTTATTTTCATCCTTAATCATAATTGTAGATATAACAACTTGTAAAAAATAACTATAACATATATTTATACTTAACAAAATTATATATAAAATTTTTAATATTACAAATATATGAATAAGTATTGTCATCAAGATCTAAAATTTATGGATATAATTATTAACTGGGGACATTCTGAAGCCAGAACGGGTCGTTCTAAAACTAGAACGGCCCGTTCTGGTTTCACTTTTCCTACGTTAATTCTGCATCCTGAACGGGTCGTTTCGGATGCAAAATTAACGCACGAAGAGTGAAACCAGAACGAGCCGTTCCAATTTCAGAACGACCCGTTCTGGCTCCAGATACATGACAAAAATTTGACATCCACGTGGCTTTCACGTGGCATCCACGTAGTATCCACATAGCCAACAGTTAACTCCGTCTAAATAATTTGGACAGAAGTCCGACATTGCAACCAATTAATTTATTAGGGACCAAATTGAGACCAAAAATAAAAATGGGACTAAATTGAAACAAACAATTATTATAAGGGACTAAAATAGGTTTTTAGCCTTTTTATCATAAATGAAATTGGCTAAGTTTATTCCCTTCAATATATACATGTGTGTGTGTTTTGATTTGATTTAATTTAAATAGTTATGATGATAATTGAATTATTTCTATTAATATTTTAAAAAAATAAGCATATAATTGCTATTAAATTAAAATTTAATATTCATATACAAATTCATTATGGCGTAAGTTAAGAAATGATAATTTATGGTTGTGACTTTTTATATAAAGAAAAAGATAAGATACAACAATGATCAACATTGTTAGAGAAAAATACTTTATTTTAACACTTTTAGTTGTTGGAAAATATATCTTATAACAACGTATAAATCATTAAGAAAAATCATCTTATACCAATAAATTTAATTGATGAGAAAGATCGTCTTTCACAATGATAACAGTTATTAAGATACATGAAATATGATAACGACTTTGATAGTTACCACAAATCACTAATAATAAGTGTATCAAAATAAAAGAGACAATTATTACTACTAAAGTATAAGTATTGACAATGACATCAAATGTCGTTGCAAAACTTTTCGCCAACAACATTGCTTACAATGATTTATAACAACAATTTTCTTGTTGAAAAGGTGTTTTCCCTATGACATCTAAGATTTGCCAACAACAAATATCGTTGGGAATTATCTTATTTCTTATAGAGTGAGAAGCATGTGTGAGGAGTCAATCTTTAGAGGAAGTGGAAGATTATAGAGTGATGCTTGAGGGATGTTCACTAACTTGTTGTTTTGTGGGGTACTAGCACTGAGTTTATCATTATGTTTTCACAATGTTGACTTGGCAACCTTAACAAATGCGAGGCATATTAATGTTTGGTGAGAGCCTTGTCATTGTACCGTGGCTAGGGTTGTACTCCTAATTGTCATCCAAATCAAAAGAAATGTAAAACCACTAAAATTGGAATTTTAGTGCTAGTGGACCCAAATATGTTATGTCGTGATATTAGCATAATCACCTGCCTAAGGTTAAGAGTGAAGTCTATTAGAAGAACCACACATTCATGGTGAATAAGCTGTCATGTCATCCAAAAGTCTATTATTTATGGTTTAGAGAAGACAAGAGATTCACCCCCATACATTACTATTTTTTAGCTGATGATAGCTCAGTCGTTGGGAGCGTCCCTTAATGGCAACCCCCTTATCGAGGAAGATATCTTTTGCAATGAGGTTTTGTTTTTATTTATGTCAGTCATTGCAGGTCCTTTAGTATTATTAGTTCTAGATTAGTAGGATCCTACTATATGATATGTTTGTATTCCTCTAGCTCCACTTGCACAATTGAGTGATGAGTGAAGGGAAGACCAAAACTCTTGTAGTATGATTTTCACATTTCCTAATTTCTTTAGCAATCAACTTCGCTACATCCACTGATAACTTCTACATAATACCATACAAGAGCAAAGACTTGTCTTGAATGTCAAACCTATCGTTGCATATGACAAGTTAAAATTATTGAAGTCAGTCTATACTTGAGTAATGTGATAAAGATAATGTCTTTTTATGTGTGATATGTTTCCTTTTAAGTATATACATATTTCCCCCCTAATTTGCAAACTTTACATTTTACCAAGTGATGACTCTTCTCCCTTTTCAACCACTTTGTATACTTACATAACCTTAGTCCTTTTGCCAATGTGTCCCAAGAAAATCATTTATAATATTTAGGTCACATGGGATGCTTAATCTCCTCACATAGTTATTGTATTTAGGGATTTTAGGACCATTCTCTTGAGCATTGCAATAAAACCCCCTTATAACTAATATGTTTGCTAATCTAACATATTCCATAAATTTCTTCCAAATTTTTTTTCATTTCATTTTGGAACTGAAGAAATTCACCCTCTTTAGCTTCATTTCCCTTTCCATTAATAGCTTTTCCTCTAGCTAATGATAATACAACTCATGGTCTTTGCTTCGGTAAGTATGTGAATCATAACCTTTTATTTGAGCCTTTCAGGTGGGTGGAGGATCTTGCAACAACAAATCTCCTTTTCTTGAATTAAGATGTTTTTGGGCTTATCCTGTAAAATTTAGATAATTTTATTAATTTCATATCTATCATGCTAAAAGATAAAACGAGACATAAAATCCAAACATTAATAGGTAAACACTCAATTAGACATTCATTCATTCATTCTCATTTCACCATTATAATGATAAATTAACCATGCAAAGATGATAATCACACTAATTTACTTAGGCTCAGACTTATACTTACAACAAAATAAACATCAATAGTAACTACTTAACAAGGATTGAACAAGCATAAAATGTACCTTTATTTTTTTACCTTGTTTAAAATTTATATGAAAAAAGATCACTAAAATTTACTTAACAAAATTGTTTGATACACATTACACATTTTATACAAACTAAGAAAACATTAATATTTATATTCAAGTTCCACTAGAATCCCATACCATCTAAAGATAACAATTTAATAACATCAATCCTAATCTAAGTGTACATTCTTATTGCAAAAATGAATGGAATTACTACACGTTGGGCTTCACTCACACACTAGGTGGGTATAAAAAAATTGAAGTTTATTATTCATGTTATTGAATGGGTACACATGCAAGGCTATGTAGGCATAAACATATGTTGGATGGAATAAGTTGGAGGAAATAGACGAGACTTTGTTAACCCAAGGTATGTTGACTATATTCCACGAATAAATGTGTCTTATGTGACTATCCAAATTAAATTTCTCTTTGAAAATTAGTAATTGAAATTTATGTATATGAGTCTAACTCTAAAGGTGAACTTATGGAGGAATTTTCAAACAATCACAAGCATCAATAATAAAATATGATCAAAATAGTTTTTTGAGGACGTCAAACATCTACATATGTCAAGCTCCATTAAAACTGTGAAACTTAAGAAATTTAACAACAAAATAGAAACGTCATGTGCCAACATATGCAACATCATGTTCAAAGCTTTTTCAATATACAATACAAAAAGTCTTCTACATTTAACCCAATCCTTAACCAACCAATGAAAGCAAAAGTGAAGAAAAAACTAACATGCATAATGTAAACCAAAAGGAATCAAAATACAACCACAACAAAAAAAAAAGGTTACAATTCTCTTGGTACAAAAGTGAAAACAAAAGGCAAAAACTAGAAGGACATAGGAAACAAATAACAACAATGGGAGGAATATAGTTGTGTAGCTTTAGAATGAACCAATAACAACAATTGAAGATTAGATAAAGATGTAAAATAAAAGGTTGTGGAAGATGAGGAAGGCTTAAAAGATGAGAAGGATGTCACAAAGATGAAAAGACGAATGAGATAAGAAGAGTGAGAAAATAACTACTAACAATTTTTTATTTTAAAATGTTAAAAAACCAATGTGTGGAGAAAAGACAGACACTAAAAGTGGGTTGAATAGTGTTAATCAAAAAGTTACATTTTTACAAGTAGTGAAGTAGTAATGCTAACAATGAAGAGTGTTGGAGAAGAGGCAGACAAAACATACAATAATTTTTATACTAGTTCATCTCAACCACTAATACTATGTCCAGTTCTCAATCCAACTATATTAAGTTTCACTATCTTAAATAAGATACACGTATTCTTTCAACAAACCACTTTTGGTTCAAACCTAAGTGTTATTTGAATTATCTCTTCGAGCAATCTACCTAAATAATCTTTTCGCACAAAGTTTCTCCAAGCTTTAACACCAAGTATTTTTTTTTATATAGTCAAGCTCCTTTAGGCTCGATCAAATATTCTTTTACAGACAAACCTTTCTAAACTTAACCAAGTATTCTTTACAGACAAGCTTTTTCAAGTTCAACCTTATAACAATAGTTATATTTGAGTAAAGTTTTTACAGATATTGTTTCATCTTACAAACAAGACGTGATACAACTAATTAAGAACATAATTCTTTACAAAAAAAGGAATGAATAATAATTTTGTATAAAAGTTCTTATTTTTTATGATCTTGAAGCTTCTTATATAATAGTTTGGATGAAGATGATCGTTGCAAAACCTTGAGGGTTTTTTACAAGCTTGTTTCGTCTGTCTTCATTACAAGTTACTTGAGGTAAGACATGTCCGTTGGTGCATTAAATGTTTATATTAATTGCATTTCACCAAATTGTCATGTCTTATCTGATTAAGGATGTTACTTATTAGCTTCAGGATATCAAATGGGTTATCTGTGACATGTGTTAGCAAAGAGCACGTTCTACATTGACTTTTGTTAACTTTTTTTGTTGTTGTGATTTCAGGGTTGTCCTTGTTTCTTGTGAAAAACATAACCATTAACTTTAATAAATTTGTGAGTTCCAACAAGTTTTTTTTTTTTATATAAATTTGATCTATTAAGGAATCAATTAGTTATGCAACCAGTAGTCATTATTTATTATACATGATATGCATATAAGACTTTATGAAGTAAAACTGTATGTTTCATCTGATGACACATCATCTGTCTAATGTTTTGTTGTTATCATTAAAACTTGAAAGCTTAAAGGATCTAAGATTATTTTTTTGACTTAACACAATATTTTATTCGTTTTTTAATTAGTTAAAAAAATTAAAAGATTGCTAACTCAATATTTTGAGCCACAATAGTAGGTGTAACTTGGAAGGGTGTTTGTTAATTTGGATAATGTGATAAAATTGATGATCTTAATTGGTTTGTTTTTATTTTTTTTTTATTTTTTTATTTTTTTGTAATAGGATCAAATTCAATCCAAACCAAATAAATTTTACCTTAATTGGTTTGTATCATGAATTTGCATTTTACAAATTTAGTAATAAAAAATAGAACTAATTATTTTTTTAAATATTTTTTTATTAATAAGTAAAACATATTAACACAACTCACTCGATGCTCTATCACCCACAAACCGACCTTCCACACCTACCATCGCTCAAGCTCAAGTTAAACAATTTTTGGTCATATATTTACCATATCTAGCGTATTTTCATTTAGTCATATATTTACCATATCTAGCGTCAGACGCTACACCCCTTCCTCCCACTCATCGACATTATATCATCTAGTACTTATTATTTGATTATGTTGGATTTCTTTAATTTCAAATATTTGACTATGTTAAGCTACTTTAACCTTATATTTTCCTACATTACTTTTTTATTTACACTCAAATACTATGTACACTCTTAATAATAATTTTATATCTAAATTTTGGGATGAAATCATTTTTTTAATTTTAAAAATATAGAAATCTACCAAACTTTTTTTTTAAAGCAATTAATCTGAACTGAACCAACTTATTGATCAATTTAGCTTGAATTATAGTTTTTTTTTAAAAATCCAATTTAAACTGAATCAATTAAAATTAAACAATTCAAATTTTATTTTATTCTAAATTCGAACCAAACCGTTCCATTAAAAAAAATGGGACCCTAATATGTATAAAAACTGATAAGACTAAACCCAACAAATTTATAAAGGCACCCTAGCAAGCACCAACTTTTTATTGTCACTTCACAGGAGTTGCATCCCTAGATGCTAAAGTTATGGTTCAAATCACATATCACGCTAAATCTTTGTTAGATTACGCTAGAGCTTTCCTGTAATACACACATTAAAGAAAAAAAAGAACAAAAGAATTGAAAGAGAACCAGACACATACAATGAAATTATTTTTCTCAACAAATATAATTTCACGACAAAAATACAATACAAGATAATTAGTGGACATCTCGTGTCTTCAATCTATGTTCACAAGTGCCTTGTAATCCATGATTATCTTTTCTTCAACCCACAAATACGTATTAAATAAGAAACGAATAAATAAAGCTTTACGGCTAAAGATCTTCTATTTTACTTCAGACATTTTACTTCGCCACTTGTATAAACTTTTATTATTGTTTTATTATAAAGAATAGTACAAATATGTAATAATCATTTACACGCATTGTGATTTTCTTTAAATTATTAACTTGAATTGGCGTTTATTGAAAAACTAAATTAATTTATTTTTGGAAAGGTAAGCCTTCCATGAGTTCCATTCGTGGTGTAACTATAGTCAAATAACACAAGGGACAAATTATCTTATTTGGAATTTATTTTTCACCTCTAATGATATTATGGGATAATCAAATGCATTTTTTTTTACTTTCTTGGACGTAATAAAAAGAGAAAATCCAAACCCCATTGAAATATGATCAAAATAAAAATATATAAATAAAAAATAATTTTCATTTACAAATCAATTTTATAAAATTAAATTAAACTTTAATTTATATTCTAAAACAATATTGAAGTCTATTTTAGATCAATTAAAAAAAGAAAAAGTTCCGCCATATTATACATACAATTTATTTCAATTAAAAATATAATAGAAGAAGAAAAAAAAGTATACAAGTATTACATACTTATCTCCTAGAATGAGGTAGACCTAAATTGATAATTTAAAATTTAAATATGAAATTCAAAATATCTATTTATGATAGTATTGTATCGACTAAATACACTTTATTAAATTGGTAAAAATTTATGAAATACAAGTTGATTATTTCCGGCTCTAAGATTTCAACAAGTAGCATGCAATTTCGGAATGAATTTTGTACCAAACCTGAATTCTTTACTCATAAAAATTGGAACGAGTTTAGGAAATGTTTTTCGGAGGTTGGTGATTTTGAATCATCAATTAGAAAGAAATGTATTAACAAATTTTGTTTTTAACCATCATTGTAGAACTATTCACTTTAGCTAAACAACAAAGGTAGAAGCATGGAAAGCACATTAATTAATTCATATTCATAGAAAACTTAAGATTTTGTGGGCTTCTTTCCGTGGTAGGTTACAACCGTTCAGAAAAGTCCGTTTCCGTTATACGCAGAAAGAGTGCTAAGAATAGCATAGCATTTTGATACAAACAAAGCCTATAATAACTATTAATTGCTAATTAGCAATTATCTTTGTGCTTTGGGTTAAACATTTATCTAATTGAAGACTTTCTTTGTGAGGACCCCTAACTTCTTTATTTTCTCCATGCGGAATAAAGACAACACATCCAAAGGACCCACACCCTATACTCCTTTTCCTAAAATAGTTCCATATATATAATCATTAAAGTAATAAATGATTAGAATCAAATAACATTGATCATTATTCATCATGTAGTTGGTGTATGTAGTACGGAATTGGATTTTTTTTTTTTTTTTTAAAGTAAGGTCATGTTCAATGAAGTTGATGCAATAACATGGTTATTCAAAATTTAAAAAATTGCATTAAATTAGATAAATTAGTTATCAACAAAATAGATGTGAGAGAGATTTCATTAAAGGATTGTTTAGTAATTATTGAAAAATAAAATATTTTTAGAAAATATAGTTTATTGGGAGTTATTTTTATCCCATTTTTTTAAAAAAATATTCTCATGAGTAAGAATTAAACTACTTCAAGTTAGAGGAAAAAATTTATGTTAGTAAAATGATTAATTGATATTTTTTTATCCATTATCTCTTGAAAAATAAATATAAAAAGATATTCATTTTATAAATTAATTAAATAATTCATTAAGTATGTTATTTTTTGTATCACTTTTAATCATATTGTATTTCAAGTTTATGTATAAACTTTTAATAAATTATTTTATTATTATTATTATTATTTTTTATCACAAAATAGTTTATTGTTATTAGGTAAGAATTATTATTTATTTTTAATCACTTTTCTTGTTAATCTAATAATAAAAATTAGATAATTATATAATTTTTTTTTATATAAAATATGTTTTTTATAGTTATTTAAAATTTATAAATTATGAAATTGCATTACTAATTTTTGGTTATGATTTTTAACTTCTAAATTTAATAAATTATTTAAGCAAAATAATATTATATATGTTTTTTTACTGTTTTCTAATTTATTTATATTTTAATTTTAAATATTAATTTAATTATTATTATTATAATAAATTGTGAAAACTATATTTTATACTTTGATCTATTGTGATTTTACATATAATTTATATGTTAGGTTAATACCGTGTAAAGAAAAATAAACTAAATTTTTTATAAAGAACATTTTTATAAAAAATATTTATATAATCAATAAAATAATATTATAATAATTAAATATGAAAATTTTTATTTTTCAAAAATTCGATATTAATATTTTTATGAATTCTTATGAATAATTAAACAAATTTTCATATTTTTAAAAAATCATATGCTATTCTAAAAAATGATTATTCTTGAAGTTTGTAATTGAAAAATTTATTTTCTACTAAACACTCCTTAAAAATAACTAATCAGATTCTTTGATACATACTAATCATCAATAAAATAAATATATCAATACAAATATCATTATTATAAATATAAAAGTAATCATATAACGTTATCTTTCCATTTGTCACTAAATTCTGAAACGGCGTTATAAAATAACAAAACGAATAATTAATTAATTAGTTAATTAAAACAATTCATTCGGTAATTAAATTAATTATTAATTTAAAAAACGGGTTTTCCCACTCCCAGTGGCCAGAGCATATTAAACGTTATATGTGTCCGAAGAGAGTGTGAAAAAAGAGAAAGAGGCTCTTTTTTTTTTTTTCTCTCTCTTTTGATACGGTGTGGTTGTGCCCATTGTCCTGTTTCGGTTTCTGTTTCCTTTCAGAGAAGAATCAAATCAATTCTTCACCGTCCGTATATTTCATTCAATTCACTTTCTTCGGTTTTTCTATTTTTTTCCCAAAAAAAAAAATCAAAACTTTGCTTTAAACGTGTAACCCCACCCTGAGATTTCGCCCCCAGAATCTTGATCCCTTTATCCAGAAACGGCCTTGTTGGTTTTTTTCTCATTGGGGTTGTTGTCGTTGTTGTTCATTGTTTGGGGAAAATGGCGTCGAGTATAGGCATAATGGATAGTGCGTACTTTGTCGGCAGAAATGAGATTCTGAATTGGATCAACAATCGCCTTCAACTTAATCTCACTCGCATTGAGGAGGTGACCCCTTTTCTTTTTGGTTCTTGTCAACGTTCAATGAAAGATAAAAACAAGAAAACTATTCTTTTATTATTTTTGCTAGAGAAGTGGGGTTTCTTTATTCCTTTCTCCCCCTCTTGATGGGTGTGTTTTTGATGTCATTATCTGAATGCCATGCCATTTTTTTTATCTGGTTGTTTATACTTCTAATTGTAATACATGCATGTGATTTTTTTTTCCTTCAAACATAATGGCATTTCCGATTTCTCTCTTATTAGGAAGATTGTTATCTCTGCTTTTTATTTTTTATTTGAAAAATAGAGTTCTTCAAAGAATTAGAATATGATTTTGCACTGAATTTTATTTTGAGTTACTTGTTAGAGTGGAGGCTCCTTAGAAGTTTTTGCGGGCTGTTGCGAAATTAAATAAAACTTTAAAGGATTATGCTGGAATCTGGGATATTAATTGAATGTGAATCAGTTGATTTGTGTACCAATGACAATTGTTTGATCTGTTTGTTGGATTTTTCGTGTTTGCATTGTGGATTTTGAAAGAAAATATTCAATTCAAGGATACTGGTTCAGTGTTTCTGTAATTTAGACGATTATTTGTTCGGTATGCTGTTTTTTTTTTTTTTTTTTTTTTTTTTAAATTTTAAATTTAATCCTTTTTTCCCCTAAAGTTTCTACAAATTGTTCAAAGGCTATGCAATATATACACTTTGCATGAATTTCAATAGATTTTTTGGACAATTAAGGATGCTGAGTAACATTTGTCGACTGCTAGTTCTAATGGTGTGTTAAAATGTGAACATCCCATGGGACTGCCATTGTTTTTGCATGAAGTTGTCTAATTTATTTTACTTTTCATTTTCTTTCGTCCCACTTTTTCTTCTAAAGAACAATTTTGGGGTACAAATTCTATTTCATTACTTGACAAAGGACATTATAATGACAGAAAAGATGATTAGTTAATGCTGTAGTAAATTGAGCCTATTGATTAATGATGAAAATCTATTTTTTTGGTTAATTCTTGCTTATTCCTTATGGTCTTGGCCAGGCTGCATCTGGTGCTGTGCAGTGCCAGATGATGGACATGACATATCCAGGGGTTGTTCCAATGCACAAGGTGGCAACATGACTTTGCTTTAACTTCTTTTATGCTCTTCTGATATTTTATTTCTATGAATAGTAATATTTTAAACTTGGAGTTTGTTCTAGGTGAATTTTGATGCAAAGACAGAGTATGATATGATCCAGAATTACAAAGTTCTACAGGATGTGTTCAACAAGCTCAAAATTGAAAAGGTACATGTTCTTCTCATCACGTTGTTATGCAGGGCACTTGCGAGAGTTTTGCTTTAGTGAATATGAAAGCAAGAAATAACAGTGGGATGACTTATAAAAATCTTTGTTGTAGTTTCAAATCAACCTATCTTCTTTATGATTTTAATTTATCAAGACACAGAAGTTCTAATGGAGCGGTAAATTTAATGGTTTGATTCTAAGTGTGTAGAAGAAAAAGACTTATATAGTGAGGAGGTGGCTTGTGGTGCAAGCTTGGCTAACTATGGTTCAAGGAGAACCATGGTTAGCCTTTTACACTCAAACTAATCGGTCTAGTAACTTGGAAGCTTGTGGAAGTGGTCTAAAGGGCTCTAAGTGTCACTTGGACTTCCACCCTAGGAAATTCGAACTATCTTCTTTATGATTTTAATTTATCAAGAGACAGAAGTTCTAATGGAGGGATAAATTTAATGGTTTGATTCTGTTTAAATTCAACATTAGTGAGATTGATTTTTTTGTTCCCCTCTCCCCTTTCTCTGCCCCAATTTGCATCCTTATGCCTCTGCATTGCTGCTGGACTGCAATTTTTGTGGTGTTATCTTTCCGGCTTGGTTTACATTTTTAATTTATTGCTCAATCCCAGCTTCCTTACTTTCTTGGGCTATGCAATCCCTGTTATATTTGTTGCATAAATTTTATGCCCAGGTGTGAATGTTCCTCTTGATTTAACAGTGAAAATATTTCAGATTATAGCTTGAGATTGAAAATTCATATATACTCTGGCACAATCAATAGTTGATGTTTGCATTTATTGGGCTAACTTGATTACCATGTAGCAGCATATTGAAGTTGGCAGGCTTGTTAAAGGCAGACCTTTGGACAACTTGGAGTTCCTACAATGGCTGAAACGTTACTGTGATTCTATAAATGGAGGCATTATGAATGAGTATGCTTTGCCTTTTTGAGTTCTTTCCAATATATTACTTGTAAAAACACAAAATTTTATCATTTCTTATGGTAAATGTTCAATACATATGGAGTTTAAATACAATAGTGTTGATCTATTCTGCGATATAAAAAAGGGCCATGTACAATAATTTTAAAAAAATATTAAATAATAAAAAATTAAAACTAATGTCTTTTGAGTTTCTGAAAAGAAGGCTGTTTCAGTTGCTATGCACAGTGGCTATTCCTGAAGGCTTATAGTTATACACTCACTGAGTTGATTTCTTTAATCAAAATAGAAGAAAGATATTTAGGAACATGAGAAACTGATTCCCAGAACACGTGAAATGAGTTTGCATTTGTGTTATATATATATATATATATATATATATATATATATATTTGTGTGAGTATTGTTGCATTGTAGATGTTATTGGTAGGTTAAGCCATTTCCGTGCTCTTTGGAAGACTTTGGCTCATCTGTGCCTTAAGATGATAGTGGGAAACCAGAGCTCATTTTACTACATATGAACTCTGGTCTACAGCATAGCCACAATGTTCCCAATATAATGAGATGTTCAGCTTTTAGTGTTAAAAAGAAGTTGAAAGTTTTGGGGTCACTTGACCATATACCTCTTTTATTTATAAGGATAGCCATGGTAGTGGGTGTTCTTAAATTCCAGATTCAAAGGAGAATTTCATTTTGATCTATATCATAGAACTGACTTATCACACATTTCAAAATCAAAAGTTTTAGGGAGAGAAAAACTGAAAAAGGTTTGAAATTTTGTTATGATTTTACATTTTTTTCTTCTTTTCAAATTAGTATGTTTATTGTTTAGTTCTTATATTATTTATTTTAATAATGATGTGGGTTTTTGTCATTCACTGTTGGTCTATTCTAGCATAGTCAACATTCAATTTTATTTAAACTTGTGCATATTTTTACTGATATTTGGATATTCAATATTAAGTCATGCTGGTTATGCATATATGTTCTTTTCAGTATATTTTGTCACATCCTTTCCACTTTTGTTTTAGGAACTACAATCCTGTGGAGCGTAGGGGTAAGGGTGCAAAGGACAGAAATGTTAAGACTCTAAAGAGTGCAAAATCCCTTCAAACAAATACTATGAATCATCCCAGTTCAGGCGACTCATTCAGTATGAACCGAGCCTTTGGTTTTCTTATTGGTGGTGTCTTTGATCGTAAATGGTTTTGCATTTTTTTCATGATGATTTTTCCATGTTACTCTTCTTTTCTCCCTAATCCTTTTCTGTTTCCGGTTTTGGGTTTATGAATTTTTGAGTGAAGGGTCCAAGCAATCAAGGTCAAGTGGAGGAGCTGATGGGGCTTCAGCAGAGATTCAGGCTTTGTCCAAGCAGGTATGAGTAAGAAGATTTGGTTCGCAGTGTTTGCTCTGCCTGTGATCTGCGATGGTTATAGACATGTCTTACAAGATAAACCTCTAAGCAGTGAGGCATATCTTGATACATATTAAGTTGCCAAGGAAAGTCTTTATCTTGTTGTAAAATTCTGTAAGAAGGAAATTGCTACATGCACTTAGTATGTAGACACTGTTGATTTTACCGATTCTTACTCCTGATGGCATATAATACAGCCATTACAATCTTAGTTCTTATATTGGTATTGATGTTGGAAGCTTGTCTTGTAATAATTTAGTAAAAAAATTATCTTTATAGTTTTTTCATTGTTAATTTTTCTGTTTTCTATTTCTCAGGTTTCTGATCTCAAACTCTCAGTGGATCACTTGGAAAAAGAAAGAGACTTTTACTTTGCTAAACTAAGGGATATAGAAATTCTTTGTCAGGCTACAGAACTGGAGAACGATCCTGTAAGAATTCTAAAGAAGGCTTGCATTGCAGTTTAGTTATTTTTATTCACAATGGATTTAAGACATCTATTACTTTTCAGTGTGCTTGTGGTCATCTCTAACTATATTTTGCTTCAGTATATAATATCAAGTTCTATTCTCATGATCCATTCAATGATTTTCTTCTATCTAAATTTCCTAATAACTTTGTTGACTGGAATTGGGGGAAATAAGCGATGCAGAAGTGGCTAGTTAATATAGTCTGGTTTTGGCAAATGACAAGTATTTGTTTGTGATAGCAGAACCCTAAGTAAAAGGGTTATGTTAGGAGAAGGGGGAACAGAAGTGTTGGTTAGTACAGTTAGAGGGTTGTTATAGTTATAGGCTGTATTAGACCTAGCTGGTAGAGAATTATTTTTTTTTTGGTGTGGAGTTAGTCTGAATTGTTTGGAGGGACCAGAACCCCTCAAATTGTTCTGTTCCGAAGAAAATTATTTCTTCAATTAACCCAATTCTTTTTGAACCAGTTGTATCAACTGGTATTAAAGCTATGATCTTGGAGCCATGGACATGCTGAGACCTCAATTATGTAGCAAAGATGGTGACAAAGAGGCTGGAGACTCCAAAGTTTTTTGGAGGAATCTGTGAGGTTTACACAGACCCTAGATGGTAAAAGAATCCCTGGAAACTGCTTAAGCTGCAAGAGGAGGAGATCTTGTTGTAATTAGCTGGGCAGCGTGCAGTACAGAGGAATTCAATCACTCAGGAAGTAGGAGATCAATGTGATTTGGGGAGAATCCAGGTAGTAATAGAAGGGGAATTACAACCTATTCCAAGAGTGATAGTAAACGAGGAATTTAGCATGGGGTTCGGTTGGTCAAACCTAATGATAAGGCTGCAGAAAGAATAAAGAGCGTTAATAATAAAGGGAGAAAATTCAGGCAATTGCTTAATGCGGAGTACATGGAGAGGAGAAAGGGTTTTGCTTTACTTGTGACAAGTTTGTTTCTGAGCATGTTTGCGAGGATAAGCATCTTGGGGGTAATGATGACGTATGAACTGGCAAACATGGGGGCCAAAAACTATGTAGATGATATTTTGCAATGAGAAGAAAAAACAGTGCAGCTGGATCTTAAAAGATTATGGTTGGGCTCACATCCTAATAAATTCTTAAACTATGTGGTATGATTGGCAATAAGGAAGTGCCAGCCTTGGTAGATTGTGGAGGACACACAATTTCTCCCCTCAACAATTGGTGGCAGAACTTGAGCTACAAATCAAGGGAACCCTCCATATTGGGTGAAGGTTGGAGATGGGTATACCATGAAAATTAAAGGGATGTGTTGGGGGCTGAAAATACAGTTGCAGGGCTGAAAATTCTGCTACCTTTTTGCTTTGGATGGTGTTAATATAGTTTTGGGGTTGGAGTAGTTGGAAGAAATACATCATTAAAGGGGATCCATCTCTTTGTAACGTAGCAATATCACTTCCCACACTTGTCAGAGCAGCTCCAAGTCTCCAATTGGTATTACACGAATTTGATGAGTTATTTCAAGAGTCACAAGGTCTACCATGTACTAGGAGACTATTGTCATGCTATTACCTTGAAGGAGGGAACATCGATTCCTAATTTTTGCCCTTACTGGTACCCTCATCAGAAAACTGAAATGAGAAGTTAATGTATCATCAAAAAATTAGAATGAATCAAAAAACAGCTTTTCATACCCATGATGGCCATTATAAGTTCCTAGTTATGTTCTTTAGACTCACTAATGCACCTTCCACAGTTCCGCTTTTCAGTCACCTGTGAATGAAATACTAAAACTGTTTTTAAGATGTTTGTTTTGGTGTTTTTGATGATGTTTTGATTTATATTATAGCCCATATGAAAGAAGCCTTATACAGCATCTTTGGAGCCATTTTGATCAGCTGCCATGAAGACATGATTTGGTGGATAATAACAATTGTACTTGGGGCCATGGTGTTTCATCTAATGCAGTGGTGGTTGACCCTATGAAAATAGAGGCAGTGCAGCAGTGGCCAGTACCTAAAGATGCCAAGGTTTTTCATAGATTTCTAGGCCTCATAGGCTACTGTATGTGATTTTGTCAAAGACTATGGAAAAATACCTCTGACTGAATTATTGAAGGAGGATAAGTTCCATTACTCCATGGTATCCCAACAAGCTTTTGAAACCTTGATAAAAGCGATGGAAGCTCTACTAGCACTGGCTGCCCCAGATTTTTCTAAGACATTCATGGTGGAGACTGATGCCTCTAACAAAGGCTTAGGTGCTGTTTGTTAACAGGATGGGAGATCATCACATATCTGCTATCATAATAAGCTTAATAAAGTCAGTATATGGAAGGGAGTTGATTGCCATTATAGTGGTCCAAAAATGAAGACACTATGTCATGGTTATGTTCTTCATCATACTTATAGACCTAAGAAGCTTGAAAATTATTAACAGAACAGAGGGTGGTGAGTGAGGATCAATTCAAGTGGCCACCAAAGCTACTGGGATTTGATATTCAAATTCAATATAAACCCGGGAATTACAAGGTAGCCAATGCATTGTCAAGCCATTTTATGCAGCCATCTATACTGTTCTATGTGATGAATGGGAAGGTTTTGAAGCAGAGATACAGGGGGATTTGCAAGCTGTGGAAATTGTTTCAAGTTCTGATTCCGAGCTGTTGAAAAGATACTTCTCTATGAGAATTAATTAGTATTTACCCACATGTTCTTCCTGAATCCTCTTGTTTTTTAGCAGTTTCAGAATTCTGTGATGGGTGGGGGTGCATTCTGGATAGATTTTGTAGGGATATATAATAAAGGTAATTAGAATAGTTATTAGTTAGAAAGATATCATGGGCTAGGCCCATCACATCTATAAATAGGAGGTTACTTGGTGGTGGGGAGATTCAGATTTGTTCACATTTGTAAATTGAGCATTGGCTCTTTGCGAAAGGAGAAATCATTTGTGAAGGGGAAGCTCTTGGATATTTCTCTCCTATTTTGTTTTCTTTTCAACATACTCAATAAAATCTTTCTTTTCTTTCTCTTTCCTAATTCTTGGTTTCTTACAGATTTGGACCAACAAGAGGATAGCTGCCTTAGTTTTTGGGAATTGGGAGGGTATGAAGAAGGATATTAAATCCTTTATTGAGAACTGTGATGTTGCCCAATGTAACAAGTTTAGAGTGATATTAACAAAAGCATAAGGGAAAGGGAAGGATAAAATTTTGCTAATCTCACTAAATAGACTCATTTTAAGGACAACATTTTGGTTGGTGTAGATTGTCTCACTAAATACTCATTTTATTCTTCTAAGTCATCCTTTTGCAGCCAAGGATGTGGCGCTATTTTCATATTGAAATTTATAGTTCAGGGTTTTCCCTCCTTTATCATCATGGACCGAGATCAATTGTTTGTTGGCCAATTTTAGGATGAATTGTGATAGTAACCAAATTGAAAAATAAGAACTGAGCCTATTATTTATAGGGAAGTAGTCACTGTTACCAAGTCCAGAGGATTGATCTTCTGTTGCTGTATTGAAAACACAAACTATATGAAGACCAAAATCTTGAGTGGGAACCATGCTCCTTTCAACAAAAAATGGTAGAAATAAGTAGAGAAAGAACCCTTGCACTGAGAAAGGACTGATTACTACTCTCAACTATTCCTCAATGATCTTTGCAAATGCTCCCATACCTTCCAATATCCCACCTCCTTCTATATAGAATTGTTTCTGTCTCTTCACTCATCAATTGCCTGTTGTCCTCTGTTATGCCCATCCTACCCTTACCACTTCTCTTTATTTGCTTGCTCCTAACTGTGGCCCAGTATCCCCAACAACGTGTTACCTATCAAATTGTTCAAACAAGCTGTCTCAAGGCTGAAATAAAGTACCACATGGGCACATACCATCCGTAAATGGATGGGTATCAAACTAAGGTCATTAACAGATGTTTGGAAACTTATGTTTTTTTAGGTTCCAATCCCAAGTAGTAACCCTTTTGGTTTGGGTGGGCAGAGTTTTGGTTTAATACCAATTACAATAATTCAGCAAAGATGACACTCTTTTAGGCCTTGTATGGTCGTGGTCCTCCTCTTCTTTTAAGGTAATATATCTTTGTTGAAAAGGGTGTTAACAAAGGACTGAGATGATAAACTTCAGCAGTTTAAGCTGAACTAGGAGCCCAGCAGCATGTGAAATCACAAGCTGTTAAGAGTAGAGATGTGGAATTTCAAGGCGATCGGGTGGTGTATTTGAAGTTTTGGCTTATAGGTAAGATAGAAAAAGAAATTGGAAATAGACTACAAAATCTTTTGCATCTACCATCTCCCTAGCAGAGTCCATCCTGTGTTCCATGTGTCCCTCTTGAAAAAAATCATTTGTGGCTCAACATGACTCTAACCACTGTCAGCAGACTTGACCAAATATTTTGGGAGTAACGAACTCAACCACAAGAGGTACTGGATCCAAGGTAAGATAGTGAAGGGTGATCAAAGTGGCATGGCTTGCCAGGTTGTGAAAATTCATGCTAGCAACTCAGTTCTATACAGTAGAGTTTTCCCAATTTTCAACTTGGGAGTATTGATAGCAGACCCTATTTAAAAGTATTTATGACAAGAGAAGTGGGTACATGCCAGCTAACGATGAGGCCAAATAAACAGAATTGTGTTCATTAGTAAACTTAGAAATTTGTTATAGATTGTTAGAAAAGAGTTGTGGGCTATATTATATCAGACCTAGCTGGTAGTGAATAAGGTTTTTGGTGTGGAGTTAGTCTGGATTGTTGGGAAGGAGCATAACCTCTCGAACTGTTCTGGAATATGGAGAATTGTGCTACATTGTAGTGCTATTCTAAATAAAATTCTTTTCTTAAATAAACCCAAATCTTTTTGAACCAGTTGTCTTGATGTCTTTATTTCATTCAAAAGTTTGGTTAGGTGGATGGGATAAGGTTTGGTCTCCTTTGGGCTGCAAATTTCTATATTTGTTTAGTCAAATAATGCTTCTAAATAAAATTCCTATGAATGCAATTTTGGAAAGCATGTGATATCAAAATAGAAATCCCCACTCAGCACTAGCAAATTCCAAAGTGGTTATGAGAAAGTTTAAGATTTGAATCCCAAATCATCTCATTAAATAATGGTATGGCACTCGTAGCTACTGACAAAACTGAACAATGGGTGAACGATAATGACTTTAAATAAATAGCAACAGTGTTGGTGATTCAAGAAGCCAGTGTCTGTGCTGACTTCAGTAAAAAATGATTACTCCAATTTCACACATTGAAGACGATACTTGAAAATTTAATATTTTTTGCTTTTTACCTCTATCTTTGCCAATTGGTGTTTTTTACCTCTTTAAACTTGACATGCATTGTAATCCGTCTCTTCTCTACTTTCCCTAAGCTGTATATGTTTGTTTGCTTTGGTATGATACAGCTGGATGGTCTTATGTATTGATATTGGAAACCATTTTCAGTTTTTTATATTTGCAAGCAATCTATTCCTAAACCCGAGTTAGTAATCCAAAATAGCTCAAGATTGTGGTTGATCGTAGAAATTTTGAATATCAGGAATTTTTAAAAAGTAAATAAAAATCAAATGAATAATAATAATAATAATTATCATTATTATTATTTAATGCAGATGTCTTTAGCTATTAAGAAGATTTTGTATGCTGCTGATGCAAAAGGATCAGCGTTAGATGAAGCTCAGGAATACCTTAATGAAGTCATTAATAATGTTGAACCTGAAGAAGAAGCAGATGCAGAAGCAGAAACTGAAGCTTGATTACTCTTACAAATAGATCCTGGCTGGTATGCATAAGATCAAGATATTTGCCTGGTCCTTGTTAAACAAGCATAGTGCCATCTGTGATGACTAAGACTGGTAATCCTTCCCCATGCCATGGCCATGAATTGCCATAATGACATAGTTTTAGTTGAATGGTCCTTTTGTTTTATTCTTGTAAGCCTGGATGGATAATCAGTTACTCTGGTTAATGATTCCAATAAATAAAGATCATCTATTCAAAAGGAAGGAACTTTTCTAATGATATTTGTTTTGAAATGGATGTGTTGAACCCTTGATATTTGTTGGAACCTCTCTTCTGTATGAAGTTATCTGCCATGGCTTCAGGATAGTGCCTAAAATATTTCTGATTCAAAATGACTCTATTGCTTTGGTTTGTCCAATTTCTGATTCAGTTTTTGTATGCATGTGATGATGCATATTATTCAATTAATGTGAAAGACGATTTTTTTTTTTCTTTTTCAAATTTAACTAATCAAATATGCTACAGAACATTTAACAGCCATTAATGCCAACAAAGGCACAAATAACTTATCCTATCTGTTATGATGTATTTTACTATATTTCTATAATTATGAATGAAATGGATTCACTTTGCCTTTAAAAGGAATGGCAAATGCTTGAAATTGCATTTGTGCCACTTGAGACGGTCAACGTGATTGATTTTTATGAAAAAGTTGGCAGGATTGAGGATGCTCTCTAAAAATTGAAATCAAAATACAATTTTATCATAATAGTTAAGATTCAACAATTCACACCAATATTTATTAATGATAATAAGTTTACATTTGGAATAAAGAAAAATGATATTTTAGTTCGATTTTATTTTTTGAGGAAAAAAACCAAAGTGATGTATTATAAACTTTCATTGATCTGCTGTCAATTTTTTATACCAATTTTTGAATTCTTTGACAAATTCCCTGGAAGCGTTATGTGGTTTATTTGAACCGGTTAAGTGACCACTTAACTGAGCTTTTGGTCCGATTGATCAATTTGATCCAATTTTCAAGACAAAAAATGAGTATATGCATTGATAATATAAAGAATTATGATATTTCCATTTAATTACAAAATTAGACAATTTTAAAATCAAACTCTAAAATATCAATCCCACTTCTACCCATTTCATTGCGATTTGGGATGGATGGGTTATTTCAGTCATTTTTTTGCCACAGTGGAATTTAACCATTTTTTCTTTAAATTTCCTTGTTGATTTTCAAGTTCAATGGGCAAAAATGGACCTCTGCTGCAACACAGTATTTTAAATTTCAAACTTAATAGCTAAAAGGCTCCGTCAACAAATTATATTATTTACATATTTTAATGTAATAACAAACAAATACCATATTTGGACTCATCAGTCTTTTAACAATTGTTTTCTATTTTAGCTCAATTTTAAAATGAATCACGATTCATTAATTTGGATCATCTTAAATTTTAATTGTAGTAGTCCGATTCTTGAATTACAGGTATTACAATTTTTTTAGTGTTAACTTTGGAAGGATCGGTTTCCGATGAGTTTAAAAATTCATAACCAATCCATCGATACAATCCAAACTCGGTAGGGAGTAGGTGACAACAAAAAAAAGAGTCAACAAACTAATTTGTATAGTACATCTGTTGTCCATATTCTATAATTCTATATACCATAGTTGTATAGCCACGACACAAAACATAGATACAAGCTAATAGCAACGGATTTCATTCAATAGCTTCCATTTGCATGCCCTCTACTTTTCCTAGATTTACCAGCCTGCGGTGATTGGCACCATTAGCACAAAAGGTCAGATACAAAAGATAGCATAATTATGTGATAACCAAATTTTACACATGAAAATACCTTGTTAATCATATTCTCAAATGCTTCAGTTCCATGCTCCTCAATGTACTTCTCCGCGGCTGTGAGAATGTCCTCTGGCTTACCTAAGGAGTCCTTTTTGCTAGGGACATACCAGATGTTAACGTTCTGAGGGTTGACAAAGAAAGGTCTAACATAGTGCTCATAAACATAGGCTGCGCCGCTGAAGTAAGGAATGACCAACCAGCAAGTAAGGATCAGCTTTGCATATGGCCAGATTGGAAGCCTGTAATAGATTGAGATAAGTAGGAATTGAACACAATACCGAGAACTTACAACCACTCATGCACATTGTTCAACCAACTGAACTAAACTCGCTTGATAATAGCTTGAGAGTTTAACCACAAGCAGTCTAGTATTTGCCCCGGCCTAATTATCTCTACATATATTCAGGACAATATAAATACAATAGCAATGCTGATCTCATCAAATATGTGGGTCTCATTTCCCATTTGATGCTATCAAACTCTTTTAACACTTTTTGATGAAATTCATGACTATGTGTGTTTGTTTTGTCGTTAAAAATTTGTAAACTTACGTTGAACGGAAAAGAGAGAAAAACTTATTTTGTATTTTGATGCTTTGGAAAGAGTGATTTTATGTTTTCATTGAAAAAACGGATTTTCAAACATGTCGTATATCATTGAATATGTGGGTTTCATTTCCAAACTAATGGGACTTACTTGAATTTCAATTCATTGGAGAGAACGTGTTGAAAAAATGTGTTAGAAAATGTGTTCTTCACTTCTTTGCAATACAAAGATTTATATAATACAAATAAGAGGAGTTTTTGCAATACACTTTCTTTCTTACTCTACTGTTTGTCAAAATTAATCGAGAACTACAAAAATCATAAGAGAAGTTCATTAAATAAGATGTAGGACGTACACAATTTTGTAATTTTAATAAATTTCAATCTATAAGAAAGTGTAAGTTCAAAGGAGTGTGTTAGAGAGCATGTTTCTAACATTTCTCACACAGATAATGCATCACAGTTCACATTTATTTTATAAGCACACTTGCATTGTTCTTATATGGTCTATCAATGCAACAGTAATCCCTTTACTTTAAACTTTTACTACTATACATTTATGACTGCATTTTCTAACACTAATAAATTGAACAAGATAATATATAGATTTTGCAGCTCAAATAAACAGAATACTCAAAGCAAAGGAAAACTCAACATTCAATTTCATTTGTGTCTTGATGTCCATCTTCGAACACTAATACAATGGACAAGGTTAGATATGGCTTTTGTAGCTCAAATAAACAGAGTACTCAAAGCAAAACCAAACTCAACATTCAATTTCATTTGTGTCCTGATTCCGTACTCCATGTAAAACAGAACAGAAACTGTAGATCTTTAGATATAGGTTTTCTAACACTTTTACTAACATTACAAAACAGTGTTCAATCTAGTATGAATTATATTGGTAAACTTAGCTACCATGAGACTTCACTAATAAACAAACACATTTCTTTCTTAAATTGCTCTAGCCATAACCTATAGCTCCAAATCAACAACATCCAAAAGAAGCTACAACCCTTGTAACAATAACCACTCCGCATCAAAATCTCATGTTTTTCATCAAATTTATTGGGCACCCAGATCAGGTAAGCAACAAGAAAAACCAGAAAAAAAGGTTTCAGAGGTTAAGGCAAAATTACCATTCAAGGACTTTGGCAAAAGTAAGTTCAAAGAGGGTGATCAAGGAATAGAGAACCCAATAGGTGAGCCATTGCTGGTCATCAATCGGAGACTTGCTCTCAATTGCCCTAACTGATGCATATCTGAGGCATTATTCAAAGAAATCACAAAGCATGAATTAATCTAATCTCAAACTATTGCTTAACACGTTATAAGAGCCAGCAAAATAAATAATAATAAAAAAGAATCAGAACATTATAAAAGGGCTAGTGGTATTTTTAGTTTTGTTCCACACTTTTTTACAACCACTGTAATTAGGAACTTTTGCTCTTTTGTAGGACTCCAATATATTTCTACAACGTTCGATCCTTTGAGCTGACTATAAGACTATACTCGGTCCAGGATTTCAACACACTTAGAACATAGAATCTATTTGGATAAATAAACACTTTTAAGAGAAAAAAAAATTAAAGAATAAATAAAATAAAATTTTCCAAAAATTAACTAATTTATACAAGCACTCCTATAGTCTTATATTAGCTTAAATGCCGTACCAATTAATTTTAGTTTATAGAAAAAAATATTTATTTATTTTTCCCTTTCTTTTACTTCTAGAAAGGCTTTAAGAAAAGTATTCAAACATTCCCTTAAAAATGATATGTTCTGCAAAATCAAAACCAGGTTTTCCTACAAGCTCAGCATGTATGTTGCCAACTGAGCCACATCCATTATCTTGTCCCCGTCTTTTAAACCATTAATTAGTCCCCATATACTTTTTGAAATACCCAAACTTTAATCTTTGCACGGGAGAAAAATGTTAGTTTTAGGGACTAGTATTTTGGATTTTTCCCAGAATACATGGGCAAAAACTATTGGTCTTAAAATTCAGAGACTAAAACCAAAATTTGACTTTTCTTTTTTCAGGAAATAAAAACACCGTTAATCCTTGAAAAACAAAAAGTAACACATTAACACGTTGTCCTGTGTGCACTTACAGAGGATACGCAAGACTAAGCACAGGCCTGCAGAAGAAACCCAATAGCCAAAAAGGATCATCAGTTAACAGACAAAGAAAAAGCACACTGAAATATTTTATTTTATTTTTTTGGTTATTTTATCCATTGTTGTAAGATTGTGATTTGTGAAGCCCTGTGGAAACATAATCAAAATTCGTTTTAGAAATAATTTCCGAGACAGAGAGTGGCGTGTTATACAGTGAATAGATAAGAGCAACAAAATGAATTTGCTTTGTTAGAAAAGTAGGAAAAATTAAAACTTGCCCAGCAAGAACATAAGAAAAATTCAGATTGTAGTGTTGCTTAAGAGTGGGTAGGTAAGAAAAAGAAAAGGAAAGTGTTTTGATAGAAAAGTAGAACATACCCAGCAAGAACATCAAAATTTTTCAGAACCACTTTGAGGAAACTTCCAGCTCCCATCTTTGATCTTTCTCTCTTAAAAGTTGTTTGTTTGGAGAGTGTACTTAGAATTTGCCACAATTTGTCTGTGAGAGAGAATATTATGTGTTTCCGGTAATAATCTCACAGATTCGTCACGATGGATTTTCATTTTATTTAATGTTATATTTTCTTATGACTTTTTTTTTAATTATATTTTAGGAAAAGTATAATATAAAGCAAATATATTTAATATACCAAAAGATTAAAAATACTTTATATAACTAATAAGAAAATTAATAAAAAAATATTTTAGAAAGATTGAATATTTTCCTTTATTTATGAAAGTGCCGTAGTTAGATGCACCATTGTCGTCATGCCCTGAATCTTGGGGGCTTGGCACCTACTGGGCGGTTGCAAAAAGTATTATACAAAACATAAACATAATAACTACTACAGATTTTTATTTTATTTTAACATTTTAACTCATTTACATTATTTTTCCAAATACCACCACCCACTACAGGTTTGAGTCACTCAACTTCTCTGCATCTTTTATTCTTTTTTTAATTTTTTTTAATTTTTAAAAATTAAATAATTATTATTTCATTTAATTTTTTTTTAAAAAATTACTGATTTGATTTTCCCAATTATTTTAATAATTTAAAATTTCAACATGAAAAACATTAATTTTTATATTTATTATATTTTTCAACAATATAACAATTGTAAATTACTATTTTTAATTTATTCATGTATATTAAATAAGAAGACTTAATATATATATATATATATATATATATATATATATATGGTTAATTATTTATTTATGGATCAGATCCTTGATATTATGTGCCTAATAATTAAATAATAATTTTAATTTTTTATTAAATATAAATTAAATTGATCTAATCATTATATTTAATAATATTAATAATTAGATCAAGTAAATAAAATTATATACAATTATTTGATAGTTTATGTATTATTTTATTATAAAATATAAAATAGTATTAATACATATAAATATTTGTCGATAGATAACATATTTTAAAAGAATTCAAATAATTTAAGATTTGATAAGTATGATTATAATATTATTAAATATAATAGTTATATCGATTAAATTTGAATTATATAAAAATTTATTAAAAATATTCATTTTTGCTAATTTTATATTATAACTTGACTTTTGCCACGGAAAATAAATTATTATAGTAAATAAATTTTATTTTAATAATTAATATATATAATTGTGAAAATTAATTAAACTCAATGAAGAAAAATATATGAATATATGAATAAAATGATAATGATAAATGATTAAAAACATGATAATATCAAGTATCAAGAAAATTAAATTGCATTGTATCTTAGCTTCAAAATCATTAACATCTACAATATGAGCTAATGCATTAACTTGAAGAAAAAAAACCTTATAATTAACTTAAAAGAGGTATAATATTAAAATGCTATAAAGATGTAGTAATTCAAATAGGAAGGAAACAAAATTAACTTTTTACCTTATAAAGTAATTCTGTAATGACTCGTGAACACATCTATCATGAAAAATAAACTTGGCGAAATGCCTGAAAAATTGGTAAAATTAGAACTAAAGTAGACATATTTTCCTTTTATAATGTTATTATAAAAAAATGCAAGTTACCTATGTCAGAGTCTGGAAGATTTCTTTATAAACTACATTAGTGGTAGATGTTGAACCATTTATCTCATCATCACAAATAAGAATTTTCAGACCACTACGAGATGTGACTCGAGATATTGCGAAAATAGGTTGTGAAAGATAGATGTCAACATGCTTCAATGATTGTCCTTGACTTTTATTTATTGTCATGGCAAAGGAAACATTTATTGAAAATTGTCTACGTTGAAATTTAAAAGGAATTCTCTTATTTGATGGAATTAAGGACAATCGAGGAATAAAAACCTTTTGTCCAATATTACTACCTGATATCACTTTTGCCTCCAAAACATATTTACCCAATTGAGTTATGATAAGTCTAGTTTCATTACACAACCTAGAAGATTGATCTATATTTCTCAACAACATTATCGGAACACCAACTTTCAATTTCACCTCATTATTTAGAAGTCTAGAAGTAGTGATAATATTAAGGAATCCAAGGGTATGAACATCATCAGGTGTACCTAAATGCCCTTCAATAGAACATGTACTATCTGAACTCAAATATGACTTTAATTCTCCAGGAATCAATGTTAGTATGTAATCATTTAATTGGTTAACAATTTCATTTGTTGGTGCTAATATGGCTCTATGTTGGAAAAACGTGTGGTCAGTCATGTTTCCCAACAATGATGGATAAGTGCTATCAACAATTAATGAAAGAGGGTCACCTGTATTCTTTATAAGCAAATCTTCAGGAAATTTAATGTTTATTTCTTCATCATCTCCTTGACCTATAGTTCCATCACCGATGCTTAACACCCAATTTGAAATTTTTTAATCTCTACAGCATTAGAAATTAAATTGGTAGTCTAAAGTCTCATGTTTTTTGTCAATGTATTCTTTATAAGTAAATCTTCAAGAAATTCAGTGTTCATTTCTTTATCATCTCCTTGAACAACAGTTCCATCACCGATGCTCAACACCCAATCTGAAATTTTTTTAATCTCTACTGCATTAGAAATTGAATAGGTAGTCTGAAGTCTCATGTTTTTTTTGTCAAAGTGAGAACCTCGCAAAATTTCCAAAGATAAGAAGCACTAATGCTGGCATTGACAATATCTTGTCTTGTCCCTTTAGGAATTATAGGTAAAATCTGTCTAAAATTACCACCTTTCCTCCAAATGGGAGATTGAAACTATCAATATTAGTAAATCGCATAATATCTCTAAAAATTCTATCAATTGCTTCAAAACAATATTTATGAGTCATGGGAGCTTCATCCCATATTATCAATTTAGCTTTAATTATCAATTGAGCTAAATGGCTTCCCTGTTTAATATTGCAAGTAGAGTCCTCATCCACATTAATTGGAATAGCAAATCTAGAATGTGCTATCTTGCCACTGGAAATTAGCAAAGCTGCTATTCCACTTGATGCAACTGTCAAAACAATTTCTCCCACACATCTTAAAGCTATTGAAAACCAAATAACAGAGATTATTTAGCCTTCAAAATGAAACTGAAAACATAAAATAAAAATTTTAAATAAATGTAACATTTAATAATAACACAATAAAAAAAGAAAACTACTTCCTAAATCAATACAACATAATAACTCGTGAAATATCACCTATATTCTCATTTATTCTAAAGGAAATGTATAAATCAATACAACTATTATCTTAAATGTAAAATAGGTAGAAATTCAACAACACAACACAACAGGAACAAATTGATTAAAAACATTATTTCATATATCTTAATTGAATCGAATAAGCAAATTAACAAACTAAAGAAATAAACTAATATCTATTTTCTTATATGGCAAACAAATTTTGAATATAATCCAGAATTAATAACTATTAAGGAAAGACTATTAAGTAAAGGATGATATATTAATATGAATAAAAAATCAAGAACTAAAGAAATATACTTAAAAAGGCTAATATTTATTCTCTTTTATAGCAAAAACGGAGCTGAAACAAAAATATTATATAGAATAAATACCTTTAATAAAAGTAATATCAATCATCTAAAATTCTGCAACAACTTAAAAGGTAATATCAATCATGTTAAAAAGTGCTGGGAGTTATGTATAAATACTTTTCATTCATGTTAAAACAATATTATCAAAAGAAAAAATTGCAGTGAAGGACATGTAATGAGTTGGCAGCAAAATAGAAAGGTCAAATTGGAAATATCTGACAATACTACATAGAAATTCATTAATTAAAAATGCAAGAATACAACATGACTATTGTAGTAATTAGCCTTAAACAAAATGATTTGTACATACAAAAGTGACGGTAAGTCTTTTTTTAAAAAGATATTGAGTTGTAGGATTTGGTTAAAAAGAAAAAATTGAAAGATTTGGATCAGACTAATTTCATTTGTTTTAAAATAAAGTTATTATTTGAATTATAATAGGTAAAAAGAATTAAAAGAGTAGAGGTAAAAAAATACATTAGCTTCTAAAACACAACATATGTGCCAAAAAATTTATCAATGTCTTTACTAAGATCATTGGATCATTGTAATTGATTCTGAAAATAATATCCTTACTAATCATAATTTTTTGGTGAAGATGAAAATTTTAAACAGAAGCAAAAACAAAAAAACTATATTATCCAACACTGAAATTTATAATTGTTATAATTTATGAGAAAAAAAACTCTTCATCCACCAAAATCATCTCCAAGGAATTTGTTTGCAATGGATTCTTAAACTCTGGCAGCCTCTACAATCTTATTATACAAACTCTTATCTTCCAATCAATTCTCTCTGCTGCAATGTCCTTTAGTAATGTAAATCTCTGAGCCATATCCTCTAAAAAGAAGATAAAAGTAAAAAGGAAAAAACTTTTAATAATATGTTCACTATACATCAACATTGAAACAACCAACCTTTAAAATTAAAACTTCATACAGGCTTACCTAAAAATGGTTTTCCTATGATTGATAGAGAAAGTGTGAATCCTCATATTAGAAGTACAAAAGTACCCAAATCAAAAAGTGGACAATGTATATATGGAGAGAGTATTTTTAGAAATAGAGAGTATGATGGAATAGGACAATCAGAATGAAGTTTTGAAAAGAAAAATGTCTTAAAAATTAGAAGATAGTTGAAATCAATTGGCATTGAAAAACTACAACCAATACATAAGAAATAGACATCCATAATTGCTTCTCTGAGTAGAAGACAAAGTGCAGACAATTTGATGGGAAACGTATGAAGCAGAGAGGAAGAGGAAGGGTTTATGATATTATATGATTGGGTTCAGATCTCGTGCAATATTTGTTTGTTAATAAGAATTATCAATTAACATTGAAAAGTTGTAATCAATGCATAAGAAATAAATATCCATAATTACTTCTTTGAGTGAAAGACAAAGTGGAAGCAATTTGATGAGAAACGTATAAAACAAAGAGGAAGAGGAAGGATTTTTCTTCTATTCAGAAGTATTAAAGGTTTATAATTTATTAAATTAAAAAAATAAAATTTAGAATAATTATGATAAAATAAAGTTACATAAGTACCCTTATTTTGAGCGAGAAAAGAGAGTAAGAGACTTTCTTTCTTTTACTATAATAAAGATGTGAACGAATCTTGATCCTTTCTTCTCTCCTCTATCTTAATATATAATAACTATACTATTAGGTTCACCATTAATTAGTTATATATAAAATATCTTATAAATTAAATCCAATTATTCACTTAATTAGTTACTTGTCATAAGTAAAATAAAGTTACTGTAACTCAAATATAAAATAAAAATATAATGAATAAAATAATGATTAGATTAATTTATAACACTTTATTTTATTTTATTTATATGCATTTTAATTTTATTAATGAATTTAGTTCCGGATAGATCCGTTTTCGTTAACTCCATGCGAGGAGTGTATTAAAATATTTATTTATTTCTTTTTGTTAATTAAGTTTAATAATATTTAAAAAAGGGTAAGTTTTATAAACTAGTTTATAAAATAATAAGAATTTAATTTACATTTTATTATATATATATATATATACACACATATATAATGTTTTATCAACTATTTTATAAAAAAAAAAACTAAGTTTTTTAATGTATATATGTATACAACACACACATTTATGTTTATATATGTATTGAAATTTTTAATAATTATATTTATGTGATAATATTTTTTTTAAAGATATATATATATATATATATATATATATATATATAAATTGATATAAAAGTAGTATTTTGAATAAAAATATATTAAACTCATTAAACTTAATAAATATATTATATTGTATACTCGTATTGTTAAAATTAAATATATATTATAATTAATAAATACAACAGATAATATAATACAAACAATCTTTCTATTTATATAATACAATATTAAAAACATTAAATAGTACATTAAGATTTTTTCTTAAATCTATTTTATTCAATATATATAGATAAAGGGGTCATTTCCTTTATCACAACCATTCATCAGACTCACTTTGTTTATATTAATTTAGTTATTTTGTATTTAAAATTAAAAGAATATTTAGAGTTTTCGAATTTTTTTAATACAATCAAATCCAAATAACTTGTATTTTTTTGCTGATGTGGCCATATGGATTCTCGAGTTCTAGTTAGTTGTCGGTTCATTAATTCTCTTATTCAATTCACAATTTATTACCACTACAGTCCTAATTATAATTAACACACGACAAATTATTGAGATTTTCCTCCGTCAACAATTATTTATTATTTATAATTATGATATTGATATAAAATTTATTATTAAAAATATTAACTATTATCAATAAAAATTGAAAAATACATATAAAATAAATATTTCTCCTTCGATATAATTTACTCTATAAAGGTTCGAATAACAATTACTAAGCGACAAGTGACAACAATTCACTACTGTCTTAAATTTTACGCAAATTACACGGCCACACATTTCATGCAATAATGCAATTACTCAACAATATATGGTGTAAGAGAGAAATTTTTACTTAAATAATATTTTTTTTTTAAAAATTACAAAAGTATCAACTGTGCAGGTTTATTTACCAACATAGAACTGTTTACTGTTCATGCTCAGAATTCGGTTCCCGGGGAACCGAATTCTGAGCTTCAAAATCTTATTACCGAATTTTGAGTTATTTAAATTTTTTTTTTCGTGTTTCCGGTCCATTTTAGGCAAATGTTGGAAGTGGAACGGCCCGTTCCGGAATCAGAACGAGCCGTTCTGCTTAAAGATACAGAGTCCTTTTTTTTAAATGAAAACGGCCCGTTCCTGAGTTATTTTTATTTATTTAAAAAAAGAAGATAATAAAGTTAAAATAATGGGATATTAAGCAATAAATAGGGAATATATTCTCTCTGAAAATATAATTATCGGATAAAATTTTAACTATTCAATCAATTTTATTAAAATAATATATTTAGACAATCACTTAAGATAATATCTTGCGTTTAAAACGTACAATTATCCCTGAACTATAGGGAATATATTCTCTCCGACAATATAATTATCGGATAAAATTTTAACTATTCAATCAATTTTATTAAAATAATATATTTAGACAATCACTTAAGATAATATCTTGCGTTTAAAACGTACAATTATCCCTAAACTATAGGGAATATATTCTCTCCGACAATATAATTATTGGATAAAATTTTAACTATTCAATCAATTTTATTAAAATAATATATTTAGACAATCACTTAAGATAATATCTTGCGTTTAAAACGTACAATTATCCCTGAACTATAGGGAATATATTCTCTCCCGACAATATAATTATCGGATAAAATTTTAACTATTCAATTTATTTTATTAAAATAATATATTTAGACAATCACTTAAGATAATATCTTGCGTTTAAAACGTACAATTATCCCTGAATTATAGGGAATATATTCTCTCCGACAATATAATTATTGCGACTTGAAATTATTGAGATTTGAAATTTATAAAACATTAATTACTTTGGAATAAAAAATAAAGACTAAAACACTAAAAGATTTGAAAAGGAAGAAATAAGAGTAATTATCGGATATTATCTTAAGTGATTGTCTAAATATATTATTTTAATAAAATTGATTGAATAGTTAAAATTTTATCCGATAATTATATTGTCGGAGAGAATATATTCCCTATAATTCAGGGATAATTGTACGTTTTAAGCGCAAGATATTATCTTAAGTGATTGTCTAAATATATTATTTTAATAAAATTGATTGAATAGTTAAAATTTTATCTGATAATTATATTGTCGGAGAGAATATATTCCCTATAGTTCAGGGATAATTGTACGTTTTAAACGCAAGATATTATCTTAAGTGATTGTCTAAATATATTATTTTAATAAAATTGATTGAATAGTTAAAATTTTATCCGATAATTATATTTTCGGAGAGAATATATTCCCTATTTATTGCTTAATATCCCATTATTTTAACTTTATTATCTTCTTTTTTTAAAAAAATAAATAAAAAATTTAATTTTTTTTACTGTTTGCCCAGAACAGGCCGTTCCAAAACTAGAACGACCCGTGCCAAACCAGGTTCTACTTCCTGAAAACATCTTCCAGAACGGGCCGTTCCAGGGCCGTTTCAGATTCAAAAAAATGTTAAAATTTTTTATTCTGGAACGGGCTGTTCAGGGCCCGTTTTAATTTAAAAAAAAAGGACTCTGTATCTTTAAGAAGAACGACCCGTTCTGCTTCCAGAACGGGCCGTTCCACTTCCAACATTTGCCCAAAATAGGCCAGAAACACGAAGAAAAAAAATTTAAATAACTCAGAATTCGGTTCCCGGGGAACCGAATTCTGAGCATGAACAGTAAACAGTTCTATATTGGTAAATAAACTTGCACAGTTGATACTTTTGTAATTTTTTTTTAAAAAAATATTATTTAAGTAAAAATTTCGAAAGGAAGCCAACAGTACTTGAAGTTAAAAGACAAAACGAGTTGAAATATCAACTCCTTCCATCCAAATGAGAGATCTTGTTTTTCTTTTCTTTTGAATGGTTGGCCACCATTTTGCTTTTCAATGATCAGATTTCCATGAAAATTCGTAAATTTAATAATGATTAGTAAAATAACACTATACAAATAACTCGCTCTTTCTCTTTCTCTCCCTTTCTTTTATATATATATATATATATATATATATATATATATATATATATATATATATATATATATATATATATATATATATATATTCAAAGACGGGTTATAATTAAACTAGTGTAACTTTTACCAACTATTACACTATTTAATAACTTTATATTAAATGTGAATTTTGTAAATTTAACCATTGGATTGAAAGTTCATATCACTTTATATGTGTATATCAAATTTTGTTAAAATTGAACAATAACTTGAAGATAATCAAAGTGTTCATATTTTAGTATATTTTGAAATGAATATATTACGCCAATTTTGTTTTATAAGAATAAAGTATCAAATCATCTTGGATTAATATAAATTTTGTATATATGATCTAAGAGTAAAGAATTTTCAATCTAACGGTTGGATTTACAAAATTCACATTTAATATAGAGTTATTGAGTGGTGTAATACTTATCAAAAGTTACACCGGTATTATTATAACCCTCCTCATATTCAAAATTTCTTGAAATCATGATATCAAATTAGTAAAATAACACGTTCAATTATATTTTTAAAAATGTAAATTTAATCAATTTAATCATTATTTTTTATGATATTAAATACATGATCATATTTATACATGTCAAAGTTTAAATGCTTTGGACTCTTTTGGATATATTATCTAATAATAGATATTTATATGTATTTTGAATATAATTTAAATAATTAAAATAATAATTGTACGTAATTTTGTACACTTAATCTAATTATTAATATCATCATGTACAATAGTTGGATTAGTTGAATTTACATTCTATAAAAAAAATTATTGAAAGCATACAGATACCTAATCAATCTACAAACTATTCTTAATAACATACATAAGAAGCAGATCATCTCTATACATTTGAGCATGATTGTGCAACTTAGGCTTCAACATCCAAGCAATAATGAAAGAAATTAAACAATCATTTTTCTTCATACCTCCAACCAAAAACTTACTATAATTTGCAATTGCGGGGTTCCTTTGACAATAAAAAAATGTAGTCATATCATGGTTCTTCTATTTAACAAATTTGTGAGTTCTAAGACGGTCTTTTGATTTGATCTATTAAAAAATAAAACATTTAAAATGAACTTTGTCATTAGTCCCAATAAATGATAAAATATTTAATGTATATGAGACAGAATGTATGCTTTGTCTAATCAACAATTGTCTTACAAATGCTCTTTTTCTTACACTTCATCTGATAAACCTTTTAATATAAATTTCAAAGACGTTTTTATAGACATTTCTTCTATATAAAAATGTTTTGTTTGTTAGCATTAAAACTTCAATATTAGGGGGATCGTCTTTTGACTTAATAGTAGGATTTGAATTTATGAGAATGTTGAAGAGAATAATGTTTAAAATGCTGTATTTATAATGAAGGAATGCAAATTTATGAGTAAAAGGATGTGATTAGGTAGTGAAAAGATATTGATTTTCATGAAGGGATAGAGTGGTTAGGAGTTTGACACATTTAACGAATACCAATAAACATGAAATAATCGATTATATGTACAAAAAATCAATTATTTGTATCAATAAAAGAATCCTAAGAACCTTGATTTGTACTAAATAATCAACTATTTCTTGAAATAATTAATTATTCTAGAAAGCAAATTTGAAATTTAAGTGAAAATCGATTATTCCCTAAAATAATCGATTATTCCAAAAATATTCAATTTTTCAAAAACTTGGATAATCAATTATTTAGTAAAATAATTGATTATTTTAGTCATTTGTGCTTACTCTTTTAGAAAATAATCAATTAAAACACTAATTAATCAATTATTCTAGTAAGGAATAATCAATCACGAAATGTAACTCCATAACAAGTCTTTACATTCAACTACACTTATATCAATCATAAACAACACTTATATTCATTCTATTTAGCAATTTCCATTACAATATACAACCAACATAATCAATAGATACAAACTTTCATGAGATAATTTATGCAAGATTCATTTAAGATTCTTGATTCATTTTTAAGAAGGTTAAATCTCTCTAAGTAAAGACTTAGTGAATATATCAATTAGTTGTCTATTTGTATCTATGAATTTCACTATGCAATCACCCTATTGAACATGGTCTCAAAGAAAGTGATGTTTTATCTTTATATATTTTGTTCTAGAATGCAAGATTGGATTCTTTGTTAGATTGATAGCGCTTGTATTATCACATCTTATTGGAATATGATTTAGTTACACACCAAAATCCATTAGTTGTTTCATCCATAGAAGTTGAGCACAACAACTTCTTGCAACTATATATTCTGTCTCAATTGTGCTCAAAGCTCACATCTCAAAAATGATTTATCAATAAAGTGTTAGAGAGATTTAAAAGTGGAAAAGTGCCATGTAGAGATTATTTCAATTCAAAAAGGAGACAAGTTTAGTCAAATGTCGTAACGTCCCATGTTTTTCTAAATAAGTTAATAAAAGATTTTAATTAATTAAGGAAGTTTTCTAAGGAATAATGTAGTTAATTTATTCAATTATATATGTATTTTAAATAATTATCTAATTAAGTGTATTGGGAAAAACATGATTTAGTTTGTAGGTTATTTGAAAATATTTTATTTTTTATCTTAAAAGAAGATAAGGGTTGGAGCAATTTTATAAATTAGTGTTGTGAGCATATTAGTGTTACATTTTTTATTTTTACACTTTAGCTCCGTCCTCTATTCTCTGAAGAATTTGAGGAGTTATTGAAAAATTCGAAAAGTGAATATCTTAGAAGGGTGCATTTGTTTGTAATTGCTTATCAAGGTAAGAGAGAGTGAATAATCTTGCTTTGGGGTGTAGGATATCTATAGGTTAGTGAGATTGGTCCCTAATCTCATTTTTGTGGTATATGCTATATGAGGGAAAAATCCCAAATTTTGATTGTAACTTATGTTTCTATGTTCTATACTATTTTTATATGCTCTAATTGAAGTAATTGATAAGTAATCGTGTGTAATTTTGTTCAATTACATGAGATCATGAACCTTTGGGTGTTTATGGGTTCCTATGGGAACCCTAAGGATAGAGTAAATTGAATAAATAATAGTTAGTCTTATATGAGAAAACATGTAATTGTTGATTTATTTATGAATGACTATGATTTTAGAACATGTTGATCGATTGAAATTTGTGAATTAATTTTTATACATGTATTATGTAATTTCTTACATTTCGACAATGGTGAATTTTTGATATGATGTTGGGCATTGTGGAGCGCCATTGGGCTTGTGAGTGGCAAAGAGCTAGGTCGCTTTGTCACTTACGTCACATATGAGATGGTCCATGCTAAGTGTTAAAACTCCATGGACTCTATAGTACATTTTTGTTAAGTGTGAGTGTAGTCACATTGGTGTGTTTCTTCCATAGAGCAATGTGTGTTTTTTGCTTGGATTATGTTGGGTGTAGGGTACCCCATGTCGGGTGCTACCTTTATATGTTTAGTTGCTGGTTTTCATATATATATATATATATTGTGGTGCTTGGTTATGTGTGGTATGCATGATATATGCTAATTAATTAATTAATTATGGTACATTAATGTATTATTGAATTGTGTATAACATTGGTGATCATAACTTATGTTCATTTTGGTGGTTATTTATAGCGATGTATGATGTGCTATGTGTGGACCTAGTGTAGAGTGTTGTAACATTTTGATGAATGATGTGCTCTAATAGGATGTGATATCGAAACTTAGTTAGGTTTTCATTTTGTTAATTTTTTTATTTTTAGGATTACATGTTAGTTCCTTGTGTAATTTTTTTATTAGACATTTACTTTAGTTCCTGTTTGGTTATACATTATTAGGATGTCAATGGGGTAGGGTGGGTATGGATAGTATCTCCCTGCTACCCTCTCTGTTGAATAAATATTTACTTTGTATCCGTCCCTATATCCATGCGGATATCCGTTGAGTGGGTATCCACATGTTTTTTTCAATATCTATAGATATTCATGGGTATCCATGGATATTTACTAAAAAAATATTTTAAAAATATTCAACAAAATATTAACCATGCATTTTAGTTATTTGTAATAATTTTTTTCTTTTAAAAATGATAAAAAATTTGCATAAAAAAGTTTAAAAATTATAACTAAAATTTAAATAAAATTTGAATAATTTTTTTTGAAGATTATAAAATTAAAGTTCAAATATTCTTCACAATAAGTAGATTTAAAAATTGAATTTTAAACTTTTATCATATAAGTTTAAAGTTTAAATAATAATCTCTAAAATAAAATATTTTGATTACACATAAATCAAAATACAAGATAATAAAGTACAATACTTAACTATTATAAGTCCCAAAAAAGTTTAAATAAAATCAAATTCATACAAGTTCAAATAAAATAAAATTCATACAAATTCAAATAAATTGAATATTAGCAGGTACGAGTATCCATTGGTATAAATACTATGATACCCACACCCTCTCCATTAACATGCGGGTATAAAAAGTATTCGTATCCATTACTTGCAAATATCCATTTACAATATCTATTTTTTACTCGTTTACAATATTTATTTGCCTACGTTAGTATGTAGAGTAGATGGTGTCACAAAAGCAATGTTCTAGAAATGACTTGAAACGAAAGGAAATGGAGTCTATCCCTTATGCATCAGTTATTGGGAGCTTGATGTATTGCCATACATGTTCTTAGATGATTATTAACCTTGTTGTAGGAATGTTGGACCAATATCAAAGCAATCCTAGAATAAATCATTGGAAAGTTGCAAAGAAAGTTCTTAGGTTTTTACAAGACAAAAAGGATTACATGCTCACATATAAGAAGTCGGATCATCTTGAAGTGGTTAGCTATTTGGATTCAAACTTTGTTGGATGCATGAACTTAAGGAAGTCTACATTTGGGTACATCCTTTTTTTGGCCAGAGGACAGCGGTATCATGGAAAAGTGCAAAATAATATGTTATTTCCACTTCTACCATAGAGGTTGAGTTAATGACATGCTTTGAAGCCACAATTCAAACATTATGGTTGTAGAACTTTACTTCTGGATTTAGTATTATTAATGGTATATCTAAACCACTAAGGATTTATTGTGATAACTTTGTAACTGTCTTTTTCTCTAGGAATGAAAAATACTCTAAAAAAGCAAAATGTATAGATTTAAAGTTTTTTTTTTTTTTTTTCAGTTAAAGAATAAGTGAAAAAACATAAAGTATCTATTGAGAATATTGGCACAAAATTAATAATAGCAAATCTGTTGACTAAATGTTTATTACCCAAAATATTCATTGGCCATGTTGAAAGGATGGGTGGTATGGAGAAGTTCTTGTTAACAATGTGGTGTGATGTGTATATATATACATTATACTAATAATGCTCATATTGTATGCCACTTGTGAATTGAATTATAGTTGTTTATATTTATCTTATCATTAACATTATATGGTATACATTATTGTTTTAGTGAGATGATAAAATGTTTCTTAAAAAGGACAATAAAAACATATGTTACAATATTAATTAAAGTTGAGTTGAATTGAATGATTTGTAATACAATAACAATGTATAAATACATGAGGGCATAATTTTTGTTTGTTTGTTCATGACATCAAAAAACTTAAGGTCGGGTTGGTTAGCATGTACCACTGCTATTATAGGTCCATCTATTATTGTTATCACCATCATTGTTATTGCAATTGTCATTGTCACCACCACTGGCGCCACCATCGCTGGCGCCACCACCATCTTATATGAGAGAGACTCAAGGAGAATACTTGTTAATATGAGAACATGAAAATAACTAATAACAATCTTTAGATTAAATTAGACGATTTAGATAAAAAGATTATAAATAAAGTTATCATGTACCACCACTATCGTTGTTACTTTTATCACTATCATTTGTTATCACCATTATTTAAACCATTATCCCCTTCATCTCCACCGCATCGTCGCCATATCACCACCACTTCCTCCACCACCACCGCCACGTATATGAGGAAGGATATGTATTTATATATATCTGGGTTAAACATTTTTTTTTGTCTCTATAAATAAATAAAAATTTATTGAGTCTCATTTTTAAAACGTCAATTTTTGGTATTTTTTTTAAATGTGTCAAATTTTATCTGCATCACCAATTTTGTTAATCTAACGGTGACAATCAATCAACATCACTAGTTTTGAGCCTTTAAAATTAAATTAGCATATGAGTATGACGTGTTTAGTGGTTGAACATTACCATTAAAATATATTAACATAACTTATTACATAGATAAAATTTGACACATTTTTATAACAGAAGATCAAAATTTGATGTTTTAATAATGCGGGAATAAAATCGAACCTTCATATATTTATAGGAAAAGTGAAGATGTTTAACCTTATATATATTTTTATATTTATATTTCTTGTTCTTGATTATAATTACCTAGTTAATGTTGATCAACAATTTTTTAAACAACTCCAGGCATAATCCGATGATTAGAATTTACATGATTACTACTTTACTAGTATATCCTTTTGACTCGTAGAATATTGTTAAAATAAAAATATCGAACATAGTTTCAGCTGGTCCCTCCAAAAGCAAAGTAGCCAATTCATTCACACCTTTTAAATTGAAAAAATAAAAAGAAGAGGAAGAAAAACACAAAAAAATATTTGTACTTCTTTTCTATTACCCAAATTCCAAATTTCTGTAGGAGGAAGAAGAATATACAAAACATTTCCATATTTGATGCGTTAGACTTCAAGATTTGAACAAGACAAATGAGAATATCCATTCCTGTAACCTTACACATTAGCATATTATTAACTTGAAGTTGGTTGCTTAGCAAGCAGTTCTAATGGCCATGAATCCATTGGGGTGGGATACCTGGCATGCGGTTTACTGATAGTGGAGGTGGATTTTGGGGTCAACTCAGCAACATTATGAGCTGATAAAGCATTTTGGTGATCATGACTTAAGGGGACAACCAAAACTGCATGCCCTTGTTGCAATGTAGGTTCTATGGTAGACAATTGGAAACTCTCTCCTGAAAACTTTGTTGTCTTTTCTAGTTGCTCAAGTTCCATGTGAGGAGATACATTCAAGTCAGCTCTAGATTGGGCTACTCTTGCTTTTATCTCATCTTTAAGCTTCTCAATTTGAGATTTTAGAGCAAAATTCTCCTCCACCACCTCATTCTTCTCCATAGTCACCTGCACAATGAAGATACTGTTAATCTTGCATGAACTCATGAAATATAGTTTCCAATGTTTGATGAAATGATATTAACTTTCTGAAACAATATATTCACTATTTGCTTAAAAAGAAAGGATATCAAGGGGTAATGATAAAAATAGTTATGGATACGTAAATATTAACACATGCTAGTATTCTCCACAGGGTAAAAATGAGTTTCAAGGAAATGAGTATTCTCCTCATAAATATTACACAAGGAAAAGTTTGTCAAGGCCTTACATAATGAGTTTCAGATATCAGAGATGCATTATCCTTTTTTAGGGACTCGATTTGACCGAGCAAGTATTTCGACAATCTGATAGCTTCATTCAATGTAGAAGCTTTTCCATTGCTCTGTTCATTAAGGTCTGTTACCCCTTCCCCAAAGAAAAAGGAACAAAGCAACATTAATATTAGATCTTGCAACATGTCAAAGGTGACTTGATCTAGCTATAACGTAAAATCCAAACATAATCAAAATGTTTAATGGAGAGAACAAAGTGACTGTCAAGGTTCAAACTAAACATAAGTCATAATCATAACTAAAATTTGCGATGTGGCATAAGATCAAGTTACCAAGTGCATCGGCAAGACCAAGAAAGAGTTCATTCAAATGTTCACGCTTCATTTTCTCTCTTTCAGCCTTGTGAACTCTCTTGGGGACTTTCTTTTTACTGGGATAAGACCTGCACAGAACATCCACCATACAGAAAGTGCATGCAGACATTAAAGCTATTATTCCCATAAATTTTGGACATGCTATGATCAAAGGAAACAAAATTCTCACTCCATCACGTTTCTTCAACTATATTTCATTAGTATCTTTTATATTTCATCTTCATTTTACCCATCTAAACAATTGACATAATATAATTATATTTAATTTCCTCCTTTTCATTCTCTTTCAACAATCCAAACATGTCAAGCTACTAACTACAACAATCCAAACATGTCAAAGGTTTGTCCATGAAGTTATCAAGAGCAATGGATATATCAAACCTCTTTCTTGATGTTTCTTGTGACGTGTTGACCTTCTCATCTACATGAGGAAGAGTCTTCGACCCCATATCTCAAAGAAGCTTTTTGCTGAACTACTTGCAATTGTTAAAGACGAATTTCACTACCTACAAATGAGAAACACTTTCGGTTTGTAAGACGGCGAGTGTGGCGGAAGGTCACCATTCACAGCAAGGCACGTGGCTACCTCATGCTGATCTTTTGCTACCTTCCACCACACCATTGAAATTCACACGTCATTTTCTTTCTCTAACTATTTTTATTATTATATGTGCAATAAGTTATTTTATGATAGTTTATATCAACTTTAGAAACCTTTTAAAAAGATAAAGTTAGACTTTTAGTTTTTTAATTGGCATGTTTTTATAAAAATTTAAAGTCTTTTTTTAATGATTATGATTTGAAAATTGCTATGGTACCCATGGAAACTGAAGAATTTTGGTATATTAAATTATGTGAATAAATAAATTTTATAAAATAAGTTTAAAATAAAAAAATTTAGATTAAAAATATGTATAAAATGAATCAATCAAAAAGAATAATTAAAAAAAATAATTAAAAAGTCAATTTTTATAATAAATTTTGTTTATATATGATAAAATTAAAAAATTAAAAACAAAAAATCATAATAATATTATAAAAACATTAAAATAAAAAAAAAATAATACAACTGAAAAACTAATTTATGCTATAAATTTAAAAAATTATCACCAAAGAAAAATTAAAAAATATTAACAAAATATTAATATTAAACTTTTTAATTATAATAGATACTACATTAAGATATAAATTAAAAAATATAAAAATAATATAAAAATATAGAAAAAAATTTATACAAATAAATTATTAAAAATATTAAATTAAAATAAAAATAAAACAAATAATTACAATAAAAATAAATAAATAAATAAAAATAAATAAATAAATAAAATGACTGTTCCGGTATCCCACAATTATAGTGGGTATCGTAAAATTTCTCTTATGATTTTACATTTTTCTGTGGGGCTATTTTTTATTTTTTTTTTCTTTTTTTATAGCAAATCGTTTCCCACTTTTAAACAATGAAATGGGATTAAAGAAAAAGGCAGAAATAAGAGAGGATTACTAAAGTCTTAACATTTTGGTCATGAATGAATAATTAATATTAGGAATAAATGAAAAAATCGCGTGGCTTCCACAGTGAAGCATTCCAAAGCTTACGATGTGGTCATTAAAGCGCGTGCCAACCATTCCCTTGTGAGTGTCTTCACGCAAGTCAGCTCTGCCTGTCATCATCTATATTTGCTTTATATTCTATGCGATATAATTTATTTTTATTCTTAATTTATTTTTTGAGTCTATTAATATCACTTAAAATTTAAAGGTTTATTTTATTTTAACTCTAATAAAAAAATTTTAGCTTGAGTCCTTAATTCTCTTTATGTAAATTTTAAATGGACAATACATTTTTTTTAATATTTTTATTAGGCTGGTTGATTAGTCTCTCGAATCATTTAAGTGAAAATAATAAAAATATTTTTTATTAATAAAATCTGATTTTTTTATAACAGTAATTTTTACACGTGTCATCTACATCAGAATTTTTTAATATAAAAAATAAGAACCGGTTGTTATTCTAAAAAACTATAGAAAAATCTCTTGTTAGAGATAGCAGTAGAAATATATTTCAAATACACTGTTATTATTTGAAATTTATGTGGATTCTATAAGCTTGGAAATATAGCATACTAAATGAGAAATATGACAGACCTTTATACTCAAACCTTACATGATTTTTTTTTCTCACAGGACCTACATAAATTTTAATCAATAAAAATTGCGCAAACAAATACCAGAGTGTACGCTTCCACTTTCATCTTTTTCTCATCGTGCTTGTTATATATTTTTTTTAGAACTATATGTTAGGGTTATTTTATGGTATTTGTTTGATGAAATATTTTTATAAGTGTTATTTTTATAAGGTTATTGTACTGTCCGTATCGAGATGCCAAGCTTGAGCTCGGCACTGAAACACTAAATGACATCGGATATACGCCACACGACATCGGCAAAAGCAAAAGTCACTATCTACCGGGCCGAGGTCAACCTCAAGCCCAATTCAACGTTACCCTTGCCTAGGAGGAAAACCCTAATTCACATCAAGGTACGTGCACTATATATATGAGACGATTACAATATCAAAGACTAACTTTAGCATCTAAGTCTCTTTTGCAGGTACCACCCCCACTTCGGAGCAGCCGACGTACCCAGCAAGGAAGGCTCACAAATCTTGCCCAATAGATCGTCCCTCACGACCGATCTCCGATAAGAACATTTGGCGCCCATTGTGGGGCCGATTAAGAAGCCTCTTATCGGCAACGCTTATGGTTTTCACCTGAAGCTATAGTAGACGAGCAACAGACAAACAAGATCACGCAGCAAGAATGGAAGGAGAAGCGACATTGAGACGCCTGATCGAGCAAGTCGATCAAATGTGACAACAACACACCACTAACCTGGAGAACATGCGCGCCCAGCACGAAGCTGACCTAGCCGCGCTACGAGCTGAGAACGAGCGCATCCGTGCCCAGCTTCCTCAGCACCCCCCAGATCAGCCCCCTCAACCAAGCAACCAAAACGAGGAAGAAGGACACTCGATTTCCCCGCCACCGACTGTGCCCAAGGCGACGACCCATAGGTCTATCGCACATCGGTCACATGTACCGACGTATAGATCAGACCATGAGGTCAGCAACGCACCGACCCAGGCTCCAAGACACAGGGCGAGCATCCGCCATCACCCCTTCGTCGACGGCATCATGGAGACACCTCTCCCCTTGGATGGAAGCCCCTCAACATTGACCGCTATGATGGCACCACCAACCCAGATGAGCACGTCGATCTGTACGTCACACAGGTGAACCTATACACTAATAATGATGCTATTCTGTGTAGGGTTTTTCCAACCTCGCTCAAGGGATCGGCACTCGCCTGGTATACTCAATTGCCAGCGAGACCGGTCGATAGCTTCGATACTTTGGTGAGGCGATTCACGGCGCAGTACGCAACGAGTCGACCACATCACATCACGTCCACTGCCCTGGCCAGCCTTAGACAGGGCGACAACGAACCACTGAGAAAATTCATGGAGCGATTTGCCAGCATCTCCGCTAAAATCTGCAACCTGAACCCCGAGGTTGCCCTACACGCCATGCTCATGGCACTCAAGCCAGGTCCTTTCGTCGATAGCCTTTGTTGACGACCTCCCTCAGACATGGACGAACTTCGTGCCCGAGCTGCCAGGTACATTTAGATGGAAGAGCACACAGCATTCCGTGACCAACTCTGTGGGAAATCGCAAGGGAAGCCAGACCACGGCCATAAGGACAAGATGCTGGTCTCCAACGATAGTCAATTCAAAAAGACTAGACTGAACAAAGGCGAAAAGTACGGCTTCTACACCCCTTTGAACGCACCCCGAGTACACATATTAGAGGAGGCCAGTAACACCAACCTCATTACCCTGCCTCCACCCGGGCACAACCCCAATAGCGCGGACATATCCAAAGATTGCCGATACCATAGAAACTATGGTCACACAACCGAAGAATGTCGCACACTCAGGGACCGCATCGAGGAACTCGTCCAAGGGGGACATCTCGGACAATACGTCCAACGGTCCCAATCTCACAGGGGAGGCTACCTTGGACGAGGACGGGGACGTGGCCGAGGCTCCGGCACTCAGGCATACCAACCATCCGGATCTCAACAAAACATCAGTGGTGCAGTGCAGGCCGAGGTAAGCCAAGACACGGGTACGACTCCCTTGCGGGGGGTCATCAATACAATTGCAGGAGGATTTGTAGGAGGTGGCTCAAGCAGCTCGGTGCGTAGGAGACACTTGCGAAGCATCAACAACGTCCATGCAGAAGCCTCGGCTCCCAAATGCAACACGCCGCCCATCACTTTCACAAACGACGACTATGTCGGTGTCTGTCCCAACCAAGACGACCCCATGGTCATTGCGATGGAGGTAGCTAACTAGGAGGTCCACAGACACTAATCGACCAGGGAAGCTCAGTTGACGTCTTATACTGGCTGACATTCCTAAGGTTAGACATCCTTCATTCCCTTATTCAACCTCACACAGAATCCCTAGTCAGTTTTGTAGGAGAACGAGTTCACACTCGGGGATACATAGAGCTGCTAACAACCTTTGGGACGCCTCCCAACTCAAAAAGAACCATGGTCAAATACCTCCTTGTCGATGCTAACACGTCATACAACATCATCATAGGAAGGCCGACTTTAAACCAACTCGGAGCTGTGGTGTCTACCCCACATCTGACGATGAAGTTTTCGGGGGGTAATGGCCAGATAATTTCGGTTAAGGCAAACCAAAGAATAGCTCGGCAATGCTATGCTGAAAGCTTAAAGGCATCATCCCCAGCAGAGGAGCAACGCCGAGATAACTCCCTTACTATCACTCACATCATTGAGGATGACATCACTAACCTAGACCTGAGGTCGGAATCTCATGACAACCGACCGAGTCTAATTGACGAGCTTGTCGATCTGCAAATCAAAAAACTTCCTGGCCAATGCACCAAGATAAGCCAACATTTGAGCACGGAGTTGCGGCAACAACTTGTAGCCGAAATTTCCAAAAACGCCGACCTCTTTGCATGGTCCAGCGTCGACATGCCAGGTATAGACCCTAACCTTATCTGTCATAGATTGACAATCCACAAAGAGGCAAAACCGGTGGCTCAGAGGAAATGAAAGGTTGGTGGTGTGAGACGAGAAGCCATCATAGCTAAAACACTAAAGCTAATAAAAGCAGGATTCATCCGAGAAGTCCGATACACTACGTGGCTAGCCAATGTGGTGCTTGTTAAAAAGAACTCAGGGAAGTGGCGTATGTGCGTTGAATACACTGACCTGAACAAGGCTTGCCCTAAAGATGCCTACCCCCTACAAAGCATTGACAGGTTGGTTGATGGAGCATCCGGTCACGCCCTCCATAGCTTTCTGGACACTTACTCCGGTTACAATCAGATCATGATGTACCCACCAGACGAGGTGCACACGTCGTTCATCACCGACCACACCAACTTCTGCTATCGCGTGATGTCGTTCGGCCTCAAAAATGTGGGAGCTACTTATCAAAGGCTGATGGACAAAGTCTTCCACCGGTAGATCGGATGAAACATGGAAGTCTACGTGGACGACATGGTCGTGAAGACCACATCTGTCGACGCCCATGTTGCTGACCTAGCCGAAGTATTTAACCAAATACGGAAGCACAAGATATGCTTAAACCCTGAAAAGTGCATCTTCGGAGTCTAGGGAGGCAAGTTCCTCGGTTTCATGATCACCCATAGGGGTATTGAAGCCAACCCGAAAAAGTGCAAGGCCATCATATAGATGCATAGCCCCCATAATGTCAAGGATGTCCAACGATTGGCAGGAAGGTTAGTCTCTCTTTCTCGTTTCATTCCCAGATTGCCAGAGAAAGCAGGACCTATCTTTACCCTACTTCGCAAGCCAATAAATTTTGAGTGGACTGACCAATGTGAAGAAGTTTTCAAAAGCTTCAAAACTTTCCTCGCCACCCCACCAGTCCTACAGAGGCCGGATCATCATTCTGACCTCCTCCTGTACTTGGCAGTTGACAAAAGTGCAATTAGCGCGATGATGGTGCAAAAGCGTAACAAGAACCAAACTCCTGTATACTACATTAGCCGAGTTCTTCAAGACGCACAGAAAAGGTACCAAACGATCGAGAAGCTGGCCTTAGCATTGGTCACCTCGGCCCGACGCCTTCGGCCCTATTTCCAAAGCCACCAAATCGTCGTCAAAACGGACTACCCAATCAAGCAAATATTGAGAAAGCCAAAACTCGCAGGACGCATGATTGCATGGTCCGTAGAGCTATCCGAGTTCAGCATCCGATATGAAAATCGAGGCCCTTTGAAGGCCCAATGCCTAGTAGATTTTGTGGCCGAACTCACCCCAACCTTAGCAGAAGAAAAGCAGGTATGGACTCTATATGTTGATGGATCTTCCGACATTATTGGTGGTGGTGCAGGTATCATTTTAGAAGGACCCAACAATGTCACCATAGAGCAATCTCTTAAATTCGGGTTCAAAATCACTAATAACCAAGCGAAATACGAAGCATTACTAGCAGGACTGAGGTTGGCTCACGACCTCGGAGCATAAAGGGTGAGTTGCAACAATGACTCAAAAATCATGGTAGAACAACTTAGTGAGACGTACTAGACCAAGGACGCCCTACTACAAAGGTACTTTCATGCAGCATCCCAGCGGATCTCATTCTTTGAAGAGTTCACCATACATCATGTACCCCAAGAGTAAAATGTACCCCAAGAGCAGAATGTCAAGGCCAACCTCCTGTCCAAGCTCGCCAGCACAAAGCGCCCTGGGCAACATCAGACCATCATCCAAGAGACCCTCAACTCTCCCAGTTTAGATGATAAAGTCGTCAATACCAATGATACCGAGGACAAAGGCTGGATGAAACATATATGGAGCTACTTAAAGGAGGGAACTCTACCCGAAGACAAAGATGAAGCTCGGAAGATGAGGGTAAGGTCATCCAAATTTGTCGTCATCGGGGACGAACTATTCAAACGAGGAATCTCGGCTCCCCTGCTAAAATTCCTAATAAAGTCCCAAGCCACCTACGTCATCGAGGAGATCCATCGAGGAATATGCGGTATGCACTCTGGAGCACGCTCGATGGCAACCAGGGTGCTCCGAGCTGGATACTACTGGCCCACACTGAAATCAAATTGCAGAGATTACGTACAAAGGTGCAAAGAATGTCAGTAGTTTGGTAACACACATCAGCAACCACCCAAAGCCCTCCACAAAATGACATCCCCATGGCCCTTTGCCCAGTGGGTAATGGACATCCTCGGACCGTTTCCCCCCGTGAAAGGTCAACTCAAATTCCTCCTTGTGGCAGTCGACTATTTCACCAAGTGGATCGAGGCCTGCCCACTTACGAGAATCACCCCCGAGAACGTGCAAAAGTTCACATGGAAGAACATCATTTGCAGGTTCGGTATCCCACACTCCCTCGTTACCGATAACGACAGGCAGTTCATCGCACAGAGCTTCGAGAGCTTCCTCTGAGAGCTCGGTATCAAACACCTTCCCACCTCGGTGGAACATCCCCAAACCAACGGCCAAGTCAAAGCTGCAAACAAGGTCATACTCTGGGAGCTCAAAAAACGACTAGGAAGTGCCAAAGGATAGTGGGTTGACGAGCTCCCCAGCATTCTCTGGGCATATCATTGCACCCCCAATCCACGACTCAAGAAACTCCTTACAGGATGACCTACGAGGCCGATGCCATGATCCTAGTAGAGGTCGACGAGACGTCTCATCGGCGTCACACCTTTGACAGTGAGCAAAACGCTCAAGAAACAAAGATCAACCTTGACCTGATAGACGAACTTAGAGAGGAGGCTCGGATTCACGAAGAAGCTTGCAAACTTCAAGCCTCTAGAAGGTACAACACGCGAGTCCGACCTCGCTCTTTCCGGGTAGGCGACCTAGTGTGGAGACTGCAAGGCAAAGCAAGGAGAGACCCATCAGAAGGGAAACTCGCACCCAATTGGGATGGCCCGTTCTGAGTCACTGAAGACTTAGAAAACGGAGCATACCGACTAGAGGAGCTCAGCGGCAAGACCATCCCGAGAACTTGGAATGCCACTCATCTCAAGTTTTATTTTAGCTAAATTGTATAAATGGGTTGCTTCACTCTTTTCCCTACTCAGTCTTTTGTCCCAAAAAATAGAAAAATGGGTTTTGGCTGAGAGGGCTTTTAACAAGGCACACCTACAATATCAATAAAAATGACTCACGTTTCTCATATTTCCCCAATTCCACGCTGTTTGGCATGATTTACATTAAGCCAAGGTCGAATTCGAACCTTGGCACGATTCATATTAAGCCTAGGTCGAATTCGAACCTTGGCACGATTTCATAATAAGTCAAGGTCGAATTCGAATCTTGGCACGATTTCATATTAAGCCAAGGTCGAATTTGAACCTTGGCACGATTCATATTAAGCCAAGGTCGAATTCGAACCTTGGCACGATTCATATTAAGCGAAGGTCGAATGCGAAATTTGGCTTGGCACGATTCATATTAAGCCAAGGTCAAATTCAAACCTTGGCACGATTCATATTAAGCCAAGGTCGAATTCGAACCTTGGCATGATTATTAAATCAAGGTCAAATTCGGACCTTTGCGCAGATTATGTTAATGGTCAAGTTTGAACCTTAAGGCCAAACACGGGCCACGACGAAAACTAAAGGTCAAGACTACACCTTCAACACCTTACTCGCTTTCAAATAACAGTGAGAAAAGCAACATATATATATATATATATATATATATATATATATATATATATATATATATATATATATATATATATATATACACAACAACTTCATTCATTCAACAAAAATAATAAGTTCCACGCAACATCCAAAACAAACCAAATAAACTAAGTTATTATATATGCCAGCCTAAGTGGCGGTATTTTCGCTCGAGCTCTCCGAAAGGTCGTCCTCATTCACCAGCTTCCCATTTAACACATCTTTGTCAATGTGCATCAAAAAGAAGTCCACCCCGGGAGCAATTACTCAGGCCTAGCGAGCCGCCTTAGAAAATCATCTCTTATGCTCCACCAAGACGGCTCGCTCAGTCTCTTAGAAAATCCTTTTCAAGTAAGAATCACTAAGCCTTTTCACACATTTCTCACAAAACAATTTTTTTTTGCACAAGAAAAAGGTGTGTGGTGTGCACGGCCCCCTAGTAAGCAAATTGAAGCCTTCTAGATGAAACAAATAGACAAAGTAAAGACCTAGGCAATTATACTACAAAAGCTATAAAGCATGCAAAGGAAAGCACTTAAAACATATGCTAGTCGGATTCCTAGGTGAAGGTTTTCAAATCACCTTCAAACTACATGAAATTACTACCAAAAAATGAAGAGGTTTAAAATGGCCAATTACAACCCAAAATGGAAGAAAGCAAAGGCCAAATACAAGAAGGCCAAAAATAAAACAAGAAAGAAACAAGTAAGAAAAAGAAATTGTTGAATCTCCAAGTCTTCAAATCTCCACCCCTTCATAATGAACACCGAATGTTAGCCTTTCAATGGTGTGTTTGCACTCTTTGATTTAGTGTGATCCTCCAAAGTTCCTTGAACTTAAATCGGACAGCCCCTCCACTCAATCCACCAAGAAAGTGTGTGGTGTTTAGAAGCTTTCCTCACCTAGGTCAAGAAGAACACAACCCAAGAGTACAAGAGGCCAAGGAAGAAAACTAAAAAGGCACAATTAAAAAGGCTAAACTCAAGTCGATTTGTTGAGACAAACTTAAGAGTAGAAAGAAAGACTCAAAAACTAAAATTAAGGCACATTAACAAAAGGCAAGCACACAAAAGAGTAAGTCCTAGAATGACACTATAATAGAATTCAACAAATAGGCTTAAAAGAAAATAATGCACTTAAGGTGTTTTATTAAATGTCTCATAAGGTAAATAAGCATTGTCCAATGGTCTAAGATTAACTCCAAGTGCCAAGGTATGAAAATTTTGGGTCCAAACTCCACAAGTCTAGCAAAGGTTCCCTTTTTCTTTTGTCTTTGATTCTTTTGATTTTGTTTCTTTTGACACTTGACTAGGTCACGGTTTTGAGGTCCAAAAGTCCAGCCAATACTCTTTTTTTTTTTAAATTTTATAGTTCTCCTTTGCTTGGGTTTTACACTTGTGTTTGTTAGTTTGATGAGTAAGTCCTTGAAGTATCTTTTTAGCAACTTACAATGGCTTAAAGAGACAAGTTTTGAGTGTATTCTTAAGGTTTTTAATGTGCAAAGTCCAACAAAAAGAACTTGCACATAAAAGGCATTTTCATACTCAAAACATCAAACAATACATAGGCATGTTAAGTGCATCAAGGAATACACAAAGTGGCCGAAAATTTTAAAGCAAGTATGTGCAAAGAAATTAATCACACATGATATTTTAGGAATGTAGAACATGCTAGAACTAATTAGCATGCATGATTGACTCTCTAAAGCACATCAAGGACTCACGACCATTTTATCAAACAAGTGGCATGCATGTCATTTTTTGTTCATTTCAAAGGCTAAACATAAAAACTTGGAATTTCTTTCAAGATAGTTCAAAGGAAACAAGCTTACGACAAAACCATATGGATTATAAAATGAAAAACATCATTATATCATGCAGCCCAAAAATTTCCAGCAACTCAATTTTAAAGAAAAAATGGTAGGAACCCTAGCAAGGAAGCCTAAAGCACCAAGATGATTCACAAGAATGATGAGGCATGAATCAATACATGAAAAGGAGGAATAAGAATCATGACATATGACAAGATGATGACTCAATCACGCACAAAAATTTAGACATTCAAGGAGACACAAATGACATGACCGAAAATACCAAAGATGGAAAAGTTACCCTTGAAGAACCAAGGCTCTAGATACCACATGATGGCATCCTAGCTTGCATGAACTTGAGATGATCAACAAAGAATAGGACGCCTTCTCCAAGGATCAAGTTCTTCAAAGGTGGTACAAGGTTTTAGGGTGGATGATGATGGAATGGATGAAAATGGAGGTTGGGTAGAAGGTGTTTGAAGAAATGCTTGAGAAGGGTACTCTAGGGTTGGCTCACTTCATGATGATGAAAGCCACTTCTAGGGTTGTTTCTCTCAAGGTGGAGATGGGAGGGAGGTGGCCGAATTAGCCAAGGGTGACTAAGAAAAGATATAAAGGCACAAAAGGCTCTCTTTATATGCAATATCCAAAGTATTTACAAGGTGTGGTGCCTAGGGTATTTATAGGAGTGGGAGACATCTAGGGTTGCATTTAGGGTTGCATGGCCAAAATTCACAATGCCAAATGCACACCAAATGAAACCCAAATTAACCCTATAGATGCAACTTGGTGGCCAAGGATGGAATCTTTGGGTTTGGTTAGGCTACATCTAGGTGCATGATAAGACCATGCAACCTAATGCTCTCCACTTGGGCCTAAGCCTTTCCAAGTCCAAAAATAGGTCCAAACACCACCAAAAATGCATCTAGCTTTTATCCCACCCTAATCAAATACCTTAGCCCAAAAATAAAATCCTATGATCTAAAACACCCCATAATACAAAGGTAACATAGGAAATACAAAAGAAAATAAATCATATGACTAAGATACCCCAAAATACAAGGGTAAAATGGGAAATACAAGTAAAATAAATTATAAGACTAAAATACCCCAAGATACAAGGGTAAAATAGGAAATCAAAGACAAGGGCAAAATATGAATAAAAATAAATGCTATGCTAATAAAAACTTAGGAGCTAAGGTCCAAAAGTGGCCTCACTCCTCCTATGATTTTTCAACACTAACCCATTCCTTTTGCTTCCTTCAATACATCACCTCTTGGACTTCTTGGCCTTAGTGTTATTCCATCAATAAAGACCTATACGGAATTTAAGCCTTCCATCGGACCAACTTTCTCTATCATCGCCTTGTCAGCAACAAAGGCTGGGTCCTCCTTAAAAAATGCCTCCGCAGTCATATTGGAACTCCACAACGACGTTACATCTAGAGGCACACTCACATGATCCAGCCTTGCCATTGGACGGCTGACATTGAAGCATTGAACGATACACTTCGAGCTCGAAGCACCAGGATGAGGAGGCGCAGCAGCAGGAGGAGTCGGCGTTGGCACCTCAGAACTCGGCCCCTTCCCGCGGGCTTCGACGGAGGAAGGCATGGAACCCACCTATGAAAAAATTCAAAGGGGGAAACACCTCTAAGTTACCAAGAAGGAACAATACACAGTGCAAAAAGAACATCATAAGGCAAGGGCACAAACCTGTTTCTCAGGCGTGACCTCTACCGCGGGCACCCTTAGCGACCCCTCAGGCGGAGGACTCTCGGTTAAATCGATCTGGTCGGCGTCGGTGGCCCTCGAAGTCACTTCTTCGAGAATGGGAGGGCCCGAGGTCTCGCCGACCCTCTTCTCATACCTTTTCCTTTTTCAGCGAGTCTCTAATGGAGCAACCTCCTCCTCGCCGGGCTCAGGCACCTCGAGCTCTTCCGTGTTGTAGCACGCCTTCAGCTCGCGCCATTTGCTTTTCCCTATCAGACTTGCAAACACAAAAAACACAACACATCAAAAAGTGAACAAGGACACAACGAACCTAATAACTAAAATGACAAGGTACTCACTCTCCAAACTCCTCTCCTTATTCGCCAAGTTAGCAAGCGAGAGGACGAGCTTGCTGTCCAAGGGGCGAGGAAGCGCGACCAAGTTGGTGATGGAAGTATTATCGGAATCCGACAGTTGAAGGTTGCTCGACCCATTAAAATTGATCGGATTCTGCTACCAGAAAAAGGGAAACCTCGGCTCCCCACCGAAGTGACAGACTTCGTCGACCCGCGGGTAGGCCTCAACAGGTCAAACTCGGAAGAACTCCTTCTTAAAGTTCTTATACGACTGGGAATAAAGCTGGAACAACCCCCAACCTTAGTCCCACTAAGAGACACCCAACCCAGGGGAGGTTTGCCCAATTTGAGTTGGTAAAAATGTAGGAAAACGGGCAACGAGACGCTTATCCCCAGGACCGAGCACAAAACTTGAAAAGCCCTCAAAAAACCCCAACTATTGGGGTGCAATTGGCAGGGGGCCACGTTGAAAAAATTCAAAAAAGCACACTCGAACTCGGTGAATGGTAAACACATACCGAGATCCCTAAAAAAACACTGATACATGTAGAAGAAGGGGGTACTTGGAGTACCCCCCATGTACACGCGCTCACCGGGTTGGCAGGGCTCAACCCGGATAAGCTTGGAAATGGTCGGCTTACAAATTCTCAACGATTTCCACATCGCATCCACATGAAGAAAAGACCTAAACCCGCTCTCAAACTCTCCAACATCCCCTCTAACCCACTCATACCCAGGGGCGGAGATGGCAGGGTGCGAATCCTTGGGGTTATTACCCCCCCTCTTCTTCTTAGGATCGTCATCGGCGACGACCGCTTTCGCCTTACCCTTCCCCTTAGCCTGCCTAGCGGCACCCTTGGGAGGAATCGAACCTTGACCACCCTCACCGACCATTACTCTCAACGACACTAACAGAAAAGGAAGAGGGAAACGACGACGACACTAATAGAAAGGGAAGAGGGGAACGGTGAAGGAGAAGTACCTGGTACTCCTTGAATAATAACATAACAGCGACGACGATTACCAAGAAAGGCGATGGAACAGGGAACAGAGAGAAGAAGACGTAGAGCGAAAAATGGGCGTGAGTAGGAAGCTAAATGTGTGAGAGCGCAAGTGCGCGAGGAAAGAGAGAGGCCAAGTATTTTGAAAAATGGAAAACGACAAAAGGGAAAAGGCATTAAATGGAGCTCATAATGACAGGGTGCACCCCATCATTATAAACCGCCACCCTTCATTACACGCCGCCCATGAGTTTCGGGAAACGAGGCGACACTTTATGACACATGGCGTTTTTCCCAAGGGGCAGAGGCGAAGAGTCGCGACCCCTCACCAAACTCGGTATTAACTCCTCGACCCGAGGTCTTCAGATCTCGGGGGGCTAGTGTACTGTCCATATCGAGATGCCGAGCTTGAGCTCGGCACTGAAACACTAAATGACATCGGATATACACCACACGACATTGGCCAGAGCAAAGGCCCACTATCTATCGGGTCGAGGTCAACCTCAGGCCCAAGTCAACTACCCTCGCCTAGGAGGAAAATCCTAATTCACATCAAGGTACGTGCACTATATATATGAGACGATTACATTATCAAAGACTAACTTTAGCATCGAAGTCTCTTTTGCAAGTACCACCCCTACTTCGGAGCAACCGACGTACCCAACAAGGAAGGCTCACCAATCTTGCCTAACAGATCGTCCCTCACGACCAATCTCCGGTAAGAATAGTTATTACACAAAAATACTCCACAATGATGAAATATTGTCCGCTTTGGGCCTAATCGCTCACGATTTTGCTTTTGGTCATTACCCAAAAGGCACATTGGAGTATGTGTTCTCTTATTTTATCGAATGTGTGTGCTTTATAAATTGTTATTTTTTCTCTTATTTTATCGATGTGTGACTTGTTTGTATCCTAACAATTCTCCCCTCAAACAAGGGATCTAACCTTTCATGCAACAGAGGGTTTGTTACCCCATCTAATCTTGCGGCTCTGATAACACTATTTGTTTAAGGAAATATTTTATAAGGGTTATTTGTATAAAGATTATTTCATACACAACTTCACAATGATGAGATATTGTTCGCTTTGGACTAAGTTCTCACGATTTTGCTTTTGGTCACTACTCAAAAGGCCTCTCTAACATTGGAGTATGTGTGTACTTTATAAATTATTATTTTTTCTCTTATTTTATCGATATGAGACTTATTTATATCCCAACACTATAAGATTGTTGATAACAAAATTATAAAATCTCTTCAATATTCATTTAGATATAAAATTAACATTCAAAAGTTCAAATCAAATATGTCTTGACATTTAACTCTAAGTTTTAACTGTACAAAAATATTCATTAACAATAACATGTTACCATCTAAAATGAAAAAAGAAAATGTATTCTACAATCATTTCATGATTGATATTAGCTACAATCATCCATTCCCTGATTCTTATTATTATATATTGAACTATATATGATGTCCCTTGAATGTTAAATAGCCACCAGTTCTAACGACTAATTATTCTTCGACTATGATAATCAACACTAATGCAAATCTAAGGTATTCTGGTTATAGAAAGACACGTCATCAATATAAAAAAAAGGTTAGCACAAAAAAAAATACAAAAAAGGTGCACATATCACAGGATCTCTTAATAAGAATGAGCATACTTGATAAAATTAAGGATAAATATGTTGAGATCAAGGTATGTTCGTACAAATAATTAATCTGAGAGAATGTATTTTATTCAAAGAAAAACGTGAGGCTTATATAAGCCTTTACACAAAAACTAAACTACTACATAATGCATGACAGTTACAAATATACAATGAAAAATGGTACCAATATAGGAAAAAATCCCGCAAGTGAATAAAGACTCCCTATAAAATAGGAGATTTATTTAAAACATTAAAAATCTTAAAAACTAACTAACTAACATTTCCTCCCTTAAGCTATATGTAGTGCTTCATTTTAGCTTACTTCATTGATTTCCACAACTCCAAGCATGCGGCGAAATCTTTCAAATTGCTCAAGCTTTAATGCTTTGGTCATTATGTCAGCTAATTGTTCTTCAGAGCCACAATAAATAAGATAAACTAACTTGATCTTTTACTAAATCTCTAAGAAAATGAAATCTCACTACAATATGTTTACTCCTCCCATGGAAGACAGGATTCTTGGACAATTGAATAGTAGAATTGTTGTCACATATTCTGTTGCATCTTTTTCTTCTGATACGAGGTGTTCCAAAATTCTGCGAAGCCAAATGCACTGACATCCATAAAATTCTGTAGCAATGTACTCTGCCTCAGTTGTAGATAAGCTCACCACTGGTTTTTTTTTTTTAGATCCATGAGACAACTCCAGTGCCTATTAAGAAAACTGAACCAGAAGTGCTTTTTCTATCATTTAAGTCTCCTGCATAATTATTGTCATTGTAGGCTGTAAGATCGACCTTTCTTCCCTATTGGTAGAAGATACCATACTCAATAGTGCCTTTGAGATATCTGAAGATTCTTTTTGCTGCAGCCCAATGTGATTCCTTTGGATTTGCCATGTATCTACTGATTAGGCTTACCCATACATTAAATATGGCCTAGTAACTGTGAGATACACGAGACTACCAATTGCCTGTTTAAACTTTGTAGCATCTATTGAAGCCCCTTCCTCATCTCTAGATAGTGTTGTTCCTAGTACAATAGGATTCAGCACTGAATTACTTTCTGTCATATTGAACCGAGCCAATATCTCGCGAGCATATCGTCTTTGACAGATAAAAATCCCTGCATTGCTTTGTACAACTTCTACTCCAAGAAAATATCTCATTTTGCCAAGATCAGTCATATCAAATTCCAGCTTCATTCAGCTTTTAAATTCTTCATACACGTGTTTACTATTTCCAGTGCAAATCATCAACATAAAGACTGACTATTAAAATATTACCTATAATTTTTTTGGTGAACAAGGTGTGTTCACTAGAACATCGGTTAAACCGTTCTTTGGCAAAATAAGCTTCAATTTTGCTGTACCAAGCATGTGGGGCCTGCTTGAGTCCATATAGAGCTTTTTAAAGTCGGTAAACTTGAGTCTCTCTGCCTTTCTAGATGAAACCTGCCGGCTATTGAACATATACCTCTTCTTGAAGATCACCATGCAAGAAGGCACTCTTTACATCAAGCTGAAATACATCCCATGCACTCTGAGCAGCTAACGCTAACAACAATCTCACTGTATCAAGTCTAGCAACTGGTGCAAACACCTTGGTATAGTCTATTCCATACCTTTGAGCATAACCTTTGGCCACCAATCTGGCTTTGTACTTCTCTACATGACCATTCTCATTGAATTTGGTCTTGAAAACTCATTTAATGCCAATGGGCGTGACTCCTGCTGGTGGATCTACAAGCTGCCATGTATTATTTTTCTCAATGGCCTCCATTTCAGCCTTCATTGCTTCTCTCCACTATTGACTTGTCCATGCCTCTTCAAAAGAGTGGGGATTTGCATATTCGGTCAACATCATTGCTAGCAATCCATCATCCTCTTCCATTAACATATTAGTCTCATAATCGGCCATCCATGTAGGTGGTCTTCGGATCCTGGTTGACCTCCCTGCATATGGAGATTCAATGTGCTAGGAGATTGATTTTGATGTGCTTTGATCTGCATCATTGCTGATTACTACTCCTTGTGATGCACGCTCACGTTTAGAATTTTCATCTTCTCCAATGGCTTTGTCTTCCCAATCAAGAGCATCAGTCTTATTTTTCTCAGAGTCATCTTGCCAATTCCAGCTTTTCTCTTCTTCAAATACAACATCCCTGCTTACTATAACCTTTTTTGGTAACAGGATTAAACAATTTATAGGCTTTAGATTCATCACTTACCCCCAAGAAAACACACTTCTGACTTTTATCATCCAATTTTCTTCTATTCTAATTTGGAATGTGAGCATGTGCAATACATCCAAATATTCGAAAATATTCAACGCATGGTTTTGATCCACTCCATATCTCTTCTAGTGTTGATGATCTATAGTAGATGTAGGGCTTCTGTTTTGAACATGCACACACCACCGTACTACCTCAGGCCAAAAAGGTTTGGGAACTTGTTTTTCATGTAAAACAGGACGCACCACATTCATAATGGTGCGATTTTTTCGTTCAGCCACTCCATTCTACTGTGGGGTGTAGGCAGCTGTAAATTGCCTGGATATACCTTGTTGAGTGCAGAAGTCAGCAAATTCCTTAGAGGTGAACTCTCCACCTCTATCATTTCTAAGGCATGTGATGAAGGCTCCAGATTCCTTTTCAATGCAGACTTTGAAGCTTTTGAAAACAGTAAATGCTTCAGATTTCTCATGTAAGAAATAAACCCAAGCTTTATGTGAATAATCATCAATAAATCTTAGAATGTACCTTTTGTTACTATGAGAGGACGGGGAGATGGGACTGCAAATATCAGCATGAATCAGCTGGAGTTTTGTGTAGGCTCGCCACGTGTTATGCTTTGGTAAAGCATCTCTGTGCTGTTTACCTACCAGGCAGGTAGTGCATATTTCTTTGGGTGGTTTCAAATGTGGTAATCCAACCACCATCTGTTTACTTGCAAGTGTACCAATACCCTTGAAATTAAGATGTTCAAATCGTCGATGCCATAAGTGCGTTTCTATTTCTAAAATTTCTTTAGTTTAAAGGCAGCGGGAGTGTAGTGAAGCCGATAGATAGAACATTCGATTTCCCTTCATATTGGTCTGCATAATGAGGCCTCGCTTTGGATGAAAAACTTTGCACAAGCCGTTTTGAATTAGGATAGACAAACCCTTCTCTTGTAGTTGTCCTAAGCTCAAGAGATTAGTCTTAAGTTCAGGCACATAATAGACATTTGATATAACAAGAGGGGTGCCATTAATTTCAACTCGAACGCTCCTTTTTGCAGTGATAGCCAAAGTTGAATCATTGCCAAGTGTGATTGTTCTGTTAATTCCTTCTTCTTGTACTTTTGTGAACCACAACTTATTTCCGGTCATATGATTACTACAACTGGAGTCTAGGAACCAATCCTTCTTCTGTACAGTTTGTGTTTCCTCATATGCAACCAACAAAAATTCTACCTCTGTCTCTGCTACTTCTTCAAATGATGCACAATGAGCCTTTTTCTCCAACTCAAGACACTCATATTGATAGTGACCTAACTTGTGACAGTGAAATCACTCAATGAGTGCTTTATTCAGCGTGTATCTTTCGCGTCCTCTTCCACGTCCATGACCACTTCTGCTACAACCTCGACCAACTACTAATTTATCATCCTAAACGACTTTCAACACCTGCTCACCAGGTTGACAATTTTGCATCCTTTGCTCATGAACAAGTAGGCTGCCATGAAGTTCATCAAGGCTGAGGATACTCAGATCATTGGACTCCTCAATTGAACACATTACGTAATTAAACTTTGGAGTTAATGATTTGAAAATTTTGCTAACCACCATGCTTGTGTTTATCACTTCACCATTAGATTTCATCTTATTAACAATAATGAGCGTACGTCCCAGATAGTTGTCCACTGTTTCACCCTCTTTCATTCCCAGCAACTCAAATTCACGACATAATGCTTGAAGCTAAGCGCGCTTGACTCTTGTGGATCCCTGATATTTTTGTTGCATTGACTGCCATATGGCCTGTGACGTGCTCTTGTCCAATATAGTTTCAAGAATTTCCCTATCAATAGCTTGAAACAAGTAGTTCTTCACCTTCAAATCTTTAAGGTTGGCCTCAGCCACACTCTTTCGCTGTGTTTTTGTCGGCGTGATTCCAAACTTTGGAATACCCTCCTCTACGAGCTGCCATAATTCTTTGCTTCGAAAAAATTTTTCCATCGTCATGGTCAAGAAATCATCGTGGCCATCAAACCTTGGAATGGTTGGTTACACAAACTTTTCAAACATTCTCTGTAATCACTCTTCTTTGTACTCACTTTGAATTTGCACACTCTGTATCAAACCCCTTACAGAGCTCTAATACCAATTATTGAGATCAAGATATGTTCGTACAAATATATGTTCGTACAAATAATTAATCTGAGAGAATGTATTTTATTCAAAGGAAAACGTGCGGCTTATATAAGCCCTTACACAAAAACTAAACTACTGCATAATGCATGACAGTTACATATATTCAATAAAAAATGGCACTAATATTGGAGAAAATCCCGCAATTGAATAAAGACTCCCTATAAAGTAGGAGATTTATTTAAAACATTAAAAACCTTAAAAACAAACAAACTAACAAAATATCCCTAAAAGATAGGAAGGGAAGAGTTAAGATCACATGTTTATCGCTGAGAGAAGATAAGATCTTCTAGTCTAAGATTCAAGAATTGTATGTATAGAGATAGGAGTCCAAGATAGGGAGCGGATTACAATTACTGAATATTTTAAACTTGGATATTTGCTAAGTTTTCTTAGTGATAATTTTGTTGAGAATTCTTCGGTAATAGTTCTTTTATCGGAAAAGAAAATAATATATATTTTAACTTGATTTTTTATTTTTTCAAAGAAAAAAATGGTTCACATTATATTAAATATTTTTATTTGTCCGATGTGAACTATTTTTTTTCTTCAATTTTTATCGGTTTTCGTCAGTTTTTTCAGTTTTCAAATTCTTTGACCAATTGACAGGTTCTTTAACAAGTTGGTTCGGTGGTTTATTTGAGCCGTTCACTTACTTTTTGGTCCGGTTTTCAAAACAGATAACTGTAGAACAGTGAAAAATTGGAGTACATTAACTGTATAAAAGATTATTCTATGATCATACATTAACAATACATAGTCTTCTGTATAATAGTGGTTCTACCTATGATATCATTCGGACTCACTTTTAATTCAGTAAAAGAAAGAAAGAAAAAAAAAAAAAAGTTTGCGGTTCTTTTACACATTGTGCATATTCTGGTAGTCAGTAAATTTATTAGACGTGTAAGACAAGTTCATTCCCCTGAGCATCCAAGTCTAAATTTACGAGTGTTCATTCTTCCATTTAGTGCAAGGGCAAGCACATCATATTCCTCCACGTACCACAACTCTGACACCACTGCCTGTAAATATGATTGGGGGAGAGTCAAAGTCCGTAAATAAGGGTTAGTGTGCTGCATTCTTTTTTAAAATACACCCCCCATGTAACTTGCTAGCTTTACTTCTATAAAAATAAGTGTAAGTTAGCAAATTTTCCACAGTTTCCTAACATACACTTTTTTTTATTTTATTTTAAGTATATTAACTAAGTTATAACTACAATATTTTTTTTTAAAATGTAATTCGGTATAACTTACTAATTTTCTCTTTTTAAAAGAGGTGAGTGTAAGATAGTAAAATCCTATATATACATATAGAGAATGGATTAATATGTTTCAAAGTCTATCGATCTATACTCCACTCAATAACTTATATTTTAAATCAAATTTTAATGATCAAACTATTGAATTAAAAGTTTTTAATGCATGGATCAACTCTACAAATTTTAAAAAAATTTAAAAATTATCTTCTACTTCATTTCATTAATTCAAATTAATGTATAATATAATTTAAAAATTATCTGTCAATTTTAATCAATGAAATAAAGTGTCACATAATTTTCAAATATTTTAAAACTTTACAAACTTGATCTATATATTAAGAACTCTTAATTTAATAATTATATAGTTAAAATTTAATAAAGAACATAAATTATTAAGGGAAATAAGTTTAAATAAATTTACTCTTAGAATAAGTAAATTCCTCCTCATATATATATATATGTGTGTGTGTGTGTGTGTATATATGTGTATGTTTGTAGGTAGGGCTCCACTTCCTGTAAGAGTAACACTTGATAGAGTTACTCCATCCAATAAATTAATAATTCTTTTAATGAATAGATCAAATCTACAAATTTTTATAAAAATTTAAAAATTATTTGATATTTCATTACATTAATTTAAATTAATGCAATATATGCTTTTGAGAATAACCGGTAATTTTAATTAAAACAATGAAGTATCAAATAATTTTTAAATTTTGATAAAATTTGTAGATTTGATCTATTTGTTAAGAACTTCTAATTTAACGATTAGATCGTTAAAATTCATCGTAGATGATGAGTTATTGAATAGAGTAATTCTACTAAAAATTATTCTTGCAATAAGTGAATTCCTCCCCAATATATATATATATATATATATGGAGAGCATATCTAGTGAAAGGAAAATAAATAAACATTGACCATTAGATCTTATCATGAATACTCAAAATTAAAACAATCAAGTCATGTGAATTTTTTAAAAAGCCATGATTTTTTAAGTGACCACTTAACATTAAATCTTGACTATATATAGTTGTATGATCTATATTTACTCTTCTCACTCTCATAAAAATGACTCACTCGATTTGTCTGCTAAATATATAAAGGTCAAGCTAATAAGCATGAGAGAGGAGCCAACAATTGTGGGAACAATGTCAATAACTAATCAGTCCTCGGTTTAAACAATAGGCAAAGCAAATCCAATACCAACTTCTAACGAACCTCTCAGATTTCAACCTTTTTAACTGCAATTCCAATTATTACTATCCCATAAAATAACAGATAAGCACAAACCTTTAATCCACGAATCTGACTGTTAAGTCGATTAACTAGCTCGTGGAAAAAATGAACATCATCCGATGCTTTAAGCTGTTCCTGCATATTACAAGAAGTCATTCTTTGGTAAACCTTTTGTCCTCAATTACTTCACATTAGTTTTTTTGCCAACATCACTTGACACTATACCATACTTAAAACATATTGCCAAAAAGAGAAAAAATGCTAAAGTCATATCACAAAAAAGTTCTAAAACTTCATAAATTGATCTCAATTAGTATTTTGTTGGCTTCTTCTAAGGAAATAACATGTCAGCAACTGTTACTGCTCAGCAATAGGTAACGGAGAGATGTGTTGATGTCCAAGTTAAGACATTTCTGTCCAACGAAATCTCAATCCTTAATTAAAAATAAGAGAGGGGGAGTTTAAATAATAATAAAAAGGAGATATGAGATTTTGATGGTGGAAATTTTCACTGTAAAGATTCCAAGTAAAAATCTCCCATGAGAGAATCCATTCTCCCAAGTCAGGAACCAAATGCAATTCTCTTTCTATAATAAGAGATGATGTCACTTAACACTTAACAGCTAACGTTAATAAATTCCAATTAACACTGAAGATGCATATTACCGTAGGTGATGAAGCACTAGGTGGACCCAAAAGCCTTGCAAATGACGTGTGGAGAATTGCAGCATCATACTGCAGATGAAAATAATGCAGATTATCAAGCATCACAAAGCAATGTAATATCGGTGGCATATAGGGATGGCAAAAATACTCGCACCCACAAGTATCTTTGGGTAAAATCCGTTACGGATAATAAATGGGTAGGCTAATTGGGTACCCGCGGATAATGGGGATGGATAATTTTTTACCCGTTTATAAACGGGCAGGGGCGCGTATGATGGTATCCATACCCGCGGGTACCTGTTTAATAACTTTCTTAAATATCCTAATTATCCTTGTACCACATAATCCTAAAATTACACTCTCTCATCTTATTTTCTTTCCATAGCCGCATAGCCCACACATTAGTTATCACACATTATGAGATTGAATTATTGTAACTTTGTGATATGAGACTTTCACTTGTGAGATTGATGTATTTTAAGTTATTGATTATCTTTTTTTTTTATTATTATTTCAACAAAATTAACGTTAATTACAAGTTCAAAATTAACATTAAATTTTTATTTTTAATATTTCAATGACATTAAATATAAACTTAAAATTATTTGTCATATAATTTTTTTAATTTCTTAAAAATTTTATAAATATCCACGGATATTCAAGAAATTCATGGATACCTGCTTAACTGGGACGGATATGAGGCCAATTTTTATTCAACGGGGTAGGGAAAAATTTACTATTACCCGCCCCCATAGGGCTCCATTGGCATCTCTAGTGGCATATATGATTTCAAATCACCAAGTAATGGGGTTGGAGTTCACAAAGGAAACTCTTATATCATAAAAGAATTCTAAAGAGTAAACTCAAATTAATGCGGCCACATAGGACATTAGATTAGACTCAAAAATCAGGACCCCAGTTTTAATTCCCAAAGCTTCCAAATTTCTATGTGGATGATAAAATGTTCTAAATACATCTTGAAATTTTGCAATGTAGTCCTGACTTAAGACTTAGCGCTTGGAAGATACACTTTTCTTGCACTAGCAAATTAAGTATTCAAATGATGCTTACAAGTTGCTTTTCTGGTGCACGTGGAAGCACATTCTTCAACTTAGCACGAACAGTAATGGGGTCTGTCCCTGACATGACCTACAAAATATGCATAATTAGTCAGACAAGGCTTGAGAACGTGGTCAGGAAAAGAGTTATGGAAAGAGTAAGAGTATCTTCTTTTTTGGGTTACAAGTTTCAAATTTTTTCTATATACTGATTGATGAACAGGTTGAAAGTTCCAACAATAGGCTGTGCTTTGAAAGTAACCAAGTATATATGAAATTTGATGGTCGCCAACTTATAAAAATGCACAAAAAAGGTAGAAAAAGGTTTTATCTAAAAGCATAACAGAAACAGCTTTGATGTTTTCTTCTCACTGAAAAAAAATAATGCCAAAATGTTTCTAGAATCAGTAAACCTAAAAAAACTGAACAAATCATACATGAAACTAAGAATGCTAGTATGCTATCGATATCTTCACTTTTGTTGTAACTTTTAAAAGACTGAACCACTCAAGGCCAGAAGCTAACAGTTTTTTATGTTGCACTAGTTTCACCATTCTAAAATTTCACTTCGCTTGACAGAACTCAATATATTGCTCTGCCTTCTTCTTTATGCATGAGAGAGGGACTAGCACCAAGTAATTGAATAATGCCATTTATGCAAGCCAGTCTATAATACACGTGTCAACACTAATGAGACAAATCCTTTAGATTATGGAAAACAACCTGCCAGCAACCCAGTAGCACCCCAGTGGAAGTCAAAACAACCCTATCCAAAACAATTTTCAAAGGGCAGAGTGTTGCAGCAACAGCTTCCACAGAAGATGCTTCAGCTTCTATCTGACACAAAAATGATTCCCATGACCTTAGTCAGCATAGTGGCAAGAAGAAACTGAGACATGCACAATTGAAGTATACCTCTTCTTTGGTGGCAGGTACAGCTACAATATGATGGGAGGCATGGAACATGCTAAAATGGTACAGACTAGAGTTCTGAAACCAGATTGCTAATTGACACACATGTAAGAATTCCAAGAAAATAAAAACAAGATAAAGAAAAGGATGAAGCAGCACAGATTTGTTTAAAATTTAAACGTATTGGTGGTTCCAACAATAGCTTACCTTTTTCAAAGTATGGATTAAAAATACTTTTGACAGCCTCCCTGTGTTATGCAAACCGTCAATGAGTTATATTAATTCCAAATTGTTTGCCATAAAGTGATATAAAAAAAAGTAAATCAAAGAAGATAAATACAACAATGAAGAAGGATATGTGAAACTGAAAATAAATGGTCATCATTTCGATAATCATAATTTGCAAATGTGGTAAACAATGCTCCATTGAAAGCAAAAGATGAAATGAAAATACTCAAACTTTAATTTGATGAAGTTTTAGTTTAAATTTAAATCAATTTTAAAGGATTAATATTTAAAATCTGACAGTTTACTAATTGAGTCCTAAATAGCACCGTATTCATTATAATGCATCACGATTTGTCTATTAGGCATATTATTCAAAGATCCTATTTGTTCTTTGGTAAAATTGTATAAAAAAAAAGGAGCGGGGGCACGAGAAATCCTGGTCTTAAATGGTTTAAAATAAAAAATATAGGAAAGGAAGTGTTGATGGAATTTTGACAAAGAAAATGATTGTGGGCATGGTGGATGGCCTGCCCTCTCTAATCAATATTAACTAAATTCATGGTTGTAAATTCTGAAACTTCAAGGGTGTTCAATGGAGGAAAAATATGTATTTCTGAATCCCATGAATTTCCTGTGATTTGCAAGTATTCATTACATCCAAACAAAAGAGTTTACCAGAGACAAATAGATGGTACAGCCTTATTAGATAAAGAGATTTTTTTTACATGACTATCTAAGCATGAACATCCAATTTAAAACCATGGACAAATTCAGAAAAGTTATATCTTCCTCTAAGCATAGATGCATGAAATGATCATCAATAAAGTCCAGGAATCAAACTAAAAACGCTTACGCGATAGGGACAGAGAATTCGGTGCTCAAATACAATACATTAGCTCGCACCGGAGGATTTGCCGGCTGCAGGTGGAAAATAATCATCAGTTGCTGCCCAAACAACACCATGAAACACATCCTAAATTGTTGTTACATGTCACCTTCAGAACAGGTGTTACAGATCCATCCTTGAGGGTGAAGATATCTGAAAGAGACAATGATTGGGAGGTTTCTCCATGTTTCAGGAAAGCAGCTCCATGCTCATCCAGATCTCTCCCCATCTTGTCATACAACTTCGATCTTCGCTCCATGTTTGAATTTGGAGAATCTGACACAAACCCTTCATAATTTAGCACCAAACTCGCATACATCTCCACTCAAACCCTTCATGTTTGCGCGTTAAGCCAAAGAATACACGGTAAAAGTTCAAACTTTCCTTGAAAAGGCCACATAATTAGCAATTTGACAAAAATATTAATTACCCAAATCGAAGAAACTCTTGACAATTGAGCCAAAAGTAAAATCTATCATCATAGGAAACATAACAAACAAACCCAACTAAACCTGGTGTAAAACAAAGTTCGAAAATTGATTGGTGAAAATAGAAGGTAAGAAGTGATTACCTAAAGGGGTTGATGAAAGTGTTTGTGAAGAGTTGTGAAGGGCCATTTTGAATAAGGCGAAGAAGCAGAAGGCGCAGATGAGCCAGATCAAAGCTACCTTTTTGGAATGACTAAAGTTCCCAGTTTTACTCATCATAACGTGGTACAGCACACAAGATCGAAGTGTAACGTAACTCAATACAGTCCCAACTAACTTAGTGTCATCACCATCCATTTGCTGATCCATTTTTCCTCACTTCTAATAGTTAGCTAGCGTGATATATGTGGCACAAGACTCCAAAAAAATTCTATGTCTATTTTTAATTTTTCCCTTTCAGTTCTTCGTTTAAGTTAATTATTCATTACTCTTAAATTTTTTTCAAATTTCACTTTTAACACCGAAATAAAAATTTATCAAACTTTATATATATATATATATATATTTTTTTTTTCCACATTTGCCATTTTTTTTATTATTTAAACATCACTTTTAAGCTATATTATATGAACACATGAGATTGTCGTGTTCTTGACACTCTTTGAGAGTGGACACACTGTGGATGCACCTCAGACACTTCGATAGACTGTGTTCACACAAATTGGACATGTGTTCCCTAAACGTGTCTTTAACACGAGCACTTACAAATGAACACGTCTTCATTTTGATGTACTATTCGATACGTGGATTCAAGATTTTAAAAAAAAAAAAAAAAGAATAAATCTCAATAAAAACAAAAATAAAAAAGGGATAATTTGAGATTTAAAAAAAAAAAGAATAAATCTCAATAAAATCAAAAATAAAGAAAGGAGAATTTGAAATTTTTTAAAAAAAAATCTCGATAAAAATAGAAACAAAGAAGATAAGATTTGAAATTTTTAAAAAAAGAAAAAGAATTTGACAAATATAAAAATAATGAAAAAAATATTTTATCTTTCTTTATTTAACTTTCACATAATAAAAAAAATTCTTAGTAAAAATAAAAACAATTAAAGAAAAATTTGAGATTTAAAAAGAAAATTATAAATATAATATCTCTTAATGATTTTTTAAATCTAATAAATTATTATTATATTAATACATAATATTTTTATTAAATTATTTATATCATATATTATATATATGACGTGTCAATATATCTTATATTTATTAATTTTATTGTATTTCCGTATCCGTATCATATTTTCGTATCGTGTCTAAATCCGCTACATTGCTTTTAAAGTTTTAAGGAATGATATATAACTCTCACTTGAGTTGTCATGATGATTTATTAGTATGATATATAATAGTCCCGTGTAAAAGTTTCTAGTAAACTATTTTTTATTTATAATTATTTTACGAATTCATCAATAGTCATTCAACACTATTTTTGTCCAATTTTAGTTTTTTTTTAATTATTATTATTAATCATTATTTTTAATCTCTCATTATATATTATAATTAAGCGATAGTATGATAGTAACGTAACTTATTACGTAGACTATTTGTCACATCGTTTTATTACATTACTTTTAATCTCAATAAATAAATCATTTATCATTAATTATTTAATAATTTTTATACATTAATTAGTTAATGATTTACATTAATCAGTAATTCTGGTTAATTAAGTTACTACTTTAAGTGAAGAAAAAACTATATTTTATTTACTTGTGGAGTTAAACATACATAATAAGAGTTGAATTATATCTATTAAAATGTTAACAATTTTTGTAGAACAACGAGTGATGACAAAGACTAAAAAATAAAGAAAAACAGGGTAAAAGTGGTACAAGATTCATTATTAGCAAAGTGTCATTTTTCTGCGAATTTTTCTAAAAAAAATATTCGCAGAATTTTTTTGCGAATTTTCTTACAATAATAATTTCGTAAAATTTTTTATACGAATTTATTTGTGAAAATTAATTTACAGATATTTCTTATACATTTTTTTACGAAAAATAATTTACAAGAAGTTTTTGCAAATTTTGCCACAATTTTAATGATCATAGATGATCTTACCGGAAATCTGCTGTAGAGCTGCTCCGCCAGGTAAGATCGGTGAGCCTCCTTCACTGGTACGCTTGTGCTCCAAGACGGGGGTGGTACCTGCAAAAGAGACTCTGATGCTAAAGTTAGTGTTTGTGGGAGTATGAATCTCGTATAAGTAATGCACGTACCTTAGTGTGAATTAGGGTTGCTTTGGGCCTTGGGCCTGAGATAAGATATGATAAGATTAGATAGTGGATCTCGTCTGAAGCGGGATCCCTCGAGATCAGTTATGATCTGCTTAAATGTCGAGCTGACGTCGCATAGCGCGTGCCCGACCTCATCTTGTGCTGTGATGCCGAGCTTGGAGCTCGGCTTCGCGGTACGGACAGTACAATAGAAATTTTTTTCCATGGTAAAATTTTGTAGAAAATATTGTAAAAATTTTATTTTGTTTCTTGCAGATTTTCTTGTAAAAATAAATTTACAAGTAATGTTTACTAAATGGTAGAAAATTTTTTCAAGTAACTTTTTCTGCGGATTTTTTTGCCAATTTTAATCCGCAGAAAAAATAAAAAAAAATATTTAAATTTATAAGTTTAATATTTTAAAAAACTTCAAGTCCCACATTGATTGAAAATAAAACAATTAAAGAGTATATAAGTTGGGGCAACATTTACCTTACAAGTTGATTTGTATGGTTGAATGTTAGACTTATAATCTACAATCTTAAAATTTAAAAGATTATGTATCACATGTTGACTTCAGATGAATTCATTGTAAGCATTTGAAAGTTGAAGAATTTATAGTAATTTCTTTAATTTTTTTTCGTAAAAATTATTCTTGCAGAATTTCTTGCGAAAAAAATTGCATGAAACTTTCTTGCGATTTTTTTTTGCAGGAAAATTTCCTGCGAATTTTTTTCCCAGGAAAATTTCTTGCGAATTTTAAAATTCGTAAAAATATATTATTCACGAAGGTATTACCTTCAGATAAATTTTTGCAAAAAAAATTGTAAGAACGTTTCCTGCGAATTTTGATGAAAAATTCGCAGGAAAAGTCGCATGTAATAAGAGAAATTCTAGTAGTGATTTTATATTGTTTGATCTCTACCATTGATACTACATCTATTTTTTTATTATCAAGATTATCAACTTTCACTACATAATATTCTTTCATAAATCATTTTTGCTTCAATCTAAATAATTTTTTTACTTGTCTCTTCAAGTAATTATCGAAGTACTGTTTGATAAGAAAGTTTTTATAAGCTTCAAACATCCAAGTATTATTTGAATATAAAACCTTTTCAAGCATCCAAAGCTTAAACACTAAATTAAAGTTATGAGGGAAAAATGCTCAAGTTTCACCCCACAAATTTTTATTGAGAGATTTTGTGCAATAGTAAGCTTGTAAGAGTTTTCTATGTGATTATCAAACTTCATATTTATGGTAGCCTTTGAAGATGACGGTTAAACATCCTTCATGTTGTTCTTGCTTGTTTGCATTGTTTTTTGTATTTATTGATGTCATTAATGCTTGCATTTAATATTTTCATTTATCAAATTTTCATTAAGCCCACCCCTCAAGGTAAAGATCATACGGTCATTAAGTGGCCTCCTTGGCATAATATTCATGAAACATACAAAAAAAATTTCAGTTTTCAAATCATATGATGCATGTTACATGCAACAATCTTATCAATTTACTCAATTGTTCTCAATATTCTCATTGCATATCAAGTGCCTTAAAGTAATTCATGCTAGATCCTACTCAGCTATATTAGGTCCCCTCAAGCTCAACTTCTCATGGCTCATATCAACGTTACACCCTAAGTGCCTTAAGGTTCTCATGATTCTTAATGTAATCTTATTGTTTTAAAGGAGTTATTTTGTAAATTACAAGATATACATATCTTATGTTTTTCAAGAGACTCACGCTTAGTGCCAATCAACCTACACTTAGAATAAAAGGGAAAAGAGTAAAGGTTAGTATTTTTGGCTTTCTTGCTTAATGCCAAGAACATATACCATCACACTTAGTGCGACTCATCTCGTGTAAAGTGTCAAAACCATTATAACTTTATATGGCTATGACATTAAGATACATCTTGCTTAGCGCACAACATGTAGATTTCTTTAGAATAAAATGGCGCTTAACAAGAATAGGGTTTGCTTTGCATCCAAATAAGGATCATTTTTTATGGCTATAGCATGGATGCATCCATGCTTAGTGCTAGAAACATTGGTGCTCCTTGTGACTTTTATGCTTAGTGAGACCCTTATCTCACTTAGAACTAAAGAAATAATGACCAATCCTCTACTTCAAGGAGTCTCACACTTAGCGTTAAATAAACAATAGTCAATTCTTTGCTTCTAGGAGTTTCACACTTAGCATGAAGGATCTCACGCTTAGAATAGACTCCCAAAAATCCCAAAATTGAAAATTCCTCACAAAACTCACTCAACTAGGTCTAATTATTCTCATAATCAACACAAAAATATGATCACATTCTTAATTCAATATTAACAAACATCAAGTCATATAATATTCCAAATTTGCTCATCAAAACCATAATTCATATAATTTATCCACAATCATGTCACAATTTCAAGTCCAAATAACCTTATAATAACATAGTCTCATTGACACTAAATCAATCCAATCTCAAGCATCCCAATCACATAAAATGAAAAACATACAAAAGCTTCATGGTGTTTACAATTGTTAATGGATTGGTAAGCGAAACAATCACATTGTAGTATTTCAAAATAAGATATCGTTTCCCAAAAGAACTTGTGCGATTCAACAATATTGACTCAGTACACTAACTTAAACTCGTGATTGAATTGTAGTTTGTTAAGATCAAACATGAAGTTGTTTTTAGGAATTTTATCGAACACTAGGCGGCAAAATAAAGTCAACAAGAGAGAACCATTGAGATTGGATTTTACTAGTCTACCATCATGTATTAGTTTAACAAATGATGCTCATCTATATTTTATACCATCACTTAACTTATCATCGAAATCTGGAAACCATAATTCCTCATATGCTTGAAATCATGTATTTTACCCAAATCACCAATCCTTTGGTTAAAGTGACTGAAATACAAAATATTAAAAATATGGATAGTTATAAAATGTCCAATGAACTCATGTTTATCTCTAAACAAAATATTTAGTGGGTGTATTAGCTCATACACAACTCAAGAATCATTTTTCCAATCACTTCTCAAGTAAAAATATCAACTCAAGATACAAATAATTAATAAAGAGCACTGAGAGAAGAACAAAACACTAAATGAAGAATAAAACATAGATTAATCAAGCATAAGTCAATACATGAGTTTAACTAGTTACGTCTAATCCCAATGAGGGAAAATTAGCTACTCATAGCCATTGGAACCATAATGATTATGGAGAGAAAAAAAAGAGGAAGAATGGATCTCTTAGGTCTTTAGTTGCCAAAATATCTTGTTAAGTGTAATGAATAAGATGCCCCAAAAGCCCTGACGTGGTTATTGTATTTTTTCTTACATCATAAGTGTTGAGTGTTCATTTGCTTAATGAGATATGCAGTTTCTAGAGGTGTCAAAGTGGGCTCCAACTTGTTGGGTCAACTAGGCTTGTCATGGGTTTGGGTCGATTCGGGTGAAAAAAAAAAGAGTAACAATTTTTGTTAAATTCTACCCCATCTCATTTATCACGTGAGTTAAACGAGTTTGAACCTATATAAGTCGAGTTGACCCATTTAACACACTATAACTAGAAAAAATGTGTTTATGTTTTATGTAGTTGTCATTGAAACTTTTATTTATATTTTTTTATATTAAAATTTAAGTCATTGACTTTATTTTTTGATAGAAAAAAGTGTATCTCTTTATTTTATTTATTAAAAGTAGAAATATGTAACTGATATATATATATATATATATATATATATATATATATATATATTATTTTAAAAAATTGGTAAGCCAACTCATCTAACCCGCCAACTTGTGGTAAGTCAAGTCGGGTTGAAATTTTCCTGGTTAGTTCATCAAAAAGTGAGATGGGTTAGGTTGACTCATTTAAAGCACTAACCTGTGATGAATCAACTCGAGTGAGAGTTGACACCTCTAGTGAATTAGAATGGGACATCAAGGAGACTTTGCTTAATGAGAGTTGATGTCTTGCAAAGCTAAGCTCTTTGAATTGACCTTCAAATGTGTTGACATTTTGGCTTAACTAACTTGAAGTTTGGCTCAACCAAACTGCTATTTAATTAGCTATGAAAGACCTTCAAAGTGTTCTTCCAAAATCTTCTTCTTTGATCTACAAAAGAGAGCCCAAAAATGTAATTAGTCTATAAAAGTAAGATTAGCTTGAATAAAATAAAAACCTATATAAATGATATTAAATTGAAGCAAACCACACTTTAGATAATGAAGAAATTGGGATAATTGTTGTGTTTTAGATGCTAAAAGCTAGTAAATCGAGCAATTATACATAAACAACCCATCTAGAAGATATGCAAAATATATGGGGTTGGGTCAACTTTACTATTCATAATTTGATTCACATTCGTGAGCAAGATAACTCACACCTCTTTACTTGGAAAGATGCCTCCTTAAAGACAAAGGTGTAGTAGCAATTTGCTCCTTAAACTCTTTACTCCCCGAACAAAGGTTATGTTACTAAAGTTCCAAGGTAAAGAAAATCATAGAGTATTAGGGAAAATAATTGACTCAATACTCTAATAACTTAATACATGTTGATTTTTTATTAGTTCGCTCTCAACTAATGAAAGCTGACTACATTTAATCTCCACATATTTGCATTTTCCACTAAACTTAATTTAATACAACAAAAATAGCTCACATTGATGATAATTGGGACCCTTTACCCAAAGAATCAAACCTTTTACAAAATTTCTCACACTTTGGTGGAACCTGAGATCCCTCACTCAAGAATCAAAGCGTTAAACCCTCCAAAATATTCTTGACCTGCTTAATTAAATTAAGTCATAACAAATTTCTACCCTTGTTGAATAAAACATCTAAATCAATAATTAAATTTAGTGACAAAAAATTATTTTTTTAATCCTAGGGTTGCAAAATTTCAGTGACAATTTTTTTTTAAAAATTTCATATAAATTATTTTATCACTAATTTTATTTTTTCTTTCAAGTAGAATTATAACTTATAAGTGTCGCTACTCTTTCATCAGCATCAAAAAATACAAACTTAAGCAATTTTTTCACTATATGTGCATAATCTTTCTAAATTTAATCTTCAAACTCCTTGTGCTAAAGTGGTGTTATGAAAAATATATGAGCTATATTTAAATGGGTATTTTATAATTAAAAAAGAGTTTAAAAATAAAAATACTTTAGTGAAAATAAAAATGTCTTAAAGCTTTTGGACTTTTGTCTTGTAGGCCCAATAATCTTTTTATTCATTTAAAAGAGTCTATTAAGTTTACACTTTGTACTTTGTTTTACCTCTTGGAAACCTCATGCCAACAAATATACATATTGAGGAGCATTGATATCTAGGAAAGGATCATTGTCTTGTAGCCTTGCCTTTGCAAGAGTGCTTAAGTAAATGAGGAGTGAATTATCTCACTCATTACATTATGGGTAACGTGGTTGCTCCTAAACCTTATAAGTTTTTTTTTAATAATTATATATGTCCATTAGATTAGTTATGGATACTTTAAAGTAATGATTTATTAATGGATTATTTTTAAAATTGGATGTTTTATTTGTTTTTGTTGGGCCTTTTAGCCAAGATAAATAAAAAAAATATCAAAAATAAATTATTTTAAAAACTATTTATCCAAATAAATAGTTTTGGATACATTGACACTGTCACAAATAAAACACCCCTATCCTAAGGCGTTATGTGTGTATGAGAGATGTGTAAAAGAAAACACTAGAGGCCTCATGCATTATTTGCTAACGTTTAATCTGTTCAGGTGGCACATGGGAGAGTAGAGGTACATAGGAGAACACTAGGGGCCTATGCGTTTTGTGTACAATCTGTCAGACAATAAAAAATGTTGGGGCCCTGTTGAGTTTCCGTTGAAATTAACTTTTGTTTTTGTTATAAATAATTTTAATTCTAACAACGGACTCAAACACGACAAGTATACCGGTCGTACAAGTAGTAAATTTAAATCATATCCACACGGACTAGTTAGGTAAAATAAGCATTTAATGACTATTCGTGACTATAGAATAATTCCAATTTTTTCATAGGTTGTCTTGCAATTAAAACAAAGGTTGTGATTCATTGGAATTTTAAATTTGTAAAATAATTTGTGTGTGTGGAAGGGATAGAAAATGATGTTGTGAATTTGTGAGATTGTGGGGTCAGATATCACCAAACTTCACTCTGATGGATCACAGTTCTCTTATTGCATTCATTGCCCAATCAACCCATAAGTCTACTCAAACCTAATCCTTTAGAGCAAGATCCTAGGTGCATATATTGAATATCAATCCCTTGAGTATCCAATATATAAACCTGCATTACGGGTTAGGATTTAAGACTACTAATGGGCCAAACTTCATTCCTAGATACATTTCCCACTAGGTATTTTGTTTCAGAGCTAGTTTCAAAGGCTATTTTCTAATACCCAATGGACTCTATATCAAGCAAAGGAGAATCAATCCAAAGCAAGCATTAATAACAAAAACATAACACAACAATGAATGAAATAAGCATATATCATTGATAAGATGAAGATTACATAAGAGTTTAGTTGGTTACATCTAACCCCAAAAAATATTGGGTAAAACCGCTAAAAACAATGAGGGTGAAACAAAAATAGAGATGAAAGAAAAGATGGAAGAACTGAAGGAAAGACCCACACATAGCACGGTCCCAAGCACCGGGAATCCCTTCCACAACTCTTAGAAGTCGCTCTATGTGTGAATAAGGAAGGAAGCCTCGAAGATTTGATCAAATACGAGCTGGATGAGTCAGGATAGGGTTTACACGTCCGACGCGTTATACTTCGCGCCCAATGCAAGGTCTTCCAGAGAGGTAATTACTCTTTGTCTCGAGGCACGCCCAGTGCGGGTACTCATGCGCCCGGCATAGTGTCTTCTAGAGAGTTAGATGCTCTCTGTCTCGAAGCACGCCTGACGTGGGTACTCTTGCGCTCGACATGATACTGAGTTGTAGAGTATGTTGCTCTCTGTCTTGAGTAAGCCCGACGCAGGTACTCTTGTGCCTAGCGTGATACTACTTCTCCTGCTCCTTACCTTTTTTAAGTTTCAATCCAATGGGTCTTCAACCTCAACTCTTCAACTCAATACCTGCACAAAAAATGAGGCGTATTAGGGTATTGTCAAATGATTTTTAGGTTAGCTATATCTGCATAAAATTGAATCAAAAGAGAACAATTATATTTCAAGAGTGCATGGGGTGAGTGGAATTGTTCAATAATTCATATCTAAAAATAAGTATAAATGAGACTTAATAGGCCCCAAACATTTTCTTTGTCTTCTATCATGTCCCATCAATTTGATTAGCATGGAAAGGGGGCATGCAATAAAACAAAATGCCCTGATTTTTGAATCTCACATAAAATGCCTAGGGCCTGAGGCATTTTATGTCATTGTCTCGTCTGCATAGTTCGCATGCAATTCGCATGTTAAATGAGAGTGCAACCTTTGATTTTTGAAATGCATCGGGGAGTGTTTAAATTTGAAAAATGCATAGCCCCTCCTCCTTCCTTCTCTTTATAAAATGCCACCTCTTCTTTTTCTCCTTCACCTTTATTTATTCTTCTCATTCACTCTATTAAAAATATTTCATAGTGCTTCTCTATTGTTGTCTTTTTTTGTTGTTGTGGTTGTTATTATTTGGTTGTTCATCTCCGTAGGCGTTTTCCAGATTATTGTTTCATCTGCTTCATCTTTTCTCAGTTGTTTCATCTTATGTACTTTCTTTAATTGGTTGGTATTTTTTTTTTAATTTCTTTGTCTTGTTATTTTTATTCTTAGTTGTTAGATTAGATTTTATTGTAGTTCTTGATAAATTTTGTTGGTAGTAATTTTTGTTGTTTTATTTATTTTTAATATATATTATCAATTTATTTTGTAGGTTGGTATATTAATCAAATATCATAACTTGTTTCCTGATTTGTATTTCCATTGAAGGTTGGTTACAATATTTAATTTTTAAAAGTTAATTTATTTCATAATATTTGTTAAATTATAGTTTAAATATTATTAATTCAATATTTGTGACACTAAATATTATAATTTTATTATTTAGAAATTATTTTTTTTAATATATTGTATATTTAGTTAATTACTTAATGTGTAAAAGTAAGGAAATGTTCATAGGTTATACATTTTTTTAGTATCTAAAATTAGGATTGAATATGTATATGTTTGTTTGTTATATTTGTTTCGGTAGTATTTTTTCATCTTGTTGTTTTTGGATTATTTTGCAAGTTGGTTGGTGTTAATCATATCTCATAACTTATTGCTTTTGGATTTGTATTTTCATCACTACTACATGATGTATCATCTACATTGGTTCTGCGAGGTATTCTACATCGGTTCTAAAATCGATGTAGAATAAGGCAACTTAGAAATACATACACTTCTACATTGGTTTTGAAACTGATGTAGATTTGTACACAAATCTACATCAATTCTACTGACAATCGATGTAGATTGCATTTAAAAAAAAAACTTCATTTATTTTTTAGATTCATTCTGATTACCTGTAATAAACATATATATATATATATATATATATATATATATATATATATATAAATCTCAAACAAAAAATTGTATGGTGCACTATTCTACTCAATTGTAATGCTTGAGTAAAGTGGATATACAGTTTAACTTGTTTAATAAATAAAAAAACTTGTTCAAACTTGGTAATGGTACAAAAGTATATGAATCAAGCGCACTAGCTATAAGTTACCCGCACACAAGCTAAAAGCCATCAAGGAGATTTCTAATTTAATATTTATAGTGAATGTCTTGACAACCATATATGTAAAATTAAATTTCACCAATAAAATAAGATAGTTCTCGAGCACCAAGGTTTTCGACTTTCCGTATATGAGACACTAAATACTGCAACATATAATGTACTTCTAATCTCAAATAACTAGTGGATACTCACTCGAATAGCTATCTTTTTGAGCTTGTTCATTGCAGAGAATTGCTTCAAACGAGTCAAGACAGCAGAATCAAGAGGTTTATTAGGAGCGACACCTCCAACCAGAACCCATGGGTGGCCTGCACATCATCGAACTTAGCTTAATGTATTTGTATATTCAAAAATGAAGAAAAATAATAAGTTTCAATTTTGAAACAGAACATCAATTATGGTTATTATTGAAAATAATCAGATAAATGTAAAAAATATGCAGTCCAAAAAGTAAATTACAAAGACGAATAAATAATAATGATTCTTTTGTTACCAAAAAAATAATGATGCTTCTCTTTATTCCACTTTTGAGAATCTTGTATTAATCTTTTTAACATAAAATTAAGTTTTCTTGATTGATACATTTTGTCTTGCTAAGAAACATGATTTAAAGTGGAAGGGGCACTTATTTTAAATACATTACTTGGAAACATACTTGAACCCATTACATGGAAACAAGCTTGAACCCTTTTAAGAAGAGAAAATTCCAAGGCTCGAGTGATGACTGACTAATGAATAACAACTTACCAACCTGTAGGACAAAATAATAATAAACAACAATAACAAAGAAGCAAAGGGGAAGAAATGTAGTAATTTAACCATAAATAACTTTTATACATTTCCAATATGAAAATTATATTTATTCATATGGATAATGCAGAGTTTCAACGTCTATTATGTGAAAAATGAAATGGTGGTATATAAGCAATGCAGTTTCCAAAAGAAAACCACCAAATATGAAATATGGTACCATTTCATCTTAAATATCAAAGTCAAATTGTCCACTGAGAGGGAAAAGATCCAAATTTGCTTTAGTTTGTGAATACTATGTATGGTTTATTGGTAATGTCTATCCAGTAGGGGTAATGATACAACCCATGCAAAAAGGGAGGTACCCACACGTGTACGAAGAGCACCCAACTGGACAAAAGATTTTGTTACTTAATATTTATCGGATAAGACTGTTATCATTAACTTATCCTTTTATCAATTAAGTAGTTGTAGTAGATATGATTAGATTTTGTTATCATTAGTTAGTTATTTCTTTTAGTTTATAAATAGGAATGTAATTCATTGATGAGGAATGAAAAGTTTATTTCCAAATACTTGTGTGCAAGTCTAGAGTTTCTAAGCTTACTCGAAAAGCTTAACAGGTAATGACTAGTAATCTATCATTCTCTTTAGCTATAAATTCAAGTTTTCAAATTTACAGAGAACCGTGCTTTATTTTTTCCCTAACACACCCCCACCATACAACAAATGATAAAAACAGACAGGTCAGGATTTCTGAATTACAATATATATATATATATATATATATATATATATATATATATATGAATCAGGCAGAGGGATGTTTATTTTCATTCATGAAAGAAAAAGATTGATTCAATTTATTAAAACAAAACTAAAGTGATATTAAAGAGATTATGAATTAATTTAATTTCATATCAATACTAATCAAGCTTTTGGAGCTGTGACCATGCCACCTACAATAATCTCGTGCATTCTTCCAAATTGAATCTACCTTCTATTTTAATATTCTCTATTTCATGATTTTTATCCATTCTACCGTTATAATACCTCAACTGCATTGATGACTGTTCCCTCGAACTCAAATCCCTCGTCGGCGTCGCCACCGTTGAGCATGTCCCCCTTAGCTGGCTAGTCGATGACAAGATCGAGTCAGCCACTGCTGTGCTCCTCCACTCCCTCGCCTACCTCCCGCACGCTGCCCAGCGCCGCCTCCGCACCTACCACCTCATCCTCTACCTCGGCTCCACCGACCGCGCCGTCGACTCTACCCTTGTCGCCAACCTCGACCTCCGCCTCGTCCACGTCGACACCTCCCGCGTCGAGGAGATCCTCGACACCGTCATGGCGCTCTTCCTCGGCCTCCTCTGCCTCACACACCTCCTCTCCCGCCACGCCTTATCCACCTCTGGCTGGCTTGGCTCTGTTTAGAGAATAACAAACCCAAAAAAAGAAAAAGACAATTTCATTAGAAGAGGGCTTCAGTGCATTCAGAAAGAAAATGGAAAACCCTAGTTCCTTGAGGACCTACGGTAGTTGCACTAGTAAAGAATGAAAAAGGCATGAGCTTACTACACGAGAGTCGACGATCAGTTGATGAACACTCGAAGAATGTTTTGCCAATCAAAGAGCTTCCTACGCATGGAGTTGGAGAAGCGCGCACTGATGAGAACGCACGAGATCGATCTTGTGTTGGTGGAAATGTCTTCCAATTCTACATCGGTCACCAATAAAAACGTCGTAAAATAATTATGCCCTTCTAATTCTACATCGATCACCAACACAAACGATGTAGAATATTTTTGGGATTTGAATTCTACATCGGTCACCACCAAAACCGATGTAAAAATACTTCATATTTACATCGTTTGTTCCCAAAACCGATGTAAATATACTTGCATCTTCTATTTAGTTACAAAAATACCACCACACTTTTTTACATCGTTTTTTTAAAACTGATGTAGATATGGCGACGTTGAATAGTATTTTTGTAGTAGTGCATTGAAGATTAGTTACAATATTTAAATTAAAAAATTATTTATTTCATAATATTTGTTAGTTTATAGTTTAAATTTTCTGAATTGAATATTTGTCACATTGATTGTTTTACTATTTACTAATTTTTTTTGTGAAATATTATATATTTATTTGATTACTTAATTTGTAGAAATAAAAAAAAAAAAAACATTTATAGTTTATTTAAATTTTTGGGGTCTAAAATTAGGATTAATTATGAAATATGATAAAATTTGTGCAATTGTTTTTTTACTTATAAAGTTATATATTAGATGTATTTTATTAGTATATTGATTGAAGTCAAATTTAAGAAAAAATATTTATATTTATTTGACATTGTAAACATATATTTATTTGAAATTTTGTTTATAGTTTTAAATTATTATATAAGAAATTTAAAGTAGACATAGATGAATTTTATTATTATACATTTATTAAAGTTTAATTAATTTAAAGAAAATAAATTGTTTAAAATATTATATTAGATTTTTTTTTTATATTTAGTTGATATTGTAAACTTATAATTAAATTATGTTATAATTTTGTATTTGGTCAATTAAATTTGTCATGATTTTATAATATTAACAAAATTAAGTTTTGAAATTTATTTTTTATGATTGTAATTTGTTTTGACAAATCGTACATTCTAGACTTCTTGATGACTCATTATTGAAGTTGCAACCATATTATTTGTCTGAGCATATTTTGAATGGTGATGAAGATAAGATATTAAAGGTTAAAAGAGCTACAAAGAGTGAATTTCATGATGGACAATTCTAGATGAAATTCAACTGCTTTTGCATTGAGTTGGGTTTTTAATAATGGCTCAGATCATGTATAATCCAATTGACCACCACCTAGTTTTCGCATTCGTTAAGCATTGGAAATCAAAAACCCATATGTCTCATATGACCTTCATTAAGTGTACTATTATGTTTGAGGATGTTGCTAATTTGTTTGGGTTGAAGGTTGATGGGGAGCTCATCACCAGCTTTGCTACACGTCATTGGGTTAATCTTGTGGGACAACTATTAAGAGTTTCACCCTCATCTAATGTCTTGAGTGATGGTATATTGAAGAATTGGATTGATCGCCATTTTTTTGATGTGTCTAAGCATGTTCGTAGTCAAAAGCACTTGGAATGCTTTAGTGAAGCATTTATTCTACGAATTATTAACAGTTTCCTATTTGTTGATTATTCTGGTACATATGTACCTTTGATGTATTTGCCTATGCTTGTAGACTTAGATCATTATGGTCATACGATTTGGGGATCTACTATACTAGCATATATGTATAGAGAATTGTGCTTGTCCACCAACTATAACCACAAGGAAATAAGTGGTGCATGTTCACTACTACATGAATGAGCATGGTACTAGTTCCCAATATTTACACCACCACATCCACCTCTACCTACCATTAGTATTCCTTTAGGTGCAAGGTTAGTAAGTATATCACTTATGGTATATGAATCATATTAAGCTTGAAAATTTTATTTGTATCTTAGACTAACAATGTTGTTTTATATTTTTATTTATTTATTCTTTTAGGTTAATATGTTAGAGTACGTGTACCATGGTATCAACCCAACACATCCAGATTCTTTTAATTTTGTTGCTAAGAGGAAGAACATCGCAAACTGCTTGGAGGCTCACCATAAGGTGCACAAGGTTGCGTACCCTTCTCTACTAGCTTTACTTCCATCACAATAGAGCCAAATCTAGTGGTTGTCGAGCATATTGGGGCAGGTTGATGTGAAGGTTGCGGTTTGAGTCATCGACACAGGTAGGTTGAGCACCAATCATTGGAGTTGCTAATGTCGTCGAATGAGACCCCTACAGGGACATATTATGCTACCCGAATGTCACCATATGGTGATTTCATGTAGTATGTTTAATTCTTTTGTACATGGTGCGCCTACAAATGACGTTGGTAGTAGTGGTGGTTTTGATGTTGGCGATAATGGTGATTTTGTTACACCTTCATCATCTGATGTAGCTCATGTCCTGACCAGTAACTATGTGGTCTCAATGGCCGATGAATATGTTTGAAGTCATTTACTCTTATTTCATATGTCGGAAACATGATGACCCCATTTGCACCGTATTTTCCTTATCGATTTGGAGAACCTTGGCAGGGTACAACATTCACGAGTCTTGGACTAACAACAAGTTTTTTTTGGTGGTGGTAGTTCTTCCCAACATCTTGGTTTAGGTTATGAACTAAATGCAACATTTGTAGCGGAACAATCTAACCTCGGTGGAGATGATCCATATGATGATTAGGGTGTCAAGAAGAATTTAGACAGTGATGCTAGACATAAAGAAAGACGGTGTATTCTTACTTCACATGATGAGCATGATCTAGTTTGGAGATCACATGGATGAAGTTTTTTGTTATGATTTTTTCTTATGTATTTTGTTGATTGTGTAATATTTTTGGACTATTAACTCGTTTTGTTGAAATAGATTTAATAACATTAACCCTTTTTGTTGACTATTATCCATTATCAATTAATTTAATGTTCATAAAATTAGGTAAATTATGTTATAGGGTTTAGAAGATAATTAATTGAACATATAATAATATTACTAAGTACGAAGTAATTTTTAAATATTTATTTTTATGAGGACTTTGTAGAGATTTTAAAAAATAGTACCCATCACTAGTGTGTGTGTATATATATATATATATATATATATATATATATATATATATATATATATATATATAAGGGTCTTGTTTGTTCATTTCACACACCTTTACTCCTCACTTTCAAATACTAGTTACGAACCCTCTTTAAAAAGTGAGTTCCTTAGTAATTATTGGAGTTGTTTATAACGATGTGAAGATCACTCAAACATAGGTCAATATTGACTATGTTATGAATGAGAATCACAATGGAAGATTAACCAAACTAAGGGCATACACGATACTTGTTGAGTTGTGACATGTTATACAATGAAGGATAATCAAAGTTGATTGCAAATGAGTATTCTAAATTTATTATCGATGTCCTATATCAATTGAAAATAGTTGCTACCAATATACATCATTCAAGCTAATCTAAAACGATGACATCAAATTTATGTTCAATAAATTTGCTTAAGATCACAAGTTGTTAGTTATTGATATTTTCATTGTTATTGATGATATTTAAATGTAATATTACATGGTATAGGATTCGATGGAAGATTGTTTTGACCATCAAATGAACATACTATAGTTCAAACTACATATCAAACAAAAATGTTGCATTTCAAAGTGATGATGTTTGTATTCATTGTGATTTATTCTTCAATGTGTGTTTTAATTTGTTTTTTATGTTTCAAATTTGTTGTTCTTAATGTATTAACACAAACACATGTTTCTATTTCAAAATCATTTGTAACGTTATTATACTTGTTAATGTAAGTGGTCTATATGTTTTAATAAAGATGAGCTAATTTTGATCAATACTTTATGTAAACACGTAATTTTGTCCCCTTATTTCTTTACTAATATTCCTCACATGCACTCAGTTATCATTTATTAATTTCCTTTTTAAAAAATTTAAACCAATCATAATAACGTTTATTTTTCTCATTTGAGGTTTCACAAACCTAATTAGAACAATAATTTTGTTCAATGCAATAAATCATTGATTCAAGAATAAAAATAATTACAAACTAAATTTAAAATCATATATATATATATATATATATATATATATATATATTAGAAAAAGATAAAGGAAGAAAAAAGGAAACAAAATCCTCCTCTGTACCAAATTTATGCCACCCTACACTCTATTTCTACCTTTGAACCTCCTCCCACTAGTTATGCTTGAGCCTTGCTGCCAAAGCCACCAACAAGCCCCTAAGGTCCCGCTTCTGCTAGATATGCTTCCAAAATCATGAATTTGGCACCAACTACCAAAGAAGGGTTAAATTGTAGTGATAAAAAAATAATCAAATTGTGAGTCTACAAATACCGTAACATAACATGAACAAAGGGTTGGAAAAAAAATTAAAACAAAATAAACCATAAAATGATTAATTACTAAGAATGAGTGTGTGGAAGACAAAGGAACTCAGAAATAGGCAGAAAAAGAGACAAAAGCAATGTGTAAACACAACTTTAGGTATCAATATTATGTCTAATTTAATTTCTACGATATTTTGTATCCTAAAATAATGATATGTGTGTAAATAAAAAGTTCTCTTTTCAACAAACAAAAATCCAACCCCTAATAGGTAAAAAATGATAATGAAGTAAAAAAGAGTGTGAATAGTATTAATGCAATAGAGGGGCGATTATCTTGAATGTCACCACACCCCACCGTTAGAGGTTTCCAATGGCAGCAATGTATGCTTTCATCTTCTTTCTTGCACCCTTGATGTGCGTAGCTATGACATACCATTATGTAGACCAAACCATTGTGAAAACTATTGTGTGCCACCGCTAGAGGCAATTTTTGATGGCGGTGATATCCATATTCATCTTCTTCCTTGCACCTTTATTGTACATAGTTGTGACAAACCACCGTGCGTCATCGTCGGAGGTGATTTTTGACAACAATCCTCTTCTCCTCTTCATCTTTCTCTCGTTCATTGTATTTATTTTTCCCTTTTCTCTTTGCATGATCAACCATTTCAACCACAACAGTATCATCGTGTCGATATGCCCCAATGCATCATCACATTGTTGATGTCCATGGAAGGAAACTGCATGCAAAACCCTAGCATAGAGCGTCCCTTTCTCGAGTTTTTCCTTCTGTTTCTTTTTCTATTTTGAATGAGCTTGTGACAACCTTAACTAGATTCCTAATATAATTCTTTTATTTATTTTTCTCTTTCTTCCTTGGGTTAGATGTGTGGGCCACGTCCATTTGGTAATTTTAAAAATTTTTAACTATTAGAGTTTCATTTTCCTCTCTTTTTTAAAATATATGATTTATTATATTATTATACTTCACGATTATAATTATGGCTGATAATTATTTATTTATTTATTTTATTATATAGTAATTTATTTTATTTGATTAAGTTTTTTCTTTACATATATGCATTAAATTCTCATGTATTTTAATTTGTTTAGATATAATAATAATAACTATGATATCTTTTTTTTATCATTAATAATAATAATAAAATATATCTTTTAAAGAAAAGATTATTTGAACTCGACATTCTCTTTATCCTAATATTTAAAGATGCAAGTTGTGATAACTTGTTATTTTAAATTATTATATAAATTCAACAATATAATTAAGTATTTAAAAAATATTACAATATTTGATATGAATATTTAAAGTTACTATGTCAAAGATTTTATTGGAGAAATGGTTAATTAGATGTGATATCATTTTAACCTTTGAATTTTAGATGCAAGTTGTAACGACTTGATATTTTAATTTTTTTCTCCAAAATAAAAATATCTAACCAAAGTATTTTTAAATATATACCATAATAGTAATAATATTGATAAGAATAGTGATAATGAAAAATTAAATATTTTAATAAGTTGACTTTGATGTATACTTCTGTTAATTTTATATTTTAGGATGTATGAGTTGTGACAGTTCAGAAATCATAATTTTTTAGTAAAAAAAGAAAATTAAATTTTTTTAACACATAATATTTTCTATAAGATTTATGTAAATATGATTCTCCATTATACATGAAGATACATAGAAGTAAGACATTCCTTTTGTCGAGCTAAAAAGATAAAAAATATTAACTTTTTTAATAATAAAATAAAATGCACACTAATTAAATAAATAATTTAAATATCTTTTTCAATCAAGTTTTTTTAGGATGAGATAAATATTCTATAAGTTATAATTAATTTGCTTAATTAATTAAAGGTAATCATCTTGTAGGGTGTTAATATCTACTCTATCGATAATTGACTTTTGAACTTAAAATTTGGTTTTCACAGGTCATTTATTTTAAGATTTTCTAATATTTTTCTAAAATAAATATTGGTGGCGACTTTATTTTTCAATTTATTTTCACAGTTCCATTATGATGTCGATTGCAACTTTTTATTATGTGTTTTATCCTATTAAATATACAAAAAAATTCTTGTAGTTCGGTCACGTTTCATTTAAAAATATTAATGATTTAAATCTTACCAACAAAATCAACGGTCAAGACTGCACCGAATAGTCAAGATCATTGTTCATGTGTCAATCATCTTGTAGAGTATTGTTTGATGTTGCAGAAAAAGCAACGGTCCTAGTCTCATCGACAAAATCAATGGTTGAAATCACACCGAATAGTCAGGATCAATATTTACGTGTTAAGGGTTTTGTATTATGTTGCAAAGAAAGTAACGATCTAGATCTCACTAACAAAATCAACAGTCAAGACTGCACCAAATAGTCAAGATCATTATTCACGCGTCACGCATATTCTACAAAGTTTTGTATGATGCTGCACAAAAAGCAATAGTCTTGATTTTACTAACAAAATCAATGGTCGAGATCATACCAAATAGTGAAGGTCACTATTCACTTATCAAGCATCCTGTAGAGTTTTGTAAAATGTTGTTGAAAAAGCAAAAATCCAAGTCTCACTAAAGAAATCAACAGTCAAAATTGCACCAAATAATCAAGATCATTGTTCACACGTCAAACACCCTATAGAGTTTTGTCTGATGTTTAGATCTCATCGACAAAATCAACGGTTAAGATGACAATGAATAGTAAAGATCATTATTCATGCGTCAAACATTTTATAGAGTTTTATTTGATGCTATAGAAAAAGCAACAGTTTAGAACTCACCAAGAAAATCAATAGTTGAGATGACACCAAATAATCAAGATCATTGTTCACGTGTCAGACATCTTGTAGAGTTTTGACACATTAGGATTTGGGAATGAAAACATGTAGACCTTACAAACCTTGAGAAGCTGCGACCTGCGCAGAATAGAAAACATCCATCTCATCAAGGTTAATCTGTACTAGGTGAAAGGAAAGTGCATGCAAAACGTTGGGGGTTTGGGCGTTAACTGTATTTGAATTTTGAACACCCAAAGAGGTTGGTGCTTAATTATAACACATCTTCTTCACTACCTCTTTACTTTTCACACTCATATTCCTCTTTCACACTAAGTTGAAGTTCCTCTTCATATTTTTAGTTTGTTTTTTATCTTCGTTTTTTAAGTTTATAGTGATTATTTTATGTTGATTAATTTGGTTGGTAGTTATTTTGATTGTTCTATTTTTATGTTAATTAAAATTATCATTTTATCTTGCACATTGGTCTAAAGCAACAAAAAAAAATCCTTTTTTGATTGAAAATGATTTTTATTTGTGTATTGTATTTTAAGGACCTTAAATTTCATGATAATCAGGGTTTATCATTTGTTGATCAAATGAAAACCATTTGCACTAGTTGTGGAATTAACTTTTCATTAAAAAGAAAAATTTGTGACAAACTTAAATTACATGACCATCAAATAAATAATTAAATCAGTTGTATGTATCTTCATTTCATTAATCCCACACCAAATTATGAAGGTCATGATATTTTAGATGATGAAGATATCAAGATCATGTTTAATGCTTTTCAAAGCCAATTTAATAACACAATGATTGAGTTATATATCAAACTTGATATTATTGGTCCTTCATCTTCTTTGGCTAATGTTATTAAAAATGAGACTAACTCATATCACTATATCAACTTGTTACACACATGACATCTTCATTATTGAAGAACAATTACATGTCATGGAAAGTGAAGAACATGTACAAGAAAATATTTTTCCCCCTCCAAATCATCCATATTCAAATTTTGAATTTACAACCAACTTAAGTGATGATGGTGGGGAATTTCGTGAAAAGGGGCACATTCTTGATGATAACTCTATAGACACAAATATTGCAGGCAATTTTGATGCAAACCTTAACTATATGAAAAATACTCAATCACCATTTGACATACCACTTCCTACTAATAATGAACAAGATAATGATATTTTTGTAATTGTACATAATAGTATATGTATTGTCAAAAAAATCATTTAACAACTAATTGTCTTGTAGGACAAATTAAAACATCATTTTGGAATTCGATACCACATTACATATACAATGTTTACTAGTTTAGATGTCTCTGGTTCATGGTGTGTGGGGGAAAAATTGTATGTTGGATTGCAAGTTCACACTAAGGATGATATGCAAATGACTATAAAACATCATTCAATAAATGCACATCAAACTTTTTGTGTTAGAGTCTGGTTTAAAGGTTTTGTCCTTAAAGTGTCCAAGCAACAATGATGGTTTTCCTTGGAAGATGAGATCAATAATATCAAGTAAGTTGAATAATAAATGGGTCATCAAGAAATGAGGTGATCGACAAACATGCATTAGTACGATGTTATCACAAGACCATAATAAATTGGATTATGATGAGTTCACTTTTTGTTGTATTTTGGGTAAGATTTCTTATTTTAATCATTAAATCTACAAATATTTCAAATGTTATTTATATCAAACATAATTAACTATATTGCTAATCATTTTAGGTATGGTTAGAGAATATGTTTCAATCTCCATTTTGTTAATACAATAAAGAATTAGTGGTCAGTTTAATTATAAGGTATCATACATGAAGGCTAGGAAGGTAAAACAAAAGGTAATATCAAGGGTTTTTGGAGACCGAGACAATTAATATGATCTATTGCCAAGATGGATGGATAGAATGCTTTAAGTTTGTCAAGGATCAACATACATTCTTGACACAACTGATTATGTCTTAAACGATGCACTGGATGATAAATTTTTGTTGATTTAGATGTGGTCAAGACATTCAAACCTGCATGTGATCTATTCAACTTCACCAAACTGATTATACAAATTGATAGGACGTTCCTTGATGGAAAATATCAAGACATTTTATTAATCATAACAACTTAGGATAACAATTATCGTGTGCTTCCAATAACATTTGCAATTGTCAAAGGAAAGATATTAAGCGTTTGGTCTTAGTTTGTGGCCAAAATTCATTATTGTGTCACCCAAAAACAAAGCATTTGTTTGATATTAGACCACAATCAAAGTATTAAGTCAATCGTAGGGAATATAATTTTGGGTTACCAACCACCTAATACATATCATGTCTATTGCATTTGCCACATTGCTAGTAACTTCAACCATCGTTTCAAAAATGTTTAGTTAGAGGAAAAGTTAATTAACATAGATACATTACTTTTTATTGAATTACATGCAACTTCAACATAAATATTAGTCAATTTTCTTTAACATATACACTTTATTATGAATTGTAGATATGGTACATTATTTGCAAGAATTATTTCCAAAGAAGACTATAAAAATTTCAAGAAATAAGTTTAGAAGTACGTTGATAGATTAATGTCATTTTGCTAGAGAAATGGAGCATTGCATATGGTGACTAGGGGTCATAGATATGATTACATGGCAACAAACTTATCAAAGATTGTAAATAAGATATTAAAAGGAGATCAAAATTTGTCTATCTCTACTCTAGCTAAATGCACATATTTTAGTTTGGTATAGTTCTTTTCTAAAGATAGGTGAAGCAATGGCAACACCTAAGAGAGGAGAACAATACTAATGGATGTTATACGAAAAACAAAGATGATGCAATCTTTCATGTTGTTTGCAAATTTGATTATGAAAAAAATCATAAAGTTTGAGGTTGAACAAGCATTCAATCCACTAACTCAACGGGGTAGACAAACTTGGATAATAATGCTTAATGATCGAACATGTGAATGTGATGCTTTTCAAACATATAGATATCATTGTTCGCATGTCATGGCTACTTGTGCTTATGTATGTGCCAATTTGTACAATGATTTTGATTCAATTTATTCAAACCAATACATAGCACAAGCTTATTCGCGATAATGGTATCCAATTAGTAATGATGCCAACATACAACGTAGTCATGGGTCTCGTATTATTCCTAATCAATTCAAGATGCATGCAAAGGAATGTCCAAAATCTACTCGTATATGCAATGAAATGGATTGAACAGGATCACAACATAGAGAACATTATGAACATTGTAGGGTTAAAGAGCATAATCAAACAAATTATCCTCGACTAGGTAAAGAACTTAATGTAAGTCATAACAATAAAATTAAAGTGTGATGCGACTTTTAGTCTCAATTGGTTATGTAATTTACCTTGTTCATGTAAACTATAATATTCTTCTTGTTCATGTAAACTGTAATATTTTTTGATTCATTATGGTCTTCAATACATAACAAAGGTAAAAAAAAAGCATTAATTTTACATACTAAAATCAAAATTAATAAATGTTAAACATAAAAATCATCACAAGCATAGGAAAAGGAAAAATTTAACATAACATAGCATGTCCATTACTAATTAAAATTATAGTCATTTGAATTTAAGTATACAATATTCAAAAGGTACAAATAATCCGAATTTAAGTATTTAATATCCAACCAAATTTACAATCACTCGAATTTAACAATATTCACATTATATCTCTTTAATTACTAACACATAACCAACAATTATGTTTTTCCTATGACGTGGGTGTGATGCAACTTTGCGATGCACACTAGCACCTATCGTACCAGTTAGGTCCTAAAAAGAGTTTTAAATATTAAATACAAAACATTTAAAATTAGTCTATAACAAATGGACAATCATGTTAATTTATAGGGATATATAATTGGAGCGACAATACCTTCAAAATAATAATATAATCTCCCATGCCATTTGGAGTATCAAAATCAACAATGTAACGCCTAATTCTAATACCCAAATTATACATATAAAATTATAAAATTTTATAATATTTTATAATTATATCATTAACAATATCTATATATTTATTTAATAAAAATAAAAGTAAAGAAAAGAATATCTTGTGAATTTAATACATAACATATCGTTCTAAAATATTTAGAATAACGTATTATTTTACACATTATTCATTTTCCTTACTCTATTAATACAATATATATATTCATAACGGAAAGAAAATTACAATTAAAATAATATGATTGACAAGTAAAGTTATAACAAATCCATCAAATAGCCTCCGTATTCCAATTTCCTTCCATGTAGGACAGTAGTAACAATAACAGCAAAATGATCTGGAATCTCAAGTTGATCCATCTATTTATAATATATTTAATTAAAAAAAAACAAAGAAAAGAAAGGAGTAAGAACAATATCCAATAAATACAATAATTCGAACGAATAAACATAATTATTTATGTATAAAATTTTAACATATATATATATATATAAATATATATTTATACAGATTAAATATTAGATTTTCTTGATACAATAAAATTTGAATTATACTTGTAGTGACTAGTCAGGATAAATGAGCATCATTATAACACCAACCAAAAGATATTTCACCTCCATTTCTTACTCATTTAAATCCCCAAGGTTAAACCTCCAGCTACAAATAATTCAAACTTTATCATCTATGGCCATAGAGTATTAATTATCTTTAAAATGAGTAAAAGATATTTTAACAAATTATATTAATCATAAAAAAAATTACTCAAAATAGATTTAAGAATTTATCATTATTTAAGCTTTAATTAAATAACACAAATTTAAATAAAATATATTAAGAGCACTAATTAATTAAATGACAATGACAATTATTATAAAATAATTAAACAATATAAAATGTGAATATATTAATAATTATTATAGATAAGAATAATCATAGAATAAGTAATAGTAATTAAAGGTTAAACAAATATATGAGGTTAGAAACACCCCACTAAATAATAACGTAAATAAATAAACATAATAATTAAAAGTTAAATAGTTAGATGAGGTTAGGAACACCTCACTGAATAAATATAACAATAACATAGTAATTAAAAGTTAAGTAGTTAGATGAGGTTAGGAACACCTCACTGAATAAATATAACAATAACATAGTAATTAAAAGTTAAGTAGTTAGATGAGGTTAAGAACACCTCACTGAATAATTATAACAATAACATAGTAATTAAAAGTTAAGTAGTTAGATGAGGTTAGTAACACCTCACTAAATAAATATAATCAAGTAAATGACATAAATAAATATACATAATAGTATATAAAATTTTAAAAAGATAAGGTTCTCCTCCCCCTTACCTAAATAAACAAGAGCTACAACTTGAGCAGAACCTCCTCTTTTGAATTCCCTCTCTTTCCCTCTTACTTTCTCTCTCTCTCTATTTTTTTTTTTCTTCTAAATTTCTACTTCGGCCGTATCATTCTTCAAAACCTCCTGCTTCCTATTTATAACAATTGAAAAGTACTATTTATATAATATTATATTAGGATTACTATTCATAAAATAATATTATATTAGGATTACTATTCATTAAAAAATAATATAATAATTTGAAACAAACGTAAGTGCTTACGTTCTTGTTTTTGGAAATTACTATTCATTAAAATAATAATATATTTACTATTTATAAATACGTAAATACGTATATGTGAATAATAAAATACGTATATATAAATAGTAAAATACGTATATAAAAATATGATAAACTAAATATTTAAAATCAAAATAACCTGTTTTATTTAATAAAATTTGGGATATTACAATTCTCCCCTACTAACAGAAATTTCGTCCTCGAAATTTTTATTGCTTAAAATAGATAAGGATAATTTTTTCTAACTTCTTCTTCGAGTTCCCAAGTAGCATCTCCAGTGTCTTTATTCCAAATGACTTTTACCAATGCAATCTGTTTGCCTCTTAACTGCTTGATCCTCCTGTCTACGATCTGTACAGGCATTGTTTCAAATGTAAGGTTATCCTTTAATTGTACTGTATCAGGCATTATTATATGAGAAGGGTCAGAAATATATTTTCTTAACTGAGACACATGGAAAACATTATGGAGATTAGAAAGAAAAGGTGGTAGAGAAATTTGGTAAGCAACAGGACCTATTTTTCTAAGGATTTGATAAGGACCAATAAATCGAGGAGTGAGTTTCTTTGATTTCATTACCCTACCAATACCAGCTGTTGGTGTAACTTTCAAAAATACATGATCACCTTCCTGGAATTCAAGAGGTCGTCTTCTTTTATCAGCATAACTTTTTTGTCTGCTTTGAGTCATTCTCAATTTTTCTTGAATCATTTTGATCTTTTCCGTGGTTTGTTGCACCAATTCAGGACCCAAGATTAAATTCTCTCCTGTCTCAAACCAGCACAAAGGAGTTCTACACCTTCTTCCATATAAAGCTTCATAGGGTGCCATACCTATGCTAGAATGGAAACTGTTGTTATAAGTGAATTCAATCAGAGGCAAGTATTTGTCCCAACTACTAGAATTCTCTAGCACACAAGCTCTCAATAAATCTTCTAGGGATTGTATGGTTCTTTCTGATTGTCCATCTGTTTGAGGATGATATGCAGAGCTAAGACGAAGCTTAGTTCCTAATGCTTGATGTAAACTTCCCCAAAATCTAGAAGTGAATCTAGGATCCCTATCAGATATTATGCTAGATGGTACCCCATGCAACCTTACAATCTCTCTTATATACAGTTCAGTCAATTTTTCTAGAGAATACCTAATGTTGATGGGTAAGAAATGAGCAGATTTTGTTAGTCTATCCACAATAACCCATATGGAATCAAACTTATGAATTGTTCGTGGTAAACCAACTACAAAATCCATTGCTATACTGTCCCATTTCCATTCAGGTATATCTAAGGGTTGTAACATTCCTGCTGGCTTTTGGTGTTCTATCTTAGCTTTTTGACAAATCAAACATGTAGCCACATATTGTGCTATTTCCTTTTTCATTTTGGGCCACCAAAACATTCTTTTGAGATCTTGATACATCTTTGTTGCCCCAGGGTGTATGCTCAACTTGCTCTTATGTGCCTCACCTAAAATTATTTTCTTAATTTCTGAATCATTTGGTACACATATCCTATTATTAAATCTCAAAACTCCTCTTTGATCTAAATCGAACTTTTCACCATCCTTTTGACCTATCAACCTCTTTTTCTTCTGAATGAATTTATCAACTACCTGAGCCTCACCAATTTGTTCATGTAAGTCACTAGTAATTTGAACCGCATGCAATTGTATTTTATCTTGACTTACCGTAGTTGATAAACTCATGTCTCTAAATTTTTCTATCAAATTCATCTCTTGAATCATTAATGAGGAGACATGTAAGGATTTTCTACTCAGTGCATCAGCCACAACATTGGCTTTCCCTGGATGGTAATGTAATTCAAAATCATAATCTTTCAAAAATTCCATCCACCTTCTTTGTCTCATATTCAGTTCCTTTTGATCAAACAAATATTTCAAACTCTTATGATCACTAAAAACATCAAACTTACCACCATACACATAATGTCTCCATATTTTGAGTGCAAAAACAATGGCAGCTAGTTCTAGATCATGGGTTGGGTAATTCCTTTCATGAGCTCTTAACTGTCTAGAAGCATATGCTACTACCCTTCTATCTTGCATAAGAACACACCCTAATCCCATTTTTGAGGCATCACAAAATATGTCAAATTGTCCATTAGGATTGGGTAAGGCTAAGACTGGTGCAGTAGTTAATCTTTTCTTAAGCTCCTGAAAACTATTCTCACATTTTTCGGTCCACTCAAAGGGTTGTCCTTTCTTGGTGAGTTGAGTTAAAGGCATAGCTATTTTAGAAAATCCCTCAATGAATCTCCTGTAATATCCTGCCAAACCCAAAAAACTACGGATTTCTGTTACCGTCTTTGGAGGTTCCCATAGTAGAACTGCTTCTACCTTAGATGGATCCACAGACACTCCATCTTTGGAAATCACATGTCCTAAAAACTTAACCTCCTCTAACCAAAATTCACACTTAGAAAGTTTGGCATACAGTTGTTTGTCTTTCAGGATTTGGAGAACAGTTTGAAGGTGTTCTTCATGCTCTTCATGAGTTCGAGAATATATGAGGATATCATCTATAAAGACCACCACAAAATGGTCTAAATACGGACGAAAAATCCTATTCATATAATCCATGAACACTGCAGGTGAATTGGTTACTCCAAAAGGCATTACTTGATATTCATAATGACCATACCTTGTTCTAAATGCAGTTTTCTGTATGTCTTCAGCTTTCACTTTGATTTGATGGTATCCTGATCTTAGATCTATCTTAGAAAATACAGTGGCTCCTTTTAATTGATCCATCAAATCATCTATCCTAGGAAGAGGGTATTTATTCTTTATGGTAAACTTATTTAATTGCCGATAGTCCACACACAGTCTAAAGCTTCCATCTTTCTTTTTGACTAACAAAACAGGAGCCCCCCAAGGTGATACACTAGGGCGTATGAATTGTTTTTCAAGTAACTCCTCTAATTGTTTCTTCAACTCAGCTAATTCAGAAGGTGACATCCTATAGGGTGCCATTGAAATTGGTCCAGTTCCAGGTATTAAATCAATCGAAAATTCAATCTCTCTGTCAGGTGGCAAACCAGGAATATCATTAGGAAAGACTTCAGGAAAATTTTGAACGACAGCTATATCTTTCAAGTTGACTTCCTCTTTAGCTTCCATAGAGGATAAGATTAAATATCCTTGAACTTTACCCCAAGGAAACTTGTTTATTGGTTTAGATAATGAAATCGATAGGTCCTTAGGATCAGAAAATATTATAGACTTTTCTGCACAATTAAGAAGAACGTGGTTGGAAGATAACCAGTTCATACCTAAAATCACATCTAATTGTGATAAAGGTAAGCAGATCAAATTTACAAGAAATTTTTTATCGCCAATAAAAATAGGACAGTCTGAACAAACCTTATTGGCAATTACAGATTTGTTTGTAGGGGTTGAAACAATCAAATTATTCTCTAAAGAAGAAATTGGTAATTGGAGGTATTGAACACAATTATTGGAGATAAAAGAATGAGTTGCGCCTGAATCATACAGTACATTTAAAGTTTTGCCTTTAATGAAACATTTACCTTGTATTAGATCATTGTTTTGAGCAGCTTCAGTTCCGGTCATGGTGTAAACTCTTCCAGTTGTAGAAGGTCTTGGTTTGGATCCGGAAATATTCACGTGCGTCTTTGGTTGTCCACACTCAGAAAATACATGACCAGGCTTTCCACACTTGAAACAAACAGGTCCTTTGAGATGACAATCTTTAGTATAATGACCCTGTCCACACTTAAAACACTTGGCTTGATTATTAATGGACCTACTGGAATTTCCTGCAAATTGAGAAGATTGGGGTTTCCATTGTGGTCGAACATAAGGTTTTCTTTCATTATCCCTTTTCTTACTAAATTGAGGGCCAAAAGATTTTGGTCTATTATCCTTATTATGATCAAAACCTTCCAAAAATCGACACTTGTGTATTAATGTGGGAAAATCAGAGATTTCCAATATCCTTACTGCCTTTCTTAATTCTGATCTAAGTCCATCCTCGAATTTAATACACTTCATCCTCTCATCAGGGTGATAAAAGAAAGTAGAGTATTTTCCCAATTCCTCAAACTTAGAAGCATATTCTCCCACTGTCATATTCCCTTGTTTTAACTGCATAAATTCTATTTCTTTAGCCCTCCTAACATCATTAGGAAAATATTTTTCAAAAAATTTGGTTTTAAATACTTCCCATGTAATGATTATTCCCCCTCCTTCTAATAATCTCCTGGTACTATCCCACCAATATTCTGCTTCTCCTACTAACATAAATACTGCATAATTTACTTTTTGGTTGTCAGGACAGTTCATAGCTCGAAATATTTTTTCTATTTCTTTAATCCATAATTCAGCTTTTTCAGGATTGTATCCTCCATCAAATTGGGAAGGGTTATTGCTTCTGAATTCTACAAGTCCTTGTGACTCTCCTGTTCTTCCTGGTGGTTGATTCCTTAACAAGGCGGCAGCCATGTCCCTAATAGCTTGTACAGCCTCTGTTAGTTCGGTATTCCTTCTTCCTGCCATCTGTAATTTTATAGATTAGCTTATAATAGAAACATGGTTAGCACATTTCCCCAAGTTACACATGGAACGTTGCTCTGATACCATTAAATGTAACGCCTAATTCTAATACCCAAATTATACATATAAAATTATAAAATTTTATAATATTTTATAATTATATCATTAACAATATCTATATATTTATTTAATAAAAATAAAAGTAAAGAAAAGAATATCTTGTGAATTTAATACATAACATATCGTTCTAAAATATTTAGAATAACGTATTATTTTACACATTATTCATTTTCCTTACTCTATTAATACAATATATATATTCATAACGGAAAGAAAATTACAATTAAAATAATATGATTGACAAGTAAAGTTATAACAAATCCATCAAATAGCCTCCGTATTCCAATTTCCTTCCATGTAGGACAGTAGTAACAATAACAGCAAAATGATCTGGAATCTCAAGTTGATCCATCTATTTATAATATATTTAATTAAAAAAAAAACAAAGAAAAGAAAGGAGTAAGAACAATATCCAATAAATACAATAATTCGAACGAATAAACATAATTATTTATGTATAAAATTTTAACATATATATATATATATATAAATATATATTTATACAGATTAAATATTAGATTTTCTTGATACAATAAAATTTGAATTATACTTGTAGTGACTAGTCAGGATAAATGAGCATCATTATAACACCAACCAAAAGATATTTCACCTCCATTTCTTACTCATTTAAATCCCCAAGGTTAAACCTCCAGCTACAAATAATTCAAACTTTATCATCTATGGCCATAGAGTATTAATTATCTTTAAAATGAGTAAAAGATATTTTAACAAATTATATTAATCATAAAAAAATTTACTCAAAATAGATTTAAGAATTTATCATTATTTAAGCTTTAATTAAATAACACAAATTTAAATAAAATATATTAAGAGCACTAATTAATTAAATGACAATGACAATTATTATAAAATAATTAAACAATATAAAATGTGAATATATTAATAATTATTATAGATAAGAATAATCATAGAATAAGTAATAGTAATTAAAGGTTAAACAAATATATGAGGTTAGAAACACCCCACTAAATAATAACGTAAATAAATAAACATAATAATTAAAAGTTAAATAGTTAGATGAGGTTAGGAACACCTCACTGAATAAATATAACAATAACATAGTAATTTAAAAGTTAAGTAGTTAGATGAGGTTAGGAACACCTCACTGAATAAATATAACAATAACATAGTAATTAAAAGTTAAGTAGTTAGATGAGGTTAAGAACACCTCACTGAATAATTATAACAATAACATAGTAATTAAAAGTTAAGTAGTTAGATGAGGTTAGTAACACCTCACTAAATAAATATAATCAAGTAAATGACATAAATAAATATACATAATAGTATATAAAATTTTAAAAAGATAAGGTTCTCCTCCCCCTTACCTAAATAAACAAGAGCTACAACTTGAGCAGAACCTCCTCTTTTGAATTCCCTCTCTTTCCCTCTTACTTTCTCTCTCTCTCTATTTTTTTTTTCTTCTAAATTTCTACTTCGGCCGTATCATTCTTCAAAACCTCCTGCTTCCTATTTATAACAATTGAAAAGTACTATTTATATAATATTATATTAGGATTACTATTCATAAAATAATATTATATTAGGATTACTATTCATTAAAAAATAATATAATAATTTGAAACAAACGTAAGTGCTTACGTTCTTGTTTTTGGAAATTACTATTCATTAAAATAATAATATATTTACTATTTATAAATACGTAAATACGTATATGTGAATAATAAAATACGTATATATAAATAGTAAAATACGTATATAAAAATATGATAAACTAAATATTTAAAATCAAAATAACCTGTTTTATTTAATAAAATTTGGGATATTACAAACAAAAATAACAATAATAGATACTCTTTCAAAATTATGGTCAATACAATTCAATGGGGGTGGCTTATGACAAATCAAATTAGTATCAATTATATAATATGAATTTAAATACACCAAACTTTTTACTTACACATTAAACATAAATTTCATCCCATATGTTCAAATAGAAACTTACCTTGTGATTTAATATAAGGAATAACATAACATCAAGGGTTAATATTGAATATCATGTTTATTGCTCGACCAATATCTGCAAAAAAATTGTTGGGTTGGTAAAGGTTGATCGGTTGCCTATTTCTCATGATAGCTTGGACCGCACCAACTGGCCCAGGAATTAGAGGGGTAGAGCTAGATGAGCTACAACCTTGAACAAATGGTTGTTGTTGATTGAAAGGTTGTGGTTCATTAAAAAAATTGTTCATCATTATCATCCCCATGGCTTTGGGGTTGGGGTGACAATGAAGATTTTATAAAATCTTTTTCATTTTTCTTTTCAATTGTTAATGCCCTTTAGTATGTTGCAAGCAAGCGATCTTTAACTCTCTTTGGAATGAATATCTTGTTCATAGTCCCTATCTGGTATATAATCAACTCCTTTGTGAGACATTCCTACAAATTATAATAATAATAGTTATAATTAAAATCATATAAAACATAATGTAAACTATAAATATAAAGAAACATTTGTAAAAGAAACAAACAATTAGTTCATTGCAATGTACATAAAATTAAAATAAATTTAACCTAACCAAAATATCATATTGGTAAAATGTAGAGAAAATGATGAAATTTTATATTAAAAAGGATAAATGGAGGAGATAAGAAAAGATTTATAAAAGGAAAAGAACATGCTAGTTATGAAATTTAACAAGCAATGTGAGGATTCAATATATAGACAAATCTCATGAGGAAAGCAAGGGAACTTATCTACTTAAAAAATGACCCATGAGCAACCGTGAGTCGTTTCCACAAGGTTAGCAAGGAAGAGGAAATATAAAAACACACAAGGGTATAGGTATTATATTTGTTGACAAGTGAAAATGGGGGGGGGGGGGGGGGGGGGGTGGGGCGGGGGGGTGAACACAAAACACCCAAGGAGTGGGACATTTTTTTTTGTTGCTTGAGGATCATCACAAAATGCCTAAGAGGCGAGGTATTTTGTGTTTTGGTTCAAAATTGAATTGAAAATGCTCCCTGGACATTTTTTTATTATGCCAATTTCCCCCTTATCTGTAGAGCTTGCATAAAAATTGCAAAAAGGTATTGAACAAAAAATGTCTCCCTTGAACATTTTCTATTCACTTAAAGAAAATTAACACATAACACTACACCCTCGTGGCATTATCTATGTAATGATTTTTCCCTTGATAATGCCTAGACCCCTAAATGTTATGCGTGTAAATTTGTTATACACACAAAATGTTGGAAACTAGTAGCATTTTCTTTATCTCATTGCCAACATGGTCAAAACTATTTATTTGGGTAAATATTTTTTAAAATAATTTATTTTTGAAAATTTTATTTTCTTTTATTTATGTTGGCCAAAAAGCCTTTTTGTTGTAATTTTGAGTTGGAGGTGAAAAAGGTTGACCCTAGACTCGATTAAATAATAATATCATTGTTTGATGATCTATTGATTTGTAAATTGGGGGTAAAATGGTTGACCAAGACCCCACTAAATTGTTTTATTTTATTTATAATGCTTCAAATTCAATTGCTATCATATATTTTGTTTTACGATGGTTAAGTTGTGTTAAGTAAAAATTCGCTTAACAAGTTTCATGTCTTGTTAAGTGAATTATATGATCAAATTAATTTGCTCAATGATCTTCATATAAAATGTATCCTTAGATATTAGCTAAATGCCAACTTTGAAATCACCTAAATATTACTTCTATAATCGATATATTGATAAAATTAGCAAGGAAAAGTCAAATTATCAGAGTTATATACAAATGTTATATTTTCTAATTTTAAGTACAATAGATGGTAAGACCAAATCTTTAGGCCAACATAAAAGTTGTAGATAATCTTTTTAGATTTTCAATGAGATAAAGATCAACTTGATACATTATTCTAATTCTAGATATCATGTTAACACCCCATAGAGGTATAAAAGGATAATAGAAAATGAAGGAATAGTTTCCAAGAACTTAAAGAATGATATATAGGGTTCAAACAGGGACGGACGCACGTAGTGACTTGTGGGGGCAGTTGCCCCCACTAACTTTTTAGTTTTTATTTTAATAATATATATATTATTATATTATTTTCATTTAAAATTTAAAAACAAAAAAAATTTAAAAAGTTATAAAATTAAAACTGAATTTAAGTTTTGTTGCAGTTATCTTTATGTGAGAAAGAAAATTTAAAAAATATATTTTAATATGTTATAATAATTAACAACAAATTACATGTTTTAGGAAAAAAAAGTTGTTATGCATTTAAATTGTAAATCAAGATAAAAAAAATTATAAATTAATAATGTATGTATTTTAAGTTTAAAAAAAACCATAAGTTGTTATTAACCTCTTTTTAGATATTTTATATCTTTTTTCTATTTTATTTTTACTTTTTTCAATTCTTTTTATATTTTGAGGTTCCCCTCTACCTCTAACATATTTTAAAGTGTAGAAGAGTGAAATTGGAAGGAAAAAAAAAAACAAACAAACTTCTTCTTCCATCTCTGCTCCTTTTGGTTTGAATAACTAAACTATACATTTAAAGTGATCTTTGAGGTTAGTGTATTTAAAGTTATTATTTTTATATTTCTTTATTTGAATTATTTTTTTTTTATTTTTAATGAGAAATTCAGTATTTTAATTTTAATTTATTCATTCTATTTTTATGTTTAGAAGAAACATTGTATGTTATGAACATTACATTAATTAAAATTATATTTCTTTTAGTTGTAGCAATGGAAAGGTATTTTAAAAGAAAATCATCTTCAGAGCAACCATCTTCTCCTCAAATACATGTTGAAAAAGAAGTCAAATTAGGTCCACCAACCAAAAAAATATTTTTAGAATGTGATTTAGAAAGGCTTCCTGATGATCCTTGTCTAAGGCCAAAAATATCAGATTATCATCCAAGTGATAGAGATGAAGTTAAAAGATATTATTTGCAAAAGGGTCCTTATCAACCAAAAGGGATAAATTTTCCAAAAAGACAATTTGGAGATACCATTCGTAAATTTAATCCGGATTGGTATTTAAAATATGGAAATTGGTTAGAATATAGTCAAAAGGAGGATGCAACATATTGTTTATATTGTTATCTTATGAGATCACATGTTGAGGAACATAAAGGTAGTGGTGATGTATTCATAACAGAAGGCTTTCCAAATTGGAAAAAAAATGAGAGATTTCAAGTTCATGTTGGAGGTCCAAATAGTTTTCATAATCAAGCATGGAGGAATTGTCAATCTTTGATGAAACAAAAGAAACATATTGAAGTTGCAATGTGTAAGCAGTCTGATCAAACTAAAAAGGAATATCAAATTCATTTGACTGTAATAGTTGATTGCATTCGATTCTTATTATGCCAAGGATTAGCTTTCCGTGGTAATGATGAGTCAATGTCATCAAGTAATAAGGGAAATTTTCTTGAACTTTTAGATTTTCTTGCTAAGCACAATGAAGTTATTCATAAAGTGATAAAAAATGCTCGTGGAAATCTTAAGTTGATAGCTCCAACAATACAAAAAGATATTGTTAGATATGCTGCTAGTGAAACTACTAAAGCTATACTTGATGATCTAGGAGATAATTTGTTTGCTATTTTGATTGATGAATCTCGAGATATCTCAGTGAAAGAGAAAATGGTTGTGGTTTTACGTTATGTTAATAAAAGGGACAAGTTATAGAGCGTTTTCTTGGTCTTGTTCATATGTTTCTAATACTAATGTTTTATCATTGAAAATGGCTTTGGACTCATTGTTTTCAAAATATGGATTAAGTTTATCAAGGTTGCGTGGACAAGGATATGATGGAGCAAGTAATATGCAAGGTGAATTTAATGGTCTCAAAAGCTTGATATTAAAAGAAAATTGTTCCGCATTTTATATTCATTGTTTTGCCCATCAACTTCAATTAGCTCTTGTTACAGTGGCAAAAAAACATGTTGGAGTTGCATTATTTTTTAACTTGGTTGCTAATATTTCTAATGTTGTTGGAGCATCATGTAAGCGTCGAGATATTCTTCGAGAAAGTCAAATTGCAAAGGTGAAAGAAGCATTGCAAAAAGGAGAAATCTCTAGTGGACATGGCTTAAATCAAGAAACTAAAATCAAAAAGGCGGGAGATACTAGATGGAGCTCACATTATGATACATTACTTAGTCTACTTTCCTTGTTCCCTTCCATGATTGATGTGCTTGAAATAGTTGAGGAAGATGGCATGAGTTTAGCGCAAAAAGGTGAAGAATGCGCTTTATTGAATTCTATGCAAACTTTTGAATTTGTTTTCACCTTGCACTTGATGAAAAATATTTTAGGAACTACTCATGAGTTATCTCAAGCATTGCAAAGAAGTGATCAAGATATTGTAAATGCTATGAAATTAGTTTCAGTGTCCAAACAAAGATTACAAGCAATGAGAGATGATGGTTGGTCTTCTTTGCTCAATAATGTTTCATCATTTTGTGAAAACCATAACATTGTGGTTCTAAATATGAATGACACTTTTCAAACACAAGGAAGGTCAAGGCATAGGGTAGAGCAAGTTTCTAATCTACATCATTTTCAAGTTGAATTATTTTTTCAAGTGATTGATCAACAACTTCAAGAGTTAAACAACTGTTTCACAGAAGCAAATACCGAGTTACTTCTTTGTGTAGCATGTTTAAATCCAAGAGATTCATTTTCTACATTTGACAAAGAGAAGTTGATTCGTTTTGCTCAATTTTATTCTTCTGAATTTTCTCCAGTTGAACTTTTGGCATTAGATAATCAACTTGAAAATTATTTCATAGATGTATGTTTTGACAGTGCTTTTTCAAAATTAGAAGGGATTGGTGATCTTTCTATGAAGCTTGTGGAGACAAGAAAACATGTTGTATATCCATTGGCGTATTTGCTTTTAGAGCTAGCCTTGATACTACCAGTGGCAACTGCATCAGTTGAAAGAGCTTTTTCTACTGTGAATATCATCAAGAATCGAATGTGCAATCGTATGGGAGATGAATGGTTAAATGATTGTTTAGTTACTTATAAAGAGAGAGAGGTTTTTGATAGTATTGAAAATGAGCAAATCATTCAATGTTTTCAAACTATGAAAACTCGTAGAGAACAATTATGATATGTATTTATCTTTATAAAATTTTTTTTTATATTTTTACAAATTTATGTATTTAAATATTTCTCCCACTACTTAAAATTTCTGGATCCGTCACTGACATCAAATATGAACAAATACTTGCTATAATATGAGAATATATGTAGAATTAGAGCATATTGATTATTGTATGATTTAGTGGGTTCTTTTATTGTGTTGAAATGTTGATATGTATGTTTTTAATACTGATGTAATTATGAATGATGGTTTATGAAAATCTTAAGAATTCTGAGGCATTTAAGGTGCATCATAAGGAGAATTATTCTATAAGAATGGGATCTGTCATGAGAATAATTGAACATGAGACATGAGATAATGAGCGAGCTACAAATCATTGAGATATTGAGAATTGTATGAGACAAATTGATACATGACATGTACCATATGCATATAACCTAAGTTTTAAGATATGAATGTGGAATCTTATGTAAGGAGGCCACATTAAGGATTTTTCAAATCTAGACCTTGAGGGGTTCTACTTCATTTGGAAATGTTTTATGTGTTAATTAGCTTACGTCTACCTACATGTACTCCTAGGCTATGCTAATTGAGATTGAGTTTTTGAGATGATGTCATTGGCAAAATTGCATTATAATATAGTATTGCATCACATAATTATTACACCAAATGTGTTTGAGCTATAAATGTATTGTTGTGACTTTTATATGCTTTGTTATATATGTTTGGTATAGTCCAACCTTTGTTTCACATTGGAAGTATAAGTGAGATATACCTCATTCTCTATTTTTATTCATCTTGTTTGTGTTTTGGATTAAATGTTATTTGCAGGTAATAATCAACTAGATGTTGATACTAAGATAGAGACTTAAACCTCACATTTGTTGGAATTTGAGTATCTTACTTTAATACGATGTAATTGGAGCTTGAGTTTCTAGTTTTTGTTAAACCTTGTTATGATTACTTTTATGTTTAGTTGTATTTAGTTTTTAAAACAATTGTATGATCTTTCGAGTGTCAATCATTTATTTATTTTAACTTTATATTTTCTTTTGGTTTAATTAAGGATGTTCATATTGTTGTTATATGAATATTTATCTTTTGCGAATAGGTTTTGAAAATTTTGATATATTTTTTTTATTGAAAAAGTAATTTTAATTATTATATTTAAATACTTGAGGGACAAAAAGTATCACAATTTTTCTATGTAGGTAGCCATTTGTTAAGAGAAGATTTATATATGTCTTTGTTAAGGTCAAGTTGAACCATATTCATAATTTTATTTTTTTTAAGTCATTTTTTTCAAGCATAAATAGAGGACCTCACCTTTTTTTTTAATATCAATATGCCAAAGTAATAGAAATTCTCTTTTGCATCTAGGTACAATAATGGGATGTTACACTTCCTTTATAGGTGTTGTATTAATTGTCTCTAGTAGGGAGTTGCAAATCACTTTTTTATTTTAGATTTTATAAGATATTCATCATAGAAGGTAAGTCTTAGTGTTCTCTTGTCATAAAACATGTTTAGATACAAATTTATAAAAAAATTTAAGAATTTTTTTATATTAAAAAATACTTTTTATTTTCAATAGAAAACTCTAAGAAAAATTTCTAAACTGTATCCAAACAAGCTTATCATAGACAAAATGTTAGGATTAAGGATTGTTTATGTGGGGCACTACACCAAAATTAGTCTTTTGTGGCAATTAATTTATTCTTTAGCGGCTATATAAAAGACTATTATTTTTTTTACCAGCATTTAAATAATGGCTGGTGTATCCAGGGTCGTTAATGTTATTACTGAAATTTATATAAAATACTGGTAAAGACCTACTAAATTGTTAGGAAAATTTATTTTTTTAGTGGAAATTCTAGTAGCTATTTTAAAGGCTATTAAAAGTTTTTTTTTTCAATTGTCTCCTTTCTATCACTAGTTGATGTGACACTTGTAAGATGAGGGCTGTCTTCTATTTATATATTTTTTTATTTTTTTTAATTGTATTGTCTCCTAAGAGATGTGACACTTTCACCTTTTTAATTGTCTTGTCTCTTAAGAGATGTGAGACTTGCAACTTTGCAAGGTGAAAGTTGCTCTCTAATTGTTTTATAGCATTATTGAACTTGGTAATAGTGAATGATTTGATACCAATTTATAATAGTGAATTAGGAGGCTAACTCAACCTTACAAAATCAACTTGTAAGGTGATAGTTATTACTCACTTATATACTATTTAATTATCTTATCTCTAATCGATGTGAGACTTAATTTTTTTTCAATAAATAATTATCGTTAATAATAAATTTTAATGTAATATAAATACATTTTTAGTGACTATTATATATTAGTCATTAATATTTTTATTATATAATTAAATAATGGAAATTAAATTATTATCATTAAATAATTGTTGTTAATAATAAATTTTGTTGTAGTGGGAAGTTGCATGATGTTTTAGTCATAACCTTAGGAAGAAGGTACTGTAGAAAGCTGTTTAGGGAGCTTGTGAGTGTTGATTTCATTTGGTCAATATCCTGCTTAGTGTAAGCTGCTATATATCATGTGGTTGGATTTTGCCTCTCAATACATACTCGACATTATGATGAGCAAAGCTGACTAACCTAGATAACAAATCCAAGTGGAATCTTCATAGATAAAGATTGATATGAAAGAACTAGATATGTAAATAATGTTGAATGGAAGAGTCTACATGGCCATTATTTTTCTGGTTATAAGCATATAGTAATATGTCACGTTATATTGGAAGACAAGAGGGAATTCTGCTATGCATTATTATTCAGATGGTAGTTGCACCATGATGATGGTCTAGTTCACTAGTTGTGTAGGTTTATTTTTTACATCTCTTTTGGTTGTCAGGTTTTGTATTTCTTGTTATGTGACTATCTTGTGACGGAATTTAGCCTCCTTTTTCATATTACTTTTTTTTTTTTTCCTATCAAAAAAAGTCCCATCATTATTAAGTTGCTTCTAAATATATCTTTTCTATCTAGTTTAATGCAAGTTAATTTATGATTTTACGTTTTTTTTTTTTTGGTTTTTCTTTCAATTCTCTATACTTAGGTTTTAGTAAATTTTTTATTCATAAATTTAAACTTGTTGGAGAGTTTACAACACATTGCTCAAATACGTGAGTATAATTCTCTTTATTTTTTTTCCTGCTATAAATTGCTTACTTTGTTGTTTTATGTGTTTTAACTATACAGTTTTTGTAACAACACTTCTATACTTATCTTCTTGCATTTAATTTCATTCTCTGTTAACTAAACTCTAATTTTTTGTTTAGAGGCCGTTTCTTTCTTCTACACTTTGGTTTGAAAATGAAAATGAAAAAAGGAAAAATTGAAAGAAAGAACGAGTAAGAAGAAAGTGTCAAGACATTAATAAATAGATTTTTAAGTTATATCTAAAATAAGATGAATGTAAAACAAAGTGAAGAGAAAGAAAGGTAATTCTTTTTGAGAGAGATATATATTAATGTCCTTATAACTAGAAAAATGCTTTTAGCTAAAAATTGAAGAGTATAACTTTCACAAAAAATTAAGGAGAAAAAAATATATTACTCTCCTGTCACAAAAAATTAAGGAGAAAAATACTTTTTTTTCTCATCAAGTATTCCTAACAATAGAAAATACATTAAAAAGAATGTGATTTCTTTCTTGTCCATTTATAAGGAACAAAGCGTTGATGTCAAATTGTCAATCTATCCTTTTGAACTCTGATATATTTACTAATAATTAGTTTACATCCAGTTAATTCTTCCTGTGATTAGTCAGTGATTTTTGTCAACAATGCGCTGTTCTAAAAGATTACCGTAGACACGAAAATCAGCAATTTTTGGTGGTATCGATCCAAGTTTATACTTGAAACAATTTTTCATAAACAGGAACACAACCCCATTAACATAAACTTAACCTACCTATCTATTACTACGGAACACATGGAACAACTCGCTCTTGTTCCAGCTTGATCAGTTCGGAACATATACTTGCATTAAAAGATACACTCTGACTGCAATTGCGGTTACCTTTATCGACAATTTTTAACATTGTTAAGGATCGCGATAAAACTGTTACACCCATTTAAAACCTTGAATCAGGTATCAGAAACAAGTATAGTTTTTCATGTTATTAAAATCCGAAAGACTTCACATGCCAAAAAGATAGTATTGTCTAAACGCTACAATTTTCATTGTTTTGCTCGTATGTATCCTTCTTAGACGATGAAAAAAATTATTGGCACTATGAGAGCAGCTAACAGGCCAAATCCAAAATCATATATTCAATGATACGGGTCTGCAGCAGCAGCAGAGAACATATCAGACGTTGACCAGTTTAATTTGATGATTAATAGAACCACAGACAAAAGAATAAATGGAAATAGAGTTTAATGCTCAAGAAAACTGCACATTAGTGGCATGTGTTTTCTTTCATCATGTGCTCCACTTATTTACATTAATTGCATATTATTACTCAATTTTAGATTGACATAATCGAACATTGATGAATTAGTATGAGATTGTTTCGATTTAATCACTGATTTAATCGATTTACCCATCATAATAATTCTATTGAACTGGTATAGAATACATGTAGCTATATGGTATATAAAAAAAATGGGCATAGACATATGGTACCTATCACCTAGGCACCTATACATATAATTTTGTGTCTTGCCTTAAGAAACTGGTCCACCCTTTAACCTCCAAAAGCTGGAGGTGTAATTAAAACTATGTGCAGCACTTATGGAGACATAACCAACCATGTCCAAAATCTTAATTTGTTTGGGTAGCTTAGAATGCACATGCTAGTTGCAGCAGGTCACCAGCTAGGACAAACACTTAAACTGATATCCAACATTGCATGTGAGGGATGTGGCAAAGAATGCTGCATTTTTTTTTGCATTATTGTACCTCTCTGACTATACATGTTGTCACCATGTACTAATTAAGTGTATATAACTAGCTTGAATAAAGAGGACTGTGATTATTACCACCTGCTTACTTGTTCAGCTGCCTCCTTAATAGCTACGAAGTAGTACACAACCGAATAAATCTATCAGGTGTAGTGAATTTGTGTAGATTTTTATGTCTGCACTTTGCAATTAAGTTAGCTTCTTACCTTACCATTGTTTAACTTATTTTATGAATGTAGTTCCAGTGTAGAATAGTTTAAAGATTTTTATATAATTTAATCATATATTTTTATGTATTCATTTGATTCTGTTACAGATATATGTTAGTTCATTGAATAAAAAAATTAACGGTCTGTTTGGATATAAATTTACTCAGAATTTTAGCAAGATTATGGCTAGTTGACTCAGAATTTTAGCACACAGTGAAAATTATATATATATATATATATATATATATATATATATATATATATATATATATATATGATGGTTTCTAATCTAGTGATAATAAAAAAGTTTAGTGTATTTTGAATTCATTTTATATTCCTTCAATTAAAAACTAATTTTATTTATCAACATGTCATTTTTTAATTAAAGGTCAGGTATAAATCAATGCTACCACTTAATGACATGCTCAATCAGATGTGCAGTATGTTTGAGGTAATGAGGAAAGCAGCTTCTACAATGCAATGCACAGCTTTAAAATAAAGTAAAGTAAATTTAAATTTAAATATTGAAGTTTCCAACTTAATTAATCCCATTTTTTTTCTTTCTGAATTCCCTTAAACCATGGAATAGCTATTCATAAGAGCATCTCGGGTGGGGATTGCTTAGTACCACATCATGCCACATTAGATTTATGGGTTGCTTAAATTTTAGCAAAATTGATTGTACAAACAATTTTATTAAAATTTAAGCAACTCATAAATATGATGTGGCATGATGTAATACTGGGAGTTGCATACAAACAACTTTGCTAAAATTTAAGTAATTCATACACTGGGGAGCAACCCCCACCGAAGATGCTCTAATTAAACCCATCTCAAAGGGAATAACTTATTTAATAGGATTAAATATTCAAATTCCCTTAAACCATGCAAAATAATCTTATTTAATTCGAGTAAAATTACTTTATAAAAAAACATCCGTAGCTAGTTGAGTAAGAAAAGCATGGAAGAATAACTGGGAAGTACTGTGAAGACAAGATTTTGAGTGGATGTGGTGGGTCTAGATCTGTAATTTGTGATGTTCATGTCGTAACCAGTAACTCCCAAGCTGTTGGCAAAACGCCAGTATGGAGGCACATGCTGCTGTGTCAATGTCAATCATATGTCAATATTTCCTTATCACATACTACTATGGCTGGATTAAGAGATTTCCTGGGCCCAAACACGGAATTAAGGAATTTTATGGCCCAATTTATTACAATCTGTTCCCCTTAATTACCACCTAAATTTCTAGCCCCTTTGCTACCCAAAAATCTAGCACATGTTTCAGAGTGACACAAAAAGAAACAAATTAAGATGTTTTTTTTTAATCAAGACAGCTAGGTGACATATATAAAACTAATAAATAAATATATAACTACTTGGGTTTATATATTTATTTGAAAATTATTAAATTGAATATACTTTAAAAAAATATATTATTTTTTTTTATTTCAATCATTTTTTTCAACCGTACACTGAAAAATAAAATGCAAGGATATAAAAAAAAAACAAATGGGGGAACAGGATTTATCTTAGGGGACCATACCCCTGTGGCTATGTCAGATTGAAAGTCCATGTGAATAATGGGTACGATCCTGACCAATTCTCCACTTCACGAGTGATGGTAATGTAACACTGTTATGCACATATTAATCTCTTTAATGTTAATAAATGATTAATGAAAACTTCATAATCAGACAAATCATTGGCGAAAGATGCCAAACATGAATTTAACGAACAGAAAGGTAGTGACGACACCTGACCATGCAGAGGGACTCAAATTATAAATAATTAATTACACTCACAATGCTTGAGGATTTGTGATATTTCAAAGTTCAAACAATTAATAACAGTAAAAAGTGAATGCAAACAATTAACAAGAGCGTGTAACAAAAAAAAAACAATTAAAAAGAGTTAGTTTAAAAGTAAAATATAAAATAAAAATGCGTACGATCTCTCGAAATTTTAAAGAGTATTTATATAATTTCTTTAAAACAATATTTTTTTAAATAAACTAAATAAATGATATTTTTCCAATACAACTAAGGAGGGATAAGCAAATATGACTTGAAAAATTGATTAAATTATTTATTTAAATTTTAACTCGATCCAAAATATATAAATGGGATTAGGTTAATTTAATATTTTAGTATTCATTATGTCAAACTTATTTTATTTTTGAAATATTTTACAAATATATCCTTCACCGTTTTTGGTTTTAATTATTTTTGAAGAAAAACAAAGCCTTGTTGCCGAAAATTTGTAAAAATTTAAAAGAAATGAAAAATAATTGAAACACAATAATGTGATATGGTGAGTGGACATTTTATGTGCCGACGTTACTTTGTGTGGTGCTAATGTAGCAAAAAGTTCACAACTCAACTAAGCCATTGATTGTTGCATATGTAATGTCAATTGTCAAAGTGTCGATGCCGTAAACAAATTTAAAACTTCGTTAGCTGCTCCAACTTCCAACCCAATTACTGTATAGTATTAATTGATGCCTATCTTACATAAGTCTAAAATAAAATTTCATTAGAGAATTGACTTTTCTTCGATTCACTCCAACGTTTCATTGAGATAAAAAGTGTCAATATATACATAGTCTCTGTGTTGCTTCAATTTTTTTTAATTTATTTTTATAAAAAATTATATTAATTCAAAAGCATTCAGTAAAAGATACGTACACAACATAAAATATATCAAAGTAAATCTTAATTTCCTACCAAACTAAAAATGAAATATATCAAATGCATATCTAAAATCAACTTATCAATATTACAAATTAAAATCAACTTAGTACTAATTAATTTAGGCTCCTACGTATATATAAATCAAGGCAATAATATGGACATATGGCACAAATGTTGATCTGGTAAAATTGTTTATCTACGTACGAGAGAGTGGTATCTTTTTATATTATATATAATGATATAATTATATGAAAGTTTCACTATAGATATATAATATATATATATAATTTTATTGTTAATTTTGAATAAAATTTAATAATATATATTATGAATTATTATAATTTATACTTACACTTTTTAATAATAATATATTAATATATATTATATTTATAGTGTAAATAAAAATATTTTTTTAGTGACAAGTATTATATTACTTAAGATATATTTCACATAATTATTTTTAGTGTCAATTTCTTAAATTAATTAATTACTGATCTTTAAAAAAAATTGTTTAATTTGTTAGAGATACACTATTCAGATTTTAACCAATATAGTGTTGTTAGCATTAGTCCTTAAAATAGTGTATGGAAATGAGAATTTTTTTATTTCCAATTAAATTATTATTCTCATAATGAAATTGTTAGAAATTTTATTTTTAAAAAATATAAAATATATTTATTTATATTATTATTATTATTTATTTACTAATTTCTTACAGTCAATTTAATTAGCATATGATAATTTAATAATTTTGCAACAATTAATTTATTATGGAAAATTAAACTATTAATTATTTATGAAGGTGAGAAAGCTTTTAATAAAAAAATGAAGGTAAGGAAGTTTTATTTTTATTTATTCTTAAATTAATATTCTAAAAACTCATTTACGTTATGAAAATAATTTTATTTTCTTCTATTAAACATGCAAAATTTTTATTTTCACATTGGGTTAGAAACCCCTTTCATATTTCTTCGTTTCATCCTTTTTATCTCATCAAACTTTCCCCCCCTATTTTCTCTGTCTCATCTAACTGCAGAAAAGTGTCGTGGTTGTGAGAATTTCTTTTCTGTATATATATATGGGGGCTTGTCTCTTCTGTAATGCAAACTTCAAACAATAAAGGACCCATCTAATAACTTCGTATAACGATTGAAACTTAACAATGGAATGTTCAACCCCTAACTGCATGCAATATTGCATTGTTATCTATATTTTTGAAACAAACAACTAAATCTTAAGATATTATTCTCGGTACAATACATCAGTTTTCAGCTGCAGCATGCAGTACTAGTACTACGTTGCACGCACATCAGAAAATTTTACAGTGAATAGATGAAAATAACAAAGCAATAAGACAGAATAATATTCTCTTACAATATTTTCTTTGGTATCTGTTCCTAATAGCCAGGATATACCACAATTTGTGTTGTATCTGATGTATGAACACTCCTAAAGCCAAAACTAAGTGGCAATACGAGAAACTGAGAAAGTAGAAACGTACGCCAACAACTTCAATTGTTGTTCCCTCATTCGCCTTTAACAGCTCTAGCTAGCTAGCGTTAGGTGGGAGCCATCTTAAAGCAGTGTCTTTATCACCTTACTGTTCAAGTGCCCATAATTGGAACATCACCAAGGTACCTTATTCCATCCACCATTTCTCTTCAAGTAACACAAAGTTATATATATATTAATCTATATGGTATCTTATTGTGATTAACAAGATAAACACGCAAGTAATTAACAAATAGCTGGTATAAACGATACTGAATTCGATTGTTTTGAATAAAATTTCAATCAAGTTTTATAGATAAAAAAGAAATTTAGTTAAGAGATGAGATTATACTAATAAAAATATTCAAATTCTACGAGGTGATAAATCAGTTATTGTCAAAGTTGATGAATAATATATATAATTATTTTTGTGGCTACTTTAATATATATCTTTTTATTGACATCATCTCCATAAATAAAGTTAAAGTTTGAATCGTATTGTGTAGACAGTAGTGGAGGGAATATCCTAAACCTGCTTTTCCGGGGTTCATTCACCTTTATCCTACTAATTTTCAATTGCATCATCTACTAATGTTGTATATTATTTTAGTGAGGAGGGATATTATTAGATTCCAAACCATATTGGGTTATTATTAAACCTGATATTATTGGATTTCAAATGGCTCTCCTTCACTAACATTTTTTTTATCACTTTTTGTTGTATAGGTATACCAATCATTTGAACTTATGTTTTTCTTTTCCTTTTTAAATTTTAATTAATTTTCATATTTTGAAAGTGTAAATTAAAACTTATTCACTATTTATAAATTAAAAGTTATTTTAAATATATACGAATTTTTAAATAATTATTACGAATATTAATAATTTTTAAATGACAATTTATGATAAGACAACTGTGCCAAAAAAAAAACTTTACATTTTTACTAGATTAATTCTAATTATATAAGTTGTTCACTTGTTTCTTTTTTCATTGAAAAAATTTATAAAAATAATTTTACAAATATAATTTCTCATTAACATAGTCAAGGAAATCCCTTTACAAATTCGTTTACTTTATTTGAATTTCTTTTATTTTCCATAACTTCATTATTATTTTTTTCACTGTTTTGCCTCCAAAATATATTTCATGTTAATTAGTTCTGTGACGATTTTTTATGCTATTATCTAATATATCATCGAGATGTATGTTAAAATTATTGAGTTATGTGTGTAATAGTTATTTAATAAATTATATACATATATAATTTTTAATCGGTTGGCAGTATATATATGAAAATTAAACTTTATTTCTTTTTTAAATTAAAAAAACAAAAAATAACAATTATATAAAATAATAATTTATTAATCTATTATTTTTTAATTAGAAAAGTAGTGATTAATGGTGCAGAAAATGAGTCGCTATATAGCGATAGTTAATTAATTTCATGAATCTACAATAAATAACATGGAGAGTGTGACTATACAAGTATACAACCCTAGATTCCGCATGTATTAGCTTTATGCACTTTCTCTTTAAATCATATTTTTAATCAATGGAACCATTTCTTTTTCATTGACTTTTTAATTTCCCTTATTTAAATAAGATGAATATATGCTATATATATATATATTTTTTTTTTTTTCTTTTTTGGAATTATAACCCTACAATGTATTGAATTTTCTTCTAGAATTTCAACTATAGAAAGAGCATTGATTGGATGATCATCCAAACAATGCAAGCACACACTTGACAATCCTTATCTCTCTGTATATAGATCTCTTTCTTCTTGTCATATAAGATCATCAATTTTACCAATCACGTACTTATCTTTCTTTTAAGCGTCCACACATTTTTGCATTTCAACCAAACAGTTCTTTGCAAACCTTTTAAAAATTTATTTGTGAAATTGATATGTATATCAATCATTTTTAAATTAAATATTTAAATTAAATTTCTGAAAATAATTTTTGTAGAGTTGCATTTTAGAAGTAATTTTAAAATAAAATTATTTTTTTGGATACCTTACATATTATTAAACATCTAGAGAGAAAAAGAAAAAGAAAAGGTTTATATATATATATATATATATATATATTATTAAAATTTAGAGAGAAAAAGAAAAAAGTTATATATAGAGAGAGAGAAATAGAAGGTATTTTTTAAATAACAATAAAAAACTAAAGACGATGCCATTTGCATAAAAAATGGTTTGGTGGACACAGACTCAATCATTCAATGCGGCGATCGAAAGAATGGCCCGCCAAATGGACGGTCCTGATTGATTAATCGGTGGGCCATATCTCAGAGGATCATTAAGACTCTGAAGCCATTGCCAGCAGCTCCATGAAAAGGGCAGAAAAAAAATTAAAGAAAGAAATAAAAAAGTAAGTAATGCTATTTATAATTAAATTTTATATTTTATATAACTTTTACACAATGAAAATTTAAAAAGAGGGAATTATATTCTTAAATGAGTCATTATATATAAATACTTTTATATATCATAATTCTATCAACATTTATTATTTCTCTAGTTTTATCTCTTATCATTTTTTAATCCAAAATTAAATAAGTGTTACTTTATTTGCATAATTAAACATTAAAAATATGTAATATATATGTTTAAAAATTAAACTATTAACTACTTACATGAAGAAGATGAAGTAATATACAAATTATTTTTAGAAATTGAAATCTATTTCCTTCTTTATTTTCGAGCGTATTAATTATCATTGTATTGATATGAGTATTTATTATGTTTAAATATAATAATTAATTTTTATTAGAGACAGTAGATACATATTAAAAAATATATATTTATCTTTCAATATAATCTAATTTTATTTCATATTTAATATATAAAAAAATTAAAACTATTATCATTTGTATCTAGAAACCCTAAATAATTGAATTAAAGAATATCACTACCACTACCACTTATTTCGACAAGTATTATGATGTCTCCAAGTAAACCTTCACAACAAAATGTGTGATCTAGTAGTTAACTAGTGTACATAAATTATATTGAAAATTTTGATATGAACAATATTGGTGGTAAAAGAAATTGAGGAATGATCCACCTGTTAGTCAGTGACATTGTACATTGGTTTGGGCAATAACCAGCAGCTGGATCCCACCGTGGAGCCAACACCTGGAACCGATAAGGCCTTGCAGACCCCACCATCCTGTTACCGCCATCTCTGAAAAATTAATCTTAATCATCCATTCTTCAAACCTCGAGATTCATGGCGGAGATTGATTTTGAATCCCAAAACCAGGGTACAATTTTCAAATTATAGCCTCAGCACTCTCGCAGTAACATAATAACACTGTTTCATCCCCCTCTGCTAGACTGTTTCATCCCTTTTACCACGCACCAACCTTGTGACCCGGAATCAGAGAGGGGAAAAAGAAAGAATAATGAAAAATGTGAAGGAAATTAAATAAACTTACCAAGCTATGATGGAAGTGAGTCGTTTTCTTTCTCTTCTCAACATAAAAAGCATAACATTACAAATCAAAAGGCTTTCGGGAGAAAAAAGGAAGAGAAGAAAAGAAAAGCCAATTGCACAAACAATGATGATAAGATATCGTGTAGTGAAATAAAGCCAAATAATATCATCCAACTGTTAATTAAATAGTGTCATATCATATCTCTCAAACCCTAAAAAAAAAACCCTCTTCTCTTCCATCATTCATCCACCTCTTCCAAGTTCCAACATATTAACCACACCAAAAAAAAAAAAAAAGAACAAAAAAGAACAAAAATAATTATCTTTCCAAAATAAACAAAACTCAATTCCGTAGGGCAATAATAATCAAACCTCACGTCACGTTGTGTTAAAACACCAAACTACTACACACGTTGATTGATCATTCATGCCGATCCTCGCTTCCACCATGATGTGACTGTGACTCACTCGCCTGAGACTCCGAAACGCCGATCACCGTCCGATAAGGGTTAAGCCCCGAAAGCATACTCAAATGGCCTTCATTCATATTGCCACCACCAATTGAAGACCCTAATTGCTGACCTGGCAACAAGGTCATAGGTGTGGGAAAGTTCATGAAATGCAACCCACTTGACATGGTTCCTCTATACAAAGCGTTGTTACTAACCCCAGGGAATGTCCACAAAGGAGCCTCGCCACTCACACCTTGGCTATTGGAATTCGCCACCATCCATATATTCGCCGGAATCTGAGCGTGGCTCGCCGGAATTGTCCCCGAGGTGCTCGATTGCATCAAATAGCTTCCAACTTGGTGTTGCATAGCTGAAGACAAGTCTTGCTCAGATGGCCTCCTTTTTCTTCCCAAACCCTCTTCGTTGTTCTCCGAGGACAAGTCTAGAGATGATGATTCGCGCAATTCGTGCTTGGGTTGGAACATGCCGGTGGAGATGGGGTTGTTGGATTGGAAATTGAGGAGTGTGGAGGAAGTGTTGGAGTTCTCCAAGAACAAGCTCCTACGAGGTTGGAGGGAGAAGTTTGAGTTGAAGTAGTTGGATCGTAGCTGGGAGGGGACGGACATGGAGGACCCCGAGCTCCGGAGAGATATGTTGAGGGATGTGAAGTTGGCGGGGATGGTGCCGGTGCCCGTGGCGGCGATGACTGCTGGCTCCGCCTGCTGGAGGAGCCACTCTATGGTCTCGCCGTCAGACTTGTGTCCCAGCTCACGCGTGAGCTGGAACACTCTGGCGGCGCAGAGAGCTGGCATTCGAATTCGACGGCCGCGGCCGTCGACTTTGGTGTGGCGGTCTTTGGTGGAGGTTCTCTTTGGAGGCGGCTTTTTTGGGGAGGGTTCGGAGGGTGTGGGGAGGAGTTGGTTGGAGGGTTCGGCTGATGAGATGGCTAGAGAGGGGTATGGGGATGAGGTGGAGCAAGAAGGAGGGTCTTGGTCTTCTTTCTTCTCGAGGAGTTGGAATGGGAAGTTTTGTCGGTGGTGGTGGTGACGATGATGGTGGTTTTGGAAGTCATCACCTCCCTCCATGATCGCATGGAAGGGTGTTAAAGTTTTTGTTTTTGTTTGTGTTGTGTGTAATAAGGTTGTTGTTTTTATGGGACAGATTGTGATCAGTGAGTTTGTGGTTTAATGTGTGTGTGGTGGGTCTTTCTCATCAGTGGGCTATATTTGGAGGGGGGTGTGCGTCTAGGTTTCTTTGCTTTCTTTTTTCGAGCAAGGGAAGGGAATTTGCTTTGAGAATTGATGTGAGAGTGAGAGAGAGATAAGGGGAGCTGGGAGAGGGCATGAGCTTTAAGCAACAAAGATAATGAGTGGGAATTATATGGGTGAGCTTTAAAAAGCATGATTTTTCTCCCAAAAGAAATTTGCTTTGTTGTTGTGTTTTAGCTTTTAAATTGTATATGTGTATAAGCTAAGCTTTGGTTTGTAATCCGTATGTCCAGTTGTATGGGGAGGTAGGTTTGTGTTGTGTTGGATTTGAAATGGGAGGAGAACGTGGAAAAATCAAAGATTTTTTTTTGGTTTTAAATTTGTAGCGTTTTTGTGATTGAAGGGAGGGATAGTTGCCCTTTTTATTGTGGTTGGACAGCCTCTTTGGTTCAGACTCCACGTGAGGTGCTCTTTTTTATCATTCAATCCATAAAGACAATGGTGGCCTTGTGGGTCCCAATCCCAAGTCAAAAAATTGAAAGACCTGGAAAGGAAAGATTATCAGGTGGGTCCCCTCTCATTCAAGTAATCATTTCGTTTTGCCTTTGGCCTTTGCCTTTTGTTCTGCACCTTTGTTGGGGAACTTTGGGATTCCTCAGTTGGCCTTTGCCATTTCTCTCACCCTAGAAACATTTCTGAATTCAATTAGTGGAGCGAGTTTAACATCAACTCCACCTTACAACTTACAAGCTAAGCTTTTCTAACATTCACATTCACATATATACTTACGCTTCCAAACATTTTGACTATTAGTTTTGCTAGGGCATTGATTGAATAACTTTATAGACCAACTCAACTAAGCATCTTATAAGAATTGATTGCATGTATATCTTTAGATATACACATCAACTCCTTTTCTCTATTTCTAATCTTTTAAAGTTGTCAGCAACAGCAACTGAAAAAGATGTAAAATTGTGTAAGAGGAGTAAATAAATTGTGGAAGAGTGAAAGTTGTGTAAGCTTTCAATGATGAGCACTGATCTGTGTTAAAAAAATACATACTAATAAGTAATACATATTAATAAGACATTCAAAAGTTACTTAAGAAAAGTCGGGAATTCTCTAATATGTCGAGGTAAATAAACTTTGAGAACTCGAAATTGTTACGTACAAGGCTTTTAAGAAATAAAAATATCTGTTTCGGTAACTTTTTCTTACGCTCTCCGTATCTTTTATATATTAAATCTCTTGACGAAGATTGAAGAAAGAGAGAGCAAAGAGACTGATCTTTTTCAACTTACATAAAATGGATGTTAAAAAATGATGAGATAATCAATTGTTAGCCTTATTTGAATTGATTTTAAATAACTGAGTAAACATGTTTTACTCGGTTAGATATCAATAATAACTTAATGACACTAAAAGAGAATTATACACTACGAAACAGGTTATTCTTTAAGCTGTTCTTACTTCTTACTAGAATATATGTCGCTTGTCTAACAAAAATTATTTCTTAATAAGGATCTTGTATATAGGTTTACACTAATAGCACATTAATGGAATATGTCAATAAAAATTGCTCACTATATATACATTTATATATTAGCATAGGAAATTGAAGTGTTTATATATTGTTAAATAACATTTTTAACGTACGCTTTGCAATGTCTCTATATCAACCAGTAGTTATTTATTAAAGTTCACTTAGTTCATAGAATTTTAATTGTAATTTAGAATTGTAGTTTCTAGTTCTAACAAAATTGAATTTGCTTTATAATCATAATATTTGAGTATCGGGTAAAGAATCGGGGCGTATAATTATATATATACTTACACCTCTAATTAAAAGTGAAATTACCAACAAAAAAAAGTAGACATAACTGAGGTTACATTGACTTTAAAAAAAAAAATTATACTTAATAGGTAGTCATATTTTCCTTTTCCGTTACATTATTCATCGCATTTTTTTTTTACTTTTATTATTTTATTATTTTTTATATTTCTCTTCCTATCTCGATCCCACTTCTTCCATTGAATGTATATATACACTCGATCATGTAGGTGTGAAAATATTTTCTTAATTAATTAAATATTATTAAAGTCTAATTTCATTCCGAATTCCTAAATTTCATGCATAATTTCACACGGTAAACACACGAACACACACTTGTTAAAAGACTATACCATAATAAAAAGCCTTTCAAGTTACAACTGTTCTTTTTTCTTTTAGTATATGATTTTTTTAAGGTGATGTTTTAATTACTCTTAATACTTCCTTTCTCGAGTTTACTGTAAAATATCAATATCCAACTGAGAATGATTGTAGGAATGTATTATAAATATCACAATGCTTAAGATTTAAGGGCCTATTTCACAAATATATATATATACAGAGAAAGAGACGGACGCACGTTAAAGCTTGTGGGGGGCAGTTGCGCCCACTAACTTTTCAATTTTATTTTTTAATAATATATAAAATATTATATTATATTTATTTAAAATTTAAAAACAAAAAAAATTAAATAAAAACTAAAAAAATTATAAAATTAAAACCGAATTTGTTGCAGGAACAAACAGATGCACTAATTTGTGCTCCACTAACTTTTCAGTTTTTTCTAATAATATATATAATATTATATTATCTTCATTTAAAATTTCAAAACAAAAAATAAAAACTAAAAACTAAAAAAATTATAAAATTAAAACTGAATTTAAGTTTTGTTGCAATTATCTTTATATGAGAAAGGAAATTTTTTTAAAAATATTTTAATATGTTATAATAATTAACAACAAATTACATGTTTTAAAAAAAATGTTATGCATTTAAATTGTAAATCAAGATAAAAAAAATTATAAATTAAATAATATATGTGTTTTAAGTTTTTAAAAAAATCATAAGTTGTTATTAACCTCTTTTTAGATATTTTATATCTTTTTTTTGTTTTATTTTTATTTTTTCTAACTCTTTTTATATTTTGAGGTTCTCTTCTACCTCTAACATATTTTAAAGTGTAGAAGAGTGAAATTGGAAGAAAAAAAAAAATAAACTTCTTCTTCCATCTATATTTGCTTTTAGAGCTAGCCTTGATACTACCAGTGGCAACTGCATCAGTTGAAAGAACTTTTTCTGCTATGAATATCATCAAGAATCGGATGCGCAATCGTATGGGAGATGAATGGTTAAATGATTGTTTAGTTACTTATATAGAGAGAGAGGTTTTTGATAGTATTGAAAATGAGCAAATCATTCAATGTTTTCAAACTATGAAAACTCGTAGAGAACAATTATGATATGTATTTATCTTTATAAAAATTTTATTTTATATTTTGACAAATTTATGTATTTAAATATTGCCCCACTACTTAAAATTTCTGGATCCGTCACTGTATATATATATATATATTTTCTGGTCAATGCGAAGTTCTATATACCAAGTAACTAAAGCCTTTTCATAAATGCAAAGAAAACGAATCGCTACTTGTGGTCCTATGGCTGAAGAAGATATATAAAAAACATTGATGAGTTGCTACAAGCTAAGTTCTTCATGCGTGTATATATATATATATATATATATATTAAAGTGACCCTTTGAGTTTGTGACACACATATATATAAAATCAAATCAAATGGGGCTAACCATACGTTGATGCTTGTATTGAAGATGACAGTGAATCTTGAAACCACGCTCTTCTTCTCTGATTATATCCAAACTTTTCCTTTTTTTTCCTTTTCAGTTTCACAGTTATTGTTACATGGAATTGAATCAAACATTTTTTTTGAGTAACAAGTGTTTGACACTTCATACCACAATTATATACCGTGCGCGTAATTAGAGACTTATATATAATAATCAATTAATTGTGATATATTATTCTAATTTGTTTTTAATAAAGAAAGAATAAAATGAAAAATAAATATATTTAATACCTGAAAACATAAAAAAAAATAATAAAAATACTACGTAATAACTAAACAATTAAAATTATTCTTTTTATATTTATCTTATACTTTTCTCCGTCTGTCTCCTTAGTATACATCTGAAAGGGATGTGGAAAAATCTTAATTTTTTGATATATATGGCAAAGTCTATGTTATGATGAGATTTGTGATGTACAAAATGAAGGTGAAAAGGGTGTCAATTGAGTATGGAAAAAATCGAATCTCTTTTATTTACCATCGAAGAGAGGGTGGTAAGAAATTGAGTTGCTGTAAATTTTAGTTAATCTTGGATATATCTTCAGTTATATCTTATCTACCACGTGCTACACATCACGAGTAACGACAAATAACGCCAGCGGCGCATAGAAATTAGGTCAATTTTGGATTGCATGTAATCAATGATTAATTTATTGTGATATAAATGCAAAAGTAAACAAGCATGATAATTCAATGCAAAATCCAATTAACTGATATGTATAATCTACTTTTTACTTTAATTTGTCATTACGTAATCCACTTTGTTTGACCCAGAGTAATTAACGATTAAAATATTGCAAGAATTAAAGCATCCTATATTACTATACAGTTAACTGAGAGTTGATTGTAATATACCAAAACGATTGACTTAATTGTGATCATAATACATATAGCTTATTGCATGTGATTCTTTTCTAGTTAGTGACAAAACCACGTTCATTATCATTTTTTTTGTTTTTGTTTTATTTTTATTTTAGGCAATAAATTTGAAATTTGAAATTAGTGCCCCCATCAACAAGTCCAAAATTATTTTAAGGACGTAAGCGCCCACGTGAGATTCCTCAGCTTTTAACCCTACAAACGTAAAAGTTCTTGTCGCGAAATTACATACCAAGAATCGCAAACACCAACATACGGACAAGTTGACAAAAATTAAACGCTCTCATGAATCCTTGATAATGACACAAATTCACAAGTAAATTTCGATTGTCAAAATCAAACAATTTAAAATGCCTCTCTCAACATACAGAACTTCGTTACCCAAAAACATGCACAAATGAATTAAAACTCACTTTAGACGTACGTTGTGTATGTTATATCCTCCCCCCTAATCATTTTATTATTTAGATCATATATATTTCTATCTAACTTGTTTCTCAAGCATCCGGGAAATTAATTAAAGGGCATTGAGAGATTTACTTATTCATTTTATTATTTTTCCTATGACCTTCATCATTAAAGGGAGATATTTAATTTTTGCCCCGTTGTGAAGGGTATTAATAGTTGTAAAGAGCAGATGTTAATTTTTAACCGTAATTATTGAGACATACACATATAATAAACCCTCAATTGATTACCTCATGTGTAGATCGAGATTGAGTAAAGGCTAATTAATTATGGATAAGGCATGAAACAATTGTTGAAGTTGAAATTAAGGGGTGTTAGAATGACGTGAAACGATGGACTCAAATGTACCACTATTGTGTGATGTGTCCTGTCCACAAGGGCATCGTGGACCTGCTTGCTAAGCAGAGAAGTGGACCATATAGATATTAACCATGCATTGCTGCCTTTTCTGCGACCACATGCATTGCTACTTTTTTTTTTTTTTTTTTGAACAGCAAAGAAATATTTTATATAATAAAATGGTACAAGAAATACCAATGTCGAATACATGTTTGCATGCGGAGGACACAACAAAGTTGGGCCTAATTTAAGTTACAAATTAGCCTCCAACTAAGAGGTCCAAAATCAACTATTTGCATACTAGATTACTCTAAAAACTCCTCAAAATCCCATCAAAGATCTTAGGAAATGATACAAAGTCCAGGATTAACTTCCCATTGACTGAATGAATAGTTGAACGACTTATCAAAACTTGTCAGCCAAGACCATGAGTATAACACAGTTTGCTGCAGTAAACGATTCCCGTCAAGGTGCTCCCCTTCAAACACATATTTATTCCTAGCTCTCCAGATGCACCATAATATTGCAGTCCATATAACATGTCATTGGTCAACCCTCTTTTTAGACAATAGTATACTTGGATGAGCAAAGAAGTTGCCTTCAAATGAACTAGATAGAGGAGTCGGGCTATCCAACCACAACAACCATTTTTTCCAAATCGGGTCAGTGCTGCTGCAATATAACAATATGTGTTCCGACGACTCGATATCCGCATTGTAGAAGGGGCAGGTTGCTTGATCCCTCAAGACTATCACATTTCTCCTCAGCAAGTTTTCCTTTGTAGGCAAAGCACCCATGAACAACCTCCAAATGAAGCATTTAACTTTGGGTGAGACTTTTATATCCCAAGCTACTGCAGCAACATTTGGCAACTGTGATGAAGGGCCACGGTCCATCAAAGCCCGATACCCAGATCTTACTGAGAAGCATCCCGAGCTATCCAGTGTCCAAAGCCTTGAGTCTTGTACACCCTCTATTAGTACCCTTGCCTCCACTATATTCATAAACTGTTGCACATCGTTTAATTCCCAAGTGAACCAAGCTCTTCTCCACTGAAATCTCCATTGCCACCTTCCTCTACTCCAATGACCCATATTCGCCACCACGTTTGACTTTTGCAATGAATTTGAGAAAATCCTTGGGAATCTATTCGCTAGAGGCTCTGCCTCTGCCCATGCATCAGACCAGAATCGGATTCTGTCACCCATCCCTAACCTCCATGACAATGAATCCATAAACCAAGAGTCACTGGTGTCCTCACCCGAAGCCTTCAATACATCACCCCACCACATAGAATCTGAGCTTCCTCTTAGTCGAGTATTGTGCATGATGGTATCACCGTACTTAGATAATAGAATTCTTGCCCACATTGACTCTGGTTGCTGAAAGAGTCCCCAACGCCACTTAGCTAATAGTGCCGCGTTAAAAGTATCTAGCTTCTTAATTCCTAGACCCCCTTCCTTCTTAGGCCGACAAATTTTCTCCCAAGATACCCATGCCATTCTCTTCTCATCCAGCTTACCACCCCATAGGAAGTTGCGCTGAATAGATGTTAGTTGCTTGGTCACCATCTTGGGCATTCTATAGAATGACATAATGTATAATGGCAAGGAAGTCAACACCGAATTTATCAAGCAAATCCTTCCCGCCATGGACAATGTCGATGCTCTCCACGATGACAACTTTTTTTTAAAGCTCAAGACCACAGGCTGCCAAGTTTTACTTCTTCTAGGGTTGGCCCCAATAGGTATGCCCAAATATACAAATGGAATGTTGGACAACTTGCAATGTAATATCTCTGCAAAGGAAATTAAGGTCTCTCTTCCCACACCAATAGCTCCTAAACAACTCTTGTAAAAGTTAACTTTAAGACCACTTGCCAACTCGAAACCCCGCAAGATTACCTTCAAGGTCCTCACATTTTCCACCGAAGCTTCCCCCACAAAGATTGTATCATCTGCATATTGGAGGATGTTAACTAATTCGCCTTTCGATCCCACTTTAATACCTCTGAACAAATCTGAATTTGAAGCTTCTCTAACCAGGCCAGTAAGTCCCTCTGCAACCAAAACAAACAGGAAAGGGGCTAGCGGGTCCCCTTGCCTAATCCCTTTTTGCATGGAAAATTCAGTTGTAGGGCTTCCATTAACCAGAACTGACATAGAAGAGGTTCTTAAGCACTCACCAATCCAGCCTATCCACTTATCTTGAAACCCAAAGCGCCTTAACATATATAACACAAAGCTCCATGAAACTGAATCATACGCCTTCTCAAAATCAACCTTGAAGTACATGCATGACTTCTTTCTGCGCCTAACCTCATCAAGCGTCTCATTAAGAACCATAGCTCCTTGTAATAATCCCCTTCCTTCCACGAAGCCCATCTGCCTATGATCGACTAAATACGGAAGCACTACTTTGAGTCTAAGTGCTAGAATCTTTGCGAGTATCTTATACATACAACCTATCAAAGAAATAGGCCTATACTCATTCAAACTTTGTGGTGTATCAACCTTGGGGATCAGAGAAATAAACGAGGAGTTGGTCCCGCGAGGTAATTTGCTATTATCATGGAACTGTTGGACAAAAAGCACCAAGTCCCTTTTCATAATATCCCAAAATTCCTTGATAAACTTGAAGTTTATACCATCTGGGCCTGGGCACCTATCACTCCCACACGCCCAAACTGCCCTCTTTATTTCATCTTCCTTGAATGGCCTGGACAACAGCTCTAATTGTTGAGCGTTTAACTGTTGGAATCTAACCCCATCCAAGCCTGGCCTATGAGTCATTGAGTCACTAAACCTTTCTTGATAGAAAGATTTAATGTGTTCTTTGACTATCGTAGGTTCTTCCTCCCACCGATTATCAATAAAAAGACCAGGCAGGTAATTCCTCTTCCTATTCAAATTTATGACATGGTGAAAATACTTTGAGTTTATATCACCCAAGTGCATCCACTTGACCCGTGCCTTTTGAGCCAGTTGAGACTCCTCTTTAAGTGCCACTTCCCAATATGTTTGTTGTAGATGAATCCTCCTATGTAATTCCTCCTCTGATAAGATTCTAGTTTCCTCTATGAGATCAATTGCATTCATTTCCTTCATAACATCAGTAGCAGTTTGTATGGAGGTATTTCTACCTCCCCACCAATTCTTCACTTGGCATTTTATGGCTTTCAGCTTCTCCTTAACAATAAATGCTGCCCAGCCAACCACTTTTGTATCAGCCCAGGTCCTTGACACCAATTCTCTGCACTCCGAGTCATTTAACCAGAAATTAAAGAATCTCCATGGTTTAGGCCCCCAATCTATCTCCCGGTTCCTCATCAAAATGGGACAATGATCTGATATTCCCCGGTTAAGGACTAACTGAGCAACTCTCGGCCACCTCTCCAACCACCTTAGCGAAACCAATACACGATCAATTCTGCTTTTAGCCCTCCCATTTGGTTTATACCATGTATATTTACGACCCGCCAAAGGGAGATCTTCCAGTTCCATCTGAGAAATAAATTGATTAAACATTTCTATATCTGTAGTAGCATAGAGACCAGTAGTTTGGCCAACCTTCTCCTCCAAGCACCTTATGCTGTTAAAATCCCCTACCACACACCACAATGCTATTGAGCTAGCTCTTTTCTTTTCCAGAATTTCATCCCATAACATCTTTTTACGCTGTCTCTCCGAGGGTGCATATATATTTATAATCACCAGTAAATCTCCAGTCACAATCCATTTGGCAACCAACCCCAAATACCCTTGACCTGCAATTTGAGATGTTACCTCAAGTTTTCGGCTATCCCAAATGCATAATAATCCTCCTGCAGCATTATTTGCAGGAGCCCAACAACACTCGCACACTCCACCACCCCATAGTTTTTTGTACAACGCTTCCGTGACAGCCTCCTTCTTAGTTTCTTGTACACATAGCACATCCACCCTATGTTTCAAGACCAACTTCCTGATGATACCATGCTTTGCCTCACTTCCGAGACCTCTAACATTAAATGAAATAATCTTCATTGATCACTAATGTTCACCCCTTCATGTGTCTGGCGTTGGAACATCTTTGCTTGTTGAATGTCTCTATTTTCCAGATTACCAAACTGCTCCACAATCACCCCCTCATCACCTTCATAGGTCACCCCTAACGCCTTTGCCCTTTCCCATTGTTTCTTGGCCTCAATGATCTCATAATTAGCCCAGAACAATCGATTGCAGTTCAATACATTTGTATCTGAAATGGAATTATTAGATGAGTTTAAATTCTGGCTCATTTGGCTTCTAACAGCTTGTGTCACCTTCCTTGACTTTGATTGATGCACCACATGTGTCGAGCATTGTATCTTTTTTGCCTCTCGCTCATCACCCAGAGGATCCAAATTTATGTTGTCATCTAACATCGTCGGTGTAACATTGGCGACGGCCCCAACGGATCAATAGTTCATCTCTAGCACAGCCTTCTTTGACAGCTCGTTCGAATGCATCAACAAATATACTGGTTCCCCGCACTGGTCTAAGATAGTCCCCTTCTCGGTCATACCCTCTACTCCCACCGTATTATTTTTGACCCTTTCGGAATTGACATTGTCATTCTTTGGACCTGCTATTTGTGGCGATGCACGTGTTGAGCCCAAAATAAATCTATTGCATGTGGTTAAACTTGAAGTCCGAAGTATATTTGGACCTCGTAATAGGCAACCCCTCCCCCAAGTACATGGAAGTGACATTCTTCGACTTGATGTAAGGTTTAGCTGACCTACTTCCCCATTTCCTGAACCTCATTTTTGGTGCCCTTTTCCTGATTGATCTTTGATATCCACCTTTTTTCCTAACACAGTACCCTCCCCCCTCACCAACTCCCTGAAGCTACCTCGTTGTAGTATACTTTTCTCTGTGTTGTCTGACTTATCTTTTGCATTGACGGCTACACTTTTCATTGCTTCACTACACGCCACCTTTGAAACTCCCGCCATCCATGAATTTGAATTTGGACAATCCGACCTAGCTCCGCCGTTGCTTCTACCTGCTGGAGATATGTCCTGGGCATAAGGATTGTCATCCCAAATCATGAATATTACTCAAAACTATCACAAAATGGGTACAAAAATACAATAAATAGAGCTTAGCTGGCTTAGATGCAAGTTAGATAAACCATGATTAAATGTAATCATGGTTAGCTATCTTGTACTTAAGATAACTAACTCTAGTTTAATGTCTACAAGTCTAGTTAGTTGTCTAGAAGTTTAAGAAGCAAACTAAGCTAATCCTAATTTAAAAATAATCTAGGTTAATTTAAATTAAATCTAACTACCTAGCTAACCTAATCATTATAACTACTAGACTAATGATTACTTTTAACAAGTTTGTTGATATGTCACAATTAAAGTCATGTGATTTAATTTGTAATTTGAATGACAAGTTTCGCATGGTTTGGACGTCCAAATCACTTGCATGGGCAAGTAGACATCCAACCTATGAGCCATAAAAAGATTTGGGTCATTCAAGCCCAAATACGTCTAATAAGACTTTGCTAGTTATACCCCCCTTAATCTACTAATTACACCTTAAGTAAAAATAATACAACGATAAAATTACCTACACTACTTGAACCAAAATACAAGGTCAAAATAAAGGAAAATATTTACAAGAATAAAAGGATGAACTATGAAATAACCCTATAGCTCCGCAAAAGCTTAAGCGTTCTATCTTCACCTTGAACTCATTTCTCTTGCATTCTTCTTGACATTGCTTTTGTTAAAGGTTCTATGATCTTCAAGAATGATTTTTCATCAAGAGGCTATTAAACAATTATAGTTAACAACATTGGAAAACTAACGAGTTTGAATTTTCTCTATTTTTCTTTTATTTTTTTTCTATTATTTTAAAGTAGATAAATAATATTAAATATATTATAAAAAATATTAATGTCTATTATACATCCAAAAATATAGTAATAGACCTAAAGAAACGGAAAGGATTTGAATTCGGCACATCAAGATTATTTTTAACCATTATTATTAGAAATGTGGGTTTGGATTAATTCAACCTATAAAATTGGTTAGTAAGGAAAATTGTTCATTACTTATATATATTATTGTGGTTTTATTTGTAGTCTATGTGAGATCTTTAACATATATCTCTCACGTCAATAACTAAACATCTTGAACGTGAAATTTGTAAGATTAAACATATGCAAGTAGTACAATAGCATCCTAATAGCTTGGCCGAATAATTCCAACAACATCTACTAAGATATGTTCTAATATGCTCTAATACCATCTTAAAAAAGTGGATTATAATCTAACTCAATCTTACAAAATTAGTTAATAAAATGAGAATTTCTCTCCACTTATAAACACTAGTTTGAAGATCTCATATCGACTAGTGATATGACAAAAATAGTGTATATAAGCGGGGAACGATCCTTACCTTATAATCCAATTTTGTAAGATTAAGTTATGCTCCAATTAATCTACTTTCTTAGTATATATATGTATCAAAACATATTAGACTCTATATTCTATCAAATATCGATGTTATCTAGTCCTCAACATGAGAGAGATGTATTGAAGATCTCAGATTGATTAAAGATAAGACCATAATGATGTATATAAGTAGGACTAACCTTCACCTTATAATTTGATTTCTTCTTTATGTTTTGACTACCATATAATGGTTAGAAACACGATTTTACTAACATTAATTTTTATTTTAGAAGTAGTTGTAGTTGGAAAAATATTTTGGGATGTTTTTAAATTAATTAAAATAATTTATTATAATTTTATTTCAAACTTTTGTTCAAAAAAAATTTAAGATACAAAATTTCCCATTATTTTAAAAATAATCAATCATTAAGCTCTCTTAATGAATTATTAATATTTATAAGAGTAAATTACGTTACCTTCTCCTGAAAGATAAGAGTGTTACACCCTCCTCCCCTCATATGCTAAAATATGCTCTAGTCCATTTAACTTTAATATAAATTACATTCCTCTCTCCTAAAAGATGTAAGTATTACACTATCCACCCTGCATAAGTTAAAATATAAAATAAATTACACTTTTATCCCTTAGAGTTTCAAGTATTATATTATCACTCTTTTATTATATTAACTTAATATTGCTAAAAAATTATTATGATAAGATTTAAAAAAAACTTTAAATTTAATTAATTATTAAAAATTATACTTTTAATTTAATTATTCATAGAAATATAATTTTAATTAAAAAATATTTCAAAATATTTTTGAATTCATTACTATTCATTCACTTAATTAAAAATCGTAAAATATTTAATTAAAATTAAATTAAATTATTAAAATAATAAATAAAATAAGAACTATAAATTAAATTATATATTATACTTTTATATATCAATATATATAATATAAATTAAGACACACATATATATATGTATATTAAATTTTATAATAATTATATTTTATTTAATAATATATTTTTAATATAAATATATTTGTTTAAAAGTTATATATTTAATATACATATTTTAACATTAGATTAATTAAATATAATAAAAAAATACTTCATCATAAAACACTAATTTATTTATATATTATTTAAATATTTTATTAGTAACATCAATTAAATAATATATTAAATTAACATATATATAATTAATACTATATAATGAAAATATTATTTTATTTAAAGTTTTATAAAAAGTATTACATTAACTATATTGATTAAATAATATCTTAACACTTGTATTTGATTTTATTATACTTATATATATATATATATATATATTATTTTTATTTTGATATGTAACTTTAAAAATATTTTGTAAAGGTAATAATGAAAATATTTTTTTTAAGATATATATAGTTAATTTTAGTAAAATTTATAATAATTTTTAAAATAATAATTAAATATATAAATTAAGAAAATATTTTTAAAGTGTAGCATGTTTAGATTTTTTAAGAAAAAAATGTTTATAAAAAAGGAGGGTGGTGTAATATTTGCATATTTAAAGAGATATTAGTGTAAAGAGTATTTTGATGATTTTTTTTTAATAAAAGTTCACAAAACTTTAACAAATAAATAAATAAATAAATAAAATATTATACATTAGAATCTGTCAAAAGAAAAAATCATAATTTTTAATACAAGAAAAAAATATAGTATAATATTTATATCTATTAATAGATATAAGGGAGTGTAGCTTACTCTATTTATAATGGTTAGTCATCTAAAACATCGGACTTCAGGTCCAATTTGTGTAGCGGGTCACCTCGATCTAAACATGAAATCAACTCAAGATAGAAGTTTTAATCTTAGTCAACACTAGGCATAAGCTTCTTCCTATGTTATTGAGATAAATATATTCCCATGATGTGTTTTAATTATTATATTTATTATATATGGTTACTTAATGGATGTGATGTTTGTTATGCATGTTAAGGGGTACCTTTGGAAAAGGCAGAGTGAGAATGCATTTGGCCTTTAAAATATGTTTAAAAGTTAAATATTTTTTTTTACAAAAAAAAAAAGAAGAAGAAAAGACATAACATCTCTTTAGTAATAAAGGAATATTTATTTTTGTTAGTCATGAATAATAAATCATAATATAGATCAAACTGTCGAATCGAAAAAATTAAGTGTTATTATATAGCTTTGTATCGGCTAAGTTCACAAGTTAGAGATAAGCGTACTCGAACCATTGACATTTTCTAATATGGAAAAGTCATATGACAAATGAGAATGTAAAGAGAAAACTTCTTGAAAATTTTGAGCTCAAATATGCTATTAGGAAAAAAAAATTGAGAGAGAAAAGTTAAAGAGAGATTTAAATTAAGTTATATAATACTTATTGTAATGTAATTTTATATGTATTTTATGCATTTTTATTTTAATTATAAAATTAATTGTTGAGTTGAATATGTTTGCATATGTGTTTATGTATTTATGTGATGTTTTTGTTTTCTTAAAACACACAATATATAAGATGCATATCTAATTAGTTTATTCTAAAATGTTTTTTTAGAGTAAAGAGTCAATAAAACTAGTTGAGCTTTAATGCTTATCAACCTTAGGTTATTTTATATATTTCATTATTTTTTATTTTATAACCTTTTGTGTGAGGATTGATTTTTATGTTTTTAATTGATCACTTGTAGGGATATTTTGGTCCATTTTTTGAGATGGTGTTTGGTGCAATTTTCAGTAGCTATTTTTTGTTGTTGTTGTGAACTTTATTTCAATAAATTACAAGGACCTTATTTATGTTTTTATTTGTTGTGTATAAAATGTATTTTAAAGAGAAACATATCTTATCATGATAATTACTATAGACAAAGTCTAGATATCATAGCTAAATAACTAAAATTGACAATTATTAGTAATATTTAATTTTTTGAGTGATTTAGAAAATGCTTGTGATAATATTTTGCATAAATTAAAGTTAATTAAAAATATAGAAAAATTAAAATTCATAAATTAAAGTATAGAGTTTGCAACTTCATTTATCACAATTCCCCCTAAATGTAATTTGCCTAAATTCTAAACCTTGTTGCCAATTCTAAGGTTACATAGCTTATGTGACATGATAAACTTGCTTTGGAAACCAATGGAATATTGGCTAAGGAGGAAGTGGGGTAACAAATAAGGAATGCTTCGAGTTGAAAGAGTATTAGGTTATCTAAGAGACCAAGTTTTTTTCTTTCTTATCTTAATACTTTTATTTGTTAATACTTGTTATCTCTTTGAGCTAAATAGTGAATTTTCTTTGTTTCATTAGAACTTAAGCAAAAAATAAAAATAAATTGTTAACCTATATCTCTAGGACGTGGAAAAAATTAGTCATGATGGAAAGAAATGATCCAAAGTTTGGTGTGGATGTGCATTACATCCACAAAACAAGTAAACACTAATTTTGGTGTGGATATGTCTTACACCCACAAAATGTTTAGGAAGGCTAGATAACATGGGCATCCATCAAGTGTCATATATTAAGTGCCCCTCTATTCTAAATAAATGGTTGAAAGCTGAAAGTTAATTTTTTTTTTACTGTTTTCAACCATAAAGGAAAGGTGCAACTTGAGAAGAAGCTTAGAAAAATTTAGATGAAATTGTTGAGAAAAAAAAAGTTGGATACCTTGACTAATTGTTCTCTTAGTTGTAGGTGTTTGGATTCCAGAAAAATAATGAATTTCCTTGTAGTCTAGTCACATTACAAGCTCAAAAATACCTTAGTGGTCCTTGCACACATGTGTTGCCATGTAGTTGTTTCGAAAGGAAAATATAAAGATAAAAATTAAATTGGATGGTGTTTAATGTGTGAATTGAGATAAACATTAACCCATATGATTACACTTGAATTGCAAATGGTGAAGAGAGCAAGTGTATTAAAACTTCATAACTCTGAGTGTCACGACAATTAATCTCTATGAAATTTCTTCATGAATTTTGAGTATGAATATGATATAATTACCATGATGGATGATGTGATTACTTGAATAGTTGAGAAAAGACCCCTTAATTGATGAGATTTGTTCAACCTAAGTTCACCTAATCTATTTGGTTTTCTAGAGTAGGAAATGTGTTTTGTTTTTACTTGCTCGAGGACAAACAAAATACTAAGTTTGGTGTGTTTTGATAATTGGAAAACATATCCATATTTTCTCAACTTAGGAAATTATCAAACATATATTATATTTTAAAGTCCTCTTTTTGTCAAAATAATACTTTTAATTTAGTCATGTTTAATTAGTAGAATTCTTTAAGTTTTAGGTGTTTTTGTTATTTTTTGAGACACTAGGAAAAAGGATAGAGCTATGGCTAAAGAGTTCAAGAAAAGATGATCATGACAAGCTTGCTTAAGCAAGGCCTAATGATTGCTCATGCACACAAGACAAGATTGAAGGTACTAGATCATCATGAAGCATTCATTTAAGTGAGCCACCTAGTCACTCTAAGCGAGTGAACACAAAGAGTCCACTTTTGATATATCAATAAGCTTGGTTAAACAAGCCAACCTTATCGCTTAAGCAAGGATGGGCTGAAGAAAGTCTATTTAAAACATTATAAAGTTAGGACTTGAGTAAATATAAAGTTACTTTGCATTTAACTTATTTTAAAGGATTAAAGAGAGTAAGAGTGGGAACATAAGTCATCATGGGGTTCTCGATGATCCCCTTTTGTACCTTTGAGCGAATTCCGAACGACTAAGTCTCATAATATTAGGAGTTGATGTAGTTGCTCGAATTCATGTAACACTTTCATGTTTTTATTCAATAAAAGTTTTTATTCAGTTAATTGAGGTTCTTCTGTTCTTAATGTATGTTTTGACTTGGTTATCCTTTGATGATCCCATATAATTAATAAAGGTTGAAAAATCCTTTTAAAACTATGACATGAAAAATAATACTAATAAACCTTATCAGTAGAAATATGATAAGAATTAATAGTCAATTTTTATACCTTTGAACTTAATGTGGATTGCTTAATTAAATTCCCTCAAGGAATTGAGATTTTTATTTAAGAACCTAAACTTTCTTGTCTAAAGGGTTAGGGTTAAAATATTTTTATTGGTTGTTAAATCATTAAATAATTATTAAAATTGGATAATAATTGAGAATGATACATGTGAGGAAGGTTAGTGAAATCAATTCATGACATCTCTTATTATAAATTTTCAATCATATTTTTTAATCGATCTTCTTATTCTTGAAATCGAAAAAAAAATGTTTTCTTAATACTTTTTTTGCATTCTTCAACAATCTTTCATATATTTTCCCTAATTAGTATTAAATTAGATATATTAGTTGTTATACAAGTTCATGTGGATTCTAGGGATAAGCATGGCCCAACCTAACCCGACCTGAGATTGATTTGGATGGATTTAGACTTTGAAATTGAACCCAGGGCATTTTCAAAATGAATTTGGGTTAAGTTTCGGGCCATCGGACCAAATTTAATGTATAATTTTTTTTAAAAGTATAGGTTTTATTGAATTATTATGTATTAATAATAAATATTTATTTAATAATTAATATTTTTATTACATGATATTATATTTATAATAAAATTATTTATTTTAAAAATATATATTATAAAAAATACCTTAATTTAAAATTTGTACTTCTTTTAATTTAGAATTTAACTATATATAATGTTAAAGTTAATATAGTATATCAAAGTTGGGTTAACTTGACTTTGTGTCATATATTTTTTAGCCAATCCAAATTATTTAACCTATACTCACTCCTAATAGATTTGATACTTAAACTTTTATTCATTTTACTATTTGTGACAAAGTACACCCGACAAAAGTCAATCAACTAACTAATAATATCACCCAAAGATGGTCAATTAGTTGTATAACCACAACCCTTATGGCATTTTCGAGAAAAGATATAGGTTTTCATGTATCTAATGCTTATTTGAGCACCCAATGCATACTTTAAGATATATTTGTTTTTACCTTAACAAGAAATGTTGCTTGGTTTCTGGAGCCAAAAATTATATTCACCTCCTTAGTATTTGGTGAAAGATTTATATAATTATTATTGGCAAGCGGACCAAGTTTCATTGTAGCAGTTCAGTATCGTCCTCAGGGATTTGTGATATTAGTAATTTCTATTCTAGTGATTTATAAAATAACATCAATATAATTGAGAGTTGATTCAATATGAGTTGATTTATAGCAACAAAATAAAATCTAGAAGAACAATTGTATAACAAGTGGATTGGATTCAGGTGTACTTGCTAACTCTTAGATCTACCTTAAACAAACATGATTTCAGTTTCATTACTTCCACATTCATTTAGTAACTCAACCAAATTCCTCACGATTGAATCCTAAAGTGATTAATCTTAAAAATAATTCCTCTATGCTTTGAGATTAATACTTTGCATTAAGAACCATAACTTGAACAAAGGTGGCTAATCAAATCTAGTCTATTCCTAGATCAAGAAATGACAAGGTGCGAGATTCAGTTCTAGTTTTCAAAAATGTTTTCCAACAGGATTTGAAAACCAAAAATCATACAAAGGGTGATCAAACTGATATAAGCATTCAGAGAAGAATCAAGCACAAGTAATGACAATGAAATGCATATATATTCAAGAAGAAGAAGAGTTAGTAGTTACACCTGAATCAATCCCAAAAGATTTAGCCACTCATGATGAGGGCCATTACAAGATCAAAGGAGAAGAAGAAATTATAAAGAGAAAGATGAAGAAATGGAGTTGATCCTTGTTCCCAAGCGATCTAGCCTTAAGATCTTCTCTTCAACTTTGTTTTTCCTTTTTCGTGAGCTCTCCTATGTTCCATTTTGTCCTCTTTCTGTTCTACTCATTTTCCCTTTTATATTGGCCTTCAAAACAAGGGGAAAAATAACGTTTTTAATTCTTACCGCTGCAACTATGATCCACAGCTATGGCTATGAAGAGTCCTTCATGCTTAAGTAATCTTCATGCTACAATTGTGATTCACAGCCATGGCTGTGGAGGGTCCTTCATGATTAAGTAATGTCAACACTCCAACTGTAGAATTTGCAGCCATGGTTGTGACTCTCTAGGCCTTTCTCATGATTTCCAGTATTGCATGGCTCAAGCTATGAACCCACAACCATGGCTACAAGTCTCTAGAACTTCCTTTTGCACTCCAAGTTTCCATGGCTATGGCTACAAAACCAAAGTCACGTGTTGGGATACAAACAAGTCCCATATTGATAAAATAAGATAAGAAATAACAACTTATATAACACAAACATACTTCAATGATTGATAGGCCTTTTGGATGATGACCAAAAGTAAAAACCGTGAGGGTTTAGGCCCAAAGCGGACAATATCTCATCATTGTGGAGTATGCTTGTATAATAACCTTAAAAAAAATAACCCTAATAAAATATCCTCTTAGACAAATACCATAAAATAACCCCATCAGTGATATCAAAACCGCCTGGTTAGATGCAATAACAACCCTCATAACTCATAACATATAATGTGATATATAAAGACAGATTTCGATGCATGAAAGGTTGGGTCCCTTGTTTGAGGGGAGGATTGTTGGGATACAAACAAGTCCCACATCGATAAAATAAGACAAGAAATAAAAACTTATATAACACAAACATACTTCAATGATTGAGAGACCTTTTGGGTGATGACCAAAAGCAAAATCGTGAGGGCTTAGGCCTAAAGCGGACAATATCTCATCATTGTAGAGTATGCTTGTGTAATAACCTTATAAAAATAACCCTCATAAAATATTCTTTCAGACAAATACCATAAAATAAACCCATCACCATGGCTGCAAGTCTCTAGTGCCTCCTAATTGCACTCTAGATTCTCACGGCTATGGCTGCAAAACCATGACCATGGCTGCATAATTCTGATTTCCACTGTTTCTACAAAAAGAAAAAGAAAACTTTCATTAAATTCCTACTACTCTTCTAGCCTTCTTATGTTCAATTAATTTTCCTATTTTTGGGTTAAATATCATCAATATATTTACAATTTTATCCAAAAGGTGTGCCAAATATGAAACAAAAACATGTATAATAGGCACTCAATAGTATTCATTGCACTTGTTATTAAATGATAATTCAACTTTGAAAAAGAACAACACTCTACACTTGATAAATATTGAAAGTGGTGTAAGGAAATGATACTCTATCACTTCTCAAATCCTGATAATCCTTATATAGGAATCCTTTGTACTTGGGTGGCTCCCCAATGTCCTTGGTGAATTGTGGCAATGGTTCGATCCCTTTGTGTCCTATTATGTTATGGAAGAACACATAAAGGTGTCGGTGTTGCTCTTTTGTTCTCACAACTTTGTGAGTTACACTTTTGACTTTTGTTACACAAGACCTTCAAAAACACATAGCAACAAAACTAGTTATATCATATAATAATAAAACTTCTATATAAGTATTTATAAAAGAGAAAAAGCAAGAAATAAAATGATGGCAATAACTCTAAACATGTAGTAACTTTGGTTGGCTAGACATTATGTGTACATCAAAAACAAACAATCCACAATTTTTGGTGCATTTATATTGTGCACCACACTAGAGGGTTTTCACATATAAACACTATCTATCTTGAAAAGATATTGTCTACTTTAAACTTAAACTTCCACGATTTTACTTTTGGACATTACCTAAAAGATATTTAACTAATGGAGCCAATTGTGTGTATATAAATATATGTTCATCCTCTTGTTTAGAGGGCATGAGACTTTGCTTGTTCTCCAAGCATTTGAAATTAAAGTTTACCTATATAACATCGCAAATATTGACCACAATAACACCTTCTTCTGGAACAACATGGATCAATTCTCCATTCTTATGGATCTAGATGCCTCCCACTTCTTCATGGATAACTAAAGTAACATAATTGTTATCTTCATGCTTCATGATTCCCTAATTCTTATCGTTGGAAGCTAGGAAGTATCAGAAAGCCACCATGTAATCCCTACTGTTATCGCTGTTGAATTCCTTCAAGAAGTTGGTAAGGAGCCCCAAAAAATCATTTATAATGTTCTCCAATAGCACACCCATGTTGTTTAGTGGCAAAAACATTTCTTCAAGCATGTCCTTACCACATTTGGCACACATTAGACACACCCTAGTCCCATATCTAAAATTTTAATGTGTAGAAAACTTTACTGATATCTAAACATAAGCTATAGTATATGGTTTCAATTTCAAACTCTTGAGTTGTTTAAGTAATTTTTTTTAACTATGCATGATGGAGACAATGTAGATTTTAACAACACTTGTCATATTGACAAAAGTGTTCAAAGGTTGAGAATTAATCCAACTCAACTCCATTAGTTTTTTTAAAAGATCCATACACACACTTAGTATGATATTTAAAAAAGAACGAAAGAAAGAAAGAAAAAGATTTAGTTTGATAGTCATTATTACGTATTAGTAATTTTGGTGCAAAGATGTCTACTTTCACCAATTCATCTATAATTCCAATGTTTAATGGTGAAAGTTATCATATTTGGGTTGTCAAGATGAAATTTGTTTTAAGATCTTACGGTTTGTAATTTTTGAAGTTGATCCACCACCATTGAGGGAAATTTCAACCATTACACAAATCAAATCTTATGAGGATAAGTTGAAGAAAGATAAATTCATCACTTGTTTGCATGTAGGACTTGCAGATCATATTTTTACTATAAAAATGGAATCGGAAACACCTAAACAGTTGTGGGCCAAGATTCAAGATGAATTTGAAGGTAGTAGTAGAGTCAAATTTGTTAGGCTTATCACTTTAAAGAGAGCATTTAAATTGATGAAGATGAAGGATAATGAATCTGTCAAAGATTATTCTGGAAGGTTAATAGATGTTGTGAACCAAATGCAACTTCTTGGTGAAACATCATTTACAAATCAAAAGGTTGTTGAAAAAGATCATGATTTTAGTGCTTGAAAGATTTGAAGCCAGGATTTCTGCAATTGAAGAGTCTTGTTATTTGAAAACTCTCACAATTACTGAATTGACCAGCAAGCTTTACGCATAAGAGCAAAAAGTCTCTATTAGAAGTGATGAAGTCATTGAAGGTGTCTTTTAAGTAAAGCACAATGGAAAGAATTTTGAAAAGTCATGAAATTCCAATAACAACAAAGGAAAAGTTGATGGTTCTTCGAGAAAAGGAAATGTTTTGCCTTGTTCTCATTGTCAAGGAAGTAACCATACTAAAGAAGATTGTTGGTTTAAAGATAAATATTTTTTCACTATAATTTTTGCAATAAAAATGACCATAGTGAACAGTATTGAGATTAAAGAAGAATCCATCTGAACAACAATTAGAAAAAGAGGCAAATGTGATTGAAGAAAAATGATGATGAAGATGAGTATTTATTTATGGCATTTCAAGAACTCAATTCACATGAATTGAATACTTGGCTCATTGATAGTGACTGCACTAGTCACATGACTAAACATTTATCATTTTTTACCTCCATTGACAAATCAATTGAATTGAAAGTCAAGATGAGAAATGGTGAAATTGTGCAAGCCAATGAAAAAGGAACAATTTCTATATCAACCAAGAAAGGTATGATAATTGTCAAAGATGTTCTTTACATTCCAAAATTCGATCACAATCTTTTTAGTGTTTCACAAATGTTAAGAAATGAATATGGAGTCTCTTTCAAAGAGAATTATTATTTTATGTTGGATGAACATGATTTAGAGATTGCAAAGATTGAGATGATCAAAGACAATTTTTATTTAAAATTTGATTTAATTGAAGATCATGATTTTATTGCAAAAATTGATGAGAGTAATGTTTGGCATGGAAGATTTGATCACACTTTTATGCAAGAAGTATTTGAGATGACAAATCTTGGCAAATGGTATTTAAAGACAAGAGGAGGAGTTAAATTGAATGACTATGATAATGATTTAGGTCAAGAAATTGATGTGCAACAACTTGTTGACGTGACACTTCAAAAATCAAGTTTTGGAGTTCATGAAATTAAAGTTTGTGATGTTCTTGACAAATATCAAAGAGGAGTATTAGATTTATAAGATTTTCATTTATTTAAATTTTGAATTTTGAATAAATTTTAGATAGGATATTTGTTATTGTTACAGTTTTATTTCAGTTATTCAATGTAATATCAACAAATAGAGTTGTTAGTACATGAGATTTGCTAAAGATTTTAAATTGATTGTAAACCTATACGTAGACATCCTCTTCTATGAATTTTTATGGAAATTTTAATGATAATTTTTCATCTTCAATTTTAATTTCAATTTGTATGCAAGATCCAATTTTTCCTGTATTTTTTACAAAATATTTTCAACATATTGCAACATTCACCCATCAGGAGACTTTTGTGGAAATTCATCTTAATTCAAACCAGAAATTAACTCCAACCATTAAAGTATAGCTTTCACCACCCCAAATGTTTTCCACACTTTTTTTCCAAATAATCAAAGTGCCATCTACAAATTGAAGAAAAGATATATTAGGACATATCCCTCCTAGTTTGAATATCTTAAAATAGTCAATTTTTATCGGTTCTTTGAATAACAAGCTAAGACCATTCGGCTGCAATTAGGAATAAAAAATGGAGAAAGTGGATTTTCTTCTCTAATTCTTCTTCCCATATGAGACTCTTTAATAGGGTAACCATTTACCAAGGCAAGATCCTAGTAGACTCAAAACATCATTGTATCCAACCACTCTATTTTTTTTAGGCAAAAATACATTTCTCGTCCCTTATATTATTTATTAGTGTCATTTTAGTCTCACTTTAATTAATTGAATCAATTTAGTCCCTCATCTTTAAAATGTATCTCAATGTTTGACCTTCCGTTTCTTCTATTTAAATACTTAACAGATCTCACACGTGACATGATGACATAACACGTGACATGATGACATAACACATGTCAACATCTATTATTTGAGTTTATTTTAGATTAATAGAGCATTATTAGAATTTCTACGGTTATGAATTTTAATTATAGGAATTATAAGTGTTGTTACACTTTTATGAGTATTTACATTTGTCATTTAATTTTATGTTTATGAGCAGAATTTGTATCAATTTTCAATTGTGTTTTGTGTATTTAAAAGGTTGCAAGTATGAATAAAAATATATGAGTTTCAGCCTTCTAATTTTTTCTTAATCCCAACAAGTGGTATCAAGAGCTTGCTTCTTACGGGCTGTGAGGAAAAGTTTATTGAGCGCTAAACACATTGAGATTGAGTGCAAACACTAAAATGAGTGATTTATTGTTTAAACAATTTTTGGTGCAAGGATGTCTACTTCCACCAATTCACCTGCAATTCTAATGTTTAATGGTGAAAATTATCATATTTAGGCCATCAAGATGAAATTTGTTTTAAGATCTCAAGGCTTATGGAATGTTGTAATTTTTGAAGCTAATCCACCACCATTGAGAGAAAATCCAACCATTGCACAAATCAAAGCTTATGAGGAGGAGAAGCTGAAGAAAGATAAAGCCATCACTTGTCTACACGCAGGACTTGCAGATCATATTTTTACTAAAATCATGGACTTGGAAACACCTAAACAGGTGTGGGACAAGATTCAAGATGAATTTGAAGGCAATAGTAGAGTCAAATCTATTAGACTTCTCACATTGAAGAGAAAATTTGAATTGATGAAGATGAAGGATAATGAATCTGTTAAAGATTATTCTGGCAGATTAATGGATGTTGTGAACCAAATGCGACTTCTTGGTGAAACATCATTTACAGATCAAAAGGTTGTCGATAATATCATGGTTTCGGTGCCTAAAAGATTTGAAGCCAAGATTTCTGCAATTGAAGAGTCTTGTGATTTGCAAACTCTCACAATTATTGAATTGACTAGCAAGCTTCACGCACAAGAGCAAAGAGTCTCCATTAGAAGTGATGAAGTTATTGAAGGTGCCTTTCGAGCAAAGCACAATGGAAGGAATTTTGGAAAGTCACGAACTTTCAATAAGAACAAAGGAAAAGGTGAAGGTTCTTCGAGAAAAGGAAATTTTTTGCCTTGTTTTCATTGCCAAAGAACCAACCATTCTAAAGAAGATTGTTGGTTTAAAGATAAACCACTTTTTCACTATAATTTTTGCAATAAAAATGGTCACAGTGAAAAGTATTGCAGATTAAAGAAGAATCAACTTGAACAACAACTAGAAAAATAGGCAAATGTGATTGAAGAAAAAAATGATGATGAAGATGAGTATTTATTTATGGCATCTCAAGAATTCAATTCACATGAATTGAATACTTGGCTCATTGACAGTGGTTGCACTAGTCACATGACTAAATATTTATCAATTTTTACCTCCATTGACAAATCAATTGAGTCAAAAGTCAAGATGGGAAATGGTGAAATTGTATAAGCAAATGAAAAAGGAACAATTTCTATTGCAACCAAGAAAGCTACTATAATTGTTAAAGATATTCTCTACATTCCAAAATTGGATCAAAATGTTCTTAGTGTTCCACAAATGCTAAGGAATGGTTATGGAGTCTCTTTTAAAGAGAATTATTGTTTTATCATGGATGAACATGGTTTAGAGATTGCAAAGATTGAGATGACCAAAAATGGTTTTTATTTGAAATTTGATTTGATTTAAGATCATGATTTTATTGCTAAAATTGATGAGAGTAATGTTTGGCATGGAAGATTTGGTCACACTTTTATGCAAGATGTATTTGATATGACAAATTCCAACAAATGGTATTCAAAGACAGGAGGAGGAGTTAGATTGAATGACAGAAGATCAATTGACAGACATCTTCACAAAGGCACTTCCAAAAGGAAAGTTTGAGAACTTGAGAGGGAAACTTGGAGTTAATAGCTACTGATACAAGGAGGAGTGTTGAGAATCTGAATCAACATATATTATTTGAGTTTATTTCAGATTAATGGAGCATTATTAGAATTTCTGCGGTTATGAATTTTAATTATAGGAATTATAGGTGTTGTTACACTTTTATGAGTATTTACATTTGTCATTTAATTTTGTTTATGAGCAGAATTTGTATCAGCTTTCAATTGTGTTTTGTGTATTTAAAAGGTTGCAAGTATAAATAAAAATATGAGTTTCAGTCTTCTAATTTTTTCTGAATTCCAACATATCTTTTGCCTCTTTTTGCCTTATTCACTATCTGATTTGCAAGAAGCACACCTCCTCTTTATGAATGGTATTTAACTTTTATATATTACTAAAGATATAATCTTCCTCAACTTGTTAGTCATGACTTTTGCAAGAACATTGAACATTCACCCTATTAGAGATATTGGCCTATAGCCCCTAACTTGTGTGCATTTTTTTAGGCACAAGAGTAATGAAAGAACAAATGAATCCTTTGACTAATTTCCCATAACAATGAAATTCCTCCATGAAATCAATAAAGTCCTTTTAAATTGTATTCCAAAAGTCCTTTATAAATTTAAAATTTATTCCATTTGGACTACTCTTAGAGCTCTCACAATTTCATACTACTTCCTTTTCATCAGAAACTATGTTCCAAGTCACATAATAATTTCTTGCCAAGATGGTTAATTGGTCATGGAACCACAACCCTTGTTGGCATTTTTTGAGAAAAGATATAGGCTTTCACCAATCTAAAACCCTATGCATGCTTTAAGATATATTTGTTTTTTGACCCCTAACAAGAAATGTTGCATGGTTTCTAAAGCCAAAAATTATATTTATTTTGATGAATGAAGGTTACGTATCTGAATCACCAAAGATTGGTTGTATAGTTTTTTTTTTCTCTTTGCCTTCAAACCTATATTTCGTCAATGAATATCTTAAACTGTTTACATCAAATAGATTTGAATGTTATGACTGTATTCTACGTCTTAAATGCAGGTTTTCTTGCGGCATTTGAAGAGTGAGTACAGAAGTTAAAGGCGAATGGGAGGGTTGTTTATCTTATCTCTAGTGGCTTCTAATAAATGATCATTGTATGATGAATAGTTGTATTAAGTGGTTTTTCTGGTTCACTTTGGACTTATAGGAGGAAATCAATATTTTATCTTCATATTACACTGCCTTTGAAAATATTTGAAAAATAGAACATACACTCCTTTTAGGAGCATAATCTTTGAGATAACATTACTTCTATTAGGATTATTTTATGATATTTGTTTAAAGGGATATTTATATTTATCAAGAGGACGATTATAATTGTTATTTTTATAATGTTATTTCATACACAACTCCACAATGATGATATATTATTCGCTTTGTATTTAAACCCTCACGGTTTTGTTTTTGGTTTTCACCTGAAAGAGCCTAACCTTTTATGTAGAGGAATATGTCTTTGTATATCACATTATGCAATATTTATCAAGAGAAGGATTATAACTTTGTTATTATAACTTTGTTATTATAACTTTGTTATTTTTATAAGGTTATTTCACACTCAACTCCACAATGATGATATATTGTCCACTTTGGGGTTAAGTCCTCACATTTTTGCTTTTGGTTATCACCCAAAAGGATCTAACCTTTTATACAACGGAATTTGTCTTTATATATTACATTATGCAATATTTATCAAGAGGAAGGTTATAACTTTATTTTTTTATAGGTTTATTTCACACACAACTTTACAACAATCAGATATTGTCCGCTTTGAATCTAAGCTCTCACAATTTTGTTTTGGATTATCACCCAAAAGAATCTAACCTTTTATCCAGTAGAATTTGTCTTTGTATATTACATTATATAATATTTATCAAAAGGAAGGTTATAACTTTGTTTTTTTTATAAGATTAGTTCACACATAACTCCATAATAATGAGATGTTGTCTGTTTTAAACTTAAGTTTTCACGATTTTGCTTTTTTGATTGTCATTCAAAAATTCTCTTAATCATTAAAGTATACTTATACTTTATAAGTTATTAATTATTTCTCTTTTTATTTTATTGATGTAGGACATTGTTTATATCCCAACAATTTTCTCCACACTACACACATCTCTTTCGTAATACAACTAAATTTCAATTTTAATTTAGAATGTGGAGCGAATGTGAAACACTTGATGAATTTTGAATATTTTATTGTGCATCAGAAGGGGGAATTAAATATCTGATATTAAAATATGGATCAAGACCTCTTCTATATATATCCCTTAAGACAACAAGGGAGCCATAATAAACCATAAATAGTTCACAAACAATTCGTGCTATGAATCTAGTACGAAGCATGATTATTTTTTGTTGGTAGTAGTAATGGATCTACCCTATAGTCTAGTTATCAATTGCATAATGAGTAATCTGGATCACATCCTCAGGCCGAGAAGGTGGATTGATCTTGTTCTTCATTCTCAACTCCTGGTAATCCTTATATAGGAATCCTCTATACTTTGGTGGCTCCCCAATGTCTTTGGTGAATTGTGACAATGGTTCAACCCACTTGTCTCCTATTATGTTATGGAAGAACGCATAAGAGTACCTGCTTCGTCCTTCTGTTCTCACTACTCGGTAAGTTGCACTCTTAAACTTTTTGTTACTCAAGACCTTCAAAAGATGTCAAACAAAACTATTTAGATTGAAAGATGACATAATAATCAAACTTGCTATCGTGTGTTCCTAAGTTCTAACTTCTTTGTTATTAATGAAACACAATAACATACTAAACCTTATTTTAGTTAGTGGACGATTTATGTAAAATTGTAAATCAAAGTAAGTGTATCCTTGCTTCACTTTAAAGCCAAAAATATAAATGTAGTAATGTCAAAGTAATTAAGTTATATTTTTTCACAGAATCCTACTAGGAAAGTATTTCTATTGGAGACACTGTTGAGCATAAAATGTAAACAAATCTTCTACTGAGAATTCGAATTTTAAACTCATTTCGTCAAACATTTAGATAAACTTCTTTATAAGTATTAATAGGTAAGAAAAAATAGGGACCTAAATGACCACAGTAACTCTAAACATGCAATAATTAACTCTAGTTTGCTAAAATCTGTGTGATACAACAAAAACAAACAGCCCAATGTTTGGTGCATTTGAAAACATAGAGTTTACCTGGATAATATTGCCAACATTGACCACAATAGCACCTTCTGTTGGAACAACAGGGATCCACTCTCCATTCTTACGGATCTGCAAGCCTCCAACTCCATCCTGGATAGCTAAGGTAATACAATTGCTATCTTGACGATCTGTGATTCCATTATTCTCATTTTTGGAAGCAGCTGGGAAGTAATGGAAGGCCACCATGTAATCTCCACTCCTGTCATGATTGAATTCCTTCAAGAAGTTGGTAGGGAGACCCAAGCACTCGTTTATAATGCTCTCCAACAGCACACCCATCTTGCTCATTTGTACAAACATTTCTTCAAGCACGATCCTATCACATTTGGCACACATTAGACACACCCCAGTCACAGATCAAGAATTTAAATGTGTAAAAAACATTACTAATACAAAAAACATAAACTATTGTATATGATTTCAAATTCTTGAGTTGTTTAAGTAACTTTTTTTGTTTTAACTATGCATGATGGATACAATGTAGATTTTAACATCAACACTTGTCATATTACAAAAGTGTTCAAAGGCTGAGAGTTAATCCAAGTTTTTTTAACGATCCATACACACATTTGATAATATATTAAACAAATAAACCGATGAGAAGTGATTGAGTTAACCTGAAGTTGGGAGGGTTTGGAGGGAAGACATTGGAGCTGGATCCTGGAGGAAAGACCAGCAAGAACTCGTTTTTGTCTGGGGAATGCGGAGGCCTCCGATTGTAGCCAGGAGGGAATAGTGCACCAGAGGAAGCACTGCTCTTGCTCTTTTCTTCATAAGAGTAATCAAAAAAGGTCTTAGATAGCTGCAAGGCCTCTTTAATCAAATCTAGTGAAAGCCCATGATTCACTATTTGGAAAAAACCATATTCAGAACAGGCTTGAGTGATTACTTCCATGGCTTTCTTTTTGCTATCCTCATCCTCTCTCAGGAAAGGAGAGAGATCAACTACTGGAATGCATGTCTCACCCATCTCTTCCTTCCTTCCTCCAAATTATGAAACCTCTATCTGTGGACAGTGTTGTATTTGGCACCCTACCCCATATACCATATATATTTATATGATTTCAATCTGAAACATGTCAAGTTATAGCTTTTTTTTCTTCAGTAAAATAAAAATAATTTGTCTAATTTGTTTTAAGCCGAGGTTACTAGTTGCTTTCTTGGATCCAATGTTGGTAACTTTGCCTATGTCCTTAAGTGTATTGGAATCTGCAGTTTTTGTTATAACTTTACACAGAGGTTCTGCCAGTTTGAGGGCACGTCCAGTGCATGCATTGCTTCAAGCCACCTGTAGATCAGTGACTCACAAGTCACAATGCATGATAAATATTTGGTATATAAATGACAAAATTTGATGCATAGGCAATTAGAGGCACTTAAATTCAGATGCAGCAGATCATACAACTTATTCGAGTAGCATTACTTAGTTGAACATTCTTAATTTTATATAGAAAATCCACTCAGATGCCTTAGTCAAGAACATGCAGCTTATTCAAGTAAGAGAATAAATTAAATAAAACTGAAATAGAATTAAACATTTGCCTCGGTGATCATTTCTCATTTTGTAAGATGCCTCCCAAAGTAATCCTGCACGCTAGGAAACCGCTATATATACAGTAAATATAGCAATTTTACTATTGTAGTTTCAATGAAAAAAGCGGATATACCATTAGTATCTAAAAAAATGCTCAAGGGGCGAATCCATAAATAACTTCATAGGACAATAAATAGAACTATAGTCAGAGAGACAATTAACTAATAACTGGCGTTAGTAGCTCCATCTGCTAACATTAGTTATAACCACAAAGGGTGGCTATGCTCATCCCTAAAGAACAGTTGCATACTCCTACAAACCAAAAACAAAAAAGAAAATCTTAGAAACTTTTTTATTAAAGCAATTTCACCACCAAAATTATTTCATTAACTTCATTTTAGTATTGATCAGTAATAAAGTGTAATTCCTAGTAGATGATTCCATCAGAATTTTTTCAATAGTAAACTAACTGGTAGTACAGAATGCACATTAAGAATATAACCAGAAACCATTACATTCCATAAAAGTGTAGATGCAAAACTCTACAACATTTGCTAATCGACTGACATTTTATACAAGAAAAAGGTTGAAAATTGTATATCAATTACCGCATCATCAGCTTCATCCTCATCACCTTCCTCTTCGTCAGGTTCTTCGTGTATTAATATAATTAATTTTTGTAAGAATTGAAAGAGAGGATTTTTATTAATTTGTTTCATGCTCATCACATTTTTCTTTTTTTTTTATTATAGAGATACATTTGTCCCTAAAACAAATAAATATGAAAATAAATAAATATAAAAGAAATAAGAAAAAATCATATCGAATATCCTAAAATAATATCAAATCTCCTAAGATATTTTTTTTTAAAACAGTAAGAAATACAAGGAAAGCAGAATATTTTCACAAAAGAAATACAAATGGTATCAGAACTGACATTGAAATAAGTAAGTGGGTTTGTCCATAAATCATCCTTGATTAATTCTGAAGGCCATAGAGATAAATATAACAGTAAGATTTATGTGATACAAATACACAAACTATTAAAAAAAAAAAAAAAAAAAAAAAGTTCAACTTTGATAATAGAGATGAAAAAACAACAGCAGGATGCTGGATGCACAACTAATTATACAAACCACCAGACAAAATATACCTCGTCGTGAATGTGATCCATACCATTATCATCTTTCTGCTCGGTATCACTAAGCCAACTAAAGAAGCTGCATACATTAGCACAAAGAAAATAAAAATAATGATTTATTTGTTTCAAGAACTGTTAGCAAAACGAATTTTGACAATTTTTACATAAAAATCATTAATTGATCACTGAAGAATGAAGGGTAAAACAATGTGTTCAATTTATTCATTTATAAATGTAGAATATAACAAAATATTGAAGATAGAATCATACATTAGCAAATTGTCAAATAATTGAATTAATTTCCAGATTTAAACTAACAGAATAGCAGTAGAAGACAAGTTGAATTGATAAGTGACTGATTGACCTTGTTGAATTGGTGTCAATTATAATAATATCCAATAATTATGATATGTATGTAATAACTTTTGTCATTTAAATACCAAATGTTTATCATGCATGCAGTGTGACTTGTGAGTCACTGATCTACAGGTAGAGCGAAGCATGCAGTGGTTGTGCCCTCTGATTGCAGAGCAGACTGCATTAAGAGGCCTGCCAGAACATCATGTGTACATGTTATAACAAAAATTGCAGATTCCAATACACTTAACACCAACATTGGATCCAAGAAAGAACCATGTAAGCTCTCTGCTTAAAACAAATTAGACAAATTATTTTTATTTTAAAGAAGAAAAAAAGAGGTATAACTTGACATGCTTCAGATTGAAATCATATATGATATATGGGGTTGGGTGCCAAATACAACACTGTACACAGATAGAGGTAACATAATTGAAGGAAGGAAAGAAAGATGGGTGAGGCATGCATTCCCACAGTTGATCTCTCTCCTTTCGTGAGAGAGGATGAGGACGGCAAAAAGAAAGCCATGGAAGTAATCACACAAGCCTGTTCTGAATATGGTTTCTTCCAAATTGTGAATCACGGTGTTTCACTAGATTTGATTAAAGAGGCCATGCAGCTATCTAAGACCTTTTTTGATTACTCTGATGAAGAAAAGAACAAGAGCAGTGCTTCATCTGATGCACCACTTCCTGCTGGCTACAATAGGCATCCTCTGCATTCCCCAGACAAAAATGAGTACTTGCTGATTTTTCCTCCAGAATCCAGCTTCAATGTCCTCCCTCAAAACCCTCCCAACTTCAGGTTAATTCAATCACTTCTCTTCAGTTTTTTATTTTTAATAACCATCCTATTACTATGAAGTATTCACTTTTAATAGGATCTCTAATCCCAACCATTGTGATCACTCATAATATTCTGCACTCCTCCAAAAATAAATGTTAATCAACAATGTCAAACTGATTTCTTTTTCTTTCTTTCCTTGTTTTAAAGTATCATATCAATTGTGTAGATCATTAAAAAGAATAAAGGAATTGAATTGCGTTAATTCTCAGCCTTTGAGAACTTTTGTGAATATATGTTAAAATCAACATTGTCTCCTGTTAGGGTTATGATATGGTCGATCAGTCTATGATTTATATTATATTTTTCTAAGAAGAAGGTTATGTCTTGCTATTCTTATTAGGATATTTAGAGATATTTGATCACAACTCTACAATGGTTAGATATTATTTATTTTGGATTTCACATTCTCATGATTTTACTTTTAGTTATCATCTAAAAGATCTCTCAACCCATAATGTATGTTCTTTATAAATCTTGCTTCTCTTTTTGTTCTAACGAGGAATTTTGTCCTTATTCCAACAACTCCATCACACATAGGTTAAAACAAGCCAGTTAAACAACTGAGGAGTTTGCAACCATATAAAAAAAAAGGTTTATGTTTAGATATTAGAAAAGTTTTTTACACAACAAAATTCTAGATCTTTGACTGTGGTGTCTCTAATGTGTGCCAAATGTGATAGGGACGTGCTTAAAGAAATGTTTGTGCAACTGAGCAAGATGGGTGTGCTGTTGGAGAGCATTATAAACGACTGTTTGGGGCTCCCTACCAACTTCTTGAAAGAATTCAACAATGATAGGAGTTGGGATTTCATGGTGGCCTTGCGTTACTTTCCAGCTTCCAACAATGAGAATAATGGAATCACAGAGCATGAAGATGGCAATTGTGTTACCTTTGTTATCCAGGATGAAGTGGGAGGCCTGCAGCTCCGGAAGAATGGAGAATGGATCTCTGTTGTTCCAACAGAAGGTGCTATTGTGGTCAATGTCGGCGATGTTATCCAGGTAAACTCTATGTTTTCAAATGCACCAAAATTATGGGTTTCTTTTGTATCATATAGTTTCAAATTCACATAATTACAGTTACATTACTGCATTTGTATTTTTGGTTTTGAAATGTAGCAAGAATAAACTGAATTTTATCTACATAAATCGTCCACCAACTAAAAATAAGGTTTAGTTAGCTATTGTGTTTCATTAGTAACAAAGAAGTTAGAACTTAGGTACAAGTGATAGCAAGATCAAATATAATGTTATTTTGGGATCTAACTAATTTTGTTGACACTTTTATTTTGAAGGTGTTGAGTAACAAAAAGTTCAAGAGTGCAACTCACCGAGTTGTGAGACCAGAAGTACGAAATAGGTACTCTTTTGCATTCTTCCATAACTTAAAAGGAGACAAGTGGGTTGAACCATTGCCAAGATTCACCAAAGACATTGGGGAGCCACCCAAGTATAGAGGATTCCAATTTAAGGAGTATCAGGAGCTGAGAATGAGGAACAAGACCAATCCACCTTCAAGACCTGAGGATGTGATCCACATTACTCATTATGCAATTGATACCTAGACTCTTGGGTAGATCCATTACTAGCAACAAAAATAACCATGTCCTGTTCTAGATTTTCTGTACGGATTATTTGTCAACTATTTATGATTAATTGTTGCTCCTATGTTGTCTAAACTAATCTGAAATAGGTCTAGATCAAAATTCCAATCAGATATTTCCCCCTTTCGTGATGCACAATAAAATATTCAAAATTCGTCAAGCCTTTATAGTTCATTGTTGCTCCTATGTTGCCTAAAGCATAAGCTATCTTTGTATTTGTATTATTGTTTTTTGTTGTTTATTTGTATGTTTTTTTTTTATCGAACCATCAGCTCCACATCTCTACCGAGGTAGTATATTGTTACTTTGGACTTCAACTCTTTTAAATCTGCTTTCGTTCATCAATCTAAAGACCTTATATCAATTATATTAATGAAGTATTATGTGCTTTATAAATCCAAATTCATTCTCTTATTTTAATGATATGGGACTATATTTGTATATCAACAAATTAAAATTGGAGTTTTAGATGTATTATGCAAGAGAAATGTATATGAAGTAACATTAATGTGTTAATCTCAAAGATTATGGGTCTCTAAGGACTATACGTTTTAATTTTCAAATATTTTCAAAGGTAGCATACTATAAAGATAAATAAAAAAAGTTAAATTCACAATTTGTTATATTAATTATTGATTTCCTCTTATGAGTCCAAAATATCCCAGAGAAACAACCATCCTATTGGTCACGATCTATTTGGTGGTAAAAATATGATAGGATAGGATAAGATATTGTGTTATAATCTGATGTTTATCATGTTAATAGGATATGATAGTTTTATTCTATTTTGTTGATCTAGTGTATTTTTTTTTTATCTTGAAGGAGTAGTTGGATTAAGAATCAACAAGATAGGATAAGTTTTCTTCTTTCATCTCTTTATGCATTATGCCACATGATATGATATTATATTATATAAAATAACAAAAGAAATATAAGATTAAAATATTTTTTTAATCTTATAATTTCACCTATTTTACCTTTTAGTCTCTTTAGTTTAAGATAATATTTTTAGTCTTATACATGCAGTTTTGTGATCCTTTTAGTTCCTATAGTTAATTTTGTTAGAGAAAAAGATACACGTTAGAAGGGGGTTGAATAGTGTATATCAAAAATTCGTGTTTTTTGAAGTGTAGTGAAGTGGCAGAAGTTGTGACAAACGAAGTACTAGAACGTGATTTAATTTTGTTTTTATAAGAAATCATCTTCGATTAATATAACATTTTGTATATATGATTTAAGAGTAAAAAAATTTCAATTTAACGGTTGAATTTACAAAATTCACATTTAATATAAAGTTATTGAGCGGTGTAACACTTAGTAAAATTTACACCGATGTAATTATAACCCCCCCTCATATATATATATATATATATATATATATATATATATATATATATATATATATATATATATATATATATATATATATATATATATATATATATATATATATATATATATATATATATATATATATATATATATATATATATATATATATATATATATATATATATATATATATATATATATGACTTTTACTAAGTATTACACCGCTCAATAACTTTATATTAAATGTGAATTTGGTAAATCAAACTATTAGATTGAAAGTTCATATCTCTCATAGATTATATATACAAAACTTTATATTAATCCAAGATGATTTGATACTTCATTTTTATAAAAAAAATTGATGTAATATATTCATTTCAAAATACACTAAAATATAAATACTTTGATTACCTTCCAGTTGTTGTTCAATTTTAACAAATTTTGATATACACTTATAAAGTGATATGAACTTTCAATTTAACAATTGAATTTACAAAATTCACATTTAATATAAAGTTATTGAACGGCATAATACTTAGTAAAAGTTACACCGGTATAATTATAACCTCTTATATTATAAATATATATATATATATATATATATATATATAGGGACGGATGCACGTTTGGAATAGTGGGGCACTTGCCCCCACTACTATTTGACATATACATAATTTTTTATCTAAAATAATAATATATTTTAAAAAATAAAAATTATATTCTAATAAAATAAAAATATAGATTCAGAAAAAATATTTATTTATTTAATATCTGTCAAAATTTTGAAAGAAATTAATTCTCATGTGATAAATTTTTTTTATTAATAATGAATTAATTTTTTAAAAAAGTTTAATTATAATATATATGTGTATATATATATATGTCTTAATATTCACATATATAATGTAATATATTAAAATAAATAATTTTTTATAAAATAAAATTTGTACCATTCATGTTTATCTTTTGTGTTTTTTATTTATTGTATACGTTGATTGAAAAAATCAAAATAGTATTGTATATATTGATTAAAAAAATCAAAATAAGAAAAATCAGAAAATTTATGTTTCATTTAGAATTGTTATTATAAGATATATTTTAAAATAAATTATCATCTAAAAATATATATTAGATATTAAAAACATATTTATATCATAAATAAATTAAACTGAATTTTTATAAAATTTAACATATTTATTTTTTTATATTTTTAATAGTGTTAAAAAGATGGACATTTAAAATAAAATTTATAAAATTTAACATTGTAAATTATTCAATAATATGTGATATGATAACTAAAAAATTAAGTTATAAAATGATAATTATATTTATTTATATACTCTAACACATCTTACATACAAGATAAATTCATAAGTTTGTTGAAAGATAAATTTATATTTTAGTCACGATTTTGAAATTATATAAAGAAAAAAAAAATCGTGTATCTCATGTTAAAGGAAGTATATATAAAATTGTTAATAAAATATAAGTTCATTAAGATAATATACATAATACTTCAAAAAAAAAACTTTTAAATTTTAATAATAAAAAAATTGTCTTGTAGATTGCGACGGTTTATAGTAAACTGTCACAATGCTGAAAATTTTGCGACGGTTTATGGCTAACTGACGCAATGTTGAAAAAAATTTGCGACGATTTATGATTAACTGTCACAATGTTAAACAATTTTGTGACGGTTTTTGATAAACCGTCGCAATGTTAAACAAATTTTGCGACGGTTTATGATAAACCGTCGTAATGTTAAACAAATTTTGCGACGGTTTACGATAAACCGTCGCAATGTTGAACAATTTTGCGACGGTTTTGAAAAACTGTCGTATGAAGGGTCGCAATATCAAAGCGACGACGGTTTCTAGATAACCGTCGCAATTTGTCCGTCGCAATTTATCATTTTCCTTGTAGTGAGTACTGAAGGGCAACAAATGAAGAGACACAAGTATTTTATATTGGTTCGTCTCAAACCCAAAGACTACATCTAATTCTCAATCCAACCAGATTGAATTCTACTATGTTGAACAAGATACAAGTACTCTTTACACAAGCCACTTCTAGCTCAACACCAAATATTCTTTCACCAAGTCTCTCTAGGCTCAAACTCAAGTATTCTTTCAACAAATCTCTCTAAGCTCAAATCTAATTATTTTTTTACAACAAGCCTCTTCAAACTCAACACTAAGTATTCTTTTTCATAAGTCTCTCAAGACTCAACATTAAGTATTCTTTTGCACAGGCTTCTCTAGGCTCAACACTAAGTATTCTTTTACACAAGTCTCTTCAAGTTCAACCCTTACAAATAAGATTGATAAGAGTTACAAATATAGCTTCATTTCTTCTAAACGTAATGCTATGAAAATACAACACAAATTGAACTGCAAAGACTATATAGAAGATTTACAATGAAGATCTTCTTTGTAGTATTTCATCTTTGTTATCAAAATGTTTGAATAGTTTGAACTACTCAGTGAACATTGAACTATACAACACTTTCTCTTCGTATGCGTATATTTTGAAACTATCATAACTATTTTGTAGTATGAAGGCTTGATCATTATATAGTAGCTTCAGAAAAGATGACCGTTACAGCAACGTTGAGTTTAAACAATCAAATTTCTTCACAGGTTGTTTCGTCTATCTTCCTTATTGATCATAGAGATTACCGTTGATACATTAAATGCTTATCAATGAGACATGTATCTCTTATCTAATCTAGACATTTTCTTATTATCATTTTCTTCCATTTTTGAGTGTAGCGGGATAGTGTCAATGCAGAGCAATTGGGGTTGGTGTAGAGCAATCCTTTTCAATACCTTTTCTATGATATCCAGGATCTTGCTTTTTTTCATCTCACAGATACTTTGTCTTTTTTCTCTTTAATGCACTTCGAGAGTTTCAAAGTTCCTTTTTGTTCAATCTATTGAAGAATAATACATTAAATGAAGTTCATCGTTAGTCATGCATAATAGTATTCATTTAATATCATTATACAGACTGTATATTTTGTCTAATTTTTTTCATCTTACAGATGATATGAGTTTTCTTCACACTTCATTTGATATGTTTTATCTTTGAAAAGTGTTGACTTTTGCTTAAAGAAAATCTTTTATTTGTCATCATTAAAATTTAAAAGAATCATCTGTTGTCTTAAAACATGATTTTTATTTAACAATTTTTTTTGTAACATTGTTTGTTTTGTATTAACATGATAAAGGTCTTTAATTTGTAAGAGTAAAAAAATGGTCTCAACAATGGACGTTACATGCAAGAATATAAAGAAGGCATGAACTGTAAAAAAAAGATATAATTTAGAGTAATTGCAGAAAGAAAAGAGATAACGTTATAGAAAAAATTGACAACAGAGACTAAAAGGATTAATGAACTATAAGTATAGATACTAAAAAATCTATCTTAATATATAAGCTTTTCCCATGTCTTTTGAAGAGTGACTCTTGAAGTTCAAGACTAATGAAATGGTTGTTTATTTGATCTTTGGTGGCTTCTACCAAATGATAAATGGAGGGAGAAGGGTTTAATTAATTAGTAGTTTTTTATTTTTCATTTTCGACTTATAGGGGGAAACCAATGGTTATTATAACATATTATATTGTGAATTTGGATTGACATGTTTATCTCTATAGTACACTGCCTTCGTAAAATAGAACATGCAATCCTTACATGCCCATAGCACAATTTTACTTCCCACACATATATCTATCATAATTCAACTAAATTCCAAATTTGATTATTAGAATGTGGAATGCATGCAAAAAGCTTGATGAATTTTGATAAGACCACTTTTATATCCTTTTAGGCCACATGGGAGCAACAATGAACCATAATATAGTTCACAAACAACCCTGAAACTCGAACTGAGCATGACTATTTTTGTTGCTAGTAAAGGATCTATCCAATAGTACGTCTAGGTATCAATTGCATAATGAGTAATGTGGATCACATCCTCAGGCCGAGAAGGTGGATGGGACTTGTTCCTCATTCTCAATTCTTGATACTCCTTAAATTGGAATCCTCTATACTTAGGTGGCTCCCCAATGTCTTTGGTGAATTGTGGCAATGGTTCAATCCACTTGTCTCCTGTTAAGTTATGGAAGAACACATAAGAGTACCTACTTCGTCCTTTGGTTCTCACAACTCGGTGAGTAGCACTCTTGAATTTTTTGTTACTCAAGACCTTAAAAGAAATGTCAACAAAACTAGTTAGATCCGAATATAACATAATAATCAAACTTGCTACCATGTGTTCCTGAGTTCTTTATTACTAATATAACACAATAATATACTAAACCTTATTTAGTTGGTGGGCAATTATGTAAATAAAAGACCTTGTATCCTTACTTCATTTTAAAGCAAAAATATATATACAAATTCAGTAATGTCAAAGGAATTATGTGATTTCTTTTATTCTCCCCGTGAACTAATTACTTGAGAAATAATTGTGGTCAAGGCATTGTTGAGCACTAATGTAGACACATCTTACACTGGGAATTCGAATTTATACTCCTTCAATCAAACTTAACTTAAAAATTTATTTAGATAAATTTTTTCATAATTCCTTTAGAGAGAGAGAGAGAGAAAAGGAGAAAAAATACAATGAGTCTCTAAAATTAAGTTATTTATAAGTTGTAAACAAGTTCTTAAAAAAGTTGGTATAAATAATTGTTATAAATTAGTTTATATTTAATTTAATTTTAGTTTATAAAAAAAAAGTATTTCATTTTCCATTTCTATCTTTTTCTCTTATATGTGTTAACGAAAAAGTTTATTTAAACGGACTCTATTTTAATTTGGTAAAAACTATGTGATACAACATAATCAAACAAATCTTAATTTTTGTGCATTTGAAAGCATAGTTACCTGGATAACATCTCCAACATTGACTACAATAGTGCCTTCTGCTGGAACAACAGGGATCCACTCTCCATTCTTCCGAACCTGCAAGCCTCCCACTCCATCCTGGATAACAAAGGTAAGACAATTGCCATCTTCATGCTCTGTGATTCCATTATTCTCATTGTTGGAAGCTGGAAAGTAACGCAAGGCCACCATGAAATCCCAACTCCTATCATTGTTGAATTCTTTCAAGAAGTTGGTTGGGAGCCCCAAACACTCGTTTATAATGCTCTCTAACAGCACACCCATCTTGCTCATTTGCACAAACATTTCTTCAACCACGTCCCTATCACATTTGGCACACATTAGACACACCTCAGTCAAACATCTAGAATTTCATTGTGTAAAAATTTTACTAATATCTAAAGATAAACTTTTGTCTATGGTTTCAAACTCTTTGAGTTGATTAAGTAAACTCTTTTAACTGTGCGTGATGCAGAGAATGTAGATTTAACATCAACACTTATAATATTGACAAAAGCTTTCAAAGGCTGAGAGTTAAATCAATTCAATTCCATTAGTTTTGTAATGATCCATACACAGGTGTTGGAATATAAACAAGTCCTACATCGATAAAATAAGAAGAAGAAAAAAATAACAACTTATAAAGTACACACATACTCCAATAATATGATTCTTACAAAAAAAAAACAAAAAAGAGAAAGAAAAAGGATCGGTTTTACAAGATGTTATATCCATAATTACTCACTTCTTGATTTTGACTTAATACAAACTTTAAAATATCATCCCTAATTATTCTAGTACCTCTTCCTATAAATTAATAGTTAGAACGTTAACAACAAAACTTCAATCTAATGGGTATAGATGATTAGTTAGAATATTCTTCAAAGATCTAAACATACTCACTTATCCTAGACAATTTTATATGCTACTCTAGAATATATTTCGAAAAGTTAACCTTAACATGTTTCTAGAAATTGGACTTATATCAAGAGAAATAAGATACAAAATCAAGTTTCTATTTTAACAGTGTAAATATTCCATGTTAATAACATAATTATTATAGAAAAAATAAAGAAATAAGCTCATGAGAAGTGATTGAATTAACCTGAAGTTGGGAGGATTTTGAGGGAAGACATTGAAGCTGGATTCTGGAGGAAAGACCAGCAAGTACTCATTTTTGTCAGGGGAATGAAGAGGCTGTCTATTGTAGCCAGCAGGAAGTGGTGCATCAGATGAAGCACTGCTCTTGTTCTTTTCTTCATCAGAGTAATCAAAAAAGGACTTAGATAGCTGCAAGGCCTCTTTAATCAAATCTAGGGAAACCCCATGATTCACAATTTGGAAGAAACCATATTCAGAACAGGCTTCGGTGATTGCTTCCATTGCTTTCTTTCTTCCATCCTCATCCTCTCTCAGGAAAGGAGAGAGATCAACTGTGGGAATGAATGCCTCATCCATCTCTTCCTTGCTTCTTCCCAATTATTTAATCTCTATTTATGTATAGTGTTGTATTTGGCACACAACCCCATATATCATATATGAATTCAATATAAAGCTTGACAAGTTATAGACATTTTTTTTCTTAGAAATAAAAAAGTACTATGTCTAATTTGTTTTCACTTTTAATAATGAGTAAAGCTACATCGTCCGAAAAAATTGTGTTCGAAACTTAAAATATTAATATTTTTTTAATAAATTTGTTATAAAATAATTATTTAATTTAATAATTTATAATTTAAATTATTATTTTATATATTCGGACAAATTTTCGAAGGATTTATCATTTTTCTTTAATAATAGGTTACTAGTTACTACTAGTTGCTTTTTGATCCAGTTTCGGTGGTCAAGTTTGGAGTTTTGCCAATGTCGTTAAGTTTATTGGAATTTTCAATGTTTATAAATTTATAATAGCTAATAAGCATTTATAGTTTATTTGTGGGGTAGAGTAAGCTGAACTCATAATTTGTTTATAGCAAGCATCTTTAGGTACAATGTTTATAGCGACCTGAACTCGTACTTTATTACAACGTTTATAATAAACATCACAAATTCAAATAAAATGGTTAACAACGAATCGAATACTTTTTCAAAAAAATAATAATCGAATACTTATGCATCTAAATTAAAATTGGAAGCTATTATATGCACATAGAGGTTGTGATTGCTTCACTCTACACAAGTCACAGTGCCATGATTAACAATTGGTATATAAATGATAAAAGTTGTTACATATAAATATGGTATTATAATGTTCTTTTCAGTCCAGTCTAATTTTTAGAACCATGATATAACGACTTAAAGCGAATATAGATAATTAAATGATAATTGTGAGTGGTTTCTGCGACTCCTTTAAAGTTTGATCAGGTGAGATGTGGATGAATTTCGCGATCAGATTTAGGAGAAACAAAGACTTCATATATTCATAATCTGTTCATGCTTAAATCTGATTTAGTTATTCAATTTTTAAAAATAAAGGTAGATAGTGTTGAAAGGTTTCACATTACATGCCTTAATTCTTGGGGTGTAGCTTATACTACTAAACACTTTCATCAGGTAGAAGATCCATCAAAGCACGTCAAGGCAGCGAAATTGCTTTAGATCTATCCATACTCATCATAAAGTGAAAATTGGGGTTCTTAAATTAGGCTGGATCAACTAACCACTAAGGAACTTTCCTAGCACTGAATTCTACACCAATACCCTATCAAAAACTCATTTATGCGGATGATACATGTCTTAATGTCATATGGTTTCATGCAATTTCAATTGTCAAGCTCAATTGTATCACATTTGATGGGGGTTATTTTTATGGTATTTGTCTGAGAGGATATTTTATGAATTATTTTTATAAGGTTATTACACAAGCATACTTCACAATGATGAGATATTGTCCGCTTTGGGCCTTAGCCCTCACGGTTTTGCTTTTGGTCATCACCCAAAAGGCCTCTCAATCATTGAAGTATGTTTGTATTATATAAGTTGTTATTTGTTGTATTATTTTATCGATTCAATCATTGAAGTATGTTTGTATTATATAAATTGTTATTTTTTATCATATTTTATCGATGTGGGACTTGTTTGTATCCCAACAATTTCAACTTGCTAAATTATGAAACTTTTCTTAGTTACTTAGCAAACGAGAGATTGTGTCCCAGTAAGGCTAGAGTGACCCAAATTTGTTTATGATACAAGTTTTATTGAAGTGAGTCAAAAAAATCACATTTAATTCAAGCTTGAAATTTATAGGACAAGTCAAATAATTTATCGCACAGGTACAAACTAACCCAACGAGTCTGACCCATTTTGTCAATTCTACATAACACTACAATTGATTATTAATGATAATGAGATACCTCAAATAATTGTAATTGGTAGAGATAGTGTTTTGATTAAAGCATTGCAAGTGATATTTCCCTTACTCTTTTAATTTGTTATGTCATTTTCATGTTAATAAGAATGCGAAGACTATATGCAAGTTGGTAGTTTACCCAAAGGACAAATGAGACTTAATCATGAATGCATGGGCCGATATTATGAATTCTCCTAATAAGAGTGAATAGATGAAATATTTGTCATTATTTGAGAAGGTTTGCTAAAATTTTCCTATTTCTGATAATTATGTGAGAATTCTCATAAGGAAGCTTTTCCTAAGCCTCTTCTGTCTTCTATCTAGGATTTAGGATGATTACTTAATTTGAAGATAAATCAAGAACAAAAAAATTCTTAGAAGAAGAACACACTAGAAAAGAGTCACTAAAATAGCAAGATTAAAAAGGAGAGAAAAACTATTCAATAAAAAATAATATTTCTAGAGGAAAGGAAGAAAAGGCTCTCACTTAAGATGAATATTTGTGAAGAAAAAGAAAAGTCACCTGTAGAAAAACATTTTTAAAAGAGACAACAACTATTACACTCCAAGAAAAGGATTATTCAAATAAAAATGAAAAATAAAAATCATAATATATATATATATATATATATAATAAACTAATACTTCATCAAATAATATATAAATTCTTTAGCGAGATAAAAAAAAATTGTAACAAAGTAAATCTAATTCGTCCATATTGGTAAGTTATGTAACCTAAGTTATATGGATTAAAAATTGAATGACAACTCAATTTAATTAATGTAACACTATTTAAACTACTCATATTTTATTTATTTAATAAGTTTGTTTAATATATATATATATATATATATATATATATATATATATATGTATGTATGTATGTATGTTTGTGTGTTATAATTATCTTGTTTTAATTTTAAAAACAATTCAACCCAACTCTTGCAATTAAAATTTTCAATTCAACACTCTTAATTGGTTAACAACAATTTAGTAAGATGATTTCTTGTAATTGTAAGATTATGTTTAATGTTTAATTATTCATATTTTATTTATTTAATAAGCCATAAATTATTTCTTTATAATTATTTTTTTTCGAATTTATATAAGCATGTTAACCCACCTTGCATTTCGTGAAAATCACATTGAATTAAAATATTCGATTCAACTCGTTCTGTTAATTGACTAATAAAAGTAGGTTCAATAAATTGACCATTATGACTTTCTTAAAATAAATAAGCTTAATCCTACTAAATTTAAAAAATTACAACCATTCTTTTATATTGTCTATTTTATTATTTTTAAGCTGTGGCTGACTAACAAAGAATAGAAGAAATAACTTTTTCGAAAATAAATTTGTACAAATAAAACAAGTAAAATCTAAAGTTTAAACATTTTGGCCTGTTTACCACTAATCTGAAACTATCCCTATAATGCCACTCGTACATGTTGACCTTCGCAGAACTAACAGCATCTAAGTGTAACAGAAAAGTCTGAATAGAGTCTGTTTGAATAAACTCTCCAAGAAATAAAAAAAATTACGGTAAAAAAAACTCTCGTTTCTAAACTTTAACCAAACAAGTTCTAAATAACATTACTTAGTTGCACATTCTTAATTTTATATAGAAAATTCTAGTGGTCATTAGCAAAGAGAAAATAAATTACATAACAAAAATAGAATTGAACATTTACTTCTGGATCATTTCTCATTTTGTTAGATGCTCACCAAAGTAATCATGCACGCTAATAAATAGCATTATAGCAAACCGCTATATACACTAAATATTGGAACTTTACTATGTAGTTTCAATGAAAATAGCAAATATACCATTAGTATCTAAAAAAGCGCACAAGGGATGAAACCAGAAATAACTTTCACAGGACAATAAATAGACTATAGTCAGAGAGACAACCAATAACTGGCCTTGGTAGCTCCACCTGCTGACATTAGTTATAACCACAAAGGGTAGCCATGATCATCCCTAAAGAACACTTACATACTCCTACAATCCAAAAAAAAAAAAAAAAAAATATTATGACCATAATGTATTTTTCACTTGCCATCATCTTCCTCACCCTCTTCGTCATCCTCTTGATCGTCGTCATCATCTTCAGAGTCATCATCATCCTTTCCCTGCTAATGAGAAAAATATGCAATTTATAATACACCATAAATATTTGTACATGCTATCTAAAAAGCATTTAAATAATTATAAATGCAAAACTCAAAAGACCCAAATCAATCGAGTTAAAAAGCTTACTCAACAAGCTGATTGGCAATGATTTAATGGTGAATATTATTATAGCACAAGACAAACTTAAATTATCCTGAATCAATCTTATAAAACAATAAGAAAATAGTCTGATATACATTTGATCTAGGTTAATTAAATGGTGAGATGTTGTATACGGAATTTTTTAATGTAAACTCAATGGTAGGTAAAATATTAGGCAAGGAAGTCTCAACAAGTGCTAAAAATGTAAAAATAAAAATAAAACGGGCATGCATTAGAAGATAATAGTATGAGTAGCAACAATAGTATTGAATTTTGATAAAGTCCAATAACATAAATTGATCCCCTTAGCCAACCCACCTAGTGAAAAAATTATATATATTTGGTCATTTTTTTTATTTTATAAGATTTCGAAAAGGAAAGATAAAATAATGCATTCATATTAATCAAAAATAATAATGCATTCATTGAAGCATCATTGCACAAGGCTCAAGAGCCCAAAACAGTGACTGCAATGAGCTCCTAAGCCTCGTATCATCCTTCATTGAACTGTCTCATTCTACTAGTGTAGAATACATACTAAACCAGAAACCATCACATTCCATAAAAGTATAGAATATAGATACATAACTCTACAACATTTGCTAATCCACTGACATTTTCTATAAAAAAAAAAGGGAAAAAAATTGTATATCAGTTACCTCATCATCAGCTTCATCCTCATCACCTTCCTCTTCGTCAGGTTCTTCCTGTTATAATATAATCAATTGTTGTAAGAAACAAAGGAAAGCAGAATTGTCACTAAAGAAAGAGAATAGAGTATCAAAACTGGAAGTCAACTTACATTGTTGAAATAAGTGAGTGGATTTGGCCATAAATCATCCTTGATTAACTCTGCCACCTGCTATTTTGAGATAAATATCACTATGTGGTACAAATATACAAACTAAAAAATGTTCAATTTTTATAATAGAAATGGAAGATCAACACCAGGATGCACAACTAATTATACTAACCACCAGACAAAATATACCTCATCATGGATGTCATCCATATCATCTTTCTGCTCAGTGTCACTAAACCAACTAAAGAAGCTGCATACATTAGCAAAAAGAAAATCAAAATAATGATTTATTTGTTCCATCAAAGAACAGACAATTTATACATAAAAATTATTAATTGATCACTGAAAAATGAAGGGTAAAACAAAGTGGTCTATTTATTCATTTTTATATTTAGAATATTGTAAGGTAGAATCATACATTAGTAGATTGTCAAATAATTGAATTAATTTCCAGATTTCAACTAACAGAATAGTAGTAGAACACAACTATTCAAAAATCAGTGTTCATTAAGTTATAACTTCATAGAAAATATTCATTAAGTGGAGAAATCAGCACAATATATAATCAAATATAAAAAATAAAATAAAAAATCTGATAGCAAACACAGTATTAAAATGTACTATAGTTAACCATTTATTGATAGTTGATAAATCCACAATCCTTTGTAATGTTAACAGAGCTTATTGTAATCATGTCATGCATATTTCTTAGCTCCCCTCAAGGACCCGGTAACCAACAAGTGAACTTAAACAAACAAAAAATACCCATTGATATGTGATACTGCTTAATCATACATAAACAAGAATGGGATGTCATAATAATGCTACTTAAACAGTGCCTGTAAATGCATTGCTTTCTCTATTTTCAATATTCTCAGGAAAAACACTTGAATATATTTAGGCACCAACCTGACATCAGTAGGAGCCCGCTTGTTCCCATTTTTCTCATGACTAACTCCATTAGGTACGCCCTTCATGTTTAAGGATTAGGATTTCAGAAACAAAACAGAAGTTGTACAAACTGATAGAAGAATACCAAAAGTGACATTCATAACCTTTTACCTTGCCCTCTTTCCATTTTATGGGAGTAGCAGTAACCTTTGTTGTTCCTTCCTCGAGGAAGGTATAAGTCTTTACAATTTTTGTATCCTCGAAATAGGGATTGGCATTGAAATTCTAAACAAAAAAAATCACCACTGGTTACTATTCAATTAACTTTACAGTTAAGACAAATTTCTAAAACCATTAAGTGATTTGCAAAACACTTCTGTGAGGTATGCACCAAGGGAACAGAGGACACACAACTTACAAAGGTGATGGAGTAGCCTGATTTAACATCTTTAAAATCTTCAACCTCCAGAGAACTCAAATACTTAAATATCTATCAAAAAAAAAAGCAGAGGGTAAGTAATGAATTAGAATTACTCATCAGGTGTCTATAACCAAAGGAACAACAATATTCAAAAGTACTTCCACAGGGAACCTTAAAAATAAGATCTCAGGTCTCAAGTAATTACAAAGAAGACTATAAAAGTAAAGACATTACATGAATAAACAACCTAGGTACTTAATTTAGTAAAGCTTAGTACTTGTACAAGGACAAGTCAATTTAGTGAAACAATATTCCAAAATCGGCCATCAACTAAACTGCTATGCCTTTCAGCTTTTCAAAAGGCGTATTTTCACAAGCACAAAATTCTTGTGTACAATAGCAACCAGAACAACTTACAAGGGCTTCAAATGCTGTTTAAATAACACCATCCAAATAATACCAAATAACGTATAAGTGCATATCATGACAGACAAACTCAAAAAGCCAATCCATAAAAAAGAAGCCATACCTTCTGATCTTCGTCGTTCAAAAGATCACCGAGAGCAGGATGACTCAAAAACTGCACAAGCACAACAACAATAGTAAACAAAACATTCCCAGAATCATCAAAAAACAACAATTTCACAATTCAATTAACAACACACGCGCACACATAAACGAAGCATGAACTCACAGCAGTTAACCAGAAATCAGGAATAGCCTTGATAATATCATTCCTCTTATCATAAACAGGCTTCCGTATCTCATTATACTTCTGCTCTATCTCGAGGACTTTGTCGCTGGCTTCCTCATTGATCTAAAACACAAACAACAGGTCAATTCAATCACGCTCCAAAACCACAAACAGATAATCAAACACAACCAATCACATTGGAGGCTCCGAAAGCAGAGCCACATTTCGAACATCATATAAAGCCTCGAAAACGCGAAGGGATCCGAATTACGCGAAATTGAAAAGCGAGGGCGAGGGGAGAATTGAAGAATTGGTACCTTCTCGAGCTCGTCTTGGATCTCCTGCAATTTCTCGATGGAGAGGACGAGTTCTCCGTCGATGTCGTCGAGGTTCTCGCCCTTGTCGGAAACCTTCAGCTTCTTGCTCCTGTCGGCCACCATTGTTTTTGGGCCAAAGGGTTATTGCGTCGTAGGTTTCGTAAAACCCTAGCGCAGTCTAGGTCGAGCGAGTGAGGGAAGTGAAGTGAAAGGGTTAGGGTTTTGGGGGTTTATATGTGTCGTTCGTGCGTCACCGCACTGCGCGGGGTGCACCAAATAAATCAACGACCGCGTGACACCTGTCCGTTTCAGGGGTGAAAGCGTCCTTTCGCTTGCAGGGGACTTGTTTGCTTTGGATTGGTTAATTATGCTTGGGTGAGGATTAAGATTTGCTAATATACTAGTACTATGTGCTTTTCTCAGAGAAATTAAAAGGATTAAGATACGTTTTGATTAGAATTGAGATTAAGACACGCAGTTGCATACTCTTTTTTCTCTTCCTTTAAAAAAAATTAATTAAAAAAAAAAAAAAAACAATCTTCATGCTTTTTGTTTATACGAAAGATCTTGTCAGAAAAGGGAAAGTTTGTAACAGTAGTAATTTTTATCTTTTAAAGGAAGTAAGCTTTGTAACTTCTCTTTTGTTGAATATTTGATTTTTATTTTGTTGTTGAATTTTATTTTTTAAAATTAATTAATTAATTAAATGTTTATCGACTTTGATATGTATTTTTAAATAAATTAAATTTTAAATTTATTGCATTTTTTTAGAGAGAAAAAACTTAAAATATTTCATTCACAATGGGTTAAAAAATACAGTTGGACATGATATTAAAATTATGGTGCTAGTAAATAGTCTAGACGTTCTAGCTGAAGTATGAACAACTTGATTAGTTTGTCTCCTAATAAAATTCACCGTTAAATTTTGATATTTGTTTAATAAGGTTCTACACTCATGTATAATTTGTCCTTATTCAGCTTGTTGTCCTTCTATTGATGGATATCCTCCACCACTCTTTGTAATCTGATTCTATGGTAATTTGTTGGTGATTTAACTTTGAGAGCCATATGATAGAATGAAGTATAGCTAGAGCTTCTATTGATGGCTTGCCCATATGATGTTCTATTCGGGCTTTGATGAAAGATCCTTTTGAGTCTTTGATGCATAGTCCTAGCGCCCAAAGCTTGTGTCCTCCTGGAATAAGACTGAATCAGTGTTGCATTTTAGCGTGCCTGGAGGTGGATTTTTCTAGCCTTGGGTTTGTTGGTCCAGAGTTATGGGCCTATTAGATTGCTTGTTGGATTGACTTGTGCATGCATGCTTCCATTCATGTAATGAATATTGAGACATGCGGTTGAGTGTTTAGATTAGACCAGACTTTCCATAAGGTCCAAATGGTAATAGTAAATTCTTCTTGCTGACTAGGAGTGAGGTTATGGAGGATTTTGAATAACACTTCATTTAGAATTTCTCCCTCTTCTACTATATCCTCCATGGCTTCCCATAGACCCCTGATTTCCCACAATTTTTGTGATTCTACACAGCCAAGTATTAGGTGCCAATCACTTTCTACATTAGACTCACATAAAGCGCATGTGCTCTCGCAAGGGACTCCACACATTTGTAAACGTTGTCTTGCAGGAAGACAAGATCGTAAGAGACGTCACATGAGGATTTTCATGCGTTGGGTACCCAAAGATGTTGGTTGTTTATCATCTTCTCCATTGCATGGTAGTAGGCTATTTTAACTGTGTAGACTCCTGCGTTGTTAAACCTCCATATATATAATGGTGTCTTGTTTGTTTGGGTGCAGTAGGGGAATGGACTTTGCTTATCGCATTCTGACTAAAGAGTGCATCTAATAAAGGTTAGTTCCAAGTTTTGTGTTCCTGATCAATGAGGTCTCACACCATTAAAGTTTCTTGACCTTGTGGACTCAAGCTACAAACATAAGGGTTATGGTTATTGTAACCCTTTTTCTAGATTACATATATTAATCCTAATTAATTAATTAGGTTACTAACATTTATATTATTGTGGATAATATGTAGAAAGAAAATATTTAAATAAATGAATGAATGTATTTAATTAAAGTTTTAAATCCCAAGTGTGCGATTCAGCGGTAGGGGTTAATCCACACTTAAGTAAGGTCAGGAGTTCGAATCTTGCCTTGTATATGCAGTCGCGTTAAATCTTGGGGCCAGCTATCCTACCTTTTATCAGCGGTAAATACTCCAGGAACGAACCCAAAAAAAATTAAAGTTTTATTGTATAAAAGTCACTAGATATTACAAACCATTTTTTTTAAAAATTATATCACAACATAATGAAATAAAAACCTCCATCCTATGCTATGGATTTTTGCATCTGACCTTCTAACTACACATCCAATTTTTCTACATCATGAGATCTCTAGTATCTAGGTTTAAAAATATTTATGGGATTAGACATTTAATTTCATTCACATCTCATACAAACAAATCATACAAGTGTATAATAAGTTTATACAAGTATTAATACACACACAACAACTTAATTAGATATTCCACTAATAAATGCAATATGTTTATGAAATGCAGATTTTGACTCAAAATATACTTTTAAAAATTATTTTGACTCAATACTCCATGGAGATTTTCCCTTTTGAGTATTTAGTGAAGCTAGAGTTTAACATCACTCTGTCCAGTAATTCGGCAATGCCTCACTAAACGCGAATAAGTAGACAATAGTCGGAGTGTTAGTGCACCCGTCAGGCTACCACGACACAAAATCAAATAAAGACTGGCCATCTATGGGATTACCCATGCCCAAACACTCCCTAGACCAAAGGCCTATCCCCACAAACCAGAGGTCCCGTCTTATCCATTCTACTCAAACCCCATTTACTATCTTCTGACATTGGTAGCATAAAACAAATATCTCAGTCAGACTTTCACAACCATATCAAGCTCTCTCTCGCTTTATCCTTTCCTTTATCCATCTCATACGGTCAACTGTCCTTGACAGTACCCACTATCACAATCAATCTCTTGTCACCAATGTCTCAGATAGTAAAACATAAAGAAAAGAATTCACGTAAAAAGCATCATTTCAAAATTACAAAATTCATTCTTATTCTATCAAATATCCTTGATACAAAATTCAATTCTCGATTATTTTATTTTTGAAATTCTTTTCTTTTCCCCAAAAAATCTTTTGAGTTAAAAACCACATTATGCAATATGTAATATGCTTTACTATTAATCTATCATTTCAAAAATTAATCTCAATCAAACTTTTCAAATACAATTCAAACAATTTCAATAGCAACATTCAATCATAAACAATCAACCACTTCAAGATTTCAACCTTAAAACATCAAATTTATCAAAAAGTACAATCAAAAACCATATCAACTAACCTAAGGTTCCATGCCTATTTCTCCAAACATGCTAGTTTTCTCCTAATTTCCTTGATTTCTTCTTTTCCTACTTCTTTTTCTTCCTCTTATCTTCTTCCTTTCTTCCTCTTTTCTTGAAATTTTAGTTGTTTACTCCTTGTTTTCCTCTTTGCTTTTGGAAAAGATGGACTATTTTTGGGTGTTTCTTTGACATTGATTTATGTCTTGTTGTTAAGGGTTGTTGGTGAACTTTTTGGTGTGATTTCTCCTATTTATACTAGTCTCCACCTCCATTCTTCAATCTTCTAGATTTGTAGATATTTCTTGATATTTCCTAGGACATTTTAATAACATAGTGATTAGGTGTCCATTTTGTAGATATTTATAGGACTTTATAGAATTTCTTTGAATTATTTAAGTATCTTAATGATTAAGTTTCCAATTTATTTAATAATATGGTGATGAGATGTCCACTTTCTAGAATTTTGTAGAGTTATTTAATTAGTTATCTTAATGATTAAGTTTTCAATTCATTTTAATCACATGGTGATTAGGTGTCCTTTTCTTTTTTGTAGAATTTTGTAGATCATCCTAAAATTTTGTAGAATTATTTAAATATCTTAATGGTTAAGCATCTAATCTATTATAGATTTCTATTTTGTAGAATTTTATAGAACTTTCTATAATTATTTGAATATCTTAATAGTTAAGCTTCCAATCCATTTAATCATTTGATAATTAGATATCTACTTTGGAGAGTTTTGTAGAACTTTCTAGAACATTATAGAATTATTAAAGTAACTTACAAATTAATTATAATTTTGAGAAACTAATATCAACATTAGAATCTTCACCATTAAAAGTATAAACTTTTGTCTCTTGATCATCTCTTAATTATGCTAATTAATATTAATTAAATAAATTAGAATTTGCTTATGTGTCACAATTTGATTGGTTGAGACTTGTATTTTAATTTCACCTAACTATACATTTTTATTAATTATTCTAAGCATACTATATTGATGATAAAATTATTTATAACCTTTTGAACATTTTTCCATAATTTTCTTGCTTAAGGTTTTAGCAGAATAATTTTCTCAAGTTAAATCCTTAGAGAATTTCTATAAATTTTAATTTAGATATTTTCTCTCTTAACTGTATTTATTCTTAATTTATACTCAATAAATTATTATTTAAGTTACAAATTACTTAAATTTTCTTAAATTGAGTTTCTCATATTTTATAGTGTGCTCTCAACGCTGTCCGAAAAATAGTCAAATTAGATAATAAAATATATGTTATTGAATTTAGAAGATCTTGTTAGATAATGCTACATAAATTTAATTCACAGTAAATTACGTAATATTTAATATATATAATAATTTATAGAAATTATATAGATAAATAGTTACAAAATTTAGGATGTTACAGTTATACCTTAACCATGAGTCTTTCCATACATTTATGCTTGCTCCATTTCCAACACACCAACGAGTTCCTTCCTTCACTAGAACCTGTGAAGCATGGATGTTATGCCATACATATAGCTTGGTGAAATCCTTATGATATATATACATGTTGTTTCATTCATTGTTGTGTATGTTTCTATTCTTAATGCTTGCCTTGGATTGATTCTCCTTGCATGATATAGGTTTCATTGGGTATTGGAAAATAACTTTTGAAACTAGCTCTAAAACAAATGCCTAGTGGGAAATGTATCTAGGAATGGAGCTTGGCCCATTAGTAGTCTTAAACCCTAGCCCGTAATGCGGGTGTAGATATTGGGTACTCAAGGAATTGATATTCAATATCCGCACCTAGGCTCTTGCTCTAAGGGATTAGGTTTGAGTAAACTCATGGGTTGACTAAGCAATGTTTGTAACAAGAGATTAAGGATTCATTAGTGTAACGTTTGGTGAAATCTGACCCCACAATCTCACAAAAATCATAATACCATTTCTACCCTTTTCCACTCACAATCAAATATTTTTATAGCTTTTATTCCAATAGTCATAACTTTTGATTCAACTTGCATGACAAACTATGAATTTGGAATTATTCTTTAGTCACGAATAGTCAACAAATGTTTATGTTACCTTCTAATCCCTGTGGATACGATAATTCTACTACTTGAACGGCCGGTATACTTGTCGTGTTTGAGACTGTTGACAGAACAAAAGTGATTTTAAGTGATAACAAAAGTAGTTTTAATGGAAATCTCAACAAGTTTTTGGCGCCGTTGCCGGCAGCGCCCGGCGCGACACCAGATAAGGGCAACCCTTGGGCTTCTTCTGATATGGCGCCCGGTGCATGAATAGCAAGCCCGGCACGTCGTTTCAGTTACCTTAATCACTTCCCCTCTTCCCCACTCTCATTTCAACTTCCCCAACTCCCTCTCATCTTCCAAAACCTCTCCACTCTCTCAACCCCTCAACTCCCTAAACCTCCCAACTCTCTCAATCTCTCACGTCCCACTCTCTTCTCCCAACCCCTCAACTCTCCCTCACCTCTCCACTCTCAAGTCAACATCGTCATTCATCTCCCACAAGCTCTCTCTCACGAGAACTTTCTCCCTCATCTCCACTCATCTTCTTCCCTAAGGGCACGCGACTTCTCTTCCTTCCCTCCAACACACCTTCATTCAAGTAGGTTTCTAAACTTACTGTTTTTCTTTTCTTTAGAATTCTATTTTTCATTCTTTCTTGTTTTGGGTCTCCTTGAGGGTTTCTGTTAACCCACATTGGGGTTTAGGGCTAAAATGCCTTAACAAAAAGCAACCCCTGGGTGCAGTCACGCTAGGTGCGAAGAATCACGCCTGGCACAAATGTGATTTGAAATTTCAGGTTGAACATAAGTCGGGCGCGATGAACCACGCACGGCGTGCCTACTGTTAAAGCTTCGAAACGGCCCGTTCCAATGCCAGAACGGCCCGTTTTGGAATTGGAATGGACTGTTCCAATTCCAGAACAGCCCGTTTCGAACTTAAGAACGACCCATTCTGATCTTGGAACAGCCCGTTCTGGGCCAATTTTCAAAAAGTTCACTTGCGCCCGGTGCAATTCCTTTTTACGCTCGGTGCAATTGATTCCAGGGAGTCCTCTATACTCTCTGTGCCCGGCGTAATTCTGTTTTGCGCCCGACGCATTTGCTCCAGAGAGCTTTTTATGTGTATTGCGCCCGACACAATTATGTTTTGAGCCCGGCGCGTGACACCTCTAGAACCCATTTTTCTCTGTTTTAGTGTTGTTCTTAGTTGATTTTAGCCTGTTTTTGTGGTTTTGTTGTATTGTTACTGTGTCAGTTTGGTCTAAGGATAGCTTTCCTTGTGCTTAACTTAAATTGGTCATCCTGGTCTGTCTTGTTATGCTCATCTATCTGCCTGGAATTTCTTGGTTTATATTTTGCAGATGGCCTCCTCTAGCAAGCGCCCCCGTTCTGAGCAACCGGGTCAGGCTCCCCGCAAGCCGAGTCACCCCTATTCCTGTTGAGCTTAGGAGAGCTGAAAAAGAGTTTTGATGATCACAACAGCCGGAGACAACAAGTGTGCAACAACAACATTGAACACAAAAACAAAGTCAAGGAAGTTCAAGAAAAATGCTTTGAAGTATAGCTATGTAATAGTGTTTAGGAAATAAAGTGTTAAAAGAATTGTTATATTTGTGCTTGTGTGTGTGCTTTGTGCATTAAGCAAATCTTGTCTAAAATCAAGTAGGGAGTAGATGATGATGAGTTGAGAACATTGGAAAATTATTTTGAGACTTAAAATGAAGTTTTAAGAACTGACTCAAAATAATCGATTATTGTTAAATATAATCGATTATTTCAGCAAATGGGCTAAGTGGAATGCCTTGCTGTAATAATCGATTATTTGCCAAAATAATCGATTATTTCAGAAACAACTCTCTGGAATAATCGATTATCCAGCTAAATAATCGATTAAATTGTTCTTGGTTGATTTCCAAAAATCTGAAGAACAAAATAATCGATTATTCTTTAAAATAATCGATTATCTGGGTTTGAACTTTTATAAATAGACTTGAACTATTTTGAAACATAAGACAATTGAGTGAGAACTGATAATCAACTTCTAAAAGCACTTTAGAGAGTCTGTGTGACATCTTGGAAAGGTTTCTTTGTGAAATTCCAAGAAGAAAAACATTTGTGAAAGAACTTGTGAAAATCATCATCATCATCATACTCTTGAAAGAGAAGGACAAAGAATTGTTCAAGAATTCCAGGTGAATTCGTTTCATTTTTGTTTCTTTGTGAATCTTTGTGGAAAATCTTGAGAAGGGTTTCTCAAGTGATTAAGGTTCTTGTAGTGGGATCTACAAGGGGTACTTTCTTGGGGTCAAGAAAGTGATTATCTTTTAGTAGTGAAGTATATGCATGTGTGTTTGCTTGTAAACCTTCTTGCTTAAAGATAGTGGAAAAATCTTAATCAGGTGGTGATTAAGGACTGGATGTAGGTCACATGTGGAGTGGCTGAACCAGTACAAAAGACTTGTGCAATCTTCTTCAACCTTATCTTTTGTTTTGTAATTTCTTGATTGAGTTTTAAGGAAGATAAAATTTGATTAACAAGTGAATGTAATTCTTGATGTTTTAAATCTGTAAATTGAACATTGTTGATGAACCTCATGATGTTGTAATCAAGTTAGCATATTGCATTCATATTATCATAACAAGTCTTGAGAAGTGCTTCAAGTGAGAATTCTGTCATAGAAAAGTTTGTAATTGAAAGTGAAGATCCAAAAACTCTGATAAATTTTTAAAGGGTCATTGAATCCAATTCACCCCCCTCTTGGATTTGGCCATTCTTTTCTAACAATTGGTATCTAGAGCAAGGTTCTTGAGAGTTGTTCAAGACTTAAAAATGGCCAACAACAACCTACCCTATGGTGAGGGTGTCTCTATACATAGACCTCCTGTTTTCAATGGTGAAAATTATGTCTATTGGAAAATTAGGATGAGAATTTTCATTGAAGCTATTGATATTGCTGTATGGGATGCTATAGAAAATGGACCCTATGTTCCAATGAAAAAGAATGATGATGGTGAGCTTAAGGAGAAACATTGGAGTGAGTGGAGTGATGAGGAAAGGAGAAGAGCCCAACATGATAAGAGAGCAAAAAATATAATCACATCTGCATTGTCTATTGATGAATTTTTCAGGATTTCACAATGCTCATCAGCTAAAGAAATGTGGGACACCTTGCAAGTCACTCATGAAGGAACAAGTGATGTCAAAAGATCAAGAAAACATACTCTCATTAGAGAATATGAATTGTTTAGAATGCAAAATGGTGAATCCATCTCTGATTTTCAAAAAAGATTTACACATTTGATAAATCACCTTGTTGATCTTGGCAGGAAATTTGAAAAGGAAGAGCTGAATCTAAAAGTGCTGCAATGCTTGGATAGAACATGGCAAGCAAAGGTGACAGCCATTGAAGAATCAAAGGACTTGACCTCCTTAACATTAGCTACTCTCTTTGGAAAATTAAGGGAGCATGAACAAAAGCTGCACATATTTGATGAACATGAGCAGCAAGACAAGAAAGGTAAAGGAGTGTCATTGAAGGCCTTAAAAACTGCCAAAGGAAAAGAGGTATATGAAGAAACAAGCTCCGATGACTCCGAAACCGAAAATTTCAACCTGCTAGTGAAGAAATTCAGAAAGTTTATAAGAAGAAAAAGAAACTCTCCCTATAAGTTCAACAAAAAGCCAAACAAGAAAGAGGAAGCATCCTCCTCCTCCTTCAATTGCTTTGAATGCGGAAAGCCTGGACACATGAAAGCTGACTGTCCAAATATCTTAAAGAAGCAACAAGAGGAGAAGAAGTTTAAGAAAAATGCAAAAGGAAAAAGAGCCTATATTGCTTGGGAAGACAATGACTCAAGCACAACAAGTGGAGAATCTGAAAGTGAGGAAAACAATCTGTGTTTGATGGCTGGAACTGCACAAGACACAATAGTAAGTGACTCAGACCTTGAATCAAATCCTGATTATGACCAACTTCAAGAAGCTTTCATTCAAATTCATGAAGAGGCTGTCAAATTAGGTGCCTCAAATTTGAAATTGAAAAACAAGCTGAAATGGTATGAAAATGCTTTAATTAAAGCTGAACAAAAATTTGAAGATTTGAAGCATGAGCATGATGATCTTCAAACTATGTTTAACTTTAGTGAAGCTCATTCCTTAAAAGATGTTTGTGAACATTGCAAAGTTTTTGAAAAGGAAAATGCTGATTTAAAATTCACACTTGCAAGGTTCACAAAGGGAAATGAAAATTTGAACATTCTTTTGGGAAAACAAAGAAACACTTTTGATAGGAGTGGACTTGGCTTTAATCCAAGCACAAGCATACCATTTGAGTCTAGGAAAGTAGCTTTTGTGAAAAGTCAAAATTTTAGAAAACTCAAAAGTAACTTTTCTAAACAAGCAACTTGTTTTTATTGTTGTAAAATGGGTCATACTATTAGGAACTGTTACTCAAGAAAATTTGGAGTTCCAAGTGGAAAAATGATTTGGGTTGAGAAGAGTCAAGGGCTGAGAACTAACCAAAAAGGACCCTCCACATGGGTACCTAAATTTTTCCTCTGAATTTATTTTGTAGGAATGCTTGAGGGCCAAAAATTTGCTGTGGTATCTTGATAGTGGCTGCTCAAGGCACATGACCGGGGATCCCTCCAAATTCTCAAGTCTGAAATTGAAGAATGAAGGGTATGTTACCTATGGTGACAACAATAAAGGCAAAATTCTTGGTCATGGAAATATTGGTAATTCCTCCTCTCAAACATTGATTGAAAATGTATTGCTTGTTGAAGGTTTGAAGCACAATTTGCTGAGTATAAGTCAATTAAGTGACAAAGGCTTTAAAATTGAATTTGACAATACATGTTGCTTAATTTGTGATAAAAGGAGTAAAGAAATCAGATTTATAGGAAAAAGGATTGACAACATATACATGCTAGACTTAGAACATTCAATATCAATGTCAAACACTAAATGTCTAATAACTCAAGAAGAAAATATATGGCTTTGGCATAGGAGAGCTGCACACATTCACATGGATCACTTAAATAAATTGAGTAGGAAAGAATTGGTGGTTGGTCTACCTAAACTCAAGTTTGGAAAAGACAAATTATGTGATGCTTGTCAAAAGGGCAAGCAAGTGAAGGCTAGTTTTAAAAGCAAAAATCAGATTTCAACATCTAGACCTTTGCAATTAATTCACATGGATTTGTTTGGTCCATCAAGAACAATGAGCTTAGGTGGAAACTACTATGGCTTAGTAATTGTTGATGACTACTCAAGATATACATGGGTTATGTTTCTTGCAAATAAAAATGATGCTTTCACTGCCTTTAGAAAATTTGCTAAGCTTGTTCAAAATGAGAAGTGTTCAAACATCACCTCTATAAGAAGTGATCATGGAGGTGAATTCCAAAACATCATGTTTCAAAAATTCTGTGAGGAACATGGTATAAACCATAATTTCTCAGCACCTAGGACACCTCAACAAAATGGAGTTGTTGAGAGGAAAAATAGGTCCTTAGAAGAACTTGCAAGAACAATGTTAAATGAAACAAACCTACCAAAATACTTTTGGGCTGATGCTATTAACACAGCTTGTCATGTGTTAAATAGAGTTCTAATTCGGCCTATTTTAAAGAAAACACCCTATGAAATCTATAAAGGAAAGAAGCCTAGCATTTCCTATTTTAGAGTGTTTGGTTGCAAGTGTTATGTGCTGAACAATGGGAAAGAACAACTTGGGAAGTTTGATGCAAAGGCTGATGAAGCAATATTTCTAGGATACTCTACAAATAGTAAGTCTTATAGAATTTACAATAAGAGAACTTTAGTGGTAGAGGAATCTGTTCATGTAGTATTTGATGAAGTAAATAAGCAAGAGACAAGGCAAACAGAAATTGAAGATTTAAATGAATTGCTTGGTCAACCCCTATTGGAGAGTGAACCAAATGAAAAATCTAAGGAGAGTGTATCACATGAGAAAGAAAAGGTAACATGTGAACAATTGCCAAAAGAGTGGAAGACTTCTAGAGAATTATCAATAGATAACATAATTGGAAATATTGGTAAAGGTGTTACAACTAGGAGTGCTATCAAAAATATTTGCAACACTATGGCATTTGTTTCACAAGTTGAACCTAAGAACATTGATGAAGCACTTAAAGATGAGCATTGGTTAATGGCTATGCAAGAGGAACTAAATCAGTTTGAAAGAAATGAAGTGTGGGATTTAGTGCCATTACCAAAAGATTATCCAATTATTGGAACCAAGTGGGTTTTCAGAAATAAGCTTGATGAATCAGGAATAATTCTTAGAAATAAGGCAAGATTAGTGGCTAAGGGATATAATCAAGAAGAAGGAATTGACTATGATGAGACTTTTGCCCCTGTAGCAAGGATTGAAGCTATTAGACTACTTCTTGCTTATTCATCAATTGAGAATTTCAAGCTTTATCAAATGGATGTAAAAAGTGCTTTCCTCAATGGGCTGATACAAGAGGAAGTGTATGTGGAACAGCCACCTGGATTTGTGGACTTCAAAAATCCTAATCATGTGTACAAGCTCAAAAAGGCACTCTATGGCTTGAAGCAAGCTCCTAGATCTTGGTATGATAGGTTGAGCAAATTTCTAATTGAGAATGATTATGAAAGAGGAAAGGTGGACAATACATTGTTTGTTAAGAGATTTAAAAATGATACAATGTATGTGCAAATATATGTGGATGATATTGTGTTTGGATCTACAAATTCCTCTCTTTGTAAAGAATTTGCCAAAACAATGCAAGGAGAATTTGAGATGTCAATGATGGGAGAACTTACCTTCTTTTTGGGATTACAAATCAAACAAATGCATGATGGAACTTTCATAAGTCAAAGCAAGTATTGCAATGAACTTTTGAAAAAGTTTGGTATGGAAGAGTGTAAGGAGGCTGCCACACCAATATCAAACAATTGCAATCTTGACTTAGATGAGAAAGGAATTGCTGTTGATAATTCAAAATATAGAGGTATCATAGGATCACTCTTATACTTGACAGCAAGTAGGCCTGATATAATGTTTGCTGTGTGCCTATGTGCAAGATTTCAAGCAAATCCTAAAGAATCTCATATGAAAAGTGTAAAGAGAATCCTTAAGTATTTGAAGGGTACAACTAATGTTGGTTTGTGGTATCCAAAAGAAGTATCATTGAGTCTAATTGGCTACTCAGATTCAGATTTTGCTGGGTGCAGGCTAGACAGAAAGAGCACAAGTGGAACATGTCACTTGTTAGGTAGTGCACTTGTTTCATGGCATAGCAAAAAGCAAGCTTGTGTTGCTTTAAGTACAGCTGAAGCTGAGTATATAGCAGCTGGAAGTTGTTGTGCTCAAATCCTTTGGATGAAGCAACAATTAAGAGACTATGGAATTGAGTTGAACAAGATTCCTTTGAGGTGTGATAACACAAGTGCAATAAATCTGACCAAAAATCCAATTTTGCACTCTAGGACTAAGCATATTGAGATAAGACACCACTTTTTGAGAGATCATGTTCAAAGGAATGATTGTGTTGTGGAGTTTGTAGAGACAACCAAACAACTAGCTGATATTTTCACAAAACCTCTACCTAGAGAGAGGTTCAATCAATTGAGAATTGAGTTGGGAATAATTAGTGAAACAAGTTTGAATTGATTATGTTGTGAGAATGAATACAAGAGATGTGTGGAAGATAATATTTGGAAGTTGCAAACAAGACTTGGTGAAATTTGAGAAGTTAAAATTTTCAGTGAAACAAATCATCACTGGAATAATCGATTATCTTAAGATATAATCGATTATCTTAAAGTGACTCATGAAAATAATCGATTATCTGAGGAAATAATCGATTATCTGGAACATGAAGAATTCCAAGAGTTTCGGAAATAATCGATTATTTGGGTAATAATCGATTATCTGGTAAGCAAGAAACTCAAAAGTCACTGGAATAATCGATTATTTGGGTAATAATCGATTATTTGATAAGAAGAAACTCAAAGGTCACTGAAATAATCGATTATTTCAGTCAATAATCGATTATCTGGGAATGAGAATGTAAACAGTCACTGGAATAATCGATTATTCCAAAAATAATCGATTATCTGGGGAGTACAAGGAAAATGAACCCTCTGTAATAATCGATTATCCTTAAAATAATCGATTATTCATATCAGAAAATGGTTCAAATTGAGTTTACTGATGCAAATAATCGATTATTTGCACAAATAATCGATTATTTGGGCGGTTTTTTTTAAATTTTCTTAAAACGGTTAACTCCGCACCAACTCATAAAACTACCCACTTTTTTCATACCCAGAACGTGCAAACACCTTAAAATCTTCTCAGAACCTCTCATTATCTCATTCTCTCATTCTCTCATTATTTCCCAAACCCTTCAAACCCTAACTCTCTCAAAACCTCTCAAATCCCTCTTCTTCTTCATCTTTCTCCAAGACCCAACCATGGCATCTTCCTCCAAGAGACCCAAGAAGCTGGAAGTGAGGGGGAGCAAGCGCCCTCTTCCCTCGAAGCAACTCATCTCGAAGTGGTTCGCCGATGAGAAGGCCCAAGAATACTACTTCGAATGGTATGCCGGTCGGAGAATCATCCCTCCGAAGACCCTAAAGCTTGATTGGTTCAAGAATGAGGGGTTTAGCTTTCCAACCCTCCTGGAGTACCAAGAGTTGAAGGCGTTTCTCGAGATGGACGGACCCTATTATCCGGAGCTCATCCGATTATTCCTCTGTTTTGCTACCACTAATAATGGGGTTATGCAATCGGTGGTTAAGGGGAAGTTAATCAGGCTGGACGGACCCACATTGAGAGCTGTTGCGGGTCTGAGCGGAACTGGAGCAGAGAAACCCCAGCCATTCAACTTTGGAGATTTTGAAGAACTGATCACATTCTGGGATTGTCAACGGAACCCATCCAACACAAACTATGAAAAGTTCTTGGCGGGAGGTATGAAAAAGAACTCTCGCTTGATTTCCTTCATTATTGCCTGGATGTTAAAACCTAGGTTGCACAACCATGCCCAGATGTCTCGGGATGACATTTTGTTAATGCATGTAATTAAGAAGAAAATTAAGATTGATTGGGTGGCGGTTGTGAATGACTGTATTTGGAAGGCAAGGAGAAAGGAAGACGGTCCAATTCCTTATGCTTTGCTTCTGTCAAAATTTTTTGAGATTGCTGGTGTAGATTTAACAGGTGAAAGAAAGATTGTTCTGCACGCATCGAACAAAATAGAGAAGTCTTCTTTGCATCATATGGGGATGCTAAAGCAAGAAGACAAGTGGGTGTTTAAAGGAGATGTTCCTCCTACCCCAGAGCCAGCTACAGATGAGGACGGTGTGCCTTCTCATGATGAGGATCAGCCACCACAGGTGGAAGCTGAGCCTGGAGAAGCTGAGCCGGAACTAAAGCCGTTCTCACCTTTTGAGCAGATCATGATTAACAAGATTGATGCTGTTATGGACATGTCAAGGAGACATGAGACTTTGTTTTCTGGTTTGCTTGACAGGTTTGATGATCTGGATCGCGAAGTTAGGCTGATCAAGACTCAGCTTGGAATTCCGGAGGATGAGGAGTGATTTCTGTTTTTGTTATTCTGTGTCGTTTTTAAATTTACGTTTGGAACAATTTATAAGTTCAATTGGGTTGTAATGATTTTAATTCCTGAACAAGTTTATTGTTTTTGATGTTGAACAATTTAAGTTTGATGAATTTGAAGTTTGGTTTGCTTATGTGATTGGCTTGATTTTGATTCCAAAGGTTATTTTGGAATACTGGTGCACAATGCTCTGTTTTTGGTGAGCATATATGTTGTAATGTGATTATTTGAAATACTCTATTTTTGTACTGAGATAATGGATATCTTGACTTGATTTGATTTGGTTTGTGGGAGATTGTTGAGCTTAGGAGAGCTGAAAAAGAGTTTTGATGATCACAACAGCCGGAGACAACAAGTGTGCAACAACAACATTGAACACAAAAACAAAGTCAAGGAAGTTCAAGAAAAATGCTTTGAAGTATAGCTATGTAATAGTGTTTAGGAAATAAAGTGTTAAAAGAATTGTTATATTTGTGCTTGTGTGTGTGCTTTGTGCATTAAGCAAATCTTGTCTAAAATCAAGTAGGGAGTAGATGATGATGAGTTGAGAACATTGGAAAATTATTTTGAGACTTAAAATGAAGTTTTAAGAACTGACTCAAAATAATCGATTATTGTTAAATATAATCGATTATTTCAGCAAATGGGCTAAGTGGAATGCCTTGCTGTAATAATCGATTATTTGCCAAAATAATCGATTATTTCAGAAACAACTCTCTGGAATAATCGATTATCCAGCTAAATAATCGATTAAATTGTTCTTGGTTGATTTCCAAAAATCTGAAGAACAAAATAATCGATTATTCTTTAAAATAATCGATTATCTGGGTTTGAACTTTTATAAATAGACTTGAACTATTTTGAAACATAAGACAATTGAGTGAGAACTGATAATCAACTTCTAAAAGCACTTTAGAGAGTCTGTGTGACATCTTGGAAAGGTTTCTTTGTGAAATTCCAAGAAGAAAAACATTTGTGAAAGAACTTGTGAAAATCATCATCATCATCATACTCTTGAAAGAGAAGGACAAAGAATTGTTCAAGAATTCCAGGTGAATTCGTTTCATTTTTGTTTCTTTGTGAATCTTTGTGGAAAATCGTGAGAAGGGTTTCTCAAGTGATTATGGTTCTTGTAGTGGGATCTACAAGGGGTACTTTCTTGGGGTCAAGAAAGTGATTATCTTTTAGTAGTGAAGTATATGCATGTGTGTTTGCTTGTAAACCTTCTTGCTTAAAGATAGTGGAAAAATCTTAATCAGGTGGTGATTAAGGACTGGATGTAGGTCACATGTGGAGTGGCTGAACCAGTATAAAAGACTTGTGCAATCTTCTTCAACCTTATCTTTTGTTTTGTAATTTCTTGATTGAGTTTTAAGGAAGATAAAATTTGATTAACAAGTGAATGTAATTCTTGATGTTTTAATCTGTAAATTGAACATTGTTGATGAACCTCATGATGTTGTAATCAAGTTAGCATATTGCATTCATATTATCATAACAAGTCTTGAGAAGTGCTTCAAGTGAGAATTCTGTCATAGAAAAGTTTGTAATTGAAAGTGAAGATCCAAAAACTCTGATAAATTTTTAAAGGGTCATTGAATCCAATTCACCCCCCCTCTTGGATTTGGCCATTCTTTTCTAACAATTCCAACCGATTCCTCACCAAGCGGAATGAAAAGCATTTTGAGTCTATTAGTGGGAGAAAATTTATTTTGGAGCGGAGGGTTGAGTTGGAGCCCAATGAGGTACCGGAGTTCCAAACTGAGCTTACCAGACGCCGGTGGGATAAACTTGGCTTCTACCCCCTTCCGACCAACATAGCTGTTGTTAAGGAGTTCTATGACAATGCCCTGAGACTAGAGGAAGGCATTGTGCCATTTACCAGCTATGTCAGGGGTGTGCGAGTCCCCTTTGATGCTGAGACGATCAATGAATTTATGGGGACTACGCTGAGGCCTGATGAGGAAAGCGAGTATGGCAATTATTCCACAGAGACGATGGACCCTATAGTGGTAGAGGCTGCCATCTGCACACCTGGATTCGGGTTCCATAGGAACCACTCTTAGCAGCCTCTCCACGTGAAGTGCCGGGAGCTCCTACCAGTCGTCTGGATTTGGTCTGCTTTGGTGCATGCCAACATCCTCCCCTGCTCACATGTCTCTGATCTTCACTGGACCAGGGCCATGTTGATGTACTATATTATGACCGGGAGGACTGTGGATTTAGGCAACATCATTTGCGTCGAGATCTCTGGTTGCGCCAACTCTGCTCCTTCCTCCGCCCTTGGACATCCTTCGCTCATCACACAGTTATGCCAGCTCGCAGGCGTGGATGTCCACTCGCCGCCTTTTGAGGGTCCTGGCCGGGTGATTGACAGCAGATACATCTCTGCCTATTGCCAGGACTGCCCACCACCGGTCGTTCCTGCACTAGAGCCCATTCATGTTGCTGGGCCTCAAGAGGACGTACCCATGGACGATGCTCCTGCCCCAGGCCCTCCACTCACTATGCATCAGTGTTTTGACGCCTTGGAGGGCCGCATGGAGACCTTCATGCAGCATCAGGAGGGCAGGATGGATGCTTTTATGTAGCAGCAGGCATCCCTCTACCATGGCCAGATGTTTATTTTGGATGCCTTCAGGAGCTTCTCTCTACACTCCGCTCCTGGCTACCAGTTCCCGACCACCGCCGACTATCATACTTATACTGGTTGGCCTGGGGACCAGGCTCCTCACTTTGGGAGGGGTAGAGCTGCTGCTGAGGAGGATGATGGAGCAGCTGTTGCTGATGATGACCAGCTACCTTAGTCCATTTTTATGTTTTTGTTGCAGTTTATTTTTCTGTCTTTTATTTGTAGTTGTTTAACTATTCTTGTTTCAGAACTCTTTTATATTTAGTGTTGTTTTTTGGTGATTACTTTGTTGGTTCTTTTTGTGAATATTCTGCTTTAGCACAGTTTTTAATCTTGTTGATACTTGTTTTGCTTGTGGTTGATTCTGGATTGTGGTTTGCTTGATGTTTGTGGTGTGTGTACCTTAAACATTTTCAAGTCACGTTAGATCTTTAGCTCATGACAAGTTGCATACGGGTTTCAATGTTGATCATAGAACTGAGCTGAGTTTAATAATTTGTGGATGCATAGCCGGGTGAGGTTTGAGCCTAAATTATGATGAGTGAACTACGCTTAAGTCGCATGATAGACTTTGCTTGAGTTTCCCTGGTGGTTTGCTTATGTTGTGCATTTATATGATCAACACATTCATACTTCCTTATTTTGTTAACCATCTAAGCCAAAAGCCATATCCACTTTTCACCTGACCCATAGTGTCCTAAGCCTAAACACCACACCTCCCAATTATCCCAAATTGTGAAGAAAAAAAAATTAACCATAACTTTTGCTTTGGTTAAGAGAGCAAATTGATTACATCAAACAAGTTTAGGGGAATTCAAGAATGGGGAATTTTGGGAAGAAGAAAGTATGTGGTCAGCCATTACAAAATACATATATATAAAAAAAACAAAGCAAAACAAAAGCAAAAATATTAAGATGCAAAAGTGTAAATATGCATCTCATAAAGGCTAATGGCTTGGATCCGGTTAAGGGCATGTGCTGAATTGTTGTATTCGGGTATGGAGAGGGATATCATTGTAGAAATCTCAATTTCTCTCTTAAGCCATAGCAACTTGAATCCTTGAAAAATCATAAGATTGCTACTGCTTTACCCAGATTGCCCTAATAAAGACCTTGTGATAAGTGTCTGCATTTGTTTTACCATTTGTTTCATTTGGAAACGAAGAGCAAAGTTGAATCATGTGGCGTGAGTAGTAGATTTGAGAGAAACACTCTCCCTGATATACTAGTGTGCATAGAGAGAAACACTTTCCTAGTTGTAGACCCCTAAAATTGTCCGGGTCGGAAATAAAACTCGAAGACCCTCAAAGATCGAAGGAAAGTCAGCCAGAAGGACTCCTAGAAGACCATAGGATGGCTATCTGTAGGTTTAGAGGTCTTAGAGTAGCTTAAAATAAGGAAGTGGAGGGAATGAAGCCCAATACGGCCGTACTAAACTTAATACGGCCGTATTGAAGCTTCAACACGGCCGCAGTGAACTCAATACGGCGTATTGAAGTTTCTGAAACTTCAATACGGCCGTACTGAAATCAATACGGCCGTATTGAAGCTTCAATACAGCCGCAGCGAACTCAATACGGGCGCATTGAAATTTCTGAATTTCAATACGACCGTATTGAACTCAATACGACCGTATTGAAGTTCAAAAATTTCAATACGGCCGTATTGATTCCGTAGCCCGTATTGGGCCTGTTCCCTATAAATATGACGTCAATTGGACGTCATTTCACACTTTTACACACAGTTTCAACCCTCTCCTTGAGTATTCTGGGGTTTTTGAGCAGTGTTCTGCCCTAGAAATCACTGGGAGAGTTGATCCGACGAAGTTCTTGAGCCCCGAGCCATTTTGCTTGAGGATCGAACCTAGTCGAAGGGAAATCCTCCGGATTTCCGTAGTCAAAATTTTATAGGAGGGAGCGAGCAGGCTTGTAGAGCGAGGGAACGCCAAAAAGCTTCCCAGTTTTACGAAATATATAAAAAACACGCTTCAAAGGTTTCTTCTTCAAAATCCTTTCTTTTACTGCTTTCTGATTGTTGCATAGCATATCTAATTTATTCGCCATGTAGATATCTTGTTCATAATCGTTTAGAATAAATAGGGGTAATTTAGTAATTTTGTACTATTATTTTAGAAATAATCTGTCATAGGGAACCCGAAAGGGGCGTTGTGGGGGTGTTAACACCTTCCCCACGCGTAACCGACTCCCTTACCCAACTCTGGTTGTAATGGCCGAAGTTGATTTATAAAATCAATTGCCTTATCTTTTTTTCCAATGTTTTGAGTAAAACATTGGTGGCGACTCCACGAACCCTTCCTTTTACTACGAAAACCACTAATCCATGGAGGGTCCCGCTTGGGATTAACATGGATTGGTGAGACTTTTAATAAATAAATTGGATAAGATCGACAAGGTCTCAGTTTGAGAACAAGTCGTTCTAATAATCCAATACATTTTCAAAACTAAAATAAAAGCGAGCTCGACCGTCTTCGCGACCGCCGAGGCCCGTTTGGGCTGGTGGCGACAGATGGCGACTCCACTGGGGAAGCCTCGAGAGTCAGTCCCATTTAGTGACAGATTATTTTTAACAAATAATAGTTAAAATTACTTTATTACCCCTCACTTGTATGATAACATGTTTATCTATTTGGCTTTAATAACTGTTGTATTTTTTAAATTTATGCAATTGTTTGAAATAAAAACTGCACACAAACCTTTGCACACAACAGTTCCCTCTATACCCGGGGGCATGAGTGATTAACCATAGGGAGTGGATGTTAGTACGGCCGGTTGTCGAATGGGTCTATAGGTGCCCGTAGACCGTTGTCGGAAAACATCACTCAAGGTGATAACCATGAACTTGAGTCCGACGGTGCGTTGGAACTTTCCATCGACCTACGATGAGAGGAATTGGGTCCCTATAATGGGGGCACCTTGGGGGCCTTGGACTGGTGAGAACAGTTAGAACCTACCTTGAATATGCACCTTTCTGCAGGATACCCCTACCTCGTGATTCGCTCGTGACTGTTCGTGGATGAGTGAGTTGTTTGTGTATAGGTTTATGTGATATTGTTTGTGCATTAATAAAACCTCGTGATAAGGTCTAAAGAATAATCCCCATGCATGAAAATACCATGACATGAGAGGAAAGACCATGTGTGGAAATATAATAAAAGTGAGGAGCATGTACATCATTACCAATAAAGATATCATGCATCCTCATAAACCATGCATTCTAGGTTCACCAATACCTCTTGACATGAGTAAAAGAGACCCATAATTATCGAGATTCTCCGTTGAGGAGAGATCATAAGTCAAGGAGGGTAGTAACACTCTGTTTTAAAAAGGCAGCGCCTTAAAAATGGAGGGTTATCAAGCTCATGTCAAGAGCGTATTCATGAATAAACTAATTAGATTAAAAAATTCATTTTAGAAAGTGGCTGGTCATCTCTCTGTCCTCACACGCGCAAAGAAGATCAAGAAAATGGAAGCATTGGAGGAGCAAAACAAAAAGCTCACAACCGAGCTTTCACAACTTAAAGACCAAATGGCGCAAATGATGGAACTCATGCGTCATCACAACATCCATGGATCTCATCACAGTGATCATGGGTCCCATCATGAGGGAGAGGAGGAAGAGCATGAAGAAGATCCTCCACACGCTGTACCCCTTGGGGCTGGAATTATGATTAAAGAGCCCGAAGTATCAAAGGAACAATTCCACGCCCTCGAGGATCGGCTAAGGGCTATGGAGGGGCATGATTTTGACATCAAAGATGCCGCCGACATGTGCTTAGTGAGGGACATTCAATTCCCTCCTAAATTTAAAGTGCCGGATTTCCCAAAGTACGTGGGATCGACTTGCCCCAAAAGTCATCTCACCATGTACTGTCGCAAGATGGCTGCATATGCCACAAATGAAAAGCTCTTGATCCACTGCTTTCAAGAGAGCTTGACTGAAACTGCACTCAACTGGTATATGCAGCTAGATGGAAATCTAGTACATACATGGAGGCAGTTGGCCGACGCCTTTCTCAAGCGCTATAAATACAACATCGACTTAACACCCGATAGGTCTGATCTTCAAGCCTTGAGTAAAAAGAACGATGAATCCTTCAAGGCGTACGCCCAACGTTGGAGGGAGTTGGCGGCACAGATAGAGCCCCCGCTGTCGGATAAGGAGACGGTGTCCTTATTCATCAACTCGTTGACTGGTCCCTATTACGATAAAATGATAGGGAACACAACGACACTCTTCTCGGACATCATCACCATTGGAGAAAGGGTGGAACAAGGACTTAAAAGTGGGAAGCTGGCTAAGCCTTCCCAACCATATGAAGCTAAGAAGGCCTTCGGGAAGAAGAAAGAAGGAGGAGTCAACGCTGTAACCATTTCTCCATCTTCTTCCGCTTCGAAGTCAGGCAAATCGCAAAACAACTCTGTGAAGAAGTTTGATAAACTTCCGACCACTTATAGCGATCTCCTGCCGAAGCTAGTGGAGGCGCGTCTTATAGCTTACATTCCACCAAAGAAAGTGAATCCACCTTACCCCGATTGGTACAATCCACAAGACAAATGTCTATACCATTCGGGGGCACCGGGGCATTCAACGGAGAACTGCAGAGCTCTCAAGTATAAGGTCCAAGACCTTATCGTTGCTGGGTGGGTCACTTTCGATTCGACGGCGCCCGACGTGAGCAAGAATCCTCTACCGAAGCAGGAGTAGAGAGAAGGGCAAGCCATGATAGGGCCCCTCCACATTTTTTCTTTTAGGGACTCATGATCAGTACCCGAGATCATGAGGACCTTTTCATGTAAATAAAGGGTTTTGTACAGTTTTACATACATATATCAATAAAGAGGCATTTTTCACACATTATTCTCTCATTTTGTTCTATTCTCTCTCTCATTAATATTAATCATTCTAAACCTAAACAGAACCAATAAATAATTATGTCTGTGATTGTTCGCTCCGATCGGGATCCGAAAGCCGAAGGTGAATGGGTTGAGTTGGACAGTGATGAGGAGACCATCTCTCCGGATCTGCAAAGACTGCTAGATCAAGAAGCTCGTCTACTCCAACCGTATCAAGAAGAATTGGAGACCGTGAATTTGGGGCAAGGTCAAGAATTGAAAGAGGTCAACATTGGGACCCATATCAGTGATGGAATAAAAACGCAATTGATTCAATTGTTGAGGGAATACAAGGACGTATTTGCATGGTCGTACCATGATATGCCCGGTTTGGACTCCAACATCGTCGAACACAAGTTGCCATTAAAAGAGGGGTTTCGACCCATTAAGCAAAAGCTTCGACGAATCAAGCCCGAATGGTCCTTAAAGATTAAGGAGGAGGTAGAAAAACAATTGGACGCGAGATTCTTGGTTGTATCCCAGTATCCCGAATGGCTGGCTAACATTGTGCCAGTCATCAAAAAGAATGGGAAGGTTAGAGTGTGTGTTGATTATAGGGATTTGAATCGTGCCAGTCCAAAGGACGATTTTCCCTTGCCCCACATCGATACACTTGTGGATCACATCGCCACAAACACACTCTATTCCTTTATGGATGGATACTCGGGGTATAATCAAATCAAGATGAATATAGAAGACCGCGAGAAAACTTCTTTCATTACACCCTGGGGCACTTTCTGCTACAGGGTGATGCCTTTTGGACTTAAAAATGCGGGTGCCACCTACCAACGAGCGATGGTGACGCTATTCCACGATATGATCCACAAAGAAATTGAAGTATACGTGGATGACATGATCGCAAAGTCAAAAAACGAGATGGACCACATCCAATATTTGAGAAAATTATTCAATCGGCTTCGTAAGTATCAGCTTAAGCTAAACCCGGCTAAGTGTACTTTCGGAGTTCGGTCGGGTAAGCTTCTCGGGTTCATCGTCAGTGAAAAAGGCATAGAGGTGGACCCCGATAAAGTAAAGGCAATAATGGAAATGCCTCCTCCTAAAACTGAGAAAGAAATTAGAGGATTCCTCGGCAGGGTGAACTACGTCGCAAGGTTCATCGCACAGTTGACTGACACGTGCAAACCAATATTCAAGCTGTTGCGCAAGAATCATTCCGAAGTTTGGGATGAGAATTGTCAACAAGCTTTCGATAAGATCAAACAGTGCTTGGCCAATCCACCAGTGTTGGTGCCACCTGTCAAGGGAAGACCATTAATCCTCTATCTAACGGTACTTGATGAGTCCATGGGAGCTGTGCTAGGACAACAAGATGAAACAAAGAAGAAAGAACAAGCCATCTACTACCTGAGCAAAAAGTTCCTTGATTATGAAACCCGCTACACGCCACTAGAAAAGACGTGCTGTGCGTTAGCATGGGCAACACAACGGCTCAGGCAGTATATGATTAGGCATACTACTTGGTTGGTTTCCAAAATGGACCCAATTAAGTACGTGTTCGACAAACCGATAATCACTGGGAAGATTGCCCGATGGCAAGTGCAATTATCAGAATTTGACATCATACATGTCACACAAAAGGCCATCAAAGGTAGTACCCTAGCTGATTACCTAGCACACGGGCCGACAAATGACTATCAATCCCTTCAGGATGATTTCCCCGATGAGGATATAATGCATTTACAACATGAAGATCCTAAGGATGATACGTGGACCATGTATTTTGATGGAGCCTCCAACATGCTTGGACAGGGGATCGGAACAGTGTTAATTTCCCCACAAAGAAAGCATATCCCCTTAACGGCAAGACTCAACTTCGACTGTACAAATAACATGGCCGAATACGAGGCTTGCGCGTTAGGAATCCAAGCAGCAATCAACAATGGTATCCTAAAGCTCAAAGTATTTGGAGATTCGGCTTTAGTCATCCACCAACTGCGAGGTGAATGGGAAGTTCGAAATCCTAAGCTGATACCATATGTTGAGCATATCAAAGACCTGATACAATTCTTTCAAAATGTCGTCTTTGAATATATCCCAAGGGAGGAAAATCAGTTCGCTGACGCCCTTGCTACACTATCATCGATGTTCGCCTTGGATAAGGAGCATGAAATGCCCATCATCAATATCCGGCGGCACGATAAGCAAGCGTTCTGCCTACTGATAGATGAAGCTGTTGACGATCATCCATGGTTCCATGACATCAAACAATATCTGTCAAAAGGGGAATATCCTGATATGGCTAGCGATAATGATAAAAAGCATATCCGAAGAAGGGCCATGGGATTTCTGTTGATTGGAGAAACCCTCTACAAAAAGAATTATGACTCGGTCTTGTTGAGGTGCATAGACCAAGTCGAAGCTCAAAATGTAATCAAAGAAATACATGAGGGGGTTTTCGGTACCCATATTCCCGGGCCTGCAATGGCTAAGAAAATCCTCAGAGCAGGATATTATTGGTCGACCATTGAAAGGGATTGTTACCAATACGTCCGGAAATGCCACAAGTGTCAAGCATACGCCGACAACATTCATGTCCCACCAACGCCACTCAATGTGTTGGCTTCACCATGGCCATTCGCAATGTGGGGCATGGATGTTATTGGACCCATTGAGCCAAAGGCATCCAATGGACATAGGTTCATTCTTGTAGCCATTGACTATTTCACCAAATGGGTAGAAGCGGCATCGTATGCTCATGTGACCCGAAAGGTGGTAACATCCTTCATCAGAAAGAATATCATATGCAGATACGGTATTCCCGACAAAATCATCACTGATAATGGATCCAATTTGAACAATAAGATGGTGGAAGAACTGTGCAAAGAGTTCAAAATTCAGCACCACAACTCTTCCCCATATCGACCAAAGATGAATGGGGCAGTCGAGGCAGCCAATAAGAATATCAAGAAGATAGTACAAAAGATGGTTGTCTCATTCAAAGACTGGCATGAGATGCTACCCTTCGCTCTCCATGGTTATAGGACTTCAGTACGTACATCCACAGGAGCTACTCCATTCTCCCTTGTTTATGGAATGGAGGCAGTTCTGCCGGTTGAAGTCGAGATACCTTCTCTGAGAGTAATCATGGAAGCAAAACTTTCCGAGGCAGAATGGGTTCAAAGCCGATACGACCAATTGAACCTTATCGAAGAAAAGCGACTGAATGCCATATGCCATGGTCAAGCCTATCAAAGGAAGATCAAAAAGGCTTTTGACAAAAAGGTCCACCCTCGAGTCTACCATGAGGGAGAGTTGGTAATGAAGAAATTGCTACCAGCTCAAAAGGACAAAATCGGAAAGTGGGCCCCAAATTACGAAGGACCATACGTGGTGAAGCGAGCTTTCTCCGGAGGAACATTGATTCTCACAGACATGGACGGAGAAGAACTTCGATACCCAGTCAACGCTGACGTGGTAAAGAAGTATTATGCTTGAAGACGTTGCTTGCATCAGCCCGCTAGGATGAAAACCCAAAAAGGGCATCCTAGGCAAAAGTTAGGGCAAAACGAAAAGCCCGCCAGTACAAGGGTACTAGGCAAAACAAAGGCAAAATTATCCCCGCTAGGACATGTCCTAGGCAAAAATTAGGGGCAAAAGAATAAGATGCAAAAAGTAAAGCAAGCAACGATCACTTGAATCGAAAACCGAAAAGGCGTTTCAAGTGATAATCTTCTAGAAGCAAGCGTCTTGCAGCATCTACACTCCTGGCTCAGGCATCTCACCCGAAGCAACTAGGGAACGGGAAGGGCAGCAATCACAGATGTAATTGTTTAAGCCAAAAATGTACAGCCTACCCTGGCCAGCCATTCTTCAGAAAATCCCTTTGTAAATCTTTCTGTATAAACATTTGAATATCAATAAAATATCCATTTGTTTCTTTTCTCTCTTGACCATGTGATTATGCCTTTAAATTGATGTTTCCAAAAATTGTACGAAACTCTTTTAATAATCGGTCAAATAAAGAAAATTGGAGGGGTTCTCGCAAAGACCCATAATCTCCTGCCTTAAAAAAAACTCATAAAAGTACTCCCTCGCGTCAATGACAGAAGTCCCTCTAAAAGAAGAGGAGGATAGGGAGAGCCATTCATTTTTCTAAAAAGCATTAATAAAATAATCAAACTTGCATTTGTGCATCACACACACATTAGTTGCACATTCAAAGACCTTATCATGAGGCAATTGCATAAAATAGAAAAAATAGAAAATTGCTTATGTATGGCAGCGGTCAACAGAAAAAAGCCGCAAATCAACAAGAAAAGGCAAAAATACAGAAAAAGCCAAAAACGACAAAAAAGGCAAAAGATTTAGAAAATCAATCGCCTCGTACAAAATAACTGAGCCTGGAGAGGCTCGCCGAAATAATACTCTTTCAGAATAACTGAGCCTGGAGAGGCTTGCCGAAACAATACTCATCAGTTTGTACAGAATAACTGAGCCTGGAGAGGCTTGCCGAAACAATACTCCTCAGTAAACAGAATAATTGAGCCTGGAGAGGCTCGCAGAAATAATACTCCCCAGAGGGAACCTCAACTCATGCTCTTGGATTCAAAATCCCCAGCAAGAGCTATCAAGCAAGATCGTCAAAATCTCCAATGGAAGTATGATCATCCAAGCAGTATATTCAAGTCAAAGGACTTTAAAACTTCTTCAGTGGAAGATAACTCTCCGACTCAGGCGTTGAGTGAGGCTAAGCCTGCAGAGGCTTCCTAAAAAATACTCTGGGATACATAAGATCCCCAAATCCCCAGTCGCCTACTCAAGAGGCATCCCTGCAAAAGGAGAAAAATCAAAAAATATCAATAAATATTCCCCAAGCGGAATCCGGCACTCAGCCGAACACTGAACCCCATTCCCCAATCGCCTACATAAGAGGCACTCCTTCAAAAGGAAAAATCATAAAAAGATCAATAATCATTCCCCAAGTGGAATCTGGCTCTCAGCCAATCATTGAACATCAAGGTGATATGCCTAACAGAAGAGGCTAATCAAAATCAACGACAAAATCCCCCAGTGGATAACAGCCTACACAGAGGCAGCAAAATCAGAAAACCAAAAGAGACACCCGAACAAGGATAACCGGGATACTCCACCAACGTCGAAAGGACGTCAGCCAATCATAAGGCACCGCTCACATCAGAAGGAGCATCTTTGTGTCTGCACCCCAAAGGAATCAGAAATTCCCCAGTGGGCACCAACTACGCAATGGAAAGTTGGGACACAAGAACCTATGAGTAACTGCACATCCCCTAGACGGATCCCTGCGTTATCCAGCCCTCAGTAGCACAAAAATCAAAAACAACCGTCGAAGCAGCATCGTGGACTGTGGAGACAAAATCATCACAAATCCCTGGAAAGGAGGTACTCACTGCTCACCGTCGTCACAAAGGTACTTAGCTTCCGGCTCGAGCAAAGAGCGAAGCTAAGCCTGGAGAGGCGGTACTCACAGCTTCCAGCTTGGGCAGCAAGCAAAGCAAAGCCTGGAGAGGCGAAACTCACACTGCTCACCGTCGTCACAAAGGTGCTTAGTTTCCGGCTCGAACAAAGAGCGAGACTAAGCCTGGAGAGGCGAAACTCACACTACTACCGTTGTCACAAGGGTACTTAGCTTCCGGCTCGAACAAAGAGTGAAGCTAAGCCTGGAGAGGCGGTACTCACAGCTTCCAGCTTGGGCAGCAAGCAAAGCAAAACCTGGAGAGGCTACTCGACAATTTTCCACCGGAAGACGCTACAAGTCAGAAGGTCGGCGCATCACCCGGACAATTGGGTCAACTCCTTTACTTGTCAGCCGGTACACCAAAAGGCCGTCCGACTAAGTAAAGGGGGGGCAGCTGTAGACCCCTAAAATTGTCCGGGTCGGAAATAAAACTCGAAGACCCTCAAAGATCGAAGGAAAGTCAGCCAGAAGGACTCCTAGAAGACCATAGGATGGCTATCTGTAGGTTTAGAGGTCTTAGAGTAGCTTAAAATAAGGAAGTGGAGGGAATGAAGCCCAATACGGCCGTACTAAACTTAATACGGCCGTATTGAAGCTTCAACACGGCCGCAGTGAACTCAATACGGCGTATTGAAGTTTCTGAAACTTCAATACGGCCGTACTGAAATCAATACGGCCGTATTGAAGCTTCAATACAGCCGCAGCGAACTCAATACGGGCGCATTGAAATTTCTGAATTTCAATACGACCGTATTGAACTCAATACGACCGTATTGAAGTTCAAAAATTTCAATACGGCCGTATTGATTCCGTAGCCCGTATTGGGCCTGTTCCCTATAAATATGACGTCAATTGGACGTCATTTCACACTTTTACACACAGTTTCAACCCTCTCCTTGAGTATTCTGGGATTTTTGAGCAGTGTTCTGCCCTAGAAATCACTGGGAGAGTTGATCCGACGAAGTTCTTGAGCCCCGAGCCATTTTGCTTGAGGATCGAACCTAGTCGAATGGAAATCCTCCGGATTTCCGTAGTCAAAATTTTATAGGAGGGAGCGAGCAGGCTTGTAGAGCGAGGGAACGCCAAAAAGCTTCCCAGTTTTACGAAATATATAAAAAGCACGCTTCAAAGGTTTCTTCTTCAAAATCCGTTCTTTTACTGCTTTCTGATTGTTGCATAGCATATCTAATTTATTCGCCATGTAGATATCTTGTTCATAATCGTTTAGAATAAATAGGGGTAATTTAGTAATTTTGTACTATTATTTTAGAAATAATCTGTCATAGGGAACCCGAAAGGGGCGTTGTGGGGTGTTAACACCTTCCCCACGCGTAACCGACTCCCTTACCCAACTCTGGTTGTAATGGCCGAAGTTGATTTATAAAATCAATTGCCTTATCCCTTTTTCCAATGTTTTGAGTAAAACATTGGTGGCGACTCCACGAACCCTTCCTTTTACTACGAAAACCACTAATCCATGGAGGGTCCCGCTTGGGATTAACATGGATTGGTGAGACTTTTAATAAATAAATTGGATAAGATCGACAAGGTCTCAGTTTGAGAACAAGTCGTTCTAATAATCCAATACATTTTCAAAACTAAAATAAAAGCGAGCTCGACCGTCTTCGCGACCGCCGAGGCCCGTTTGGGCCGGTGGCGACACTAGTGAGGATGCATACACAGATAGTCATTAACTTTTCTCAGCTCTTTGATCTCTTTTGAAACCTTTGTTTGCACCTTGTCATGTTCCATTGCAATAATTATGACTGAAAGTTCATCTGAGGTTCATGCTTGCGAAAGGAAAATACAAGTGAACTATGATATAGAGTTTGACACACATGCATTACTTATTATCTGCTAGATTAATTACCTGTTGCTTGAGGACAAGCAAGGTTCTAAGTTTGGGGGAGTTGTTAAGTCTCAATTATACCTCTTTTTGGACAAGACTTAATGAACAATTCTACTCATTCTTTGAACCACTGCAATATAATTGTTCTCTTTTTGATCCATTCTGTGTGCAAATATAACTAACCCAAATTTAGCTAACAATACCTTAATACACCTCATTTTTGTGCAGGTATTGAGCTAGAGACTTGAGGATTGAAGACCCATAGGATTGGAAATCTAAGAAGCTAAGGAGCAGAGGAGAGTGACTGTGTCAGGCGCAAGATGACCCGCGTCGGGCTTGAGAAGAACAGAGTGCCTCATCTCTGCAAGCCATATATGCGTCGGGCGCGAGACTACCCGCGCTGGGTGTGATCGAGACAGAGATTACCTGAAACTCTCTGGAAGACATTGCGCCGGGCGTAAAAGGAATTGCGATGGGCGTGTACTAAGGCAGAAAATGCTTACCTTCCTTGGAAGGCCCTGCGCCGGGCGCGAAGACTTATGCGTCGGGTGCGAAACCCTAATCTGACTCCCCAAGCTCGTATTTGAAGACATTTTTGAGGGTTTCTTCCTCATTCACACATTGGGCGCGTTTTAGGAGCTGTGGAAGGGATTCCCGGAGTTTGGAGCCGTTCGTGTATGGGTCTTTCCTTCGGTTCTTCATTCTCTCTTCATCTCTATTTTGTGTTTACCCTCATTGTTTTGAGTGGTTCTACCCATTGTTTTGTGGGGTTAGATGTAACCAACGAATTCTATTTTAATCCTTACGTTTTAATGATATATATACATGTTGTTTCATTCATTGTTGTGTATGTTTCTATTCTTAATGCTTGCCTTGGATTGATTCTCCTTGCATGATATAGGTTCCATTGGGTATTGGAAAATAACCTTTGAAACTAGCTCTGAAACAAATGCCTAGTGGGAAATGTATCTAGGAATGGAGCTTGGCCCATTAGTAGTCTTAAACCCTAGCCCGTAATGCAGGTGTAGATATTGGGTACTTAAGGAATTGATATTCAATATCCGCACCTAGGCTCTTGCTCTAAGGGATTAGGTTTGAGTAAACTCATGGGTTGACTAAGCAATGTTTGTAACAAGAGATTAAGGATTCATTAGTGTAACGTTTGGTGAAATCTGACCCCACAATCTCACAAAAATCATAATACCATTTCTACCCTTTTCCACTCACAATCAAATATTTTTATAGCTTTCATTCCAATAGTCATAACTTTTGATTCAACTTGCATGACAAACTATGAATTTGGAATTATTCTTTAGTCATGAATAGTCAATAAATGCTTATGTTACCTTCTAATCCCCGTGGATACGATAATTTTACTACTTGAACGACCGGTATACTTGTCGTGTTTGAGACCATTGACAGAACAAAAGTAATTTTAAGTGATAACAAAAGTAGTTTTAACGGAAATCTCAACACATGCATGTTTTCCAGGCTTTGTTGCATGATAAACATAAGATAGTTAACTTTTTTTCTACTTGTTGCATATTGTTGTTCATTTTTGTGTCAATGTATGACTTGATGAGTCATTACATATTCTAAGACTAGTCATCTTAACTTTTAAAATACTTTGAGATTAATGTCAATTATCTTTGGGGTCAATCCATAGATCAATGTCCATAGAATGTACGACTTAAAAGGTATAACCTCAATTGTTTGGTGTTTGTTGATTTATTCATTAACATAATTAAACAACAAAATACTTATAATTAATCAATTAACCTTTTCTCATTTATTAAGAGCTTAGCGTGGTTGAATGACTCAAGTCTTATACTCATTTGGGTTTTGTTTGGATTTAGTGTTACCATTAAACTTTATTGTTATTGTATGGGATTTGTATTTGTTACCTAAAGATACACGTAATATTATAATACTTGGTTATATGAGACTTTTGTTAGGAAAAGTAGACAAAAAACAAACCATAATGAAACTTTTTTCATCAACTTGTTAAAACCAAGAATGTATGAAGCATTTAAGCTTATGAATTTTTTTATAATAATAGAAAATATTAAAAATTCCGAATTACTAGCAAGTGTATTGTATGTACAATTTATCTTGCTTTATTTATCCCTTAAATTATTGTTTTGAAAAGCTTAATTATGGTTTTGAGAAAAAAATAAAAGTATATAAAGTTTTTCAAACAAGCATCCATAGCTTATGATATGAACTAAATGTCTAATACACCTTTAGATTACACTTTTTTTTTAAATTAGACCTCATGTTATAGTTGATGACCATCTTGGATGAAGGTTTTTATATAACGCTCCAATATTTAGAAAATAAAATAAAAATAGGAAATTAATAAATTAATATGTTCTTGAAAATTAAAAATAAGTTATTTGAGTTTTAATTGAATATTCATATAATGATTTTGCTTTTAAAAAAAATTCTTGGATTTTTATTAAATAATGATTATTGTACTAGTATACACCCTTTCGGTCAGAATATAGGCCGAATAGGCCGCCCGAACCGACGAAGCACACACCATGGCACCTCTTCGGTTTGGGACTTGGCCGAATACACCCCTCGGCCAAAGGAGTGGCCCAAGGCTCACCACAAGTGAAGGTGAATAAACACTCACCTAATCAATCGGCCACAAACACAGCCGAACACCCATTCGGCTCTAGACTAGGCCGAACACCCCCTTCGGCTCTGGGATAGGCCGAACACCCCCTCGGCTCTGGGCTAGGCCGAACACCCTTTCAACTACGATCATGACCTAATATCCACCTGACCTCAAAGGAACGAGCTATTCGAAGATTGTATGAGGAAAAGATCTCCAAAATACCCTTCGGCCTTGAGCTCAACCGAATAAACCTTCGGCTTCAAGCTTGGCCGAAGGAAGGAAAAGCCAAGTGCCTCGGTCACGGGCCTAGCCGAAGACCCCTTCGGCTTTGGGTTTGGCCGAATACCCTTTCGGCCTTAAACCTGGCTGAGGACCCAACAAAGGGACAGTTCACGTTAATAGCAAGGCAGATTAAGGTACCTAATAAGCAATGCTTGTTAGAATTAATCAAGAGAGATTAACGTTAATTAAGAACATTACCCATCTCCTAAGACAGGAGGCCCACCAGGCCCAAACACGTCACTATAAATACACAGGTGATGGGACATAAAGGAGGTACGTTATTATCCAATATAAAAGCACTTATTGCTCTATACCGAATACTCACTTGATCGTTGGAGTGCCTTTGCAGGTACCCTCCCCACCCCTTGGAGACAGTATTCGGTCGGCACCGAAGACTTAGAAGACCAAGAAGGAAGAACGACAAGAGGAGTGTTTCTACGCAGGAACAATTATAAAATAAAAGAAATTTTTGAAAATAAAAGTTAAATATTGGGTTTGGTCTTTGAAACCCAATAACCTTTAGTTAGTTAAGTCTAAGGTATTAGTCAACCTAATACGGTTGATCAAGTTTGAGGTATTAATTAACCCAATATTTTTTTTTCTATTTCTTTTTTTTTTTTGCTCTTTAAAAATATTTAGTGTTGTCAAAACCATGTGTGGAAGAACTTGAAGTTTGAGTAGATCACACTATAACACCTTCATCTTTCTAGGTGTTTTATCCAGGTAATAAAAGATAGACTATTTCACTCATGGGTGTGAAATAATTATGGATGTTGGTGTTATCCCTCAATCTTGTTGGTTTAATGATGTATGATCTTGGAGGAGTTTTAAATACCCTGAAAATGTGTTGGATTATATGTATATATATTTGGTAGATTAGTTTTATTGTTGATTTAATATGCTTTTGTGATGGATTGAAATTGTTGAGATTAATTGTCCTCTACATGATTGATTTGGTACCTTAGGGTTCATAAGATTTACTTGTTATACCAATTGTGTGTTCATACCTTAAAAGAAACAAACCAAAAAGTACCTTGATAGTTAAGCTTGAGACTTAAGAGGTGACTATCAAATCTACATTCACACTATTTAGGGACATTGATATGAGAAAATGGTTGTGCTAGGTGTAACACATACATGCTACATATAACCATGGTCGTGGTTTATTTCAACAAGGCCATGATATGTGAAACACAGTCATGTTGTGGTTGTGCTATTTTTCCAAAGTGAAAAAAGGAGCCAACAAACATAAACATGCTTAGGGGTAGCACAACTATGCTTGAGAATGAGCAAGAAAGTGAAATGGGAAGCACGAACATGCTTAAGTATAGCACAACCTTGCTCAAAAGTGAGGCAAAGATATGAAAAATCAAGCACGACCATACTCACCTCCACTCTACTTAGCATGATCGTGCTAAAGGTTAACATGACCGTGTTGGTTCCCTATTGATATACGTTGCCTTTGGGACTTAATTATTGAGAAGGGAAGGAGTAGAATGTGAGATATAGACTGTTATGTAAAGTTTGGATAATTAGTTAATACTTAACATATTGTGATGAGAGTTTGAATATAATTAAGATATAGTTGAATATGTGAGATATTACCTTTTTGAATAGTTGAATACAATTTATAAGTTTAAACCAAAAGCTTAGCTAATTGGTAAGTCCAAGCAAGATGCTTAGCTAGTTGAGATGTGTAAATAGTTAAATAAATTAATAAAGTTGAACAATTGTTTGAAATCATGCAACATCATGACATACATCATTTATATAACTAGTGATTTTTGACAAGGTATTGGTGTGGAATTCAGCATTAGAGAGGTCCCTTAGTGGTTAATTATAAAATATTTTTATGATTACCTGTTTGTTTGAATTAATGAAATGAAGTATTAAATATGTTTCAATTTTTTTTAGAAATTTGTAAAATTGATCTATACTTTAAGAATTTCTAATTTGGTGGTCGGATGGTTAAAATTCAACGTAGAAGATGACTTATTGAGTGGAGTAAGTCTATCATGACTTACTCTTAGAGTAAGTACACACACACATATATCCATTTGCGTGTGTTTGTCTTTTCATTTCAATATTAATATTTTATTTTTAATCTTAATGCTTGTTGTGGATCGATAAACCATAGCTTGATATTTGATTCATTAGCTATTGAAAAACATGTTTTATAATCTTAAATTGAAATAAAATACTTAATAAAGCTTGTATCTAGGAATATAACTTGACTCCTTAGTCATCTTAAATTCTTTTGATTAATACAAGTTTGTTTATTAGGTATTCAAGAAATTAATGTATAATAAGGAAACTTAAACTATTTCTCCTAAGGAATTAGGATTTGAGTAAACTAGTGTATTAACATTAACATTAAATGCGAAAAAAGATTTGAGTGTTTTAAATACATGAGAGTGGGGTTCAGTGATATCTAATCCTGACGTTAACATATCATTTCATTTTATCTACATCGCCCTCTAAGTGCTTGCAAAAATACTAAAAAGAACTTTACTTTTTTTTTTTTACATAGTTTTTATTTCTTTTATCAATTAATATCATTCAATAGAATATTCTCTTGTCTAAATTACTTATTGATTGTATTTATTGTCATGTATTTCACGAATCTTTTGAGAGACAACATTTACTCATCATTGACTACTAATGCGACTAATGCATTTGTCAAAACTGCCTAACAAAGCATGGAGCTATTGCCATGGAGAAAGATCATTTAGTTTTATACCTCCCAATGAATGTGTGTCCTTTTTTTATACTTCATGTATCTTTACTTTATGTTTTTAAGGCACTTGAATGCCAAGAGAAAGTATTAACATGTAAAAGCTTGATCTTTTACATTAATCTTTAAAAAAGAAACTTTAAAAACTTTTATAGCTTAAAAAGAGAGACCAAAAAAGTAATTTATCCTATTGTTGAATTAGAAAATTTTGGATAAGTGTGTTTGTATCCTGATTTTAAGAGTGTTTTATTTTTTAGTGAATTTAAAATACTTTGAAGTGAAATATTTTGTTTGAATATTAAATTTGAAAAAAAATAAATTATAGTAATTTATAAAAATATTTTGATTACTTATACTTGTAGAATTTTAAATTCTTTCTAAAAGTAAGAATTTAAAATTTTTCATACTTCTTTTTATTATCTCATTTATATATCTCTTATCTTTCATCTCTCTCTCACTTTTCTCTTTATCATATTTTCCTTCTTTCTTCCCTCTCTTTCTCCAATCTCTCACTATCTTCTCTTCTTTCTCCTATCATTTTCTTTTGTCTATGAATGTTGACTTAAAAAATTCCATTTTTTTAATTATTAAGTATTTAAATTTACTTTGAAATTATTAAATATTTAAAAGTTGATTAATATTAATTTTCGTAAAATTTAATATATATATATATATACTTGAAAATTAATTTTGCATATGGTGAAAATTAAATTACTCTATCCTAACAAAAAAAAACTTAATAAAATATAAAAAATGAAATCTAAATAATTCAAATTTCAAAAAATTCTAATTTTGAGATTTTAAAATTTTTATTCTGAACACATTATATTATTACACCATGGAATAGAGATGCTCCACAACACTCTGTTCTTGTTGGAACTTATTTATTTATTTTTTTAGGGTAACCATCGAAAAATGTTGATCATATGCATTTTTATTTATATTTTGTTTTCATTTTCATTTTCATTTGTCATGTTTCATTAATAATTGTAAAATTGTTATATCGTTTCACTTTTGTTAAATTCATAAACGATATTTTCATCTTTCATTAGCAACTTTTTTTTTTTTGTTAAAAGTAAAATAAAATATGTTAATATTTAAAAATTATTAGAGACAACTTAGTAATTAAAATGAAACGCAAGAATAAATTAGAGACCTTAATCTAAAAACATTGTCATACAATAAAATAAATATATGGCAGTTATTATGGAGTAGAAAGAAAACGACTTTGATCTCTACATGTGTCATCCTTATTTCTGTTCGAGCAAAGAAAACGAGACATTTCACTGATCATTTTAATATATATGCGTATTTTTTTAATTATTATTTATTGCAATGTTACATAAACTTTCATACTGTTACATGCTTAAATCTTACCAACAAATTATGTCAACCTTAGACGTGATTTATATAATCAGTGTGAACATTGAAAATATTGCTCTGCAAATTTTTTGTAGATTCATTCATGTACACGAGATGAGAAAGCTTGCCACTTTCCCCAGTAAATTCAAAGTGCCAAAACCCGACCAGGTAACAAAGCTTACAGGCCCACAAAAGATGTGGCTCATTACAGTTCTTTCAGCAAGTAATTTCTTTCTTGTTGAACAAAAAATAGCCAGTATAATTAGAATTAATTGAACTCAAAATGAACATGACATGACCTACCTAAATTAAATTCCATTAATAAAGCAAGAGACAATGGCTAAATAAAAAGATGAAAATGTAAAACCAATACCCAGCTCTATCAGGACCTGAGTTTCAAGATCATATCTATATAGCTTTATGATCTCAAGAATCTTTTGTTGTTTGCTTTAGAAGTAAAAAAAATGACTCATGAAATGCTGTATAAAGAAATCTTATGACTATGATTTATGAACACTAAAAAATAGGACATCTACCAACTTTACATTTTAACAAAAGAAACAAGAAAAACCTATGCCTCTGATGTTAAGACACTAGACAATTTCATGCCTCAGCCACCTCACTCAGCTGGAAACAACTTGAATCCAAATCACAAGAAGAATCAGTTTGTCAAATGTAATCTTGAAACTATTCTTCCATTTAAACACTGCTTGATTCATCACTCTGAGCTCGTGGTGTTGTCGCTGGCTACCCAATACTGCTTGACAGCAAACAACACTTTCTCTGAAACCATTGGACCATCCTCATGATCCATCATTTTGGTACTCCATCTCATTCCTTTCACAATTCTTCTCACCTGCATCAGCACATCACCTTGATCTCGGAATATTACTGCTCCTTCGGGACGCAAGATTCGGTCCATCTCCAATAGAATGTCTTCTGCATTACATCTGCATTGATCATTTGAATTAGCAAAAACCTTAAGTAGTTTGTTTCTCTTGCACACTTGTCTCCAAGGTTGTTCCACTACATGGTCTTTTATAATCGTTGGGCAGGTTCACCAATTTGTAATTAATTGACTATCTTCCCAATTACAAAACTTCACTCAGAGCCTCTTTGAGTAAGTTTAGAACAACTTTTGAGAATTTCTCTACTGAAAATAATTTATTTATTTTTTAATAGAGAAACTCCCTAAAGCATTACTAATTTATATCCAAACAAATTCTTAGTCTATTATCCAAGTGCTTTGACAAGTACAACTAACCTTGAAAACTACATTTCATCTAGGAGTGGTAAATGAGGAGAAAAAAACTTACCCACTCTTGTACAAGCTGAAAAGGCCATTTGCATGGATAAGGTCATATGTCCTTGGATATGTGGAGAAGGCTTCACACCTGGTAGAAACTTGATAATTAATAAAAAGACTCTTTCTCCCCCATGCAAAATTTAGCAGAATATATTTCTTAAAGAAGAATTCCAGAATATAATCCTTATTCTTTGTACATAAAGTTCAACAGTACATAGATTGTTTTCACAATGCTTATGTTTCTTGGCCTTTAACTAATCATCATTGCACCTGTGCCAACAATCAACTCAGACCAGGTTCTTCAATAAAATGACTTTGACCAGCCTAGCAGGTTCAGTTTTGAACTAAAGAAGGAATAATGACTCGAGAAAGAGTGGGAATGTATGGATATCAAACACAAATTGGCATTAATACAATTTTACTGTGGATAGAGACAATGGTCTATCTAATCTATTTCATTTCATGCTTCATCTCTTTTGACTCTATTTTCCTTTTCTTTTTTCTTGGTGTTGTATGCTTTCTAGAAGATAGAAACATCTACCATTCTTCAACATTTAATTGCAAATTGATAGAGTTAGAGGAACACATCATACAAATTAATAACATATTGGTATTTACTTCACAAAATATCTATTTTTGTGTTAGAGGACCACAATGATGTGTTGCTTCACACAACTTCTATTCCTCGTTATCTAACCACTAAGTGATAGTGTAGGATTAGAGGAACAAACCACATAAATTAATAACAGAATGATATTTCCCTCACAATATCTGATTCTGATACAGAAGACTGAACCAGAAAAAAAAAAGAGAGGAAAATATCCAAACGATACTCCAAGCAAGACTAAGCCCTGCCCCAGAAAAATCCTGAAAACAAAGCATACAACTCTCTATACCCTCACACTCCACATGCTACACCTTATATCCAACTACATGTGACTCCTCACCATCCTAATAGTTTTCCATCATTTTCCCTACAGTTCCCTTCTTCTGATATAAACAAACCACTAATATGGACTTTCAACATTTGATTAATGGCTATAGCAAGCATAAAGCATAAAATAGAATGGAAATCTTTGTAACTTAGACTATAGGCATGTAATTAGGCTAAAAGACTCCCAACAAATTTGTTACAATAGCTGGAAAATATCTCATGATACTCTTATTTTATTATACCATATTTAGAGTATCTAATTAGGATTGGCTTCCATATTTCATTATATTTTAATTTATTTCTTTATTTGATTATGAAAAGGAGTCTAGTACTAGTATAAAAAGAGTCACTGCTTGGAATTTTGTAATACAACATTACACATGAATCAATGGTATACTTGGATTTTGTTCTCTCTTTTCCTTCTCTTATCTATATCCCTATAACTTTAACATGGTAAAAGAGTGCTACCATTTTCCATGACCCAGTTTTGTCATCATTTTGTTGCCGAGTTTCAAAAGTTTGAAACTCTTTTATGTGTCTCCATCGGATTGTGTTCTTGTTTTTTTTTTTTCTTTTCTATTTGGTGGTCAGATTTGACACGTTCCCTCTACATCATGTTTGATGCACTTATTCTATTTCTCGGCACATGTTGTGAAATTATCACTACTTTGTCATTGTTTTGACTAGCACAAGCCACTTTTACGATGATAACTTCGTTACAATGGAAAATGTTCTTTCTCTAAAATTTTTGTTTAGTATGTTGCATGATGTGACGTATTTCTCTATTTTATAACATATCATTACACACCATATATCAATAACTTCAGATTTTGTTTCTTTCCCTCCTCTGCATAAAACTCCTATGATTTCAACAAATTTCTTCTAATTTAATAAAACCAATGGTCAAATCACCAAAAAAATGTCTAGTTGATTGGTTTATAAACTCCAACACAACTATTTGCACTTCATTGTCCAGTGGGTTGTCATCTTAATTTATAGAAAGGTCAGGCTTAAAGAATAAAGCAACCAACTCAATGAAAAATTAAAGTTGAAAAGGAGAAACCAAAAGGAAAAAAGAAAAGGTAAGGAAACCATGCTACAGAAGTTACCAGTCGTGATAAATGCCAACCAATCCACGCTCAAATATAACACCCAAGTTAGCTTTCTCAGCAATTGTAGGCACAACATTCATAACCCATAATTTGGGAGATTCCAGTGCAGCAGCAAAACTTCCCAGGCCAGCATTCATGTCCATTATGTTGCGATACCTCCCTGAGCTAAGGATTTTGTTGATACGTTTGTAAGCATTCACATGCTTCTTCCATACTCGGTTGTCCTCTTCAAATACTTCCACAGATACACCAGGAACAGATCCACTGGTGATTCTGAAAGGAACAGCATTGAGTCTCTCTTGGAATGGTTTCCATGAGCCACCAGGTTTACTAGGAGTTACACAATCTTCCATTTTCTTGTACCTACACATTGTCAGACCTTTCAGACAATTATTGAAGCCAATAGTTCTTATCCCAAAGGTTAGGACTACACTAGTAACTTTTCATAAATGATCGAAGAAATCTGATCCTAGATAAACCATGTTTGTCAAGTACTCAATTACCATTTAAGAAATAATTCTTACATAATGCATATAGTATAAAATTCAAACTTCTTGTATCCATCCAATTAGAAAGCTTAGGAAATAGTTTGGGACTAGCGAAGTAGCAACTCAAGGAGGAAAATGGTCATCATTTTTTCAAAAACAGTGTTATTGTTACTCAGAAAATATGAATGTAGAGGAAATTTAAGTAGTTTGTTAACTAGAATACATATTTTCGTTCCAAGTTGATAAAGAATTTGGTGCAAAAGTAATAAACTGATAGGAGACCCGTGGTTAAACGGGTATATGTGAGGAGGGGAAAGGGAGGCAGTTAGTTATTTTTAATAACTAACTGATAACAGGCTGTAGGGACGGGGATATTGTATAAATAGGAGAACGTAAGGGGAGAGGAGGTGTGGAATAATATTGTAATTTGGGAGAGCGGGCATTCTCGAATTTGCCTAGTGTACTGAATTGATTGGATGATAGTGTGGTAAAGGAAGGGGACCAACAATATACTTGCAGATAATTTTTTTGCTCTGTTCATTCCTTCAATTTTCTCTTTCAATACAAGTAGAGTCTATCAACTGGTATCAAAGCTGCTATGAACCTGAGGGGTCAAGGATGGAAAAGAAAATGGAGTTCCGGTTGGAGCAGGTGGAAAAGGGTTTGCAGGACATACAGAAACGTACGGCGGAGGAAACTGAATGGCGGCGTAACATTGAGGGGGCGATGCGCGAGATGCTGGAGCAAATGAAGGAAATGCGAGCGACTATGGGGACGGTGGGAAGTAACGGCCGTGAAGGGGACGAAGAGTATGGGGATCCAAGAACGGAAAAGAATGGGTGGAAGTGGCGAAACCTGGAACTTCCGCTGTTCCAAGGGGATGACGTGTTAGGATGGGTTGGAAAGATGGAAAGGTATTTCAGGTTGAAGGGGGTATGGGAGGACGAGAAGGTGGAGGTGGCTATGGTAGCGTTGCAAGGGAAGGCAGTGGCGTGGTTTCAATGGTGGGAAGGCAGAAATCAAAATACTTCCTGGGCAGGGTTCAAAGGGGCATTGTTGAAACGATTTCAGCCCGAGGTGGTACAAAACCCATACGAAATGTTGTTGGGCCTTAAGCAAGTAGGGAGTGTGGCGGATTACAGGGAGCAGTTTGAGGCAAATTCTGGGCCTCTCCAGATTGGGGATACCAATTATTTGAAGGGCATTTTCTTGAATGGTCTCAAGGAGGAGGTTAAGGCGGAATTGAGGTTGCATCGACTCAATTCATTGGAAGAAATTATGGATTTGGCGTTATTGATAGAATCTCGAAATTCGATCTTAAGGAAGGAGGTGGGGGGATCGTCGTCCACCATGAATAGAGGGGGATGGAACAAGAACCTCTATGGCAGCCGAAGGGACGAAGAGAAGAAGAAACATGATGAACCTAGGGAGACAAAAGGGGAAGATAGTCAAAAGGGGGATGGTAAGACAAACTGGCGGAGGATGACTGATGCGGAGTACCAAGAAAGGCGGCGAAGGGGGGTCTGTTTCAGATGTGAGGAGAAGTTTTCACCGGGACATGTGTGCAAAAACAAGCAAATTCGAATAATGTTATTGGAGGAGGGAGAGACCGAGGAAGATGAAGAAGAGGAGATACAATGGGGGGGTAAGCCGTCCTCCACGACATTAGATTTTCGGAGTATGGTGGGAATGACTTCTAAACATTCGTTCAAATGCTGGGGAAAGATAGGTGATAATTCAGTTCTGGTTTTGGTGGATTGTGGGGCTTCGCACAACTTCATTGCTGATTCGGTGGTAACGAGATTGGGGTTGACGGCAAAGAAAACAGAGCCATATTGGGTGAAGGTCGGGGATGGTCATAGTGTGAAGGCGCAAGGCTTGTGTGCAGGATTGGAGATAGAGGTACAGGGAATTTCTTGGAGGCAAAATTGTTATCTTTTTGCATTGGATGGGGTTGACGTGATATTAGGGATGGAATGGTTGAGGGGGCTGGGAGAAATTAAGGTTAATTTTGATAAATTAACCTTAAAGGGCACAGTAGGAGGAGAAGTCTATCAAATCAAGGGTGATTCTTCCTTGAGTGTGTCGGAAGCACCATTGAAAGGCACCCTCAGGCAGTTGAAGGAGGAAGAGAAAATTTTTTGGGTGGAATGTCGGGTGGCTGAAACCGAGCCAGAGGGAAAGATGAGGGTAGTGCCAGAGTGTGTTAAGCAACTATTGGAGGAGTTTGAAGAGGTTTTCAGGGAACCCCAGGGACTGCCCCCATCAAGAAGGCAGGACCATGCTATTCATTTGAAGGAGGGGGCCGAAATTCCCAACCTCAGACCTTATAGGTACCCGTATTACCAAAAAAATGAGATTGAAAAATTGGTGCAGGACATGTTGCGGACAGGGATTATCAGGCCTAGTATCAGCCCCTATGCTAGTCCTATAATTTTGGTAAAAAAGAAGGATGGAAGCTGGAGGTTTTGTGTTGATTACAGGGCGTTGAATAAGGTGACCATACCAGATAAATTTCCCATTCCCGTTATTGATGAGCTTTTGGATGAGCTGAATGGGGCCACCATATTTTCCAAATTGGTTTTGAAATCTGGTTATCATCAAATCAGGATGAGAGCGGAGGACATTCCCAAGACGGCTTTTAGAACTCACGAGGGGCATTATGAATACTTGGTAATGCCTTTCGGCCTTACTAATGCACCCTCAACATTCCAGGGGTTAATGAATGAAGTATTGAGGCCGATTTTGAGGAAGTTTGTTTTAGTATTTTTTGATGATATATTGGTTTATAGCAGGAATTTGGAAGAACATCAATACCACTTAAGACAGGTATTGACCCTATTAAGGGAGAATTCGTTGGTGGCTAATAGGAAGAAGTGTGAGTTTGCAAGACATCATATGGAGTACCTGGGTCATGTCATTTCGGCCGAGGGGGTGGCAGCAGACCTTTCCAAGGTAGAAGCCATGCTTAAATGGCCTCAACCTATGAACCTTAAGGGTCTGAGGGGGTTTCTGGGTCTGACCGGATATTATAGGAGGTTTGTTAGGGGATACGGGGTGATTTCAAGACCTCTGACGGAGTTGTTAAAAAAGGACGCATTTGTATGGAGTGAGGAAGCCACCATAGCGTTTGAGGCTCTTAAACGGGCCGTGGCCGAGTTGCCTATGTTGGCTGTTCCAGATTTTTCTAAACTGTTTGTGGTGGAGTCAGATGCTTCCAGCCAGGGAATTGGGGCGGTGCTGCTTCAAGAGGGTAGGCCCTTAGCCTTCATGAGCAAGGCTCTTTCTAACAAGGCCCAGAGAAAATCAGTATATGAAAGGGAATTAATGGCAATTGTAGTGGCTGTTCAGAAGTGGAGACATTATTTGATGGGAAGGAAGTTCATTATAAAAACTGACCAGAGGAGCCTCAAATTTCTTAATGAGCAAAAATTATTGGGAGAGGAGCATCACAAGTGGACAACCAAGTTATTGGGATTTGATTTTGAAATCCAATATAAACCGGGTTATGAGAATAAGGCGGCAGATGGTCTTTCAAGGCAGATGATGTATGCGGCAATAACAAGGGTAGAAATGGAAGAGTGGCAGAAGTGGGAAGAAGAGTTTTTGGAGGATGCTGAATTACAAGTACTGATGCAGAAATTGGTCACAGACCCGGACCAGCAGAAAGGGTATGAATTGAAAGAGGGAAAATTATTTTTCAACGGCAAATTGGTGTTACCCAGGAAGTCTAGCAGGATTCCGCTCATCATCCGAGAGTTTCATGCTTCAGCTATGGGAGGCCATGCGGGTGTTTTCAGAACCTTCAAGAGAGTATCAGCTGTATTCTTTTGGAAGGGAATGAAGAAGGACATTACCAAATTTGTGGCTGAATGTCACGTTTGCCAAACGAATAAGTACTAGACACTGGCACCAGGTGGATTGTTGCAACCATTACCAATTCCTATGCAAATCTGGACTGATTTATCCATGGACTTCATTGGGGGCCTTCCGAGAGCTTTGAACAAGGATACTATTTTGGTGGTAGTAGACAGGCTATCGAAGTACGCCCATTTCTTACCCCTATCACACCCTTTTTCTGCACAGGAAGTAGCTCAAGTGTTCGTTCAGGAGGTGGTGAGGCTACATGGATTTCCTGAATCCATTGTCACTGACAGGGACAAGCTGTTTGTGAGCCAGTTCTGGTCAGAATTGTTTAAATCTGCTGGCACAAAATTGAAATATGCATCAGCGTATCACCCTCAATCGGATGGGCAGACGGAGGTGGTCAACAGGTGTTTGGAGGATTACTTGAGATGTTTTGTGGGGGATAAACCCAAGCAGTGGCCTAGGTGGTTAGCTTGGGCAGAGTTTTGTTTTAACACCCATTACAATCAATCTTCGGGAATGACTCCGTTCAAGGCCGTGTATGGAAGGGATCCTCCTACTATTTTCAAAGCTCAAACTTTCCCTTCCAAGGTGGAGACTGTAAATGTAATGGCAGAAGAGAGGGACGGAATATTGGAGGAATTAAAAGCTAACATTGGAAAGGCACAGCATCGGATGAAACAACAAGCGGATAAGAAAAGAAGGGATGTGAAGTTTGAGGTGGGAGATTGGGTTTATCTCAAAGCCCAGCCGTATAGGCTCAAGTCATTGGCGAAGAGGAGAAATGAGAAGTTGAGTCCGCGATATTATGGTCCTTTCCAGGTAGGGGCTAAGGTGGGTGAGGTGGCTTACAGGTTGCTGTTACCAGAAAACAGTAGGATTCATCCAGTTTTCCATGTCAGCAAATTGAAGAAAGCAGTGCCCATAGAGAAACAAGTGCAGTCCCTTCCGGAAGAACTTTCTGTAGAGTGGGAACTACAGCCGCAACCAGCTGAACTTTTAGCGTACAGATACAGCCGAACAGGAGAATTGGAGGTCCTCATTCAGTGGCACAACCTACCTGACTGTGAAAATTCGTGGGAAACAGCAACCAAGGTTGATGCCACATTCCCACAATTTCACCTTGAGGACAAGGTGTTAGCTCGGGGGGGGAGTATTGATAGGAGACCCGTGGTTAAACGGGTATATGTGAGGAGGGGAAAGGGAGGCAGTTAGTTATTTTTAATAACTAACTGATAACAGGCTGTAGGGACGGGGATATTGTATAAATAGGAGAACGTAAGGGGAGAGGAGGTGTGGAATAATATTGTAATTTGGGAGAGCGGGCATTCTCGAATTTGCCTAGTGTACTGAATTGATTGGATGATAGTGTGGTAAAGGAAGGGGACCAACAATATACTTGCAGATAATTTTTTTGCTCTGTTCATTCCTTCAATTTTCTCTTTCAATACAAGTAGAGTCTATCATAAACTAATAATAGAACATAAAGTATTAACTAATCAATGAAGCGAAAAAAGAGAAGGGGCAATATATGGGTGAAATAATTTACCAGACATCATCAGAATTTGTGGTATCACACATTGTAGGTTTAGCATCTTGTTCACCGCAATCATCACTATGTAATGCTTTTTTCCAGATAGCAATTTCACCCTTTTCATATTTCTTTTCCCAGCAAAGAAGTTTAGCAGTATCCTCAATCTGCCGTTGCTCCTCCTCCAGCTCATATTCAGGACGTTGCCATGCTCGGTAGTTATTCTTCCAGTTGATAGGAGGACCAGCGAGTACCCAGTAACCACCAGGTCTAAGAACCCGGTCAACTTCCTTCATGTACTTTCCATCTAGAAAAGAAATTCCAATAAATACAGTGTAAAGATATTTCTTACAACCAAAAAGCCAAAGTACTACTTTTGTTAACAACCATCAAATAGTAAATAAGAAACCAAGAAAGACAACGAATAAAAATCAGACATTAATCTGGTATAAGAAAAAAGTCTCTTTGAAAATCGTTATAAATAAAACCAAGCAATAGTTTAAGTGCGTGAAATTAATTTAGGTTCTCTAAGGCCACTATGAACAAATCCAAGTAGTCAACAAGCCAACCTTTGAATCTGGTATAGGAAATTTGAAAATCATTATAAATTAAATCAAGCCATAGTTTAAGGGTATGAACAAATCCAAGTAATCAACAAGCGAGCCTCTTAAGTTGTTAACTCTTTACATTCAATACAAGCTGAATCAGGCTTTGAATTATAGTTATGTATGCATATATATGTGTGTATGTATGTATATCATAAAAAAATGTTTATTTTTTCATCATAAAAGCCCTACTAAGATATGGAATTCTCCTAAAGAGATACTAAGAAATTTATTTATCAACCCAAAAGATATATTTTAATTGTCCCAGGACAGAAACATCAGAGCTATTCTCACCATTTCCACCCCATGGAATCAAGCAGCGAGAACAATGTGCCATGTCGAAAGCTCCAGAAGGGAAGGGAAGCATTATTGTTCCAAGAACACCAATGATTGCTGGAACACCTCTTTCCAAAGCAAATTGAACTTGCGCTTCATGAGAGTCCCGTGGTGCAATTGACATGGTAACAACATTTTTCTTGAACAAGTATGCACCAAAACTAGCAACCTAACACCGTCAATAATCAGAAACGAGCTACAATATATAATAAATGGAAGCTACATGTACAACTACGGAGTCCAAATTTGAAAGAGGACTATAATTTCTTCATGTAAACATTATGTAGAAGCCAGCAAAATAGATGCAACCAAAATAAGGATGTTTACTTAGATTTGACGTACCCCACAGCCAGTATCCAATGCAGTTCTAATCATCCCATTATCCACTGGAATAACAGAAGCAAGTTCATCAATGTAAGCATCAGCTCCCTTGGGAAACTGTGTTCCACCACCAGGGAACCTGAAAACATTTCCTTCATACTGTATCCAATTCTGCACAGCCTTCTCAACTGTCAGGCTCTTGTAAGGTGCATTTGCATATGGTACATAATCGCGACTCTTGGGCCATGGAAACGGTGTTGCATATCCTCTAGGGGCAGGTATGAGACAATACAGTTTTTCTTCATCAGGAGGACAATGCCTTTCTCTATAAGCCATATTGTCCCGGGGAAATGTCATTGCTCGTGCTTGATCATGACAAGGCGTGTAATCAATGTAGCGATCGTCACACGGCTGGAACTCCTTCACTTGTGCATTAGGAGCATCAGCATCATCCCCATTGTGGGTCTCGTAGTTTAGATCAGAGAGAATACTGCAATCTGTCTGTTTAGTAATCTCAACAGCTATACTGTCTCCCTTTCCAAAACCACTCCGTTGCCACAAACCCAATACATAGAAGAAACCACACAAGCCAACTATGATGAAAATAGGCACTGAATTCCTATTATTCCTATGGTCCCCAGGGTTCCCTTTCGTAACCATGATGAATCTTTATAATACAAACACGCTGCATGGTTAAATTGAAACATATTAAGGCATAATTGTGACTTGAACTAAATAGCAAGATTGTCCATTTAGACCAATTCAGCCAATGACCACAAGAATCAATGCAACCAAAATCACTCTAAACAAAACAATTCACATAATTCAAAGAAGGGTTTTAAATTGTGGTTGCATTTGCATTGCAGTTATAGCTAGGCTACTTCCTAATGCGATCCAAGGTTTTAAACAACAATTTGCAACCACAATTACAGCCATAATGTCAAGGATTTTTGGGCCTTTGTGACTGCATTCCAATAGCAATTGCTGCCACATTCGTCAGTATTTTTTCGCAAAACCAAGGATTGCATAACCGCAATTTGAATTCTTGATGTGGTCTGCAATCACACATTGTCATACTGATCACAATTTCAAACCCTTATGACAAATTAATTCCTGCACCAATCTCAGTTAAACTAACCTAACCTTCAACACATCAACCCATGAATCAATTAAATCAACTCCGACCGCAACCCCATGCTATCTTTTCTCCTCTTCAGAATCCTTAGTTTAAAGCATGTGGAATCAAATAACAGTGCAAATTCAAAGGGAAATAAAATGAAGCTAAACTTTAAAATTTAATTCGATCAAAGAGTCCCTCTAATCAAATCCACCCTCCCTTTTTAATTAAAAAAGAAAATTTGTTACAGCGGTTAACAAAGGTCGTTAAAATAATATATAAGATGTGAATGAAGGGACAAAGATTTGTCACTTACTGGCACTACGACAACAAAAGCGAAAAGGAAACGGTGAAAATCTTGGGTGGTGGTGGGTCCTATGGAACCAAGTTACCCATCTTCATCATTGAAAATTGGAGAACTAGAATGAAGGATCTTTGTGGGGCAGAAAATGAAAAAATTTGAAATTTAGATTTGTTGTTGAGTTTGGAAGGCATAAGTGAAATGGGTGTCTTGTTTCTTGTTTGTTAACATATGGGTTCCGAAAAGTCCGAGGGTACGGAAATGTCTCACTGCGTGTGATTCTTCACTATTTCGCAGGGATAATATTTCAATTGGTTGGTTAACTAACTCCGAACATCAAAATTAAAATTCAATCTTATCCTTTTATTCCAAAGGTGTCACACTTTTACTTTTCGTCAATTGCAACCTTAAATCCAAATGTTTATCATAACAAAAATCAACCTTTTGTAAAAATAAATAAATGTATTTTGCTCATTGGAACTTTGATCTCACCAAATGGCAACAAAATTCAAAATATATGAGAAATGAATATTTATTTTTGTACTCCATTCAAGTTTTCATCCATTTATGTATTGTGATTTGTAAGCGACAAAATTGATAACATGATAAATATGGTGGTGGAGGTCAACTAATAGTCCCACCCATGCAATGCATGGACTGAATATTATAATCAAGCAAGATAAATTATTCAGGCTTTGAGTGAGGTATAAATTTCTTTTTGTACTTTCATGAGAAATATTCATTTTCACATATCATATTTTATGTATACTTCTTATGTTACATAAAATAAATTTAATAAATTAGTTAAGTCAGAAAAGAGAAAGCAAAAAAAAAATTATATTTAAATTATTATGGTAATGAATTAAAAAGGTATAATTTTACAATAATAATTTAAATATTAATTTGATTTTATGTATATTATTTATCTTCGGAAATTAAATGTAAAGACCTCTACTTATTTTCATATAAAAAATGTTCATCCTCAAATTATAAGAAAATATATTTATTATATTTGTGTATTTCACATGCTAGTATTTAGTTAGTGTATTTATTATATGTAACTAAATTTTATAGGTTAGTATTGTGATTAGTGTATTTCACATACTCAATAAATTAGTTTAGTTAGACGATAATAAGTAAAATCATCAAAATATATATTAACACTATTATAAAATTGAATAAGAAAGGAATTTTATATTAACTTTTTTCTAATCGTTTAAATATTAAATAAATTTTAGGGAAATTAAATTAAGTTTTTATTTCTGAATGCTATCATAAATAACTCCTTTCCCTTGTTTTTATTTATTTTTTTATTATGATTTTTATAGTGTTTCATGAAAAAATGTTCATATAATGTACTATATTTTATATATAATTTCTATAAAGTTAATTTTATGTATTATTAAAACAATAAAATTTACACTATCAATCAACAGATATTATATTAAATATAATTCTAGCTATCCCACCCGTTGAGGTGTCTTCAACGTAGCGAGAAGATTAGTTACTGCTATCGGCGGTGGACTCTAGAAACGAATAAAAAAAAATATTAAATATAATTCTTAAAGTGTTATAAAAGTATAAAACCTGTTCTCAAAAAAGTATAAAACCTAACAAATTCAACCTACGTGACTATACGTTATTAGAGTTTAGGTAAATCGTTCATTCCAGTAAAACAAAATGTGATTATAAGTAAAGTGTCCCAATGGCTCGAGTTAAAACTAAAAGGTAATGTTCTCTTCGAGCTGTCATAATTTTTTATTATCTATTCTCATGTTTTATAATTTTATTTATTATTTTAAATTTTAATTTTATACTTTCAATCATCCAATTTTGAAAATGAATTAAAATATGTTAATTATCTTCTAGCTTCTTCGCATATAAATTATTAAAAAAATCCTGATAACAATTGATTGCACAATTTAATTAGTATCTAATGAGAATTCTTGAACAATTATGATGTGTTTGGATGGGGAATTTATACAGGGTAATTCATTTATTTGAAGAATTTCAAATTCCTTGAGGTGAAATGTTTTGTTGGGATGAGGAATTTACAAAGAATTTGAAATCCAAGCATTTGTGAAATTCCTTCAAATAGTATAATTTCAAATTCTCCAAAAAATGAGAGAATTTGAAATTCCTCATATTTGTTTTCTTATTTCACCTATATATTTTATCTTATCTCTTCATTCTTTTAATTATTAGATATTCAAAAATATTTTTAAAGTTATTAAATATTATCTAATATTAATTTTAAAATTTTTAAATATTTAAAAATGGATTAATATTTATTTTATAAAATTTAATTTTAAAATCTCAACATATAAATATATTTTTAAAATCAATTTTATTATGGTAGAATTAAATTATCATATTCAATCTAACAATTTAAAATTTAAGAAATTTGAATTGACTCATCCAAACAAAATATTTTAAGAATGATAGAGATTGAAATCAAAGTAATTCAAATACCAAGAATTTAAAATTCCTTGAATTTGTAAAAATCGAAAAACATGATCACTTCATATTTAATCTTGGTATAATAGTTTAAACACGTTTAACCATATTTGTAATCTTACTGTTAATAAAAGATTGAGGAGTATTGGTGTCAATAGCTGGAAAAAAAAATTCCCGGTCAAATCCATCCACTTTTTCTTTTTTCCTTTTCCAATTTACCCCTATTTTTAAAATTCAAATTTATGATTCTTAATATAAATAATTTTTTTATTATTATTATAACTCTTCTAATAGTTACACACAAACAAATATTAAGAAGTTGTGAATAGTTATTCAAAGAAGATATAAGATTTTTTTTTTTTTTTACATTCAAGAAGTATAATAGTCCATTAAAAAGTGATTATCAAAATATATCCCTTTTATAATATGTATAGATAATATTTTAAAAAAAATATTTATTCAAGTAAAAATTTTAAAATTTTGATTTTATAATATTTTAATATTATAATTACAATAAAATTTTATTATTTTTATAATATGTGAGTATTTTTATATCTATTATTAATTTTTTGGATTTGATTTCTTAAAGAGTGTACTTTAGAAGATAAAGTGTCAACGAATTATGATAATCATAAGAATAATATAGTAAAGAAGAAAGCATAATTTTAATGACAACTACATCAAATTAAAATCATAACATTCTTATATTTATTCATCATTTTATATATAAATAAACGCATGGTTTATAACAAATAAAAATATTCATTTTAACAACTATAAATAAACATATTGTATATATAAATAATACTATTTTCGTTTCTATTTATAAGATCTAATTTAAAATAATTTATTATTCTTTTATATAAAACATAATTTATATTATTTTACGCATTAATTATTTTTAGATAAAATGTCCCTAATTAAAACACGTTCTCTTAATTTGGTAAAATCTATTAATTATTCACTCTTTAAAAAATATATATTCTAATTGGCCAGGAAAAAGACAAATATTAACTAGGAGAAAGAAATAATATATGACACACACTCTAATTAATTTGAAGATATATTAATATTATTTAAGAAAGAGAAGTAATACAATGGTTGTTTAAATATATATATATATATATATATATATATATATATATATATATATATATATATACGATAAATTTATTGTTATCAAAAAGTTAATTATTTTTTTTAATCTTAGTGAATTAAATAAGTGGATTTTATATATAGAAATGGAGGTAGTATATAATTATGTATATTACAAAATAATTCAACTAATATTTTTGCTAGAATCTTTACTTTCTACCATCAATTAAAAGCAACAAAGTATAAGGGTGTGAGTATAAGTGTATAGTACATGTGGATTTTATTTCGTTCAACTTGGATGTGTAAGGAAAATCCAAACTACACTTTCATCAATCACTAGCTCAAATCTCCTTCTCTTGTTGCATGTTATAATAATAGTCTTCAACCAAAACCAACCAATACATGTCCAACTCATACACCTTTTGTTCTCTTTTATCTTAGTCTCTTTGATCTCTTTCATCTCAATTAAATGAATTAATTCTTATGAAATCCACTTCTATCTCCCTAGTTGTTCATCAAAAAGTTTATGGACTTTTTGTAACAACCCAATTTTCACATATTGTATGAGGGTCCAAAGCCTAATAGGAGTGATTTAGTAGCCCAGAACGGGTCATTCTTAAATTGGAACGGATCGTTCCAAACTACTAAAACGAGGGTAGTTTAGTATCTCAGAACGGGCCGTTCCCAAATTGGAACGGGTCGTTCCCAAATTGGAACGGGCCGTTCCAAAATACTAAAGTTGCCTACAAATCTTAGTTGGGAACGGGGCATTCCAAACTACGAAAATGGCTTGTAATCCTAGTTGGGAACAGGCTGTTCTGGTTTAAGAACGGGCAGTTCCAAATATGTACGTTATGGGTTAAATGCAACCCCAGAACGGGTTGTTCTAGTTTGAGAACAAGTCATTCTGGATGTGAATTTTTCACATGCTGTCAGAGTCCAGAATGAGTCGTTCTAGATTTGAAACAGGTCGTTTCGGCGACACTTGATGCCTATAAATAGAGAGCTCTGACACTCCCAAAAAGCACACCTTTCAGTTCTGACTTCTTTCAGTTATGACTCCTTTATTCTACATTCTCTTCTTTTCCTTCTACACTCTCTAAAGACCGAGGGGCACTCAGAGGAGGAGACCAAGGAGATCTCTGTTTTAGTTTCATCTACTGTTTATCCATGTACGGGGGAAAAAGGGATTATTTGTATGTAGAGTTACATGAGAGAATTGAGTAGAGGCAGAATCCGTTAAGATTATGAGTAATTTTATAATTATTTCTATTTGAGGAATTGATGATCCCATTAAATTTTGTATGTGTTGAGGATTAGAAATATATATTTAATTCGAAAGAATGATGATCTGGGAGAGAGAACGAAATTGTAGAAAAGTGTTTGTAAGTTAGGTTTTGGAAAAAAAAATTAAATTATTTCTGTTTGAGGAATTGATGATCCCATTAGATTCTGTATGTGTTGAGGATTAGAAATATGCTAATAATTTGTAAGAATGATGATATGGGAGAGAGAACGAAATTGTAGAAAAGTGCCTATGAGTTAGGTTTTGGAATAATTAGGGGTTTTACCGTTTATGTTAAGATTATATTAAATTGGTAATTCCATTGATTATTATATCAATTTATGAATATTATTGGTATATTACTTGATAAGAATTGATAATCTAGATGTGAATTGCTTGAGGGGTGTGTAAACCCTTATTTTGTTAGACTTATCTATTGTGTATGTCATATGGAATCTGTATGTGATATGAAATTGAGTTATGAGATGGAATGTTGTATTGAATGTGAATATGGATGTGATTGTGGTTCCTTATACATATGACCAGGGATGAGACGACCCCTGGATAAGTGATGCTACAGGGATAGTGTGCCCTTGGCATAGTGTGGGATGGGTGAGGCAATTAACACGTATCACTTATGTCAGATGTGGCAGCCTTGGCATAGGGTTAATTGCAAGAGATTGTGTGAATTGTAATGTGATTGTGGTTCCTCACACTAATGACCAGGGATGAGATGAACCTTGAGTAAGTGATGCTACAAGGACGAGCGTACCCCTGGCATGGTGTGGGATGAGTGAGGTAATTAACCCGTATCACTTGTGTCAAATGTGGCGTGGTCTTGGTATAGTGTTAATTGTAAGATTTGTGTGGATTGTGATGGATTGATGTAATTGTGAATTGAGATGTGAAAATGATGAATGATTGATAAATTATGATATATAGAAATACTTGTGAATATTTCATTAAATAATGAGTTATGATTTTATTGTGTTTTCCTTGTGTTCTTTTCATATAGATGTTTTATTTTCTTACCGTACAAATTGTGGATGTTTTACGTGAGGAAGATCCGGCTACGAGTGACATCTAGAATGCCAACAGTTGTATGCTATGATATTGTGACATCGGGGCAGAGGATTTTTAGGACAGATTTTTATATGGATTTGGAATTGTAAATATTATTTTGAAATAATTTGTAAACTCTTAAGTTTTACTTTCCAAGTTTTATTTTCAATCATTTTGGATATTGAAGAACATTTGTGAAGGTTTTTATGTGAACCTTTTTACCGACATTGAAAATTTATTTGTTAGTTTTATTATTACAATATATATGTTGGGGTAGTAAGGGTGTCACACTTTTCACTTTCTAAACTTTTGCTTAACTTTTTGCTCCATCTAGTTTGTATGCTTGTGTTGGCTTTCTCATGGCCAATAGTCAATGCTTTGTTTCCTTAGTGTTTTTAAGTAACTTTATAATATACTGGAGCATCTTTAGTGTAAGAGATCAACAATTATCCTATATATAATTAACTATATATACAATTCCACAATCAATCCTTTTATGTGAAGGGTCATAGTTCACAAATAATTTACTGATCTTGACAAAATATTAAAACATGAAAATGTTGAAACAAACTTACTCCATGCCTCCATGGTACTATACAATCATAAGAATACAACATAGAGAAGGGTATGAAACAAAAAGAAAATAAGGCACTTAAACAATATTGTCTTGAGGGGAGAAGCCTAACAGTTTTAACCTTCAATCTCTTTGACGCATGCATCAAAACAAGGACTAATATCCCAACACTTGTTCAATCTACCATTCAATTCAACCCCGCTTTATAGTTTTATGGGCATCAACATATTCAAACTCTCCAAAGTATCCAACATTTAAAGCACCAAAACACAACAATTGAATATACAGAGTAAATAATCAAATAGAAAAACTTTGATCACTTAGAGGTACTAAATCATGTTTCTACATCACTAAAAGGAATGATAATGCCTTTGGAGGATGGCCTAAGCATGATTTGGTGCTTCCTCTTTTTCAAAACATTGTACATGCTCTTTAGAGCATTAGTCAACACATTAATGCTAACCATAGTTGCTGACACCCAAATTTCAGTCGTAATTTGCAATTTGATTCAATATGAAAATTTGTTATCATTGTCTTTAACAATAAAACCTAAGATATAACTTATAGTCTAACAGGGAAATTATCTAAATCACATATAATAATTTCATTAACATTCTAATATGAATGACTACTAGAAACTGTAACACCATGGAAAAATACTAAGTTATTTAGTATATATGTATGTATGTATATGTTATTTATGTGGATTTGGAATGTACTTACTTCTATGCATGTTGTATGTTAATGTGGTTTTGATTAGTTGTTTAAGCATGATAGTGATTTTATAGTATGAGGAGAGGTTGATGTTTTTATAGTTTGTATAGGCATGTGTGTGCATGAATTTGGTGAATGATGCATTGTACACCATTATACTGAACTTGTACTAAGAGGGAAGAAGACTGATCACCTTCCTTCTCATCTTGGTTAAGTGAAGTATTATGGCATGCAACTCATTATTCCAAGCATCTATATCTGAAAGTGATATTTGTTTGTGTGTTGACACATGTTGCATTTCATATGGTGGTGAGTTGTGAGTATTGCATGGAGAGGAATAAGATGGGTAGGAGATCGAAGGATAGGAACATAAGATAAATCTGGTCTTTCTGAGTGAATTTGAGGTTGTTTCAGAGCTTAGGGAGTTGAAATACTTCAAGGAATAGGATATTTGAGGTGAATAGGTGCTAAGGGTGAAATTTGGAAATTTTCGAAAATGGCTATATATAGGGGCTTAGGACCGGAGGTTTTCATTTTTGGTCAGCAGAGACAGTTTTTAGAGAGAGAAAGTAGAGAGAGAAAGGCTCTGGTCCGGAGGGAAACTGAGGACATATTTGGGAAGCTTATCAAGCCAGGATCAATCTTCACAACTGGAGTTTCAGGAGATTTGGCCTCTAAAGCCTTGAAAATTGAGATTGAAGTTTGAATTGGGAATTTGGGGGTTTGTCCAAATCTTGCATTTCTGAAGTTTCTGAGGTAAGGGTAGTACTTATAAGACTTAATCTAGTATGTATGGGTTTGAAATATCATATTAATTTCATGATTTAAGCTTGATTAAGGATGGATTGAGGAAAAAGGGGTTTGATAGGGTTTTCATGATTTCTTCATGATTTCTATGGTATAATGGTTAATACTTGATTTTATTGCTTAAAATGTTGTTTTTGGATAGTGTTTATGCTTTGTAATGGTTCAAACTCGTATATTTTGGATTAGATTCATGATTGGAAGGAATTTTGAGGTTTTCGAGGGTTTCTGGTCGCTAGTGCGCCGGGCTCAGTTCTTCGCGCCGGGCTTGAATTCATCAGAGACCATCATTGCAAAATCACGCCGGGCGCGAGGCAAGTCGCGCCGGGCTCAATTTAAAAACCGAGGTCTCTGTTTGAGTTTTGCGCCGGGCTGGATATTAGTGCGCCGGGCGTGCGTGTTTTGGTTTTGAGTTCTTCATGAAAGTTTTAGCCTTGGATGTTAGCTTTCCAATGGCGTTGGAATCATCCAAAAAGGAGGTCTAGAACTCCATATATGACTGTTTTAGTGAACAGGGGTCAAGCTGTCAGCATTGGTTATAGCTGTTACGGTTTTTAGCATTTTCAACAAAGTAAATGATGGAATTAGGACTTGATGTCTTCATACGAGTTGTAGGAAATCTTCTTATCTTTCATATGAGATAAGTATGAGCATGATAGGAGTAGTATAACTCTTAATATGCTATTTTATGTGAAGATTGTCATTTCATAAAGGGTAATTTGGTTAAGTTGGTTATAGTTGTTTTGGGTGTTTAATTAATTATGATGATATATATTGGGTATGGAATGTGACATGATTTTGGAAATGATTGCATGTAATTGTGGAATATGCTATATGCATGTGGTTTGGAAAAAAAAAGTAAATAGGACTTAAAGGAGTAAGGTTATGGTATGGATTAGATCTCTTGGTGAGATCAGGATATAATCTTTGGAAAAATATGAAATTGGGAATCCCATGGTGAGGATTCCAATGTGGAACTTTTCCAAAGGTTATATGATAAACCACTTCAGATGTTAGGTGGATTCTGAAGTACTCCTTTAAGTATTCTATTTGCTACCGGTATGGGGGCCAGGCCAAGTCATACCGATGGATGAAGTGGCCATGATCACCAGGGTTACGTGACGACGTAATTCCAGCTGTATAATTCCATGAGAGGTCAGGTGTGATTCCTGGGTTGCTGATATGTTTCAGCGTGCGTGTCAACACTTGGTGGATGGTGTTGAGGCCAACATTGTGAGGATATGTTGGTGTGAGATCATGGAATAATTATACAGTGGTGTGACTTTGTTTCTGGATGTGGAATATGTATACAAATGGTGTGGATTGTATGCATTGGATTTTAGATTTGATTTATATTTGGCATGGAAATAACTATTTATAAGGTTTATTTCCTTGGTGCGGATATATATATATATATTATGGATAAATATCTGTTTAATGATATTTTATCATGTACTATGGTTGGTTTTATATGTGCTAACCCTTGCATGTTTTCCATGTGGTTTGGACTGTGATGATCTCACTTTGTGGGGGAGCAGATCAGGTGTGAGGCTTGGGATAGCAAGAAGTCTTCTGATAGCTGCTTTGAGTAGTAGCAAGGTTTAGAGCTTGACCAGCACCTAGGGTGTCTATATTATATTATCTTTTGGATTACTGTATAACTTTACTAAGGATGATGACTCTGCTATAGCAGATTATATTATATATTTTGGAAACAATTTATATGTTATTGTATAATTACACTCTAGCGTAGCTGGCTTTTGCTCTATTTTCTTTATTTTATATATTTTATTTTGGTTGGTTATTGATGTGACGGCCTAGGGTGGGTCGTTACAATTTTGGTATCAGAGCTGGTCAAGTCTCTTTAGGGTTTGTGGGAAATGGTCTTGTTGCATTTCCGTTGTGTGGAAATGAAAGGAACTTCATGAGTTCCTTGATCTTTCATCTTGATTAGGATGGTTGGTAGGGGAAACAATTCTAATCCTTCTTCAGGCGTGGATGCGCAACAGATTGCTCAAGCTATGGAGCAAATTGCTGCTGCTATTGGACAACAGAGTACTTTGTTAGCTCAGATGGAGACCAACCGGGCTACAGCTGAAGCAGCTAGGGTTGAGGTACCTGATGAGTATAGGGGCTTGTCAGAATTTAGAAAAGGGAATCCTCCTCAATTTACAGGTGTTGATGGACCTGAAGTTGCTGACCAGTGGATTGAGGAGATGGAGAAAATTTTCATGGTGATGCAGTGTCCAGAGGAGAGGAAGCTAAATTATGCTGTTTATATGCTAGTGGGTGAGGCTAGCTTCTGGTGGAAGGGTGCTCAAGCTATGATGGAGGCTAGAGGTGAAGCGGTAAATTGGGATAACTTTAAAAAGGTGTTTCTGGAGAAATATTTTCCAGATAGTGCTAGGTATGCTAAAGAAGCTGAATTTTTGAGACTGCAACAAGGGAATATGTCAGTACAAGAGTATGTGGTCAAGTTTGAACACTTGGCTAGATATTATTCTCAAGCTATCACTGAAGCCTGGAGGTGTAGGAAGTTTAGTGAGGGTCTAAGATTTGAGCTGAGAAAGACTATTGTTCCTATGGGAATTATGGAGTTTCCAGTTTTAGTTGAAAAGGCAAAAACAGTGGAAAGATTTGAAGGAGGAAATAAAATGGAAAAGGGTCCAGAGGGATCATCTGGATTTGGTAGGGGGAAACCTCCTCAAAAGAGACCATTTCAGTTTCAGAAGGGGAATGCTAATAAGAAACCAAAGGGGAATGCTATTACTGGAGCTGTACAGAGTATTAGATGTTATAGATGTGGAGGCCCACATATGATAAGGGATTGTCCTACAAAGAATTATGCTTGTTTTAAATGTGGCAAGGTGGGTCACATGGCTAAAGATTGCAATGTCAAAAATATTCCAGCTAGAGAGAACCAGAAAGTGGATCGGCCTACTGCAGCAGGTCGTGTTTTTGCTTTAACAGGTGCTGAAGCTGAAACGACATCTGAGCTGGTAAAAGGAAAGGGCAAAGCTGATGGTAATGATATTTCTATTTTATTTGATTCTGGTGCTTCACATTCTTTTATTTCTTATGAATGTGTGAGAAGGTTAAATTTGGTTGTGAGTTCCTGGTGTGTGGATCTAGTTGTTTCTACCCCAGCTTCAGGGTCTATTTTGACTTCTGAGGTTTGTTTGAGATGTCCAGTGGAGGTGGAAGGGCGTTATTATAAAGTGAATTTGTTTTGTTTACCTCTATCCGATTTGGATGTGATTTTAGGGATGGATTGGCTTTCTGCCAATAGGATTTTGATAGATTGTTCAGAGAAGAAATTAATCTTTCCTACTGATGAACAGGAGAGATTTATTTCTAATAGACAGGTGGATGGGTTGTTGAAGAATGGAGCTCTTGGGTTTATGATCTTATCTTTTATTAGTATAGAGAATGAAAAGTTGTTGAATAGTATTGATGTTGTTAGAGAATTTCCAGAGGTTTTTCCGGATGATGTTCCGGGATTACCACCAAAGCGAGAGTTAGAGTTTAGTATTGATCTTATACCAGGGGCGGGACCAGTGTCCATTTCTCCTTATAGAATGGCACCAGCGGAGTTGTTTGAATTGAAAAAGCAGGTTGAGGAGCTTTTGGAGAAGCAGATGATCAGACCTAGTGTATCTCCGTGGGGAGCACCAGTGTTATTGGTAAAGAAGAAAGATGGTGGTGTGAGGTTATGTGTGGATTACAGGCAGTTAAATAAATTGACAATCAAGAATAAGTATCCTTTGCCAAGGATAGATGATTTGATGGATCAGTTAAGGGGAGCTACTATTTTCTCCAAGATTGATTTGAGATCTGGGTATCACCAGATTCGGGTAAAGGAAGAGGACATATCAAAGACTGCTTTCAGGACTCGATATGGCCATTATGAGTATGTTGTCATGCCTTTTGGAGTGACGAATGCTCCAGCTATTTTCATGGATTATATGAACAGGATTTTCAGACCCTTTCTGGATAAGTTTGTTGTGGTGTTCATTGATGACATTTTGATTTATTCTAGATCTATGGAAGAACATAGAGAACATTTGAGGGTAGTTTTGCAGGTATTGAAAGAGAAACAATTATTTGCAAAGTTGTCAAAATGTGAGTTTTGGCTATCTAAAGTTAAGTTCTTGGGTCATGTGATTTCTGCACAAGGAATTGCAGTTGATCCTACTAAGGTGGAAGCGGTTTTGAGGTGGGAGCGTCCGAAATCAGTTACTGAAGTTAGAGATTTTGTGGGATTGGCTGGCTATTATAGAAGATTCATAGAAGGATTTTCTAAAATAGTTATGCCTTTGACACAGCTGACTAGGAAGGATCATCCTTTTGTATGGATAGAGGAGTGTGAGAGGAGTTTTCAAGAGTTAAAGGAGAAACTGACGTCGTCTCCAGTGTTGATACTGCCAGATCCCAATAAATCTTTTGAAGTTTATTGTGATGCATCTCATCAAGGTTTAGGATGTGTTCTTATGCAAGATAGGCAGGTTGTGGCCTATGCATCTAGGCAGTTAAAGACTCATGAACGGAATTATCCTACGCATGATCTAGAGTTGGCTGCGGTGGTTTTTGCTTTGAAGATTTGGAGACATTATCTCTATGGAGCAAAGTTTGATGTGTGCAGTGATCATAAGAGTTTGAAATATTTGTTTGATCAGAAAGAGTTAAATATGAGGCAAAGGAGGTGGATTGAGTTTTTGAAAGATTATGATTTTCAGTTAATGTACCATCCAGGTAAAGCAAATGTGGTGGCAGATGCTTTGAGCAGAAAATCTCTTCATATGTCTTACATGATGGTCAAGGAGATGGAATTAGTGGAGAAATTTAGGGATATGAATCTTAATGTTGTTGTTGCCACAAATTTTATTAGTTGTGGTATGACTACCATTACTAGTGATTTCTTGGAGATGGTGAAACAAAAACAAGTTCAGGATACGGGATTGAACAAGGTTAGAGAATTGTTGGGTTCTGAGAAAGCTGAAGGATTTGAACAAGATATGGATGGAGTTTTGAGATACAAGGGCAGAATTTGTATTCCACAAGATGAGGAGTTGAAGAAATTAATACTTGAGGAAGGTCAAAAAAAAAAAAAAAAAGTAAGTTGAGTGTACATCCAGGTATGACAAAAATGTATCAAGATTTGAAGAAAATGTTTTGGTGGAATGGTATGAAGAGGGAGGTAACCGAGTATGTCGCATCTTGCATTGTATGTCAGAAAGCTAAGGTAGAACATCAAAAACCAGGAGGTTTGTTACAGATGATGGAAGTGCCAGAATGGAAATAGGATAGTATAACCATGGATTTTGTTGTTGGATTACCAAGGTCTGCTAAGAATTGTGATTCTATTTGGGTGATCGTGGATAGATTAACTAAGTGTGCTCATTTCCTTCCAATGAATATAAAGTGGTCCTTGGAAAAGTTAACTCAATTGTATATTAAGGAGATTGTTAGATTACATGGTGTGCCCTCCAGTATCATCTCTGATAGGGATCCTCGTTTTACATCCCGATTTTGGCAGAGTTTGCATCAGGCATTAGGGACTAAATTGAGACTCAGTTCTGCTTATCACCCACAAACTGATGGGAAGTCTGAGAGGACTATCCAATCTTTGGAGGACTTGTTGAGGGCTTGTATTTTGGATCATCTAGGGAATTGGGAAGAGATGTTGCCTTTGGTCGAGTTCACTTATAATAACAGTTTTCATGCAAGTATAGGAATGGCACCATTTGAGGCTCTGTATGGGAGGAAATGTCGAACACCTTTGTGTTGGTTTAAAGAGGGAGAATCAGTGATGGTGGGACCAGAGATCATCTTACAGACTACTGAAAAGGTGAAACAAATTCAGGAAAGAATGAGAGCTACTTAGAGTAGGCAAAAGTCTTATGCAGACAAGAGGAGGAAACCTTTGGAGTTTTCAGAGGGAGAGCATGTATTTTTGAAGATAACTCCTACCACAGGTGTGGGAAGAGCTATCAAAGCTAAGAAGTTGAATCCTAAGTTTATTGGACCGTATCAAATTCTCAAGAGGATTGGACCAGTGGCATATCAGATTGCATTACCTCCATTCCTTTCTAATCTGCATGATGTGTTCCATGTTTCACAACTGAGGAAATATATTCACGATCCAAGTCATGTCTTGGAATCAGAGGCAGTACAAGTTAAGGAAAATTTAACTTTTGAGAAACAGCCAGTTTCAGTGGCAGATAGGAAAGTTAAGCAATTGCGGGGTAAATCTATCAATTTGGTAAAGGTTATTTGGGATGAGGTTACTAATGAAGCCACTTGGGAGTTGGAAGATAGAATGAAGGATCAATACCCATATCTCTTTATGAGTAAGTGAATTTTCGGGGACGAAAATTTTTGTTGTTGGGGAGAGTTGTAACACCATGGAAAAATACTAAGTTATTTAGTATATATGTATGTATGTATATGTTATTTATGTGGATTTGGAATGTACTTACTTCTATGCATGTTGTATGTTAATGTGGTTTTGATTAGTTGTTTAAGCATGATAGTGATTTTATAGTATGAGATGAGAGGTTGATGTTTTTATAGTTTGTATAGGCATGTGTGTGCATGAATTTGGTGAATGATGCATTGTACACCATTATACTGAACTTGTACTAAGAGGGAAGAAGACTGATCACCTTCCTTCTCATCTTGGTTAAGTGAAGTATTATGGCATGCAACTCATTATTCCAAGCATCTATATCTGAAAGTGATATTTGTTTGTGTGTTGACACATGTTGCATTTCATATGGTGGTGAGTTGTGAGTATTGCATGGAGAGGAATAAGATGGGTAGGAGATCGAAGGATAGGAACATAAGATAAATCTGGTCTTTCTGAGTGAATTTGAGGTTGTTTCAGAGCTTAGGGAGTTGAAATACTTCAAGGAATAGGATATTTGAGGTGAATAGGTGCTAAGGGTGAAATTTGGAAATTTTCGAAAATGGCTATATATAGGGGCTTAGGACCGGAGGTTTTCATTTTTGGTCAGCAGAGACAGTTTTTAGAGAGAGAAAGTAGAGAGAGAAAGGCTCTGGTCCGGAGGGAAACTGAGGACATATTTGGGAAGCTTATCAAGCCAGGATCAATCTTCACAACTGGAGTTTCAGGAGATTTGGCCTCTAAAGCCTTGAAAATTGAGATTGAAGTTTGAATTGGGAATTTGGGGGTTTGTCCAAATCTTGCATTTCTGAAGTTTCTGAGGTAAGGGTAGTACTTATAAGACTTAATCTAGTATGTATGGGTTTGAAATATCATATTAATTTCATGATTTAAGCTTGATTAAGGATGGATTGACGAAAAAGGGGTTTGATAGGGTTTTCATGATTTCTTCATGATTTCTATGGTATAATGGTTAATACTTGATTTTATTGCTTAAAATGTTGTTTTTGGATAGTGTTTATGCTTTGTAATGGTTCAAACTCGTATATTTTGGATTAGATTCATGATTGGAAGGAATTTTGAGGTTTTCGAGGGTTTCTGGTCGCTAGTGCGCCGGGCTCAGTTCTTCGCGCCGGGCTTGAATTCATCAGAGACCATCATTGCAAAATCACGCCGGGCGCGAGGCAAGTCGCGCCGGGCTCAATTTAAAAACCGAGGTCTCTGTTTGAGTTTTGCGCCGGGCTGGATATTAGTGCGCCGGGCGTGCGTGTTTTGGTTTTGAGTTCTTCATGAAAGTTTTAGCCTTGGATGTTAGCTTTCCAATGGCGTTGGAATCATCCAAAAAGGAGGTCTAGAACTCCATATATGACTGTTTTAGTGAACAGGGGTCAAGCTGTCAGCATTGGTTATAGCTGTTACGGTTTTTAGCATTTTCAACAAAGTAAATGATGGAATTAGGACTTGATGTCTTCATACGAGTTGTAGGAAATCTTCTTATCTTTCATATGAGATAAGTATGAGCATGATAGGAGTAGTATAACTCTTAATATGCTATTTTATGTGAAGATTGTCATTTCATAAAGGGTAATTTGGTTAAGTTGGTTATAGTTGTTTTGGGTGTTTAATTAATTATGATGATATATATTGGGTATGGAATGTGACATGATTTTGGAAATGATTGCATGTAATTGTGGAATATGCTATATGCATGTGGTTTGGAAAAAAAAAGTAAATAGGACTTAAAGGAGTAAGGTTATGGTATGGATTAGATCTCTTGGTGAGATCAGGATATAATCTTTGGAAAAATATGAAATTGGGAATCCCATGGTGAGGATTCCAATGTGGAACTTTTCCAAAGGTTATATGATAAACCACTTCAGATGTTAGGTGGATTCTGAAGTACTCCTTTAAGTATTCTATTTGCTACCGGTATGGGGGCCAGGCCGAGTCATACCGATGGATGAAGTGGCCATGATCACCAGGGTTACGTGACGACGTAATTCCAGCTGTATAATTCCATGAGAGGTCAGGTGTGATTCCTGGGTTGCTGATATGTTTCAGCGTGCGTGTCAACACTTGGTGGATGGTGTTGAGGCCAACATTGTGAGGATATGTTGGTGTGAGATCATGGAATAATTATACAGTGGTGTGACTTTGTTTCTGGATGTGGAATATGTATACAAATGGTGTGGATTGTATGCATTGGATTTTAGATTTGATTTATATTTGGCATGGAAATAACTATTTATAAGGTTTATTTCCTTGGTGCGGATATATATATATATATTATGGATAAATATCTGTTTAATGATATTTTATCATGTACTATGGTTGGTTTTATATGTGCTAACCCTTGCATGTTTTCCATGTGGTTTGGACTGTGATGATCTCACTTTGTGGGGGAGCAGATCAGGTGTGAGGCTTGGGATAGCAAGAAGTCTTCTGATAGCTGCTTTGAGTAGTAGCAAGGTTTAGAGCTTGACCAGCACCTAGGGTGTCTATATTATATTATCTTTTGGATTACTGTATAACTTTACTAAGGATGATGACTCTGCTATAGCAGATTATATTATATATTTTGGAAACAATTTATATGTTATTGTATAATTACACTCTAGCGTAGCTGGCTTTTGCTCTATTTTCTTTATTTTATATATTTTATTTTGGTTGGTTATTGATGTGACGGCCTAGGGTGGGTCGTTACAGAAACAAAACTAATTTAAGACAAATGACATGAAACTAACCTTTGAAGAGCTCACCTAAGAGAATAGAAAAAAAGAGTAAGGAAAACAAAAAAAGAAAGAAAATTATAGGACCACAAAAAGAAGTGCAACAACAGAAAAAGCAAGGACTGCATCAAGGAAAGTTGCACTGATGGAGACAAAGAGGAAAATAACCATGAATTTAAGCATGACATTGTGTGATAATTTAGAAAATAGTCCAATTATGCAATATAAGTAATTATCAAACTCAAATTCTCCAATATAAGTACTTATCTCAATGATTCATGTTTCTCGAATAACATACAACAAAATAAATAATCATTAATTATCAAATACCATGGCATTTGTAAGGCAATGACAAGTCACTATACTTGATACAACTTAGACGCTATGCAACAAAAACATAAACATCAACTGACCTAGGTTATCATGCAAATAGTTCCTAAATTTTCATGCAACATGTGTGCCTATGTTTGGGGTTTATAGGAAAACATAAAACAAAAATTTCCTATTGATTCAAAACAGAAAGCCTCTAAAAGGGTTACAATCATCTTAATATTTGTATATACAACTGATAAAAATCTACAACAAAAAAAAAACTAAAAACAAGCCCTAAGAGCTAGTCAAACACTCAAAACACATGTTGTATAAGAACAACTTCTCCACAAAATGTCATTATTCATAGTCTAGGCCTCTACCTAATCTTAACCTACTCGCATACAAAGTATAAGCTGTAACAGCCTAATTTTCACTGGGTCAAGAGCCCAATTAAGGTGGGTTAGTAGGCCGGAACGGGCCGTTCCGAATTACTAAATAGACCTACTTTTGGTAGCTCGGAATGGGGCGTTCCAAACCATTAAATTTGCCTATGGTTCTTAGTTTGGAACGGGGCGTTCCAAAGATGAGAACGGGTCGTTCCAGAGATGAGGACAGGTCGTTTCAAGTATGGTCGTTATGGGTTTAATTGCAATCCCAGAACGAGCCGTTCTGGTTTGAGAACGGGTCGTTCTAGATGCGAGTTTTACACATGATGTGAGATTTCAGAACAGGCCGTTCCGGATTTGAAACAGGCCGTTCCGCGAATCCTGATGCCTATAAATAGAGCGCTCTAGCACTCCCAAAAGGCACACCTTTCAGTTCTGACTTCTTTCAGTTCTGATTTCTTTCTTCTACATTCTCTTCTTTTCCTTCTACACTCTCTGAAGACTGATGGGCACTTAGAGGAGAAGACTAAGGAGATCTCTGTTTTAGTTGCAACTGCTATTTATCCAGGTACGGGGGAAAAGGGGATTATTTGTATGCAAAGTTACATGAGGGAATTGGGTAGAAGAAGAAGCTCGTAGGATTATGAGTAATTTTATAATTACTTCTGTTTGGAGAATTATTGATCTTATGTGATTCTGTATATATTTAGGATTATGAATATATATTTAGTTTGTAAGAATGATGATTTGGGAGAGAGAACGAAATTATAAAAAAGTACCTGTAGGCTAGGTTTTGGAAAAATTGAATTATTTCTATTTGAGAAATTGATAATCCCATTAGATTCGGTATATGTTGAGGATGAGAAATATATATTTAATTTGTAAGAATGATGATTTGGGAGAGAGAACGAAATTGTAGAAAAGTGTCTGTGAGTTAGGTTTTGGAATAATTGGGAATTTTACCGTTTATGTTAAGATTATATTAAATTGCTAATTCTATTTATTATTATATTAATTTATGAATGTTATTGTTATATTATTTGATAAAATTGATGATCTAGGTGAGGATTCATGGTGAATTACTTGAGAGGTATGTGAATCACCATTTTTTGTGGATTGTGTATGTATTGTGGAATTGAGATGTGGATGTGGATGTGGATGTGGATGTGAATGAGAATGTGATTGTGGTTCCTCACACTTGTGACCAGGGGTGGCACGACCTTAGGCAAGAAATGCTACAGGCGTGACCTTGGCATAGTATGGGATGGGTGATTCCTCATGCTTATGTCGGGGGTGGCACGACCTCGAGCAAGAGATGTTGCAGGCGTGACCTTGGCACAATGTAGGATGTGTGATTTCTCATGCTTATGTCGGGGGTGGCACGACCTTGGGCAAGAGATGCTACAGGACCTTGGCATAGGGTGGGATGTGTGAGGCAATTAATGCTTATGTCAGGGGTGGCACGACCTCGAGCAAGAGATGCTACAGGCGTGACCTTGACATAGGGTTAATTGCAAGATTTGTGATTGGTGTGATTGTGAATTGTGATGTGAAGATGTTGTGTGATTGATAGAATTATGATAGATAGAAATGCTTGTAAATACTTTAATAAGTAATGAGTTATGATGAAACGATATTGTGGATTTTTCTTGTGTGCTTTTCATATAGATGTTTTCTTTTCTCACCGATAATTTGTGAATGTTTTAGGTGAGGAACATCCGGCTATGAGTGACATCTAGAATGCTAACAGTTGAGTTGTGGGTACGCTCTGATATTGTGACATCGGGGCAGAGGACTTCTAGGACATGAAATTTATTTGTAAATGGAGCTGTACTTATTATTTTGAAAACATTTTATAACCTCTTATGTTTTATTTTCCAAGTTTCATTTTCAAAATATTTTGGATATCGAAGAACGTTTCTAACGGTTTTTATGTGAACCCTATTACCAACTTTGAAAGTTATTTTTCTTAATTTAATTACATTATTACAATGTATGTATTGGGGTAGTAAGAGTGTCACATAAGCATCATAGTCCAACACATGGAAAAACAAGGGTAAACTTGTGTAACAAGAAAATAACATATATAATAGAAAACAATAATTAACTAGCTTTATCATCATAAAACAACTCTCACCATGAAAGCTCCACAAGGCACAACACATTAACTCGGATAAACAATCCACTATTGGTAATACAACTTCGAAACAACTTAATATAAGGTACACAACATAACAAACAACTCAACACCACAACCATACATCTCATCTTCATAGTAAACGTCTTAACAACATAATAGACAACACAACATTTCTATGTGTTGTTAGGCATTTCAACTTAGGAGGTCTTTAACAACACAAGTAAGTAGTTTAAGCGGTTTGACCCTACAAAATCAAAAACACATAAAGACCTTTCTTCACTATGTCATACAATACAAATTTGGCTGAAAAGCTTTTATTGATACATAAATGATTTCTCGAATTTCATCACTTAAACAAGAAAATTTCAGTACTATTGTTAGGAATAGAACAACTAGGGTTTAGGTATACCACAACATTAGTATGCATAAACTAAATGTATATGGAATTAACTCGATGACTATCCTCCAAATATTGTGCTCTATTTTAGCACTCAATTCAAAAAAATTTCCTTCAACCTTATGCCTTATTCAATGGCTACTTAATAAAATAATATGGCTTGACCTTGTCCCCATACTGTATCAACTAAGAACCTAGAGAAGATAACATTTTAAAGCAACTTTCCACTTCAAGAGTCAACTCTCTCTTCGAAGGATTTTCATCTTTGGACTCTTAGAATACCATAACTCAGATCCTCAAAATGGGATCTTTCACCAGAGAAAATAACTCACTTTCTTATTGTTTTACATTCAACACAACACAAAAAATTGCATCATTTATAATCAACTTAAACAACACTTCTTTTTATACATACACAACACATCTCAACTCGACATCATAAATACATCTAATTCATCATCTTATAAAAAAAAAAAAAATCAACATAACATAACATATTTATGTATCAATATACTTCAATTTAAAACATGTAATAAACCAACAACTTGGAAACACCAAATGTCATAACATGATACATTATAAGAAATTCAACATATAAAAATTTTATGTTTGAGATGTTTAACTATTACATATGTATGTATTTTAAAAGAAATTTCACATTACTTTTTTTAAGGGAAATTTCACATTACTTAAACCAACTTTGAATGTTTATATAACAAAGTATTTCTTACATTTATAAAGAAATAAACAAGTGGTAATTAGTTTGTACCCATGAAAACGGGTTCGTACCAATTTGCCCCCTCATATATGATTATGATATCAAGAAATATTTTTAATTAGAGTAAATTATTTTATTTAAATACTCATTTGAAAATTGGAATATTATATTTTATCCCCATATGGAAGACTTGGGGATCAAGTTTAAAACAATTTATATAAACAAAGCCATTGGCCCAACATGAACACCATCATCAATTGATCACATCCAACACAACATACCAGAGAGTAAGTCTAGAGTGATGGCAGAGCAAAGCAAGGTGATCCTGCATGGAATGTGGCATAGCCCTTTTGCCAAGAGGGTTGAATTGGCCCTTAAACACAAGGGCATACCCTACGAGTATGTGGAAGAAGACTTGAGAAATAAGAGTGATTTACTTCTGAAGTACAACCCTGTTCACAAGAAGGTTCCTGTGCTTGTTCATAATGGAAAGGCCATAGCTGAATCCATGGTGATCCTTGAGTACATTGATGAAACATGGAAAGATGGTCCTAAACTGCTTCCCAGTGATTCCTACAAAAGAGCACAAGCTCGCTTCTGGTCTAACTTCATCCAGGATCAGGTATTCAACCATATCAATGCATTTCTTGCTTCCATATTAGTGTTTATGTTAGTATAGACTATTAGTAGATGTATACAAAATATGATAGTATCAGTGGCTTAAAAACTTAACCACTAAAAAAAGCTGCTGATTTGAGTTGAGATTTTGTTGGCTAAGTTGCACACGTTGTAACTGGTGTCATGTGATTGCTTTCACATCGCACACCACTTGTTTGGTGAAAGTGGTTAGAGAATGCTAAGAAAAAACTAATGAGTATTTCTATTTCACGTACAAATTTTGTCTTTTAGCTCATGTAAAAAAAAAAAAAACAATTTTCTTGAATAAATGATATATGCATCTGACATTCAATCAGAAATTATATATGATAAAGTCGGTTGACTTTTATAATATCCACTTTGAAAGTCATACAAATTAAGATGATTTATGATTGATTTACAACTTGTGAAACCTATAAAACTCAAAGCATGTCGGTTAAATTCTTAGCTTTTTAAAGTTTACTTACCTAACTTTTGAACTAAGATTTTGACTTGGGTAATTAAACCATTCACTTATGTAGTTTTATTCTAATTATTGGTATGTAAATGTGAATGAGAGTCCTACATTGAATAAAGTTAGATATGCTGAATAACATACAAGTGAGAAAGATTCAAAGATTTGGGTTAAGAAATAGTGTCCAATTCACTTATGTGATTTTACTTATAGTCTGTTTCAGGAATATCACCACGTTTAACTCCGTTTGTGTTCCCAACACTAATGCATGTGTTTTGTTTTTTCTCTATTATACCATTGCAGTTAATGGAGAACAGTTTTCTAGTAGTGAAAACTGATGGAGAAGCGCAACAAAAGGCTATTAACCAAATATATGAGAAACTGAGTCTGCTTGAAGATGGGATGAAAAGCTATCAGGCAGAAGGCAATGTTGGTGTTGAAAACAAGTTTGGAATCTTGGAAATTGTGTTTTGTGTGCTATTTGGTCCTTACAAGGCTCAGGAAGAAGTTCTTGGCATGAAGTTCATCGTGCCAGAAAAGTTTCCAGTGTTGTTTTCTTGGTTGATGGCAATTGTTGAGGTAGAAGCAGTGAAAAAAGCAGCTCTTCCACATGAAAAAACAGTGGCGATTCTTCAGCATTATAGGCAATCTGCACTGAAGTCTTCTGCCACACCTTGATATGTACTTTACTTTCCCACGTAAATTTGCTTCGTGTTAATTAAGTCTTGTCTGTAGTTCTCAATAACAGGGAGTGCAATACACTTGTACCAAAGACATGTATTTGAAAAGATGGTAACTGGTTGTGTTTGAATTGATATCAAAGATGGTAACTGGTTGTGTTTGAATTGATATCAAAGATGGTAACTGGTTGTGTTTGAATTGATATCAATCACCTATATATTAAATATAAATTGGTATATTGTGAGAGTATTTTTAAAAAAATTTCTTTAATTAAAGAGTGTGTAAAGATTTTTTTAAAATTTTTTATCAAATTTAATTTTTATTTACCATAATTATTTATGAATTAAATATTCATAGTTTAAAATAAATAAAATAATTTTATGTTACAATATAAATATTTATTATAAATCTAAATTATAATTTATACATTTAAAAATATCTATATTTATATAAGTTTTAAATATAATTTATATATTTAAATATAGTACTTATTTATATATAATTTATTATAAAATTTAATTATATATAAAAAACATGTTTGTGTATCGTATTGACTAAAATACTAATTTAGGATAAAATTTTAAAAAAAAAAGTCATTTGAATCCATTTGAATATGATATTAAATTTGATATATTAATTTATTTTTTTACAAATATTTTCAATGATAAATTATAAATATATACATATACATAATTTATATTAACTCTTTAGATTTAGTTTAAGTGTTTAGACTTATATCTTGTATCAATGAATATTAGTCTATATATTTATACTTCTTTTTTTTTTTTACTTAATTTTCTAGTTGATTAATCTATAACATTAATAAAGAACAATATTTTGATCACATTATTTTCGATTTCTTTATCGTTAAACTTATTTTTTCAACTATTTCACTATTATGAAATTTACTACAAACTTTTTTATTTCATATTTTTTTTCTTATATTTTCACTTTTTTAAGTGCTTGTTTTTCTTAGTAAAATTCATCGTGGTCTTAAAAAAATAGACAGAAAAAAAAACTGAAAGGTAAAAAAAAAACAAATGGGCTAATGGAGCCCAGTGTTCATAAAGAACATGAAAAAAATGAATTTGGGCCAGTGGCCCAACTCTCACCTTGCAAAAGAAAATTAAAATAAAGTATAAAAAGAAGACAAATAGAAAAAGAATACATATGTATCTTTCCTGTCACAGCAGATAGGTATCAAACAAAGTGCTTCAAACAAATCTTCTACAGAATTATGGTTGCTTAACCAGGGATTTTACAAAATCTTAAATTCAAATTTTGGTAGTATCATTACAATTTCGATAAATAAATAAAGTACAAGATTACAAAGCATTTCATTTCATTGCTTTGGTTCAAGGATTTCTTTCAAAGAAACATGGAACAATTAAACTCAGAAAACTAAAAACTAGAAATAAAAATAAAACAACCAAAAAGAAAGAAGCAGAAGAGAGAAGTAGAAGTGAGTTTTTGGTGGGTGAAGAAAGGTAGATTTGCTCTCATTGTGCTCTATTCTCTGTTATAAATGCCAAATATTTACTATTACTTACATTCCTAAAATCGTCACATTGTGTACAAAAAATGTAGTACGTGTACATTGAACACTGAAATTAGTTTTTTTTTTTTCCCTTTTCCATATCTTCTCATTTCAGAAATTAGTTTTCAATATTTAAAAATTAATTTTCAAAATATAAAAAGAAAAAATAGAGGGCGAGAAAAGAAAAAAGAATGAGTATTTAGTCCATAATTAGAAGGTACGGTTATATTAGGAAGAAAAAAATGTCAAATAAGTATCTGAAAATGCAAATCAATAATCAATTAATCATATTAATTCAAAATTCAAAAAAAATATTTGATTTAAACAATAATATTAACATGTTTTTAGGGGCTAAAATTTAAGGACTTATTTGACATTTCATAAATTTAATTAATATTTTTTTAGTTTCATAGATTAATGTGACAACATCTTCTAATTTTAAGACTAAAATGATTGTTTAGTTTAAAAAAAAAAAAAGAGAATACCCTCATGAATTGCTTCTAACTTTCTTTTGGGTATATTATTTTATTTTGAAAATTATGTCCTGCATCTAGCCCAAACTCGCGCATGCTAAGACTTGGCCCAAATATTTGATTTAATGTTACCATTGTTTATTTGATTTAGGCTCATGATATATACACTTCTTTTTTATTTTTAAAATATTTTTATTTTTATAAGTATATCTCTTTTATTTTTTTTTTAAATTATAAAATATTTGTAGTTTTTTTTTAATTTTTCTAATTTTATACTTCTAAATTTTTTTTTTCACTCATTTTTTTCCTTTTTCAGTTTTCACATGCATCATTTCTTCTTCCTCCAATTTCTCACCTATTTTAGTAAGTAATTTTAACTCTATCGATTTTTATATTATTCTCTTCTTCCCTCACCTCTTTCACTTTTTCATATGTATCCAGACCGTAAAACTGGTACGTGATAATATTGTAGGTATGTGCGACTTCCTCGATAGTTTCTACCGAACTAGGCACATTTTTTTCTTCCAACATTTCCTTTTCTTTCACCCCTTCAAAATTAAGTTTAGTGTTATGAAAAAAATATTTTCACTATTCTAGAGTACTGTGTGGGATAGTGAATTTAGTATTCTAGAAAGATATTCCTATTGTGTTTTTTTTATACATATTTTCAAAAAGCACATTTCAGAACAATATGTAAAAAAAATACAATTAACATTGTCGAGAAAATCACATACACCTATAATATTGTTTAAAATTAGTTCTACTTTTTGCATGTGTATGAAAACTAAAAGCGGGGAGATGGGAGATAATAATAAGAAAACTAAAAGAGGAGGGAGGAAGAGAGTAATATAAAATTAAAATAATTAAAATTACCTACTAAAGTAAGTGGGGTAAAGGAAAGGTAAGGGAATGCATGTAAAAATTTAAAAAAGAGAGAAGATGTGTAAAAAAAGTACTAAATTAAATATTATGGGTGTAAAATTAAAAAATTAAAAATAAAAATTCAAGATATTTTAAAAAGTTAATTTTTTTTTAAAAGAGGTGTATTTATTAAAAAAAAAAAAAAAAGGAGGTGTATATATCACGAACCTTTGATTTATAGATTTATTATCTAAATCCGGGCTTGATGGGTCTTTAAACTAACTAGTACTTTAATATGTGAATTGCATATACATGTTTATTATATATAATTAAATTTTTTATAAATTAAATATAAATAATAAGTATTATGTTTGAATATATAAAGTATATGTAAAATTTGTATAAATATTAAATAAATACTTTTAAATATATATAAATAATATTTAGATTTATGATAAATAATTTATATTGTAATACAAAATTATTTTATTTATTTATAATTTATTTAAAATAAAATTTGTATAAATATTAAATAAATACTTTTAAATATATAAATAATATTTAGATTTATGATAAATAATTTATATTGTAATACAAAATTATTTTATTTATTTATAATTTATTTAAAATATTAATATTTTATTCAAGGATAATTATGATAAATAATAATAAAATTAAATAAGAATTTAAAAAAATCTCTACAAATTCTCTCTACTAAACTAACAATGTCTAGCCCTTCTTTGGACCAAGTATAGAAACGTGTTCTCCTTATTGGGATCAAGTAAAGTACAACATTTGAAATTTCAAGCCAAGTAAATAACTTTTTGTTTCTTTGATCTTCCCACTTAAATTAGGAATGTCTAATATTAATGAATAAAATAATTTGGATGTGAGCATACTACATACCCTTCCAATACTTCATTAGGGATTTTGACCCTCAACTCTGTGTCTTGAGCCATTAATGACAAGTATGTGTGACACTCTTCTACTAGAAAACATCATAAATAAAGTCTTTTAAGAAATACATTAAATTAAAAGGTGTCTAAAATAATCTACTAAGTAGAAAGATTCACAGTTTGTTAAATAAAACTCTTTAACATGAAAAAAAAGAAGTAAACATCAATATAAAGTTATAAAAAAAAACAAGGCACAAATTAGCCTTTTATATAAATCTTCCGAGATGAAACATCGTAATAAAGAGAGTTTGAAAAGCTCAATCCATAAATAAGGAAAATAAAGCAAGATCCTCTAACCCTAAAGCACTAAGCTTTATCTCCTTCATACTCAGCTTAATATACCTTCTCTATTTCTGCAAATGACGATCAACCTAGACAAAACAACGACCTCACAAACAAAAGACAGTGGAAATATATCTCATCCATGTATAGCACATACAAAGCATATGAAAAATATTAACATGATAAAGATTCATAATTAAATATCACCTATACATATGTGTATACACACACATATCCAACATCCAAGGCACACTCATCATAATAACACCAATCACTCCACATACATCTATCATCAACAATAACCATTCATTCAATCCAATAAATCTCAATTATAATATAAAGACTCGTGCAAATGCATGTGTTTAATTATACATTCATGTGGTACCAATCTCTTAATCATCACCAACTCAAGCTAGCCTAGGAGCCATGGACCGGATCATTACACACAAGGTGACCCTATTAATCCACTTTCAACTAGGGGATATCTACTAGGATCCAGTCAAAGAGTTATAGTCGTCCATTGTTAACTCTCACCTTGTTAGAAGCTCCCTACCATAACACTTCCAAGGCCTAGGTAGATGGCCATAGAGACCCATCTGTATAGATTCACACTACCTTTCAAACAAAGTATAGATGCATGGACTCTAAACACAACAATACTACACCACAACAAATGCAATGTCCACTTGGTGAGTTTGTCAAACTGTAGAGCTTAGACTTCTCCACAACATACCAAGTCTTGCTTGGATCTCATCGTTGCCAATCACAATTTAGATTTACACATCTCATCAACATCACCACCATTAATATCACCTCATACATCATGTTGTCATCAACACTATCTCATACGCATATCACCGCTATACATCCTCATATTTGTTCATTACATATTATAACATTCATCATTATAATATCATTATCACAACATCATCATCATTAAACCTCAAATACCATCATCATCAAACATCATTATACATCATAACATTATACATTATCATTACTCATACTCTCATCATCATCATCGATTATTATCATCTCATATATTGTCATTCACTAATGTTTCAAATGTTGCACACAACATTTTTAATTCAAACATCAACATTTTGAACAAAGGAATTTTAAAAACATTTTCGCAGAGAGGCTCTTTTTCGTCCAATAAAAATTATTTTGATTGTTTATAAAATCCGTGTAAAGTTAGTCTAACAAAAGATTTTGCGTCTAAAGAGTTATTGTCTGCACATGAAAAATACTTCTTAAACAAAAATTGCTCTTTAAGATAATAAATTAAGCAAGTATGGTTTTCGTCTGAAGATAGTTATAATGAACATTAAGCATTGGACGAAGTTTTTAGTATGATAAATCAACTAAACGAAACTGCGTCTGAAACATAGAAAAGTAGTGCAAGGATTTTTATACTGGTTCGCTCAAATTAAGCTACATCTAGTCTCCTTCAATTTAAGGGTTCCACTAGATATTCAATGAAGTACAAGTATTCTTTGTTCAACCTCTTCAGGCTCACAGTGAGTATTCTCGACCACTTCTGGTCTTGAGTATTTTGGCTAGCTTCACTCACTAGATCTAGTATTCTTTGTTCAGCCTCTTCAGACTCGTAGTGAGTATTCTCGCCCATTCTTGGTCCCAAGTATTCTCAACCACTCTTGGTTGGCTAATAGCACTAGTATTCTTTATTCAGCCTCTTCAAGCTCTCAGTGAGTATTCTCGACCATTTTTGGTCTCAAGTATTATCAATCATTCCTAGTTGGCTAACTTCACTCATTAGCTCTAGTATTTTTTGTTCAGCCTCTTTAGGCTCTTAGTGAGTATTCTTGACCAGTCCTGGTCCCAAGTATTATCAACCACTCATGGTTAGCTATTAGTACTAGTATTCTTTGTTCAACCTCTTCAAGCTCTCAGTGAGGATTGTCGACCACTCTTGGTCCGCTAACTTCACTCATTAACGCTAGTATTCTTTATTCAACCACTTCTGGCTCGCAATGAGTATTCTTTGACAAGCCTCTCCAGACTTTTACAAGTATTCTTTCCCTAGCCTCTTCAGGCTTTACAAATGATAGATAGATGGTTTGGTTTGAGTGTTTGGTTTACTCTCACAGAGAGGATACAAATATTTTCTACACTCACTAAGGTGCATGTTCCTAAGTTACACTTAGAACTCCTTAGTCTACAGAGATAAATACACTATGGTACATTTGACTCTATATGCTCTGTCTCTGGTTTTGTTACTTCATGGGCTTGATCTTACTCTTTGCCAACGTCAAAAGCCAACCTTTCAAGGTTTGAAGTTATGACATATATATAGTCTTATAAAATTTTTCCGTTGCAAATGTTCGTTGAAACAGAATGTAGTCGTTCATGACTAGTTCAATCTTCCATTTAATGCACAATATCTTGCATTAAATGTTACTTTCTGTTTATAGACATTGCGTGAAGTCTTCTAAGTTGTTAGTAACAGTGCCTGACTTTAGCTGAGACCTAGGAACCTTTTGTCCCTTTCCGGTTACGTAGCTGTAAAAGCCTTGTCTTTATCTGAAAAAGTATTGTACTTTTTCTGACACATGCATGCTTTCTCTTTTGGCATGCTTTTCTTCTTCTTCTTCTTCTATTACTTTAATCACGCGATCATGTTGAGAGCTTTCGTATGATCGTTGACAATGCCTTGAGACTTGATTCTTCAAATACTTGTACAGCAGTCTTTGTCTGAGTCTGTTAGTCCATGTGCGTCTCAAGTCTTGATCTTCGTTTGAGCATTAGTCATTAATGCTTTGACTTTCTTTGGTCTAGTCAACACTGTAGATGGACAGACTTTGTTTCCATCTGGAATGCTTTTCAGTCTGTATTGTCCTTTGTCTAATATGTTGTTGACTTTCTTCTGATTCTTGACCAACCTTCTTCTGATTTCTTATGTTGCGCTCTAGGTTGTGCTTGACACACTTTTGTCTGATATTTGATTTATCATCGTCTAGCACACATGTCTTACTCTATCTATCATTTGACTTTGTTTTGTCTGATCTTCGTGCTTTGCTTTGTCTTGACTTATCTTTGTTTGGTTGACCGTTAGGCTTCATTTGATGTTTGTACGGAATTCGGTGCTTAATCCATTTTTGTCTTGTTCTTGATTTGGCCTTGTTTGATACTTGTTTTGGCCTTTCGTCTGTGGTCTGTATCATCTAAAGCTTAATTATTTTCCTTCTTGTGCTAGGCTTGGCTTCATTTGATCTTTCCGTCTGATGCTTGAAGTGGCACACTAACACACTTGCTGAACCTTCCTTTATCTTGGTTCCAGCGTGAGAAATTGCTCATGCTTTGGTCTTCAACTTACCTGTACTTATGTTTTTCTGAAACACTAACACACTTGTTAGAAATAACAACATATATTATATTTGTCTCATTCAAAACCTTGCTGGGAATTGCTTCGTCTGACTTGACACATTTAACATCATATCACACAGAACCATCTCATATCACATATAGACACTTAAAGAATAAAACAACTCACCATTTTAAAACTCACAAATTATCTCTTCTTATCTTAAACTTCTATGACATCATGTGGTCTAAATGCAATATATAGAGTTATACTTATGCTATTTAGTTGATCTTAATTTTATTAGAAAGATAAAATAATTATCTAAAACTTTTATGTTGAACTCAAGAATTAATTTTACCATCTACTATTTCTAAAAATTACAAAACTGCAATATTTAGACCAAATTCTAACAATTTGACCTTTTGTCATCAATTTGATCATAACCAAAGCTTTAGATCTCTTTTTTGGGTTATTCCAACACCATTGTAAAACTTATGAATATCAAGAAAGTTAAATTGGTCATTTAAGGCTCATCACAAAACTTAAAAGTTACAGATGTTACTTTTGACACACATGACATGAGACTCATCTTCTAACTCACATAAATTGATCATTTATTAACATTTTAATGAGACTCTTGAGTCTAAAATGTAGTTCCAAATGCATCATTTTCCATTCCAATAAATGAAACTCTATTTGGTTAATCATGTAGAGAGAAATCAACTAAATATTCAGACTTGTTAATACAAAAATTTTTAGAATTAAACAAATCACACCAAACTAAGATCAATTTTAGATCATACAAATATGCATCCACAATAATTCAAGTAACATCCTAAGAGGCTTACGAGTCATCTCAGCACTACACATACTCCTCAAATGTGATATGTGCCCATGGATCAAACATCTTCATTCTCCTTTACCTCAAGTGATGACCTCCATAGCACAAGCACGTCCTTTTATCACTCAACTACCACTTTGCACGCTCTCTAATGACTTCCTATAGGTTTTCCTTTGCAAGCACTAATAGGGTTTAGAATAGATGCATAAGAATAACCTAATCCTTTTTTTTTTGTTTTTAATAAGCCTTCAATTTGGGCCTAAGAATCCAACCTAAACATTTTTTTCTCTCTCTAAAGCCCTTTCTATTTTTATTTTATTTTATAAAAATATTTTAATTATATTACTAACCTAATTAATTTAATTAATTATGTTAGAGTTATTTTATTTATAAAAAACAAGATGTTACACTTAATAAGCTCAAAAGCTCCAAAATGATAGAGACCATTCCTTGCTTAGTAGGTTCGTCTTACTTAGCGAGTGAAAATGGTCATCATGCCAAAGGTGATAGCTTGCTTAGCAAGTCATCCTTGTTGAGTGACCACACCATGACCAACCTAGTGGTTGAAGCTCGCTCAAAGACTATGTTTTACTTAGCGGTGCTTCATCGTGTTCATCATGTTCTTCATTTTTCTCTTAGCAAGACCACCCTTGTTGAATGAAAACTCGTGTTTTCTACACCTGGGACTTTAATTAACTTATGAAAGCATGCTCTACGTTAACACATGTTGGGCATTCTCAAGCTCCATCTCAACATGCAATCCATCCAAAACAACAAGGACAACTTGAAGAGTATAGATTTCAACTCTAAACATACATCCATCAAAACTCACAAATTATGAACATTAAGTTTGGGTTCAAAAGCCCGAAAACCCCCAACAAGCTTTAAACTCATTATTTCCAATATACCATCCACCAATGGACAAATCAACAACATATACAATAAGATAACACATTAGAAAATCAAACAAAAAGACTCTCTAACCTCAATCAACTTCCTAGAAGCTAGATTCAAAAAAAAGGGGAAAAATGACAAACCCTCAATGGTCGACTTCTATCCTCATATCTGAACTCTACAAGGCTTGAATCAACATCTAAGGGGGATGTATTGGATTAGGATTTTAAAGGACTTTTTTAGTTGAAAAACGTCCTGTGGATTTTAAAAGACTTTGCAAGATTTTCATGACTTTTAAAATTTTGTAGGATTCCACAAGACTTTCAATCAGGATTTTAATGGATTATGGAAGACTTTTAAGTTAGGATTTTAATGGATTCTGCGGGACTTTGCAGAATTTCATAAATTTTTGACATAAGATAAGAATTCTAGATTTTTTTCATACATTCAAATTTAAAAAGAGTCCAATATAAAAATAATAATAATAATATAATAATTTCTGGATAAATAATAATTTTTTGTAATATCATGTTGTTTTAGGTAGAATTCACCCACATATCCATAGCTATACTAGTCCTCTAAACATTAATATCTTTTTGTTCTTCTCCTGTGTTTTAATAATAGGCTCAAAATTATGATTTTCATTCAATAATGTTGAAGATGAAGGTTCGTCCATCACTTCAATTGGAAATTCATCATAATGACATTCTTTACGAAGAAAGTTATGTAGTCCCACACATGCTAAAAATTATTCTAAACAACATTTCAAATTTTTTATAATTTGTGATTTAAAATATTTTATTTATAATTTTATAAATGATTAAAAAAAATAGTGGGACAACTACCCTACTCTCTTATAACTAAATATGTCCCTTCATTTTATATCGGTACTAAAGTAGAAATTTACAAACATCAATTGGGAGAAAAAAAAAATCTGAAATTTGTTACAGGTACAAAATAATTTTTTTTAATTTTTAATTATTTTCAATTATTCACTTGTGAAGTAATATTTTTAATATTGAATTCTAATATACTGCAATATCTTATGTTAATTTTCTTTTTTAAAATATAAAAAATCTTAATTTTATAATAAAAAAAATCATAGTAAAAAAAAGAAATAAAATAATTGTTGAGTTATAAAAAGGGAATGATAACAATAACAAATTCAAGAGAGGGAGAGATATCATAATTTTTATGTTGAGAGGGTTCTTCATATCCATTCTTATCTCATTCTATTTACAGAAACCGTAACTCAAATTCATCTTTTACACACACACACACACACACACACACACACACACACATATATATATATATATATATATATATATATTGTTCTAATAAATCTAAATTGATTACAAGGTCATGAAGATCTGTAGTTGATTATAGAGATAATGATATCAATTTTAGTTTTTCTTGACGCGTGTTATAAAAAAAATTACTACTTAAAAGTTAAAATTTCAAGTGTTATTTGTGTTATATAACTGATGAATAATCTCAATTAAATACAGCAAGTCAATTAAAGAGAACGGAGAGAAAAATATAGCAAGTTAATGATACTATCATTTATGTATAGAAATTTTACCTAACATGAGAATGGAATGAGAACAGTAATACAATATTATATATAAGTAGTAGTGCAATATTATTAACAAGAGAAAAAAAAGGAGAAGACATGAGTATAGAAAAAAAAATAGATGAAAAACCCACTTGAAAATTCTTGAAGCACTTGAAAAGTCACTTCAAACTATCCTCCAAAATCTTATGGGTTTGGATGGGATTGTTTTATGAATTTGGTATTTATAGATACCACTTAAAAGTCCATCAAAATCTCTCTAATACAACAATCTTTTAAAATCTCTATATTTTTTAATACTAATGGATTGTTTTTAAGTTGTAAAAAGTCTCAAATGAATACCAATGGATTTTAATGGACTCTTTAAAAATTCTTAAAAATCTTGATTGAATACCAGTGGATTATTTTTAAGTGACATAAAGTCTTGATTGAATACCAATGAACTTTTTTACTAAAAAAAAAGTCTTTTAAAATCCTATGAAATCCTAAACCAATACACCCCCCTAAGACTCAATCTCAACTTCAGGGTAGGGTTTAGGTACATCTAGAAGGGTCTAGTGTAAAAATGTTCTTCTTGATCTAGTAGCTCATCTCTTTAACTTCTCTCTAAGATATTTATGGAAAATGAAACTTATGATGTTCTAGTTTTCAAAATCCTTTTTTATACCTCTTATCTTTCTTGGTCAAACTTGACCTTAACTTAAACTACTTTCAACAACTTAACTCTTAATGATTCCTCAACCCTCAAAACTTTATCAGACAACTGAAAACATAATTGTAAACATCAAACAACATATATCATTATATAATCATATAAACATACATGTGTGAAAACGTAGTGTTACATACATAACATCTATCAACTTCATTAATAATTAATCTTAGTTGAAAGATCCAATTATCTTTAAATTGTGATTAGCAATTGAAATATGACTCTAGTAGTTTCCTAAATGTTAAATGACCGTCCTAGATTGCAAACTCTTCATAATTGTATTGTGACCTATTTCAATTACATTTATTTATAACTTCTATTTTATTAACTGAAATTTGTAACAAATTATATGTAAAATTATATTATATTTAAAATTATAGGTATATATTTTAAAAAATAAATTATATTTTAAATTTATGAAAAATAATTTATATTATGATATAAAATTATTTTTAATTTTATAATTTATCTTAAAATTATTAAAATTTAATTTAAAAATAAATACGATAAATATAAACTAAAATATATAAGAAGTTAAAAAAGTTTATAAAAAATTCTTTCAATGAAAAAAAATGTCTAAAAACACTTTGTTGAAAAGAAATCTCTAAATTTGTGTTATATATATGAAGTGAATTTTAACATGTCCTAACACGAGACTACTTTATTATAACATTTAAAAAGAAAATATATTCTTTTTTCCAAACTAGGGAAATAAATAAGTAAATATCTAATTTCTACATCCACCGCTACCTTACCACCAAGTTTTTAGTTTAAATAGAACTTGATTTTTTCAATTAAGGTTTCGAGTTCATATCCCGTGAATAAGAGAAAACATGATTAAGAAAAAAACCGAACTAAAGATCATTAGTTAAGTTTTTGACAAAAATTAATGATTGACACAATCACAAAATTCATTAATAAAAAAAAAATCAGTAATAATAAATTTGAGGTCATAAAACATATAACTAAAAGAGAGTATGTTTTAATGATGAAATGGTTTGTGAGGAACACGTGGCAAGGGAGGAAAATAAAATTCATTGAAGCATCCCTGTACGTGCACATCGACACATATATTATGACAATGTGAAGAGGACTACCCATCCATTGCTCACAATCAAACTCTTTAATACAGCTCTATCCAAGGCTTCCAATAATTCACTAGCTACCTTCCACGTACCCTCTCGTGATAAATACCCATTTCCACACACATTTTGTCAACTGTGTTAGAAGCCAAAATTAGCAAATCATTTTATTCTGGGTGCATTGTCAAAGCGTGAGAAGCAATGGTGGCGATATCAAATACGTCAACAACACTTAAATGAATTCCTTTAATGTATGAAAAAGAAATTAACGTTGGTGACGTGTCTCTGTGCCATTTGAACTAGCATTCATGTAATTTGTTTGGTAGTGCATGGTGCAATTAACTTTGGACCTGTTCCATGTCTACGCGCGTCTGCTTCTCCTTTCCCCGCCTAATAAATGGCTACTACAAAATAGTCAAAATGATTCTCCAACTAATTAATGCTCCAAAACTCTTCAAACTTTTCCCATAAATTCCAACCTGTCCTAATCTTCCACTCTTCATTTCTATGATTATTCAACACTAGATATATATCCATGAAAAACTATCAGCACATTTTCTCTCTCTCAAGGATATTATTATATAATCAAATTCAAGTATATACGTACGAGAAGCTCTCACAAAACATATGGTTCGGTTAAAAACAAAAAAGAAGAAACAAAATTAATCAAGAGGGGTAAAAGAAGAACAAATGCATAACATGACAATAGTCACTCCAAGTCCATTTGGGAGTTCTTCATACTGTTCTAGCAACCGAGCTCAAATTCATAGCTTTAATATATGATTGGTAATCACAAATAAATTTGTATTTGTGGATAATATATATATTTAAACTCGTCTCGATTTTAATGGAAAATATCCGGTTTAACTGGATATGGGTAAAATTCGCTATATTAAATCGGGTACGGGTATATACCCGTCCTGTATTTATTTCTGTCCCCATCTTCATCCCAATTTAATATCGATTCTTAATTTAATTGTGTTAAAAAAATTTAATATTTAATTATATGTGATTATTTATTATAATGTGAAACATTTATAATTGTTTAATTATTAAGAAGTTTCTTGATTAAAATATGAGATAAAAAAATAACCTAATTACAATTATAATATAATGAAAAAATATATAATTTAAAAATATTGTATATATTTTTTCACAAAAAAAATTAATTTTTGACAAGTACGGGTATATCCGATACCCAATCAGAACGGGAATGGAACGAAAATTATATATTCAACAGGTACGGGGATGAGGATGAATTTGAGCCACGGAGACGAGGACGGATATCATAAAATCCGTATCTGATCCGCCCGTTTCCCATCCCTATATTACTATATATGATTATATCTATATTAATAATTAAAACAAAAAATTAAAAGAGAAAAAAAAAAAAGAAGGAAAGGTATAGATAGGTTATGATCAGAGTGAGACTTTCTTGTGATGATGTGTTTTTAATGAGTTTTGATTATGGAATAATAAACACAAGATCCTTAGCATGAAGCTGTTATAGTCTTATATAGGATTACCTGGCATCATGGACAGAATGTGATTGGATAAACATTAGAGGACTTCTTTTCCATTTAATTTATGCCGATAGCTGTCACAGTCTATATTAAACTCTTAATGCAATTACGTACACATATATATACGTAAACACATATATACCAAAAAATAAACATATAATTAAAACCGATGCGAGACTTTGTTAATTAAACTCTATATGGATACAAATTTGGTATAGCTTTTAAAACATTTTTATTTGAAATAGTGTATATTTTTCAAAAAAAGAAACTCTGAAAAAAATACTTCTAGTATCTAAGCATATTCTTAGTTTATATGACCATGATCGGTTTTCAGTGTTTACAAACATAGCCTAAAATAATTTTTTAAAAAAATTTATTTCATGTGTTAAGGGTATTTTGCGTATACAATTTAGTCAAAATGCATTCGATCACAATGCAAAAGTTTTATAAACTGTTATTTAATCATAAATTAATCTTAATGGAAAGTTTTCTTTTAATGATAATCTCTTAAATTTATATGTATGATCACTTTTAATACATGTACAATTTTAAACTAATCATACAAATTAAACTCATATATATACTACAACACAATTTGTTATTAACGAAAATTATTTAATGACAATAATTTAATTGCCGCTATTTAATTATATAATAAAAATATTAATGGCTAATATATAATAACCATTAATAATATATTTATATTACACTAAAGTTTACTATTAGCGACAATTATTTATTGGAAAAAACTTAAGTCCCACATCGATTAGAGAGAAGATAATTAAATAGTATATAAGTGAGTAATAACTATTATTTTATAAGTTGATTTTATAGGTTTTAGTTGGACTCCTAATTCACTATCACTAGTACAGAATATACATTTTACGTCAGACCCTAATAGGGTCGACGTAAATAATTTCACTAAAATTACGAACCATGCCACTGCGTTTTTATTACGTCGGATGTGTGTATGTGCGACGTAAAATGGGTGACGTAATATCCTATTTTTCTACTAGTGTATTCTAAATTGGTATCAAATTACCTACTATTATCAAGTTCAATAGTGCTATAAAATAATTAGAGAACAACTTTCACCTTATAAATCTCATATCTCTTAAGAGACAAGATAATTAAAAAAATAAATTAAAAAATATATAAATAGAAGACAACCCTCATCTTACAAATCCTACATCAACTAGAGATAAAAAAAAGTCACTAAATGGATGGAAAGGAGACAATTGAAAAAAATAACTTTTAATAGCCTTTAAAATGGCTACTAGAATTTCCACTAAAAATAATAAGTTTTTCCAACAATTTAGTAGATTTTTACCAGCATTTTATATAAATGTCGGTAATAGCATTAGCGACCCTAGATACACCAGCCATTATTTAAATGCTGGTAAAAAAAGAATGGTCATTTATATGGTCATTAAAAAATAAACTAATTGCCACAAAAAACTAATTTTGATGTAGTGTATAGTAATCTCTAGGTGATCTTGCTGGCCTCCAATGTACATTGAGTATTTGTTTCTAACTATCTCGTTGGGAGTTAGTTACCAACAAGAATAATTTAAGTTTGTTTATTTCTTTTTTTTTTCTTTTCCTTTTTCTTATATGTACTAAAAGAATCTTCCCTAAAATCTTAGTATGAGTCCATATCTTTATTAAAATTTAAATTTATTATATTGATGGTGTAAATTTTTTATACCAACATTTAATCATTTTTTCACATCATTCAATCATATTATATATCAAAGAGATTAATAGTTGATTCTGGTCTTACATGAGGTCATGCCTTATCTTAATCTAAGCTTTTTTGTAACAAAAAAATCATATCATATATGATAAACTTGTTAAATTTTATAAAAATTATATATAAGATGATTTCTAATTGATTAATATTATAAAAATATTTACACCAACAATGCATAAAAAATAATCTCCTTTTATTATATAATTAAGTTTGATACATTAAGTTTTAAAAGTTTAAATGCAAATATGTATATGGTCAAACATTTGATTTATTTTTAAAAAAGTACATTGATACTAGTGCAAAAATATACAAAATCAAGATTTAAAATGGTTCATTAAGGAACTGATTTAATAGGAGAGGTAGTGACATTTTTATAAATAATATCATCAATTTTAAAACCAGTTTCTAAGTAATTGATTTTGTATATCCATAAAAAATCAATTACATGAATATTTGATTTCTTATTCTCTACACCCATATGTCAAAACTAGGATCGCGATATGTATGCATGATATATATCACATACGAAATCAGATACTCTAATTAGGGCGAGTATGGGTCAAGTTGATTCAAGCTTATCCTTGTCTAAACCTGACCTATTTTTTTACTAGGCCAATTTTTGAAACTTGACTCGACCAAGACCTAAAAATACAAGACCAATTTTTACATTATATTAATTTTAACATTATTCAAAAAAAAGGATAAACATGAATTTATAAATACACAAAGTCTCCATTGTTAAGAGGCTTTTTAGGTAATGACTAAAAGCAAAATTATGAAGGCTTAGATTCAAAGTGGATAATATCTTACTAATGTGGAGGCAAGTATGTGTGAACACCCCAGTGCACAATAAGTGGTATTAGAGTCAATGGTCAATAAGGTTATACCGACTCAATGAGTATGATGGTTGGTCCATGGACCCGAGTAAAGGATCCCTTGTGATGAAAATCTTCCTAATGTTGGATCCATATATAGAGGAGAGTCTTCTTAATAACATAGAGGGTTAGGAGGCATGTCTCGCTATTGTAAGTTAACAATGAAGCAATGATACAAGTACTTAGAGCATGATTAAGTTCTATAAGCCACCATCAGATATATTCGTGGACTAGAATCGGTTGCAATGGGGAGAGGGGGTAAATCATGATCTTTTGTTTGAGGATATGACTGTAGGGATATAATCAAAACCCTACATCGTTCAGGGGGAACATGGATTTATAAATACACAAAGTCTCTATTGATAACAAGCCTTTTGGATAATGATCAAATATAAATTAAATCATGATAGTTTAAACCTAAAGTGGATAATATTTTATTAATGCGAAGACTTGTATATAAACCCCTAATGCACAACATACATACATATATGTACATATATATTAAAACTTAATTAAAATAATACTAATAAAAAACTTAATAAAATCAAACTCGATATTAACACCTAGTGTTATCAAAATTGGACCTACAATATTGACTGAATCAAAATATTGAATTAGTGGATATTTAACAATGCATATATTATTAAATATATAATTTTATATTAAATAAATAGTATAAATTTATGTGTCATGCATGTACCAAGAATATTGCTCTTGTAGTGGTTTATATCTTTCTAAAATGTTTTGATATATTTATAAGTATATTAGCATGTCACATTCTATGTCAAGCAGTTAATACCCGACATAATAAGTGCATCAAAAAATCTTATTTTTATACTAATAGTAGTTATACATTCTTCAAAAATATTTTTGAAAATGAAATGATGTTTTACTTTTTAAAAGAAAATAATTGAAATGACATTTCATTTACAGGAAATAAATGAAACAACAACCCTTCATGACTCTCTTTCATTATCGCTAAAATTTTAAGTGGTCAAGGTAGACAAAAGATTGTTTGAAATAAAAAATGATGGTAAGAAGAGTAATAGGTGTCAATAAATGACAAAATTTTAGGTATTTTTTACTAGTAAGAAACTCATTGTCTATATTAAAAAAATAATTATTTTTATAAGTAATTGTAGTAGTTTCGAAATAAAAGAGAAAGAAAAGAGAATGAGAAGTTACTTAATTGTAGGAAAAGATAGTTTTAGAGAGTTATAGAAAATAAACAAAGGACAAAATGATCCATGTAAAAATGGAAATTAAAAGTAGTTATCAAAAGGGATATACCCTTTATATATTAATATATATTTCATAGATAATCTTTTATATATAATTTTTATCATGTGATTTTATTATAGTCTTTTCGCTATTAAATGAGTATTAATAATTATAACTCGGATAACCTACATTATAGTTTGATCTTGAGTGATTGAGTATTGTAAGTATTATTAATTTATAGTTTGACATAGTTGAGTATTGTTAATATCTCAAATTAACTGAACATAATTAATAATAACTCAAAAAGGCAGTTATTACATGTAATATGATGGAAAATGGTTATAAAGTATAAAGGTAACTAATTGTCTACTCTTAAATAGAAGAAAAATGGTGAATCTAATTTGATCATTGGGTGTATTTTGCAGGTATACATCAACGCGAGAAGGAGGATAGACTAGAGACTGTCCAAAAAAAAGAGAAAAAGAGATAGGAGATCAAATAGGAAAGCAAGAGTTTGAGATGTTCCTTATTACTATTTTGTGGTAGAAACAAATGTAGAGCCAACTATTGCTTTGTGGGGTGCATTGCTTAGTGTTGGTCACACTTCAAATATGAGTTTTGGAATGCAGTATATTTAGGAAGTTGTTAATGGTGGTTGTCTCTTAATTTTTGTTTAGTAGTAGGATAAAGTACAAAGATTTAAGTTGTGTGAAAAAGAGGAATATGTGGTTACATTTTGTAGGGTTATTTTATGGTATTTATCTTAGGGAATATTTTATAAAAGTTATTTTTATAAGATTATTTGACGCACAATTCTATAATAATGAAATATTGTTCACTTTGGGCCTAAGTTCTAACGATTTTATTTTTAGTCCTCACTCAAAAGAATTATTCATCATTGAAGTATATATTGATGAAAAGATATTTTACCTTAGTTCCTTCGTAACATGTAGAAAAATTATCAAAAGTTTTAATTATTTAATTGCATTTTTTATTACATTGATTATTTATTAAATAATCTATTTACGCATAAAATATATTTTTCTGTACCGGTAACTATAATCATAAATACTCAGTAATATTGAACTATTTATGTATAAACTAGAGTATTTGTCGCTTGCAACCACCACATATGTTTCCAACTTAGACAGACAGAAAAGATATTCTTTAAATGGAAGACGCACCTCAAGCTCTGAGTGATATGCACGACTACTAAGTTGAAATTTATTTAAAATTTATTTGAATTTATATAATAATATACTTGTGTAAATATTTAATAAAAAATATGAAAATAATGTTAAATATATTTATAAACTATTTTCAGTTTAATTCAACAATTTTTTTTAAATAACTTGTGAAAAAAACTTTTATTGTGTAAAAACAATTTAACTTATTTCTCCTTTAATTGTTAAATCAATTTGTGTGCAAGTTCTTACATACTAAGTACTTATTAATAGGAACTTAATTATTTATATCTAATAACACCCTAAAAGCATTAACATCGTAGGCCATCTGGGACGAATTATTTGTATATTCTCCACGTATTACACAGTTTGATTTCAGCTATACTTTCATTTCGATAACAATAAGGAAAAGCAATAGATCGTTTAATATGGTTGGTGTCACTTGAGGTAGAAATGGGACCTTACATATTACACCATTTGTCGTTAAATATTTGATAGAATGTGGAGTCAACTTTAATACATTGATCTTAACAAACTTCCCACAACCTGCCTCGTGGGCACACGTCACATTTAGGCATAGATTATAAATTTTAATAAATTCAGTATAGTTAATAAATTATTAGTGATAGTTAACTATATATAATAGTTAAATATTACTTCTTTATTATATGGATTATTAATAAAAACATATTAATAATTTTTTGATTTACTTAAATGGCACACGCAAATATACTTTGTCCAATTTTGAAAATCCAACATAATCTTTTCATTATGTGTTAAGAAAAATGTGAATAATACATGCTCTAACTAGTGACGGATTAAGAAATTTTAGATAGTGGGGACAATACTTATTCATATATTTATTCATATATTTGTAATATTAAAAGTTTTACATATAACTTTTAAAAATATAAAAATATATCATAATTATTTTTTATAAATTTTTATATCTACGATTACGATTAAGGATAAAAATAAATTAAGTTGTATTAAAATTTAGTAAGATTTGAACCAAACTTTTTTTTAAAAAAAAATACATATTCTAAATATGACTTATTTATCTGTTATAAATATTTTGTAAATGTTTGGTTAGAACTACAATTCTAAAGACCTACTGTATATTTAATACTAATAAAAACATAAAAATAAACATGTTAAAAATTGTATAAAAATTAAGTTTAATTTAGTTAAGATATAAACATGTTTTTAATATCTAATATAAATTTTTAAATGATAATTTATTTTAAAATATATTTTATAATAAAATTATAAATAGAACATAAATCTTCTAATATTTCCTATATTTTGATTTTTTTAATCAACATATACAATAAATAGAAAGCACAAAAGGTAAACATACATGCTGCAAATTTTATTTTATCAAAAATTAATTTTTTAATATATTACACTATATATGTGGGCATTAATATATAGATAGATAGATAGATAGATAGATAGATAGATAGATAGATAGATAGATAGATAGATAGATAGATAGATAGATAGATATATATTATAATTAAATTTTTTAAAAAATAATTTGTTATTAAGGAGTATTCTTTATCACATATATGAGAACTAATCTCTTTTAAAAGTTTGACAAATATCAAATAAATCAACAACTTTTCCAAATTTATATTTTGTACATGTGATAATTTAAATTTATATGTTTATTTATTAAAATTAGAATATAATTTTTATTTTAAAAATATATAGTTTTTTGAATTATATATATATATATATATATATATATATATATATATATATATAATGGTAGTGGGAGCAGGTGCCCTCACTCTTATCTAAGTGGATCCGTCCCTGGCTCTAACAATATCTTATTAATATTTTATTTATTATTAGTTAAAAATAAAAAATAGTGAAACATTCCACAAATTCAGGAGAAAATAAATGACATGCAAAATTCATAGAATTTATAATTTTTAATAAATTTTAGTTAATAATAAAAAGTGTCATTAGAACATCGACTAGCTATTATCTTAAAAAATATTCTTATTTTTATGAACCGTGTCTTATTTTACTTTTTCCATTTGGCTTATGAGACACGAAAAAAGTATCTTAAATTTAAATTTCATATCTTATATAAGATACGGTAAGTTATAAATAAATAAATAAAATCATCATCATCTACCAGCAAACCCAAAAAAAAATTAAAAACAGTAAATCATATTACCAAAAAAAAATTCAGTAAAGATTGGTTAAAATTTTGTTATTAGAATAAAAGTGCAATAAATTATTTATAAATTACTTAAATATAATATAATATTATAAGAATTAATAAAATACAGTACTAAAATTCATGATTAAACAACTTACATTATAAATACATGCATTTAATAAAATAGTATAAAGTGAATGCAGCTATCATCTCTCATCTCTTAATCAAAGCTGTATTTTTCCTTTTTCTTTTGGTAGGTATCTTGTCATTCATATTACTACTTCAAGCGTATAAATTCAAGGGACAGCTGAAAATAACGGCTATTGTTCATAGTTTTTATTACTTTCTGGAACCCTAAGAAAAATCCTATTTAAAGTCCAACATTATGATTTTCAAATTTAATTTATAACCAATACCAACTTACTATTTTTGTATAAGTATAACATACGGTATGTTTGAATGAATTTTTTCGACAACATTTTCACATATTTTTAGTTTTAGACAATATTTTTAAATTACTTTTAAAAATTTTAAATTTATTAAAAATATCTATTTTTTAGAAAAATAAGTGTCATTAATTTTTAAAACATGTTTTTGATAAAAATATTTATCTTAAAAATAATAAACATAGGAATTGATGATGATTGTCTAATCTAAGTACAAGTGAAGAATAATAGTTCATATTAACTTGGGTAAAGTATTTTTTTATCGGATAAAAATACGTTTTTAATTAACTTTTGGATATATATAGAGTTTTAATCTATAGAGTTCTATATATACTACTCTAATCTTTCATTGACTCTAATGGTACAATTAAACATTAAAGCTTAGTATTCCTTAGCTTTTATTCTCTATAATTTTAAACATTTAAAAACAACTTTTGTTAGTAGACATTAATAAAATCGCATTCATTTAGAGATATCATTTTAATATATAATCTTTGGCATAGGATAGTTAGATATATCATCACTAATTTGTAATGACATTAAATTTTTTTTAAAATCTTTTATATATATATATATATATATATATATATATATATTAAATTTTAAAGAATAAAGTTAAATATCTTTTAAATGTTAGAATTAAATTTAACCATATATTCATGTATTACTTGTAGTGTGTTTGGAAAAGTATTAGGTTAAACATAAATACGAAATTCTATTTTTGTTATAATCTACCAAGAAACTTAAGTCTCTATTTTTAAGCTTTGAAACAGTGAATGGATGATATGAGATTCCACAAGGAAATTTAAATACACACTTAGAATAACTTGATTAAAAAGTCATGGCAGAAATTTTTTAAATTAATTGTACAAGCAAAATATTCTTACATTTTTAGTTAAGTGGCTTTCGAAAGTATTTCTTTAATTTCTCTTGGTGCTTTGGAAATATTTCGATTATCTGCTAACAAAAATGCTATACTTCGATTTATTCTTAGTTCTTTCAAAATATTACTACTAATAATAAATAAATAAATAATGAACCATATATAATATCGAACTTTCGTCTATGACTGTGTCAACATATTATATTATATAGCTTCAACGGTGGAACAATAAGTAGTAACCACCACTTTTCATTGTAGTGAGCAGCAATATTGAAAATTAGAGGTCCATAACATAATGCAGCTGATATATATTACTTTATATACCAGTTCAAAGAATCTATCTCAACAGGGTAGATGTCTCCAATCACATTCCACAAGAACATTAATAATAATAGTCTGAGATAATTATAATAATAATTTTGTACCCTGCTAAATCTGACAATGAACACTAGAATAAGTCCAGAAATTTAATTTGCATGAACGTGATTACATCATTACATGCATGCACAGTTGAAACACGCGGAATAACGCAATCGTCTGCAATGGGAATTAACTGCCACAACTTGCAATTCTTCTCCTGTGACCATAAATTTATACTATTTTTTTTATGAAGTAATAAATTTAGTTAAGGCCAGAATTGAAAATGGAGAAGCATAAAAGAGAAAGGGTTTGAATGGAGGTTAGCTAGGGCTATCTCATTTCATTCTCAGTTTCTCACCTTTCAATAGTAGATGGTCCCAAGTCCAGAAATGAACCCACATTTGTCCCAACTTTCGAAACTAAAAATACCACTTCCCCACCATTGTCTTACACATCAATCATCATGCTGGTCCCTCACTTCACAATCCAATATAATTTAAGATTAAATAAGTTAAATTACATTTTTAATCATTTAAAAAAAAATTAATATATAATTTTAATATCTTTATTTTAAAATAAAAATATTTAATTATTTTATTCTAAAAAATATAAAATTTTAATTTTATTATCAATTTAATACTCATTAATTATTAAATTTTAATATTATTTATGATGTATCATCACTTAAATTATGTAATATTTAGTAATATGACATATAAAAGTAAAGTTTAAAAAAATAACATATAAAAGATGTTTGTTTATATTTATTTTAATGAGTACTTGATATTTATTTTACTAATAAATTATATTTATATATTTTTAAATTATTTTATCTCTAAATATTATATTCTTAAATGAAAAATCATTTAAATAAAATAAATTTTAAAAATTAAAATTAATAATTAATATCTATCAATTTAATCGAAAGATGCAAATTTCGTATTTTTAAAATTAAAAATATTAAATAATTTTTATTTTAAAATAAAAAAATAAAAACTATAAATTAATAAAAATAATATAAGGGCTAAAAGAATTTAATCAATTTAATTTCTCTCGTTTTTTTAATGTGATGAATGTGATCAAACTTAGGCGTGTATGATAAAAGCTACTTTTTCCCACAAAAATTCAGTGGACCTGTGAATTATAATTAATTTGACCATCTGTTCTATAACAAGATAGAGCTCCCCTTGACGCGGAAAGTACATATAAATATTTCTAAACAAATTGCATTTTTTATTCAAAACTGCAAAATCTTTAGAAATCCAAATATTTATTATTATGATATGTAAATAAGTATATTTTGTTTTGATTACATGTATTATTCCTTAACTTGGACTATAGTTTTTAATTAATTATTAAAAGGTTTAATACATTTGTTAGTATTTAATTTTTAATATTTTTTAAACATTTTATTAAACTATATATAATTATAATTCAATTTTAAATTTTTTTTAAAACTTTTGTAATCAAGTCTTTGAAATTAATAGTCTATTTGCAATTTGTTAACTTATGACGATAGTGTAATTACAAAAATTAAAAAACAAAAATATTATAGAACTAGTTAAAAAAATTAAAAATTATTTAATATAAAAATTTTGTGTTAAAATATTTTTATTTTGAAATGAATGCAATTATATTTCCCAAATATTTTCATATAAAAAATAGCATCATTTAAAAATTAGGATTATGATCAAAATTAATCTACTCGATTCAATAGTTTTGTGAATCGTTAAGTTAGATTAATTATATTGTTTAATTTTGAAAAAAAAAGTTCATTTGACCTAACTTAACTGTTAAATTAGTCAGGTTAAGTGATGCAAAACTGATTGAAAAATTAATGAGTTTATTTGATACAATATTTCTTTATTTTTTTTTATAAAAATTTATATGAACTTATGTAATAAAATAATAATAATAATAATAATTTATGATTCAATCTGTGAAATTAGACAAGACAAAAATAATTATGACTTGAATGAAATTCGACTTGATCACATATATTAAAATTTTGGTTTGTAGGACTAGTTTGGACTATGTAATTGATTTAAAGAACACTACTAAAAATATAGTTCTATTGTTAAATGTATATGTGTGTGCGTGTGTATTTGTGTATGTATAGGAATTTATCTAATCATAATTATTTTACTAACAAATTTTGATTAATTTGAAATTTTATTAATGTGGTCATTGATCTTGATCATTTTATTGACTAACTCTAATTGACGTAAAATTTTGTTTATAAAGAGATAAATATATTTTTAATCTCTTAAATGTAAGGGAAGTTGCCTTTAACTTTCCAAATTTTTAAAATTAATATTTAACTTCTAAAATTTCAATAAAGAAGAAACTTACTTTAATCCTTTAAAGACACTTGTAACATTACTAACATAAATATATTAAATTAATTATATAACATTAATTAAGTTTAAGGTGATATTTTTATTAATAAAAATACTAAAGTATGTATTTGTGTGAGAGATTTAATAATAAATAAGTTTATTTGACAGAAGTTTTATAACAGTGTTTAGAAATCAGAATTGAAATAATCTCTCTCTTTTTTTTTAAATAATGAATTATGAAAAAAAATTTAAATTTAAGTAATTTTCTTTATATTTAAAAAATTAAAAATATATTTAAGCCTATTAAAAAATTAAAAACATCAAATTATTAAATATCAGTTAGCATAGTGATATTTGTGCAATTATTATCAATTTTGTAAAATTAGTTATATGATAAATTATATTCGATTTAGTATAATAGACAATAATAACTTTATAAAATCAAATATATTTTAACTGATTTCGGATATCACATATAAAATTGTTTACATATATAATCAAATTTACGGTGTGATATATGAAATGAGTCGAAAATACACAACATACACCGCCTCTTCACTCAAACCATTCTACACCAGCAAAACCTAAAAGAATAAATTAAAAGAAAAAATGAATTCACAAAGTAAAATTTTATAAGTAAAATAATATATATATATATAGAGAGAGAGAAAAAAAATAAATAAATATTTATTTGAAGAATATGTCTATTTAAACTTACTTCATTCGATAAATTATGTTCTACATCAAATTTCAACGATTTAACAGTTAAATTAAAATAATTTAATGCATAGATAATTAAGTTTGTAAATTTTAAAAAAATTAAAAAATATTTAATACTTTATTTTATTAATTTAAATCACTATATAAATAATTTTATGAATTATTCATCAATTTAAATTAATAAAATGAAGTATAAAATAATTTTTAAATTTTTAAAAAATTTACAGATATAATCTATATATTAAGAACATTAAATTCAATGATTAAATTATTAAAAATTAAAATAAAATATGAAATATTGAATAGAGTAAGTTTAAGTATATTTACGTTTAGAGTAAATGAATCTCTCCTTATTTATTTATATATATATATATATATATATATATATATATATATATATATATATATATATTAAATAACTTGCATTATGGATATATACTCTATGTAGGGATAATGCTTTTTCTTTTTAGAAAAACACTTTATTAATACTTTAAATTCTTTTTATTTCTATCGTATTATATTGACTATTGTACAATATTTTTATTTGTTTTACGGTTGTATAATATATTGGGGATGTAAAAATTGAAAATTATTTTTGTATTTGTATCTACTGATAACTAATACATCATTAATAATTGTACAAGACGTACCTACCATATATCAACAACCAATAATTTAGAGGAATAATATAACATGCTATAAATTAATACTCATTACACTGAATAGTCAAAGATACTGGTTTAAAGTTTAAACTACCTTATTAATACTCATAACACGTATCAATATCTATTGCGACTGGATTAGGATCGTCTACAGTTCAAAAAGAAATTACATCAGCTGAAATTCAATCTATCACTATATAATTTTTTAATTTTATTTTCAATTAAAATTTTATTGAATTTAAAGTTTATATTGAGGATTGAGATTGATGTAGTTCAATATGAACCGCTGGAGATCCTCATTCTTGGTGACCATATTTCTGCTTTCGATTCATTTTAAAAAAATATCATATTTACCGTTTTAAAAGGATTTAAACATCAAATCAATCTTTAATATTTTTCAGGTGAATCAATCTTTAAAATTGGTCTGTAAAATTAAGAATATTAAATTTTCAATTTTTAAAATTAATAATCATATAATCTTATAATGTTAAGAAATAAAGTTGGGACTATTTTATTTATATAAAGATCATGACTGGCCTAATAAAAAAGACTAATCTAATAAAAAAACATTATATTTACATATCATAAAATAAAATAATAATAAAAAGTCAATGGCTTTGATCTTGAGTCTTGAATTTAGTCTATGTCAGTTAGTTATATTCTTAAAAGTTCAAACCAAATTTATTGACGATTACGAAATTTAAGGGCCAAATCGATAATGAATGGAAAGTTATGGGCTAAATTGATTGATTTAATAGTATTTGAAACTTATTTAATAGTATTAACTTTAAAGACTAAATTAATTAATAATTATAAAATATAAAAAATAAATTTACACTTTTATAATAATATCAAAACAGTAAACTAATCATTGTTACTAATTTTGCATATTTTTTTTATATCAAAATATTTATTTATCGAAAGGTAAGGATTAATCTTTCGAAACATTGAAATCAGTTAAGGAATTTTTAGCTTTTAATAAATATTTTTTTCATACATATAATTGACCATATGGATATGATTATTTATTTGTCAAATTACACACCAATTTTGAGTATTAAGTGTTCTATAATTATTTTTTTTATGCATGTTATGTATTATTTGATGATTTATGATGTTTTTAAGATGTTATGAATTATAAGTTGTTACTTTAGTTATTTTATAAAATTTTGGGAGTTGAAAATCTTTGAGAGTCAAGTTATTTCAAGTTATTTGAATTGGGCTCAAAGTCGATTAAGAATGGAGAAATGGCTATATAAGATTTTAGGAAAACATGAATTTCATAAGTTCATTGTCTTACATTTTAGAGAAAACGACTCTAAATCCAAAAAAGTTTGATTTCATCAAGAACTTCCTTTATTGAAATTGAGTTTTAGAAACTCATATTCAAGCTTGAGAGGCTCAAATTCTTTTAGAGAAATTGACTTTGATGGTCCTATAATTCATTCCTTATTCCTTAATTTCTCTGTTTTTGGAAGTAATTAATGTAAGGAAAACTTGTGGTTTGATTTATTGAGTTGAATTGTGTTGATTATTGAGTTGTTTAGCTCAATGGTGTAACATCCCAAATTTTATTCAATGAAAAGAAATATTTTTTTATGTGAATAAGTATTTTATTTATGTATTTTACTATTTACGTATACGTATTTTACTATTTATGTATACATATTTTTACTATTTATGTATACGTATTTTACTATTTATGAATAGTATTTTACTATGCAATTGCACAGTAAAGGGGCGGCTGAAACGTGGGCTGCGGATTCTTTCCGTTTCAAAATTTTAATTAATTTGAATATAATAATGAATAGTGCATAGTGCATAGTAATTTATAATATTATTTTAATGAATAGTGCATAGTGCATAGTAACTTCAAAAATTCTATAAATAGGGGCCTAAGGTTTTGAAAATTTAGAATTCTAGAGAGAAGGAAATTCTGGAGAAATAGAGAGAGAAAGTAAGAGAGAGAGAAGGAGAAAGAAAAGGAGGTTCTGCTCTAGTGCCTTGTTTAAGGAGAAAGAGGAAGAGATTCTGCCCTAATTCCGATTCCTTTTAAGGAAAGATAGAGAGGAGGAGATTCTGCCCAAATTTCTGTAAACCCAGGTAAGGGGGGAGTGGGAAACCTCGCTTGGGGATGTGGGAATAATTGTTAAATAGTTTGTTTGTTGGATTGGCTCCCGATCCCTTGCCTGTTGTTTATTTCTTTGAATATGTATTATTGATGTGTTTTGTTTTATATCTTATTTATTTACATATTAGAATCTGTTATTTGAATGGAAGGCTAAGCCTCCTAAGTATTTATAAATTTGTAATCTATTATTTAAATGGAAGGCTGAGCCTCCTTATTATCTTATATTACCTTTTAAGCTTCCTACTTTACTTAAAAGATCTTAATATATTATTATTGAAAAATATGATACCTAAGCAACCTCTGGACTGTTGGATTGTTGGACTGTTGGACTGTTGGACTGTTTGGACTGTTGGACTGTTTGGACTGTTGAACTATTGGACTATTAAATTGGATTATTGAAATAATTCTTAATTATGAAATATGAATATGATATGTGTAACGTGCTAAAGGTTGAGTCTGTGAATGTATGACATGCATCATATGCACATATTACTCCAGGTGTGCCGCTGAGGCCGCATACCCACGACTAACAAGGTGTACCTTTGGGTCACCCACGATATGCTAACGAGGTGTATGAACACCAGTGATAGGTGTGCCTTCGGGACACCAGTGATGTAACATGCTAACGAGGTGTATGAACACCAGTGATAGGTGTACCTTTGGGTCACCAGTGATAAATTCTGAAACTTCCGTATGGCGCCACATGCATACAATAGTGAGTCAAGTCAAGAAAATCATTATACATAAGCATATATGTGAGATTGATTATATATGTGAATTATACTGCGTGTGTGTGTGCTATTTAACTTTTATTTCTATATATGCAACTGAGTGAGAAGTTTCTCACTCCCTTGTCATTTTTGTGTATATTTAAATTATGATGCAGATAATTAGCATGAGGCTGAGGATGTTGGTGGTGAAGCTTAGGCTTCTGTTTGGGTTTCGCTCTGATAGGATGTGACATCGGGATTAGCTAGACTTATTGTTAAATTATTATTATTTTTTCTTTTGTAATTTTTATGTTATTTATGTTGAAAGTGTGTATTTTTGTCATATTATAATTTTACTAAAAGATTATAAGTTAATTCCTAACTAGGAGGCTCTGCCACCTTTACTGGGATTAATTTATAATCTTTGTTTTATAATAACTTCTTGAGTTTAATATTTATGTGTATGAATTATGAATGTGCATCTTCTACCTTATGATACTTATTGTTTTATATCATTCTATGAAAATCTTTTATAAATATAGTTTATGTTTATTAATGATGTTGGGGTAGAGGGTGTCACATTTAGTGGTATCAGAGCAAGTCGATTTTATCAACCGTGTGTGTTATGTGCTTATCATGACTCTGTTGTGTACTCTGACTATGTCTTGTTTGTTGTGTACTATGATGATGATGTTCGTCCTGTGTTGATATTGTTGAGTTTGAGATTGTTAAGTTAGTTTGTAATTAGAGGAATGATAATCATGATAGTGTTAGCCAACTCGAATTATTAGAACCTTGGATGGGAGGTGATATATTGAGTGTACTAAGAGTTTATGATTGGTGAAGTTTCTGACATCTATAGTTATAGCAGGTTGAATCTAAAGGTGGTTGTCTCTTTGGTGAGAGATCGAAATGATGTTAATTCCCTTAAGTGTTATTATTGGTATGTTAATTATTTATGGTTTAGGTAGCATGTGAGTTGTTTTGATTGAGAAAAGTAAGGAGAGACTTGAATGAGAAATTAAGTAGTGAATTTGGAAAAAGTTGAGGTATTTTGTGGCATTAGATATATTGATACATTATTGCTATTTGGTGTCGAAAATATTTTCATTATAGTTTGTTATGATAGTATGAGTATTATATTGACAAAATTTATATTTTGAGGTCTTTATGAAGAATATGGCTTTAGATATTATCTTTTCAATAGAACTAGGATAAGATGAAACAAAAATCTAGAACTTCAAGTTATGACTGCCTTGGTGATTAGAAATTTAGTAAGCACTGAATTTATTAGTGGTGATATTTGAATCTTTAGCTAAAGAGATGATCTCTTGGAAATCTTATGTCTTCATAAAGAGTTGTAGCTTATTCACTTAACTTTCGTTTGAGATAGGTTTGAAATCATTTGGACGAATACAACTCTGTGTGTCAGGTAGATATATGCTATCATGATATTTTGAGTTGTTAGGCATAAAAATAGATTTAAACTAGATTATCTAAGTATGAATTTGGATTGTATGAGGTGAGTATTTTAGACCATGAAATTTCTTGCGGAGGAAGATCTACTTAAGTTATGCTTAAGTGAGAGATACTTGAGTCAATTAGTAAAATCAGGAGTCTTGTTTGATAGTTTATATGAAAATTCAGTGAGTAATTTTTTTTTTAACAACTGTTCATGGTTTAAACTGCTCTCACTATAAAAATTGCTTTTGCCTTCGTTTCTTTGGTCATTAAGATGTTTCAGTTCACTAGGTTGTTTCTTGCCTACCCTTGGAATCAACCGTAAGGATAATCTATATCAGGAATTCTTGAACCTTTGTATATTTTTAACTACCCAAATCATTTCGTTGCTTACTTCTTTGAATTACTTACTATTACCTTTGACTGAATTGACTAGAAAGGAGTTACATTAGTATGGGATAACAATTGAGGAAGTAGTTTTCAAACTCTTAAGGAAAGATTGACTAGTGTTAATATTACTAGATTTTAGTAAGATTATTGTGATATATAAATATGTCTCTGAAAATAGGTTTAGGAAGAATATTGTGGCAAGAAGAAAAGATAGTAGCTTATGTTTCTAAGAAATTGAAAATTCATGAGAGAAATTACCTTACCCATAACCTTGTTAGCGACTTTGTCATTTATACTAAGATTTGGAGACACTAACTATATGATTCTGTGGTTGAGGTATTTAATGATCATAAGAACCTTAAATATCTTTTGACCAAAGGGGTTGAATACGAGATAAAAGAAATAGTTGAAATTTCTTAAGGAGTAAAATTTTGATCTTATTATTTGGCTAAAGCCATTGTAGTGATTGATGTTTTGAGGAAATCTTTATCTTTCATTATGATTAGAGAGATGAATCTTTTTGGCTCAAATTAGAAATTTAAGTTTGGATTATAAGGTTACTTCTAGTATTGTGAGATTAAGTATGAATAACGAATGGATTGTTGAAAAAAATTATAGGAGCATAATTAGTTGATTTATTTTGGTAACAAGTTATAAGGCTATAGGTTAAGGTGATGGATATGATTATGACTTGGGTGAAGATGAAATGGTGAAACTAGAAAACTGATATGGATACCGAGTGTACATTATGCTTAGGTACCTGATCTTTAGAATTGATCATAGAAGAGTTTGAATTGGTTGTAGATAGAGTAGTAAAATTAGTGATCTGATATGTGTATCTAATGATTAGGTGTTGATATTGTGGCAAATATCTGGATTACAATGATAACCAAATTATTATTTTGATGATTTAAGGATTGAATTTGATTGCAGAATTTAGAAACTTATGCTTGATGTGTAAGATTACCCTAGTAGCATTGAATTATTTATGTTGGAAGTAACTATCAGATTAATAGATGAGATTAGAGGAACTAGGAGTTAGATCCTTTATTAGTGACCCAAATAAGCAAGAGATCAGAAAGGACACAGTTGAATGTTTAGTTATAAAACTTGAAAGGACATAAGAGTACTCTTAACATTTATTTAGGAGTTACTAAAATGTATCAGAGTGGCGCAGGGGAAGCGTGATGGTCTAATATGGAAAGAGAAGTAGAGAACTTGAATCAAGGTATGGAGAGTGAGTTTAAATTTAGAGTGGATGGAGTTTTGAGATTTAAGGATAAGTTGGGCATTCCTAGTGTGCTAGAATTTAATAAAGCAATCCTAGAAGAAGGTCATAAGAGTATCTTTAGTATCCATTCAGAAACTACTAAGATGTACCAAAATCTTAAGAAGATATTTTGTGACCTAAGATGAAGAGAGGAGTAAAGCAATTGTATATTTATGGTTAGCATACTAGAAGTTTTTTTTAGAATCTTGTAGCACTTAGATGCTCCATTTTGGAAGTAAGATGGTGAATAGATAGACCCTAGTGGAAGATTTGTCTAAGACGCTTAAGAAATTGATTTTGTTTGTGTTTAAGTGGATAAATTCGTCAAGATCTTTCCCTAAGCAAATCCTTTGAGGAAATTGATAAAAGTTGTACATCAACAAGGTAGTGATGTTGCATAAGAATTAGAAGTAAGAATGCGAAGAGTTTACCATTGCAAAAATTTCGGGGACGAAATTTCTAAAAGGAGGGGAGAATTGTAACATCCCAAATTTTATTCAATGAAAAGAAATATTTTTTTATGTGAATAAGTATTTTATTTATGTATTTTACTATTTACGTATACGTATTTTACTATTTATGTATACATATTTTTACTATTTATGTATACGTATTTTACTATTTATGAATAGTATTTTACTATGCAATTGCACAGTAAAGGGGCGGCTGAAACGTGGGCTGCGGATTCTTTCCGTTTCAAAATTTTAATTAATTTGAATATAATAATGAATAGTGCATAGTGCATAGTAATTTATAATATTATTTTAATGAATAGTGCATAGTGCATAGTAACTTCAAAAATTCTATAAATAGGGGCCTAAGGTTTTGAAAATTTAGAATTCTAGAGAGAAGGAAATTCTGGAGAAATAGAGAGAGAAAGTAAGAGAGAGAGAAGGAGAAAGAAAAGGAGGTTCTGCTCTAGTGCCTTGTTTAAGGAGAAAGAGGAAGAGATTCTGCCCTAATTCCGATTCCTTTTAAGGAAAGATAGAGAGGAGGAGATTCTGCCCAAATTTCTGTAAACCCAGGTAAGGGGGGAGTGGGAAACCTCGCTTGGGGATGTGGGAATAATTGTTAAATAGTTTGTTTGTTGGATTGGCTCCCGATCCCTTGCCTGTTGTTTATTTCTTTGAATATGTATTATTGATGTGTTTTGTTTTATATCTTATTTATTTACATATTAGAATCTGTTATTTGAATGGAAGGCTAAGCCTCCTAAGTATTTATAAATTTGTAATCTATTATTTAAATGGAAGGCTGAGCCTCCTTATTATCTTATATTACCTTTTAAGCTTCCTACTTTACTTAAAAGATCTTAATATATTATTATTGAAAAATATGATACCTAAGCAACCTCTGGACTGTTGGATTGTTGGACTGTTGGACTGTTGGACTGTTTGGACTGTTGGACTGTTTGGACTGTTGGACTGTTTGGACTGTTGAACTATTGGACTATTAAATTGGATTATTGAAATAATTCTTAATTATGAAATATGAATATGATATGTGTAACGTGCTAAAGGTTGAGTCTGTGAATGTATGACATGCATCATATGCACATATTACTCCAGGTGTGCCGCTGAGGCCGCATACCCACGACTAACAAGGTGTACCTTTGGGTCACCCACGATATGCTAACGAGGTGTATGAACACCAGTGATAGGTGTGCCTTCGGGACACCAGTGATGTAACATGCTAACGAGGTGTATGAACACCAGTGATAGGTGTACCTTTGGGTCACCAGTGATAAATTCTGAAACTTCCGTATGGCGCCACATGCATACAATAGTGAGTCAAGTCAAGAAAATCATTATACATAAGCATATATGTGAGATTGATTATATATGTGAATTATACTGCGTGTGTGTGTGCTATTTAACTTTTATTTCTATATATGCAACTGAGTGAGAAGTTTCTCACTCCCTTGTCATTTTTGTGTATATTTAAATTATGATGCAGATAATTAGCATGAGGCTGAGGATGTTGGTGGTGAAGCTTAGGCTTCTGTTTGGGTTTCGCTCTGATAGGATGTGACATCGGGATTAGCTAGACTTATTGTTAAATTATTATTATTTTTTCTTTTGTAATTTTTATGTTATTTATGTTGAAAGTGTGTATTTTTGTCATATTATAATTTTACTAAAAGATTATAAGTTAATTCCTAACTAGGAGGCTCTGCCACCTTTACTGGGATTAATTTATAATCTTTGTTTTATAATAACTTCTTGAGTTTAATATTTATGTGTATGAATTATGAATGTGCATCTTCTACCTTATGATACTTATTGTTTTATATCATTCTATGAAAATCTTTTATAAATATAGTTTATGTTTATTAATGATGTTGGGGTAGAGGGTGTCACAAATGGTGACATTTATGTTGATTTTGAATGGATTCAAGTTGTTGGTGAAGATGAGATTTGTGTGTGTTGAACCAAAACCCAAAGATTTGATGAAATCTTAAGATGTTGTTGTTGCTGCATGTGATGCTTAAGTTGAATTTTGTGTTGAATAGGTGAATTGCAATTGATTTCTTGAGTTGCATGTGATTGGATGAGCTGAGAAGAGCCCAAACACATGATGGCATTCATGTTCTCACCTAGTGATAAGGGTTACTTTTTGGGCAAACCTTCAAAACAGAAGACTAAAATATCCAAATCACTCTCTCACTCAATGACGCCTTGAGTCGCTAAGTGAGAATGTGTGGTTGTGGGTGAGCCTAAGTTGCTATGGTTGTGGAGGTTGGGAGTTTGCTTGACAAAGGGACTTAAAGAAAGTCTCGCTTGCCCATTGAGCTAGACTCACTCAATGAGAAGACCCACAAAGGTTTCTTTTGCCCAACGAGATAAGTCATCAAGAGTTATTCCATCGAACAAGAGTAGCGCACTCAGCTTAGGGCTCTTTTGAAGGCTTGGGTCCCAAGCCCTATTTTGAGAAATCTTATTTTAGTTCTTTTTAATCAAGGTGGTTGATATATATATATATATATATATATATATATATATATATATATATATATATATATTATGTAAGTTGTTATTAAATGTTGTAATTTATTATATGTTGATCATTAGTAATGAATTTGAGATAATATGGGATAAAAAGTGGTGTCTTATGATGTGTAGTTATGTTAATGTCTTATGAAAAGAATGATGATATATGATGTTAAATAAATGATGATTTAAGATGTATTGTGTTGAGTTAACATGTATTTTATGAGTAAATGTTGTAAGTTGTGAAGCATGAAGTTAATTAAGTTGATATCTTAAGTTGATAATCCATGATGTATGCTTTATGTGTTGAGTTTAACTTAGAAATTAAAGGAGAGTTAGTTGTTCAGAGTTAAAAGATCTCATTGTAAGGATTTGAGTTATGGTGCTCTAAGAGCTCAATGACGAAAATCCTTCGATAAGAGAGATGGATCCTAAAATAGAAAGTTGATTTTGAAAATTTATCTCCTTTAGATTTTTATGTTGAATATAATATAGGAACAAGGTTGAGTCATGCTTGTTTGAAGGGCCAAAAATGAGCAAGGCATGGAGTCAAGGGTAAATTGGTTTTTAAAATCCATCATCTTTCCTTGTGAACTAAACAAGAAAAAAGTTATCACTCCTCCTCTCACTTCTCAACCAAACAAAATTTCTAACTTTCCCTCCCCTCCTTTCCCTTCCATTCTTCTCCTTTGAACCAAATAGTTTTTCACTTCCTTTACTATGAATATAAAAAGAAATATTTGTTGAGAAGATCAATCCTTTAAATAAATTTTATTCCCTAACTTCCAATTAAAATACATAATTCACCAAGAATTTTTTTTAACCAATGACATTAATTACCACATATATTGCTTTATTATTTTGTGCATGATTTTTTTTTATTTTGTAATATGCAAGTTCTCAATTTTAAGACTTTATTATATATATTATCATGATTAGGGAAATAATAGAATTTTTTTATCCATTAATTACAATGACATATATTACACTAGTGGTTTAGGAAATAAGATAGATTTAATGTCTCATTATATACTTTGAAATAAAAACAAAATGAATGAGAAAGAAGAAAGTTACTTAGAAAAATATAGTGTATAGGTAAGGGATAAAAAAATGGTTATAACACTTTGAGAGTAAGACCAATTATCACATATAATTGAGGGGGTAAAAATACTCACAAATAAATAAATAAAAAATAAAAGAATTTATCATCATTATATAATGTTATACATTTTAAATGAAAGATAAAGAAAAAGGAAGTTAATTAAAAAAATGTGAATATGTAATTGTGGGGTAAAACATCAATTATAATATGGGAGAGTAACTCAATGAATTGGCTTAGTGGTTAGATATATACTTAGTGTGTAACGATCTATCATGATTTCTACACTTAAAGTTTTAGCTACTAGCACCAGGAAAAATAATAAAAATAAAAATAATAATACCTCTGCCTAAGGTTAACATGCATATAGTTCTTGAAAAATACATGTAATAATATATGCATAGGAATAAAATCAACTGAAGTGTATATGTTTCGTAATGGAACTATAGTGTATCCAGTACACACATACACACATGTGCGCGCACATACACACATATACACATATCTACAATAATCTAAAAACTAAAATGTAAAACTAGATTGTTAGTTAAGCAAGACTATTGAAAATAACAACAAAAGGTAGCACCAAGCTACACAATCGATCCTTCATTTGGCTCTTGACTCAATATTCGAGTCTCACCTATCCCTACCTTATTCCCATATAAATATGATATCATAGTCCAACCACAAGAAAACATGTAAGGGTAAGATAGTATTCAACAAAAAATAACATATCGAGTATAAAAGTAACATGCCACTATACTACCAACCAACAACATATAAACCACTTGACACAACTCCTCATGGTTTCAAATTTAGCAACACAACAATAACACCTTAATTAAGTCTCCTATGGGATTAGCTTATTGACTACCTTCCAAATACTATGCTTCTTCTAGTACTTAGTTTGGGATTTTGACCCATATGGATCAACATTGGTTACTTTATAATCAATATAGATTGACTTGACCCCTATACTATAGTCGCATTATAAACGGTATGACTTGACTTAGCCCCATACAACATCAACTAAGGTCCTAGAGGAAACTCAACAACCCACTTCAAGGGTCAACTTTCCAAGAAGGATTTTCAATAACTAGGCTTGTAGAACACTACAACAATATCCTCAAAATGAGATATTCAACTTTAAAACAACCTCTCTTCTAGTCCTAAGTCAATCGCAACTTAATGGCTGAAGCATTCTCAACATTTCAACAACTTAATCATCAATATACATTATCCCATATCAATGTATAAAGAACTAACACCACATATCAGCATACAAACATATGAGATATACAACTACCACATACATGTTCAATATTTTATCAATCAAACAACATATTTTAATAAGGCAACCCATGCTCAATGTGAAATGAGACAGAGAGCTTTTGGCCTGTCGACCATGCCTAATGCCAATCTTGACACACTCGACATGGATGAGGTAGAGAGCCTCAATGGAAATCATGCTTGCGTGACTAAAACCCATGCCTAACCTTGTTCAAATAAAGAGTCTCTGCCTGACTCACGCTCGGTATCGCTACACCGATGTCCGATATGTCGCTACATCGATGTTCGATGTTGCTACATCGATGTCTGATGTGACACCCTCTACCCCAACATCATTAATAAACATAAACTATATTTATAAAAGATTTTCATAGAATGATATAAAACAATAAGTATCATAAGGTAGAAGATGCACATTCATAATTCATACACATAAATATTAAACTCAAGAAGTTATTATAAAACAAAGATTATAAATTAATCCCAGTAAAGGTGGCAGAGCCTCCTAGTTAGGAATTAACTTATAATCTTTTAGTAAAATTATAATATGACAAAAATACACACTTTCAACATAAATAACATAAAAATTACAAAAGAAAAATAATAATAATTTAACAATAAGTCTAGCTAATCCCGATGTCACATCCTATCAGAGCGAAACCCAAACAGAAGCCTAAGCTTCACCACCAACATCCTCAGCCTCATGCTAATTATCTGCATCATAATTTAAATATACACAAAAATGACAAGGGAGTGAGAAACTTCTCACTCAGTTGCAGATATAGAAATAAAAGTTAAATAGCACACACACACGCAGTATAATTCACATATATAATCAATCTCACATATATGCTTATGTATAATGATTTTCTTGACTTGACTCACTATTGTATGCATGTGGCGCCATACGGAAGTTTCAGAATTTATCACTGGTGACCCAAAGGTACACCTATCACTGGTGTTCATACACCTCGTTAGCATGTTACATCACTGGTGTCCCGAAGGCACACCTATCACTGGTGTTCATACACCTCGTTAGCATATCGTGGGTGACTCAAAGGTACACCTTGTTAGTCGTGGGTATGCGGCCTCAGCGGCACACCTGGAGTAATATGTGCATATGATGCATGTCATACATTCACAGACTCAACCTTTAGCATGTTACACATATCATATTCATATTTCATAATTAAGAATTATTTCAATAATCCAATTTAATAGTCCAATAGTCCAACAGTCCAAACAATCCAACAGTCCAAACAGTCCAACAGTCCAACAGTCCAACAATCCAACAGTCCAGAGGTTGCTTAGGTATCATATTTTTCAATAATAATATATTAAGATCTTTTAAGTAAAGTAGGAAGCTTAAAAGGTAATATAAGATAATAAGGAGGCTCAGCCTTCCATTTAAATAATAGATTACAAATTTATAAATACTTAGGAGGCTTAGCCTTCCATTCAAATAACAGATTCTAATATGTAAATAAATAAGATATAAAACAAAACACATCAATAATACATATTCAAAGAAATAAACAACAGGCAAGGGATCGGGAGCCAATCCAACAAACAAACTATTTAACAATTATTCCCACACCCCCAAGCGAGGTTTCCCACTCCCCCCTTACCTGGGTTTACAGAAATTTGGGCAGAATCTCCTCCTCTCTATCTTTCCTTAAAAGGAATCGGAATTAGGGCAGAATCTCTTCCTCTTTCTCCTTAAACAAGGCACTAGAGCAGAACCTCCTTTTCTTTCTCCTTCTCTCTCTCTTACTTTCTCTCTCTATTTCTCCAGAATTTCCTTCTCTCTAGAATTCTAAATTTTCAAAACCTTAGGCCCCTATTTATAGAATTTTTGAAGTTACTATGCACTATGCACTATTCATTAAAATAATATTATAAATTACTATGCACTATGCACTATTCATTATTATATTCAAATTAATTAAAATTTTGAAACGGAAAGAATCCGCAGCCCACGTTTCAGCCGCCCCTTTACTGTGCAATTGCATAGTAAAATACTATTCATACATACGTATTCGTAAATAGTAAAATACGTATACATAAATAGTAAAAATATGTATACATAAATAGTAAAATACGTATACGTAAATAGTAAAATACATAAATAAAATACTTATTCACATAAAAAAAATATTTCTTTTCATTGAATAAAATTTGGGATGTTACAATTCTCCCCTCCTTTTAGAAATTTCGTCCCCGAAATTTTTGCAATGGTAAACTCTTCGCATTCTTACTTCTAATTCTTATGCAACATCACTACCTTGTTGATGTACAACTTTTATCAATTTCCTCAAAGGATTTGCTTAGGGAAAGATCTTGACGAATTTATCCACTTAAACACAAACAAAATCAATTTCTTAAGCGTCTTAGACAAATCTTCCACTAGGGTCTATCTATTCACCATCTTACTTCCAAAATGGAGCATCTAAGTGCTACAAGATTCTTAAAAACTTTTAGTATGCTAACCATAAATATACAATTGCTTTACTCCTCTCTTCATCTTAGGTCACAAAATATCTTCTTAAGATTTTGGTACATCTTAGTAGTTTCTGAATGGATACTAAAGATACTCTTATGACCTTCTTCTAGGATTGCTTTATTAAATTCTAGCACACTAGGAATGCCCAACTTATCCTTAAATCTCAAAACTCCATCCACTCTAAATTTAAACTCACTCTCCATACCTTGATTCAAGTTCTCTACTTCTCTTTCCATATTAGACCATCACGCTTCCCCTGCGCCACTCTGATACATTTTAGTAACTCCTAAATAAATGTTAAGAGTACTCTTATGTCCTTTCAAGTTTTATAACTAAACATTCAACTGTGTCCTTTCTGATCTCTTGCTTATTTGGGTCACTAATAAAGGATCTAACTCCTAGTTCCTCTAATCTCATCTATTAATCTGATAGTTACTTCCAACATAAATAATTCAATGCTACTAGGGTAATCTTACACATCAAGCATAAGTTTCTAAATTCTGCAATCAAATTCAATCCTTAAATCATCAAAATAATAATTTGGTTATCATTGTAATCCAGATATTTGCCACAACATCAACACCTAAGCATTAGATACACATATCAGATCACTAATTTTACTACTCTATCTACAACCAATTCAAACTCTTCTATGATCAATTCTAAAGATCAGGTACCTAAGCATAATGTACACTCGGTATCCATATCAGTTCTCTAGTTTCACCATTTCATCTTCACCCAAGTCATAATCATATCCATCACCTTAACCTATAGCCTTATAACTTGTTACCAAAATAAATCAACTAATTATGCTCCTATAATTTTCTTCAACAATCCATTCGTTATTCATACTTAATCTCACAATACTAGAAGTAACCTTATAATCCAAACTTAAATTTCTAATTTGAGCCAAAAAGATTCATCTCTCTAATCATAATGAAAGATAAAGATTTCCTCAAAACATCAATCACTACAATGGCTTTAGCCAAATAATAAGATCAAAATTTTACTCCTTAAGAAATTTCAACTATTTCTTTTATCTCGTATTCAACCCCTTTGGTCAAAAGATATTTAAGGTTCTTATGATCATTAAATACCTCAACCATAGAATCATATAGTTAGTGTCTCCAAATCTTAGTATAAATGACAAAGTCGCTAACAAGGTTATGGGTAAGGTAATTTCTCTCATGAATTTTCAATTTCTTAGAAACATAAGCTACTATCTTTTCTTCTTGCCACAATATTCTTCCTAAACCTATTTTCAGAGACATATTTATATATCACAATAATCTTACTAAAATCTAGTAATATTAACACTAGTCAATCTTTCCTTAAGAGTTTGAAAACTACTTCCTCAATTGTTATCCCATACTAATGTAACTCCTTTCTAGTCAATTCAGTCAAAGGTAATAGTAAGTAATTCAAAGAAGTAAGCAACGAAATGATTTGGGTAGTTAAAAATATACAAAGGTTCAAGAATTCCTGATATAGATTATCCTTACGGTTGATTCCAAGGGTAGGCAAGAAACAACCTAGTGAACTGAAACATCTTAATGACCAAAGAAACGAAGGCAAAAGCAATTTTTATAGTGAGAGCAGTTTAAACCATGAACAGTTGTTAAAAAAAAAATTACTCACTGAATTTTCATATAAACTATCAAACAAGACTCCTGATTTTACTAATTGACTCAAGTATCTCTCACTTAAGCATAACTTAAGTAGATCTTCCTCCGCAAGAAATTTCATGGTCTAAAATACTCACCTCATACAATCCAAATTCATACTTAGATAATCTAGTTTAAATCTATTTTTATGCCTAACAACTCAAAATATCATGATAGCATATATCTACCTGACACACAGAGTTGTATTCGTCCAAATGATTTCAAACCTATCTCAAACGAAAGTTAAGTGAATAAGCTACAACTCTTTATGAAGACATAAGATTTCCAAGAGATCATCTCTTTAGCTAAAGATTCAAATATCACCACCAATAAATTCAGTGCTTACTAAATTTCTAATCACCAAGGCAGTCATAACTTGAAGTTCTAGATTTTTGTTTCATCTTATCCTAGTTCTATTGAAAAGATAATATCTAAAACCATATTCTTCATAAAGACCTCAAAATATAAATTTTGTCGATATAATACTCATACTATCATAACAAACTATAATGAGAATATTTTCGACACCAAATAGCAATAATGTATCAATATATCTAATGCCACAAAATACCTCAACTTTTTCCAAATTCACTACTTAATTTCTCATTCAAATCTCTCCTTACTTTTCTCAATCAAAACAACTCACATGCTACCTAAACCATAAATAATTAACATACCAATAATAACACTTAAGGGAATTAACATCATTTCGATCTCTCACCATAGAGACAACCACCTTTAGATTCAACCTGCTACAACTATAGATGTCAGAAACTTCACCAATCATAAACTCTTAGTACACTCAATATATCACCTCCCATCCAAGGTTCTAATAATTCGAGTTGGCTAACACTATCATGATTATCATTCCTCTGATTACAAACTAACTTAACAATCTCAAACTCAACAATATCAACACAGGACGAACATCATCATCATAGTACACAACAAACAAGACATAGTCAGAGTACACAACAGAGTCATGATAAGCACATAACACACACGGTTGATAAAATCGACTTGCTCTGATACCACTAAATGTGACACCCTCTACCCCAACATCATTAATAAACATAAACTATATTTATAAAAGATTTTCATAGAATGATATAAAACAATAAGTATCATAAGGTAGAAGATGCACATTCATAATTCATACACATAAATATTAAACTCAAGAAGTTATTATAAAACAAAGATTATAAATTAATCCCAGTAAAGGTGGCAGAGCCTCCTAGTTAGGAATTAACTTATAATCTTTTAGTAAAATTATAATATGACAAAAATACACACTTTCAACATAAATAACATAAAAATTACAAAAGAAAAATAATAATAATTTAACAATAAGTCTAGCTAATCCCGATGTCACATCCTATCAGAGCGAAACCCAAACAGAAGCCTAAGCTTCACCACCAACATCCTCAGCCTCATGCTAATTATCTGCATCATAATTTAAATATACACAAAAATGACAAGGGAGTGAGAAACTTCTCACTCAGTTGCAGATATAGAAATAAAAGTTAAATAGCACACACACACGCAGTATAATTCACATATATAATCAATCTCACATATATGCTTATGTATAATGATTTTCTTGACTTGACTCACTATTGTATGCATGTGGCGCCATACGGAAGTTTCAGAATTTATCACTGGTGACCCAAAGGTACACCTATCACTGGTGTTCATACACCTCGTTAGCATGTTACATCACTGGTGTCCCGAAGGCACACCTATCACTGGTGTTCATACACCTCGTTAGCATATCGTGGGTGACTCAAAGGTACACCTTGTTAGTCGTGGGTATGCGGCCTCAGCGGCACACCTGGAGTAATATGTGCATATGATGCATGTCATACATTCACAGACTCAACCTTTAGCATGTTACACATATCATATTCATATTTCATAATTAAGAATTATTTCAATAATCCAATTTAATAGTCCAATAGTCCAACAGTCCAAACAATCCAACAGTCCAAACAGTCCAACAGTCCAACAGTCCAACAATCCAACAGTCCAGAGGTTGCTTAGGTATCATATTTTTCAATAATAATATATTAAGATCTTTTAAGTAAAGTAGGAAGCTTAAAAGGTAATATAAGATAATAAGGAGGCTCAGCCTTCCATTTAAATAATAGATTACAAATTTATAAATACTTAGGAGGCTTAGCCTTCCATTCAAATAACAGATTCTAATATGTAAATAAATAAGATATAAAACAAAACACATCAATAATACATATTCAAAGAAATAAACAACAGGCAAGGGATCGGGAGCCAATCCAACAAACAAACTATTTAACAATTATTCCCACACCCCCAAGCGAGGTTTCCCACTCCCCCCTTACCTGGGTTTACAGAAATTTGGGCAGAATCTCCTCCTCTCTATCTTTCCTTAAAAGGAATCGGAATTAGGGCAGAATCTCTTCCTCTTTCTCCTTAAACAAGGCACTAGAGCAGAACCTCCTTTTCTTTCTCCTTCTCTCTCTCTTACTTTCTCTCTCTATTTCTCCAGAATTTCCTTCTCTCTAGAATTCTAAATTTTCAAAACCTTAGGCCCCTATTTATAGAATTTTTGAAGTTACTATGCACTATGCACTATTCATTAAAATAATATTATAAATTACTATGCACTATGCACTATTCATTATTATATTCAAATTAATTAAAATTTTGAAACGGAAAGAATCCGCAGCCCACGTTTCAGCCGCCCCTTTACTGTGCAATTGCATAGTAAAATACTATTCATACATACGTATTCGTAAATAGTAAAATACGTATACATAAATAGTAAAAATATGTATACATAAATAGTAAAATACGTATACGTAAATAGTAAAATACATAAATAAAATACTTATTCACATAAAAAAAATATTTCTTTTCATTGAATAAAATTTGGGATGTTACATCTGATGTCGCTACATCGATGTCCGATGTCATCTAAGCAAAGAGCCTTTGTCTTGACCACGCTTGGTGCCACTCAACTAGGGCTCGACATCATGAAGTTAGAGAGCTTGAATGACATCAACATCCAATATCATTCAACCCATGCCTAATGTGACCAAGTTAAATAGCTCTCCTTGAACTCACACTTGACGCCATCAATCCTATGCTCGGGTTAGAGGCAGAAAGCCTCTAGTCTACATCATGTCTAATGCCTTGAAGTTGTGCTTGACACGATGATGAATTTTGCACTTAATAGATTCACGAGTTTGCTTAATCCCACCTGAAATATTGGCAATTCCAACATGCAAAGACAAATAACATAACCACTCATCATAAACAACTTATTCTCAAGCAAAAACACAACATGCAACCATCATTTGGTCTAAATCATCAAATCCGGCCACCTCTAACATTCTTCATGATCAACCAACCCCAACCTCAAAATTCATCCAAAATAACCGACACAACAACAATTTGATGAAATTCACCTAACATATAACTCAGATAAATCTACAAGAGTTTAAAAAAAAAATAGCTTCTTTTACCTCAAAATCTAAGGGAAAAGAATATAAGGAAGAAATTAGAGTTTTCCCCGACCAACTTCGGACAATTACTTCGACAACTCGGATTCTCAGCTCCAAGGGCTTCAAATCACTACTCCACTACACAACCAAGATCTTCTACACTCTTGGGAAGGTTAGGAAGAAAAAGGAAGGAAGTTGGGATCTAGAGTTCCTCTTTTTAGCTTCTCTTTAAGTTTCTTTAAGAAATGAACTTATTATGAAGTTCAATTCTTATAAGAAATCTCATATATCTTTCCCCTACAAGTCCAACTTGATCGTTGCTCAAGGACACTCCTAAACAACTAAAACTCATAAAAAATTCCTTAGTTACAAAGTTTCTCAATAATTAGACAACAAATCACACAACAACATATATTTTAATATAATCAACAACAATTAATTATAGTGTTACATTGTGCTCAAATGTTGTGGGAACAATTTATTTGACGAGAAACTTGTGTTTGATTCTTGTCGTGTGCAAAAAATCATTGGATCAACAATATTATTCATAATACTATGAGAGGATTAGTCTCTATCTTAGCGGACTAAGGGATACCGATGACAAAAAAAAAAAAATCAGAATATGGAATCAATAATCAGTCATCACTTGCAATCGAGAGATAAAAAATCTAAAGAAAAATACATTAATAGTTTATTCATTATATATTATAGATATTTAAAAAAAATCTCAAAAAGATTGTTAAATAAAAATATAATTAAAGTTTTTAAAATATTGAATATTTTTATTTAATGATTTAGAATCTCATTCTTCATTAGGCATGTCAAGAAAACATTATTAACATAAATCTTTTTGTTAAGAATTTAAAATATTATTAAGAAATTGTTATAGGACCAAGATTTCTCTTATGTCAAAATATATAAATAAATCGTTATTATGTAAAAAAAATCTAAATATCAAGACTTAACGAACAAATTACTATCTAAAAGAAAAGAATTAACCAATTAATATTAATGAATGTTATGAAAACTTGTAAAGTAATGATTAGAAATTTTATGTCAAAAAAAAAATAAAAAAATAAGTTGAATACTGTATTAAGTGAGGTCAGAAATTAGATAGAAAAATAATATTAAAAAACTCACTACAAAAATTTATGTAATTAGTGGCGGTTTTTTTCTGGCGGTTTCAAAAAATCGCCACAAAATATTATATTTCTGGCAGTTATTTTAACCGCCACAAAAGAATGATATTTTTAGCGGTTTAAAACTGCCACAATCTTTAAATACCTGTTCTACCTTTTCATGTCACACGTGGCAACCACTTAGGAGAGTGGACGCGGTTTTAATAAAAAAAAGTGAAAAAAATTCCCGCCCCAATTTTTTAACTTCGTTCGTTCACTCTCACTCCCAGACCTTCACTCACTCTCCCACTCACTTAGTCCCAGTCCCTCACTCACTCTCTTTCTTGCTTTCCTTCAATCACATTCTCGGTAAGGCTTTACTTAAGTTTCCGCGCTTTCCTTCAACTTTGAATTTCGCCCTAGGTTTTTATTCCTAATTTGATTCCGCAAACTGAAACCTCTACGTTACTAATGCTAGTGTCATATTTTGCACCTTGTTTGCTCTGCTTTGCGATGTGAAACAATCGAGGAATATGCAATTGAATCAGTTTAATAGTTTTTGCTGTTGTGAGAAGGGCACGTTTCTATTCGATTTTGAGTGTCTCGTAAGAACCATAATAATTTTGATATGTGCATTTCTATGTCTTCGATTCTTCAGTTATATTTACAGTTAGGGTGTGTTTGTAAAAGAGTTACATTCAATGTTTTGTGAATTGGATCAAGTGAAAGTTTGTTGAATACCATCCTGATGATAAACCAAACGCACACTTCTGTTTTATTTTTGAACCTCGCTGTTATTCCTGCTTGCATTAGTTCTGTTTTTCGATAGTTGGTGTTATAATGTGGATGATATTTTGTCACTTGTTTGAACTTCACTGTTGGTGATGCCATTTCTCGTGTAATGTCACGTCTTTTTGTGTTTTGTGAATTTGGTTTGTTAACTTGTTTATTTGTGGAAGGATGGTATAGCTCACTCAGTCTTGTATGCATTTTGCTTTCCCTGTTTGAATTTTTGGCTCTATTCTTTTTATGTTTCCGCGGTACCCTCAAATTCGAAGGGGTGGCATTTTTGGTTCAGTTCAGGCTTGTAAAATACAATAGGAACTTTTCTGATCATATAAGGCACTGATATTTATTGAAAAGGATAACCTCTCTGAACAACATATACTCTTTTGTACAAATTAATTTTGGTATCATATAAATGATCAAGACTTGCACTAATGCTAATGTGATTTGAGGTTTTCGATGGTTGCTTGGTACTCCTAGTAGTTGTGGAATGAGTGAGAATAATTTAAAAGTATGTTCAATGATGTATTTAAATTGAATGTGCTTAATAGAGTTTTTAACAATTTTGTATTCTAATAGTATAATCGTTAAAAAATTAAATGAGCTTTGCATATTATTTCTATTGTTTTTAATCATATGAAGCGGTTTCTTACATTCGGAGCATCTCTAATATGGAGAGTATCTTAACCAAGTTCTTATAAGATTGGGTTTTTATGTAAGAAAATTAAATGAGAAATGTATTCTATGTTTCTAAAACACTGTTATTAGTTACTTTTCCCGGCTTTGATTGAGATCTAGACATATGATATCTAATCAAACTTTTGTAGATTACATGGTTGACATTGCTTGTGAGGTGGCCCCTTTTAGAATTTAGAATCATAATGTAGATGACAGCTGCAAAACACATAAAAAAGTTATCAAATAATTTCTCATTATCATTTAGCGTGATTTTTGTACTTTACCATGTTACCACTTCCACCGTGGATATGGTTCAGGATCAAACAGTTGGCTCATACAATTGGAGGTATGTGAGACTCCTGAACTTTGAACTAAGTTCACCAATAACAGGGCACAATAGTAGTTAAACAACTAGGTGATTCAAAATTCTAAATATCAAGCACCAACATATACATATATATATATATATATATATATATATATATATATATATATATATATATATATATATGTATTTTAGTGTTTATGTGATTGAGGCTCACATCCATTTCCAATTATCTCAGCCACATTATAAATTGGTTGCCTAGACTATGTTTAGAAATTATGAGACTTAATTTTATGTTCGAAGCTGAATTTTACTAATTAGTTGTTAGTTGTGCCAAATTTACTTTCAATTTTTTTTTAAAATGTACACACTCTAAAAAATGTGTACAAAAAAACATTTTCGTTCCATTAACTGATCATTGAATATTATATGTATTTATTTTATTTATTTCTGCAGTGACAATGCCCTCTCAGTCTCATATTGGGAATAACACACTGTATAAGAGCAGCTCACAACTTAAGTCTTATTTGAATCAAGTTATTAAAAGTAATTTATGTATAAGCCAATTTATAGAATCTTTCTTGTTTAACTTCTCTAAAAACTGATTTAACTAATGCTTTTTAACTTGTAGGAGAAATTTAATTCAAGTCATCTTCTTACAAAATATGATTGAGTGCCCTTAATTTTTGCTGTTTGATTTCTTTCTCACTTTTTACTTTCCAAAACTGTTATTTTAAAAGAATTAAACACTACTAAATAATCAATTGTTCATCTATAATCTATTAAAGTTTTTTGTCTGCTGTTGCTGCATCATCTTTCAATTTTGACAGGACCTTAGTTAATTCATATGGAAGTGAGTCCATCCATATGGAAGTGTCAGCTCAAGGGTCTAAGTCATAATCAATATAAACACTTGAATAATTTAGACAAATGCCAAGCTGTAGGATAGTAATTAATAGTTGTAGCAGTAAGTTAAAATGCCATAATCATTAAGACAATATAAACACTTGAATAAAATATATAACAATATAAAGCCAGTTCCTATGTAGCAAAGAAAGTTTATAAGAAAATAACAAAATACTATTGAAATAGGAAGCATACATATGAAACAAACTATAGCGGTAGAATCAATATCAGGAAAAATATTATATGCCTCCATAACATATTTGAGAAATTAGGTATAGTTTAAAACAATGAGACAATGAGTCAGGATAAATATGATTAAGCCCACAGTAAAAATGACCTCAATACAGGGCATTAGCATTGACATTCTCAAATGCAAGATCACCCTTTTTATGCTTATATTGCACTCAGAATATCATCCTTCCTGATATAGATATGAGCCTATGTGATATGGACATTTTTAATAGATATCTGGTTCTTTTCTTCACTAAGAAAGGTCTTCCTCTGCTATGCTCATTGAACTTTCCAATGCAAATTGATTTCAAGGTATATTATTAACATTTGTTGTTTACCACTGAATTGAAAAAGGCTTATGAGTTATGTCATCATATTTTCTTCTAGTTTGCATCAGCGGCCTCTAAACCATTGGATCCTGATGAATATGACCCGTGATTTGTGAACTACTGAAAAGACAAATGACACTCCAATATGATAACAAAAGTTTCTAAATCTTTTCTCTACAACTACTCTATATTTTATTTCCCCTCTGGACACTTACACTAGGACTGTATCATCTACAAAAATTCATGCATTGTGACATTGGCTCTTGGATATGCTCTACAAGCACATCTAAAACCAAGATAAAAAGAGGCTCAAAGTTGACCCTTGTATAGTATAAAGAAGGGATCAATATGCAAGCCTCAATAGACATTTTCTCTCAACACTATTTCAATGTTGCTGTTTTCTTTGATGATTCTGCTTTTATGTTTTATTTGGACTAGAGAAGTTGGTGGTATATGCTGTGTATAGCAAAACTGGATATCATTATATGGGTGGGTTGGATAGAAATTTTTTTTTATGTTAAAAGTGAGGAAGGAGATGACGATGATACTCGGGGGGATCAGAAACAGTGACATTTCATTTGTCTCATTTTTTTTTTGTAAAGTATACATGTCATGCAAAAAGGTGTGACATTTGAAATCCATATAGGCTGGATTTATGGATGACCCCGTTGAATCATTAGATTTAACATTAGCTTCTGGAAATGAAGTAAAAAAAATGAAGAGCATATGAATAACATTTGCCGTCTGTATATTAAATTTTTCTGCAGAAAAAACTGCATATATACATTCATTGAAATTTGACCAAAAAAACAAAGAAAAATCTAATATCTTTACTAACAACTATTACTTAGATGGCATTTTTCACTTACAAAAGATGGATTAAAAAAAAAAATGTCTTCTGTACACTCTGTGTCAACTAATCTATGTCAGTCTCTATGGATTTATTATTTGTATCTTTTACTTACAAAAAAAATATCTTTTACATATACTGATGGATTGCTTTTCAGTTTTTACACTTGCTTGTGGGTGCAGTTCTTGCAAATCATTTTTCTCCCAGCAACTGACCATTTTTAAGGAAGCAAAACTTGCAAGGTAATCTGTTTGTTTGACATAAATGTAAAAAGAAAAATGTTTGACTTATAATATAATATGCCTTTTAATTTAGTAGTATTTCAATTTTTAAACTGGTGTGATATTTAGCAATTGGTTAAGTTATATATTAAGGATATCTATAACTACTTTCTAGGCATGTTATATGTATAGATGTATGGGATTTGTATTATTTAATACACGCAGCTTTCTATTCATTTATCTGATTATCTCCTTATATGTCAAAATATTTGTGGCACTAAAACTTACAAAGCAAGTATGCATTCATATGATTCTTTTATGATATTGAAGATGTTTATGCTTATGAGACAAAGAATCTACTGATATTGTCACAGCAGGCTCTCAAGTAAGTTTACCTTCAAGGGTTCTTTTAAAGATTGCCTAGATTCATGGACTATAGAAATTGGACTAATTGGCTTAAATAAGTAAATTAATTTACTTATCTAGTTTTTTCTTCTTCTTGAACCTTGTCAGATGGATGTAGTAATGGATAAATCATGGATTGATATGCCAAGGAATACAATAGAATATCTAGATGGATTAAATAAATTCTTAGATTTTTCTTTTGAAAATCGATCTGTCAATGGTGCAATAAGGTGTCCATGTCCTAAATGTCATTTTAGTAAATGGAAAACTAGAGATGTTGTGTTTGACCACTTGATTTGTAAGCAATTTCCAAAAAATTACAAAGTTTGGATATGGCATGGTGAAGCATATGAAACAATGGCATCAAGGGACACTGAAGTAATAGATGAGCCATTCCTAACAGAATCAACTTCATATTCAATAGTTTGATTTGGGCTTCTGTCTGTTTGTGTTTGTGATTGTATAGGTACAAAATCATAGTCAAAGGGAACTGGACAAAGCATATTTATTAATAATGCTCAATAGTACTGCTATTGAAGCCTTAAAATTCTGTTGCAGAGTCTTGAGCCTGCCATTGTGACTATTGCAGCCAAGACCGTGAACAGGGGCTAAAAAAATATGTCATGCTAGACCCATGACTAGATGTTGGCTTGATTTTTTTTTATAATGTTAAAATTGTTAATTTAATGTATCTTTAAGTAATTATATTTGAACAAGAAACATACAAAACACATAAATATTATTATAATTATAGGTATAATTTATTAAAATAAGTGATCCTAGAATTTGACAAGTAAAATTTTTATTTATAAGTTACTTGAATTAAATAACAATATAATATAGTCATTATTAATTTTTAATGATTAATATGGTTAGTGATAATTTTAAATAATAATTTGATAAATGTCTAAAATATACAGAATATTATTTGTCAATTTATAATAAAAATGCGCTTTTAAAATAATTCCAAATATATTTTTAAAAAAAGTTACCGAAAAATAAAGTGTATTTTTGACGGTTTAAAATTATTAGAAAATGCGAGAAATGGCAATCTAAAACCACCAGAAAATGTAAACAACCAAAAATAATAATAATTTTGTGGAGGTTTAAAAATCGTCAGAAATGTTGAACTGGGTAGAATTAAAATAAATATTGTGGTTTAAAACCGCCAGAAAATGATGAACAAGTCAAACAGAGCTGCAATTTTGTGGCGGTTTTAGACCGCCAGAAAATGTCAAACAAGTCAAACCAAAATGCATTTTGTGGCGCCGGTAATGCAATTTGTGACGGTTTTTAACCGCCAGAAATCACACATTTTTTTGTAGTTACCGACAATTCTTCACTTAAATTAATAGCCGACAATGCACCGGGAAGTCGTATTTCTTGTTTGGAAAGGGCCACATGTCATCAACATATATAATTTTCAATATTAAGTAAACTATTGTACTATTTTATTTATTAACAAAAAAACAGGTTCACATTGTCAAAGACTCAAAATTAAACAAAGTTTTATAAAAGAATTTTTAAAAAAATATATATAAAATTGCATTACTAACATTCTTCTTTCCTCATTACGCCGACCGGTGATACCATAATGAAGTTGAAAAGCCTGTGTTCTTTAAAAGCTTGTGAACCACACGATGATGAAGCACACATCACAAGGCGTGAGGTTTAATTACGTTGAAAACAACTTGTTATATAATCCAAAAGCCCATATTACTATTAGATACCAACAGCGACACTATTCCGCGGAGAAAAAAGAAAATTTGGCGCACCCTCATTCATATTACGTAACAAAAATCTTAAATATAACTTTCAATTAATTATTTGAATTTAATTTTTGACACACTAATATATAAAGAAATTATTAAGAGAGCATAGTTCAATTGATTCAACAAGTGCGTGAGTATTAAAAGCATTTTTAATAGAGTTAGATTCTTATAATAAAATAATTTTAAGATAATTGTTATAAAAATTAATAAATATAATATTTTTAATCATCAATAATATCAAAATTTTCAGTTTTTATACTTAATGTCTTTATCATTTATTAAGTTTTCAATATCTTAAGAGATCTATTAATAAAATAAAAAAACTTAAACATAATATTTCTTTCATCGAAAATCTTTAATCATGCACAATAGACATAAATTTATGCCAAAACAGCTTTTATTTACTAGTCTTCATCCCAAAACTTTTAATTTTTAGTTTAAATATTTTTTTCATATAATATATTGGTTTTTTTTTTCTCGGTCCCTAAATTTTTTTGATGAACTTTTAGTCTATGTAATATTTTTTAATTTTTTTATCTCCATCATTACTTTTTTATTATTATTATTATCATTTATTATGCATGGAATGTCAAACATCAAAAGAGTTAAATTCACTGGAAACAATATTCATTTAGTTGACATGTCATAGATAAGCAGTGAAAAGTAATGGGAGAGATGAAAGATAAAAAAAAAAAAAAAAACTTATAGGAATTAAAAGTTAAACAATCTTTTTCTTCTAATACTAATAAATTTGATAAACAATCCAAGAGTTTAAGAGATGAGAGAGGATATTTAATTTTTAAATTATATTTTAATTATTTAACAATAAAAAACTACACATATTCATAATATTTAATAGTGACAAAAGATAAAAATAAAACTAAAGTTTCATAGAAATTGTAAAACTTATAAAAAAAAAGTTAATATTTTTTTCCCTGTCTTATGATAAGTATAATAGAAAGTATTTACCCTTTTTTTATTTTGCAAAAACAATATAATAAGTTGAAATAATGAGATATTCTCTTTGTCTTAAATTAAGTGTCATCTAAGAAAAAAAAATAAGTAAAAAATTAGTGTGTTTTTAATTTTTATTTTTTTTTTACTAAATGGTATTTTTAGTCTTTCTATTTTTATCAATATACAATTTTGATTTTTTTTTAAAAAGAAAAAGACATTTAGTCCTCTAATTTTAGTATGAAATTTTGATCCTTTTATCAAATTATAATATACTAATCATTAAATTTTAATGTTTACTCATATTTAAGTGATGTGATATTTAAAAATAAAAAATTATAAAAATATGTAAATAAATTTTTATTAATAAAATAAATATCAATTATTCGAAAAATAAATATAAACAAAATTATTTTATATGATAATTTTTAATTTTTACACATATATGTCATGTTACTAAATATTATGTCAGCTAAGTGGTGATGATTATAATTTAATAATCAACGAATATTAAATTGAAGGTATGACTAGAATTTGTGATTTTAAAAATAGAAGGAGTAGTAAATGTCTCAATTTTAAAATAAAGGGAACAAAATTGTATATCAACAAAAATAAAGACGAAAAGTCAATTTGACTTTTCAATATAATATTAATTTTTTTTCATTTATACCTATATGCTTTAATATTTTCTTGGTGTTGCATTACTTCTAACAACATTTTTAATAATAACTTTAATTTTATAAAATTACTATTTTCTTTCATTTATTTATTAATTTCTTTTATCTATGTAAAAAAAATTATTAGGACAACATTTTTATGAAACAAAGGAAGTAATAAATAGTACAAAACTTAGATACATTACCATAAATACTTTCAATATTGTGTTTTAATTATAATGAGAATTTCACTTCAATAATATGTGTAAATAAGTATTTTAATTTTCATTAAATATTAATGCATATTAACTTTGTCATATTAAATATAAATGCATATAACCTTGATTTGCATATTACTGATATTAACTTCAACTCTAATCAGATAACAACATCAATAATTCTTATACTGTTCTTAAATTTTGTCATATTAAATTATATTTTTATACTCCAAATTTATATTATTAAATATTTCTTAATCCAAGATTTCTTTAGGACAGAGGAAATATTTTATCGTCCTAACCCGTTATCTTATTTTTTTTCTAAAAAATAAATGAAAAATGTCTGTCGGATATTTAAAAAATATTAAACTTTAAAATCTTGGAATGTAAATTATTTTGATAAAAAAATATATAAAAGAACTTAAAATTTATGATAAAAGAAGTACCCCTTTCGCTACATAACTGTTATGATTTAGACTTTTTTTCCTCAATTTTTTAATATTATTTACAACTTCAAATAATGTTAATTAAATTTTTTCACATATACTCTTATTTAAGAGAAATACTTATTAATTATTCATACTTTATTATTTTCTTGTTAAAAATACTAAATGAGAATATTGTACTTAAATATTAGTATTAAATAATTTTTAAGGTGTTTGAAAAACTTTAAATATAAAAAAAATTATGGTTTAGAGAGAATGTGTATTATAATGGTTATTAATATTATTTTCTAATTAAAGTTGACATTTTAGTTCAAGAAAAATGTTACATCTTCTCATAATTCTCGCTGCTATTTAATAAAAGAAGTTTTTCGTATAAGAAAAAAGGTACGTATCAGTGAAGAGAAATCAAAATATAAAATAACAAAAGCATTAAATGAAAAATAAATACGTTTATTTAATATTTAAAACACGTAGAATACATAAAATGATTAATAGTAGAAAGAAGTTGTGTTGTTCTTCTGAGTGTTTACACTGTTCCCATAATAATGAATGCCGCTCGGGTTTGTGTGAAATGTTTATGGAGAAAAGAGAGAGAAGCATAGCATAGCTGACCTTTGCAATACACGAGTAAATGTTTTTGTTGTCGTTTTGACCCTTTTTCTTTTACCTCATTTTTTCGATCTCTAGTCAGCGATTAAACTTTAACCTAACCCACCTTCTTCTTCTCTCTATATATATGTGCCTAATGGAATAGACATCCCAGCCCCAGTTGCACAAACTTGTCTCTCAATTTCTAAGATCCTTCTTAGTTCATATCATACTCCCATTCTCAGAATTCAAGAGGCTCTTATATTAGGCACAAACCCAGAAGAAGAAAAAGGAGGAATATATAGATATAGCTAGCTTAGCTATAACACTTTTTTGTGTACAAAATGGGAAGACCACCTTGCTGTGACAAAATTGGGATTAAGAAAGGGCCTTGGACTCCAGAAGAGGACATCATCTTGGTCTCTTACATTCAAGAACATGGACCCGGGAATTGGAGATCGGTTCCCACTAATACAGGTAAAATAAAAAATTTAACATATATGCTTTGTGATTTCTTCATTAATATTCTTTTGGGTCTTCATTTATGTGCAACCAGTCCTCGTTTGTTAATTATTTAAAGCCTGGTACAAATTATAAGTGTTTTTAAAGAGAAATATTCTTTATTAAACATGGTTTTAATAAATTTGATGTGAATGATGCCATTGATTTTTGTTTTACGTACAGGGTTGATGAGATGCAGCAAAAGCTGTAGACTCAGATGGACTAACTATCTCCGACCTGGTATCAAACGAGGGAATTTCACTGATCATGAAGAAAAAATGATTATCCACCTCCAAGCACTTTTGGGAAACAGGTACCATATTGTCCAAAAAAAAATTATTTTTTTACAAAAAAAATTCAATCTTTAAAGTAATTCGACAAATTCATGAATTGGGTATGAAAATTTGGGGTGTGTTTGTTTGGTTTGATTTGATAATAATTGATTAATGATGTGCAGATGGGCTGCTATAGCTTCGTACCTTCCACAGAGGACAGACAATGACATAAAGAACTATTGGAATACCCATTTGAAGAAAAAGTTGAAGAAGATGCAAACCGATTCTGGGAGTGGTGATGATGATGGAAACACTAATGAGAAAGAAAAGTCTTGTTTGAAGGGTCAATGGGAGAGAAGGCTTCAAACGGATATCCACATGGCCAAACAAGCCTTATGTGAGGCACTGTCCCTTGAAGAAAAACCAACCAATATTTTCCCTGATGAGACCAATCTACCCTCCACAACCACAACACCACCGAACAACCAAACACAAACACCCTTGTACGCATCAAGCACAGAAAACATAGCCAGATTGCTCCAAAACTGGATGAAGAAATCCCCAAAGACAATCTCCTTTAGCAACAACATGAACATGGTACCAACGACAGGGTCCAGTTCAAGTGAGGGAACACAGAGCAGCATCACATGCACCACACGGGATCATGCCCTTGACTCGTTGTGGAGCTTCAACGACTCTGATCGTTCTCAATCTGTGTCGGCTGAAGAAAACAACGCCAACTTGGGTGATGAGATTGAGACGCATCAAGTGCCTCTCATGCTGCTGGAGAATTGGCTCTTTGATGATGCAGCCCCTCAGTGCAATGAAGATCTTATCAACATGTCATCACTGGAGGAAAGTACAACTGGGTTGTTCTAGATTCATGTAACCAAATTAATAACCAAGCATAAAGGGTCTTTAAGAAAGTCAAATAGACTTTATTATTAGAGTTCTTGCAAATGGAACTACTTTTCTAGGTCCCCCCAGTAGGAAGGTAACTCCCTCAATAGTCAATAGAAGCAAAGTGTACATTACAAGTACATCTATACGATATTATTATGTTAGCTATCTACCATAATAACTGGAGTTGAATATATTTGTGTTTTCTACTTTTTGCACGGGTTTCCCTATTACCTGTCATAATTTCCTTTCCATATTTCTTTTCCTTATATACAAAATCACTACCCTCTTCATCTCTTAACAAGTACTTCTGGTTTTCAATAAAAGTAAAAAATAATAATAATAATAATAATAATAAAAACTCAATTTAATTCGTATGCAAATCTCAATTAAATTTATTTTATTTATTTCTACTACTTCTAAAATACGCATGCAATTAATTGGAATTATATTTTTAATGGCCATTTTTATTCTTAAGAAACTGTATTAATTTATTTTCTTTTATTACTGCATATATATTATTTTATTTGTTCCTTATATTTAGTTTTAGAATGTGAATTTAGATCTAATTCAACCTGAAAAACAACTTGTAAGACAAAAGTTATTTCTCACTTATAAATTCTATTTTATTGAGTCGATATGAAACTTGTTTTTTTTTTTTTAAATACATCTCTTTAAATACATTACTTGGTGGGTGACTTCCTTTTTTAATGATTTAGGATAAATAAAACTTGATTTTTTTCCCAATATTTATGATTTGAACTGAACTTTCACCTATTACATAAATGTGAGTTCGAATCTCCTTGATGTCATTGTTCCTACTTGGTGAATAACCCACCTTATAGGAGTCTCATAACGCCTAGGGACTAGTTGAATAGTTGTAAGTGGGTCTTTGTTAACAGCTTGAGCATGTCATTGAGACTTTGCTCGATAGTATGATAATATATATATATATATATATATATATGAGGAGGATCATTTTATTCTAGGAGTAAGTCTAAGTAGACTTACTCTGTTCAATAACTCATGTTCTACGTCAAATTTCAACGATCCAACCGCTCAATTTAGAGTTCTTAATGCATAGATCAAATCTGCAAATTTTTAGAAAATTTGAAAATTATTTAATACTTCATTTCATTAATTATAATTGACGGATAATCATAAAATCATTTTATACATTGATTCGAATTAATGAAACGAAGTATCAAATAATTTTCAAATCTTCTAAAAATTTGCAAATTTGATCTATGCATTAAAAACTCTAAATTGAACGGTTGGATCGTTGAAATTTGATGTAGAACATGAGTTATTGAACGAAATAAGCTTGGGTATACTTACTCTTGGAGTAAAAAGATCTCTCCTCTATATATATATATATATATATATATATATATATATATATATATATATATATATATATATATATATATATATATATATATATATATATATATATATATATATATATATATATATATATATAACATGATGAAATATTGTATAAGAAGAAAAAATAAGTTTCAAAAGTAATTATTTTTTAATTTTTTAATGTAATATTAATTTTTTTTTCATTTACACTTCTAAAAATATTAATTTTCTTTTCTAATAAAGAAAAATAATAACATAGTTAATTTTATAAAATTATTGTTCATTTTTATTTGTTTATTATTATTTTTTGTTTTATGTAAAAAAAAATTAAGACAACCCTTATTATCGGATAGAGTATATGTTTTAAAAGTTATTACACTAATATTTTATTAAATAGTTAAGAAAGTATTTAAAGATGAAAGACAAATTGAAATTTTTTTTATTACTTATCAAAGGAAAATAAACATAATTAGAATTTATTCCTTACCCCTTTCTCACCTTGCTGGCACTTTGGTTTCAAACCAGCTAAAGGCCCGTTGCACTTTACAATTGTCTTGCGTTTTATAGAAAATTCTTTATATCAACTTCCATTGGTGGGAAATCTTTTTAGTCTCCTTTTTGAGAGTCTACAATTTGTAGTCTCCTATACATGCACGTAATGTTTTACATCCATTTAGATTCACTGCGGTTGAAATTATTACTGAATAAACTTATATTTTGATTGTAAGAAATTTGTATATGCTTTCTTGGCTTTTAAGTTTCTTCTCGATCCCGACCTACAATTTTTTAAGTAAGAATATATTTATAACGATATGTTTGATCCCTACACTTAACAATTTGATTATGAGCAGTAAAAGAAAAAAAATATAATTATTTAGAGGCTCACACCGTTATCACTTAGCATGACCTCAAAACGAGCTCCAACGATATCCTATCCCTGCTACTCTTATACTAAATATAATTATTACAATCTATGTTTAAGAAAATATGTAAGAGTAAACTAGATAGTATTTAAAATAATTAACAATATAAGCATAGAATTGGAACTACTATACTCTTAACATACACAATTTAATATGTTTCAACATAGCATATATTACAACTTATAAACATAATACGACATGATAATCAATTAGGATAACATAACACTACAACCCAACACAATCCAACATAGTATGTGAACAACATGAACATCAACAAAATACAAGCTCAACACACCATTCAACTTGAACAACATCATATCATTTTATATTCTTCACAAAACTCAACATACAATCGCATATAAGCAACAAATTCACTATATGAGTTGTCACATATTTTAACTAGAAGATCTCCTACAATACAGGTGAGTAGTGTAAGTGGCTTGACTCTATCGAACCAACAATCTGATCTTTTCAATCTAATTAGATCAACAACAAATTAGAATACAAATCCTTAACAACATAATTTCTCAGATGTCATCACTTAAACTAAAAAGTATAGTATTCTTGTTAAGGTAGAAAAACTTAGGTGTGAGTTTACCATGATATTAGCTTGCATAACTAAACCACTTATGGAATTATCCTACCGAGTATCCTCCAAATACTATGCCTTTCCAGTACATGGTTAGGGATTTTGGCCTCTCGACCTTGTACCTTACTTTAATTTGGTTACTTTAGTATGTCTCGGCCTTGCTCACATATGGATTAATAGTGTTCACTTGTGATCAATATAGTTTGACATGACCCCTATACTGTGGTCGCTTATAGTCAGTATGCCTCAACGTGACCCACATACCACATCAACTAAGGACCTAGAGGATACTCAACAATTCGCTTCAAGGGTCAACTTTTCAAGAATGATTTTTCAACAACTAGACTCGTAGAACACCACAACAATATTTTCACAATGACATATTCAACTTTAAAGACAATCTCTCTTCTAGTCTTAGGTTGATCAACAACTTTCAACAACGTACTTTAAGCTCAACACAACTACTAAAATGAACTATATATAACTCAACTTTCAACCATTTAATCATCTATATTTACATCATACAAGATCAAGATATAAATATTCAACTTTATATATCAACATACGGCATATAATAGAAAAGGAGCCATCTAATCATTCAAACAACAAATTTTCACAAGGAAAGCCACACCTGATGCTACACACCTTGCACTTGGCGCCATCAAGAAAGGGAGAACTATGTCTCACCCACGCTCGATGCCATTCAACTTGTGTCTAGTGTTAATGAAGTAGAGAACCCCTTTGCTCTCACACTTAGAGTGGAAAAACTCACGTTCGACCCAATTTCAGGTAAAGACGAGTCTTTCTCCTCATATCCAACACTACTCCATTGATGCCCAATTCTAATTTAGACAAAGAAAATTCTCTCATCTCACACTTGACACTATTCAAGCCATGCTTGATGTGACCAATTCAAGGGTTATTTTCTCTCCTCATGAATGAAGCCACCAATCTTGCATCCAACGTAATCAAGAAAGAGGATCCCTAATTTGAGTCATGCTTGGCACCACAAAGGCATGTTCAACACAATAGTGAAATTTGCACATGACAAATTCACAAATTGGCTCAATTTATGCTTGAAATTCAGAAAATCCAACATGCAACTCAAGAAAACATAACTACACGATATTAACAACTCATTTTCAACAACAACTTCAACATGCAACCAACATAATGATCAAATCATCAAATTCTCTCAACATGCTTCATAAGAAACAAAATCCCAACCTTAATCATTTAATCAAAATTCAACCAACACAACCACAAGTTTATGGAAGTAAATCAACATACAACTCAAATTAATTCAACAAAAGGAAAAAAAAAGTCTAGCTTCCTCTACCTCTAGCTCTAAGAAAATCAAGGAATGAAGAAGGTTGGAACTTTTGAGAACTCTGTACCACTACCACCAACGAATCTGATTCTTAACTCCAACAATTTTGAATCACTAGCTATCTACTAGACTATGACTTTCGGGTCTAGAAAGAAAAAGGACTTATAACTCTAAAGCTTCTCTCTGTAGTTTATTTCTCTATGATCCTCAAGAAATGATCTTATTAAACTTAAGTTTTAAAAGAAATCTTATATAATCATCCGCTCAAGGTTAAATTAGACTTCTGTCTAGAGAAATTCTCTAAATTACCTAATCTCAAAAGAATTCTTTAATTTTTAGAGTTTATCAACCACCAATGCCCAAAAAAACCACAACACATTTAAAAAAAATCAACAATTACTAAAACATACGGTGTGACAATATCCCCTTTGGTATATATATATATATAGAGGAGGGTTCAAACGACATCGGTGTAACTTTTACTAAGTGTTACATCGCTTAATAACTTTATATTAAATGTGAATTTTGTAAATCCAACCGTTAGATTGAAAGTTCATATCTCTTAGATCATATATATCAAATTTTATATTAATCTAAGATGATTTGATACTTCATTCTCATAAAACAAAATTGACGTAATATATACATTTCAAAATATACTAAAATATGAACACTTTGATTACCTTCAAGTTGTTGTTCAATTTTAACAAAATTTGAGATATATGATCTAAGAGATATGAACTTTCCATCTAACGGTTGGCTTTACAAAATTCACATTTAATATAAAGTTATTGAGCGGTGTAACACTTAGTAAAAGTTACAAAATTCACATTTAATATATATATATATATATATATATATATATATATATATATAGAGTGATGGATCCAGAAACTTTAGATAGCAGTAGGGGCAATACTTATTCATAAATTATAATATTAAAAAATTTATATATAATTTTTAAAAGTATAAATATATTTTACAAATATTTTTTACAAGTTTTTATATTTATAATTACGATTAAGGATAAAAATAAATTATGTTAGACTATGTTATATTATAATTTAATATGTTTGAACCTAACTTTCTTTAAAAAATACATGTTCTAAATATGACATATTTATCTATCATAGAAATTTTTTAAATATTTGGTTAAAATTATAATTTTAAAGACCTACTTTATAATAATTTAACACTAATAAAAATATAAAAATAAATATGTTAAATTTTATAAAAATCAAGTTTAATTTATTTATGATATAAACATGTTTTTAATATGTGATATAAATTTTTAGATGTTAATTTATTTTAAAACATGTTTTATAATAAAAATTATAAATAGAACATAAATCTTCAAATTTTTCCAATTTTAATTTTTTTAAAATTAACGTATACAATCTTATAATTTTTATTATTTTAATTTTTTTTATCAACATATACAATAAATAGAAAGAATTACTATATTACATTATATATGTGAGCATTAATATATATCTATTATAATTAAAATTTTAAAAAAAAATTAATTTGTTATTAAGAAATATTTTTTATCACGTATGAAAATTAATCTTATTTGAAAATTTGATAAATATCAAATAAATGAACAATTCTTCCAAATTTATATTTTATACATATGATAATTTAAATTTATATATATATATTATTAGAATATAATTTTTTTAATATATTATTTTTTTAATAAAAAAATTGTATATGCAAAATGGTAGTGGGGGCAAGTGTCCCTGCTCTCTTGTATGTAAATCCGTCTCTCTCTCTATATATATATATATATAAATAAATACTTAAAATTTTTGGACTAAAATATAAACAAATTTCTTTCAAGTCAACCTTATTTAATGTTCTTAATCCAAAAATATTTCTATAATAATAAATGAGAGTATTATCTATCATAAATGTAATTAAGGATGTTTTAGAAAATGTAATGTACTGTATATTTTATATGAAATGAAAAAAATTAAATATATTTAATAAACTTTTTAATTTGTGTAAAATTAGTTATTTTTTTAATTATATACAGATGGAAAGGATCTAACTGTAACATTATCTGCTGCAAGTCGATCTCTTCGCCTCTCAATAAAAATGGTTGGTCATTCATTCTCGGTACTTGTGATTACAGCTACTTTATTTAATAAAAAAAAAATTTACTACAGAAGTTATTTTATATTTATTTTCATATCTTTGAAAAAAAAAAGTTCTCTCATTATTTTTTTTATATTTTTCTAAATTTATTGTTTAATTCATATAAGTTTTATTTTTACCTTACAAATTTGATAACTAATTAAGCCTTTAACTTTTAATATAATTCTCTAGCTAACGACCAATTTGATAAGATTATTTTTCTTTTGACAACATCATTAGATTTTTGATTAAATACGTAGAGTAGTATGATATTAAGTACAATAACCTAAGTATATTATAGTCTTGTGCAGTTTGTCGAAATTCCCAAAACCACACCAAAATATGATATCGGATTATTAAAAAAAAAAGTTTAACTTATTATATTTTTCCATTTCATATCGATATACGCATGCTTTATTGTATATGCTATTAGAAAATCATAGTAAATATCAGAAAATGAACAATATAAGACACAATATTATATTATGTTCGAGTAAGGTTTAGACAGAATTGCATGCCCGAAATCAATGAAGGATCCATTCTTATCGGTTTTGAACAACATAAGAGAAGACTATTCTTCCTAGTAAGAGGTAAAAAGACAAAAGACAGAAAATGTATTTTTTCATATGAATTGACTTATGGGATACCAATTCTATATCCTTACAAGTAGAAACCAGGGACCTCTCAACGAGTTACTGAATAGTCCAACTCATCACGGACTATTCATCAAAATCCCAATAAACATTACCCATAAATTAATAATAATATGCAATATAACTGATATTAGCATATAAATATAATTTATTAATTAATGTTAATCCATAATAATAAAAAATAGAGAATAATTATATAAATAAATATATAAATATAACATTCTCCCACTTGGATAACATTAATCAATAAATTAAATATACCAATTACAACACAATCACATATATCAATTAACAATATAAGAAATATAAACATGAACTACAAAGATAGTTTTCGATAGGGATAGATACTTTTGCTTATATTTCATAAATAATGATAATGAAAAACATAATAAAATATGTGATCCCAAAAATGATCCAAGCATTTTTATATGCTAAAAGAGATGTAATGTAAATGATGTAATTGATAAATTTACATCTCATGAAAACCATAATAATAAAAATATAAATTTCAGACTCCCACTAACCCAATACATCAAAAAACTTAACCACACCCATATGAATTTCATATTTTGAAAAACTCCAATAGCTAAGCCTTTAGTCAGTGGATCTGCTAACATATTTTCTGTAGCAATATGCTCAATTCAAGTCTAAAAATCCAAAACTTTTTCTCTAACAAACAAAAATTTTATATCAAAATTCTTTGAGCGATCGAGTAGAACTTCTATTGTTTTGAAAGAAAATGCATAGCAGCAGTATTGACGTAATATATCACAAGTGGCTTAGAAATACTTTCAGCAATATGAAAGTGAGAAATCAAATTTTTAAGTCACATAGCTTGATAAGTAGCCTCATAACTGCTTCCATGGTAGAAGAAGCTGTAAGAGTCTATTTAACACTCTTCAAATAGCTTCTCCTACCATCATAATTAAACAAAATTGGAAGTAGATTTTTGGTTGTCAAGGCAACCAACAAAAATCAGAATCAGAATAACAAATGACCTGAAGTTGATCAAACTTCTTGTAGGTCAACATATGATCCTTGGTTCCCTGCAAATATCTAAAGACCTTTTTAACGGCTTTCCAATGACCCAAACTTGGGTTGCTCAAGTATTTCCCTAAAGCATTAACTACAAAACAATATTGGGACGAGGACGAACTTGAGCATACATCAAACTACTAACAGCGGAAGCATATGAGACCTTATCCTTTTCAACTCTATCATTATCATTTTGAGGATATTGAGATTTAGAGAGTTTGTCACCTTTTTGAACAGGTGCAACACATGGGGAGCAAAATTACATGTTAAACTATTTGAGGACTTTATCAATATACCATCTTTAAGATAATCCAAGAATGCCATGTGACCTATCATGGAAAAATTGAATGCCTATAACAACAGAGGCATCACTAAGGTCCTTCATATCAAAGTGGCTATTTAACATAAATTTTGTCTCAGTCAAAAGTTCAACATTGCTACTAGCAAGAAGAATATTATCAACATATAAGACAAGAATGATGAAATGACTCCCACTAGTCTTCAAGAAAATGCACTGATCTGAGGCATTTTCCTTGAAGCCAAAAGAAGTGAATACCTAATCAAATTTCAAATACCATCATATTTGGTTACTGACCTGAAAAAAAATATTCTTAGCCTTATCTTTTTCTAGAATGCTCTGTCGAATAGACTTCTCCATGGTGTATTTCATCACCATTAGACACACCTTGTTTGATTGTTCCTTTCTCATGAGAAGTTCTCTGGACAATAGTGAACTCAAGAGTAAGAGTTGGAGGTTCTTCCTCTCTTAAAGAAAAGTCCATATTAGTAATTGTCAAATATAAATCCAGAGATTCATTCCGGTCCTCAAAATTTGTCACATTCAATGTTTTGACCGAAGACAATTGCACAGGCAAAGAAGTTGGAATCAAAACAACAAAGAAACATTTAATATGCAATAAAAAATTAAATGTTTTTGAATACACAGTCAAACATACCTATAATATAAAATTTCTCATTCATTATGATCCCACCTAAGGGTCTCGAACCATAATAAATAAGAAATACAAAATGCAACGCACAACTCATGTAAAAAAAATCTAATACCGATATGGTACTTGACAAATAATTGACATAAGATAAAAAAAAACATTGCATCATAATACCAAAATACATTAACAAAAAAATACCGATAGGGCATAACTATCATTAATGTAATATAAAATTAATTAGAGAAATAATTAAATTATTTCATTCACACAAATTTCATATAATTGTACCTACGATAGGTGAGCTCACAATTATATAAAATTATATTAACTATGCTTAAAAAAATATAATAAAATTATATTATGCATGAACATCATATGAAATAAGTACAAAACAAACAACTATTAATACAAATAAGGGTCATTTTTTTTTTAACTCAAGTATATATATGCTACCAGGGAGAGTACACCATACTAACATGTCATTCAGATAACAAGAAACATATATATAAAAAAACTACAAACCCAAATCTCAAGAGTACAATATTTAAAATTAAGTTTTATTCTTGGAATAATTAAAATAAAATAATTATAGGAATAAAAAAAATTACAAAAAATATCAGAAAATTAATTATTTAATTTTTAAAATAAAAAATAAAATTTTTCTGGCCAAAATAGGGGTCTCACGCGCCCCCATGTGCCTGGCCTCGTGAGTGGGCAGGTACGTGCATTACTATTCATCTTCTCCCTCACCCGAAAAATAAAAAACGGGTCGTCCGACCAGTGACAAAAAACTCAACGCAAAACCGTTACAGGCGACGACATGCTGCGATTTTCTAGCCAAATGATCTCCCTTTCATGAGAGTCCAAAACCCCCTATCAGTTTTGGGAATCATCGGTTCAAATGAAGGCAATTTCAAATCTAAGAAATTGGGGTTTTGAAGATACCTGCGACGAAAAGAGACAAAAAATTCGTCAGATTATTCAATCAATTCTTTCACAAAATGTGCAGATTTATTCAACATCCAGAGGTGAACAAAAGTCCCCAATAAATTGCAATGAATAATCATCGAGAAATAAGGAAAAACAAATCTAAATTTCTCGCCGAATAGAACAAGTTCGAAAAAAATTTGCACAAGGTTTGAAATACATGTAGAAAGAAAACCCCTTTGACAATTTGTTCAATTAATGAATATAATCTGAGTTGCCATTTTCAAAAGAAGAAGAAAATAGTTTCTATTATTCAAAATCAGAATCGAACCTGATAAATGACATTTGCAATACCTATACAGTATTTACAGAATTAGAATAAATATCCTACAATAAAAATTCCTAATTTTTTTCATATACAATTTGTGAATAATTCATACATAAGATACTGATTCTATAACTCAGAATAACCATAATTTGTATCTCAATGACTCTGATACCAATTGTTAGAAAATCATAGTAATTACCAGATAATGAACAATACAATATACAATATTATAGTATGTTCGAGTAAGGTTTAGAAAGAATTGCGCATCCATAATCATTGAAGGATCCATTCTTGTCAGTCTTGAACAACGTGAGAGAAGGCTGTTCTCTTCCTGGTAGGAGGTGAAAAGACAGAAGACAGAAAATGTATTTCTTCATATGAACTGACTAATGGGATACTAGTTCTATATCCGTACCAGTAGAGACCAGGGACCTCTCAACGGACTAGTGAATAGTCCAACCCATCACGGACCATTCATCAGAAGTCCAATAAGCATTACCCATAAATTAATAATAATATACAATATAATTGATATTAGCATATAAATATAATTTCTTAATTAATATTAATCAATAATAATAATAAAATAGAGAATAATTATATAAATAAATATATAAATATAACATATACTTGAATACTTGATGATGTCGCCTTGATTTTAAATTTAACTAGATATATAATATTATTATGAATACTTATTTTATTTTTAGAAAATTCACACATACATGAATGTATACACGTACACACATTTATAGACAAAAATAATTATACATGCCTAATAATTCACATAACAATATATAATAATATATAATATTATTTTTAATTTATATTTATCTCTCTCCATCCTATCATTTATTTTAATGCGAACTTCTCTATTTTTATTTTCTTGATCGTAAAATTTGTTCGTGTATATTTACTCTTTAAGAATTTGAGGGTATCACGCACATGTTATTGTCTACACACGTATAGGCATGACAATCTAACTCGTTCCCGTGGATACTTGCTCGAACCCATCCTGATTTGGACGTGGAAAACTCGTGTTTATCGGGATCGAGTTCGGGTTTTATCCGATTGATAAATCGCGAGCGGGGACGGGGATGTTAATACCCGCCTCGCCCCCATACCCACCCCCGCTCGCCCCCTTAATAATATCATTAAAAAATTATATATATATATATATATATATATATATATATATATATATATATATAAAAGCCAAAATTAGAAATATTTACATGTAAAAAATTATATTATCTTTCTTTTCTTTTATTTTTTTAAATTTTTTTCATATTTATTAGAAATAGAAAAAATTAAGAAAAAAAAGGTTTAGGAACGGGGTCGGGGGCAGGGCGGAAAAACCCAAACTCGCCAGGAACAAGAATGGGTACCCATATTTTACCCCTATTAAGTATATGAGGCGGGAGGAGGAATAATTTAAATCTATGAGGGCGGGGCAAAAAATATAAAACTCACTCCGCCCCGCCCAGTTGCCATGCCTACACACGTGTAGACAGGTATACTTCGCGCACACATTTTTATTTTCTATACTGAATAGTGAATAGTACCACCACCACACACATAATTTAAGTTCATAAATTCTATGATCTCATTTTTTCCCCATTCATTTATAAAACTGTGTAGGTAGCATAAAGGAGTGTATTAGATTAGAATTTTTAAAAACTATTATTATAAAAAAAAAAATTATAATATTTAATTATTTTTTAATATAAAAAAGTTATGTGATATTTAATTAAAATAATTAATTTTTTTAAAAAAAGATATCAAAATTTGATGATATTTAATTAAAACAATCAAGATTTTTTTAGGAGTACGTTAAAATTTAGTGATATTCAATTAAAACTTTTTTTTCACTTAAAAAAAGTTTGTTAATTTTTTAAAAAAATAATAAAAGACTTTAATGAATTATTTTGATGGATGAATTTTGTGACACTTATTAATAAAATTTACATAAAATTTATTTGTTCAACAATCTCACAAAAATTATTGAGATTTCGTGTGACTTTTTTTTAATTATTCCTTTTCTCCCTTACCTTTTTTGCCTCTCTTTGTCTCATCTCTGTTTTCCTATCTTTCCTCATGCTTTTTTTTTCTCATGTTTTATATATTTCATATTGAGTTAATCACCTATACACTGTCAGTGTAATGGTTTTTTACACTGACAACCAATCATATCTTTTAATAATAACATGTCAGTTGCTTTATTTAATGAAATAATAATAAAATAAGCAACTTTAAAAGATATGATTGGTTGCCAGTGTAAACTTTACACTGACATTATATGAATGATTAACTCTTTCATATTTCTCTCTCTTTTTATTCATCTCTCTCATTTATTTCTTCTTTTTCTTTTCTCTATATTTTTATCTATCAATATTGATGTATAATTAATCAATATTTGTTTTCAATTATTAAATATTTAAAATTATTTTTGATTTATTAAATATTATATATTATTAAAAATTTTAAATTATTAAAATTTAACAAATTATTTTTTAATAAAATTTAATATTGAAATATCAAAATTTTAAACATATATTAAATTTTTTTTTTTGACAATTCTATCGATTAATGAATATCATAAATTTGAATATATTGTTCAAATTTAGTAGTATAAACTAGAAAATATAGATACATTAAAGATATGACACTAAACCAGAATTAATTATTTATTAAAAGATTGAAAATTTTATTAATTCTATTTTCTTTATTCAAACAATTTCATTTATGTTATTTTTTTTATTAATTATATTATTTTTTAAAGTTTATATTATCTTTTAAAATTTAACATAATCTTTTCAAATCTTATAAATTCCTAAGATACAAATCTATTAAAAATTTTATTATAAAATCTTGATTAAAATTTTAAAAAAAATATATCTTAAAATTCATTACATTCTTACAAAATCTTTTGAAAACATCCTAAAAGCCATTAAATTCTTACAAAGTCTTTTAAAACTTACAAGAGTGCTAAAAAAAGTCTTATATGAATAGTGAATTCAATATACCCCAAAACTCTTTTAAGCCTAAAACCAAAAATGGATAACATGATTCATCCAATATGATGCTTAGAATTTGCTACAATTTAAGAAAAATCAACTTATTACGTGCACTTTAAATTTTAGTTTGTAGTTGCACATTCTTTTATATATATATATATAAGATACGCTTATATTTATATAAATATGATGTTAAAGTATCTTATTTGAACTGATTATACTATAAATTACTATTAAACAATTTATCTCTTGAATGAAGACATGTTTGAATAGAATTAGCTAGTGGCACGGAAAAAATAAACTTGCATTGTCGGCAAGTAATCCTATCCCCTGCCCCCAAAAGAAAATACTTAAACTTTGTATTTATGACTTTATATATTTGTGTGTACAATATGACTATATGAGTGGAGGATGTCCTCATATAATAGGCTTACCTTTTGATTTAATGCTATTGAATAACGCTTGGAAATTTATTTCAGAAATGGTGGACATGTCTCTCATGATCCGGGCCTTTTGCTATAATGGTTTCTGGCAACAACAATGAATTTAACTATATGTTCATTTAATTGCAATTACTTCAACGGAAAATAAATTATAATTTTATTCATTTCTTTATCACCCTAAGAAAATTATAAAAAGAGAAACAATTTTTAATATAATTCTTCAGGTTAATTTTAAATAAATAAAAATTGTTTTATTAAATATTTATTATACTATTGTTTTTGTAATGTAATAAATAATTTCTTTCCAATATAAAAATCTCTTTTAATGATAACAATGAAGTGAAATAATAGCAAAATACTATTTTTCTTATATATTTTAAAAAATATATATATTTAAATAGAATTGAGATTGAATCACTATGATTACCTTATTGATGTAAGGTAGGATAATATGTACAAAACCTTAAATTAAAACCATATTACGATCAATATAATTCTTATGGATAAAAAAAAATATATAATTGAGATCTATGAAATAAGAATATATATTATCAATTTTTAGTGAGACTCGCATAAATTTTACCTATATTCTCTTCGGTTCGGAATGCAAGTAATAATAAAAAAGAACAATTTCACACTAATTAAAAAAATATTTTTTTTACATTATTTAATTTTGTTAATTCCATCTAAAAACTAATATATTGTCCTAAACTATCATTCCTTGAAACTTAATATCAAGGACAAAAAAAGTTATTAAAAATATAATCTCAATTAAATAAAAGCATAATTTGAAAATGACAATATTAAATAAAGTAAGATTAGTCAATATTTACTTATATTTGAGACAAATAAATATCTAAGTTTTTTTTTTCTTCTTATATTCGAATGTGGGGAGAGTATAATATTTTTATACTATGCATTAAATTTACTTGTCGAAGGAAATAATATTCTTTTTATTCATTAAGGAGATACAATTTGAAACTTTTTGTTGAAATAAAAAACATAATTAACTGTCATTAAATTTGCATTTGGTGTACAAGATAGAAAAATTAGTAATAAAACATATATTGTATAAATTTTCAATTAGGTCGTTAACATTACATGTTACCAAATTATTCCATAAAATATTTAAATTATCATTGTTCAACAACAACAATATTGTTGAATTTTACTTTAATTCATGTTTTAATAATAACAAATTCTTAGTTTATAGTTTTAACCATGAAGAGTTTTCATGTGGAGTACTGTCGTAACCGAGATCGTAACGAGACGATAAAAAAAATTTAAATACATGAAGTCGCCACCAATGTTATTTTTTATGGAAAAATATTGGAAAAACCAAAAAGTAGAAAATAGTCTACGAAAACCAGATTTTTGAGTTTAGGAGTCGATTTCGTGTGAGGAAGATATTAGCACCTCACAACGTTCATCCTAAGACAATTACCTTTAATTAATTAAACAAATTATTTATAAAATATTTATCTCACCCTAGATTAATTAAAATTAATTGTAACAAACAAATGTATTTTATTTAACTAATGCATTTCTCAAAAAATATAATATTATTATTTTTGGCTCGACAAGATTTATTTCCTGCTCCTACGTATCTCTATATGCAATGGAGAATCAGAGTCACGTAGTTCTTTGTAGAAGATATTTGTGTGTTGATATTTTTTAAATTTTATTTTTGTTAAATTTAGGATTCTTGAACTGTCTCAACTCATTCACCCTAAAAATATAAAATTGACTGAGGTGTACACCAAAGTCAACTCAACAAAATTTTAATTATAATTATTGTTGTAGATATTATTATCTTAAAAGATTTTTTTGGTTGGACATTTTTGTTTTTGGAGAAAAAATTTAAAGATATCAAGTTGTCACAACTTGTATTTTAAATTCAAAGGTTAAAAAGATGTCACATCTAATTAACCATTCCTCCAATAAATTTTTTGATATAATAACTTCAAATATTTATATTGAATATTATAATACTATATTTTGATATTTAAACATATTTTGAATTTAAATAAGGACTTTAAGATGACAAATCGTGATAACTTGCACCTTTAAGCTCTAGGATCAAGAGAATATTATATTCAAATAATCCTTTTTAAAATGACAAATATTACTAATATAAAAAGAAAATAAAAAAAGTGATGAGTTCAATATACTCACTATTCTTCGTTCAAGAAGTGGTAACTTACTAGTCTCTTCCTCTGGGTTCCCTCTGGTCTTCAGAGAGTGTAGAAGAAGAAGAAGAAGTCAGAAGTGGAGATGTGTGAAGCCTTTTGGGAAGGCCAAGGAACTGCTATTTATAGACTTTCAGGAATGATCAGAACAGCCCATTCTGAATCCGGAACGACCCGTTTTAGGGTTGCATCTTTACTCACAACGACCATATTTGGAACGACCCGTTCCCAAAACCCGTTCTGGGCTAGAATTTATAGATCTTTTGGTAGGTTGGAACAGCCTGTTCCAGTTTGGGAATGACTTGTTCTGGGCTAGAAATTATGGGTCTTTTTAGTAGCTAGGAATGACCCGTTCCAGTTTAGGAACGGCTCGTTCTGGGCTAGAATTTATAGGTCTTTTTAGTAGCTTGGAACGGCCCGTTCCAGTTTGGGAACAACCCGTTCTGGGCTACTAAAATCACATGAAAATTACTAAATTATCCTCCATAGAAGTATGAAAATTGAGGTGTTACATTTGGCTTCCATATTTTTGTCTTTTTTATTCTTTCTTGTATATATTGTTGAAATTTAAATTTGGTTTGTAAAATATTTTTATTATTGAATCATTGACTTGAAAACTTTGAGAGAGAAAATAGTGAGAAGATTAATGGAACAAAATTGGTGTTTACAAGTACCACTATATTTGTTCAGATGTTTCAAATTTACTTTAGTGCTTAAAAGCTTAAAAAGTATTTTAGCTCAGAAGCACCAACAAAAAGCAACTAAATTGCTTGAGTTGACATGTAGAACCATGGTCTTAGCTATTCTATGAGCATACAAAGATTGTTGATCAAAGGAGTTCAAGTTGAACATTTTCTCTTAGGAAAAACCTCCTTGTGTAAAAGCTTGAAAATTAGTCCTTGGGGATAATATTTATCTTAGGAAGCCTCAATCTTGCCCATTGTGTGCATGAGGCATATCTTAATAAATATATTAATATTTTTTATATTTTATTTTATTATTTAATTGTTTTTTATTTTGTAGTAAAAGTATCTTCATTTTTTAATGAAGAAAAAATTTACTTACTTCAAGAGTAAGTTTTGATAGATTTATTCTATTTAATAATTAATGTTCTATATCAAATTTTTAAGAATTTAATTGTTAAATCAAATTTTTTTTTCATGTATAGATCAAATTTATAAAAAATTTTAAAAAATTATAAATCATATGATACTTCGTTAAATTAATTCAAATTAACATATAAAATATTTTTGTTTTAAATGAATGTAAAAATTTAGAGGACACTAAAAGAAAATAAATTAATAATTTTATTATGTTTATCCTATTAATTTTTATCATTTTATTCCTCTAATTTTAAATAAGTTGCAAAAAATTATAAAGTGATACTTAAATATTTCTTCAGACAGAAAGAGAAAAAAAAAACAGTTATTACTCTATTTATAAGATAATTGTATTTTATAAAAATAAGTAATTTTAAAATTTTTACCATAAAAAAATTATTTTCAAAATTATTATATTTTTTAATAAAATTAATAAAGAATATTCTATTCTTAGTTTTGGAACGGGCCGTTTTGAATCTAGAACGGCCCGTTCTGAAATCAGAACAAGGCGTTCTGGTTTCTGAACGGTCTGTTCTGGTTTCAAAACAGACCGTTCTGATGTACTCTTGGTGTGTTAATTTTGCATCTGGAACGGCCCGTTTCAGATGCAAAATTAACACACCAAGAGTGCATCCAGAACGGCCCGTTCTGGTTTCAAAACGGCCCGTTCTAGTTCCAGGTGTTTTCAAAAAAATTAGCATCCACCTATGCATCTACGTGGTATCCACGTGACCAACAGTTAACTTCGTTTAAATAATTTGGACGGAAGTCCCAAATTGAAACCAATTAATTTATTAGGGACCAAATTGAAACCAAGTAATTTATTTGGGACCAAATTGAAATTAAAAAAAAATGGGACTAAATTAAAACAAATAATTATTATAAGAGACCAAAATAGATTTTTAGCCAAAAAAAAAAAACCTAGTAAGACTTAGGGATCGTACCACTACCCACAGATCCTATGTATCTCACAAATAGAGACAATCTCACTTTTACTTCAAATGAGGATCATAAGTGCTCCCAAAACGTAATTCACTTAGAATTGCACACAACCCTATCAATCCTTCCTCTAAATTTTTTCTCTATGTATTTTAAAAATACATATAAAAAAATATGAGTTATTAATAATAATTTTTTGAGTAAGTGTAATTGTAACAGTAACTTTTTAAAACTAGTGGAAAGAGAAAGAGGAATTTGACAAAATGGTCCAAAAAAAAATTGATATAAAATCAAACATTCTAACTTGGCCCATACTGTTGCGTATTTGGCTCATGATATATACACCTCCTTCTTTTTATAAGTACACCTCCTTTTTTTTAAAAAAATTATAAAATAATTTTTTTAAAAAAAAAATTTAATTTTACACTTTCAACTTTCAATTTGTTACTTTCTTCTTCTTATTCACAAACTTTTTTTTTCTCTTTCAATTTTCACATGCTACTAAAATAGGTGGGGTGAAGGAAAAATAAGGGGGTGCATGTAAAAATTGAAAAAAGGAGGAAAGATATGTGAAAAAAAAGTACTAAATAAAATGTTGTGGATGTAAAATTAAAAAATTTAAAACAAAAAATTAAGAATATTTTAAAATTTTAATTATTTTTTTTAAAAGGAGGTGTACTTATAGAAGAAAGGAGGTGTATATATCATGAACCTTCGTATTTTTAAAGAACCGATTTTCTGGAGAAGTAGGGCCTTTGTTGGCCCACAAGTAACCTCTTCTGTTATGAAATTTGGTGGGGGTTCATGATATATACACCTCTTTTTTTTATAAGTACACCTCCTTTTTTTTAAAAATAATTATTTTTTTAAAATTTTTTATTTTTTATTTTTTTATTTTTTTTATTTTACACTCACAACATTTTATTTAGTAAATTTTTACACATCTTTCCTTTTTTTTTCTTTCAATTTTTACATGTACTCCCTTACTTTTTCTTCACCCCATCTATTTTAGTAGCATGTGAAAATTGAAAGAGAAAAAAAGTGTGTGAATAAAAAAGAAAGTAGCAAATTAAAAGTTAAAGGTGTAAAATTAAAAAAAAATGACAATATTTTATAGTTTTTTAAAAAATAAAGGAGGTGCACTTATAAAAAGGCTCATGATATATACACCTCCTTTATTTTTTAAGTACACCTCCTTTATTTTTTTTAAATTATAAAATATTGTAGTTTTTTTTAGTAGTTTTTTTTTAATTTTCTAATTTTACACCTTCAATTTTTAATTTGCTACTTTCTTCTTCTTTTTCACACATTTTTTTTTCTCTTTTAGTTTTCACATGCTACCAAAATAGGTGGGGTGAAAGAAAGATAAGGGATTGCATGTAAAAATTGAAGAAAAAAAAAAGGAAAATGTGTGAAAAAAAAGTACTAAATTAAATATTGTAGATATTAAATTAAAAAATTAAAAATTAAAAATATTTTAAAATTTTAATTATTTTTTTTAAAAAGGAGGTGTACTTATAGAAAAAAGGAGGTGTATATATCATGAACCTTTGGTGGGTTCTTTAACAAATGATGGGTGTTCACGTGGTTGGAATTGGGCTACAAAAACAGGCGTTAGTGGCATTAATCCCAGAACATGTTGGGCTTTCAATTATTATGAATGATATTAAGACCTTTCTAGGCTGAAGAATGGGCAACTCCAGCTACTGAGAATAATCTAACTTCAAAAGGAGAGCGGAAAAGATGAGTTCGAAGGATTTTATTGGCTGTTATTAGTTATTAATCGATTATAGATTCTCTTTTTTATATTATACTATATTATAATATTATATATATATATATATATATTACTTTAATTCCTATTATTAGGTCAACACTAATACTTCAATCATTTATAGATTGTCATAGGATTAAATATATTCTTTTAATGTAATTTTTTTAATAAATTTTACTTTTAATATAATATCATAAATTATTATTATTATTATTTTGTTTTAATTTTTGTAATATATTGTTTTTTGTTTTTGTCCTTGTAATATGTGAATAACAAGCTTTTAGTCTCTGCCATCTTTTGTTTGAAGTGACTAATGCAAAATGAAAAAAAATATTATAAGGGCAAGTAGAGAGAAATATACATACTAGAAAGGGAGGTTGTATAGTACATACCAAAAACTCGTATTTTTTACGGTGAGGAAGTGAAGAGTACAAACAAATGAAGTACAAGAAGGTAATCAAACAAAGTGGTAAAAATAGATGAAATGACATGAGTATTTTTATACTAATTTGTCTCTAACCTAGAGACTATGTCCAACTCTTAATCTAACTTCAACAAGATACAAATATTCTTTACCAAGTCACTTTTGGCTAAACAACAAGTATTCTTTACAAGTCACTTCTGGCTAAAACCCAAGTATTCTTTCAACTAGTTTCTTCAAGCTTAAACTCAAGTATTCTTTCAAACAAGTCTCTTCAGGCTTAACCACTAAATATTCTTTTAAACAAGTCTCTCCAAGCTTAACCTTTACAAATACAATTGATAAGAATTACAAGTATAGCTTTGACTCTTCTAGACGTAATCCTATAAAAAAATATAGTACAAAAAGATTACAAAGATCTAGATACAAAATCTTCAAATATGATCTTCTTTGCAATGCTTCAGATTGATATTTTGATGACTTTTTCAAAATGAACTTCTTAAAAATGTTGATCTCTTAGCTCTTCTTCTTTGTGTGTGTGTATATAAAGAATCATTTTCTTGCTCAAAAGTTGTATATGTTTAGCTTGAAGGCTTGATCTTTATTAGGCTAAAATATATTTTTGAATTTTATCTTATTTTTAAAATTTATTTTAATCTTTTATCTTTTAAAATATTCATTTTGATTCTTTATTTTTTAATTTTGAGTGAATTTGATCCCTTTAAAACAATGACTATTTTCACTTTTGAGACACGATTTAAATTTTTTTTAAGACTGATTTAAGACTTAAAACACATCTCATTAGATTCAATTACATGAAAGCTATTGAAAACAAATGCAATTCAAACAGAAGACTATTGTAAACATGGTAAAAATCACATAAAAATAAATCTACAAATAAATTAAAAATTCAAAAAACTAATTTAACATTATTTTGTGGTTTTCTATGAGATAAATTTTTCACATGATTTTCACTGTTTATAACCCATTTGAATTTAAATGTCAATTCAATTTTATAATTTTCATATACATGAATCTAATGTTATATGTTTCATGTCATGAATCAATCAAAATTTATTTAAAATCTCTTCTCAAAATTGAAAATAATCATCATTTTTGAAATTACTAAATTGATTCAAATACAAAAGATAAGAGATCATGATGAGCATTTAAAAAAATAAAAGATTAAAGTAAATTTAAGAAATAAACAAAGGACCACAAGTATAATTTAGTATATAAGAAACAAATTGATACATGTTTTTTGTCATAATTATAAGAAACAAGTAGCATCTTTAAGATGTATTAATTACAAATTTTCTTTAATACTCTAATGCCAGTAGATGCAATTGATACATTAACAATACAAATTACACTCACTAGTGAAAATAATTATCTCTTAAATTAGATGTAGTGTCATTTAATGTTACCACTATTTAAACCAATCAATTCAAAAGATATTTTTGAAATAAAATTTAATTATATGATATGTGTGTGTCTGTATGTGTGTATGTATGTGTATATGTATATATATTTTTTATTCATGGATATAATCTATGCACTGTCCTAAAGTTTATAATTCAAGACTAATCTGTGTGGGGCATAATTTTCGCTGACCATATGTTAATATATATGTGTCTATGTGTATGGATATATATATATATATATATATATATATATATATATATATATATATATATATATTAATTTAATCCTTGAAGTTGAAAATTCGTTTATGATCTATGAAGATTTTTAAAAATTCTTTATATCTTTATACCATATACACAAAGAAAGAATATTTTATGAAATTTCACAAATTGTAAATAAATTTTTAACATCAAGGACTAAATTACAAAAATATAAAATTATTAAGGGATTAATTATATTTTTTTAAGTTTAAGGACTTAATTAAAAATTTGTAAAAAGTTCAAGAAGCAAATATGTATTAACTTAAAATTTAATTGTACCTTGAAATATCAAATAGTATTGATTTTATTTTTAAAAATTGTAACTTGATATATGTATTAAGAACTTTTAATTCAATGGTTGGATCATTAAAATTCAATGTAAACTATGAATTTTGAAGTGGAGTAGTTCTACCAAGACTTTTTCCTGGAGTAAGTATATCCACACACACATATGTATATATATGTATATGTGTGTGTGTGTGTGGAGTGAATTATATGGATCTATTTACTCCTAAAATAAGTCTTGGTAAAATTATTCCATAATCTACAAATTTTTATAATGTTTTAAAATCATATGATAATTTATTACATAGATTCAAATCAATATAAAAAATATTTTAATGATTATCCGTCAATTTGAATTAATGAAATGATGTATCAAATAGTTTTAATTTTTTTAAAAAAAATATTGTTAACTTAATCTATGCATTAATTAAGAACTTTTAATTCAATGATTGAGTTGTTAAAATTTAATGTAGACTATAAATTATGGAATGGAGTAATTCTGCTAAAACTTTCTCAGCAGATAAATAGATCCATTTATGTGTGTGTGCGCATGCATGTATATGGAATGAATTATATGAAATGAATCTATTTACTCTTAGAATAAGTCTTGTAGAGTTATTCCACTCTATAATTCAAAGTCTTTGAATTTCAACAATTCATTTATTCAATCAAAAAATTCTAAATAAAGAGATCAAATCTACAAAATGTAAAACCTATTAAATACTTTGTTATATTAATTCTAAATAACAATTATTCACAAAATTATAATATACCTTAATTTGAATTTATATAATAAAATATCATATAATTTTAAATTCATTAAGAATTCTTAATAATTCAAATAATTGAAATGCAGAATAAGTTGAGTTATTGGGTAAAGTAACTCTTTCAACACTTTTTTTGAGTAAGTATATATATATATATATATATATATATATATTAAAAATTAGATTTAGGATACCTTTTCTTTTTCGGGATTCATTTTGGTCGATATCTAAAAAAGATGAATCACAGGTGCGCTGCATACATTGCTCACCAGATAGACCTCACAACATTGGGTACGGTTGGTAAGAAGCAAAAGGTCTCATCACATTATATTCAATGGTGCTTTGTTAAGTTGAAATCAATAGTGAACTTAGTCCTAACAGTGGTTCATATAATAGGTGGCTTCTTATGTACAGCTAAACATTAATTATTCTCTAACAAAAAACCCAATTTTCTTTGTATGCATTTATGTGGTGGGAATCTATTTATTATAGTAAAAGTTTACATTAGAAAAAAAGGTTTGTTACCTCACAACTTAGGAAAGACCATCAACATTAATATTAGGGATTAATTAGTACTATAAATTACATATCAGAAAAAATCAGGGAACTAAACTTAAGTCATGGTTAGTGTGAGCAAAATACTAAAAAATAGCTAGATATATCAATTCTTGTTGGCTAAAAATCAATTTATTTAAAGGTAAGCAATGTCAACCTTATTCATAATAATATTTATTATGTTCATCGATCTATACATAACTATTATATTAAAAGTTTTAATTAAGAAATAAGTTTATGAATTATTTTTAACATATAATAATATTTAAATAATTATTTTCATTTAAAAATGTAATATACATTTTAAATTAAGTATAAATGAATATAGGTAAAAAAAATATTATATAATTATTAAAAAATTATTCAGTGTTTAAATTTGTTAAATTTGAATTCTATAAAAAAAAAATATAATTATTGAGTTTAATAACTTATTGAGTTTAATAATTTGTTTCTTGAAGGAAAACTTTTAGATAAATTAGATATTTGTATATATGTGATCCAATAATAAACGTGTTTACTTACATTAAATAGCATATTCTATGTAAAAAAGAATATGTAAAATATTTGAATTATTTATATAATGTATAAAATTAATTTGGTAAACTTAATATACTTTATAATAACTTTTAAATTATAGGATTGAATTGAAAATTATTTTTATAAAATATTATCGAGTATTATAAATTTTAATACATGATATACAACATTTTTATTTTATAATAATTTCTTATTACCTAACATTTTATGTAGTGTATTAAAAATCAGATTTGATATATATCAATCTCCTAAAGATAAATAGACAGTGGTGGGTTAGAGATCAAAATGGTGGGTCACCTATTAAATTGTATGACTTGACTTTTATTAAAAGTTTTACAATAATATTTACATTATATATATATATACCTATAAACTTTAATAAAATTCATATCATGTTTTAAAGAAACCTCAAAAAGATTATAAAAACAATTTAACATAATTTCATAATATCATTCATGAGTTTTAAGTAGATAAACCAAGTTCTAAATATGGTAACAGGAATGCAAACTACAAACCTTAACAAAAGGAAGATTGTGGATAGGCAACATGCCGAAGTGGCACCAGAGATGGGAGATGCGACAGAGGAGATGGACTGTGATCTGTAGCGTGGTGACAGGTGCAGAGTCTGATCATGCTCTTCTACATGTTAGGGACTTTGGCTTGTGTCTCAACATTCAAAATTGGCAATTCAATGTGCACCAGTATTCATCTTGAAATCTAATATTATTTATTTATTTATTTTTACTTTTTAAATTCAAAATCACGTTGTTTTGAAGTAAAAAACATGATGACCCGCTTTGGGACGTGAAATTTGTAGGTTGGTGGTTTAACCATACACTCAGCCAAGTGAAACTCAGCCAAGTTGCATTAGGTTGCACCTAATCATTTAAAAATTGGACCAATCATTAAATTGATCAGAGTATTGGATTAATGAATCAAAGGTTAAACTTATAAATTATTAATTAATTACATAATTGATTTTAATTAATTTTTTTTAAAATTATAATATATATATATATATATATATATATATATTTCATACCAATAAATTTTAATAAAATATATATTATATATTTAAAAAATTATAATAAATATAATAGTAATAAAATAATTAAATTATAGATCAATTCAACTGTAGAAATTAAAATATAATAAATGTATAATTTAAATTAAATTATTATATAAATTGTTTAAGTAAATTATATAACAATAAAATATATATTAATTTAGTGATTATTAAAATGTTAAATAACCACGTTCATATTGTTTAAGGTGTTATGTATATTATTGTTGTCAAGATCCAATAAATGTTTGTGTTACAATGGTAAAGTATATTCACATGAACATGAACTACCAAATCCCTTGTTTGACTCCTAATATACACCAATTTACATATTTTTTTATTAAATAAATTAAAAATTAAAACTACCACTCCAAGGCCAAGCAGCTCTAGCACAAGGCTCAATTCAAATATTTAGCCACATTAGAGCATGGGTCTCGACACAATACAGAGTTTCACACATCTCATGTATTTGCATGTTTGTCATGCCTCTTTGAGAATTTAAGCCGATTTTCATCGATTTTATGACGTTAGAACAAAGTCAAGAGCTTAATCGATCCAAATTTCAACTTGAACCAGTCTTACCTTGAAATTTTGGTCGGACCGATTCAACTAGACACTCCAAACTGAGTTTTAAAACTATGGTTGCACTAAGTCAAGTGCATAATTGGTTTGATAAGGGACTTGGACCGACCAAACTATTGGTCCCGGTATAAGTCAATTTTTAAAACTTTTAAAACAATGATTTTATGTTAGAAAATATTTTTAAAATAAATATAATACCACATTATATTAAATATTAAATTAAATAATAATAAATTATAGAGAGAGATTTATGTTACCATTATATATATTAGTGGGGACGAGGCACTTCGTGCCTCTATATGTGTATTATCTTAAAATTTAAAATAACTCATATATGGAATGAATTTATTTGTTGGCATATAATTATATAAATAATTTTACACAATATGATGTTTTACTATCATAAAATTTTCTTAATAGGAAGACCAAATAAAGATTCCACTTCATGACGATTTTTAAGTTCCTTGCAATTTATGATAGAAATTAAATGTCATTCTGCTATTACTTTTAGTTAACATTAACATAACTAAAACATATATCATAATTAATAAATAATTAAATTGAATAATGTCATACCTTTCAATAATAAATTTCAATTCTTTATATAATACATCATCCATAATTTCTTTGACTTTCAAAAGTTACAAAAATAAATAATACAATGTTATGTATCAATATGAGATATTTAAAATTTCATGTAATTTATTTTATTTTATGAAAGAAATAACCATAACCTAAAAAATAGAGATATTTTATTTTGCATGAAAGTTGTCAATATAACAGGTATTACTCAATCTTGCATTTTCAAGTGTTTTAATATTGAGAAAAATATGAGTTAGAATTGATTTAAATGAAGAAATGTTAAAATTATATTTTTATATCTATTAAATTGACATATATAAAATATTTTCACAACCATATTATTATATTACCTTTCTAATTTTTTAGACAACAATTATTTTTTCACCATTTTCCAAATTTTAGTTAATACAAAAGAGTTAAACACTACAAAATAAATATGTGATATTAAAAACATAACTTTTCAAACTAACATAATTTCATGAAAAAAATGATTAAAGTTGAGAAACATATTTAATTTAGTAAACCCAATTTTATTGAAAAAAATAGAATAAATTTAAGATACACATTTAAGTTCAATCAAACATAGTGATTATATTATTTGGGTAACATAAATCAAATTTTATGTTTCATGGTTGAATTGTAACATTTTTTAATTTATAATATCTACTGAAATTATATTCGATATTTATAAATATATTTAAAATTTTAAATATATTAAAATATTAAGTTTTCAAATAAAATTTTAAAATATTAAATCTATAACTTAGAAAATAAAAATCAAAATAAGAAACAAACATATTTTAAATATGGACATTTAAAAAATTGATTAAACATAAAATGAAAGAAAAATACATTTAAATTTACTATTGACTAAACTTGAAATGAATTCAATGCAAAGGATGTCCTCCAAATATAGTTAAATTTATTTATGTCTTTGTAAATTTTAAAACTTTTAAAAGTAATTTTTACTATTACTTTTAAATCGAATAACTTGTAGACATGTTACATGTGTCATTTTTGTGTAACTAATAGCATTGATGCGATGTCATCATTGAGACAAGAAAAACAAAATTACACTCCTTTTATTCTAATTTTTAGAATATCTAATTGTAGATGATGTAAAAAAAAATAGAACATACTTTTTGTTTGATGGACTTGTGAGTCTTAAGTCATTTCTTCATCCTCATGTAAGTCATGATCATCAAGGGTGTACTAATCGTCATAATAACCACAATCATGCTTCTTAATGGTGTCCTCATCGGGGTCAGAGTATTCTTCTTCTACACCATGTGTCACTATATCCAACATTAAAGAAGATGACTTAAAATATAATACAACTTGCTTGCAAATGTGATTCATACTAGGATAGAGTGGGGATGAGTTTGGAATAAAGCGGAAGTTGAGAATTGATTGGGATGAGAAAAATGTAGAGAGGGAGAATGGAAAAAAATTGTACAAAGGAGGTAGAGAAAATTTATAAGAGCGAGAACATAAAAATGGATAAAATTATAGATATATTGTGTAGTTATTATTTTAAAAGAAAGTAATCATCAATAAGGCTAAAATGTTAAGTTATAGAAGTTATAGATAGAAGTTATAAGAGAATACTAACCTGGAAACTATGAATGGGAAATCATAAAATCAAAGGTACTAATGACCTTCATCGATCAAAACACAATATGGAAGACATTGATGTATATCATTGGTAATGAGTCATGAAACCAGGATTCAAGTGGGTAAGTCAATTTGAACAACGCGTTTTGACTTTTTTTAGGACAAAAAATATGTTTTGTTTCTTGCTTGAAAGTATAGGGAGTGATGTTGTCAGAAGAATCATGTGCAACCCAGTTAGATACGATAATTGTGTGATTTGGTGATAGCGTTGAATGAAAATTTTGGTAAGAGGAAAAAAACACTATCTTACAAAATGTTGGATTGAGACTCATAATAGATTGAGAATGGATTTGATTTATAATTTTTTTTGAAAATAACATACTTAACCACGACTATTTGTGTGATTATTATTTTGAAAAAAGTAACTAACGCATGGTTATTATTTTGAAAGAAAGTAACCACCTTACGATTATTATTTTGAAAGAAAGTAACCATCAATATCAATAATAATAAGGGGTAAAATTGGATAAAAGAAAGTGGAGACCAAATATTTATAAGTTTTAAAATATTTTTTTTTGTAATTTTAAAACTATTAAAAATTAAATAAAATTCAAAATTCAAAATTAGGCATATTTTAAATTTGAATTTTTAATAAAATATTATTATATATTTAAAATTTTAAATCTATTAAGATAATAAGTTTAAAAAAGAATTTTTATAATTTAAAAGGAAAAAAATGAATTTGAAAAATAGAGATATCTTAAATTTGAATTTTTAAAAAGTTGAATAAATTTAAATTTACTGTAAAAATAATGCCAAAAAAATCATGGTAAAAAATGACTAAATTTACATAATTTAATGTAGAATTTTTTTTAATGAGCGTGAGAAAATAGAATTAAGAGAATCAACCTGAAAAAACATAACTGAGGAATCTGAGCGGAAGTGAGAAACTTTCAATCCTTAGACGCAATTGCGAAACTACCAATCCTTGAAATTCTTCCCATGCTATTAGCCCATCTATTCATTCTCATTCTATGTCAAAACCAATGAACAATGATGGTCGTAATGTATACAATTGGTGAAATATTTATTGTGGGCAATTTAAGTGGATTGAAAAATGAAAAAAAAAAGTAGAAAGGTTTGAAGGAAATGGGCCTAAGGGGATTGAAGGGAAAACAAAGAGACAAAAACGATAACAGGATATGACAGAGAGAATAAGAAGAAGAAGAAAGGTGTGAGGGGTTTGTTGCGAGAAGAAAATAATGAAATAAAGTGGTTGGTGGGGAGGAAAAATTCCCTTTCTCTCGAATCACGAATGCCATGAGAAAGGATGTACCATGAAATGGAGGATATATTATGCAGGGATATGAAGTCACTTTAACAAAAAAGAGAGGAAGCAAGAAAGAGAGGAATGTGAAAGTACGAACAATGAGTGCAATTACTTAGATAATATGCGGTTAAAAGAAATAAGAGTGAGTAATTACTTAAATAAAATGACATAATTACTTGTATTAATTATTTAATATGTAATATTGTTAAGGGTAAAAAGGTCATAATAAAAGTGGAGACCAAATGGTAGTTATAAACGTTTGTATCCCCTTTATATAATGTTATAGATATAAAATAAATTAAATTGGATAAATGTATTAAATATAATTTTCTTTACTTTAAATGTGTTTTGGAGGTCGATCGAACTCAAATATGATCATCCTTTGCAAAATTAAGTATACCTAGTCCATATTTATCTAAAACAAGACTAAATATAAAATCACACTATAGGGTTATAAATATGAAAATGATATACTTGGTACCTAAAGTGTGAATTAATGGCAATGACATCCACATAACATAATTGGTAGATCAAAGGACAAATTAATTAAGACTCATCAAAATTTATGCTTTAATAATTATAATTAAACTCATTTTTGTAAATTATAGGAAGACTAATATATAAGATGATTGCATGAGTACATATAAAATCAACATCACATAATGTTGTACATGTCCACCTATCAAACTGAATATATTGTTTGTCTCAAACGAATGCACTTATCACATTTTTATTATGTTTGATATTTCTATTATTTGTTTTAAATATATACTTTAATAGATCAAAGGAATAAAAACTTTTTAGGGATTTGGAATGAGTTTAAAGAACAAGGCTTTTGACAAAGAAATTACAAGTACAACCCTCAAAGTGTGCAAAGTTAGCTGAAAGTATATTTGGACTGACACATACTATAGTTTCTTTTGTTTTGTACCTTAAAGTTGATAAGCATAATCCTTAATCATATAAGAGCGACTATTTGATGAAATTCATTCAATGCTCACATTAAATTCACCGATTGATACATTTTCACTCAAGGAAGTAAAACAAAGAAAGACAAAGCAAGTTTACAAGAAATATTTAAGGGATTTGCAACGATCACCTTTATTGTCGCATATATAAGAAGCTTGGATGCATATAGAGAACAAAACACGAATGTATACTCTAAGTTTTATTCTTACAACTCTCTCTATAAAGATATTATTTGTAATTAATTATTTTACCATTTCTTATATGTAAGACAAACTTTGGTTAACTTACCCTTAGTTTAAACTTTGTGTATTAGCTTAAAACTTGAAGTGGCTTTGTGTTCAAATAATACTTAGTGTACAAAGCCTGGAATGGCTTTCTTACGAAAGAATATTGGTATAGTTTACTTGAAAAGAAAAATCAAAAAATACTTAGGTTGACCAATAATAACCAGTTGAATAATACTTTCTATCTTTGTGAAAGATAATAGAACCTGATTAGTTGATCAAGAACTGGATATAGTCTTGATACTTGAGAGGAATCATTATAAACACTTTTTCATTCCTTATTTCATTTGCACCTTTCAGTCTGCTTGTTTAACTCATTGCTTGCAAAAAAGTATTGAAGCTTTTTATAAACACAATTCTTCCTGCTTTCTTGTATTTGTCTTAGCCCTATAGTAACAAACTTTCCTAACATGATATCTTGATATAAAGGGATTGTTTCTCTAAGGTACATATTCACTTTCATTCTTACCAACACTTAAGAAAAGTACTAACTTAAGCATTAGACTTCATGCAAATTTTACTACCAAAACATGAGATTCCCATCATGACAATCACCATATCGCCACTGAAATCCTAGTTCTTTACTCAATATCACAATATTGGCATCGTTTGTGGGGAAAGACACATTCTCTTTTAGTTCGATTCTTCATTATTAAAGAAAATGTTGTAATAATGAGCCTAAGACATTGCGACAAGTTTTCACCACTATTACATATTAATATGTAAATGTGCTTGGATAAGAAAATGATTCACGATATAGTTGGAGAGGAGTATTGTGATTGTTGGGGGATTTTTGAGGGGAGGACCTTCTAACAATGCAACAAAGAGGCATATGAACAGGTTAAAATGACTTCTTCAAAAGAAGAGAGTTCGAGACAACAAAAAGGATTTATTTTTTTACATTATATCATGTTGATGGGATATGTAAAGTTATCGACTAAGTTTAGGAAGTAACCTACTACCAAGATAGTAATGGGTTTTACATCATCTACAATGACATATAAGGAAAATCGACATTGTTAAGGCTATGAGCTATTATTTCTATGGATCACCTTGCTATGAAAATTTTAAGCGATGATTGATGGGTTGTAACATTGCAAGGACATAAAAAAGCTAGAAAGTGTTTTAGACAATGAATCACCCCTCAGAATTCTCATCTCAATGACTCCACTCTAAGACACTTCACATGGTGACCCATCACACAACTTTTCATTGGTCATAACCTTTCACCGGTTAGTACCCTTTGTGAGTAACCCTTTTTGAGACATTTGGTTGTCCTTGGTGATGGACTCCTTTTCTCCATGGTAAGATCAATAGCTTCCAAGGAGGAAAGGTTTCTCTTCTCCACAGACAAAAAGAAAGGCAAGGGGCTGGATGTTTCTCCAAGGGTGATGGATGAACAAGGTTGGGCGTGAAGATGATGAAGGTGGGTGAACAAGATGAATGGGATATGGAAGGTGTTTTGGGTGCTCTAGGTTGGCCCATTTCACCAAGGATGAATAAGACCACTTAATGAAAACCTAATACTCACACTAGGTTGAGAGGATAGGTTTAGGTCGTGGGACCTTAGTGACTAAGGAAAGATGTTAAGGCACAAAAGGCTCACTCAATATCATATAATCCAAAGTGTGTACATGATGGGAGGCCAAGGGGTTGCATGGCTGTGTAATACAAGCCCAAATGCAAGCTAAATGCACCCTAAATGAACCCTAAATGAAGTGTGGGTTCCCTTCCTCCTAAAAGACTAAAATACCCTTTGACCTAAAAATATAAAAAAGTAGACTTTGACCTCACAAGTCAAGGTTTAAGCCAAAAAATAAATCCTAAGCTAATTTTCCCCATAATACAAAGGCTAAATGAAAATACAAAATAAAATATTATCATCTAAGGTACCCTAAAATACATGGGTAAAATGGGAATAAAAGTAATAAATCCTATACTACTCAAAATAGACCTAGGAGAGGGTCAATACTCTACACACATGATGAGCATAGCCCTAGACATGGTGTCTCCTCCATCCTCCTCCACTCTCCTAGCCATGGACCTAGTGATTGGTCCTACATGAAGCTCCAAGGGTGGTCATTCATCATCCCTTCCTTCTTGAGAAGGATTTGACCTCAAATCTTCAATCTCATCCATGTCATTAGTCCCTAGAAAAGGTGTAAGATCACAAACATTAAATGAGGAACTAATTCCATAATCGGAGGAAAGGTTTAGGATGTATGCATTGTCATTCATATTTTAGAGAACTTGAAAAGGTCCATCACCCCTAGGACTTAGTTTTGACATACTTTGAATAAGGAATCTATCCTTCCTCAAGTGAAGCCAAACCCAATCCCCAACTTCAAAAGTTACCTTTTTCCTACCTTTGTTATTGTATTTGACATACTTTTGGGTTTGTTTCTCAATTTGGCTCTTGACTTTGTCATGATATTTCTTTACAAAATCAGCCCTAGATACTCCTTCTTTGTGAAACAAGGAAGTAGTATTATGGAGTGGGAGCAAGTCAAGAGGAGTGAGAGGATTAAAGCCATATACAACCTCGAAAGGGCATAAATTAGTAGTCTTGTGGACTACTCTATTGTAGGCAAACTCTATATGGGGGAGACAATCATCCTAAGTTTTCTTATTTCCCTTTAATATTAGCCTAAAAAATGTGGATATGGACCTATTCACTACTTCGATTTGCCCATTGGTTTGTGGGTGACAAGTAGTGAAATGACAAGCTTTGTTCCTAGTTTTTCCCATATTACTTTCCAAAAGTGACTAATGAACTTAGCATCCCTATCAGACATAATAGTCATAGGTAGACCATGCAAACGGATAACCTCCTTGAAGAAAAGTTTAGCAATATAGCTAGCATCATCTACTTTGTGGCATGGTATAAAATGAGCCATCTTGTTAAAATGGTCCACTACCACAAAGATAAATTAAAATCCCCTTTGGGTCCTTGGGATACCAAGCACAAAATCCATGCTAATGTCAACCTAAGGGGAGCTAGCTATAGGGAGGGATGTATAGAGTCCATGAGGCATCACTCGAGATTTTTCTTGAAGACAAGTGATGTATTTAGAACAATACCTTTGGACATCTATTCTCATGTGTGGCCAATAAAATCTAGATTTTAAAAGACTTAGGGTTTATCAACCCCAAAGTGGCCCATGAGACCTCCCTCATGACTTTCCTTGACCAAAACCTTTCTAATGGATCCTTGAGGTATGCAAAATTTTCCTATCCTAAATAGGTACCCTTAAGTAAATAGAATCCATCAAAAGGATTTTGGAGGCATTTAGCAAAGGTGGATTGGAAGTCTTGATCAAGCTCATACAATTTATTTAGATTATCAAATCCAAGAATTTGATATCATAGGGAAAAGTGTAATGTATGCCTCCTAGAAAGAGCATCGACCACTGCATTATTCTTTTCCTTCTTGTACTTGATATAAGGGAATTGCTTAAGGTATTCAACCCATTTGGCATTCCTTTTGTTCAACTTCCCTTACCCTCTAATGAACTTAAGTGACTCATGATCGGTATTTATGATGAACTCCTTTGTCACTAAGTAGTGCTCCAAACTTGGAAGGCTCTAATAAGGGCATACAACTCTTTGTCATAGGTGGGATAATTCAAGGTGGCCCTATGACGTTTTTAACTAAAGTGAGTAATTGGGTGCCCCCCTTGAAGTAGCACGACACTTATGCCAAAATCGGATGCATGACATTCTAGCTCAAAGGTTTGAGCAAAGTTTGGAAAGCTAGAATGAGTGCATTGATGCCAAAATCGGATGCATGACATTCTAGCTCAAAGGTTTGAGCAAAGTTTGGAAAGCTAGAATGAGTGCATTGGTGACTTTCTCTTTTAGGGTTGTAAAAGATTTTTCTTACGCTTCATACCAAATGAATGGTACATCCTTCTTAACAAGCTCATTAAGATGGGATGCAAGCATGGAGAAGTCTTTCACAAATCTTCTATAGAAGCTTGCTAAACCATGGAAGCTTCTAATTTCTCCAACACTATTTGGGGTGGGCTAATCTTGGATGGCCTTTATTTTCTCGGGGTCAACATGTACTCCCTCTTTGCCAATACTATGAAACCAAAAAATTTACATGATCTTGACAAAAAGTGCATTTCTCAAAGTTGGCATAGAGGTGATTGTCCCTAAGAATTATTAAGACTTGCTTTAGATGTCCAAGATGCTCATCTAAGGTCTTGTTATATACAAGAATATCATCAAAATAAACTACCATAAAATTTTCTATACAATCCCTAAGTACATAACTCATTAGACGCATGAAGGTACTAGGGGCATTGGTGAGACCAAAAGGCATCACTAACTATTCATATAAACCAAATTTGGTTTGAAAAGCGGTTTTCCACTCATTATCCTCTTTGATCCAAATTTGGTAATAATCACTTTTAAGATCAATTTTGGAAAATATAAGAGCCCCATGTAATTCATCCAACATATCATATAGCCTAGGGATTAGGTGTTTATACTTTATTGTAATATTATTGATGGCCCTAGAATCAGTGCACATCCTCCACTTGCCATCTTTCTTTGGCACCAAAAGAACAGAGATGACATAAGGGCTAAGGCTCTTTTAAACCCAACCTTTCTTCAACAAGTCATTAACTTGAGATTCTATCTCCTTGGTCTCTTGGGGATTAGTCATATAGACGGGCATATTTGGAAGACTTGCACTCAGTATGAGGTCTATTTGATGTTCTATCCCTCTTAAAGGTGGAACTCCACTTGGAACTTCTTGAGGAATAGGTCATCAAATTCTTTTAAAAGTTTTTGAACCTCTTAAGGTAGAGACTCAAGTTCATGACTAGTGGCAGCAAGTGTCTCTTTGAAATAGAGGAGGTATAAAGGTTGTTCAAGAAAAATTGTTTACTTAATGTCATTTTTAAGTGATAAATGACTTATGTGAACAGCTTCTTTAGAGGGGACACTTGCCTCTAAACTTAATTCCTCCTCTTCCATTTCTTTATTCTTTAAGGGAAGACTTGTTTTTTCTTTCTTTTGTTTTTGTTTTTGCCTTTTTTTTTCTCTTCTTCTTCTCTTTTAGCTTTCATCTTGAGTTGGTCCTCACTCACTTGAGAAGGTGATAGAGGACACAACACAAGCTTCTTGCCTAAGTGTTGGAAACTTATTTTATTGGTGAGGCCATCATGGATTGTTTTCTTGTCAGATTTATGTGGCCTCCCAAGCAAAACATGACTAGCCTCCAATGACACTATATCACATAAGATCTCATCTTTATACTTGCCAATGGAGATTGATATGTTTACTTGTTGGTTAACTACAATACCTCCTTCCTCATTTATCCATTGTAATTTGTAAGGTTTAGGATGAGGTATGGTAGTTAAGGCTAACTTCTCAACCAATCTAGTGATACAACAATTGCAACTAGACCCACTATCTACAATGAGAGAACAAGTGTTTTTTAAAATCTTGTATTTTATGTGAAACAAGTTTTCTCTTTGAGATTGGTCAATTTCACTAGATTTGTTGCCAATGAGCCTTTTAACAATTAGTAAGCCTCTTTCACATGGGTAAGTTTCTTCCTCAAAATCCATGCCTTCATTTTCACTACTAGAACTAGAAGAAGATGAAGTAGATTTGTACAGGTTTTTCGAGCAAGTGCACCTAAGTCTATATAGTATAGTGAAAAGGTTGTTAGTCCTCAGGGACTTGTGAAGTAGATTTTGATTTATATTACACTAATTGTTACTTGTAAATTTAAAGCTTGAATAATTACACATTCTAAATATTTAATGTGAGCGGTAAATTAAACTTAAGTAAAGAAAATCAAGTTAAATTTAAGAAAAATAGATATCAGAAACAGTTGGGATTAAATTTCATCAATCTCCCTCCTATGTATTCCTAATGATTCTTACAAATGATTCCATTACTCATTGCCATTGAGTTCTCTCTATTCATTCAGAGCCAATTCCTTGGCATAAGAAATTCTAAGATATTTAACTCAATGAATGATTCCTCACTTCATCCAGTTAAATGTCTTACATGAAGAATCAGAACTTGTTGCAACTATTAATTTCAAAACCATTCCTGGCTTACAAAACTAATAGGTGATTTGTTTCAAATCTAGATTCAGAAAAAATTTTCCAACCAAATTCTAAATTCGAGATCAAAGATAAATGACCAGTTTATCAAAGCATTAAGAATAGAATACAAATCACTGGCACTGAATAATAGATAATATATATATAAGAATCAAAAAGGAATACACAAGAGATCAATGACTACATCAATCCCAACCCAAGAGCTTTAGCTCTCCATAGAAGAAATCACAAGATGGAAATAGCTAGAAGAAAGGTAGAAGAGGAGAGATTGATCCTAAGAACTGTGTTCCCACGAGCTCCAAGATGCTCTATTTTGTTTCCCCTTCTCTATTCTTCTCTCATGCCACTTATGATATTTTTTTTCTCTCTCCTCTGCCCTTCTATAGTTACTGGAAGCAAAACAGAGTAGGCAATAAAGAGAAGGAACCGCTCAGCGCCTGGAAACGGCTATGTGGATTGGAGAATCCTTCATCATGAAGAAATTTGAAGGGCTGAGCCCTTTTTATCCGTTAAGCGCCTAGGAGACTCCTTCATCCTTAAGTAATCCAAAGGGCTGAGCCCTTTTTCCTCTACTCCATTAATTGCTTGCGGCCTTAAGAGCCCTCAGCTCCTTGAAAGGGCTGATCCATTTGCTTCCAAAAACTCCTTGTTTCAATCTTCAAAATCTGCAAAATAAAGGGATATTTTGATAAGAAGAATCATCACTCCATATAATGACTTCAATTAAGTGCCCCTTTTTGATTCCATATGTATTTGCCATAATTTTATCATTATATCCAAAAAATTTGTGCTAGATAAGTGTCTTAAATTAATATTTCATTAGGCCAATTAGACACTTATCAAGCTACCCCCAACTTTTAGAAATTTGTTTATCCTAAAACAAAAAGCTTTGATTAAACTAAACAAAAGTATATTAGCTTATATACCCAGTGAATCAATTTAAGTTTCACCCAAAAAATATGTTAATGCATTTACATGGTTTCCAAGAGTCTAATGAGAGCTGTTTGCAAAATCCAGTGTGCTTACATGCAAGTTACTACAGATGGTGCCCACATGATAACAAAAATTATGAACATCAAGCATACTCAAGGGAAATATCCACTCCTCTTCCATTGCTTTCAATCAAGAGCACTAAGGATTTTCTCACAACTGTGTATCTCTCATTAATATGCTGTGAAGGGTGAGTGGTTCTCTCTTTTCATGCACCAAAACACACTAAGTATGCTTTGTTACATGTCTCCCATAAGTCTATTGTTAGAGCTAAACATGGATCACTAAGGACTTTAAGAGGGTTGTAGTGTGGCCTGGCTATAAGAGAACTTGGTTTTTCTTTGGGAATTAAGAGGCCTGTTTGGCAAGAGAACATTTTCACTCATATTGGTTTCTATCAAATCCTTGTTTTTGCTTGAATTCTCTTGCTCCTTCTATTTCATCCCTCTTGACTATATTTATTGGTTCCCTTCTCTCAGGATCTTACATTTTATCAAAGGAATGGTGACAAGGAACCCTAAATGTAAACTTCTTCTTCTTTTTTTTTTGTTGTGTTTTTTTTGTTTTTGTTTTTGTTTTTTGTTTTTTGACACTGAGAATAATACTTTGCCTGTACAAGTCTAGCCACATGAACATTATGTACATTTACCCCAAACTTGGCACAAACCCACTTGTTTCACGAAAATGTCTATTACCAATCAAGGCTTAAGGGTTCTGTATAGGCTCAAAATGGTTGATCAAGGGTTGATGTAGTTCATGGGTTGGCTTTATGGCTACTGGGCTAAGTATAATGAAAAATTTCCTTAGTTAATTCCATGCATAACCCAATTGTAACTCATAAGAGACTAAAACAAAACTGACTGCATGAATCAGTGATGACTCTCAATGAATGAATTTACTGTTTGGCCCACTCACTCACATGGTTTGGTTAAGTGCCCTACATCTCAACAACTTTAGACTTGTTTCAATTTCACTTGAACATACTTGAAGCACACAATTTAAGTCAAAAATGTACAACCATTTGTGCAACAAAGTAAACTTCCAAATTAGAAGACAATGCTCATTGTAAACTTGAACCATGAAAATGCTCCATCCAAAAAGATTTTCAATTTAGTTTTCAAAAAGGATTTCGTTATCACAATCAGTGGACCCAACAAAAATTAGTACCTTACTTCAAAACCATGTAACAAACACAAGTTCAACCACAAAAAAAATCCAGATAAACTAATTAACGAAACCACCAAAAATACTTACCAAATAACAGATAAGAAACCAAAGAAATTAAACCAAATACTAAAAATAAAGTACCACAAATCAAAGTAAAATTTGGAAAGTAAAGACCTGCAGAATAAATTAAAATAAAACAAGCAGAAGATACTTCAATCATCCTCTCCTTTATCATCTCCATCTTCCTCTTCTTCACCTTCTTCTTCATGCTCTGGCTGCTCCTCTACCACACCTTCTTCTTCTTGACTAGCTATTCCTCTGAGTCACTAGGTGGTGGATTGGATGATGCTTGACCTTTCTTTTCTTCCTTGTAGGGATTTCATAAGTGTGAGAGGTGGCTTTGGTCCTTACCATCTGCATGAAGTGATCCAAAAATAAGACAAGTAAGTTAAGGAACAAGAATGCAGCACAAAAGGCCAAATAAAACTGAACAGCGCATGAATGGGTCAGCCCTTTGGCCAAAATTGAATGCGGCCCTTAAACTGCTCAACCATTTAAAACGGCCGAGCCCTTTGAGTGCAGGGGCTAAAAATTTTCTCTTTTACAAAGAATCATTCCTTGCAAGTCACAAAATGATTTTCCACATTTATTCACTACAGTCCCCAAATTAATTTGCTCAACAATAAACAAATTGGTACCAATGAAGCACAAACAAAAATCTTTCATATTATTCATATCATTCAACCATAAACCCTTAATAATAAAAATTGATCCATGAACATAGGGCATGTACGAAAATTTTTTGATGATGGGAAGAGCAAAAAGAAGAATACAAGATTGAAACAAATAGCCAGAAATCCCAACCAGGGCATGCATAACAATATTTGCATTGAAAAACAAGAAAAATTAGAGGGAGAGTAAAAGGAGAAAACTTGAAGGCTTACCTTGAAAGCATTGAGAATGAAAGACAAATAGAGGGACAATTTCTTTTTCAAACTATTCTTGGATTGGGCTTTCTCAATTTTTTTTTCAAGGCTCGTGTTGAACCGCTCAGCGATCTCAAAGCACTGGGCGCTTTAGCCACCACGAACATTCCATTCAAAAGCATTGAGCCCTTTTTGGGCGCTCAACCCTTTTTCCAGAGGTTTCTTTTCAATATCATTCATGAAGCGCTGGGCCCTTTTCAAGCGCTCAGCCGTTTGGGTGCCGCGAGCAATATCAAGAAAAATGCTGAGCACTTTAAAAATGCTCAACCGTTTGATGCACAAATCTCAACCAAATTTTTTTGCTGATATGAGAGGCTGAGGCCTTAGAAAAGGATGAGCCCTTTTCCCCTTAGGAGGAAAATTTAGCTAAAAATTCTTTTGAAGGGCTAAGCCTTTTTCTCAGTATTGGGAACTTACATGAAAGGAGTAAATCTTATTCCCTTTGCACACTCCAACTTCAGTTACCTTCAACAAGTTATAAAATCATAACACAAGAGAAGGTAAATATGAAAGAGATAAAGCACTTGATAAAAAGCACAATCAAAATACTATATCAAAACTTAAATCTCCAACAACATAATTATATATGAGAAAGATGAAACTTAAAATGAAACATAATAAAAAGAATTCAAACCAAAATGGTTAGGTTGCCTCTTAGCAAGTGCTTCTTTATTGTCATTAGCTTGACACCTCACTCAATCATGGCTCATTGAGATGAATGACAGTGGTAAGTTTCTCAACTTCACCACCTAGATATGGCTTAATCTTCTAACCATTAACCATCCAAGATCTTCCAAAATTTGGCTCTTCTAACTCCACTGCTCCATAAGGTTTAATTGATTTGATCATAAAAGGACCTGACCATTTAGACTTGAGCTTTCCAATGAATAATCTCAACATGGAATTGAACAACAATACTTGCTGGCCTGGTTGGAAGTTTCTCTACACAATTTTCTTGTCATGTTAGGACTTCACCTTGCTCTTGTAAATTTTTGAGGATTCATAAGCCTGTAAGTGCATTTCTTCAAGTTCATGAAGTTGCAACTTTCTCTTTTCACCTGCAGCTTTAATATCAAAATTTAAAGCCTTCTCTAATGGTGTGGCTAATGAAAATTTTCTTTCAACTTCCAAACACACTTCATCCATCACATCCACTCAAACAATCATTCTTGTCATTTGGGTGTTTCATAGCTTCAAAAATATTAAAATTCACCTCATCATCCTGCACCCTGATCTTGAGTTTGCCATCATCAACATCTATAATGACCTTAGCTGTCTTCATGAATGGCCGACCTAGAATGAGAGGAACCTCATAATCCTCTTCCGTATCCATGACAATAAAGTCAATTGGAAACAGAAATTTATCAACCTTAACCTAGAGATCTTCAAAAATACCATGAGGATACTTTATAGATTTGTCAGCCAGCTGCAGAGTCATCCTGGTAAGTCTCACCTCCACATCACCTATCCTCTAAAACATAGATAAGGGCATAAGGTTGATACTATCCCCTAAATCCAACATTTCCTTCCCCACAGAGAGATTGTCAATGGTCTTTGGCAAGGTGAAACTCCCTGGGTCTCTAGATTTTTGCGGAAGTGATCTTTGAATTATAGCACTGCAACCTGCCTCTAATTCCACTGTTTCATCCTCACTAAGTTTTCTCTTCTTTGCCAGAAGCTGATGGAACCAACTTCTCCATGAGAGTTAGTGGTTGATTCCTTCTCTTCTCCAAGGTTGATGCTTCAAGGATAGTCCTCCATTAGAAGCTTTTTCATGAATCTTGCATAAGATGGCATCTGTTTTAGGGCCTCTACAAAGGGTATCTTGATCTATAGCCTCTTGACTATATCAAGAAACCTTGCAAACTGTCTTTCCTTGTCTTTCTTTGATGGAGCATGTGGATAAGGTAGATTCTTCACAAGAGGAGGCCTAACAATTTCTTTACCTTTCTTCTTACTCTCCTCCCTCACAACTCCATTTTTCCTCTCATTTTTTTCACTTTTTTTTTATTAGTTTCTATTTTTCCTGCCTCTTTATTCAACTCCACCTCCTTCTCACTTTCAATCTCAACTTCTCTCTTATCTTCATCTTGTTCATCTTTATTTTCTCTCAGATTATCACCTATCCCCCTTTCTATCATAGTGCCTCTCCTGGTTGTAATTGACAGACAATACTCTTTAGGATTGACTTGTGTATTGGCTGAAAAAATTATTGCTTTGCTGCTATGCTAATTACTTAGCCAACTGCCCTATTTGTACTTCCAGATTTCTGGTAAAGGCTTCAGTATTTTTTTGATTAGTTATAGAAACCTGCATGAACTGTGTAAGGGATTCCTCCATTTTTGTTAGCCTATCTAGTTGATAAGAAGGTTGATTCTGATATGGCTTTTATGGAGGTTGCCTTTGTGATGGCCCTGCTTCTTGCTTCCAACCAGAATATTGATTTTGATTGTTCCTCCAGCCTTGGTTCTGATTGTAATTGCCAGAGAAATTCCCTTGCCTTCCTGGATTTTTCATGTAATTCACTTATTCCTTCTGATTTGGTTCAGTCATGGTGCAATGTCCATTTGGATGATCACCTGCACAAAAATCACATCTCATTACCTGCTGAGGGCGTGAAGATGATCCCACTTGGAGCTTGGACATCTATTTCTTTAACTCTTCCATCTGCTGAGAAAGAAGCTTATTTTGAGCTAGAATTGTATTATGAGTATCCTGTTTTATAATTCCTCTTTTGGTGGGCTAGCTTCTATCATGATGAGCTTGATAGTCACTAGCTGCTAAAGCATCAATAATAGTGATTGCTTCCTCAGAATCCTTCATCATCATAGAATCACTTGCAGAAGCATCCAATAACATTTTTGTTTGTGACCTTAACCCATTACAGAACATGTTAAGCTGTGCAACATCATCAAACCCATGATTTAGGCATTTTCTCAATAAGGACTTATATCTCTCCTAGGCTTCACACAAAGGTTCATCAATGCCTTGAGAGAAAGTTGCAATTGCTGATTTGGAACTTATATATCTAGAAGGAGGAAAAAATCTAGCAAAAAACTTCCACTCTACATCCTCCCATCTGGTCAAACTCTGATTTGGGTGGGCCTACAACCATGTCTTGGCTTTACCTGTCAAAGAAAAGGAAATAATCACAAATATACCGCTTCTTCATCTTCTCCAGGAATGCCTATAGTACCAATGAGCTCAAAGAACCTGGATAGATGAGTGTAGGGATCTTCATGGTCCATCCTTGCAAATTGATTGGCAGTTATGAGAGATAATAAAGCTAGTTTCATTTCCACCCCTTTGGTTGCCCTGGCAATACTGGAGAAATGCCTAGGGCCCAACTGATGATTATATTCGCCTAGGAGTCTCCTTGGGTTTTTATGATGTGGCCTATCACCACCCGGTCCTTCTTTAGCCATTGATTCAGGAGCAGAATGTTGAGCTAAAACTAAGGTAAAGGTATCTTCTTGTTCTTGTCTCTCCTGTTCAAGCTTCCTTTGTCGCCTTCTTTTACTATTATTTTTCCTAGCTATTTTCTCAATCTCTGGATCAAATAGCAAATGCTCAGCAGGAATTTTACCTCGCATACAAAGAGTGACTTAAATAGAAAAGTTAGAACAACCAGGTAAATAATATTTAACAAATAGAAAATAAGACAAATATATACAAACAAGCTACAACAAGAATAATAGAAATCACAAACTATCTTGACACAAGTCCCTGGCAACGGCGCCAAGAAACTTTTTGGTTTTTCGAGCAAGCGCACCCAAGTCTCTGTAGTATAGTAAAGAGGTTGTCGGTCCTTAGGGACTTGTGAAGTAGATTTTGATTTCTATTACACTAATTGTTACTTATAAATTTAAAGCTTGAATAATTACACATGCTAAACATTTAATGTGAGCGGTAAATTAAACTTAAGTAACCAAAATCAAGTTAAATTTAAGAAAAATAGATATGAGAAACAGTTGGGATTAAATTTCATCAATCTCTCTCTTATGTATCCATAATGATTCTTACAAATGATTCCATTACTCATTGCCATTGAGTTCTCTCTATTCATCCAGAGCCAATTCCTTGGCATAAGAAATTCTAAGATATTTAACTCAATGAATGATTCCTCACTTCATGCAGTTAAATGTCTTGCATGAAGAATCAGAACTTGTTGCAACTATTAATTTCATAACCATTCCTAGCTTTCAAAACTAATAGGTGATTTGTTTCAAATCTAGATTCAGAAAATGTTTTCCAACCAAATTCTAAATCCGAGATCAAAGATAAATGATCAATTTATCAAAGCATTAAGAAGAGAATACGAATCACTAGCACTAAATAATAGATAATATATATAAGAATCAAAAAGGAATACACAGGAGTTCAATGACTACATCAATCCCAACCCAAGAGCTTTAGCTCTCCATAGAAGAAATCACAAGATGGAAATAGTTAGAAGAAAGGTAGAAGAGGAGAGATTGATCCTAAGAACCGCGTTCCCACAAACTCCAAGATGCTTTGTTTCGTTTCCCCTTCTCTGTTCTTCTCTCTTGCCACTTATGATATTGATTTTCTCTCTCCTCTGCCTTTTTATAGTTTCTGGAATCAAAACAGAGTAGGCAAGAAAGAGAGGGAACTGCTCAGTGCCTAGAAACGCTTGAGCGAATTGGAGAATCCTTTATCATGAAGAAATCTAAAGGGCTGAGCCCTTTTTATCCGTTGAGCGCCGGGGAGACTCCTTCATCCTTAAGTAATCCAAAGGGTTGAGCCCTTTAAATCTGTTGAGCCATTTTTCCTTTACTCCATTAATTGCTTACAGCCTTAAAAGCGCTCAACCCTTTAAAAAGGCTGAGCCATTTGCTTCCAGAAACTCCTTCTTGTTCCAATCTTCAAAATTTACAAAATAAAGGGATATTTTCATAAAAAGAATCATCACTCCATATAATGACTTCAATTAAGAGCCCCTTTTTTATTCCATATGTATTTGCCATAATTTTATCATTATATCCAAAAAACTTTGTGCTAGATAAGTGTCTTAAATTAATATTTCATTAGACCAATTAGACACTTATCACTTAGTCAAGGCTATTATAGTGATCTTGGCCTCTTGAAATCATGGTTTTCTTTGTAGGACATTGAAAAGCAATATGTCCTCATCCAAGACACTTGAAGCACTTGATATCACTTGACCTAGATTCCTTAGAAAGTTCTTTGAGAGGAGATTTTTTTTTAGGATAAGGTTTGGAAGAGTAAACCTCCTTCTTGAAGCTCTTGGAATAAGAGGGAGTGGACTCTTTTGAAAAATATTTTTTAAGTTGATGCTCCACCCTTGAAAAAAGTTGAACAAGTTCATTCAAATCTCTATAGGGTAAAAGTTCAACTTTGTCTCTTATCTCAAGGTTAAGACCACTTTGAACTCTAGAGATGGTGGTCCTCTCTTCCTTTCTAATCTCAACCTTCATCATTAGCAACTCCATTTGTTGCTTATATTCCTCCACACTAAATGACCCTTATTTCAACATTTGTAACTTATCCATAAGCTCTCGGTCATAGTATGGGGGAATATGCCTCCTTCTCAAGTCACTACGGAGCTCATTCCAATATAGGATTGGGGGCTCATGATTTATTCTCCTTTCTTTTTCTAAGGAGGTCCACCAATACATAGCATGTCCTTAAAAGCTAAGGATTGCCAAAGAAACCTTGCTTTCTTCACTCACTCCATGGTAAGAGAAAAATTGTTCAACTTTCATTTCCCAATCCAAATAGGTTTCCACATTGTCTTTGCCATGAAATGAGGGAAGAGTGATGTTAAGTTCTTTATTGGATGACTCCCTATGTCTAGCTTGTCTACGGGGTCTTTGATAGTAATCATCATTGTAGATCATTCTCTCTATGGTAAGATCAATGGCTTCCAAGGAGGAAAGGTTCCTCTTCTCCACGGACAAAAAAAAAAGACAAACGGCTGGATGTTTCTCCAAGGGTGAAGGATGAACAAGGTTGGGCGTGAAGATGATGAAGGTGGGCAAATAAGATGAATATGATGTGGAAGATGTTTTGGGTGCTCTAGGTTAGCTCACTTCACCAACGATGGATGAAGGCCACTCAATGGAAACCTAACACTCACTCTAGGTTGAGAGGATAGGTTTAGGCTGTGGGACCTTAGTTACTAAGGAAAGATGTTGAGGCATAAAAGACTCACTCAATATCATATAATCCAAAGTGTGTACATGGTAGAAGGCCAAGGGTATGTATAAGGGAAGGAAAACATCTAGGGTTGCATGGCCGTGTAATGAAGCCCAAATGCAAGCTAAATTCACCCTAAATGAAGTATGAGTTCCCTTCCTCCTAAGAGACTAAAATACCCTTTGACCTAAAAATAGAAAAAGTGGACTTTGACCTCACAAGTCAAGGTTTAAGCCCAAAAATAAATCCTAAGCTAATTTTCCCCATAATACAAAGACTAAATAAAAATACAAGATAAAATCCTATCATCTAAGGTACCCCAAAATACAATGGTAAAATGAGAATAAAAGCAATAAATCCTATACTACTCAAAATAAGTCTAGGAGAGGGTCAATACTCTACACACATGATGAGCATAGCCCTAGACATGGTGTATCCTCCATTCTCCTCCACTCTTCTAGCCATGGACCAAGTGATTGGTTCCACATGAAGCTCCAAGGGTGGTCCTCCATCACTTGGGATCCATGACTATCCCCATAAACCAAAAATAAGACTTTTAATGTGTTTTGTTCTTACTCGCACACTTTCTAGGAAGCTTCCTAGAAGGTCACCTGTCCCTAAATCACTTCAAGTCAAACACGCTTAATTGTGAAGTTCTTAAGTGATGAAATACTAAAAGTAGATGCATCTTGTTGGTATAGGTAGTATTAGTTAATTCATTTAAGTCATCCTTCGTTCACATTCTCACACATATACAAATCTCTAGATCTTTCTCATTTTAGTTTGTCCATGCTATTACAAGCTAAATGTAACACTCTTCTACCTCAAAGAATAATAAATAAATTTTTTTCTATAAATAAAAGCAATTAAAATAAAAAAAAACATCATATAAACATATTATGACCTAGCTCCTCTAGTAAAAGGATTCACAAAACTTAATTTAAAAACTCTTTAACAAAAACATAAATAAAACTCAATATAATTTTTAATGAGGTACACACCACCTATTTTAAAAAATTCCAACATAAAATATAAAATGCCATAAAATAAATAAAACCCTATCTATCACTAAAGAAAACATAGATCTCTAACTCTCAATGTTATATCATCATAATAAGATCTTATAACAATCGTTAAAGAGCTAGGCTTCGCCCCCTTCAAACTCATCTTTTTATACTTGGTCCAATCTTACAAGTGATAATAAGGCCAAACTCACACTACAAGAAACATAGGGAGTGGAAATATATCTCATATAGGTATAACACATATAAGGCATATGAATAGTACTAAAGACATACATCATAATTATGCTTTCATACATACTGTTATTTTCATTTCTATTATTCAAAGTCATACTCAAATCAATACATCTACCACTCCATATTCATTCATCATCAACAACCATTCATTTTCTTCAAATTTTCTCAATCATAATATAAGACTCGTGCAAGTGCATGTCCTTGATTCTATATGCATATGGTACCAATCTCCTCCTCATGACCAACTCAAGGCAGCTTATGAGCCATGGAATGTAATCATCACACACTGGGTAACCCCCTCAATTCATTCTCAACTAGAAGATATCTATCAAGATCGTGTGAAACGTGTGTGCTGAAAAATAGAAACACCCTGTATATTTTGTACAATATTGTTATGAAGAATATAAGTGTCTGTTACAAGTATAACAACGAACAATTGCAACCAAGAAACAAAGGTCTCAATACTGAATTGGAAATGAGAAATTAATGATAACAATCAGTCACAACCCCAATCACCATTATTGAAGCACACAAACTGAATCAATATCAGAAAGAAGTAAAAAGAACCGAAATAGAAGAATCAGATCAGGAAGAATTGGACAGTAAAATCTTCAGGGAGAAAACATATCACACACATGATTTTCCCTAGTGCACGTAGTCCCAAAGAAATACATTATCTCTCTTACTCCTCATGCTTTTTCTTCATCCATTTCCTTGTTGATCACTTGCCATGTGGCCTTGTGGTGTAACTAAATTTTCCTCCCCACTCCGCTCAACAGTTCGTAGGCTCTCATTTTTTTTGCACGTTACAATACTCCCTCCTTTGCAAACAACCTTGTCCTCAAGGTTGAAGTCAGGGAATGACTCTTGTATCTCAGCTGTATCCTCCCAAGTAGCAGCAACAACATCTAAAGAGTCCCATTGAATTAGGACTTGATGAACTGAATGGGACTGTCTCATAATAATTATGGAATCCAAAACTTGCAAAGGTTGAACAGAAGGACCCAATTCAGTAGTAGTTAGGGGAGAGGTAAATAAACTTGTGAGGAACTTCCCTTAAATGCCTTAAGCAATGACACATGGAACATTGGGTGAATTCTCGCAGTGTTAGGAAGCTTAAGCTTATAAGAAACTTCTCCAATTCTTGTCAATACTTCAAAGGGACCAAAATAATGCATACTTAACTTCTGAGTTTTCCTTAAAGCAACAGAATGTTGTCGATACGATTGTAATTTGACGAGGACCAAATCACCGACAACAAACTTCAGATCCCTCCAGCGTGTATCAACTTGCTGTTTCATGTATTGCTGAGCCTTCAACAAATGCAATTTTAATTGCTGAAGAATTGCATCACAAGCTCGAAGCATATCTTGAACAGATACGGGATCAGTAGGAGCAGTTTCATACCGTATGACAGTAGGAGGATCCCTACCGTATAAAGCCTTGAAAGGAGACATCCCAAGACTCTGATGCAAGGAAGAGTTATACCAAAATGGGGCCCACGAAAGCATAGAATACCACCCTTTGGATTGTCAAAAACAAAACAACGAAGATACATTTCTAAGGTTTTATTCAAAACCTCCATTTGCCCATCTGACTTGGGGTGGTATGAAGAACTCATAGCAAGTGTGGTACCTTGAACCTTGAAAAGATGTTGCCAGAATAAGCTCATGAAAATTTTGTCCCTGTCAAAGACAATGGAACGAGGTATACCATACAATTTAACTATATGGGTAACAAAAGCTTCAACAACTATCTTACTTGTATATGCAGCCTTGAGTGGAATCAAATGACCAAATTTGGAGAGCCTGTCCACGACTACCATAATTGTTGAGTACCCATAAGATAAAGACAAACAAGTGATGAAATCCATTGCGATATCATCCCAAACATGTAATGGAATTGGCAAGGGTTGTAGTAACCTCGCTAGTAAAGCTTGTTGCACCTTAGCTTGTTGGCAAATCTGGCATTCACGGACAAACTTTCGAATTCGCTGCTGCATTCCAAGCCAAAAGAATTGAGAGCAAATTCTAGCCATGGTCTTTGTAACTCCAGCATGACCTCCTACCTTTGAAGAGTGAAATTCCAATAGCACCTGATTGATAATATCTTCATCCAAGGGTAGCATGATACGACCCTTCCAAAGTAATAATCCATCCTTAATCAAATACTCTTGGGACTGTAACAGATTTGCCACACATTGATCATAAAGAGCCTTCAACCTAACATCTTTTTGAGTGAGTTCAGCCACCCTTTTAAACCACTGACTAGTGGGTTCTGACCAAGCCAGCATAAGGCTCCTCGATAACGCATCAGTAGGAATGTTGTCTTTTCCCGGCTTATATTGAATTATAAAATCAAAGCCCAAGAACTTCGGTAACCATTGTTGCTGTTCTAGAGTTTGTAAACGCTGCTCAACTAATTCCTTTAAGCTCTTCTAATATGTTTTAATAATAAACTTGTGGCCCAAAAGATAATGTCAAAATTTGGACAATTCCTTAGTAATAGCATAGAACTCACGTGTATATGCAGACTGGTTTTGCATTCTCACTGACAATTTCTTAGAAAAATAAGCTATAGGATGATTCTCTTGACTTAAGACTGTTCCCACACTCGAGCTTGAAGCGTCTGTTTCAAGAACAAAAGGTGCTGAAAAATTTGGTATGGCCAAAACCAGGGCTGTAGTAAGTGCTTCCTTCAGTTGTTGAAAGGCATTATCAACTGTCATAGTCCATTGAAAAACGTCTTTCTTCAACAAATCAGTTAATGGAGCTGCTATTTGCGCATACCCTTTGACAAAGCGTCGATAATACCCTGTAAGACCAAGAAAACCACGCAAATGTTTCAAATTAATTGGTCGTGGCCACTCTTTGACAGCCCCTAATTTATTTAATCCATAACAACCCCTGATCCTGAAATCGTATGCCCAAGATAATCGATCTCCTTTACTCCAAATGAACATTTAGAGAACCTTGCATACAACTGCTGCCTCTGTAAAATCTGCAAAACCACTTCTAAATGATACAAATGATCCTTCAAAGATGAACTATAGACTAAAACATCATCGAAAAAAACCAGAACAAACTTTCTCAAAAGGCCTTGAAAAATATCATTCATAAGACTTTGAAAAGTTGCAGGGGCATTTGTTAGTCCAAAGGGCATGACAAGCCACTCAAAATGTCCATGATGCATGCGAAAGGTAGTTTTATAACAATCTTCTAGATTCAACAAGATTTGATGATATCCCGATCGCAAATCCAACAGAAAAAAAATGTAGCACCAAATAGCTCATCAATCAACTCATCAACAGTTGGTATCGAAAAACTATCCTTTATGGTAATTGCATTTAATGCTCTATAGTTAGTACAAACTCGCCAAGAACCATCCTTCTTTTTCACGAGTATAATGGGTGAAGAGAAAGGACTCTTGCTAGGTTGGATAATCCCCTCATGAACCATCTCAGCAACAAGTTTCTCAATTTCCTCCTTTTGACTATGAGGATAACGATATGGCTTCACCTTCACTAGAGTAGATCCATCCATTAAAAGAATAGAATGATCATGTGCACGCGGTGGTGGCAATGCGAAAGAAGTTGAGAAAATTGAAGCATATGTAGTCAGCAATAAAGCAACTTCGAGTTCTATATCATGTAGTAATTCTAGCGATGCAAAAGATGGCGCGATGGGATCTACCATTTTCATGCTATATACCTCTACAATGGAATTAGTGATCATTCGACGAATATGATGTAAATGAGCTTGTCATGGAACATGATCAACATCCCCTTGTAATGTTACGAACTTACCATTATACAAGAATTTTAAGTGCAAAGATTCATAATCAGCCACATGAGGACCGATAGTTTTCAACCAGCTAGCTCCTAAAATAAGATCTGCACCAGAAATTGGAAGTAAATATACAAGCATTTGAAACAAATTCCCTTGAGCTTGTATGACCAATTTCTGAATTAAACCTTCTGCTTTCATATAATTCCCATTTCCCACCATTACTTTGAACATGGGCGCTGGTTTGACAGGAAGCTTCAAAAATTTTGCAAGACGAGGTTGCAAAAAATTATCAGAACACCCTCCATCGATTAAAACAGTCACAGGTAACTTGTCAATATAAGCCAAAAACTGAATGGTACCCACCCCAATACCACCTTTGAGAGTATTCAACGATAAATGATGGTCATCAATTCCAATCTCTATGTTAATGACAAGCTGATCAATATTAGGTGGAGGGTCAAAATTAGAATCCACAGAATCTTCCTATAAATTCAAAAACAAATACTGTCTATTTGGACACTTATGATTAAAAGTAAATTTGTCATCACAAAAATAACATAGTCCCTTTTCTCTACGAAATTGCATTTCAGCCGGGCTTATTTTTTTAACATGACTATTGGTCAAGGGTGTAACCCAATTGATCTATTAGCCAACGACATAAACTTCATATAATAATTAGAAACTGTACCAGTTTGCTGTAATTTAAACAACTCGAACATTAGGCAATCAAATGGAGAGGGACCAAATTGGGATTCCAAAGCACGCGTCAAATCTGTCTAGGATTGAATAGTAGAAAGACGTTGAGGCATTTGAAACCAAGGCACGACATCTTTTTCGAAATGAATTACAGCAATCTCCACTCTCGCAGCATCAGGCGTATGATGATAGTTAAAGAATTTTTCTGCCTTAAAGAATCACTCGAGCACCGAAGAGTGTCCATCAAAATGTGGAAATCCCAACGAAATGTCCTTAACATGCAACTAATTTGCACTCGCAAAAACACCATGGAGCTGAGATTGCAATTGTACCAATAAATCTAAGGAATGCTGGAATTGATCCATCCGAGCTTGAGCCTCTGCTTGGAGTTGTTGAGTATGAGCCCATTCTTCACGATCACGAAGCTCCAAAAGAGCCATTAATTTGCGAAGTTCCTCAAAATGATCACGGACTTTATCCTGTAAGTCCTTCAAGCGTGTGTGATCAGCCATGGCGTCAATGAAAGCACCAATGAAACGTGTGTGCTGAAAAACAGAAACACCCTGTATATTGCGTACAATATTGTTATGAAGAATATAAGTGCCTGATTACAAGTATAACAGCGAACAATGGCAACCAAGAAACAAAGGTCTCAATACAGAATTGGAAATGAGAAATTAATGATAACAATCAGTCATGACCCTCATCACCATTGTTGAAGCTCACAACCTGAATCAATATCAGAAAGAAGTAAGAAAAATCAAAACAAAAGAATCAGATCAGGAAGAATTGGACAGTAGAATCTACAGAGAGAAAACATACCACACACATGATTTTCCCTAGTACACGTAGTCCCAAAGAAATACATTCTCTCTCTTACTCCTCATGCTTTTCCTTCGTCCATTTCCTTGTTGATCACTTGCCACATGGCCTTGTTGTGTAACTAACTTTTCCTCCCCACTCCGCTCAGCATTTCGTAGACTCTCATTTTTTTTGCACGTTACATCGTGTCAAAGCATTACAATTAGCCATGGTTACCTCGCACGTTCATTAGAGGCTCCCAACCATAACACTCTCAAGGTCTAGATAGATGACCATTGAGACTGTCATGCATATATTTACACTATCTTGCAAACAAATTATGAATGCATAGACTTTACACATAACAATACCATACCACAACAAATACAATGTCCACTTGGTGGTTTTGCCAGAATGTTGAGTCCAAACTTCTCCACAACATGCCAAGCTCTACTTCGATCTCATCATTATTAGTCGTAGCCTAGACTTATGCATCTCATCAACATCACCTCATACATCATGTTGTCATCAACACCATCTCATACAAATTATCACTATGCATCCTCATTATTCACTCATCACATATTATAATATTCATCATTATAAAAACATGATCATCATCATCAAACCTCAAACAACATCATCATCACACATCATAGCGTTATGCATTACCACTACTCATACTCTCATCATCATCATCAATTATTATTGTCTCATATATTGCCATTCACCACTGTCTCAAACGTTGTACACAATATTTCAATTCAAACATCAACGTTTCACATCATATCATGTACAACCATATCATAACACATATAAGTACTTAAAGAATAAAATAATTCACCATTACAACTCACAAATTATCTCTTTTTATCTTAAGCTTCTATGACATTTTGTGGTCTAAACATGATATCTAAAGTTGTACCTATGCTATCAATTTAATTTAAATTTTATTATAAATTTAAGATAATTATTTATAACTTCTATGTTGACCTCAATAGTTTATTTTAATATATTTTTAAAAATTACAAAACCACGGTATTTAAGCCTAAATTTGACAGTTTGACATTCACTCATTAATTTGATCATAATTTGATTTCTAAACCTCCTTTTTAGGTGATTCTAACGCCATTGGAAAGCTACCATCAAACTCTACTACTCTTATGAATACCATGAAACTTAAGTAAATCATGTAAGGGTCCTCGTAAGGCTTACAAGTTATAGACATTACTTTTAGCGCATAGAACGTGAGACTTATCTTGTGACTCACAAAACTCAATTATTTACTTAACATTTCTTTTGTGATTATTAAGTTTAAATTGTATCCCCAAATGTCTACTTTCCAATCCAACAAAGGAAACTCTATTTGGTTAATCATATAGAGAGAAATCATCTAAATATTGGCGCATGTTCATATGAAAATTTTTAGAATGAAGCAAACCACACAAAAACTTCCAAATCACATAATAATTGCACTCAATCATCACAATTTAAGAAATTATAGAAATAAAACAGCAATAAATCTTCGATCATGCTCATAAGCATCTACACAATTTTAAATTAGCAACCTAAAAGGCTTATGGATCGGTTCACTACCCATCCTCCTCATATGTGTCAAAGAATTTGACATTTTGACTCTCCCTTACCTTTAGTGATGATCTTGTAGCATAAGCATGCTCTTCCCAGCCTCAGCAACTACTTCTCACTTTCTCTGATGAATTCCTCTAGGTTTAACTATGCAAGTACTCTAAGAGTTCATAACAAACACGTAAGAATGACATGTCCCTTATTTTTTTTGTTTTTTATAGGCCTTCAAGTTGAGCTCAAGTCTAACCTAAAACTCCTCTCTCAACTCACAACACTTTTTCTTTTTCTTTTATTTAATAAAAACAATTATTTATGTTATAAATCCAATTAAATAAATTAACTAAGTCTATAATAACATCTAAAAAAATGGGATGTTATAGAGAATCTTTAAAGGTAGTTCCTCCATCAAAACTAAGGTATGATCATAACACCCTCTATCTCGCAGGCATGCATAACTTATACTTAGGAAACAACAAATATAAGAATACTAAAATCCTTACATAATTAAATAAAACATAAACTCCAACATAAGGTAAAGAGAATCATATAACAATCTCTTAAAACAAATCATAACTTACAAAAATTTGACTCTAAACATAAGTCCTATTATATCATAATGTAAAAAGCAATCCTAATCTAGACTCAAATGTCACATATCCTATCAGAGCATTCTTAACACAAGGTCTAAGCCTCATCACTAGTATCATCAATATCCTAATGAGCATCACCTACAACAACGTACATAACAAGGCATGGAAAATAATGAGAGTAAGAAAGTTTCTCACTCTAGATCATGGCATGAAATAAGAGATGAATAATCAAATACAATTTAGTCACATGCAAATATGAAATGCAATGAACACAGACTCTTGATTTGTATACATGTGATACCAATATCAAGATATGTGCTTTGTATATCAAATGATTTGCCAATTTGAAAATTTGGGTGCATATGATGCATTTCGCACAAACTCTCTATCATATCATGAATCCCTATCTAGGTGTTAGAGTTATTTTATGATATTTGTCTGAGGAAATATTTATATATCAAGAGGAGGGGGGTTATAACTTTGTTATTTTTTTTATAAGATTATTTCACACACAATTTCACAATGATGGGATATTATTTACTTTGGACTTAAGTTATCACAATTTTGCTTTTGATTAATACCCAAAATGTCTCTTAATCATTAGAGTATATATGTATATTTTATAAATTATTATTTCTTCACTTATTTTATTGATATGAGACCTTCTATGTATCCCAACACTAGTCTTATAATAGTGCTTTGCACCCTTACTTTTCATTAAAAATAATTATAATTTTTATTATTAATAATGTAAATAATAGATTTTTTTTAATTATTTAATGCTTGGACCCCGTCCCGAAAAGGAATGATACTGCAATATGCTTATAATAATCATTCAACCTGGTGATTTGATTCCACATAATTAGCCAGATTTGGATGGAGACATATATGTCTGCACTTGGTAGGCTATCTACTTCTATCAACCACCAAAGAATTTCGGTCTTCATCGGCAATTACTATTAAAATCTTGATAACTCTCTAAATACTTTTAAATGGCGAGTTCCAGTACTATATACTCATATTTTATTATCTATATATCATTTATTTTTATAGTCTTGAAATGAATAATAAGAAAATTATCCTTATATATTAGATAAATCAGGAAAAGGAACTTTGCTATAAGGACCAATCATTATATATAGATTATATCCTAAAAATCGTCTGGTACATGGTTTAGTTCAAGATCACATCCAATAACAAATAACAATTAATAAGCTTGTAGCAATAAAAGTGTGACAGATGGAGCCCCTCAAATGCTAATGCCACTAACTGGGAAAAGCCAAAATGAGACACACCAACCGTTACAGCAAGGTATGTTCTGTTATTTCATGTGATGACCTTTTAATCATATTTAGAAAAAAAAAAAAAAAAAAAAAAAAAAAAAAAAAAAAAAAAACTTTCTGGTTTTATGGCATTAGATTTAGGTCCATATCTTTGGAAATGATTATATTTTCACGTTTTAAACATTTAACAAGTTAATAAAAATAATTATTTTTTTAAAACAGTCCAGTTAAATCAAATACGCATGAAAATTAAAATCAATATACAACTATACGAAATGATATCAAATCTAACATTATTTAGCTCTGAGTTTGTAACCAATGTATTGGATAAGAGATGTTACTGTTTCAATGTGCAAATAGTTCAGATTTCAGACATTTTCATCAGAGGTATATCTAAGCATTGATGAAGAACCGGAGAGTGCAACCAGAAAAAGTTCAGGGTCATAAAAAGGTTCGTACAAACACAATAACACCATGGATTCGGCAAGACATGAAGATTTGTCAGTGCTTCACACGTGACCGATCAAGATAATATAAAATATTGGTTTGATTAGTATTTGTGGAGAGCTTTTATCTAGACTTTATCATAAGGAGAGAAGCGTGGGATTAAAATCTTTAATAGAGGAAAACAGGCTCACACTTCCATTGTAGTACTTGAACTTAGCCTAGGATCGTATGGTTTACAGCCAAGCATAGCAAACAATGTCTACAATTTTATTTTTTTTTTGGGAACTTGGTTCCCTTTAGCTAGAGAAACAGAGACAAATTGCACCTTTGAGATTCTCACCTGAATAAATAACTGACCTATCAACAAGTTAGAGAAAAAGATTAATATAGGCTGAGATTCAGATATCTCTAACCTTTTAAAATAAGGCTGGTGCATTAAATTAATGTTTACCCCTTTATTATAGGGAGTTTTCTTAAAATGAAAACTGGCAATTGTAAAACTCCGAGAATCTGAGCTTAAGAGACAACTAATTTATGACCATAATTGAGAAATTTTCATCAAGGATAATTTAGCATTAGAGTAATGGTCTCAAAGAAAGGAATATTAGTATGTAGCTTTTTAAACAATTTCATAAACCTCACACAATTGTTTATCTCTTCGCTCATCTTTCATTTTCTGTGGAAAAGGAACACATACCTTTTCTGTTTTACCCATAATCTTTCTTTATCTTCCTTTCCAGCAATGTCTTTTCTAATAGGATCTCATCTTCCTTTAGTGGAGGGGTGTGTTTTTCCCTCCTAGTAGGCACAACTAGCTCCATTACACTTCTCAATGAAATTGTCTTGACCTCATCCCTTAGAGTAGGCTCTATTTGTGTGAGTAAGGTGCTTGGAGCTCTCCAAGAAAATTGTTATATTTATATGTCTGACTCCAAGGACTTGAATCTGTCATCAAGTCTTGTCATGAATTGTGTCATGGTATTACGTAGGTTCAATTTTCTCACCTCTTGGTTGTGTCCTTGATTCTACAAGTGGCGTGTCTTATAAACACCTTGATGAAAGATCGGGGTGATTTCTCCTCCATGGATTATAAGTGGTGACTTATGGGTCATTTTTACTCTTGATAAAATTGCCAACAAAATTAGCTTTCCATTACCTTTTTTCCTGCATGGAAAGTGGATCGACATTGATCACATACAAGTAGAGGAGTAGAATAGCCATTAATTGAGCTTGTGCCTGAATGAGAGTCTCATTTGTTTGTTCAATGCTTCTAACTTGCTCTCTACTAACATATGCCTTTTTACCTGATGTATTCCTGCTGGTCTCTTCATGATATGTCTATCTGTAATAGGGGCTTGATAGTTGTTTCAAGTCACATCTTCAATGATTATAAAGGCCTCAATGGGTGAAATTTTTCGTTATTGTTTCTTCGTAGACATCATCAATGTTGGAATTGTTTTGATGAGAGAGGACATTGTAAAAAATATTGAATAAGCTACCCAGTAGAGAAACCATGAAGTGTGCACTTCCAAAGGAGATCCTAGAAACGCTCTCATGCTTAGTAATTCATGCTTAGACTGCACGAAATTGATAATGTCCTTTTTGCAGTTTGTTGGACTTGGCAGAAGGGAAGTACTCCAATAAAAATTTATGCGTGCATTCCTCCCAAGTGATGAAGCAATCATCTGATAAAAAAGACAACCATGCCAAAGCCATATCTATCAACAAAAAGGAAATAACCCCAAATAGATTGCATTTGTAGTGACACCATAGTACTTCATAATGTTAGTGATCCTCAAGAATTTCTTCAAATGGTTTATGAGGTCTTCATATGGTAAACCCCCAAATTTCCTAGAGCTCTCCACCATATAATAAAAGGATTCAACTTGAAATAAATGGCTCCCACCGCAAGTCAGCATACGCTATCTATCAGTCACAGTAATATTAAGGATGAAATAATATTGCAATGTTCTTTCATGTTGCTCAACCATTGTTGTTATGTCTTGTGTTTCTTTTATTAACCTGCGAGTTGTTTTCCCAATTTTAGGGTTAAACTGTAAAACATGTCTCTTAGATCAGGTTAACATAAGCAACAAAAAGAAACATCAACATGATAAACACAAACTATAGGAAAATAATTAAATAAAATAAAATGAAAATATAAACAACAAAAATAAACACGAACAAGATAAACACAAACTATAGGAAAATAGTTAAATGAATTAATATGAAAATAAAAAGGAAGGATGGAAGAAAATATCCGAATCAACTTAAATATCCTTCAACTAATACTGTTTGTTTTAGACATCGATAACAGGGCCATAAACGTGTTGTGCTAAAAATACGCTAGGGCCAAGCATATTTTATTGCAATAATAATAATGGAATAATAACGGAGAGGAGTCTGAATATCGATCCCAAATGACTAAAAATCATAAATACCAATTTATCAAACTCATTCAAACTGAGTTTAAAGTTGAGTGGAATTCAAAGATTTAGGAAACATAGTTACAACTTCGATTATTCCTAATACCCCTAATATTATATTAAATGAAACTTAATCGTGATTGTCAATTATGCCTCTCAGGTTGCTAATTACTTTTATCATTGAAGTTAACATTTTGTACTTTATACGAAGCAAAACATGAAGAACAACGAAGTTGATTAAATAAATTAACCTAGTTTGTCATATAGATAATGAAATTCACAAAATTTAGCACGACACTTTGACCATTAGCACAACACTGCTTCTTATAGCATGGGTCTGTTGTTTGAATCTTTAAACTCTTAGCACAATAATCCTGCTCAAGTTAGCATGACCATGCACTTCTACCCAAGGTGTGATGGCAATGGCAACTAACATGGGCGTGGTGAATTTAGAAAGCAAAGACCTCGAATATAACACGGTCGTGGACATGTAGTGTAAACCAACCCGACTGTGCTCCACAACATCGACATGCTAGTTCAATAATGTTAGCATTGTTGTGCTCCTTCTTTTCAACTCTTTTTACTGCAAATTTCCCTTTTTCTAACCCTTTTTTTCTAATACCACTGAAGTACTTGATTGGTGCACAATTTACCTGAAAAGCTTTAGTTTTACCAACAAATTTATGCATTAAACAAAACAAAACTACTAACATTCACCATTAAAAGTGCACCAAATTATAATGGTTGAACACATGTCATCCTACATAAAAAGTTAATTATAGCCTAGTAAGTTAAGGAATGTAGGGTAGGGACCCAATTGCGGAGGTCTTGGAGGTTTGATGTCGAAGCAGTGAAGATTCCAATGGTTAGAGTAGCGCTCTCAGTTAGGATACTCATCATACAGGCTTGATAACCTTGACAACTTCTCAACATTTAATGATGGGTGTGAGAGTACAACTATTTGTATGATTGAAAATGTCCTAATGTGGGATACTTATATAAGTCATTAATGTGTGATGAATAGTTGTATTGTTTAAAAGGTGTTTGTATACTCTTGATCATTTCCTAAAAGAGGATGTAAGGATCCATATAAAGTCAATGTCAAGATAGTACAATTAAATGAGTATTAGGCCCCATAAAGTCATGTTAATTGTTTGATTGTCGATGACAAACCTTGTAATCAAATTCACATGCTACGATGACATTACAAGAAAACAGTGAATAAGTGACGAAAAATAAGCATCGGTTAATAGCCGACGTAAATAGTGTCAGAAAAGCCGACGCTATTTTAAGATGTAGTGTCGACTTTTCCGACACTAAACTTAAAATAAATTTAATTTAAATTTAGCGTCGGAAAAGCCGACGCTATTCTTTAAATATAGCGTCGACTTTTCTGAAATTAAATTAATGTCGAAAAAGCCGACGCTATATTTAAAGAATAGCGTCAGCTTTTCCGACACTAAACTTAATTTAAATTTAGTTTCGAAAAAGCCGACGCTACATCTTAAAATAGTGTCAGCTTTTTTGACAGTATACGTGCTTTAAGAGAGATAAAGATAATTTTTTCAATGTTATATACGCATAATGTGTTCTAGTACACTTGGTATCAAGTTCACTTAAGACCTCAAGGTTCACAGATCGAGTATCAGGAATGTTAAAAATACGAATGCATAAATGATAAGCTGGAAAAAGAAGATAAAGAAAAAAATAAAATAAATTTGTGTTAACATAGTGTCGGCTTAACCGACAATAAAAAATTAAAATAAATAAATTTGTTAGTGGCGGCTTAGCCAACACAAAAAAAATTGTGTCGACTTATTTAGCGTCAGCCAAAAACCAACGAATAACTGACAATATTACGTCGATTTTTATGATTTAGAGTCTGCTTTTGGCCGATTCTAAATCAAAACATTCTTGTAGTGTGAATAACTTGAAGATAGTAAAGATTGAATGAGAGATGTGAAATTCAAAGACGTATTTTATTTATATTTGTGTTAGGATAAGGTAGAATTTATATATCGCTCTTATTATGTTTATGAGTTGAGATAATTATCACATTGTATTTACTTTATAATAAGAACATATATTTGTATTTAAGAAGATCATATCTTTATATGCATTTACAACATTTTCTCATGTTATGATAATAATATTTCTAACAAATACAAAAAATTACCTTTCTTTTCATAATAAGAATTAAGTAAACAAATATCTAAGAAATATGTCAATGTAACAAAACAATAATTAGGAGAAAAAATTTACTCAAGAGAGATAAAATTTATCCACGATATACACTTTCACTTACAACAATTGTACAACTCAGAGGATTCTGAAATTACTCAAGAGAGATAAAGTTTTTATACAACACTAAATGTGTCCTAAGAAAAGGGCTAAGAGGCCTCCTTTGCCAAATATGGAGATGAACAGTCACCTCACGATCAAGGAGAAAACATCATTCCTCATTAGAATATAGGTTCTTCGGCAAGAGGAGAACAAAATAAGGAACTCCTTCGACAACGGAAGATAGTTTAATCACTTATAATCAATTGTGGTATAGTAAGGTAAGCAAGAGAAAGGTCTATATAGAATTGCACTTAATTATTTAGGAAATAATTGTTTAACTCTATTTTTGTTTAAGATACACAGTCTCATTTGAGATTAATTAGCATACATATAATTTGTTTTACTTATATTTAAATTAGGAGAAAGTATCTATGAGGAAATCTTAATATCACATGGCATAACTCTACGGAAAGAAAAACCAAATTCCCATAGTGCGTAGAGATTCATGAGGATATTGCTTTTCCAAATGGAGATTAGCAAAATACGAATATTTAATTCATTCCTATAACGTAAACTACGAGCACGCTTCTGATTGACAAGCACATGTGTCCTTGTCCCTTGTCACTTTCTCTAATGTGCACATGTTATTGCCCCAATGTGTGCTTGTCCCTTTCTAGTTCTTCTCTTTGATATGGCGTTGGTGGAGGCTCCTCATGCCTTCTTGTGTATGTATTACTCATGGCCTAAGTGAACAATCCAGACCTTTCAACATCAAATTTGTCTATGGAATTTCCATTCTTCCTCCCCCACCAATATTGCCCCATCCAATAATACTAAATTTTCAAAATAATGCATATATCTTGTGTAAATCAGCCGCTTTTTCACTTCAACACACTCTTTGTCTCTCTATTTTGTTCTTGTTCTTCACTTCCTCTATGCTCTATGTTTGCAAAAGCATGTTGTGAACTACACGTATCAGGTTCTATGCAGAGAACGACACGTACTTTTCAACTTCTTTCGTTAGGGGAAATCGCAAGTTTTATGTACCATCCACCCCGCTTTTACTCGCAATGACTTGAAACAAGAAAAATTAAAGGAATCTGGTGTGTGTAGACATACATAGTGCACTTTTGTTTTGGCTAGCTTTGATGATGGCCAGATAGTTCAAGAGCATATCAATGATGTTGAAATTTCGAAAAGTTATCATTGTCCTTGATTTGATCCAAAGGAAAGAAGAAAAGGATGGTCATTCATGTATGAATGTGGGGAATGGTCTTCTACCTATTAGAATCTTAGGTAATTAGACAAGAGTTGTTGTCACAGTTGCAAGGGGCGCCACTGCAACCTTCCTTTTAAGTATCAAATCGGACCCACTGCAGATATCAAATTAGCATCTACCCTTTGGTTGGTAACTCTGCTTAAACAGCTTAATCAATGAGTTTGACCAAAAAGCAGTTCACTGCACTGTCGATCACCGTGTACATTTAAATCATTTTTATTAACTGCCCTTGTAAATATATAAATATAGCCAGGCTTGTCTGTGTTCAAATATGATTCAATTTGGTCTTTATATTGGTTTAGGATTTCGTAAGATTTTAAAAGACTTTTTTTGAGTAAAAAAGTCCATTGGTATTTAATCAGGATTTTATGTCACTTAAAAACAATCCAGTGGTATTCAATCTGGATTTTCAAGATTTTTTTAAGGAGTCCATTAAAATCCACTGGTATTCATTTGAGATTTTTTACAACTTAAAAATAATTCATTGGTATTCAAAAATATAAGGATTTTAAAGGATTGTTGTGTGAGAGGGATTTTGAAGGACTTTCTAGTGTTATCTATAAATACCAGATTCATAAAACAATCCCATCCAAACCGGCCCATAGGATTTTAAAGGATTGTTTGAAGTGATTTTTCAAGTGTTTCAAGAATTTTCAAGTGAGTTTTTCATTTTTTTTTCTATGCTCCTGTCTTCTCCATTTTTTCTCTACTAATAATACTACACTATTGCTCATATATAATATTGTTAGGGTTTCTGTGAGTAGAATGAGATGAAAATGGATCTTATTTGTTACTCTTATCCCTCCTTCTTTTATGACTCAACAATTATTTTATTTTTTTTACTATAAATTTTTCTTTTTATTTTTATATTGTGAAATTAAGATTTTTTTATATTTTAAAAAAAGAAAATTAACATAAGACATTGCAGTATCTAATTTTTTTGGATTTAGGACTTATGCCTTCATTAGCTTATTTTTAAAAAAGAAAATATTGTTAAAATATTTGTTAGAATAATTTACATTTATAAATATCGTTAAAAATTATCATATAATATATAACTAAAATAATATATATATATATATATATATATATATATATATATATTCTCTATATCTAAATACTTCTGTTTATATAAAAAAATTATATATCTTAATATTTTCTCAGTATTGAATATACTGATTTTTTTTATATAAAAAATTATCTTATATTTCTATATTTCTGTTTTTACATGTTTTTTTTTATAATAACTGAGGTATTTGATCCATTTGGATAGTCGAGATATATTCGATCTTATATGATTGATGTGCTTCTAAAAATAATAATATAATTTTATTGATTTTGTCTCTTATCCGTAATTATTTATATAACTAGTTTTCAACATATACTGTTTTAGTAATTCAAATGGGAGATTCACAAGGAAATAATAAAGAAAAAGGAAAAGAGAAAGAAAACTATGAAACTTGGACCAAGGAGGATTCCGATGAATTGTTACAATTGATAGTGGATGCTATAAAAAGAGGATCGGATATTATGAAGAATTATTATTATTATTTATCTAGACATTATTGTTTTTTTAATTATTTTTGTCTTTGACTCTTTTTAAATTTGAATATATGAAATTTTTTTAAAATCTTATCAAATGTCAAAACTCCACAAAATCCATTTAAATCCTGATTTAAAAGTCTCGTATAATCTATTAAAATCCTGATTTTAAGTCTTGTAGAATCCTGCAAAATCTTAAAAGTCATGAAAATCCTGCAAAGTCTTTTAAAATTCGCAGGATTTTTTTTAACTAAAAAAGTCCTTTAAAATCCTAATCCAATACACCCCCCTTAGATTTTATTAAATCATTTTTTAAAATAGTTCCTGTAAAATTTACTTTTTGTATTTATTTTAGTCCCTTTAGAAAGAAAAAAAATGGTAGCGTCTAAAAGTAGTTTATTCTACAAAATTATAAAGCCAAAAAAAGAAAAATGGAATATTAAAAGGATAAAATAAAATAAAATATCAAAATAAAAAGAAAAAAATTACAAAAGACCATTTAATTTTTTTTATAAGAATAAAAAAATATTATAGGACCAAAAGTATATTTTAAAGTTTTCTTAAAATTAAAATCCAATTGCCATGGTTTTTCTTTTATGAATTACTCGTCCTTTTGGTATAGGTGAGCTATCAATTCTAGAAGACAATTCTAGGGTTGTATGGTTAATGTAAGGACAAGTATTCCCTCCTTTACTACCCATATTAAGTTTTGTCCGGTTCTCAATCAGAGGGCACCACAATGCGGTATGGAGACTTTTCTTCACTTATACTTCTAAAAGAAACGGATGATCATTGTGTAAACATACTTCCACCTTTCTCTACCATCATAACCAACCAAGTACCCCACCATTTCCTCTTGGGTGACGTGTTGGTCCTTCATTGGCCAAGACAACAATAATACTTTCGACAAAACTTGGATAAGTTGTTTACATGCTAGTGATGTTGTTCTCGAATAAAAATATAACATGTCTATTAATTAATTATTTATTCTTTCGTCATCCCATTTTCCTTTCTAATGTTTTTCATAGTTGTGAGAGGTAAAAATATAATCCATGTGTAATTTTAAAATTAAGTTATCTAAGTCCCTTTCTTAATACTAGGGACCAAGTGTTCCCATGTGCGTGTCCTTATTATAATCCTCAGTTGAAATACAAGCACCAAATTGAAAAGTTGGTAAAATAAGGCTGCTCAATTCCTCAAGAATCAATCATGACCTTTATTTCCATCTTTTGTTCCTAGTGCTTTACCCAAACTAAGCCACTCAGAAATTTACACACTAGGGTTAGGGTTAGTCACCACCACCAAGCACTGACTCGTGTATACATATATATACATATATGTATATAAATAGAGCTTTATATCTCTAGCGGAATCATCATCCAGCAACCAGATTTGCTGGGGTTACATATATTTTGGGCGAAACAATTATTAAACTGATTGGAGCCCAAAATATACACAGTAAGTGAAACATAGAGATCAAGTTGATTAGGGTTTCTGAGCAAGCATGAAGAAGAGACAAGTGGTGGTGAAAAGAGATGTGGCAAACACTTCATCTTCAGTGATGAGAAACATAAGATATGGAGAGTGCCAGAAGAATCATGCAGCGAACATTGGAGGCTATGCTGTGGATGGCTGCAGAGAATTCATGGCTAGCACAGGGGAAGGAGCTGGTGGGGCTCTTACATGTGCAGCTTGTGGCTGCCACAGGAACTTCCACAGAAGGGAAGTGCAAACTGAGGTAGTTTGTGAGTACTCTCCTCCTAATTCTTCTCGCTAAAGAAAGGGAAGAAAATAGAGTGCAGAGTTTGTATTAACTGATTGAATCTTTCTTTCTTTCTTTCCATATTTCTTTCATTTGTGTTCTTGTAAGCGTGGATGATTGATTGATTACCAACAGAGAATTATTCTTGTAAAAGAAAATCTAAAGCTTCAGGGTTTGTGTTTTGGAATGTTATATATCCAGCCTTTCTATATATTCTTCCTCTTTTTCTCATTCTCTGTAGTCTGGTAACATTCTTTGCCGTATGATTGGTTCGGTTATGAATCTCAGACAATTAAGGTGAAATGATGAGAGAGTAATCGAATAATCTGTTGAGGAACTGAGAATTGGAAAACTTATATTGTTTTCCACTGATATATTATTCGTTATTACTATATATAAACTTAACCTATAACCATATGATTTCTTAAATTTACAATATGGATCTTTATATAATAATTATATGTCTTGATTTGGGAATTAAAGCCTTCCACTATTGTAATTGTATTGTATAGAGTCAGTCTTTGCATACATAGATTGACAGAAGTACATAACTTTCACTGAAATAAACTGTTTCTGTTAGTTTAAAATTTAAATAGTATAAACACGGTTTACTGGTTTACCTCGTTTATGATGTGTGCGCGCGATGAAAGAAGCATATGTTAATTTTATCAAGTGATTGAAGTACTTGTTCAGTTGTACAATTATATAGCTAGTGCTTGACCACTTCAAACATATTATATTAATCTTGAATTTTCGATATTCTTTCCATGCTTCCTTTCCCATTCTCGAGTGAGACAACTAAAAGTTTATTTAGCACTTAGAGGCACTCAACGCACCCCCTGTTTCTACACCATCAATAACAGTGTATAATAGGCTTATAGTATGAGTAAAATTATGGATTATGTTGTGAAAGGCAAGAGGTTTGTATTAATTCCTCCATGTCATGCCTTCAAGGCAAGAAAACAGGTTAGTGTTTACGTGATGAAAATAAATTATCTTTGTCCCAATCATTTAGCGTTTGAAATATTATATAATTCCTCAAGGCCCACTTGTATTCAATCATGTCAAGGATATGCCTTAAAAATATTCATTTGATATAGAATTAATTAAAGTTGACTAAAGGTAATTAGTATAATCGTTGTGGAGGTGATGACCACCTCTCTTTTTGGTAGTCAGTGGAATTTCTCACACACCACAAGGAAATGGTTTCAATAAAGGTGCAAAAATACAACAAAATCCAAGTAGCTTTAATAAGTTGGAAGTTGCAACTGCACTTCCTGTCTTTTGCCTTGTGATGTATGGGCTCTTCTGTTGTTTATTATTGTTTGTAATGAACCAAGAATGTGTATACGCATCTTGTCTTGAACAAACTTAATTATTACCTTGATATGAGTGCAAATTAGCAATCTACTTATTCCTTTAAGTTCTGAAATGTTTATTTTATTGTTCTATGCTAGCTATATATAACTAGTAATCAAAAAATGTAATTTATGAGAATCTAGAGTGTCTTGTCAGAATGAAAACATTCTTAATAACGTTTTTTCTTTTGGACTTATTTATAGAATTATCTGGACCCTATTTAAATATTAATAGTGTTGGATAATTTGAAATTATTTATAATATCAGGCTTGGGATGTATCTCAAAAGGCCAAAGTCATTGATTTGTTGCGTCAAGTTTTCCAGGTGTGTGCTATTATTATATATAGTTGGATCAAATACCTAATGGCAAATCGCCTGAATAGAAAAAATTGATAAAAGGCCAATATGTGGTGCCTACTATTGTTTCTTTTTCAGCTAGGGATCAATGGAGAATACTTGTAGAGGGCCATCAATGTTTTGATATATAAAAAAATACCTAATTTGGAATAGCCAATTAAATATGGCAGACACAACCAATCACTAAGTTAGTCATACAACCATATCGTAAGGTGAAAAACAACTAAAGGTATTATAGGGGATCGTCAAGTGTGCAAAAGAATAAGGTTTAATCATGCATGTGAGCCCCCTAATTAGGTATAGATAGATGGTTGGACTTAAAATGTGTCTATGCTTTGTCGGGGATAGATAAGAGTGCATGTCCTTCATTGTCTTGCTCATTCTCACTTTGTTGTTATAGTTTGGCTAATATTGTACAATGCAAGCTCATGAAAAGCATAAAAATTCCTTTCAGTAAAGCTCTATCACCTCGACTATTTCTATAATGTCATGAGGGATGAAATAATGCTAACCAAAAGTGATTAAGTCCAATCGTGACTCGTGGCTTCTCTATTTTTATTTTTATTTTCTTTTATTCACTTGCCTACTCATTGGCATTATCTTGCTACTTTAGAAAATTAATGTGAGACCTGAACATTTTGATTATAAGCTACTGGACTCTTCAACGTGAGTGATATTTAGATTCAATATTGTCTTCAAAGCAATCCTTCAATATAACAAATTAACTTAATGACATAATATGGTAACAAAAACTGAAAATGGATTTAACCGGTTCGTTGTAAAATTGGCCATTAATTTAGCTTTCAGAAATAACTTCTATTATTAGTTTATTACCACTAACAATCTCATGCAAAATAATGATGGTTTGCGTTCCTTTTATGTTGTTATACCATGTAAAACAACCTCGATATATAAAAGGAAACTTGCTCAATGTGTACGTACATGTATGTTTTGAAGGAGGAAACGCGTCTTATATAAGTGCCTTCTTTTTAATGTTCAGCATGTATATGATATCTTACGAGTAATTGTACTTGTGCTTAACTTTTATACAATAATATTTTTACACACTGATATATAGGAAGATAGGGAAAGAAATGTATGATAAAATAAGTGTGTATTTACTAGGGGTGGGTATGCGGACCGGTCCGGCCAGTTTAAGGACCGGTCCGGCCCGTTTAAGGCCCGGTCCGCGAAGTCCGCATTTTTAACGGGCCAGATAAATCCGGTCCGCAAAATAAATGGACTTAAATCTTCAAGTTTGTATTCGGCTTGTGAAGCCCGCGGACAAACGGATAAGTCCGCGGGCCCAATTAAATCTAAATTGTTTAAATGAATATTGACTCAGATTTTAAATTTTTTTTCCTTTATTTAACCTATGAAAACATGAGGAAAAAAAAACATATAAAATGATATAAATATACTTCTAATAATAACATCAAACATTGTAAATAATAAATCAAAGTCTTAAATAACAAAGTTTACACATTCTAAATTTCTAATAGAAATATTTAAGTTTCAATGCCTTTAAAATTTAAAGTCCAAGCATACCAACTATTAACCAAATATTAAAGCCTTACTACCTTAAAACTTTAAAAGTCTTAATACACAACCAAACAAATATAAAACATTTCTAAGTCCAAGTACATCAAAGTCTAAATACCTTAAAACATCAAAGTCTTAATTAATATCTTAAAAACAAACATAAAATATTTGTAAGTCCAATTACATCTATCAAATATAATCAAGCATCTTCAATAATAAAATTTGAGTCCACATTTAAACGAGTAATCCGCGGGCTATCGGATTAAATCCGCGGACTAAACGGACCGGACCTAAAAAGTCCGTATGATTATACGGATTAAAAAAAATGGGCCCGTTATCCGTGAAGTCCGCGGACTTACGGATCGGTCCGCGAACTCAAGTCCATATACCCACCCCTAGTATTTACATATAAATTATTAAAAAAAATGTGTATAAATTATATTAATCATATCTAATAGGGCCTACGCTGAAGTAACTCTTGTCTTTGGACTATTTCGAGCCAAATTTGTTCAATCATTCATCACTACTAGAAAAGTATCATTTTCTTACAAATTTTCCTGCAAAAAAATATTCGCAGAAATTTTTTTACGAATTTTCTTGCAATATTCGCAGAATTTTTTTGCGAATTTTCCTGCAAAAAAATATTCGCAGAAATTTTTTGCGAATTTATTTGTGAAAAATAATTTACAGATATTTCGTACAAATTTTGCTACAATTTTAATAATTATAGAATTTTTTTTCCATTGTAAAAATTTGCAGAAAATATTATAAGATTTTATTTTGTTTCTTGCAGATTTTCTTGCAAAAATAAATTCGCAAGTAATGTTTACTAAATGGTAGAAAAAATTTGCAGGTAACTTTTCCTGCGGATTTTCTTGCAAATTTTAATCTGCAGGAAAAATAAAAATATATATATTTAAATTTATAAGTTTAATATTTTAAAAAAACTTCAAGTCCCACATCGATTGAAAATAAAACAATTAAAGAGTATATAAGTTGGGGCAACACTTACCTTACAAGTTGATTTATATGGTTGAGTGTTACGCTTATAATCTACAATCTTAGAATTTAAAAGATTATGTATCACATGTTGGAGGCATGGAAACAAATGTTTCGGATGAATTCATTGTGAGCATTTGAAATTAAGTTGAAAAATTATTGATAGAATTTATAGTAATTTCTTTAATTTTTTTCGTAAAAAATATTCCTGCAAAATTTCTTGCGAAAAAATTCGCAGGAAACTTTCTTGCGAATTTTAAATTCGCAAAAAAATATTATCCACGAAGGTATTACCTGCAGATAAAATTTCGCAGGAAAATTTGCAGGAACAACATTTCCTGCGAATTTTTATGAAAAATTCGCAGGAAAAGTCGCATGTAATAAGAGAAATTCTACTAGTGTATATCTCCCTTTTGAAGATAGAGGCCTAACAAGAAAGGATGAAAGATTAGAAAGAACTCGGGAAACAACCGCTTGTCGCTTACCTGACCTAACCAATAACAACGGTGATAGTACGAATAATTTATATATATATATATACATATGAGTTAATCACCTATATATACACTGCCAATGTAAAAAAAATTTACACTGACAACTAATTATATCTTTTAATTATGCCATGTCACCATTAACACATTTACTTTTAACGGTGACATGGCATAATTAAAAGATATAATTGGTTGCCAGTGTAAAAAAACTTTATACTAGCAGTGTATAGGTGATTAACTATATATATATATATATATATATATATATATATATATATATATATATGAGAGAGAGAAGGATTATAATAATACCGTGTAACTTTTACTAAGTATTATACTACTCAATAACTTTATATTAAATGTGAATTTTGTAAATTCAACCGTTAGATTGAAAATTCTTTACTCTTATATCATATATACAAAATTTTATGTTAATCCAAGATAATTTGATACTTCATTCTTATAAAATAAAATTAACATAATATATACATTTCAAAATATACTAAAATATGAACACTTTGATTACCTTCAAGTTGTTTAATTTTAACAAAATTTGATATAAACATATAAAGTAATATGAACTTTCAATCTAACGGTTGGATTTACAAAATTCACATTTAATATAAATTTATTAAGCGGTGTATTACTTAGTAAAAGTTACACCGATATTATTATAACTCTCCTAATATATATATATATATATATATATATATATAGAGAGAGAGAGAGAGAGAGAGAGAGAGAGCAAGAGAGAGAGAGCGCTCTAGAGTCTAGACGACTCAATAAAGGAAGCAACTACAGACTCAATATTACAATTTTACTCTCCATAATATATGAAGAAATCCGATAAGTTATTTCAAAAATAATTTTTGGTAGAACTAATCTATACAATAACTTGTAGTATATATTAAAATTTCATTGATTCAAGTGTTAAATTAAAACTTTTTATTGAATAAATTAAGTTTATAAATTTTGAATGAAGTTTAAAAATTATTTGATATTTTATTATCTAAATTTAAATTTATATATAATAATATATTTTTATGAATTTATATAATAAAATATCAAATGACTTACTATAATTTGTATACTTGACTTATTTCATAAGATCAAACTTTTAATTTAATGAGTAACATAATAATAATGATTATAATAGTAGTAACATGATAACAATGAAAATATACTATTCTCATAGTTTATAATGTAGATAAAAATCTCCCAACTATAATGCAGATCAAAATCATAAAATAATAAGGAATATTTTTCCTACAAGAAAAAACCAAAAATAATGGGAGGATTAGCTTTTGCCACTTCAGAAAAAAAAAAAAAAAAGTGACAAGAAAGACTAGAGGCGGTCAATTCAACAGTCTTTGGAACTTGAAGATATGAAGTATCACCAAACCCCAATTATTATTTGCAAGACAAAGAAGATGATTGCAAAAAGATATAATTTTTATAAGCAAAATACTTGATTAAAAAAAACAGAATATACAAAGATATTTTAATCCGATTATAGGATTTTATAGATCGTATTAACGACAAAAAGAGATACAAGTTAAAAGATCAATACATTAGTTGTAACACCATTAGTTTTTTCATTGTTGAGGGGTTTGGATTTTCGGGTCTTGCGTGAGGGGGGTTGAATCTTGAGTTTTGGTTGTTGCATGTGGATTTTTCTTGATGTTTTGATGAATTCAGATTGTATTCGTTGTTTTTTTTTTTGGGGGGAGGGGGGGAGTTGGGCAATTGAAAACCCCTAAATGAGTATTTTTGATGGGTTTATTAAGAGTTTTTGCTAAGCCAGCTTTCATGGGGTAAGAATTTGGATTGTTGTTCTTGCAATCTTTAAAACTTGGCTCAATTAACATTCATGTGTTCTTTAGTATGTGTAAAAACATTTTAGTCACACAAGTTTAATTTAGTTAATTTTGATCTTTATTGTATTTTAAAAACAATTAGCTTAGTTAGACAGGTTAGGTTTCATTAATTTTGGTCTTTATTATATTTCTTTTAAATTAGCTTAGTTAGACGAGCTTGACTTAATTAATTTTAGTCTCTATTGTATTTCTTTTGAATTAGCTTAATCAAACAAATCTCACTTTTAACTAATTTTGGCCTCTATATTGTGTTACTAATGGTTTAGCTAAGTCAAATATATTAGCATAGCTAATTTTCATCTTTGCCTTTTTTTCTAAAATTAGCTTAGCTAGATGAGCTTGGCTTAGTTAATTTTGATATCTATTGCGTTTCTTTTAAATTAGCTTAGCCAAAAGAGTTTTCTTCACAAATTTTGGCCTCAATTGTGTGTTGCTTATACTTTAGCTTAGTTAGAAATCTTGACTTAGCTAATTTTCATCTCTGCTTCCCTTTTTATTTTGAAATCGCTAAGCCAAAGAAATATAGGGTTAATTGTCTAGCTTAGCCAAGGTCTTCTATTTGTGAGTGTTTGGCTTAGCCAAAAGATGGCTCACTTGGCCAAGGACCCTTGCATGTATCTTGTATTTTCTATTTCTTTTATTTATACATGATTGTATTAATGATGCTGAAGAAGGAAGTAGATGTTGGATGGTTATATGTTGTATATTGACAAACATTTATGATGTTGAATGTTACTAATAAGGATTTAAGTTGTATATTGACAAAAATTTATGATGTTGAATGTTACTAATAAGGATTCATGTATTTAAAAGGAAGTGTGGTGTTGTCTCATTTAAATGTCAGAACATTTGGTATGCTTGTGAAGGGTGGTGTGGGATGTAGTCTTGTACATATATTTATATATGCATAAATGTTGAATGTATGGTGAATGATTCTTGTATCTTATAAGTATATAGAACCTGACAATATGTTTTATAACATTGTTGTGAATAGAGTGGATGATGAGAATGATGTCTTGTATGTAAACGTGAGCTTATATGTGGTTTGGTGTGAAATTACATGTATGCATTATAGCATGTTGGCGTATGTTGTAAATTTAGGAGGTTTAGCCTCCAATTATTGTTTGTGTTAAGTAAAGACAAATACTAGAAAGGGTGTTGAATAGTATCTATAAAAAAATTAAACACTTTTCATAAAGCAATAAAGTAAATATTTAAGACCAATTGGTGCTGAAGAAGTAAAGAAAAGAACACAAGGTATTCTTATATTAGTTCATTTCAATTACCAAAATTACGTCCAATTCTTGGTCAACTTGATCAAGTTCTATTATCTTTCATAAAGATACAAAGTATCTTTTCATAAGTCACTTAGTTCAACCTAAGTGTTCTTTGATTCTTTAGGCTTCAAGCTAAAAATACAAAGATTAAGTTGGATAAATAACAAATAATCATCTTGTAGGCAAGACATGATAAAACTATTTAGTACAAAGAATAACTTTATAGAGAAAGAATAAAGAATGATTTGTTTGTTGCTTCTTTTCCTCTAAGCTTGTCCCTTCTTTATATATAAGCATCAAGTGAGCATGACCGATGAAGATCCTTGAGTCTCATTCATTGACTTGCTTTCTTACTTCCTTGCATAAAGATGAATTTGTTGGTACATTTAATGTATTTTACCAAATGGTCACTTCTTATTTGGTCAATGATGTTTTTATTAACTTTATGGTACTAAAGGTAAGGAATTGTAACATGTATCGATCGCAAATGACTTTTTAGTTGACTTTACGTACTTTGAGATAAATATATTCACCCTTTCTCTAATAGAAAGCAAACCTCATCCTTTTCTATATGTTGTGAGTACCAAATAAGTTTTTATTTCTTCAATCTATTAAGGTATAAGTTGGAAACAAATGATAGGGACATTAAACATATTAAATATGATATTTAAAGCATTTGTCTGTGATAGACGATATGTTTAATCTGATAGAAATATATGTTTAATCGTTTTAACATGGGAATTATACTATTGTCTTATAAATTGATTTTTTTATGCTTTGCAAAAATGCTTATGTTTGTTATCATAAAAACATAACATTTGAGCAGTCCTAATTTTTCCTTTGATTTAACAAGTTGTCTTGGAAATAGTTTCAAAGATAATTGAAAGGATAATGTCTAGCCTCCAAGGGGAACAATTATTGAAAGTGATTTCATTTGAGATGTGTAGTGAGGTGGATCCTTCGAGTTTTGGGGATCCTGGTGAAGGGATCGATTATTTGTTGAGAAACCTACAAGTTCAATGAATCTTGGTGAAGGGATCAATTATGTAATGACCCAATGGCTCATTACACTTAATATAGCACAATTACTATGCAAGGAAAATACTAAACTGAATTCAACTACCTTAGGATTCTCATAGAATAGTTATTTGGTCATTCATGCATTATATACATGTATAAGGGAAAAAAATATAAAAGCAATTCCTGCTTATCAACTGAAAAACATAAATCCTATTATGGGGTTACATATATATCATGAACATGTATACAATCTACATAAACTACATCATTGAATGCAAAATAACCCTAATCATCAATCAAGTATCTATACAACAATTATGCTACATCATGATAGCATCACCAAAACTAGGTCATCACCAACATGACCCTCCACCAATAAACCAGGCTATCTTGTTAATCTTGTCATGTTCTCATACCAAGTATGATTATTGCAGTTCTAACCACAAGAAAAAAGGGTAAGCTTGTGAATGAATCATCATAAATGGTTCAACGAAAGTTAACTCAAGTAAAAAATTTCAACTAAAATCATTCACCAATGATTTAAAGAAATCAATTTAGAAAAGTCAACTAGCGATTAATCATCATATAAACAACTAAGTGTAGATGGTAATCAACTTTCAAATGCATCTTAACATGTTCACAACTTCAAACACAACATGGCAATAGCCAACAACTGAGCAATTATCAAACAACCAATATTAATAATAATTGTTAAACAACTAAACAACAGATGCATCGTCACACATAATAACTAATGGAGATCTTCTATAACAATGGTGACCAGTCTAAGTAGTTTAACTCTATTAAATCACAATGGCTAGTATAAAATTGTAAACAATGGCTAACATGGTGGCTAAAAACAACAAGTAGTATATAACTCGAAACAGTGGCTAACACGAAGGATAGATTAATTTCTCAAGTTTTGTCACTTAAAACTATGAAAGTATAGTACTAATGTCAAGGTAAAATAACTTGAGTGTGAGCCTATCATGGCCTTAGCATGCATTAACTAAGCCTTATATGGGATTAGTCTATCAACTGCTTTCTAAATACTATTCATTTTTCTAGTAATCGGTTAAGGATTTTAACCCTAAACTCCATACCTTACTCAATTTGTTACTTTATACACGTATGGCTCTACCTAGTCTATACAAAACCTACAGGAGACAACTTAAAACATCAATCCATTTAGGAGCCAACTACTCACTGAAGGTTTTCAACTTAGGCCTCTTTAAGCACCACAATTGATATTTGCACAATGGGATATGAAAAACTTTCAAAAATAATTTTTCTCTCTCCTCTAGTTTTTATGTATCTGAACTGAGACATATATCACACCACCACATGTCTAAACAACTTAACAACTCCAAACACTCATCAACTTTATACACATGCAATTTTACAACTCAATCATATACTCAACTCTAATCAATTATCATCTCAAAACCTCGCTATACATTATCCTAAATCAATGTATAATGAATCATAATCATACAAAGTCAAATGACAAGTAAGAAAGCATTACACTTCATATGAATCTTCAAGACTTCACCAAGTTTCATCACACAACTCATGCCTAATGCCATTCTATACGCACTCGATGCTATTGAGGCAAAGAGCCTATAGCTTGCCAACACCTAAGCCCGGTCCACCAGAACCCGACATGGATGAGGTAGAGAGCCTTTGTGTCAATCACAACAAGTGTGGAAAAAACCACATCCAACCTCATTTCAGGCAAAGAATTCCTACCTTATGCTTGACGTCACTACATTAGCGCCCAACATCATCCAAGTAGAGAGTTTTTTTCTTGATCACACCTGGAGCCTCTCTACCTACGCTCGACGTCATCAAGTCAAAAAGTTCCTTGAGCACTCATGCCTAGCACCTCTAATTACCACACCCAACATGACCAAGTTAGAGAGCTCCTCATTAATCCACGCCTAGGGCTACCAATCCCTCGTCCAGGGTGATCAAGGTAGAAAGCCCCTAACTTGAACCATGCTTGACACCATGAAGGGGCGCCCAACATGATGATGATCTTTGCATATAGCAAAATCATCAAATGGCTCAATCCTACAAATTAAATCAGCCTAAACAACATGCAATCTAGCATGTAACATATATGTGCCATAAACAATATCAAACCAACTCAAAATAATACATGCAACCATTAAAATGCAAGATCATTCAGTTTTCTCTCCAAAATACTACAAGAAAAACGTAAATTTTTTACGGACATAATCTATCGGAAAAAAGGAATATTCATCAAAAATAGAGAATTTTTTACAGATGCAAATCCTTTGACAAAAAGGGTGTCGAAAAAAAAATTCCTCGAAAACAATTTAATCCGTCAAAAATTATCTGACAAAAAATTTCCAACAAATATATCCGTCGATAATTGTTTGAAAATCTTTATGTGATTCTGACGGATAAATCTGTTAAAAAATTTGTTTAATTTTAATAAATTTATTAATGAAACACCCCTCATATTTGGCCTCTCAAGGGTTCTATTCACTACAAGAAAAATGTTGATTTCCGACAGAAATTTTTGACGGAAATAGGTAAATTTCTGACAGATTTTTTTCTGACGGATTTTAATCCATCGGAAAAAGTGGCGTCGGAAAAAAAAAATCCATCGGAAATTTCCGATGCTGTCGAAAATTTCTGACAAAAAAATCCGTCGGAAAATGCTGTCAAAATTTCCGACAGAAAAATCTGTCAAAAATTATATTTTTTTTTAATTTTAATAAATTTATCAATGTAACAATTCTAATATTTGGCCTCTCAAGGATTCTATTTCACAATATTTCACTGTTTAGCGTGTTTTATCCTTACTTGTGCAATTTCTGGGAGACTTCCCAGAAGGTCACCCATCCCAGTACTACTCCAGGTCAAGCACGCTTAACTGTGAAGTTGTGATGAGTAAGCTACCGAAATGTCTATGTATGTTATCAGTATAACTTGTACAAATTAATTCATTTAAGTCATCCTTAAATATACAATCTCATATTTGTACTATAATAATAAAATATAATAATTTTATATTACGAATAATAATAATAATAATAATAATAATATATTTAATTATTCTTTATTTATATGTACTTATTTTTATAATTAACATCTACTTATTTTTATTTAAAATTATAATTTAAATTATTTAATTTTATAATTTATAATGATAATATAATTTATAAAATTATAAATATTTATTTATTACATACTTATAAATTAAATTTTAATATTTTAAATAAATTATTAATTAATTTAATATATTTATTTACCTTAAATCAAACATATAAAATTCAAAAAAATGTATTTTTCCTTTTTTTTTTTCTAATTATCAACTATAAATAAAATACTAACTTAAAATCTTATCTAATTATATATAATATTTTCATATCAAATTTAAAACCAGATATTAGTTATACAAAAATATTAAGATCGTATAGTAAATTGTCAATAAGATTTTAGTTAAATAATTTAAAATAATTAATATTTGAATTATATTTTTAATTAGCAAATAATTTATTCCAAAACTAATTAATTTTTTATATATTAATTATTAGTAAAATTTAATAACTTTTAATTTAACAATTAATTGGATTGATGAAATTCAACACACACCATGAGTTATTGAGCAAAGTAACTTTACCAAGAGTTATTTTATAAGTTATCTTAAATCAAACATATAAAATTCAAAAAATGTATTTATCCATGTTTTATTTTTTAATTATCAACCATTAATAAAATACTAACTTAAAATCTTATCTAATTATATCATAATATTTTCATATCAAATTTAAAACCAGTTCTTACATTTTTGACAAATATAAATTTGTCTGAAATATTCTATCAATAATATAGCTTTTCCTACAAAAATTTTCTCATCGAAAATATAAATTTTTCGACAGATTTAATTTTGTTTTATAAGAAATCATCTTCGATTAATATAACATTTTGTATATATGATTTAAGAGTAAAAGATTTTCAATTTAACGGTTGAATTTACAAAATTCACATTTAATATAAAGTTATTGAGCGGTGTAACACTTAGTAAAATTTATACCATTGTAATTATAACCCCCCTCATATATATATATATATGTGTGTGTGTGTGTGTGTGTGTCTATATATATATATGTGTGTGTGTGTGTGTGTGTGTCTATATATATATATATGATTTAAGAGTAAAAGATTTTCAATTTAACGGTTGAATTTACAAAATTTACATTTAATATAAAGTTATTGAGCGGTGTAACATTTAGTAAAATTTATACCATTGTAATTATAATCCCCCTCATATATATATATATATATATATATATATATATATATATATATATATATATGTGTGTGTGTGTGTGTGTGTGTGTGTGTCTATATATATATATATATATATATATATATATATATATATATATATATATATTAAATGTGACTTTTACAAAGTATTACACCGCTCAATAACTTTATATTAAATGTGAATTTGGTAAATCCAACTGTTAGATTGAAAGTTCATATCTCTTATAGATTATATATACAAAACTTTATATTAATCCAAGATGATTTGATACTTCATTTTTATAAAACAAAATTGATTTAATATATTCATTTCAAAATACACTAAAATATGAACACTTGGATTATCTTCCAGTTGTTGTTCAATTTTAACAAAATTTGATATACACGTATAAAGTGATATGAACTTTCAATTTAACGGTTGGATTTACAAAATTCACATTTAAT